>NC_047159.1:13773817-15023817 GCF_009819705.1 Hippoglossus hippoglossus | reverse complement strand
GCAGAACATGAATCCATATTACACTGGAGATGAAATAAACTCAAGTCTCCATGGTATCCCACGTCCAACAAACATGAGCACTGGCTGGGTGATTTAACAACCATCATTTTAAATTGTAGGCAACAACAAACATTGAAAAGCATTTTTAAAAATACAAATGTTTGAGAACTTCTCTGTTGGACGGAAACATGAGTCTAAAATTAAATGTGCTGTTTTGCAAGAAGTAAAACAGCAACGTTTCTTTATTAATATCGGTTTGGCCTTTTTCATCTCACACCAAATGAGATCAAAAGAGAATAAACACTTTCAAATGATTACTGGAACTAGAGCAAAGCACCATGTTTCTAAAGTGGTCCTACACGCTTAAACACATTTTTTCAGGTTTCATTTCAGGGTCTGAATAGGTTGGTGGCTTTAAAACAGGCAATAAATTGACAAAATTATCCCAGAATGTATTTATAGGATTGTAAATTTGGAACCTTCATCTTTGCTTTAGAGCTTTAACAGGACCATTATTTCCTAAGAATCATTTTTATGAGGAAATATTTCCACCAGGGATTAAAATACCTTCTCCCAAAATAAAATCCGACTCCTTTGTGGGAGGACTTCGTAATGGTAATTGACGGTAATAAATGAAAGCCAAACATGTTCACCACAGGAAAGTGCGACTCTTTTGGGTCATAAACAGGTAGCAGTGACATTGACGCTCCGGTTTAATTACCGCAAACTACTCCCCAGTGCTTCCTCTATCTCTCTAATAGCTTTTCCGCGGCTGTCTGAAATAGTTTGTGAGTACTACACAAGGCCCTCCATCATTTAAACTGTCTGTGTGGGGACCATTCACCCCTCCAAAGCGTGAATCACTCAACCTCCTTAAAAAAAAAAAAAAAGTTTGCATTTGTCTAATGTCGGTGCCGCTGCACTAACAAGCAGAATGGCCTTCGGTAATCCTCAGACCTTGGTCTTCTTCTTTCTTTCTGAAGTGCCGCTTCTCCCCCCCCCATCCCTGTCTCCTGTCAAGGCTGACAGCTCCACTGTGAATCAGCATGTTCACCTGGGCCCGAGCAGAAGGGCAGATTGAGATAATATTGACAGAAGTTGTTGTCAGACACAGATGAATGATGTCACCCTGGAAAAGACAGAGGTGGAGAGAAAAATAGACAAGGAATGTAAGTAGGGAGGTGAGGAATAAAAGAGAGATGGAATTTGAGCAAGAAAAGAAGATAAAGAGGCCAACGGCAGGTCTGGGTGCACAGAAGTAGGGCTTGAGCGAAGGCTTTATTGATTCTGTTGGCTTTGTGTGTCACTGCCTCAGAGGACACAGTTGGTCCTATGATGTATGGCTGCTTCATCCTCCGCCGCTGCAACAAGGGCCACGAGTCGGCGAGTCAGGGATCCAGGCGCCCCAGGGACCTTGTGCGTCGCTGCTGGTGTAGCCTGGGCTGTGGCACCCTTCGTGCCCCGTGTACATAGCAACTCCGCAGAGAGCCGGCGCGAACCGCAGAGAGATCAGGAGAGACACTCACCTGCTTGTTGACCTGTAAGAACATGGCTTCCCACTGCTCATGATAAATCTCCAGCGCTCACTTTGTGACAAGCGACAACATAAACTTGTCATCTTTAAATAACATCCGCGCACCGATTTTTTATTTTCTCCTGGCATAAACGTGCACAAGTTGTCCTGGCTGTTGCAAGAGATGGAGTGAGGTTATGCACACACACGTACACACGTACACATACACAGATGCTCCCACTTCAAAGCAGCGATGGCTGTCTCTCTCTGCAAAGGCAATTTGCTCTTCCCAAAATCTCTCTCACCAGCAGCATATAAATAAGCCTGGCACCGAGCGGTCAGAGCGCACAGTAACAGCCTGTCAGGTTAGATGAGGACAATGAAGTTGTCTTGTCCGTCCCACACACCTGATGAGCGGCACACATTGGGAGTGTAGTTCACGTCGCAGCACCCACATACTGAGGTTGTCACGAAAACACTGGCACAAGCACACCGGGAGGTTATTAGTATTGATTTAATGTACCTCGCTCAACTCCACTAAGCCACAGTTTGATGAGTCTTTAATTCATCAACATACTCTCCTTGTTGAAGGTGTCGGGCACGGAGCCAGGGCCGAAGCATTCCCTTCAAAGACGATGAGGGATTAGCTGATGGCAGATAAAAAAGCACATGGACTAAACATGAACAGATCTGCTCATCGATACACATCTTCCCCCCGTGGAAACATGTGGACGTGAAATGTTCACCGTAGCGTCTGCCGCTCACTGAATCTTTGTTTGGAGCCGCACCAGCTGCTGCTTCACCCTCAGTTTACCTTTCGGAGTAGATCTGCGCATAATCCTATTAAGTCGCGGGGTAGGGAAGAACTGTTGCTGATGTTTTAAAAAAATTTTGGTGCAGGGGCGTAGACGCGCAGGGTGACTGCATCCTTATGCAGCACAGATGGATCACTGCCCGAGTCACCCTGATCCATGAGATTTGCCCCCTGCACCCCGGGTGCTGCATACGTCAATATAAATTTCTCTGTGTCATTAACACTTTCAGGGGCTTATGACAGTTTGGCTGCTTTGAATCGTCTGCTAATAGGGATTGGGATGTGGGTTATGTTTTGCAGTGAGGTGCGTGGTCAGGTAGCATGAGCAGAGAAGTAGCAAACACCAAACACCTCCTCACTCTGAAATCTATTTTTAATAGAGCACGGTCAGGTGTTGTTAGCTCGAGACGGCAAACGCACTGGTCTCTGTATTGTCTTCTAAAGACAGACGGGGCATGTAAATTGTGGTAATAGCATAACTAAAGCTGACTTTGTGACCTCGTGCCAGCTCTCACCAAGCGTCTCAGTCCAATCATGAAAATAGTGGTCTTTAAACCAGTAGTTACCGCTCTAAAAAAAGGGCATTCCATTGTAAAATGGCCGTCACTATCATATAATTAAGTCTCAGAGAGCCCTAGCACAGCACTAAACAAATGTGTTAATACTTGCTGCACTAATTAAAAAACGGGCCCTGCTGCATTAATGCACTTAGACAATTCCTGCTGTAGAAATAATACCAGGTTATGATTGCTCTTTATCCATACTGGGATTTATACTCATGATTCACGCTGTGCAACACACAGCTCTGAGTTGTTACCTTCAAGTGTCAGTAGCTAAGGTGTGTTGACAGTTTGAGGCTGAACTTTACAAATAGGCTTCTCAGTGTTTTAAAGAAAAGAGAGAAAAAACTGGAGCTACTGCGAAAACTCTTCAGCTGAGTGCAGAGAAGTTGCTTATCAGCTTCACAAGGGGGCACTGTTGCCATTTACTTCATGAACCCAGGCCTCGTGCATTATTTGTCATTTTCTCTTCCTTTTAGATGATATCATACATGAAATGAAATTATGTTATTCCTTATAAGCAGGAGAGGATTATTAACAACAACTTCCAGTTTCTCTCCATGGTAAAAATTTGCTGAATGCTGATACAGGGGGCAGGTCCCTCCATTGTGCTTGCAGCACACAGGGTCCCTGTTAATTTCCTAGCTCAGTGGCGAGGCAGTCATTATCTAAGGATGGGCATCTACAATGGATAATTATCCTGGGAAAAGGATTTCAAACTGTGGAGAAAATACTGCTTTCAGCTAGGGGGCCTGAATACACAAAAACACTGGCGAGCAGTTAGTCACTGCCATTACGTCTTTCTAGCTGCCTTCTCTTCCAGACGCCCAGTTGTGATTTGGACCAACCCCTGACAGAGCCATTTTTAAAATCACTCCCTTTTCCCTCCACATCCCCCTCCACATAATTCTAAATTTATTTCTGTTTTAAATCTCATTTCCAAATGAGCTTGCTGGCTGGAGAGACCAGATAATAGAGTGTGTAATTTGAGTGGACCGCTCGGCAGAGGAGGAGAGTGGCCACAAACACAAATACAGACGAGCCAGCCAGCCCAGGTGCATGTCCACAAACAGAGACGCACAAAGTTAAGAAAGTAAAAGTTGAAGCCGTGCGGGAGTGTGACGTCTTTCTCTCTTTGTTGAGATGATATCAGCAATTACTTTCCTTTGTTTCAAAAGTGGCTTTGTGTGTGCGTGTGTGTGTGCGTGTTGTATTAAATTGTCTCTTCCTTTAGTGTGAAAGCATGCTTATGCCCAACATCAAACAGTCCATTTATCAGCCCAGGCGCTCTCACTTTCGTGCAGCGAATTCTGATGCATATGAAGGCTACTCGACCCTGATAAGAATCCCCTTCTGATGTCAATCATTTTATCACAAGTCAAAAGATGAAATACTTCAACATAATGTCATGTCAATGCTATCTCCCCCTCTTATGGGGCAGATCAATATGGCCGTCGATTGCTTTGCGTTTGAGGGGGACTCAATTGTAATGGTTGGAGCGGTTCACTGTGGAAAGTTTCCACAGAGCGTGGATCAGAGGCAGTTTGACCCCGTAGTGCAGGAGACGTTCGGCTCCCTTGAATACCCTGTGAATTTGAATAAAAGCCCTTTTTTTTATTCTAGTGTGGATCTCAAACAAATCCTGCAGAGATGGAATCCACACCCAGCTGCTCTGTGTGGTAGACCCAAATAAACTCGCAGCAGACCAAAGCAACATTATGAATGACCGGGAGCAGCTTCACACAGCAACTGCACACTGTTCCCTCAGTGGTGATTGACCCCAGTGGGCATGTGAGGAGGAAATCAGATCTTGAAATATATATCCTAACCTAATATGGTTATCTCTTACAAGCAGATAACAGATAAATAAAATAACAGGAATTCTCTCTGGAACGGGAGTAAGCGAATGACAACACGTGCTCTGATTTGTTTCTGGTGCGCTGGTTTGGCTCAATATAATTGGCCATACGGTCGGCAGAACACAGGTGATTTACAGATAAGTGGGTCTGCATGGGGCCTGGCCGGAGCTAATGCTCAGCCACTCACGTCAGCGGTCGGTCTCCTTTTTTTGTTTCAACTCATTAGACCTGAGTGCTGCGGGGGGGACGGGGCTCGGAACAACAGAGCTGTAGTTCTTCAAGACAGCCTCGCGAGTTCTACGCCTTTAATATCTTAAATGAAAAAACAGAATAAAACTTCATAGTGGACTCAACTCTGCAAACTCCTTGTTATTGTAACTTGCAGGAGTGAGAGCCGGGGGAGGGAGAAATGAGAAGAGGCAGTGAGTAAGAATAAATATCATACTAAATTCTAGGCTCTGTCACGCTAAACCTGCCACTGTCACTTGAATACTGAAGTTTTTTTTTTTTTTTTTTTAGATGTTGGGTTTTTTCCCTCCTCCTTACCTCCTCACAGTTTCAATCCCTTTCCCAAAGAGGCGTCATTATTCCCGTGTCAGTCGACTGGCGTCCAACGTCCCAGTTGGCTTGACGATTAAAGTGAAGATACCCACAAGAAAGGTAATTCCACCCAAGAGTATTGCGACATATAGTGTGTATCATAAAATCTTTCAGTCTTTATGCCAGAGTTGTCATCCTCAATACCTTTGCTGTGCTTTCCCTGTGCAATATATTTGAACGTACCTGTATTTTTAAAGGCCTTTAACTGAATCATATAGATCAGGAGGAGAATATTGCAGATGCAATGGCCTTGAATGATGCGATGTATTACATGTGAAAATACCCAGGAGTTAAACAGAAAAAGTCTGGCCCAAAAAAATAAAAGTCTCTCTTTGAAGTCAGAGTAAAAGACGGGCAGAGCAGCACTTGTGATGACAGGAAGCATTTGGAGGAACGAGAAGGAATCATCGGCTTTGTGTACGTCCATTATCGTCTTATTGTCTTTCCCCATTAGCTGCACGCATCAACAAGCAGACATGTTCTCTTTCAGCGTACTTGACCCCCCCAATTAATCACCCTCCCCCTCTGCTACTTACTTTTTCCATGAAATGTTTACCCTCCTCTTCTCCGTTCAGCTCTATGTCTCTCTGTAAACGTATCTTTCCATCTCACGGCGTCTCCACTGATGACTCCATCGAAGAGAGGAGGAATCAGCGTTCAGATTTCTTGGATACGTACCTCACTAATCGGACATCATTATGAAAACAGCATCTCAGTGGGGCTGTCTTCACTTAAAGGAATAGTTCAGTGTTTCAGGAAATACACTTATTGGATTTCTGAGAGGTATTTGAAAAGAATAATACCACTCTCTCTCTCTCTCTCACTCACTCTCTCTCGCTCTCTGCCCATTAAATATGAAGCTGCAACCAGTGAGACAGCAGCGCGAGCTTACAAGACTGAAACTGGGTGGAAACAGTTTGCCTGGCTCTGTGCGATGGTCATAAAAAGTGTTCACCAGCACTTCTAAAGGTCACTTATCAACACGTTACATCTTTATTTATCCATAGGTCTTCTTTGTGCTAAGATAAGCTGACCTGCTGTATCTAGGACAGGGTTTCTGCAGGTTTCAACAAGTTACATTTAAGTCATTTAAAGATATTTTTAAGACCAATATTAATGAAAATCTAAGTACTGGAAATGTGAACGAATATTACTTACACTCCCTCCAAAATTGAAGATAAGATAACGTGGCCGGGAAGAGAATAACTATCGAAAATCAATTTTATCTCGCAAACTACATGCAGAGGCAATAGATAACGATAGTCTTTAAAGTGAGCATCCTTAGCACAACCAGTCTATAAGCTTCCTGGTCAGAAATGATCTAATATCGGAATTATTGTTCTGGAACAATAATTCAAAAAATTGTGTGATGTAATTAGCGTTAAATGAACAGTGACATAATTAATACCTGCTTAAACGTATTTAAAAAATTCAAATGATCAAGATTTATTCTTTAGGATGGATATTAGATGGAGGTGATAGCACCGTTGCCGCACACCAAGGAGTTTCCTTTTTTAAAATCCCTGTTTGACCAGGTTCTCTCTGAGTGGTGTTTGCATGTTCTACCAGTGTCTGCGTGGGTTTTCCCCAGATACTCCAGCTTCCTCCCACAGTCCAAAGACATGACAATTAATTGGAAACTCTAAATCATAGGTGTGAATGTGAGTGTGGATGGTTTTTTGTCTCTGTAGCGGCCCCTGCGATATTCTGGCAAGATGTGCATGGTGTTAACCGATGCTCACCCAATGTCAGCTGGGAGTGGCTCCAGCCCGTGACCCTGGATGGATGGATGGATATTAGGTAGGACAGATTGTAGCATAATCTCCTTATCTTACTCTCTGTCCCCAAGATGGTGAAATATTATTTGAACAGTCTATGTATATATATTAAAGTTAAAATATTTTACAACTGAGAATTCTTCCAGTTTGCACATAAATCCTAAACGTAAGGATGGTTTTCAATAAGGATATCTTCTTAGTTAAGAATGCAGCATTTCTCTGTAGGAGTAATCTCGTGTTATTATTTACTTCCATCTTCAAAAACGTTACATTCAGTTGTAGCAACAAAGTGCAGCTCTTCATACGCACGTGCCAGTGCTGTCTCGGTATTCACACAGAAACTGCTGTATGGTGGGAAAAAGAGAACACAGAAAACTGACTTGGTGAAAAAGAAAATCTTCAGCCTAGTTTGTGATTTCTCACTTTTCTTCCCTGCTCCCCCTCTTCATATCTACCCCCCTTTCGCACATTTTTTTTTTACACATGCACCACACACACACATCCACACCGTGTATATAAGCCTCCCCCTCCTCATTACTATCTGTAAGACATCACCTCCCGTCCGCCCCCCCCCCCCTTCCATTTTTCCCTCCGTTTCCCCAACTCTCTTGTTATTTCTCACTACCCGCATACCTTCCTCTACCTCTCCTTCCTGCACTCCCCCCTCCCCACTCTCTCCCTCCCTCTCTGTTGCAGCCCTGCTTGATGTGTGGTTGTAAGAGGATGTGTTTTGACCTGACATTGGGTTTGTTCGGCACGTCTGTCCGCTGCCTGCTGGAAGCCCTGTGGGGTCCTCTGGGGTTGGGGTTTGTTGGTTGTGGAGTGCGGTTCTCCAGCCAATACGCTCATTCAGAATACAAGCCTGGAACTCACCTCTGAAGGGGGGGGGGAGAGACAGGGACAGGCGTGAGGTGAGGCAGAGGGGGAGGGGGGGTTCAACACCACCTCTTCTTCCCTCCATTCATTCATTCATCCACCTTCAGGTCCTCTCTTTCTCTCCGTCACCCCCTCCCCCCCTCTCTCTCTCTCTCTCTCTCTCTCTCTCTCTCTCTCTCTCTCTCTCTCTCTCTCTCTCTCTCTCTCTATGCCTCAATGCATACATAAAGTACACAGACTCAGAGCAGTACAACGGCCCTGGGCAAAGACCTAAAAATACAAGCTTCAACACATCCTTAGGTGAGGCTACACACTCACACACACACTCTCACACACACACACACACACACACTGATATCACACTGAGATTCCCAGAGCTGCTCTCAGAGTCCTGTGTGATGTTCACCTTTCCTCAGACTTTCTTTCCACTAAGTAAATCTGTTCACACTTTTTTTGTAGTTTATGGTCTGAACTTTACTTTTAGTAAGTTCAGACATTAAGGTGTTTCAGATCTATTAAAAATTCTCTTTTTTCTCGTCCCCTTTTTTCTTCATATTGAAACACTGCATCGCTATTTGGAATTTCTGAATTTATTAGTTGCTGATGTAGACAAATGAATTGTTCATTATAACAATGTTTTTAACAATGTTCTGTTCCCGAGATATCCCCCAGCTAGTCCACACAGACACATTTCCCCCCTGCTTTTGGTTGTGCGACACACTTAAATATTTATAATTCATTAATATTATTTGCAGTTGGATATGGCATGACTGTTGACAGCGAGAAATAAATAAGACTACCGCCACAGTTGCGGCAGATTTGCTGGAGCAGCTAAATATGCCATTTTACGGTAATTGATGAAGCACTGCTGTACAGTATTTCATGTGCTGAGTAATTTTCTAATTGGTCGAAGTTGCTGTGCAGCCCTGCAGCACGCTCAGCGAGGGAGGAAAAGAGAGGAAAGAATGCAATGAATTGTGAGCCTCCTCGAGATATGCAGCATGAACTGTGTCTCAGAATTTCTAATGAAAATCATTACTTTCTGAATACTTGTTGACTGATGCATGCTGCCGGACTGCTCTCCGTGCCCTTCCTTACAACCGTGATGTTTTACTGAGGTTGGCCTTCACATTTCTTCCCTAGTGGCTGGGTCTCATACAGCAATCGTGCTGGAATATGTACAGCCTGTGTAAACATGATTACAAGCCTGGAAGACACTCGCATCAGGTTATATCCAATGTGTGCACGTCCACAGAGAGAATGTACAAAGGAGCTCCTATATTGGCCCCTTCAACACAAAGGTATGGATTGAATACATTTCCATAATGAATTTTCATACCTTACGGTGTCTTGTATAAATTAAGTCCGATGTTTGAAGTTGTGAGATTAAATGAAGAATATGTAGACATTTTATACAATGGAAGAAAAAAAATTCACCAAAGGGGTGTGGACGATATATTGAGTAGAATTTCATAAGGATTGATTGTCGAACAATTCCGCCCTCCCACCTCATTTGAGAAAGGTAATCATGTAATCAAACTCTGAAAAGAGCAGATTGAAAAAGCCAAGCGAAATCGAAAGAAATCATCTTTGGTGGTGTTTTATTTCAACCGCAGGATGTCTCTTGATGGGTCATCTGCATCTAAATTCAAATATTCCACTAGTAAGAGAAAAAAAACAAGGCTTTTTTTTTTTTTTTTAAAGAGCTCCTGAAATCCCCAAAATCCACCCATACCATTTGAAATCTCCACCGGCAGCAGGAATAATGAATCTTTCACTATGTGTACGTCATAAACATGTAAACGCGCCGGGCCGAGAGGTGCAAGAGTAATGAGAGGCAGTCTAAACAGTCTGTCATCATCTATGCCTTTAGAGTGGGTCCTTTGCCCGGGCCCTTGCAAAGTATATTGGTAGCATTATAGCATAGCGGCCCTCAATTTATCAATAAAAGAACCAATGTGTCACTCCAGCAAACACACAGCCGGCATTTGCATTCAAGATAACCAGACCTGTCATGTGAATTTTATACTCTGTCTCCTCGCTCTGTTTGTGCTGTCCCTCTTTCTCGCTCTCTTGCCTTTCGTTTTGGGAAATTCGGATGAAAGCTTCTTCCGTGGCTCTTCATGGACAGTCCGCTGTAATATTTAGATTTCATTCTTGGGCTGATAAATACATGGATTTGTTTTGCATTATACTGCCCCTATTCTTTTTCTATTAAATTATGTCATTGGAGCTCTCTAACCAACCACTTATTGTTGCATTAATATTGATACAAGATAAAAACCTCTTGATTTACTGTTGAAGATATTTAAGATACATGATTACTTGTATTGATTAAAACATGCTGTTTGTCGCAGCTTTTTGTCATTACTACATAGTCAATGTTAGCATCACTGTATATAAAGATGGACAAGATGACAACTCCCCAAAAGTGAAGCCAAAGCGCTTTGATCGCCCCCTGGTGGCTGGCTGCAGTACAGGTCATAAACCCCACCTTCTCAATGTTAGCAGATGGTACATGGACCAAACTAAAAAGTCATATCAAACTGATGTTCAAGTGCTCATGTTTCTGGTAAGTTTGGTTTAAATCAGTTATTTAATGCTATAGAAACGGGGTGAAACATCAATACACCACACCACCCATTCTTTTTCAAATTTATTTAATTACCCCGTTTCCCTGCTCTCCTCTCATGAAGCCATCCGGAGAACTTTTCCTACAATCACTTCTTGTTGCATGCAACCTGCAGTCAGCGCTGATACCAACTCTCCATTTCCACTCCTGTGTTTTCTCTCAGGGAGCATACTGTATGTCCATTGTGCTTTCATTGTGCTCTTCTACCTTTTGCAAGAATAACTGAACAAAACGTGCCCCCTGATTTGATTCCCATCATTCTCCCTCTGATGAGGAGAAGCAGTAATAAAACACAGTAAACACACACTGTTGACGGACCAACCCAGAGGGAGTAAACAACAGCGTACAGTGGCGAGCAGCAGTACAATCCCTGCACGCAGCTCTTCCATACAGTGCTGTGTATTGTGTGTGTGTGTGTGTGTATATATATATATATGTATGTGCCCTCCACAGGACGACGGTGGCCGTGCAATAAAAAGCCAGACTACAGCTGTGAGAGAGACAGAGATCCCATCGCCAAATCCAATAAGAGGAGTAGAATTTCATTACAGATGTTCAGCCTGGATATGACGGCTCCATCAATAACCGCCCCACATGTGAGAGGCAGAGGACTGAGCATGACGCAGTCAAAGTCGCGCAGCCATGGCAGAATCTATATCGGATTGTTTCACAGTTCCACTGGCTCGAGTCCTCTTCTCCCTCCTTCCCGCCTTTCCCTCCGACGCCTCTTTGTTCTTGCTGATGCCTCTCTTTTATTCTCTCCGTCCCCCTTCTCTTTCTTTCACCTTCACTTTTTTTTTTTCCATCTTGACAATAGAAATGTCCAGTCTATCTTCAATGGAGCAAGGAATTACACGTCAAGTGGTCTGGTTCAATACTGCTGTCCACTCTCCTCCACCAGACAACGAAGATGTTTGCTTGAGGAAAAAAATATATGGCCCCTTGTTTTGATTTTCAATTACACTCTCTCTCTCTGTGTCTCCATGCATCTCTCCTCTTCACTGAAACAATTTTCCCTTCTCAAATAGGGCGTCACAAGTACCACCATTCCTTATGTAGAAACCACAGGAACAGCTGACAGTAAATTAGAAGAACAACGACATTTAATGGAAAAAGAATGCCAGGTTTAGTTCTTCAAAAAAAAAAAAAAATCAATATGCATGTGTTCTCATTTCCTGTGTGTCACCATAAAAGGAGATAAATCCCTTATGAGCTCTTTACTGTATACAAGAGTCATTTTGCTTTGCTTCTTAATAATAAAAATCTGTTGAAATAACACTCAACTACTTGAGCTCATGTGTGCAAAAGCAAAACCCACTTTGTAGAACAAGGAGGACGTTGCCAGTGTCTGGCAGGAAGACGTGTCATGCCAATTGAAAGTTTTTTTGTTTCAGATGAAGTAATAGAAAAGTCTGAAGAACTCATTCAATCCCTTTTTTTTCAAATGCATCAGACATTTGCTCTTTCACACTGAAATATGTGAAGGATTCCAGCTTTTTCTTTCAGAAGAAAAGATGTACTTTCAAAAGCCCTGCTGAATGCCTCAACATAGTTATTGACCCTCAAATCCAGACTGCACAAAGCAGCTCTTTTCATTAGATCATAGTATACACATCATTAATGACCTTCAACTATAGACACAATTTATTAGACACTACTTGGAATATTTCTCAGGACTGACATGCACAGGGTGTACATCAGATGGCAATATTTCACATACACAAGTTTTTTGTCATGCTTATTTATTGTTAAGATATATAGATCAAATGTGTTTCATCATGTAAGAGACCCAATAGTGAATTAGAGATATTGTGCTTTGATTGCATGAGTGCAGGGTATTAAACTGCCATCTGTTTTATTTTAGAAATAAAATACATTCAATAGAAACACATTCCCGAAATTGCAAAATGCATCATGAATTTTCTCATAAGCAAGATTTAGTATTTTAAAAAACACCCCTACTAGCAGCTAGAATCACAAAGTGAAAATGATAAGAGCATCTAATGTTTCCTGATTAAGTCTTAGTGGATTAGTTTTTTTTATTTCATTTTTGCTATCAGGTATCATGATTCCTTTTTTTTCTCACAGTTTTTCCATCTATCTATCCTTTATCTGCACCGCTTATCCTTTGAGGGTCCCAGGGGGGCTGGAGCCAATCCCAGTTGACATTGAGCGAGAGGTGGGGAACACTCTGAGCCTTTCGCCAGTGAATTGCAGAGCCAACATACAGAGACAAACAACCTTTTACACTCATTACAGTCAATTTAGAGTCTCCAATTAACCCGACCCCAGTCTGCATGTCTTTGGACTGTGGAGATTGCGGGAACCGTCTTGCAGTGAGGCGACAGTGCTAACCACTGTAACACTGTGGTGCCATAAATGGCTCTTTTATTGTCAAACCTATAAACAAAGTGCATACTCTGCATAACTAGTCAAATTTAAGTGCAAACCCCCACCACCATGATACACAGACATTTAGACGTTCTCGTCTCCAAGCAAACTTCTGCAATTACGTTTTGGCAGAAAGCTTGTGGCATGGGACCTCGTCGGGTGTCGTTGCGGTCTCCTGTACATTGAAGAATTCAGGGGGGGGGGGGGGGGGGGGTTCTCCCATAATTGTCTCTGCTGAGGACTTACGTAATAATAGGCCATTCTCAGGACCCCCACCCCACCAGGTTACTGTGATACTCCTGGTTTGGACTCTTTCGCATCCATCTTTTGTTTGTCATCTCTGAGTTAATGTCTTCCTCACAACAGGTGGGCACTGCAGTCCATTCAGAGGAAGCCGGACTCTCGGCTATATTGCATTTGTCTTTCTCTAATCACTTTGACTCCCTACACCTGCCATTAATATTGTATTGCCGATCGATCAACCCGAAAGGACTTCTCACATTATAGTAAAATATTAACACCTTCAGTGGAACGAATGGAAGCCCAGAGAAAATAATCTGTTTTATTACTGGTGACAAAAAAACATCTGCTGGCATTTTGGTGGCATTGTAGTAATATTTAATCTCACAAGGATTTGCTGTATAGAACACAGGACTGCGAATAGTACATTACTCTGAATTTATTTCTCTGCTGCGCTGTCTTCTCTCTCGTTCCCCCCCCCCCTCCCCCTGCGATTTATGTTATTACATTCATTGTGCATTACAATGCTGAGGATACATGCTGTGGATGGGAATTTTCCGTCCAGGCATCAAAAGAACTATCATTCGCAGCTCATATCGCAGCGCTTTTGAGAACCATTAGAGCATGCCATACATATTTATCAGGAATCAGCACGTCCAGGCTGCGTATCAAATTTGATAAACAGGAGTTTATATCAAACATCTTGTGCTGTCAAGCATGAAAAAGTTGTTTTCAAGCACATCTGTATCTTTCACCAAATATTTTGCTGGCAGATCTTCTTTTCCCTCCCTGACATAAGCCACATTTACGACTCATTACAAGCTTTTACATCAGTTCCTGTGCTAATCTTCAAACAAAGGCCGTGATACACACTGTGAACTCCAACTGTAGCAGCTGTATCACATACTTTATCTCCAAAAAAACTCACTGGCACCCTACCTAACCCAGAATGAAGGATCCAATTGCATCAGCTACAAACTGCTGTGGAGAAGAGAAGAAGGGAGACCCACAAAAAACAGGTGGGTGAACACAGAAAGGAACGATGGGATGGCAATGGGAGCCGTCAGTGATTGGAGCATCCCTATCCCCAGTAAACCTTTCTTCTCTCTCCGCCATGTGCGCGGTGTTGATAAGAGACATCATCCCACTGACTCATTAATCAACTGTGAAATGTACAGCTACCTGCCGCTTTCTTATTCCCGTGCCCCCAAAAACCCCTGTTCTACCTTCCTCCTCCGCTTCTCCTCTTCTGCTCGTCTGTAAAGAGAAGGAACAAACTGGACTCCACAAGGAAAACATTTTTTGCTTTCCAAAGCGAATTTTGAGATGTTTTACTGCGTCCCAATCGTATCCATATGCATGCAACCTTGTGTAGACATGCATCCCCGAAAGGTAAACGAGGGTAAACACGCACTGTTTTTAAACACAGGTACGCAAGGACTCTGGGACAAAAGCAGCAGCCGCAACTCTGCAAATGGTTGTGCACTTTAAAGTAGTGCAGCAGGGCACGTTATATTCTACAAACACAGACACCTGTTCTTTGCCTTGCTGTCTTGGTAGCTTAAATCATGCTCACACTGACAGATAAACATATCATTTTGGCTTTACATCTAACAGCCAAACCCAGCTGCCACAGTTCACTTCTTTTCACCTATGAAAGCACTTTATTCAGACTCTTTTCCAGCTGTCCCACATCTGCGCTCCTGCTCAGGTAATATCTGCCACTAGAATTCCTGTTAGTTTCCAAATTGTGCTGTGTGGGTCTCCTGCATATACATTTTCTGAAGCTGTGTAAGAAATGCTGATCGACTGTCTTTTTCCATCCGCAACTCAGACCCACTCCAGGGAGGGGGTTGTGGAGAGAGGGGAGGTTTGAATTTTGATAAGTTTATTTGCATTTCCTACATGTCAAAACCCTTAATTTATCTGCCAGTTGTGATCGCCTCTATGGGAGGCTGACTGTACTGTATAATCACTCACTGTGCGTCATCAATTTTTCTGAAAAGTAAGCAACAAACTGACCAAATCACAGCTTGATTAATAGGCAGGGAGGTATAGACATTATTGTTCCAGTGGCAGCTGCATAAACAAGAGGACCAGAGAGCTTTTTTGCTGTAAATTATCCGATTGAGCGAGTTGTAAAACATGCGCAGCAGGCCTGAAGTTCACTTTCTTGTTACATTTATAAAAAACAATATACAGCTAACAGGCAAATGCAGTTATTTATATTTATGGCACGCTGTGCAGGCATAAAGTACCCCATTTCATTCCACGAATGAGAGCCAAAAAACCAAACCTTTTATGTTGTCAAATGGGTTGAACATAACGTGTCAGTCTCATAGAATGTAACCCAAAAACATCACCAGATTCTTGTTATCATCCCGGTACAAATGCAGGAGTCTGTTTGCATTTTATCTTCTCCCAGTAATAATCCTGCTGTAGACTCTACTTAGCTGTAAATTATTCAGGCTCAATGTAAAATACATAGAAGTGTATGTGAGTGCTGGTAAAAGAAAACCGGACAACCACATGCCTTGGTAAGATAAATACATGTACACATAAATACACACACACACATACACATACTGTATATATATATATATATATAAGTAAATGTATGTTGATCATATGAAAATGTATGTTTTACATGCTACAAAATCAGTTTCTCTGATCGCGTGAATCGTGGGCACTGTGTTGCTGGGTTGTGTGATGTGGTCTGGCCTTAATAATGGCTATAGTGCATGGTGCAACATTGAGACTGTTCATGCTAAAGAAGTGGTGGCTCTGCTTCATCTCTGATCATTTTTACCCGAAATTGTGTAACATTTGTAC
This sequence comes from Hippoglossus hippoglossus, assembly GCF_009819705.1. Classification (NCBI taxonomy): domain Eukaryota; kingdom Metazoa; phylum Chordata; class Actinopteri; order Pleuronectiformes; family Pleuronectidae; genus Hippoglossus; species Hippoglossus hippoglossus. The sequence continues at coordinate 15,007,722 of NC_047159.1, read as the reverse complement.
AAGATAAGAGAAAACTCTTGATTTCTGATTGTCAGACACAAAGTCTGACATTTACTGTGGATGTTGTTTAAGATGGATTAGTACTTAGGTTTATTTAAAGGTGCTGTTTGCAGAAAGTTTTTGTTATTGCTACATCATAGTGATGCAAGGATTGCAGTCATCCCTGTGGTCTCACGGTTGATCCGCGGGTCGGGTGGTTAGGGTCGTAAAAATGAATATTTCTGATTAATAGCGGATGTGTTCAGGTGGGGGAAATAGGCATCATACATCATTAATGTGTAAAAAAAATGAATTACATTCTCTGAAATGTAAACGAGAAACAAAGAGAATCTTGTGCATTCCTGCAACGAGCACTGCAGCTGGGCGCATCATCGAGGCCAGATGGAATCAAACCTTTTGTGCAGTTTGCAATTACTAGTTATTGAAAACATAGGGCCCTATTTTTTTGCGCCAAGGCCCACCATGCAAAGTGCAGTTAAATGTCCAGTGTGAAGGGAGCGTGTGTGTATTTGGTTGTCTGGTGACAGGATGTGTCTGGTGCATCTGAAAACTGGTAGAGATGTATGGGGTGGTGTTGGCGGCGGGATAACCAGACATCATTTTATTACTTTTATCCTTCGCTTTAAGTTCTATTATTATATTATTATTATTATATCTATTATTCTATGAAATAAAAGTTTTTTTGTAACAGGAGATAGATAGTTTACTGATATATCTCGTGACAGCCCCTCTTTCTCCCTCCTCTCTCTCTCTCTCTGAGACTCACACAGTAAGCTCCAACCAAAATGACACTAATTATAATAACTTTATTTTAAGCACTTTTCAATAAAAGTAACAAAGTGCTTTACGACAAACAATATGAAATACAAAAACAGAAGAAATAGATAAAGAAAGATCCAGATAATAAAAGTCATAGACATCATGCGATAAAAGCTTTTTTACAGAGATGTGTCTTAAGAAGAGGGATGTAATAGGTAACCGATTCTGCTATAATCTCTTCTGGCAGATTGTTCCAAATTGTAGGGGCCCTCATGGAAAAGGCTCTATCTCATTTGGTTTTCAGCCGAGATTTGGGATGGCTAGAAACGCCTCACCAGAGGATGTCAGACTCCTGGCTCGTCAGGAGACACAAGGTCTTAAATAAAGGGTGGGGCCAGCCCATGCCTGGCTTTAAAAGTAATCAAAATAATTCCAAAATCAATACTAAAATAAAAAGGCAGCCAGTGCAAGGATGCTAAAACAGGGGTGATATGGTTATATTTTTCAGATCGTGTTAAAAGACGAGCCGCAGCATTTTGGAATAAATGTAGATGGTGGATTGATTTCTGGGGATGAGACTGAGCCGGTCATAGTCACTGAGAAACGTTGGTTGGAAAGGTATGACCTGAATCAGTTGAAGGGCATGTGAGGGATTCCTGCCCACTTCAGTCAGTCATTGGGTATGTGGTGGTCTACAGTATGGAAAGCAGCACTGAGATCCAAAAGGATGGAGGATTTACCAGCATGAATACGTTATTGTCAGGTGAACAACTAATTGTTTGAACACAGCTTGTTCAAGGATCTTGGATAAGAAGGTGAGTTTTGATTGTATAATGGTATGAATAATAGTAATTATTGAGAGTGGAGGGGTCCGGGTTGGGTTTTTTGAGGAGTGGTTCAATTAGAGCAGTTTTGAATTTAACAGGGACGACACCAGAAATCAAGGAGCTATTTATAATTGCTAGAATGAAAGGAGCAAGAGTAGGCAAAGTCCCCTTCAGTAGTCTGGTGGGAACCAAGTCCAAGGGGCAAGTAGATGGCTTCATGCGCTTAACCGCGCTCATTGAGTTCAGGGAGAGTCAGTGGTGAAAATGAGCTAAGGGGTGGCATGTAAACAGGTCTAGGGTCCGGGGCAGGCAGCATATGGGGTTGGCTGCTGTCAGTCATGGATCTGATTTTTCTCCATCTTTACTGTGAAGAACATTAAAACATGTTCACGGTGGTCAGGTGATGCATGCAAATGAACAACTACACTGTTGTGCAAGGGAAGGATAAGGGGAATATAAAACAATGTCTGGTTGGTTAAGTCGATCTCTGCTGCTAACACACTCACTGCATCTCAATCTCTCCATGCTCCCAGATGCACCACAATCCTGTCACCACAATACCTAATGAGCACAGTCACGTTCGCGGCACTATGGCGCACAAAAATAGGTCAATATGTTTTTATTGACTATTAATTGCAAACATTTCCACTACAGTGTGGCCTTATTCAGAGTCAGTGCAGACAGTGTGTGTGTCAAACTAAAGCTCATTATAAAGGCAACTTCATGTGATTAAGTGAAACGTTTCATCATCCAAGAGACTTCTTCAGTTCAGTTCGCCAGCTCTTGTTAGTAAAGAACAGATTTATATCTCGCAGACTTTGGCTACAAATGACTCAAGATCGCAGCATTCATATGAGAGACATTTTGTCTTCCTTTTTTGTATAGTGAGAGTAAATAGAGACATGTTGTTTATCTTTATATACAGTCTGTAGTTAGCTTCAAACGCTGTTTACTTACCAGTGGATAAGAAATCTTGCGATACAGTTCTACATTAAACTCAAAGAGCTGTCTCCAGCTGTCAAAAGCAGGGCGAACCTATTTTGATTAGCATGCTAACAGCTAACCCCAACTCATCCGCTCTACCAATTACCATTTTGTGGGCATCCAGTCACAGTCCAACATGACAGGTTGAAGTAGCTCTGCATGCTCAGATCTTGTCTTGCGAACATGTGTAGCTGAAGGACTTGCTTATTACTACCACCACCTCCCAGTCCCAGCAAGAAATCAGTGGCGAAGAAAATGCGAACGTTTGCTACAAAGCAATAACAAAAGATTACATAGAACCTTTAAATTGAACTGTTTTGCAGACCACAACGTTTTTTCTGTTTTCTTCATTTAAACACCCATGTCTCTAAACCACGTACTGTTCCATGTGTTGACAGTAATTTACAACAGATTGCAGCTTTCCAGAGGCACATTATAACTCAAAAGAACTGCAGCATTGCCAGGAACAATACCTGATAAAAAGAAGAGATGCTTATGATATGTGGGTTGTTGACTTACTTCTGACAGCGAGCACAAATTGCTGCTGTGTTCTGTATAATTTTATCTTTTAAAATACTTTGTTAGCTTGAAATGTTGACTGATTTTACAACTGCCGTTATTTGTTATGAGACCTGTGAGAAAAACCCTAAAATGGAACAGCCTGTATATAGTCACTCTATCTTTTGACAAAGAAAACAATAACAAGTCAAGAGCAAGAAAAAAAATCAAACACAGTGCAGTGTTCAAATGTGTTGAATGTGAAGCTGACAAGGAAATATTATATTTGTATACAAGTGTGCGACATTTTGTTGTTCTCAGAGGCTCAGAGCTGTAAACTCACCAGTTTAGGAAATCATTGTAATTTCTCTCTGACCTGAACACTCTGTATACGATTCAACCACAGTTAGCAATAACAGTGTGAGCAGGGTTTCATTTTACATCTCTCCCCGTTGACAGCTTGTAAACCTTTTTCAAAATCATCTGGTAACATAAAGCTGTTTGGTTCAGTAGCATGCATTTATGTGGCGCAACACTAAACTTGATGTGCCGCCTGAAGACATAAACATTTCAGTGGAAATACTGATTGTGAGCTAACAGGCAGCATTCAGTTGATTTGAGTAAAAAAAAATGACGCATAAACGTACAAAAACGCATCTTTTATCCACAAACCTGCCAATGAACATTTTAATGTTATTGCACAGTTTATATTTATTCAAAAAGAGGTAATGCATCATAGTTGAAATATTATTCTTTATATAAATACAGTGATATACATATAGTCTGTCTGTTTATAAGCATGTATTGTAAACTATATGAGACTCTTCATGATTTGTTGAAAATATAGAATTTGCAAATGATAATATACATTTAATGTACGCATGGGACTGTGAGTACTCGACAACATGACATCATGACTTAAGGAAATCTGAAACTATCCTTAAAAAATCACATTGTTCCCAAACCTAGTATGAAATTCATTGTTCATTGTTAGCTCTTACCCATTAAAAGTCTAATCTTATATAAATTAAAGTAATCATTGTCAGGGGAATATATAGGTATAATTTATATACAAATATGGTATTTCACTACTTCAAAACTATATTTAAGAAGGTCAGGGTCCAAAAACTTCTAAATGTCACAGAATTATAGATGCACTACACAGAATCATCACTTTGCAAAAAATCCTAAACTAAAAGAGAGAATTTTGAAAATTACAGTTCGTTTGTTGGGGTAAGAATAATTAGGCAGCAATGATTTGCAGGAATACGAGTCACAAATTATTCTCAGGGTTTGTCTTGAATGTCGAGCACAAACGTCAAACCAATTCACTGGAAAAATAAGCTTTTGTTGAGGCTCACAACTGAAATTTCTAAAATTGATCACTAAAACTTGTTACGATGAAGAGAACAGGAGGAGCCAAATGCAGGAGCCAGGCTCAGGTGAAATAATCAAAAATGTCCTTTAATGCAGACTAATTTCAATACACAGGAGAGCAAAGGTTACAGAAGCAAAGCATGGTCCAAACATCACAAGTCCAAAAACTCAACAGAAGCACTAGGAAACAGGAGAAGTCAGAAAAGTACAAGTCTTAGGAACAAGACAAACTGAATCACAGAGACTTATATAGGGAGGCAGGATAAGTGAAGACAGGTGAAACACATTAGGAACAGGTGCAGACCATCACAAGGACAGGAAACAGGACAAAGGCAGGAAATACAAAGAGACAAACAAGGAGTATCATTTCAAAATAAAACAGGAAACCGAGAAGTCAGGGTAAAACAACCAAACAAAAACCAAAACCAAACATGAGGAAAATGTCCATGATCAAAAAGTGTCTAACAAAAAAATCCAAACAATATTAAGTGCAGTTTTGTTTTGCTAACACATGTCACTGAGAAAGTAGATTATTTCCCACAAAAATCTTGGCAGCTGGTTGATTCTTGCTTTTACATTAATAATAGTTTTTAAATCCCATGTTTGGCAGCGAAATGCAAACAACAACCAAGAGACAGGAAATGAACGGCTGAGCGGGGCAGGAGGCTGAGCCACACACTGGCAGTGAACAGCAACCGGGGACTGGTCTGGCAACAAGTGTAATTGTCGTTGTGGACCTGAGGAACAGGGAGAGCAAAAAATTAGCAAAGGGAAGTAATTAGAAGAAACTGGAGAAATTAGAGAAGTTGGCCTTGACATGTGTAGATTACTGCATTGTTGACTTAACGATCCTGCAAAGTCCGGACGAACGAGCCAGGTATCTGTTCTGCAGAGGGTTGAGCCGTTGATTAGCTGATCGATTAGAGGTCTGCAGGTGAAGCAGCGGGAGGAGGTCAAGTGTCCAAGCCCTACAGAACACACAAAACACACAAAACACACAAAACACACACACACACACACACTCACACACAGGGACAAACTAGGAACAAAAATGAAAAACACAAGGTGGGAAAAACGACCGGGAAAACTCGAGAGGGACAGGATAAGGGACCAGTCACATGATCAAACTTTGAATTGACCTCTTTGACCATGTTTACAAAGGGTTTTTGAAAAATAGTTCAGGTTTATGAGCAGAGTTCGATCCCCCCGCTGCTCTTTAAGCGTAAAATCTTTCCATTATGTGAATTCTCTGACCTGCAGACCTCAATCCAGCTGTGAGTCTAAACGAGACGAAGGCAGCTGGTTGGAATAAGAGAGGCTAAACATTATCTTCTGTCTTCTGCTTAAAAGTGGTGAATTTACAGTTATTCCTCCAAACTAATGCTAACTAGACTAACAACCATAGCAATGGCAACCATGGCAATCATACTGTAGTGTTTTTGTAGCTGTTGTTTCCACAGCAAAAACATTTAAGAGATTTGTTTTGTTAGCTTTAAAAATAAATACAATAAAGCCATTGCAAATGAGTTCTTATAAATACGCTGAACAGAAGAATTTGTATGTTCAATGAATGGTGGTGTAATTTCATACTACTATTGGGAAATATTTCAAAATGCTGCTACAGGCATATAGTTTGGTTCTTAATGCCAAGACTTTCTATTGGGCAATTCTTGCAAAATTTCACAGTGATTATAGTGTTGCAGTTGCCCTTCTTCAATAAGATAAATCTCTTTTTTACACTTTATATTTTTTAATGAAGAATTAAAGCATGTAAACGTGCAATTAACCTAGATGTAGAGAAATGAAATGCATTTATTTTGACAGTTTATTAATGTATTTGAATAAAAAAAAAAAAGGATACACATTCAAACACTCTGGTGGTTGTCCTCGCTCTCAAAAACCTTGAAATTAAACAATGCATCATAACCTGTGCTCTCTGAGGGGGAGTACGAACCCCCACACTGGCAATTTGAACTGCTCCTTATGAGCCTCTTTCCTCCCGCATGTAAACACAGACTCGCACACAGCGCAGTAATTGTGCATTCGCACTCAGTGAACACAGTGTGATACTCAGACAAAAGGTTATGGCTTTCCAAGCAGTTTGAGCTCATTTAATCTCGTCCCTGTATACGTACATTCTTTGTGATCGAAGCTTTATAGACAAATATAAACGCAGATAATGAAGGTCTTCAGTTAGTATTAATACTCAATACAGAGCCATCTTAGCATACAGTAATGTCCACTCAAGGTACTGTTGATATCATTAGGCTGAATGAAAGGAAATCGTTTTTATATACATGAAGACAGAAATATACACATGTGCAGGTGTACGTATGACGAACACCCACAGTCATCAACAACAACAATCTCAAATGACCAAAGAACCATTAACTGTTAACGTCGGCATCTTCAGTTCCTTTTTCGCCACCGCCGCCGGCTGAAAAAGCGTCTCCCAAATGAAAGAGCTGTACGGTAGATTGATTATGGTCACAGATACTATACCAACACTTAGAAACACTGAGTAGGCTTTACAATTTAGAGTTTACACTGGTGTTGAAGAGACAGAATGTAATCATCCCCCATCCCTGCCCCGAAATTTCTGGTCTGTTCATCCAGGAGAAGATTAAGTCGAGAACCAATTCAGGACAAAAGAAAGTGTGACTGATAGCAGAAATATGTCTCTCTTTCTCTCTCTTTTCGCTCTCTCACTCTACCCCATTTACTCCATGCTCATTCCTTTTTCGCAACAATTTCTTTTCTGTCAGTGCCGTCCTCTTTTAATTATGTTGTTCATTCCCTCGCTCCGTCCTTAGGTGAGAAAAGTACAGAAGTCTTTGACGTGATCAGCTTCCAGTCCTCCAGGTTTTGGTGTCTCGGTCAGAGCGAGGGTCGTTCTCAGAGAGCGGCCTCCGTGGCCTCTGCTACCAAGCGTCCTTTTTCAAAGCCATGTACTCTATCAAAATTGTGTTTCACCCTAACAACACACCAAATGAACAACAAATTCACAGTCGTAAAACTTCAACATTCACCTCTCTCCTCCTTTTTGTTTTTCTCTCTTTCATAAATGCCATTTTACGTCAACTGCCCCCGTGATTCAGTCTTCTTAATACCAGTCTCAGAAATAACACCTCCTGCTTTTGGGATCAGCTTGTGGGTGGATGACCTCTTTTTTTCCCCTCTCCTCCTCGCACTTCTATAAGGCATGCTGGGCCAGGACCAGAGCCAACACCAGGCCGGGGAGCACAGCCCAGACGTTGGCAGAGACGCAGGCGGCGTGATCCTCTGGCAGGCCCCGGGTCTTGCTCAGGCCACCGTCTCTTGGTTCAGGATACTGGGCAAGATAGAGGGACACACAGAGGGACAGACATTAGCAAAGGTTAGTCGTGACTCAGATACTCGTGCTGCTTTTCCTGTTCTGGCATTTGAAGAAGGAGAGGAGGAGATGTCAGGGAGGTGAGACAGGACAGGGTCGGAGCTGAGGAGAAAAAAAGAAAAAGGGGGATATACATGTATCCATGGCATACCCTGTTTGGCATGAACATTAAGTGTTTGATCCACCAAATGTTTTTGATATGTGAAGTGTATTTCAAGGGCCCCGCTGTTTGGTATGCTCTCTGCCTCTTAAACAACTTGGCAACGAAGGAAAAGCTTCTTGTGAGGATTTTTTCCCTGTTTTTTTTAAACTCTTTTAGGTGGCGCCAGAACGTCTTTAAACAGTTTTTAAAGCTTATATTACAGCAAAAAAACACACACACTGTGAAGTCAAACACACACTACAGACGCCAGCAGCTGCTGTAGTTTTCTTTCAATATTTACTCACCAACAGGCGAAAACATAGTAACGACTCCGACTAATAAATCCAGAAATCTCTTTCTCTACATCTGTTAGTCTGTTTCTTGATTTCCCCCGCTCATTTGATCGACTTGGCAGGTTCGTTGCTGAGGACTCTGGGAAGTGAAGTGTCTACTGTGAAGGGATTTGGGCGTCACAGTTGTAACATCTTCAAGGATTTTCATGATGGGCTCACAACTATAGACTGTGTATGAAGATGGACAACATGACTGCTCCCAAAAAGTGAAGCCAAAGTGTCTGGATGGCCAACTGCTGGCTGCCTGCAGTACAGGTCATAATGCCCCGCCTCCTCCCTGTTAATGGATGGACCAAACTAAAAAGTCAATGATCACATCACATAAAGTTTGTTCAAGTGTTCATTTGTCTGGTAAGTTTGGTTTTGATGAGTTAATTTCTGCGTTAAAAACGGGATGAAATGTCACGACTAACAGCTCAGACTGACTCACGCCTGGTCGAGTGTGTATCAGCTACTGCAATTACATCGTCTGACTCTGCCTCCAAATGCACAAGATGGCCGTGTTTGTATATGAGACATTTTGGCGTCATTTCTGGATAGTGGGAGGAAATGGAGGTGCGTCGTGCATCTTTATGTACAGTTTATGGTCACAACCAATTTACGTCACATGCTGTGTTGTGTAAAGCATCTATTGCCCCCATCAGACTATTTTTCACATAACAATGGGACACACCGACCGGCACATTTTGAACAAGCATTTATTATAGTATTATTAAGCTATATTAAGCTATAATATTAAATGTATTGTGAGTAATATGTTCCTCTGATCAAGTTCAAGCTTGGCGTGTGTCGCTAAGGACAAGAGTAACTATTACATTTGTGGTTGTCAAGACTTTCACCTTAACCCTCCATCCAACTCCATCTGTCTGTCTTTCTGTCTGCCTGATGGACAATAGTTACATCATCAATGACATCACAGAAAGTGATGTTATTGCTATGGTTGGTAGTTTGAGAAACTCTCATCCAAAATACTTTACGATTGACTCTGCCCTTTCTTGGCTCCTCAGGACTACCTTGAAGTCAACTGGATGAGCTGTTTTCAAGAAACTAAAAGCAGAGCCAGATGCACACACAGACAGATGGACAACACAGCAGTGCAGTGAACAGATACACAAAGAAAGTACAGGTGCAGAGAATAAAAAGAACCAAAGATGGCAGACAAGGAAAAAACCTTGAAAAAGTAAGAAATGCTACATTAGTTACCTGGAAGAACAAATAAGATGTGAGATAAAGAACAGCAAGAGAAACCTCTGCACTCTAAATAAATCTGAGAGGAGAGTCCAGTTAGAAATGTGAGAGGATTTACAGACTTAGATGCACAGCTCCATGAACAGAAAGAGGACAACAATTGGAGGAAGAAGCCCTGCTGGATGAGGCTGACAAAAACACTGCAGAGTTTGATGCTCCCTCAAAGGCTGAAGAACGAGGGAAATATCCTAAATCCCAGGCTTCCCATCATGCCCAGCTGGAGGTGCACAGAGCAAAGACCAACAAGATCAAAACTGCCCTGAAATAGGGTTGAAGACCTGCTGGAGACTGAGCACCTCCCCATGCAGCAGGATAAAACCTGCCTGTGGGATGAAATGGAGAAATCCAGATCCTCCTGTCTGGCTCAAGTTGACAATGAGAGAGTTGAGAAAAATAACCTGATGGCTGATCTGAGAGAAGAAGGAAAAAACAGCGATGCTAAGTGAGCGTCTCCAGTGGAGGCAGCAGAAATCCTGCCTGCTGGATGAAATGGAGAAATCCAGAGCCCCCACTGTGGCTCAGCATAACAAGCTAAAACACTAGAACAATGACCTCAGAGTAGCACCAAGGTAAGCTGAAGCAAAGCAAGATAAAGACTGTCTCCAATGGAAGCAGGAGAAAACCTCCCACCAGGAGGAGATAGTGAAATCCAGAGTCCCTTCTGGCTCAAGTGGACATTGAGAAAGGATCCTTGTGGATGAACATAAGAAAAAGTCGCTACAGGAGAGTCCGACTGAAAGAGGGACAAGTCTTTCCAGGAAAACTTGGCCTCAGGAAAAATCTGCAGGATGTGGAGCAGGAGAGGGACACGACAGAGACCTGTATAAGGGCCAAAGTGAATACAAGAGTGAGACTGCTAAAAAGAAAAAGTAGAAGAACACTTTGTCAAGCGTATAACTGACACTGGTCCCCACTCCTATCACAGCCCCTCATCTTATGGATATGTGGTTATTTCACCTCATAATTTGAGTCAGGCGTGTCAGGGCCACAGCCAAGTTATCTTATAGGGTTAGGGGTTGGGTGAGACTAAACTGCCTTGGAAAAAGTGATCTGGATCTGAAAAGACCAACTGAAACATCTTAAACTACACAAATATTGGCCAAGTTTCTTCTGTGTGGACTTTTGCATGTTCTCCCGACGTCTAAGTAGGTTTTTGTGGGCACTATGACATAATTTCATACAGTCCAAAAACATGCAGAGTAGGGGGTATTTAACTAGACACTCGCCCAGTGTCAGCTGGGATAGGCTCTAGCCTCCCCCTGCAACCCTCAATAGGATAAGCTGTATAGATAATGGATGGATGGATACAAATCATGCACCACCCACCATCATTGCTGGTGCAGGGTTGACAGCAGTGCACATCAAGTATATTAGCCAGTTAGAATTTGCAGCCATAAAGATCCAGACTAAGGAGTCTGTTGTGCACCAATATTGGCATCTAGCATACAAACCAACGTAAGTGAGGTTAGATTTTGTTAGCTTGTAAGGGCTTAATTACAGCAAGTACTGGCCAAACAAAACAATCCACAATGTTTTTCATTTTTTTGTATAACATTTGCCTCCAAGTTAAAATAGTCTCGCCTGATTTACAGAGGCACCATTTCCAGTTCAGCACATCAACACACACTCAGAGGCACATCATAAGGAACATGGAACATTTCCTCCTCCTCCACCATCATCACCACCTCACCTTATTTTCACCAATGCCACCTCTGCAGAGGTTGCACTTTAGTCAATTTTGCTGTACATACAAAAAAAAAACATCTACTCAGATGTTATCTACCAGCACCTCATCTTCCAGCCAAGCAAGGAAAGACATAAAGGAGAAAATAAATAATGAAACAAGAAAATCGTGCTGAACTATATTAACAAGACAGGCAATTTTTCGTATTTTACCTATAGGAGAGAAGCAAAAAAAAAGAAATAGAGTGAGGGAGAGAAAGAAGGGGTGTCGAAAATACCCCCGGTTATCACAGTACCTGTGTTTGTGTAGCCACACGCCGCACTGCAAAGAAATGGTTAAGTGACAGTTGCCAAAATCAGGGGGAAAAAGCTACGGGTAGCTTGACAATGTACCAAACACATCCGCGACTAAAAGCCAATTAATTAGCAAGGGCAGTGATGTGTGGCAGCAGCCTGTTGACATGAGTCCAGATCTCTGACTGCAGCCAATATCCACACACACACACTTAGACTGGTGAAGGTACACATGCACAAAAACAAGTGGCTAAAAGCACAAACATGCACCGTGACTGAATACAGAAAATGTCAAAACAGGCATTTATTCATTCATTTATTCAGGCTTTAACACATGCACAGAGAGAAAGAGAGGATGGAAAACGTCCACAAGTATCTGTTTGAACTGTTGATAAGAGTATATCACATTCGTCAATGAGCTAACTCAGGTAACTACACATGTAGAGAGCATGTGTTTTCAATATCGATCAGCAATGTCCAATTTACAGTGCGCTACGGCTGCATTTCCCAAGGCTATACTCATCGAATAGCCCAGAGTTGCGCAGTTACAGTCCACAATCAATTCACTTAAATTGAGCTGAAAATCAACACATGACAGTGTAGCATGAGAACACAGAGACCACCAGCTTCTCAATGGATAGGAGGTTAGAGGGGGGGGTTTGTACAGATCCCTTTGCAAACAAAACTCCAGATGAAACAAAAAGGGAATTTTAACTATTTTGTGTCAAGTGAGGGCGTTAAAATTCAAATCATGCGAACAATGATGAGACACATATAGTATCAGTGTATTGAAAAGGTATTTTATTCCCACATAAAGCAGGATTTGTGATGGTGACTCCATTGACTTACAATGTTTGAATAATCAAGCTTCAGCCCATATGTTTGTTTACTGAGGACGGGATAAAGCACACAACCACTGGCAGTGACATTTTGAATGATTATGCATCTTAATTGGCTGAAAATACTCTATAGCCTATAAGACAGCAGCAGTGCGACTAATGTGAATACGCTTATTCATACACTGTAGATTCTCCCTTATTCAGTCCTCTCTGAATATGTTTTACATCTATCCATCCATTGTAGTGTTCTAATCATAGGTTTGGAAGGAAGGCCAACACATTAATTATCCGGTTGCAGAACTGGCTAGAAACATCAATCAATCCATCCATCCATCAATTATCTATACCATATCCTTTGAGGGTTGCAGGGGGAGCTGGAGCCAATCCCAGCTGACATTGGGCGAGAGGCGGGGTGCGCACACTTACGCTCAATTTGGAGTCTCAAATTAACCTAACCCTAATCTAAATGTTTAAGGACTGTGGGAGTAAACCCAAATCCATCCATCCTTTCATCCATCACATACTTACCCAGGCTATTTGTACACATGTGCCCACACCTTTCAGTTTCAGTGTGTGTGTGTGTGTGTGTGTGTGTGTGTGTGTGTGTGTGTGTGTGTGTGTGTGTGTGTGTGTGTGTGTGTGTGTTACGACGTCGGCCGCCTTGAGATTTACCGCCCCGGACAGTCAGTCTTCTGCCAGGAGGACTCATACCATAACAACACTCCCCCAATTTATCTGCCATGGAAGTTTGACAAGTTTTAATTGCCAGGCATAGTTGTCTGAGAACGTAGGGCCGCCCAAAATGTCCCTACCAGCTCCCTCTCTAATTATAAACTTCCTGCTTGAGTAATCACACGTCTTATTGTTTCCTAATTACCATTTTTACAATAAATTAAACACCACGCTGCAGTGAGACAGGCGCGGAGCGGTGCATCAATACTGACATACACACACTTGGAGAAAGCACTTCCACCGTCCATTCCCTCCCTGCTATCCTCTCTCTCTCCCTCTGTCTCTCCCTCCCAAAACCTTTCCGCGACATACACACTGCAATTGTTATCACTGATGTTTGTTCATTAATTTTCCTCTTTGCAACCTTTTTAAGATTTTAATTTGCTGTCTTCACAACAATAAGGGCCTCTGCATAAAGGACAACACTGCATGAGTCGGGTGCAGAGCGACCACTTAATGGCTGTGAAAGCCCCTGGAATTACTCAAAATAGATGTCTCAATGGTAGTCACTCCTTCAGCACACAAATCTACATCCATAAACATTGCACGCTGCTTGGAGCTTGTGTATATCAGCAATAGTCACTGGAAAATTACGTTAACAACGCCATCAACAGCAGCCGCGGTGGTGGCAGCAGCAGTTAAAGATTTTACAAAGTACACTTTCATACTACAGTGTCTAATTCAGCCAAGCTTGGAAACTGGGTCTCCTGCAAAGGTGAAAAACATCATTAGTCTTACAGCAGACGGCTGCATGGCACATCTAAAATACATCTGTAAAACAGTACAATATTTCACTGGGAAAAGTAATCCCACTCAACAGCTGGACAAAAGGAAAAGAAATAAAGAAGAACGCCTCCTTGGCCCAAAGTGCCGTGTGAAATATTTCTGTCCCGTTCACGAGAGACAGAGACAGGTAGTGTTTGGCGGACAATACGCTTCTGTCTTTTTCACATTTTATTTGAAGAGAAAATGAACATGCATTGTTGCAGCACAGCAAAGAGTGGTGTGTTTTTTTCCTGATCCAGACGGTGAACCCAGTCATGGCAGGGTTGACTGCAGTCTTCAGAGTAGACAGCATTCAGCAGAGAACAGGCCCTGGGCCAGTATTTTAGAACCTCTAATCCAGATTAAAACCCCCACCCCCCATTCCATTCACTGCCTCATTGTGTGCGAGAGAAATATACTCTTTCAACCAAATGTCATCATCTTGGGTGTAGCATGAACTGTCTTATCATAAAGTGTATGTCCTGATGTGCCAATTGCTTTAACAAGCAAAGAGATTGAATGTGATGTGAATATGAATGGCGCAGAGAGTTGAGCGTTATGGTTTTGCCACTGTACAAAATCCTCCTTTCATGGACGGAGAGTGGAGGAGTGTTTTTGTGGTTCGTCTTGTAATGGGTCAATTTGAACAAATTTATGCAAAGAACTTGATGGAAACTGCTGAAAATGAAGGGGGTGTATCTGTGCCGCAGCAAATCATATCGGTTAAAATTTTAAACAGTGGGTCGACCTATAAAATGACAGACTTCAGGATTTAACACCCTTAATTCAAAAAGCCTCCCTGATTGTCGAGCAGGCAGGAAATAATGAATCTGCGTTACACTTTGCATATAAATTGCAATGCAACAATCAGTGCAAACCTATTACCTTTGGGATGGCGACGAATGGAGGTTCTGAGGTGCCCGTTGACCAGTCCCACCCCGTCTTCGTCAGCGCCGAGGGGCCTGGGACAGGCGCACTTTTGTTCTGCATGTTATCTATCCCATAGCCATAGGCCTGAATGGCATTTCCTGCAGGGACAGAGATATAAAGTCATTTGTTTTTCAACTTGCCATCCCAGCGAAAAGCCAGCAAACAGACAGACAGCTCTAAGTCAACTTCTTGGTCTCCTGCCCAATCTTTGGCAACGAGGGAACGAGGGAGGGCGGAGAGGGATTGAGGAATGAAGTAGAAAAAGAAGAGTAAGGAGAGGAACTCTTTTTTTTTTGCTTTGTCAGTAAGCTTGAGAGTCGTTCGTCAAACTAATCAAAAACAGCAATCAAATGCCTACTTGTGAAATCTGTCACTGCTGCTCAAGATTTAATGAACTGGTGCGGTGCCATTCTAAACCTGTTTGTTTTGAATGGGATGTTCTCTTGCCCCATGTTAATGCTCTGGAGCTAGTTCAGAATAATTCCTTGTCATTAGTAAGTCCTCCTCAAACAGTTCTACAATATACTTTCACATACACCGTGCTGGGCTTTGTGTGCAGAGCTTTTTATAAACAGTCTCTGGTGCAGAGTGAAGTTAGAAAACTTACCTGGTTTATCTGCAGGGAAAAATTGATGGTCATTGTTTTTCATAAAATAAAACTGAATCTGCTTTTTTACTGTTCATGTGTGTGGCTTATATATAAGTTTGAAAGATGGACTCAACTGCTGTCATTTTTTCATACATTACATGTCGGCTATTTCAGAGTTCTGTTTGGCAATCAACACAATATTCAGACCCAAGTTCACAACTTTTCAAAAATAAAAGCATTACAGCAACAAAATTAACATTGTGCTTTTACTTTGAAGACAAATTGAGATATGCGTTCCACACACAGACATAAATTAGTAGGAGAATGTCTAACATGTTTATTATCCACTAATTATCCTTCTATAAGTGAATCTTGCAGTCACACATTTACTAAATGCACAAAACTTTGTTCCTTGGCTCAGTAAAAAACCTTTCATGTTGCAACAGTTGCTGTCAAATTGCAACAGGCTGACCAAACAGTGGCAAAATGTATGCTCTTGAGATGATGAACCCCAATTTGTTTGCCGGCAGTTGTACACTTATGTGGAATCTCTTAAGAGTAGCAAATCAATCAGCTCAAACAGAGGAGAGTGCTGGTGTGTGCGCCTGCAGATGTAGTGTATACGCATGCGTGTCATTTTGTGTGTCGAGGTGCATGTGTGAGTCTCTGCAAAAATGTGATAAATCCCTGTTCAGTCAGCTTTTCAGCTAGATATGGTAAAACAGGGGCTGAGCACCTTTTCACTGCTCATCCGTTTAAAACACGAGGCTTGTTTCTCTTTGTTCAGCCGGAGAGAAGGCAAGGCATGTAATTGCTTGGCAACCACCTCCATTATAAGGTCAGCATGCAGAGATTACTTTGAATAGATTTATGTTACTGATCAAATTCAAAACATTCCCAAACAAAGGACAAATGGCATTTTCCCACCACCACACAAAGGATAGATAGGATAGTTATGGAACACACATGCAAAATGGGATGGACACACAAACACATGAACACACACGATCACTCGCACTCGCACACACACACACACACACGTTAGTAATCCCAATGCATGGCAACATAGCTTTCACACCTCTGTCCACCTCTACACTGTTGTACGGCACACACACACAAGTGCACATAATATAGAGAGAATCACACACACACACACATACACCTGCACACTTTACACATACAAAAGAACCCTTCATGTTTCGCATTCTACTCAACAACGCTGGCGTTTCAGCTGCTGCTGGAGAATAAAAGCACAGAGAGTGGTGAAGAGCTGGTGAAGTACTGCTGAGACATGCGATGTTATGCATCTGTTTGTCAGGGTCGGCTATGGCTAGCTATCCCTCTACAGATGCTGTAAGACGGGGGAATAAAGTCATAAATCAAAGCAGTTGGCTCGAGGGCCTCCACAAAGAATGTTTTACTGTGCCCAAATGTTCCGCTGAGTGATTAAGCTCATTGCCAATGGCAATTCATTTTTTTAATGACTCTGGGTAAGTTTTTTCCTTTAACCCGTGGGCATAGCCTGCATTGCCCTACCTGCAGGGACAGATGGAACAAGAGATAAGGGAGGAAAGAACAAGATGAAGAGAGATAGTGAGGGGAAGGAATCGAGGAATCAAGCATCAGACTATGTTTGGATTATAAGTATGTGTAATATCCTCTGGATTCCTCACATATTTTACTCAACCATATATTCTAAATGTATTTTTTATTTTTCAACAATTGAAGTTGTAAGTTACCGTGGGAACACATGGTTTGTATTTCAGTGTGTGATTTGGTTTGTGGATCAATGGAAAAAGATGCGGGTCATGGGGAGCTGAAGGATAATTTGTCACTCACACGGACACACACACACACACACACACACACACACACACACACACACACACACACACACACACACACACACACACACACACACACACACACACACGTATATATACATACACATCCTTTCATTTACATAAACAATACAACAAACACCTATATTCCCACACACACACACATACACATGTATGTTTGTGTATATACATAAACATCCACACATTTATGTAAACAGTATAACACACACACACACACACACACACATATATATATATACATACACTAAAACTATTTGCACATGTATATATACAGTACAACACACACATACACACCTATATATTCAGTATATACATACATATATACAGTATACGCATAAGTATATGTATCTACATATACATGTATATATACTGTATTCTCCCTGTTGTGTCGAAGTTTATTGCTTGACTGCAGAGAGGAGATGCAGCATTTTGTGTTATTTTTCAAGACGCCTCCTCAGCTCCCAGCCTCATCCCTCATCCCGCACACTCAGCTAAAACGGTACCCCAGCAATCTATTGAAATGGTCTGAAAGCATTATCCACACAATGGAACATGTTAAAGGCAATGGTGTCTTGTAGCGCTGATGACACTCCGGCATAGCAAGGAAGGAGCTGTCTGTATTTTACTCCACAGTGAAAGAAAGAAATCCTAGGGATGTTTCAGGTAACCACTCTGTCATGCTGCACTCTGCGCGTTAGGCATTAGATGTACAGATGTTATGTATTTTAGCTTACCCTATTATTTCATTTGTGCAAGATCTGTTCCTTTTCATGAAACTCTTCTCCTGAAAGGAATAAGCCCTTTAACGCTCTCAGATTGAACGTGAAAATGACATGCAAATGGTTTCTTTTGTATTAAAGTCTGGGCAGATCTCGCCCGGAGGAGGGATGAGGACTGATAAAAAAAAAACTCCTGTCTGAAGAACTAAGAACATTTAATTTAAACTTAATCACTGGGCAAAGGGTGTCCGTGGATAAGCTGAAACTGTGAAGCAGAGAAATCCATCCATCCGTCCATCCATCCGTCCTTCAACCCATTCATCCATCCATCCATCCGTCCGTCCATCCGTCCATCCATCCATCCTTCAACCCACATATCCATCTATCGTCCATTCATCCATAAATATTTTTCTCTTAATCCCTGCAGCTTTATTTCCTCCTTTGTAATAACCAACTCAAATAAATTATAAATTATTTCACGTTGAATTTAAATGAAATGAATAAATTAGAAGTTCAGTTTCTTTTGAAAATTTAATACCAGGGGCCAGTCTCCTGGTTCTGACCAACTCAGATGCCATTTTCTTATCCACTGCCTACGTTGTTAAAATAGCAAATACACTTGCGCCCATGGAATTGTCGTCCTTAGAACGAGATGTGGTCAGGCACATTGTTGGCACGTTGCTATCTAGCAGAAGGCGATTGTGTGATTGACCAACAAAAACCTGTTCTGAAGTCAGTGGCACAGTAGTTTATCAAGAAAGTATTATGCACCTTCATAGGCGGCTACACAATGCGCATACATTCTGCCTCCTCTCACGCCTGCTTCACCTCAGGGAGCTTTGGCGGAATCCTGCTGTTACGCTAGATAGTCTGCTTGAGCTCTTTCTCTGTGCGGATGGGTAGAACTGTTTCTTCTGCCGAGATGTGCTTTTTCTTCTGGACTGACAAGTCCACGATCATAATAGCAATACACCAATGTGCAAACACACCTGGCTTTTAAAGGGAATCTCACACTGATTAGTTTATTGCCTGTTACACGCCACATCGCCACATGACCACATGATTAATTAAGAGACCTTTTGAACGATCTGCCTGCCGCAGCCCTCTTTTTTCCTGCCGTTGAATTGAGAGGATTAGGACGTACCCCAGATGCACTTGCACCATGCACTTGGATCAAAGAGCCTTTGGAGGTCTACAGTAGCTGGTAATCCCCACCTACTGCCCCACCACTCATTTTTTCCACATTCAGTCTCAACCATCCACCCTTCAACATCACGTCCACAGCTATCTCATGGGGGAGCTCAAAAACATTGAAAAACAGAATCTGACATGAAACTATTAAAGTTGCATTAGATCGATGTTCATGGCTCACTCTACTCTTACATGGCAGCAAGAGTAACTACCGCATCACACGCTCGTGCTCTTATCAATATTACATGACTGCTGGAGCCCTATCAGTTACAAAACACATTTGCAATGCATGCAGAGTATCCGTGTGTCGAGATGGCTCACTTAGGCATGTGTTTTCCGTGAAGTAGCGCAGGAAGTTCGTGCACTCCTCCTCTTGGTTTCCGCTGCCCTTACAGGTGCACCACGGGGATATGGTCCAGTTGGAGAAGCTGTTGTCGATATAGTTGGGAGTCATTTCGGTCCCTATGCATCCACACACACACACACACACACACACACACACACACACACACACACACACACACACACACACACACACACACACACACACACACACACACACACACACACACACACACACACACAGAGAGATAGACATTAGGACAAACAGTTATGGGTCACTAATGGACAATAATGGACTACATCTATTGCAAATAGTATATAAAATGGACAACAAGACGTTAGTCATAGGAATTAGTTTGTGCTGTTTGAATTTATGGGAAGGTGGTGAAGCATTCTGTTATGCTTAATTTTAGATGTAAAGAGGCCATTATATTATGAATATTTTCAAAGTAGGTGCTTTAGGAAGTGTTTGTGTGTGTGTGTGTGTGTGTGTGTGTGTGTGTACTGTTTGAATATAGCCCTGCTGTACTAAAACATTTTACTTTTTCCGTGTTGATGCTTTCAGGTGGAGTCAGGGGTGTTAGATGCACTTTGTGTAACATTTTCCAGAGAAATCCGGGAAACACTATAACATATTATCACCTTCATACTGCACAATTTATGACACACGGTGGGGAGGCAATGACTGATACTGAAATATGGACACTTCAGCAACCACTATACTTATTTTTTATTTCATCCACATTTGCATTTCGAACACTGCAAACTGCTGCCGCAACATGACCGAGGTGCTGTTATCGAACATTGGCTGGGATTGAAAAATATGCACGAGCTGGTCCGTGCACATTGTGTGAGCAACATTGACTGTGAGCAAACAGATGGTCATCAAGTGTTTTAATTAAGTAAACACGCTCTCTGTGCCTCTACTGCCTAATTACTTCTAGTAGTGAACTGATGTCCAGTGCACTGGGGGGAACTATCAGGCCAGGAGGGAAGAAGACGGAGTCTCAGGGCGCCGCCTGCCCGTCATGATAAAAATGAAGGTACAACAGGCTGCTGTCACACCGTCTCTTCCACCAGCTCCCTGTAACCATCACTCTTTAGCTCGCCGTGTATCTGAAGTTTTAGAAAATGACTGTGGCATGTGGGGATAAAAGTATGCGCCTGTTTGTCTCCTGCCACTTCACTCCCTGAAACACCCCCACTCCATCACAGTGTCACCCCCCCCGGGCGCGGCTGCACTGACCGATGAGCCTCGCGTAGGAGGCCAAGCAGGCCTGGTGGTTGTCTTGGTTGGGACAGATGCTCACTGTGTGCGCCGTCGTCCAGCAGTTCACCAGGTAATCAGCCAGCCGAGACCTGCAACAGCAAACACGAGAGAACAGCACAGACAGAGAATGAGAGGCGGGGTCGTAAAGCACACGACAGATGATCGCGCACATATTCCACATATTCAAAGCGCCAGACCTAATTTTTTGGCACAGTGTTTACTCGGGCGCAGCTGCCAATTGCAACTAGCATCAAACTGTGATAGTATATGCAACATCTGTTTCAGGGACGTTACAACAGGTGTCCTAAATAGCAACCAGGTCTCACTCACGTCTCCCGATGTTGACTATTTTCACAGTATGCAACATAAAACCCACAGGAAGGGCATTTATGTAAGGATGAGCATAATATCATGTGTCTCCTCTGCATATCCCAGACATCTTGACTTTCCCCCAAACACACTTTTCCCCCCACAAAGCCAGGGAGCCGATAAAGATAGTATGTTTTTGTTTCGGTGTGTGTTTGTGATAAGAGCTTTAAGTCTGCGGAGGCCCCCAGGGTGGCATTGCTAATCCACTTAAGTAGGTTTATTGGGAGTAGCGTGTGCAAAGTTGGTCTGTCTGTACTGTTCACATCACAGCTGCCCACTAAGTGAATCACAATCCATTGCACATTTCTCCCTCTCTTCTCCTTCCTTCAGTGGCTCGCTTTCTGCCTCTCCCTCCGTCATGACTCATTCACTCTGACCTGGTCTGACCAATTTTTTCAGCCTTAAGTTCAAAGGTACTCAAACGCACCTCGGGCAGCAGTGTCCTTTTCGAACACAAACAAGCATGCATGCACACACGCATATGTGCACGCACACATACAGACACACACACACACACACACATACACACATGACTGAAAGTGTTTTCTGGCTGGTGTCCACTTGGTTCCTAACTTTTGGGCAACTTGTGCTACCTGATAAACAGCAGTTTGAGTTTGAGTTGACTCATTGATGACAGCTGCTCTGATGGCCCGCTCCTCTTGTCTCAGTCTCTCAAAGAGTCATTTGTTTCAGTGTCTTTTTTTACAAGGTGCCGTGAGGGTGAATTTTATTATCTGATTAATTATGACACGTTTTAACTGCCATAAATAATTGAAGTGCCATCCAGATTAGCATTTTGGAAAAACACCATCATGTACAATAGATAGTTTTTAGCATCCAGACTGGGAAAGTTGATAATGGTGGTATTCTGGACAGAATCAGAGTATAATTAAGCTTCCAATCTCCGTTTGTGAGCTAAGAAATCAATCTTGTCTGTAGATTTATGTAACACACAGGAGAATGGTATCAATCTTCTCTTGTAATTATCAACGTGAAAGTGAATACACACATTTTCAAAGATGTCCTTTAAAGCATTTATGTCAACCAAGTTTTTGTCTTGAGGCCAAACTCAGACGTTATGTCTTTCACTTTCTCGAATAAGGTGATTTTCTTTTTGTCCAGTAGAATATTTATGACCTCAAATGCGGAGGTTATGTTTTTGTGGTTAACAGGATCATGTAAAAAATACTCTATTCCATGACATTTTCAGGAGGGGTGGGGCATGACCCATACAAGAACCAATTAAATGTTGGTGTGGATCCGGGGGCTGGTTTAGGATTTTTCTTTTACTTTTTTCAACATTGTGAGATAGGGTGCTCTGCAACATTTTCCTTGATTTATCAGGACAATTCATGGATCTTAATGAAGGGAACTGATAAAACTATGAGTGTGTGCAATGAGGTGCAGATCCAAATAAAAATCTGGAATTTCAATTAGGTTTCATAAGGGGACTGTTGGTCCTTGGCGGAGGTGTGCGCTCTGCTGAGTGCTATTGTAGTATTTTCAATAGGATTTCTTCCGTGACACAAACTGCAGGTCACAAAAGGAAAACAATATCTCAAACTGGATGTGATAACCATCTCATATTAAAACACTACACAGATGCAGCACCTGTAAATATTTGTTTTAACCAATTAAAAAAAAATAGTTGTCAGTACTTGAAAAAATATGAGAATTATAACTTGTTCTTATGTGCGCATTTTCACATCAACATGGGACTGAAGAGCAAAACTGTAAGGGATTCATTGTGACTTCTTGTCTGTTTATCTTGACACCTAAGTGAGAAAGTTTGTCGGATGCATCAACAGCGTTGCATTCATGCACTAACTAAAATATTCATAATTAAAAAAGTGCTGACAGCTGCAGTGCACAATAGCCTAAATAGGTGGAATGTTGTTGTCACATAAATCTACATAGTGCCTTGTCTTTAAATATGCATTGCAGCTGTGTTGCTTATTATATGTTCTGCAGAGGTGATGCTTGATCTCTTATTCATCGTTTTGTGCCTTTTTCATGGGGTTCTACACTAATTGGATTAGATGAGATGCATTGTAATGACACCGAGCCTATATCTGCATGTTTATCTGCCGAACACTGAGTCTACTGCTTTCAACCACTTTGTCTCTCAGGAAACTCAGAGAGGAGGGTGCATGAAACATATCGAGTCATGCTAGAAGTCTATCAGAGACAGTGTGTTGTTGGGATGAGTTGGCCACCGAAACTGTTCTGCTGCATCCTGACTCTGTGAATAAGAAGACAAGCAGAATCAGCTCAGGGGTAATGTGGTGTGATGAGGTAACAATCTCCTGTCTGTCCGTCTCTCTCTTTCACCATGGTGGCCAGTGTAGTGTGATGAGCTTGGGCCTCCAGCAGCAAACCCCACTCAGACTCACTTCATTACTCCAACTCCATCTCCATCCGCCCTCCTATCAAATCACCCGGAGAGACTCTCGACGTGACACGCTGCTAACACATCGAAAGCCTCGCTTCAGAAAACGGGACATAAGCTTGCTCCAGCATGGCTGGAACGACTGATAGAGCGAGTACACAAGTACGCAAACACATGCACACTCAAATATCAATAAAGCGCCTGATGTTAATTCACAAAAGAAAAACACACACACACACACACACACACACACACACACACACACACACACACACACACACACACACACACACACACACACACACACACACACACACACACACTGTCCTCCTCACTCACAGCTCGCACTCATCCACCTTCAGTCTGTTCACAGAGAAAGAAGGCACTTGTGCTCACATTCACAGATGATAAAAAAAAAGATACAACAGACAGGGGAGAGAGAGCAACTCTATTGCTCCTATACAAAGCAACCTTTACAGACACATTTTCCATTTTTCTACTTCTTAGGGCCAAAGGCTCCTTTACTTTCATGCTAACAAAGAATCTGAGCGTCAGAGTTCTGCGAGAAAGGCAAAGACCACGGAAAATTTTAAAGAAACCCGAACAAGAACCGTGTTTCTTTTTAGAAGCGGAGCTTTTTCACACAATGACGGCTTAAAAACAGTAATTTAAAGTTTAGAGAGGTGTCCTGAGTGTTCAGACAATGGTGTTCCAAAACCAGGATGCAGCACATTTCATGGCGTCCAAGGGCTTTCCATTATACCTCGGCGAAGCGCCACTCGCTGCTGAAATTACAGGCTGTCTAGCTCAACAGAGTTTTATGGTCATTTCAGCCACTCAGCCCCCAGGGAAGTGGCACGGGAGCCCCCACAGAGGTAGACTTCTTTCATCCAACCTGACACTTTAAACACAGTGATTTGGCTGAGCGCTGAGTGCCTGTCCATCTAGCTTGGCAGTAATAGAAAACTAATGGCTTTTTATATGGATTCTTATTCCTATCACTTGATGCCCATGACAAACAATGTGACTCAAATCAGATGAGTGTCAGTCTTGGAAACCATTTCCTTATGAAGGAGGAGAGGCAGCAGGGAAAAAATGGTTATCAGACTCCCAAGTCCTCTAAGAGCTTCCTCTCTACATTAAAACCACAGTCTATTGAGAGTCCTATCTGGTTTAGTGACTTCCCCTCTGTGCTCCGTCTACAAATATGACTTCTACGCATGATAATTTCTGTTAAATGTGAAATTACCGCTCTTCTCTCTTATCGCTTGCCTCAGTCTTCCATCTAGAGAGGCTTTAGAAAACCATATCTCTCATCCATCTGCAGAAAGCATTACAATAAGCATGACACAATAGCTGCCGACATAATGGAAGTTACATGAAGCAAATGAGGAAAACAAAAGATGTTTCCCTCTGCTCTGCCCCGCAACGCTTTTACCCCTCGCGCCTTTCTTTTGTGTCTGTTGTGTTTGGGTCTGACCTTATCTCTCCTCGTCTGTCCTCTCCTCTCCTCTGTCCTCTTCTGTCCTCTCCTCTGTCCCCTCCTCCCCTGTCCCCTCCTATTACTGTCCTCCTGTCACTCTCGTACAAACTGATTTTTATTGCAGCCTCAAGTGTTGATTTGCAAACTCATGGTGAGGGAATTTGACCCTGGTTGGATCAATAGGACTCGACAGCCTTGTGTGTCCTTTTTGTCATTTGATGTTGACTTTGGCGGCCACAGTAAACAATGTGCCTTGGCAAAGCTGATATTTTACCATTACTCTCTTTTGACACTGCATTGTGCAGCACGGCTCATTACATCATGACAATTTTTATGAAAAGCCCAATAACAGCACTGACCTTGTCAGTGGAGTGCTATGAATATATTTTAATAAAAGGTTATAACATCTGCCAAAGAAATGTTTTTCTTCCGACTAAAATACACCTTTTTATTTTCTCATAAATTGTTCAGCTATGATGGCAATCTGCTCTGCCTTCCCATCGGAATTTCTGCTCTTGACCCTGAGACGTGTCTGTGTTGCCCCCTTAGTCGGAGGTGATTGCGCATTTAACCCTCAGCTATTTTCTCCTCACTGTCCCTTGACTGAGGCCTGCCTCTTTGGCAGCACTGTACTCATTGTACTGTAAAAGGGCAATGTGGACAGATGGCATTCAGTCAAAACACAAGGCAGTTTAGCTTTGCTGTCACATGACACAACCTTTCGCCCGCTTACTCAGCAGAGAATTGAAACCGAGACAAAAAAAAATGTCAGCTGACAGAACCTCCCCTGCATTATTTAGCAGAAAAACCAAAGTTACAAGAACAGGGTCAAAACCCAGAATGTGGCTGGAACGTGGAGGGTCAGGGGATGAAATTGAGGATGTAGCTGAAAAATATTGTGGACCCGCAATAAGCCGATTATCATATTCATGAAGTCATTGAGTTGTATTTGCATTCTGCCAGGTGTCGGATTCAGCCCTTTATCTGTTTGTACATCGGCTCACTCAGGCATTACATGGATTTTTTACAGGGGAGCTGGCGGGATATAGTCCCTTTATAGTCCAGTTCATCTGATTAGGACATTTGTGCTCACTAATAAAGCTCCACAGGGTAACTTGTCAAAGCATCATTTGTCTTTCACTCAACACACAGCCTCCGTGTCTCTCTCTCTCTCTGCCACTAACTGAAGAGAGGAGACGTACAGAAAGATGTCGCTCTCCATCGCAGAGTAGTACTGGTGGCTGTTTACTGAGGTTTGTCCAAAAAGTTGCTAGATTTGTTTTTCTTTTTGAAAATAACTCAGTTAAGGGGTCTGAAAAGTCAATAAATCTTGCGACCTCCTGAGGAAATGTAGTTCTCGCCAATTCATTTAGAAAAAGCAACGTACAATGGGGAAACGCCCAAAACTTCGGTCGGTCACTCAAGTCTCCATTGAATGAACTCCATTGAGTTTGCCTTTCACATATAAAAATGCCGAAGCAAAGAAATCTCTGGTGCGTTCAGGTGAGGGGTGGCCCAGCAGGAGGCAGGACGTCGTGTAGAAATTCTGCTAGGGAGATCACATGTTTTTGTTTACAGCACGCAACACAGCTCAGTACATGACATATCACCAAAGGCTCTTTGTCGGCGTCTCCTACGTGTGTGGTGCAGCTTTTTCATCCTGAGATGTTTGTATTTTTTTGTCAGTTTTGCATCTGTCTGCGTGTCAGAAAAACATCATCAACATGCCCACTCACTTGCGATGAATCCTCCAGAGGATCTCCTGCTATTTCTTCACATGGGCTCATTCAGACATTTTTATTCTGAGTTTTTATTAGGCATTTGCGTTCTCACATACAGCCTCTCTCGAGCATGTCATGAAACTATCCAGAGTTTGGTTCATGTCTGAAAGCAGCTTCAGTCACAAACATCTGGGGACGGAGCTCTGGATTCTGGTTGGTCCAACTCAAAAACAATCAACAACCTAAACTCGCATTTTGATCTAATCTGCCCACATTTTGTTTCATTTTGAAACACTTACTTATAGATGATTGCATTGTTCCTTGTTTGGTGACCAGAAAATTGGCTCGTAATCCATTATTTCTCTTACTTACTCATGCTTTTCGTCTCTGTCGGCACCACCGACTGCCGATGTCTTACATACACCCCCTACTGAATGTTATGTCACTGGGATGAATGCTAAATCAAGTGTGTCGCGCACATAACCCAGTACTGTCTGTTTGGTAATGGCTGAGTAGATTATTCAAGGTTATCTGAACTCCCTAAATACTCTGAGCAAGGCAAACAGCCGTCCCCCAGACAAAGTGTACACGTCAAACAAATGGATGAACGGTCCCTGAATAAATGACAGAGTTAGCAGCAGGCTGCAAAACAGTTATTACCAGTAATTATATAGCTATTAGTCACATATCAAACTGTTCTGCGGGAGAGCTTTAAAGGAAGGTACATGCTGCAGCTTTCACTCTGTCTCCTTAAGTACAAAGAGAAGTTCAGAGTGAGAATGATGAAGAGTGAACGGACAGGCCCTAACTGACACATTCAAAACCACACATCGACCATTCTGTAGATAAGTCTGAAGCCGTATTGATAATGTGTGCATTAATAATAGATGCAGTACCTTTGGAGGAAAGGATGGGGCCTAGTCGGTAATGACTGCAGCTTTCCGCTGTACCATGTTCCCTTAGAGATTACAGTTAGGAAAGTAAATGGGCATACACTAATCCATGCATTGGAATTAAACGCACAACTCTTTAGTTTCAGCTCCTCTCACAATTTCTCTTCCCATCTCTCTTGCTCTTCTCTCACCCCATTTGCTGCTCACATGTGTGCCCAGTGAGCCCATAACGTCTCCACCAAAGCCAAGGCACGTAACATATGTGTGGGGAAAAGGTCACAGATTGACACATGCTTTGCTTGCACAACCAGAGATAAACACGACCAGAAAAGACACTTCAGTTTGATGGCTTGTATGAAGAGCAGGGAGACAGAAACAGACCTTTTAGTAGCTGTAGCTGTTTCATGTGTGTGGGACTTTATGCTTCCGTCATTGTAAGGACCATCGGGATCTGGGTAACATGAGAGGTCGTTTTGATCAGGCCTTGCTTCATCTGAAGGCTGTTTTAAGATTTTTTCCTCGGCAGTAGGTGATTCAGCTGCATCTTTCAGTCGTACGTTTCACATGTGATACACTTAATTTTTACCAGGCGGGTTGGTCACCAACACACAACACGCATATCCACCTCAGTTGGCGATGACACCCTTGCAGTCGAGAATTGTATGCATGTTTTGTGAATGTGCACAGCGAAAGAGGTTTCTACCTGCATGCCTGCCGAAGACGGTGTAAAATCTTTATGGATGTTTTACCAGCCACCAAACTGGGTAGGATTTCTCCCGGTGCTGCTGATGGTCAGGCTGACAGACGGTCAGTGTGTTTGTGACGGGAGACAGAGACAAAGAGCTTTCTCCTCCTGTTCTTTTCGATGTCATTCAGTTCCAACATTCAAAACTAAACTGCGGGTCCTGTGATTTAGTTAGCAGCATTATTGGATGCTCACCTGCACATACAAATTCTCTAAATGCACGCGCAGCACTCTCTATCTCATAGGGAATGGAGGTTATTGATGAGAGGGGATGGAGAAATTGACAGGTTATTAAGCGGGACAGATTTTTGGTCATTTCAGTTTTAAGGAGATGGCATCCCCCATTATCCCCCTCCAAATAATCTACTGCTTCGACGACACCAACCAGAGTCTGCAGAGCTTTTTAGTGTCTCTCAGCTCACTGTATTGGTTTTTGATCTGCAATTTACTGTTATAGTTAATTCTCACTCCTCTCATCTTAGAGAAAGATACAAATATGTAGATTTTATGCAGCATGAAATAATAAACAGGAAAATGTAAGGAAAATCGGATTAATCCGCGTAAAAGTTGTGACATTTGCTTCTGATTGTTGACACCTCGTTCACATATACAGATTTAACATAGGAGGTTGAATTTGCATTGTTACATACACATTATGATCTTATTTTCTATTCACACTAAATATATTGAGCAATCTATTCCGATGCAGCTTTTTTTCCTTATCTTAGTCTGTGTTGCTCATTAAAGTTGCAGTTTACCACAGAGAACTGACCGTATGTGTGAACAGGTGGTTAGGGAGGAATTAGAGACCAAGGAATACATTAAGAGGCTTCATGTTCACAAGACTGCAAAATTGCAAGTGTGCATGTGAGAGTGAAAGTGAAAGTGAGAAAAACTGATGACAAAAGTGAAATATCATCCGGATTTCTACAAGCTTTGTCTGAGAGGCCACAGGGTGATGCCATCTGGGCACTTATTCTCCTTATACTGTTCCCCCTTAGTGAAGGTTTGATTTCTCAGGTCCAAGAGACTCGACTTTTGATTTAGGGCAGTGTGTTTGTGTGTGTGTGTGTGTGTGTGTGTGTGTGTGTGTGTGTGTGTGTAAGTGTGGATCTGCTGAGAGAGAGTTCAGTACTCTGAGTTTTATGTAAGCAAAGGGGGCCTGGTAGGCTACATCTCCTAAACTGGGTCAGGTTATACCTGTACAGAGATCGATTGTCTCTCAGCACCCCACTTTGAAAACCAGTGGCCAAAGAACTCAATCAAAAAGCACCCAGTGAGCCCAGAGACCAGGAGATATAAATCAAAGATAGAAATGCTGCATTGATCCCACCGACAATCAATACAGTACATGTATACAACTCAATGCTCTCTGGGTTCGGCTGCACTGGGCTTGTGCTGGACGAACTGACATGGAGATGTATAGGGACTTTCTCTGCTTGCATTTTTATACATGGACACACACATACTCAAACTATACTAAGCCAAAAACGGCAGATCCAAATATAGCCTATTGTCACAGTGTGGACTCAGTCCCTAATGAATAGATGTTGTATCCATTGGAAAGATGGTGAGAACAGAGGAGTGGAGAAGCAGAGAGGACGATGAGAGGAGATGAGAGGGAGAGGAAGGGAGAAGAGGGAGACGAGTGGAGACAAGAGGAAGAGGACAGGAGATTAGAGGAGAGGATAGGAAGTGGAGAGGAGAGGGGAGGAGAGGAGAGGAGAGGAGAGGAGAGGAGAGGAGAGGAGAGGAGAGGAAGTGATGAAAGTCAGAGAACATTAAGAAACACAGGGTCGTCTGTTTGTCTCTGTTTGTGCAGGATTACAGAAAGAAAACATATAATAACTGCAGCAGACGAAGAACCAGGTGTAAGGAAGAAGAGATGCTCCATTTAACACTTGTTCTCTGTCCAACCACAGTCCCTAGATCTCCAGAGTATGTCAACAATTGCCTGCACGCAGACTAAAACGATAATGAAATCTTCCAGTGCAATATGCCACCTAAGCCCAAGCCAAAATTATACATTTGAAATCCTTTCAAATATTTATTTTTTCTTTGATTGAGCTCTGGACTCCACCTGGAAAAATCTACACAGTCTCTAAAAGTGAATCCACAGCCAATCTGGCATCCTGCGTGCTCACGGTGTCAGTCCGAAAAGTATTTTCAGGCAGTTTTACAGTGAAAAGCAACGAACTACTGGCCTTTTGAAGTCTGAAATAAATAATGAAATAGGCGAGTGTGCATTTTTAAATCCGTTTTGACTAGGCCGTGTTTCGAGCCCTGACCCGTTATTCATCGGAATGTGTTGCAGGGAGGGAGGCTTGTGTTTGAGATGGCCAGCAGAGTCTGCTGATCCATAACTGTGTGACCGAACCACTGACCTCCAACCTGCTGCAGTAGCTTTACGGCCCACATCGATTGTGTGACCATCCCTCGCTCCCCTCCCTCTCGCTATGTCTCATTATCTCTCCCTCCTTCTCTTCCTCGAGCCGTCCCATGTTTTAAAATGAAAAAAGGGTTCAGGCAAGCTGGGTATTCCCTGTTGGATTAAGAGTCAGACAAGCATCCCCAGGGGACTGAGGCCTGTCGTTGAATGATCTCCTCCTGCTTTTATCAATGCATCTCTTGGAGAACAGAGCCAGGGAAAGTTTCCCCTGGTGTTGTACTTGAGCGGTGCTGTGACTTGCGTGTTTAAAAAGTTGGGGGAGGGCTCTTTGTCGAGCTGTTTTTCACAGAGGTTGCACAAAACAAAACCCTAATCTGTGGACTTTGTCTCCATTAGCATGACAAATGAGCTTTAAATTCAATTTGCTTTTATAACACACTGAAGGTGCAGAGTCAATTAAGAGAACAGTGTGCTGGTTACTGCGATATCTCGTAAATGATCCAATCAAATGAATCGGAGAATCAGTGTTTCTTCCAGGGCCCGACAGAGGACAAGAAGGAATATGTCACGTGGTGATGGCGGTGACTGCAGACACCTCTGGGCAGGATAACATCACCTGTCAGAGAACACCCTCAGTCCAGCACTGACTTTAATTAAGTTGTAGCGACATTCGCTTGCATGGTGGCACTTATTCACTGCGGGCGAGTGCAGCACTGAAACACTGGGTTATTAGAGTCACGTTCAAGCTCGTTGGGGTTGTGTGTAGAGCGATTGTGCGTTTGCACGTGTGACTGCTTAATGGTTTTTGGCCTGTTGGTGCTCTGGCCAGCATGTGTCCGTACTGTACGTAGTGCATGCGCTCATCGAGCTGTTGACCTCAGTGGGGCATTACAAAGCCACAGATAATGAGCTTTAACGTTCTATTTCATCAGGAGGAGCACAGCAGACAACCGAGGGTCTAAAGGTCAAAGAAAGCAGCTCAGCCTGAAAACAGATTACACAGTGCAGGCAAGCAGGTAATTATCAAGACAACCATAAATCGGAGGAGAGGCAATAGTTTCCCTACTTTAGCAGCGCAGTGGTTGGATTTAGTGTCGGGGGAGAGGAATTGGGTTTTCACCATTATGCTCAGCTTCAGAAGCTGCTCACCTCCATGGAAACAGGAGGAATGGGATGTACCACAGAAATACCAGTCACAAGGAAGCGTTATATAGTTATTTAGCCTGATTTGAACTGGTGTCAATCATGCTACCTCCAACAGAACAATTGATTGGGTAGTTAAAATAGAGCAAGTGAAACAAAATGATAAAAAAAATGTTCACACTTACATTAGTCCCTTGTCTGGCTATTAATCACATTGTGCAACACATTATTAATATTAGGGCACGAGAACTGAGTTGATGAATCGTATTGGTTTTCGTGTCTGCCACAGCAACAGCTGCTAAATGTTTTAAACCCACAAACTCTGTCCCGTCTCTGATTGTCGCTGACTTGTATCAGCTGCCTAATCATCTGTTACACTGGGAAATGGAAAAAGTAGCCAAAAGTTTACCCTGCTGATAAGTCTCACATCATGAGTATTATTTTTAGCAGACAGCTTCCGAGGGTCTAACACTTGGTCGAACACCATTAGGCTCATAAATGAGCTTTTAAATGCTTAGAATTAATTCAAATGTCTCACATTTGTGTGCTGTTAGACTAATGAACGCAGTGCGTTTCTCCCCAGACTGCTTGGATGTGTTTCCTATCGAGGACCAGACGCAGCACATGGTTCCAGGGGTAAAAAGATCCTGACAGCTGATCAGGCTCACACTGCAACTGCTGTGTTTCACCTGCTCTGGGCGGCACTAACACAAAGAAACATGTCACGGCTGGGTAGGTGTGAATTGAATCTGGCCGCTTGAATCCAATAGAGGCCCCATGCAGCCAAAGTGATCCACTAATGTTTTGTTCGGCTTAATTGAGCGTTGTCCCTTCAACTTAGCCTCACATCTTCCTCCTGCGTCTAATAGCAGCAGCTTCCCTGAAACTCTAATTACTTTGCTGGCAAAGTTACAGCAGAGAAATAAAAACTTTTGGATGCCATGGGAG
The DNA here is from genome assembly GCF_009819705.1 of Hippoglossus hippoglossus. NCBI lineage: Eukaryota > Metazoa > Chordata > Actinopteri > Pleuronectiformes > Pleuronectidae > Hippoglossus > Hippoglossus hippoglossus. The sequence continues at coordinate 14,974,865 of NC_047159.1, read as the reverse complement.
CAGCGAAATTTCCATCAAAACAGGAACTCTCTATAATGCACAAATTCAATTTTCTTTCTCTAATATTTCCAAGAATATAAGAAGATAATGAATCTTCAGATGTGTCTGGCGGCAGCACAAAACTCTGTTGATCAAACCGAAAAAACTGACATGAACACACATAAAATGAATGTTTGCCCGGCCGCTCCTCACACACAGCACAGAACACTTTCTCTTTCTCTGCCCCTAACACCCTCTACTTCACCTGCAGAGCGAGTCCTGGCGGCAGACCCTGCGTAGCTCCAGGCAGTTGGGCTTCTCCTTGTCTTTGTAGGAGCAGTCGGGCACGATTGTCTGCCTGCGTCGCTCAGCGCAGCCCACGGTCTGGCAGGGGCAGAAGAGCAGACGGTGGCTGAACTCGGTTGGCACGCGGTCCAGGAACATCCTCAGCGCTTTGTGGCAGCGCTTCTTGCTGCAGGTTTCGCCCTTGTTGGGGTCCTCCTTGCTGCAGGTCGCGATGTAGGACGAGCGTTGCTTCTTGCAGCTGTTGTTGAGGTTGCAGGCCTTGGCCGCATCCAGACAGTGGTTGCAGTTTCTCTCGGCGTCGGGGCAGTGGAAACCTTTTGGTGCCACTGTGAGCATGCCTGACATTGGATACAGAGAAGACAACTCAGTAACTTCAGTGAAATACAAGGGATAAGGGTTAGATATCACTATCTTGGCACATACACTTGAAATAGTCCGGTGGATTTCAGAGTTAGTATTTAAGCAAACACAACCTGGATCGATTACAAGACAGGAATAAAAATCGTTTCATTGATGCTCAACATCACCAACCTTATGTAGTTTACAGTGGGCTCAGCTGCAGTGTGATCAACAAATAGAAAATAAATCCCTGCGCCTCGTCTCCCGTCTTGGGAATTCATTGCAAATGTTAAACTTGAACAATGAAGGAGACTTTTCAATATCATCTGTGCTTCTCTGGAGAGACGCCTGCAGCTAGTTCAAATCCACTCTAACTGAATTATTGATTCAGTCCGTTTCAGAGCTTGAGTGAAATATGAATGAATTAGGCCGTGATTCCAAATTGGATGTTAATACATGATTCATTTCCAGGTGATATTATGATGTGATTATCATAATATTAGGACATTTGCAAGTTGTCATCCAATGTGTTCAATTTTACATTGATAAAATACACATTCGATTTAATCTAAGGTTTTTGTGATTTGACTCTCAATGAACTAAACAAGATATTTTGATTATCCTAATGGACATAACGTACAGTACTGCAGGAAAATACTGATGAGACAGCACATTGATGTGAATACTGGACAGTGGAAAACAACACTAAATACTGTATCATCTGCCCAAAACATGTTAAGCCTAAGGATTTAGCAAGAGTCCACGCTGTACTTCAAGTACAAGATTAAGTTGTCACATTTTTTTTTCTGTGTAATCACAGACTGAGACATTGCAATTATCCCTTAGGCTGCACATCATATTTGTGGAAATCTGATTGTGTGTTTTGTTGTTCTGAGATACTGCATATAGCAGCAGCAGAAAAAAAACCTTGCACCTTTTCCAGAGATGTATCGGCAATAAAGCAGGATCATGTTCAGTTGTGGTACTCCTCTCTTGTATTCAGGCTATATTAGCGAAGTTAACCTCCCTACCCTGTAGATAATGATATTTCAGAGGTCGTAGCGGCATGGTGACACGCTGCGAGATTCATCTCTTATTCAACGGAACCAATCTCACTCAGTGTCTATCAGACAGCCTGAAACAAGAAGGGGACGATTTATTTTAAGGGGTTGAGGGTCCGCTAGAGATGCTGTACTGTTTCCAAATGGTGCATTGCCTCTTATCAATCGTAGAAATGGCCACGCTTGAAACACATAGCAACAGAGGGGGAAAATAACAAGCAAACTCCCCAAATCAATGATTTTGTGGTTTGAGATCACGCCGGATAAAACGAAACCCACTGCCACTGAACAATGGCAGAAGTAGAGTATCCAGAATTCATCATAGAGGGAAGAGAGCACACTTAATCTAGCTCTCCAGGAGGCTTTTCGTTGAGCTATATCAAGGTTAAATGTAGCAGGCGCTCTGATAAACAAGCAGGGTGTTGAGAGACATGTCGAACAGATGTAGGTGCACCGTTCCCCCTTTTTATTCAAACCTTAAGAGCATTTAATGAACTTGTGACTTTTATAAGATGATTGTTTTATCAAATGAAACTTGGGAGGGTACAAACAGTCCACAACAGATGTCTGGGAACATTGTATACTCAGTCCCGTTAATGTTAGTAAGTGAAAATGTACGCAACAGCAACAGACGTCAAACCTTACAGACGGGATGCAAGACAATTAGCCAAACTCTTCAAGTGTAGGAGCAGCTTGGTTGATCTGTGATTACAGCGAGGATCAAAAAAAGAGTAGTGACTTTGGGACTGGGCATGAAGAGGCCGCTGCAGGGCCAAAGTTTTACAGTAAGTGGGCCAAGCTTGGCTGAAACGGGCCCGAAGCAGGGGCGGTGCAGTCCAGCTGGAGGAGAGGTTAGCAGGGCGGTTGTCCAGTAGTTCAGGCTACATTACATTGATGGATTGCAGTTCCTAAATCTCCCCTGGCCATCTGCAGGCTCTAATATGGGCCACTGGGGGGTCCAGGATGGAAAGAAAATAGGAGAAGGATGAGCTACTAAGATTTATCCGAGCAAGCAGGGCTGAAGCCATTTTTTTGAGGCTGCAGCGGAGGATGGGTTTTTACTACTTCTGATTGGGGAGCTGAGATTGAATTTGGTGCTCAACCCAAAAAGATGTCCTGGGGCGTACATAAGACACAAAGCCCGCTTGATGGCTCCGACGTGCTTGCACACGAGTGGGATGATAGCGAGAGCATGGAGGAGTGGAGGGAGGACGCAAAGAGGTGGAGATGGGTGGAGAAATGTGCAGCACTGCGTTACAGAGTTCTAATTGATTTTCCAAGTGCATTACAATGGAGGTTTTCAGCAAACATATTCCGCTATAATGCGAGGAGAGAGGGGTTGATAAGCTAATGATATTAGACGTATAAAAATGGATAAGGCTTTAAGAGGGGCGAGGAGACTAGTTGATTGCAGCGGCTGATCATGGCAGATAGAGAGATGGCATGAGAGGACACAGACTAACAGATTGAACAGACACTTACAGGGACATGCTGGAGAGCTTTCAATTAATCCAGACTAATTCAGGAAAGATGTGCGGCTCTTGCTCGGAATAATTAGCCCAGCCCATCAGCCACGCAATCAACAGCTCTCGGCATCACAATCGTCTGCACATATCTATTAACTTACCTTGCTGGCTGTTGTGCCAATGAGCAAGTGAGGTATCGACCGACTGAATGGACAGATAGACGAGTGGGTGCACTGATTGATTAATGGATGCTATAAACACTGAATAATCAGTGGCGTTAGGTGCATGAAAAATCACAAATAATGCTTTTTTTCCTCTGTCGCCGCAGAATAAATGTTTGCAGACCTTTTTTTTTTTTTACGTGTGCAACGTGACTTTACATTAAGTTAATCAAGTAGCCCAACAAATAAATTCACATCGGATAATTAAATTGTCTCATGTTGTTTACTCACAAATGCCGCGTGTGCACAGTTAAAAGTGGTCTCATAACATTTAGTTGATGTTCACAACAGTTGAAGCACTGTCATTGCTTTCGGTGATCCTGCCGCTTGACTGTAAATAGGCTTTTAATAGGGCTCTCTGCTTTATGGCCGCCATAAATTAGACCCCACTGATAGCAATGTAGTGGATATAACGGTCTATTCTTTCCGCACTCATAGCACGCACGGGGGGAAGACAGAGGGACGGAAGGAAATGAGGAGAAAGAAGCGAGAGGGAAGCAGAAGGGGTAAGATGTGAGATAGGAGACGCCTATAGTGAGACAGATGGAGAGAAACCGAGAGTTTCCTAAGACCTGTGTTCTCGTGAGAGAAAACACAGCCATACACAGCCATAATAGAGAGGAATAATAAAAAGAGAAAGGGAGAGGTGAGGGATGTGGACAAAGCACGTATGAATGAGGGGAAGTGGATAAAACGTTCACATACACCATATCTCGATTTTGATGCTTTTTTTTCCCAAAGAGTAAGGGATCCTATACTTCCCCTGTAATTGCTCTCCGTCAGCCTAATTTGAATTCTGCATTTCATATATCATCCCATACTCGAGGGACTCGGCGCTGCAGAGAGGGGAGTTCAGTCCAGGTTAGGAAGAGGTTCTTGGCTGCGGGTATGTTCTCAGTAATTAGGAAAGGTGCCAGAGTTTGGATTTAATACGGCCCTGGGTGAGTGTGCGAGAGCTTGTTAGGGAAGTCTTTAGTCTGGACCCTGAGGAGCATGTCAAGCATTTCCGTGTCAAAGGGCTCATCAGTCATTAGCTCTGTACTCTGTGTCGCAGCAAGGCTTCCAGAGGCGAAGAGGAGAGTGCGCAGGATCTACAGCATCCTCTCCTGGAGCCTCACTGAGCAAGTCAGATGTGGGCCCCATCAGAGAGGAGGACCGTCACAGTTCACAAAGTCTTCTGTTCTCGGGGTTCAGCTGAATTTTGGAATAATCGCTGGAAAAATGAGCCGGCATGCAGATGAGAGAGAACAAAGGGGAGATTGACATGACGAGAGAAGACTTAATATTTGTATGCGAGAGTAAAGGTGGGAAAAGCCCTGAGCGAAAGACTAACCCTTACATTGCTGTAAACACACGCCTGAGCTGTTTGTGAGCATCCGCCCTTCAAGTTGTGCTTCATCTGGTGAAATTCAAAGCCTGAGCATCCGCAGTTTCCCCCTCATGCACCCTGTTCATCTCCTTCAGCCGTCACACGCAATAATGCACAACATATTGATATATAATCTACCTGAACCTACAAAATATATTAATAACCAAACTGCTACCAATCCTTTGTCCTCCAGAACACTGTGTGCAGTTCCAAGGATAGATTTGTTGGAGGAAGAGAACAGGGACAGAGAGGGCCTCCTCCACTGACCAGGAGTGGTCAGTTGGAGCAAGCTGGAGACTGGTGTTTGCAGACCATCGGCTTATGGTCCCATCACAAATTGTCACCACCACCACCACCCTAAGACCCGACCTGGTACTCTGGTCCAACACCCTGCGTGTCGTCTTCTTCCAAGAATTGACAGTACCTTGGAAGGATGCTGTTGATGACGCGAATTAGAGAAAGAGGCGTCAGTACGCGGAGATCTGAGGCAGAACAACATGGCTGTAAAGCAAGGGGTGTTATTGCTACATCCACCATCAGGTTGTTCAAAGAGCGAGGAATACACGGACAAGCCCTGTGCTCGACCATAAAAGAAACATCACGGACTGCAGAATGCTGCAGCCAATTGCTCTGGATCAGGAGGAAAGACCCCAAATGGGCCCCAAGATGTTAGGGACACACACCCAGGTCTGATCAGCCTTGTGGGCCTGCCTTAGCAGAGGGGGTCTTATATTCTAAAAGGCAGAAACACCCGATGACACTGAGGTACACAACTGAAGAAATGTCCCTAACAACGGATGGTGATCTGCTGGTGGTTGTCAACTTATTGTCAAAGTAGGGTGGACGACTTTCATCTGTAGTGATATTCACCATCTTGTCCTCTGTTCTAAAATAACCTGTCTCCCTCCCTGCTCACCATACTAACAACCTAATACAAGAACTGTTATTCACTGCTGTTTAATTCAAACTTGTTAGATAAATGCTGACTATTACAAAGAGAGGCTGTTAAGTGAGCTGTAAACAACCGCTCTCATTACTGACCCACAGAAAGACAATCTAAGGCACAACTAAACTGATCAGAAAATTCACACTGAATAATGCAGCACATAAACAAAGTAAGACAAATACACGCAGGCACAATCACTGACATATCCACAAAACCAATCTTGTGCAAACAAGCAGACACATAGATACAGACAGGCTCCAAATAAGCAAAGAAAACTACTGTATGCATTCAAAGAAAAAGAGGTGGTGTTTGCTTAAGTAATAGTAATTATTATGAGGACAATGGGAAAATGTCAAACATTTCAACAGCATGCTGAGCACGGCTCTTGCACTGGTCCTCTTCCCCCCAGCAGAGGAAAGAGCTTTCTGGATTTAATTGGATGGTGGGCACAATGAGCTGAGAGGTGAGAGGCTTAGTGCGGAGAGTTAGAAGGTCTAACTAAGGAACGTTACACTTAATTCCTGCAGGGACCCCTGAATGAGGGACTCTATACGCTGCCCTCTGTTCCTAATAAGTTAATTAGCTCAGCGCTGGGTCAGGAGAACAGAATACATTTCACGTGGAGCATATTAACAATTACAGTCAGTGATATCTTTTCACGCCCCAACCTTGTACGTCAGTCTTCAGGGCTTTGATAAGGGTTTAGGTGCAATGTGAAGGTTGGATTCTCGCCCACATTCTTCATACATGATGTCTTATTGATTTGAACAGAGGGCTATTGACTTGTACAGCCTCTCTGTCCTGAGACGGAAAAGATAATGGTGATGCATTGTAACTGCAGCTCCACGAACACAGGGTCCTGGTCCTGCACGCAGGTTAAAAATACTTCTTTTACGAGTGGATTGTTGGTTTGCACAGTCAAATTGCACTCTGAGGAGTATGGATGGGCTATTCCCCCATTTTCAGATATGTTCCTGGACCCAATGATTCATTAATTGATTAACTGAGGAAATAATGAGCAGGTTAATGTAATAATTGCAGCCTTGCAGCTTTGTGCCCGCATCAAACAAACTTGTACCACATCAAGCAGCAAAGGTGATTAATTTTTTCAAAATCTAACCAAACTTGGTGGAGCAGGGAGGTGCCTGTCATCGCAAGGTGTGGGACTGTAAACAAGACAAATGTGCCCTCCTGCAGCACCCTACCACACTTCATCTTTTGTTTGATTTTGTTAGATTCCCACTAGTGTTTGCTCCAAATTGATTAGAACAGGGAAGCTATGCATTATTGCTTATTGCGCTCAGCTTTTACAGCAACTAAAGGGGTTCTGTGTAGAGAACTGATTGTCAACAGATTTCCTCTGGGAAAGTCTCACTCAGCACAATTCAGCACCGTTTGATGATTAAGATTCTTCCAGTGACAAAAAAAAAATTACCTGCATGTGTTTTTCTTTTCCCAAGCCTAAATGTTCCCCTTGTACCTGAGCTTAACGCTGTTAATGTTACAATTTGACTAAAGTGAAATGGTGCTGGTGGTACAAGTTTTTACTTTGGCCCAGATATTTTACACATGGATAAATAGGAGCAGGCTAAAATAGATTATTGTAACTTTCTTTTCGATTAGACTAGTGCAGTGCCCGTTGTAAGCCTGCCTGTTTGGAATGGGCTGTTTGTGCTGTGGTGATGCTGGTTGCAAGTAAAAACCGACCGCAGGAATCGAGTAGATACGTTACTGCTATTTATTTATTTATGTTAAGTTGATTCCGCCATAATGCACTGGACTGGACCTATTGAAATCCAAGAATATGCATCAGCAGTATTGCAAAAAGAACTGTGCTGTGTTGCTCATGTTTTTAAACAATTCTAACATTGTGGATTTTGTGTTGCTTAACAGCCATGTGAAGTTCACTTAATGCATCTTTTATTTTTGCTGCAATATTCTTTGCCCCTGTCATTGAAGTGTTTTTCATTCTGATGGTGTAACAGCTCAGATACTGATTATAACGGACAAAGATTTGTAATATGTCTCCATCCCACTGAGCCACTTGCTCAGTCGCTGAAAGGTTTATTTTTGTGGTATTATTAAATCTTTCAACTTCCATTCACTTCTTGGTGGATTTCATAGACATAGGGTCGCTTCCATTTCCAGTCAGCTGTCAGCGCTGTCCTGTTCCCATGTTTACCCTGTGTAACCTCTGCTCTCTCTCATCTGTCGTCTCCATCATCTATCTGATAACCGTACTCTCTGCCCTGACACTGACAGGGTGACATGGTAATAGAGTGTTACAGGTTACAGGACTGAACGACACACAGCGATTACCTGACCTCTGCATGTGCATGTGTACGAGGAAATGTAATAGTAATTGCGCGTGGCTGTGAAGGGGTTGTGTTGACCCATTTCTCTATGAGATGGAGGGGTACTGGCCATTTAGCCCTTTAAACACCTCTTCAACCGTCCTATCTGCAGGACCCCCCTAAAAACGAAGGGGTGGACAGAAATTCCCGAATGCTTTACGAATGGACGGAGCAAATCAACACAGTATGTACTGCGGGTAAAATGCTCATAAAAAATGTTTTAATCCAGCGGAATATCTTATTTTAATCCAGTAGCAAATGAAAATTTAACTGAATCGATGTTACAAGCGTTCCAAGAAAATCGCTATTCACGCCGTCAGAACTCTTGTGTCCCGTATATGAAGTTTGAATAAAACTTCCCAGCTCATGTTATAATGTTTTCAATGTGGGGCAGAAGTTTCTATGGACAGGACTAACGTAACTTTGAAATAACCGATGTAAACACACTGACTGTGTATTGATCAATAGATCAATCTGTCTCTCTCCTGCAGTTGTCAGATGTGTAACTGTTGGTTGATAACAGTGGTTAATATAATAATGTTGGTTGATATTGTCACTGTAATAACTGTTTGTTGGCTGCTGATGACGTAGCGAGTGGTGCCCCAATTCCTAGGGGAGGGTTTTCGAGCCCTCTCCCTTGTGGCTCTGTTTGGGACACTCCCAGCAAAGGGCACTTCATATCTAGGGGTGGGGCCAAGGGAGAGGAGTTTGGACGAGGCTTATCTGTGTACAGGCACAAAGAGGAAAACCGGTAAACATATGAAACCCCGTGCTCAAACATCTCACACTGTGTTACATTGGATGATTGAACCTGTTTTTACTCCTGTATCTGATTGGACGCTGGAAGATCTAATCACAAAGCAGAGTCCAATCACAGGGCAGGTGGTTGTGCTACCTTCATCTCTGCTGCAGGCCCTAAAAGCTTTAAGAGATTTTGAAGATGGACGACAGCGTGGGCTCTCCTGCGATCAAGGGGGATTTGCATACATACAAAACAAAATTATATTTTCCATTGCATCATCACATATAATGAAGCCCGATTACATTGCAAAAGAGCCTGTGCCTTCATCTGTCATCAAAATCGTTTTATTAAAACCAGAACTTCTTGCTGGCTTCTTCAACTTGCTACTTTCAAATTAAATAATAGTAAGACTATGTTGCTTTTGTGCCTCTGCAGGCAGTCCCCCCAGCACAAAACAAACTAACCCACCATCACCCTTCAGTGGTGAGAGGTGTGGCACACGGAAGAAAGGGAACAGGGGGCTCGGGAGAGAGCCACCACACTGCCATCACAGCAGAGAAATTGCTGGGAAAAAAAGCCCACTGCTGTCAACGAGGACACTGTAGTCAGCTCTCGATGCAACGGTGCCGAGCACTGAGGTGATGAAACACTGCTGATGCAGGTGCACAGCGCCGGCCCGAGCCAGGGCGAGAGGAGCAGAACTCCTCCCGGTGTTTCTAACGAAGCTTCCTTAGCCTTACCGTCATCAGTGTTGCAGAAGAAAAGAGGAGGAAGAGAAGAAATGCCATTGCCCTTATTTAAGGGACGGATCCCAGGGGCGGTTAAATCTGCTCATTTTCTCTTTGTGTGTGTTTGTGTAGAATGCATGCAAATTTCCAGTCTGAAGTTCTGCCAGCACTGAGCGGCTAAAACTACCCATTAGAAGGAGAGCCCTGTTTGAGATAGTTTTGCAGGTATCACTTGGGACAAGGCGGAAACACAGACTCCATATGCTCTGTTTCATTTCGACTTCAGAGTGTGAGTGCTTATTGTAGAATAGAGTTCTTTTTTCAGTTCTATCACAACTTCTGTCCCTTATCTTCCTCCCAGACAAAAACTTTTTAAAATAGGAGAGATTATTTTTCAATTTCCTACCTTTGCTCTTGGAGAGTATACATTCCCCTGTCCTCATCAACCAACCAGATATCATATACTCCCCGGGTCTCTATACAGTTTATACATTTATAGACGTGATTATGAATACTTTTAAATGGTTAAGTAAATGAAGTGAGAAGTATTTCCATAAAACAACTGCGTAATTACTTATCTGTTTGCCTGCGGTTTCCTCTCAGCGCCACAATCAATTACTCAGACCTCAGAAATGATAAATAATGAGGAAAGCTTGGGGCTAAACAGATTTCAGAGTGCAAATTCAATATTTCACCGATTCCTCCTGAGACTGGAGGAAACAGTTGAGGAAAAATGGATACAGTAATGAGTCCCCTGTTATATCTTAATATGTAGGTGCACTGTACTGCACTCCTTGTTTTAGCGAGGCTCAAGTACTCGTACGCTGGTAGGCTGAACGTGAGCATCTGTAATTTTGATAATAATTACTTTTTTTACTTTTTATTATAATTACTTTTATATTTACATTACATCTCAAACCAACTAAACAGATGTCAATAACATTTTGGAAACTGTGGCAACCAGAGGGGAGCGTTTGTCCAATAAATGTTTTTGCTCATAACTACGTTCACAAAGGAGGTTATGTTGTCTGCGTTTGTCTGTTAGCTAGCAGGATAATGCAAAAACCTCGAAACAGATTACGACAGAACACGGTGGAAGAAGGTGGTATGGGTCAGAGAAGTTTGTGTGAAACTGGATGAACAAACTTTACCGGCTTTCATCCATAACATTGTAAGATTAAAAACAGATTTATTTTTACCGCCACCAAGGAGATTTTTGTCTGCATTTTTTACAAAAAGGTTTTCCATGAAATTTTGTGGAGCGGTGGAGCATAACTTCAAAAGGAACCCATTTATAATAATAATAATATAGTAATAATACATTTATTGGTATAGCACTTATCTAAACAAGGTTACAAAGTGCTACACAAAATCCATGGCTAAAAAATGAATAAAATGAAAGGTATTCAATTCAGCTCAATTTTAAGTGCCAAATTACAACATATTAAGGTTGAGTCCTTAAAATATATAGAGAAACCCAACAGTTCCCACAAAGAAGAGGCACTTTGGTGACTGTGGAGAGAAAAACTCATTAACTGGAAGAAACCTCCAGCAGAACCAGACTCAGTGTGGGCGGCCATCTGCCTCGACCGGTTGGGGTGAGCAGGGAAATATAGGGAAGAGAGGAGAAGTGGGTGGAAAAGAGGGGAGAGAGAGACCAGGAACAGTTGTGTTACAGTTGTCTACTGGCCTGTATGGCAGTACCATGAAAGCCATGTGGCCCACTCAGTAGATTAGATATCATTACCTCTTTGCCTTTTTAAACAAAACTCCAACTGTCATAGGCAGCAGAGTCAAAAGCTGTTCCATTTACATTTTACTTTTCGGTGTGGATCTGGATCAGGGCGGAGATCCGGGAATATTTTTTAACTGTCTTTAACGTGGTGTTTTTCAACATTTTCGTTGATTTAAAAAACCGTCATGTTTAGGGGATTTACATTTATGAGTGTTTGAAATTTGGAGCATATCCCCAAAAAAATCTGGATGTGGTGAATTTAAATGTGGTTTCACCCCAGCCCGTCCACTCCGCTCTCATCTGCCAATCGGCTTGCTGCTCCCTCACTGCGAGCTAAACACTCAACATAATCACATCTCTTTGCTGTCCTGGCTCCTAAATGGTGGAGCGAGCTCCCGAATGACATGAGGACAGCAGAAAGTCGACACATCTTCTGCCGCAGACTAAAGACACATCTGTTCTGACTATACCTTGGATAAAAAATAAAAATAAACTATATATATATATATATATATTAAGTAGCACTTATATGGCACTTACATATAGCACTTTGTAGTTTGGCTTTCTTGAAGAAAATTGTTCTTGCTTGATTCTTGTTGTTCTGGGTTTGTACCCTCATGGTTGAATGCACTTATTGTAAGTCGCTTTGGATAAAAGCGTCAGCTAAATGTAATGTAATGTAATAAGGTGACTGTTGCGCCTTCATGGCGGAGGAGTGTGCTCCACTGTGTGACATTCTAGTTTTCTTGTGACTAGTTGCATATTTCTTGAAGCTCTGTTGAAATAAACTGCCATAACTGTTGATCTGTACAAAGTCAACTCTGAGTGATTTGCATTACTTTAATTAATTTGGCAGTATAGCAACGTGATAAATGGCCACAACTCAGTGATCATGAGCCTCACTCACTTGAAACTTTGTCTTTGCACAAAGCCCTAATAAGATCTAATCATAAATCAGCGTAATCGCCGTCTTCAAATATTTTGGTGCAGATCACAAATCCAGATGCAACTTGTAAACATTCTCTATCTTTAAAACAACAAATTTGTACGGATTGTGAAGCCCTGGCAGACGTATGCGCCCCCTGTGCGAACGTGCACTTTAAATGACAAATGGCAGATTGCCATCATCGCTCAAAGAATTTCAAAGTACTCAAAGCCTGCACACTATCATATTTATTCTGGTACCCTCTTCTTCTTTCAACATATCAAACAAGCGCATTTTGTGATACACTGCTGATTTCAAGCCAAGGGGATTATGCAAAAAGCGTGTCTTCCTTGAACCTCCCAGTTATAAGACAAAACAAGATACATCAGCCAAGAGAAAAGGAAAATGTGCTGTCTTCAGTGTTCGTGGATTGCTTCTGGCTGAAAAGAGCAAAAAAAAGTGGTAGAGAACATCCTGTGGAAATTTCTGTTTGAGCAGGATGAAAGAAAACAATTGAATCTTCAAGTGACTGTAGCCTGTAGCTCTGGCACTGGACGAGCGTCATCCCTGTGTCCAATCACACCTTTTGTAGGATTCGCTTCTCTGGACCGTATAAACCATTGCAGCTGTGGCCTATAATAAGATCTGCATTGATTAGTGATACTATGATGTTTAATAACCAGTAAATGAAGGAGCGGTCTATGGCTCCCCTGCTGAGTGCTAGGCAGTTTGATTAGTAAACCGAAGAGGAAATCAAACTGAAAGCAAAATCAATATAGACTGAACATGTTTTACCTCACAAGCCCACAGTGACCATTATATGTAGCAAGACAGGGATGGTTGGCTGGTGGAATGTGCCACCGAGATCAACACTTCAGACAAATGCATTGTTTTTATTTTTTATCCCAAAGGAACCTTCATTTAATCTAAGACGAATATTTGCATCATATTTCCCCTCGTATGATAAACCACCTCGTTTTCAGTGAAGAGCAAACCGGCAATACCTGATGAGATGGAGGCCAAGCGGAACGCGTCAGGGTGTCGGTTTGGTGCCACAGGTTCATACGGAGACAAGTCGTCCATGTCTCTACCTGAAACAGAGAGAATGATAGCGATGATTTATTGTCACTCAGCAAATACAGAAAGGAAATTCAGTTCATGATTGGTTTATCAAGGTGCGGTGGTTAGCACTGTCGCCTCGGGGGCACGACGGTTCCCAATTGGAAACCCAGCTTGTGTGTGCATGTCTGTGTGGGTTTTCTCCCACAGTCCAAAGACATGCAGATTACGTATGAGTGTGGACGTGTCTCTGTATGTTGGCCCTGACGTCCTCTCCAGGGTGTACCCCGCCTCTCGCTGTCAGCTGGGATTGGATCCAGCCCCCCCCCCCCCCCGCGACCATCAAAGTGTAAGCGGTATAGATAATGGACAGATGGATTCTTTTTTTGGCCTTGAATTTTCAAAAAACGCACACATTGAGCATTTTATCTTTCACTTGATTTAAAACTGAATGGATGTCTTGGATTTATATGTAGTCTTATCTTGTATGTAAGTAATTTCACAGTATTAGATATAAGCTTACCAACTAACCTGTGAGCGGTGTGTTTTTTTTCTTGTGGAAAACATGATGTTCGACACTGTCACATCATTTACTTTTGGAGCGAGTGTTTGTTCCTGCTGCAGTTTGATTTCCTTGGAACAGTTGGCGGACTAAAACATGCACACTGCATCTTCCCTGCAAACATTGTGTTGCCAGAGCTGTTTGTAAGAAAGAAATATATAAAAAAAAAATCAAATTAGCACTCAACTGACTGAGTCCCTCCCATGCGCCTGCTCCTCTGTAGGCCCCTAATCCTGCATTTAAAATTCATAGCCATTCTGTGTGATTGAGACAAACCCTCCAGTGTGTAATAGCTTCACATTCTGATCCCAACAGAAACAACAGGGAGGGTGTTGTGAGGAAGGAGGTTGGAGGCCCGCTGCTACAAATGAGAAAATCTGAAACCTGTTGGCACCAAACTGCGACGCCTGGACAACCAATCAGTAGATCCAATCGATAGATACACTACGTTTTGTTTATCAACACGCTGCTCGGATTCTTTGGCAAAGATAATGCAAGCTGATAAAACGCTGTCTTCATGCTGCGGTGATAATAGGAAGGGATGTTTGTGTGTGTGTGTGTGTGTGTGTGTGTGTGTGTGTGTGTGTGTGTGTGTGTGTGTGTGTGTGTGTGTGTGTGTGTGTGTGTGTGTGTGTGTGTGTGTGTGTGTGTGCGCCTCCTTTCACTGGCTCGAGTACAGTGTTGTTCATGTCTCCTTGGGACGTATCATCAAACAAGAGTCACAAATCAGAAATAAAAAGACACTATAACGTCAGATATGTAAAGCTAATTAACTAGAAGTGGAATGCGAGTTATACAAGTTGGAATAATTCATTAAAACTAGTCCAAAGCAAAGCGCATATATATCTACATGTTCACTGGCACACGGTGAAAAGGCATCACTAAACTCAGACAGGGAATTACTGGAGGGATCCTCTCATCATAATTTGTCCACTGAGTAAATATAACCGCATCAGATTTGTGAACATGTGCCGAGTCAATACGTCATGTGTACTTCTGCATCTCCACTCTCCATCAATATTGACATCCATAACAAGACAGAGCAGCTCGACCGGCCATTCTCTGAGCACATATAGCTATTGACATCTGCCGTGGCCGGGGATTGTGCGTGTGTTTGAGATGGGAAAAAGAGAGGCACAGAGTGAGAAAAAGAAATAACAGACAATGAAAACGGAGAGAAGAGGAGCGAAGAGGAGCGAAGAGGAGCGAGGCGACGGAGAAAATTACCCAAATCCTCCAAGATTCGAGTGCAGGCACTTTTCTTGTTTGCATGTTGAAAGATATGCAGGCACATGTTTTCTGTCTTTTTTTCCCAGTTTCCTTTGTATCGCCCACATCTCTATTCACGTTCTTTAAGGTTCTGTCGAGAGAAAGGTTCCTGGACTCCAGATCTCCCAGTATATCTAATTACAACAATTACCTTCTAAAAGCTTTAAGAGAGGGTTCAACACTACCACTTACTCAGCAAACAATCACCTTTACCTTCCTTCCATGTCTTTATTGAGCAGCAACCTCCGCTATAGTGTATTTTTAAAAACGAGTGCAGTGCCCGTCGTAAACCTGCTTGGGGCCGTGGTAATGGTGGTTGTTACTTAGTTTATCGGCAACGCTGTGTGTCCATGATCAACAGGATTTTTGATCCAATGACTCGATGTCTTTCATAAAATGAAACTGAATTGGCTTAATCACTCTGCATTTTTTCATACATGGCACGTCGACTATTTCAGAGGTCTGTTAAGTAACCGACACAATCTTCAGACCCAAATTCACATCTCTTCAAAATAAAAGCTCTGTAAATCAGCAACGAAATGAATGTTGTGCTTTTGCTTTTTAGACAAATTGCTAAAGTGGAAGGGATCATACGATGGAGATCAGCACCCATGACACCCACGGATGTTTGTGTCAGTCTGATGTGGGAAAATAAAAATAATGAAACTATCAAAATGACCTGGTCGGCCATAAATTTTTGCTGACTGAGAAGACATGCTCAACTGACTGACTCTTAAGCCCCGCCCCCACTGACTACAAGGCACTGTTTGCTTGTCTATTAATATTGAAAACATTGCGCTGCCAAACCGCACCAAATTCGACACTGCACTTCCTTGGGCCCTTATCAATACACATGTCAAGCGTGAAGCTGATAAGATGAACGGTTCTCGAGATACGTGAGTCCCATACAGACCGGCAGAGACTTGTGGAATTAGAAGAGGGAAGAAGCAGAAACAATATTCTACAGAACAGCGTCAGGCTTCGCCGGGTTCACAAAAAGAGATGCTGTACGGCAGAGAACAACACTGAATAAAGGATGCTTAAGGCACAACATCTTGTTACTAAGTTTCTCGTGATAATGGTCAGTGTAGCGAAGCCTCTCTGTAAAATCAGCCGGGAATCAAACAGTGTTGAGGCACATTCCGACTGTACAGCGTGCACTGCGGTGACCCGATAAAACCATAATGTCAAACTCCGACAGAAGCTGTGGTTAATGAATTTTTTAAAAGCTCACTGACATGGATGTTACAAGCTGTGTCGTAAAATTACGTAAAATTACAAAACAGCCACCACAATCACACCCACCTTCGGGAGGTTAAAAAAAATAAAAAATACACACAGCAGGGGCCCTTGTTGTACTTTAAGAAAAAAGACCCTGATCTTTAACATTCACCCCGAACCCAATTATGCATCCATCAAGTAATAGAAAATTCTTCCCAGCTGTTTAGTGATAAGATGTTTTTAGCTGCAGGGCAACAACTTATCGCTGTAATTAAGCCTTCGTTTGACTTCATTTGCTCTGACAGCGTGGAGCATGACCGGCACGGCTCAGACAGACAATCAGGCCTCTCCCCTGGTTCAAGCATGAGAAGAATAATGCTTTTAAGTGGAATCGCAGTCCTCTCCTTTGCCATGAGGGGTTTTATGAAGTCGTTAGTCGCCATCACTCATCCTTTTCATATCCATTATCAATGAGCTAAACTCCTGAGGTGATGGAAACTGTCCTATGGATTTTTGTTAGGGACATTCTTGGCAAACCGTTTATGGCTGGAAGCAAAGTCAATTTTAATAACTGTCATTCACCTCGTTGTGTTTTTTAAAAGGTGCCCTGCGCTGATTGTGCTCGTGTTTAATATTGATTTTGTATAGCTCCCTATTCTTTGCTGTAGGCCAGGTTGGAAGAAGACCAAATACCCCTGTTATATATTACTTCTTATTCAAATACCAGCAATTTATTACAAAACTAATTCTGTTTTATATTAATTACACACAAAGAGAGCTTAGCACAGCCTGAGCAGCCTGGGGCACAGCCGGAGGTCCTCTGCAGAGCCCCGCTGTTTGTTGCATGAACTCGGCGCCAGACAAAAGGTGAATGAGCCTTTGCAGCTCAGATGAGCAGAAGTACGAGTCACTGGAAACTGAATTTGAATCATTTATGTTTGAATTTGAACAATTGACTAAAAAAATGAATTTGAATAGCATAATTTGAAATTGAATTCATTATTCTGGAAATTAATTCTGATACACATATTAATTATGAAAATATAATTAATTTGCTTTGAAACTGTATTTGATTCTCTCTCTCTGTATACTTCCACATTCAGTTGTTCCAGTTTCAGTTTACGGAGACGTACATCACTGAGGAAGCGCAATCAGGTGCTGAATCAGACCTGCCTCTGATTGGTTAATCCCTTCCATTTAATCTGAAATACCAAAGCAACACTAGACCTAAAACTAAATTAATCAGTAATCTGTCATTGAGTTTATGCTAACAATGTTATAATATGTTTAATTATTAATGATTTATCTTAAATTACTGATAATATAATTAATTGTTAAGTAGTTTCAAACTTTCTCTGCTTTACAAACCTGCATCTACAATGAAATGTGAAATGAGTTTATGTTACAGTTCTTATCCCACTTCCTTCTTTCTTATATTTGGCTTCTTTTGATTAATAATTGCTTGACATTTAAATTGCTTTCTACTGTGTCCTGTAAAGCACTTTGTAACTTTGTTTTCAAAAGTGCTCGATAAATTAAGTTTATTAATATCATTATTCTTGCCGTCCTGCTGTGCTGTGCTGCTTAATCACATTTAACCTAACAACATTAATGCTGCATGTGCCTTACGTTAATGGGGAAATAGATCTTAATGTTGTTTGTAAAACATTTTTCAGCAACATGACTTAATAATAAAGACTATTACCTGTTGCAAAGCCAACCAAGCACCAATTACAGCGTTCGTGCTCAAAAGAATTTCAGGATTATCATCTAACTTGTCTTATTACCTTGATTTATCATTCCTTAGCTTTAACGTGAGATTACTATATGAAATATAAGTTAAAACAATGCCTCATACTTAATTGTTCATTTTCCATTTTCCAGAATCACAGTCGCAAAACTTGTAACAATACCACAAATGCATCTCTCTTTGAATTGTGCTTAACAGAACACAAGTCAAAGCATAAATTCAGTTAACGTCTCTGCTTTTGAAGTGATATTGACATTTTAAACTCAATTTCAAACCATACAAATAGAATATTGGATTAGCCCAGAATAATATTTGAAGTCACAATTCCAATCCAGTGTGGGCAAACACAGCAGAGAAAATGAGAGCTGAAATTCCCTGCCTTCCCTTTGGCAATGTTCGAATGTAATGTTAATATAGTTACACACTCGCTAGCCTTAAATCAGCATTTTAATACCCGGTGTCAGGTACTAAAGGTTGAATACAGTGTAAATCCTGGAAAACTTTCAGTAAAAACTGCTATCATCTTTATGGCATCGCAGCATATTGGGGGAGAGCATTAAAACAGGCAGCAGCAGCACAAACCAATATATCAGCCTTTCTTCACCATCTTCTTTTTCAGATGGGCACGGATGAATAGAAAACCTCATAAAGTCACAGCTTAAACATCCAATATTTAGCAACTTAAGTATTTTCTGTAAACATGATTAGTGCTGCGGTGTAAATAATCTAAATGTGCTTTGAAGTCCTTCATATGGACGAAAGAAAACCGTGGCCGTCTTATTTCAACAAGCGGTGATTTCAATTAATGATGCAGAGGGCGAATGAGAGAGGGAAAAAAAGAGGGTCGCCATTCTGTGAAGACAGCCGCCACGGCCTGGTAGTTTGACTTCTGCGATGCACATTCATTCAGCAACGCCGTGAACCTTTCTGTCAGGGGTGAGTCTTAATGCCCACATCATGACAGTATTCACTGAGCAGAATGGCCCGTCACTCACTCCCCCCCTCTGATAGAGAACCTGAGAACTCACTCGACTATAAAAGGCTAATCTAAACTCGCCGCTACCTGCTCTCCCCCCCCACCCCGTTTCACTGACACACTCCATACGAGCCGCGCGGTGAATGGGAGTCATCTCGGGCAGTTCACCTTACAGTATAGAAAATCATTAGACAGATTTACGAGGACAAACAGCTCCCGTTTTGTCGTCGTATTTCCACATTTTGGGATGAGGGATGAAAAGGGGAGAAAGAGGGATGAAGAGGACGAAAGAGCTGAGAGACCTTATTGATCCCGTCCAGAAGCTATTGGCAGGTCCCTTCCTCTGGTGATGAAGTAGCCACCTAGCGAGCGGCGGCCCGGGTCTCCAGCGCAGGGAGGGAGAGAGCAGGGAGGACGTACTCAGCATGCAGGAGCCTGCCTCCCGCCTCCCGCCTCCCCTGACATGCAGGGCAGGCAGGAAAAATATTCTCTTATGACAGTGGATGGCTAAGGTAATGACCAGTGACTGCTACTATTGCTCATAGTAATGATGGTTTCACCCAGGAATACTGTGTACCTTTGTACCCCCCCCTCCCTCCACCTCGCAGAATTTTCTCCCGGTGACTCTCTCTTTCTCCATCTCGCTCTTTCAATCTTTGGTGTCTCTCTTAAATTTTCTCCGCCCCTTCATCATTTATCTCCTGTCTCTTCTCCATTTCCCCTCTCCGCTGCCCAAGTGTCTTCATGATGTGCGCAGCATTCTTACTCACTGTCTGATATATGTGTAACGTCCCATATAGGGCCAACTTGTGGCATTAGCATGAGGCAGTATTGAGAGGGTGACCTTTGTAATGCTGACATTCGTGAAAATGGAGAAAATAAATCATTCCACCAAATTGTCCGGTGTTCCCCTACATCGTTATGTCTCCTTTCACAATAAGCTGGTGTGGTCCACTGGTGGAGCTCGCCTTCTACCTTCTCTCCACATTTAAAGTTGTCTCGGCTAATTAAACTGCTCTGAAAGGTCCTCACAAAAGATCTTCGATTCCTACTTTGCGACCGGGGGCTGCGGTTTCAAAGCTGGGGCCATGAAATAATGTATGTGGTAGGTGTGGAACTTATCGTTTAAATTACCAATTCTGCGGCGAACCGGCTGCCTACAGCCACACGATGCCTGGGGCCCAATTGTGAGAGAGCCGTGCAGCAGCCAATGTCTCTTTCTTAGTAATTAGTTCTTTTATAGATTCAAACTGCTTGACGTTATTGCCTCACACTGACACAGTCCTATTCAGAAACCACCCATTATCCATCATGAACGGCTGCATTGACGCATTGAATTCAGCTGCCATTTTCTGTTAGACAATATAATTAACAGGTCACCATTAGCACAATTACTGATAGCGGACAGACTGGCATTTAAGCTAAACAGGGCAGGCAATAGCTTGGAGGCAAGCTGCAACGGTAAACGGTAAAAGAAGGGAATTTGACCCTGCATCATGTACCTTCAGGGCGTGAGGCAGATTCACACTTAATAAAAATAATGTGTTTTGAAATTTAAAAGGCTTCAGAGACGAAGCTGCCACCACCTGCAGAAATGTGTGAAAATGCTCTTTAGCTGATATTTCGAGAAGACACATCAAGCAACACTTGATGACGGCGCTGAGTCACGTTGTGGTCACGCTGAGGCGCTGCGCTGTATCAAGCGTTGCTCTCAGCAGCAGCACACGGGGTCCAGCACTGATGTAGTCGACGCTGGAACACCTCTCAGAGATTCAAAGGGCCTCTCCGTCAGAGCATTTTATGAGGTTTCTGGTCCGACTTGGCTAAAGGTTGAACGATTAAGTTTTCGGTCTCCAGATAGACTCCACAGTTTATTTTCTAATAGCGATGACATTTCAAGTTATGAAGTCTGAAGGAGCAGTGAACTTCCACGAGAGTTGTGCATGTAGGAGAGTTTAACACAGAGGTTGGAAGCCAATACATGATCGTTATTTACTGTGTGACTCTGAAGTTCACAGCACTACAAAATGACACCAGCCTTTACACCGACCGACATCTCAACACCCACACTGTCTACACCACAAACAAGTGATGATGCTTGGTTGATGTGTTGCAGCATTGATCTACACACGTCTTTTATCCTTCATCATTTTGACCCATTGTTTGATATCCTCCTTTTTCTAATCATGTTCATTTCTCATAAACACTCATTTAAAAAAGTTGCATACTTTTCTGTTGCTAAATGAAATGAAACCTAATAAAAAATAACTTTAGGAGGAAAAACCTTTTCATTACCTGAGAGGTTTTGTTTTTACCTCAGTCCAATGCTTTGTTTTTAGGTTGATTTGTTTGTTTGTTTGATTGTTTTGTTATATCCATTTTTTTTTATCCAAGATTATGCAAAAACTGCTCAATGGATTTCCACAAAACTTGGTGAAATTGTGGGTCGTGGACCGAGAAAGAACTCTTTTGGGGAAGGAGATATTTCATTTCAATTTCATTTTCTTTAGCTTTGCGATTGAGGATTTTTTTTAAATTATTATATATTTCACGGTTTTGTTGCCGACCAGAATAAAAATCCAGATCTAGTGAATTTAGATGTGGTTTTATAAAGGACTGTTAAACCTTGGTATGTGCTATAGTCTAATGACTCAGTAGGCCACTCACCTGATGTTCAATACGATAAAAGTGGACTTGAGGTTTATCAATTATTTTAATTATTAGGGTATATTAAAGTTATCCATTTCAAACCTGAAAAAACTATTTCGAATCACAAATTACATAAATAAAGGTCATAATAACTAATGTGGCTTTCTTCAATTGTGTTAGCTTGTTATTGTAATAAAGAAGCAGCAAAGTATTTGAAGATGCCAAGGTCAATTTGAATGTTTGAATAACTGATTTTATTCCCATCATTGAAAGCATTTAAAGCCTCAAATTCACCTGGTGAATACTTCTGATGTGATCTATTGTCGTTCAGTTGACAAAGTCTTTTTCATCTAAAGAATAAAGACCTTTAAGATTAAACATGCAATAATGGACACATTTAAAAAGAAATTCTGTTTCAAGTGCAAATGTCTCAGGCTCTCAGGCAGGTGATGTTCGGGAAGTGTCCCTGCTTCACTCACATGTTGAATAATGTGTTGTCTGGTTATTAAAAAGTCTCAATTGACACTTGCTAACTCTGAGCCTGCATACATTTATATTATTCATATTTCCCTTATATCTAATTGGGTTTAAAAGCAACGTCCTGCCCATGACACAATCTGAGTGGCGACACATTGTAAGTGATAGCCGTATCAACACTGAAAGCTACTGTGTACACAGACAGGCACAGAGGGAAGCATTTGCAGAGTGGAGCTGTGTGACGGAGGTTAGGACGCAGATATCGTAGAAGTTCCAATAAACAACACAAGGTTATAAACATGTCATTTGTTGATCCAACACATTGAGTGGACCTGAAGCAACAAAACACACAACCAGCAGAAACCAGAAACTGTAAATGAGACGATACGCAACACATCCGCATGAAGGGTCTCTCACATCTTTTTAAGTAAGTGAAATGACTTGTGTGAAAAGTGTACAAATACAAAGTAAGTCCATAAAAATTTGTTGAGTAAATGTTAAAATATTACATTTTCTAAAAGGGGGACAGGAATTTTATATGAAGATAATAAAAATAATGTATGATAAACATATTAATGTAAATTAAAGAACATATTTAGGTTACCAGGCATATTTGTATTGGTATTTTAACGCGTGTACCCAGTTTGAATGTCGGATCACACTGAAAATGTTCACCTTTTATTAAAAACTGTTTTAGAGAGCTGTTAGATCCAGCAGCACGAACACAAGATGCGTATTCAGCCTTCTCTCGTCGATACAAATGGGGGGGGACAAGGGAACAGGAACACCTGGACACCACAGCAGGTGTCCATAGATTTTATGTAGATGGAGTTAATTTTATTCAAAATGTTTACACCAGCACTTACATTTGGAATATACATTTATCAGTTCCAAATATTGGTCGCCTTGATTACTAATAAACATTACATTTAAAAAAACACATCAGTCATTCCCTCGTCCTGTCTTCTGTCCCTACACTTTTGTAAAAGCAACTGACTCTTGCTAATTTTTACACTGGTTTGCTTCGATCGATGTGTTTGTATGAATGGAATTTTTACATGATAAGATGTGAGATTGCAAGTACCCTCTTTCAGAGTGTGGAAGATGCCCTAGTTTCCTCCACTGTGTCACTGCAATGCACATTCATGAATTTGGGGTCAGAGCATCTGAGGAAGCGCTGAATGCATGGGGGTGTTTGTTCTGCAGTTGATTTCATATATACACAGACCTATCTGCAGAATTTCTTACTCCACCTTCAAAGATAAATCGTTTATTCAACCTCAGCCAGAACGTTAACTTATAAAAGATACGAATATACATACTAACTAAGATATTGTAATAACCTTGCCCGAGGCAGTGGAGGATCAGTGTGCGGTTAGTGTAGGGCTGGTCTGGGGGCAGGGCATTGTTTCTGATCGACATCAGCTTTCTCCTCACAGACGCGGCGGTTTAGCCCTCGAGCTTGCCGGCCGACTCCCTGCCCCTGGTCAACGTGGGTCACAGGAAACATACCAAGTTCGAGCCGGGGTGAAATTTCACTCTTGGCTTTATATTGGTCTTAGGCTGCAGCGATATGTGCAAAGTGACTGAATATGTTTGTCTTCAGCCATCAGGCACACAGCGCCCACTCCACACACATATATACGAATCACAAAGTCTACAGGCTTTCATCAATTTTTATATTTCTCCCTCGCACACACCTGCGTCCTTCATCTCTCCTCATTAACGTCAGTAAAATGAAACTCTCAAAGTTACATTGCAACTTAACAACTACATAGAGACCTTCCTGTTTTGTCAACAAATGATTTTTAAAGTGGTTTAGCACCGTTTCAAGAGGGTCTGCTGGGATTCAGCCCCCTGTGTTTGTTTCCCGAGATGGATGTTGTACATAGATTGTTTCCAGTTAACAAAAGCCTGCTTGACTGCACAATGGATCGTGATTAGATTAAAGCTGCACTGTAAGAGCTTTTCGTTTGTGTTAAAGTGGGTTTTATCTCCGAGGGTGACAGAGCCAAAAACGGGACACTGCTGAGATGCATTCATTGCAAAGTAACACAAGCTCTGTGAAGGGCACACTGCAGGCACAGGAGGTCTCTATCCTTAATAGCCAGACAACTTACACGACGAATCCAAGTTAAAAAGACACTGAGAGTGATGCGGCGATGTGAGAAGGAAAGGTGAGGGAGAGGCTCAGACGGAAAACAGACGGATCATTACAAAGGAAGAAAGTCAGTAAAGGAGAGGAAGACAGGAGGGGAGAGACGCCAGGCCTGCGGAGCATCCATGTCATTACATTTCCCTTGAACCCATGTCAGGGACCCTCTGCTGCCATCAGCCTGATGAAGCGTAGCTGGTGCTATGAGCAGTCGGCCCGGCAAATCACTTCATGGATCACAACACAAAAGCCCAGAACGCTCAGAGCTCAGAGACTTTGCAACGCTTCCACCACCACCGCCCCACGTGTCAAAACAGCTGAGTACATTATGTCCTCCATGTTTACATGGCGTGACACCGGAGTCACGGCGGGTTTGGCCGGCATTGAGAAATGTCGCTCTGGGGTTAAGGTCCCTCTTTTAACCTGATCTCAAAGGGCGCAGCATCTCCAGGGGCTCTGATCCGGTAAGATTTGTCTTAACACGAAACACTGTGTGCTTTTCACCCTTAAGGATGCGTACAAAAGTAATGACGGTCCAGCCGGCCGCTTTATGCTTTCTGAAGGTATCGCAGCGTAAAAACCAGAAGGTTCCAACGTTACAACAAGAGTGCTATTTTATGTCCTGTGTAAGTGGACACATAAAGGGCACTGAGCTATACGATTATAACCTAATTACATGGTAATATGGAACACTTTAGGTGAAAACCAATAAGTCTGCCATAACAGGTCTACCTAATGTAATCCCATTATAGCTCCATTACCTTCAAGAGGCTGAGCAAAGTGGGAAAGCATATATTTTTCATCAGGGGCTTCTGGGCATCACTATAAGAAGGCATCAGGGAATAAGTCATCACCAGTGGGTGTTCTGCGTGTCTTTCTTGTCTTTGCTCCGTATGTGCTCTGGTACTTGAGATTAGAGGAGTCATTTCGAATAGATTTCTATAACGTGGCAGAAGGAGCCATTAATATCAACGGAGGTATGTTGCACTTGTACAGCCACATAACATTTCCTGCATCGGTGCACATGCATCTCGTTGTACACGTCATGTTGTACGTGACCGTGAGGCTCAGGTAGGGCTCTGCAATGCATACGCAGTTAACACCAGTGAACGTGACGTGAGCTGAATTCACACAAAGGGAAAGCACATTAAGGGAAATGACACCAAAGACCTGCAGCCTTCACAATCAGCTGCCTGGTTAAAAAAAAAAGAGTTGAAAAACCAGCTGCTAATTTCACATGAATCCATTTTCGGTTTTACAAAGAAATCCTGTGACTTTAAAGAGGTGTCATTATAAAACAGGGCCCTGACATTTCCACACAGCTCATTGTGATGTGAATTTTGTGAGGTACACAGAATCATAAAGTCCTCCTACCTTCGGTGAGTCCCATGTGGATGGTCCAGTAGTTCTGCAGACACTGCAGCTCCTTCTTCATGCCCCTCTTGCAGCGGCAGTCGTACAGAGGACTGACCAGCAGCACTTCCAAGGCGGCCTGGCACTCCCTGTTGTTGTCCAGCATGGCCTCCTTCTCCTTGCCCACGAGGCACTGGCGCATCACCCGGTAGCGGGAGCTGCAGTACGGGTTCTGGTTGCACATGTCACTGGCCTGGATGCAGTCCACCCATTCTGGCTGAGCGCCGGGCCCGGAGCCGGGGCCTGCAGACCCTGGAGCACTGGTGCCCGGGGACACGGACAGAGCTGAGGGGCCTTCCCATGAACTCGCCTCCACATCTAGGTGGAGACAGGGAGAGAAAAGCGGGGGTGACAAGAGAAAAGGGGGGCTCAGAATCTGCAAATGAAGGTGAGAGGGATTTTGGGTGATTCACTGTAACATATCCTATATCATGAACTTGATTTCATTCATGAAACAGGTTGGATGAGGGGCCTTTAAATAGGTTTGATGGCCTGTGCATGCCCGAGCATCTCTGACATTCAGTTACATTCTTGCAGGTTCCCATTAGTCTTAGACATGTCAACGTGGGGTCTTGTTATATCTTGTCTATGTTATATTCAGTGACCTGTGGCTACCTGTAGCCTGCTCACTTTAAAGCCTCTGAATCCGACTACACTGCACCTTGCACATTGGTATGAGAAGGATTCAGTCATTATCTCAAGACCCTTAATTCACACCGAGCAAACAGGGGTCCACAGAGCACAGACACAGATGCTGGTGTTTGACATGAGTCAAGATTCAAACGCACCTTCGCACAAAAAAACCCCACCAAAGTACAGAGGGTTCTGGTGGAATGACAAGAGAGACCCCTCGTGGTGATGTTTAGCATTGAGCTTGGAGGAGAGGAGGCGATACTGCATCAGTATCTGACAGCAACGGGTGAGGGAAGAGTGACATGAAGTTAACAGCGGATTTATTTTATCAGTCAGGTGATTTATAATGGGAGGGCTGGCGTTGGTGAAGGAGGATATTGATCCTGATAATCCTGATGATGGTGATAATGGCGATGATGGTTTTTCTTATATTCAATCACAAGTGTCGAAATTAAAATTCCAAAGATATTTTCCATTTATTTAAAGCTGTTTTATGCTGTTATAAAATTTTTTTAAAAAGACTATTTCTGTTATGTAAACTGTGGCTGTTTAACAGATCCAGCAGAAGTGATCACACAGACCAAGTTCAGTGTGCAGCTCTGGGTGACAATTACTCATAATCTAATTAAACCATCCGAGGATAACATGAACACCCATCAGCATTTTTCTGCGCGTAAAAGCCTTTTCTATTCTTTTTTAAACCACACACGTAATAACCTTGTGTCCTCAAACAACTCCAGCTTGACAAGTGCAAACACACCACAAAAATGCTCCCTGGGAATAATTACTGCTGTTAGAATTTAGATCTATGAGCCACAGAATTGCACGCAGTTGTACAAGCGACGTGTTAATTCCCACTTCTCACCTAAGAGCAGCAGAGAGATGTAGACGCACATCCACACAGAGACAGACTTCATATCGGCAGCAGAGAGGAGTTGGGCTCCAAATATGTGAGACAAATATTTCCACCTTGTGAGAAGGTTAATTCCACTCTTCAGCTCCTTCACCCGAATGTAGGATTAAATTAGGGGGGGGGGGGAGTCAGTATCCTCGTGCAACTTCAAATTAAAGACCTCCAGAAAAAAAAATCCTCGACTCCTCCAATAATAATAATAATAATCCACAATTCTTTTCTTTTTTTCTTTTTTTTTATAACGCGACGCACACAAAATCCTCCTGATTTTGAGAGGGTTGGGGGGGGGGGGGGGGGAAATCTATCAATCTACAGTCAATCAATCCATGAGAGCAGCTTCTCGGGGTCCGTCTGCGCTCCGGTCATTACGCCAAACTACTGAGACTTGATCTCTCCGCATCATCTGCGCGCTCCGGCTGCCCTGTGGAGACGATCTGTGCGTAAAACATCCCTCGAACTGGCGCGAAACGGTGCCTCAGCGACGCAGGAATCTGGAGGAACTCCTCTGGAAGTGCAACCAAACCGCGGACTCTCGTTCTGCCTCCCCTCCGCCAACTACACTGGCTCCCTCAAAGAAAGGGAAAGAAGAAGCTGTGCGGTGCGCTCCTCTGGAGGGAGTGAACGCTTCTTACGCACCGACTGCATGCGTGTCGAGGCATCGCAGCACTTTATAAAGAGGAGTTTGTGGGAGCCGGCAGAGGGCGCTGCTGCAGGTGGGGGCTTCTCATTGGCTCCATAATAAATGTTGCTGTGTAGAGATTACCTCCATAGTCCTTCCTGTTGGGAGCCAGGGAGGGGAAGATGCACCTCTGGTCCTGAGGAATGAAATTGTGGCGACCTGTATTTCCTCCTTCAATTGGCCATGTAGGACTTCACGTGAAAAGCCTAAACAATTTCTGTGATTCATGTTGAATATATCCTCCACACACGATCACTCCCTCTTTCATAAGGTGGTCTGCCTCAGAATGCACGTGTAGGAACGAGCGTGCCACAAACGCAACACACCACGAGAAGAAATAATAAGTGTGTTGGCTACTTGCATTCATAGCATGAATATCCAGTCATCCAGCAAATAGTGGATCCTCTCATCAAGTATTTAGAAAGGCCCCTGGGCCAATCAATTTTTGGCCGACTTCATTCCAACAACCCATAGAAATGTGCAAATGATTTTTAAAGGGGCAGGGTTCAAAGGTGGCCTCAACAATGATGAGGAAAATGTCATCGTTCATTTCAGCGATATCCCAGCGCCTCACACAACATCTGCTTCCGCTGATTGAAAGAACGATTAAAAAAAAAAAAAAAATGGGCACAATGTCTCACATTATATTTGCGTTTGCAGGAAATCAGCCCACAACCCACAGAATCTGCCATTTTTCAAAGTGGCTTCACATTAAACAAAATGACTTTGTTGTGCATCGCTGCTTAAAAAGTGCCCGGAATGTCATAAATCTTCACAAATCTTGAAAACAAAGTCTCTATTTAGAGGCTGTGACAGTGACAAACTGCGAGTCCACTGGCTCATAATGATGTTTGACTGTCAGCCCAGGCTTCCATCCAAGAGGGAGAAGCGCTCGCTCTTATAATGGCAAAATCAGCCTCATTCTGCCTATATTGGCCTGGGCTTATTCTCGTCTCCCCCCCCAGAGTTTGAAGCCTCTGTCATTATTAGGACACTGAAATGCATCATCCACCGCGAACGTATTTGTCCAGCATTAATGCGGCGGTGGCAGATACATCCCAGTCTTTAAACACAGTGCGTATTCCAACGCAGAATTACATCCTTTTGCCTTTTCAAGCAATCACTTTCAATACCAGACTAATTTTCTTCTTTTATTTTAGGACATAACAAAGAAGGCGTTAAGGGATTCAAAGTAATCATTCACTGAAGAGCTGTTGAATAAACTTTATGTGTTTTACAACCACCTGAGCAGCAGGCTCAGGAGGAGGAAGGAGTTTGTAATAACACCAGAAGGAATTAAATCAAGACAGAAACAGAAGCCTCAAATTCTGACAATAAAGCAGCTAAATTTGCATTGTGATTTTTTTTTCGATCTCTAATAGTGCAATGTGGGTAAATCCTCTCCTGACATTAGTTTTTCTTGTTGTGGTCCACTGTGGGAGTTTATTCTTGTTGACATTGCACGATTCACCCCCTCCAAGGGTCTTTTAATTGCTCCATTCTGACTTCATGAAGCATTTGCAGTGTTTTGCATGTACAATTAAGAGAGAGGCCCACAGAGAGCCGAACGCACGTGCACGGCTCCCCGCTCACACACTGCTCACATAAATCAACATATACTTATGTGCACAGGGGAGGGGGAAGCGCTCGCGGACACGCTCATGCAGATGCACATAATCTGTATGTCAGATAACTGTGCTCCCACAAGATGGCTCAAGACCGTGAAGATAGGGAGTGACAAATCTGGGTATGGGAGACATTGTTCCCGCTATTGAGGGAAATCAGCGCGTGCCTCTTAGAAGTGTGTCTAATATGGTGAATATAGATGATATCATTATGAATTCATGGGATATGAAATAATGATACAACAGTCAAAGTTAAGGCTCGGCACAATAACTTGTGCTTATTAAGCCAGCGGGGGGGTTTGAAAGTGAGCTCGTGCTTACTCTCAGGTGTCAAATAAGAGCGGAGACAGTCTGAAACTGTCACCTTGAAAGCAGGGCAGACAAACCCGCATACAAATGTTGTGACGCACAAGTTTATTTGTGTTACAGTGTATACAGATAGATTCCTGCAGCGACTGTGTTTGGCCATCGGTCAAACTCGTCTCAGGTGAATGCAGGAATACGAGTCACCAGAGTGTGAACTATCTGAGGAAGCACCTTGATCCTAATGCTTCCAATAGCACTTTGGATTTAAAAGGGAGCAGGCCAACGCTGATAAGCCTCTGCTCTGCAAACATAAAATTTATCATGAGATTTTCTTGAGGGCAAAGGTCGCTGTATCTTTCTCTGCTGGTCATGCCTGTTCGATAACGTGCTAATGAACTTGCACATACGATATATGCATGCACACGCACGCACACACACAGAGAGGTTAAGCGTGACTGATTAGATTAGGAATTACGGGCTAATTAATGTGTATCTTGGGAGACCTGTGCAGCATGCTTAATAAGACACACAGCCTCAGATGAGTAGAGAACATGACAAAAGCATAAGTGTTGTTAATTCCCGGTATAAGATTAATGTAAACTGTACACTGGGCTAGCTCCATTACTTCCTGCTTAATTCAGTTCAGCGTAATAAGAGGAGCTAATGATAAAACCCCTGCCTGTGTCTCATAAATTATTGAAGGTTGGGACTCTGCAAAACATCTGCAAAACTTTCCCACACTGTAACTCTTTCTTTAAAAGTCAAATTTTAAACATTGAAGAGGGGTAAGGAAGTATATGGATCATAATATATTGGAAACCTCACAGCTGTAGTGTGTGAATCAGGTGCGGGGCCCAGAGTCAGTACAAATCCAATGCGAGAGGGAAATCCGCCGATGAAATAAGCATCAGTAAAGTCAATTGTGGAGACGATGGAGTGACAAGTGCAGCTGGAGGCTACTTCGCATTCTGGGTGAGGCCCGTGTGTCATATTCAGCACTGCTCTGTTTTAGCTCACACTTTAACACAATGAAACAAGTTGTTCCCCTTCACAGACCAGCTCCGATGTGTCATTACTAATGTGTGTGTGTCCACTTTGTTTTGGGTTGTTTTGAGCGGATTCACACAAAAAAAAAAACACAACACCACATTTCTGATATGACCTCTGCCAGACTTTCTGGTGGCTATCGACCAGCAGATCCATTTGTTTTCCAGGCATTACAGACGTTGTCCATTTCTATCACATTACTTTGACAGAAATTGAATTTCCTCTGATGCATTTTTATGTATCCTAAGTGCTGCTCTGTCCTCGCTGGGAGTATAGCGTTTCCAGCGGCGTGATGATGCAAAAACACTTTGGGTTTAAAGGGGGAAAAAAAAAGAGAAATGGGTTTTATTTTAATGTGTGTATTGATTTTCATGTTTCATTTTTCTCTAAATGTTTTCCACATTAAGCATTGGTCCTTGGAAGCACCATTTGGGTCTCTGGCCGTCGTCTAAAGGCTGTTTGCAAATTGTACACGTAAGATGACTGTAGATGCCGTGCTGGACTTTCTGGCTTGTTAGTCTCCAGAAGATTGCCGACTGTAATGGCTGCACAGTGAGGATCATGCAGCTAGTCCCATCAGGGAGGCACAAACAAATAGCATGAATCTGCAGCTTTTTTCCTTCCCAGCTCTTTTCTGCTTTTTACAGTTCAGGTTTTTTTTTTTTTACAGGCAGTGGCTTCAACAGAGATATTTTCTAGTTTGTGGATAAAGTGGTCGGTCACTGGCTCAGTTTCAGCTATTTGCCCCAGAGTTGCAAACAGTGTCTTATCTAGCCCATCTCGTTAAACACGCCATGGGTCCCGTATGGGATATTGACGGGGACCTCGGCTCTGCCCAGCTCGGTGAAGGTCTTGGCATCCAGGACGAGGAGGAAAGTGCTTTTCTCCTGGAAACAGAGAAGATTAAAAAATGTTATGTAAAGAAAAAAGGTCACGGACCACCTTCCTCACAATAATGATGGTGAAAGTACTGAACCATTTGTCTCCGTGTCAGATATAATATAATGTCAGTATTAGAGTGATGTTGTCACTGCTGGAATTAATAACGTCTTCTGCTTCTCTTCTAGGTTGTTGTTGTTTTTGTTGTCAACTTACTTCTCTGGGTGTGATGATGACTGACAAAACCACTCCATCATCTTCCTCAGTTGCTTTGGGCGAAGCAACAAAGACAGGCTCAGACGGGAACAAGCCGGGATAACGCCACACCTAGACAGGAAAGATTACATAAACGTCTCCCTTTTTACTTTGAGCTGTTTCATGTTAGGAAACCGACTCCCAACCTATTGCCCCCACTCAGTGATAGAGAAAACAGCGGTAGAAATAACTTTGATGTGATTATACCCTACTCCGATAACAATAAGAAGTATTTGAGCGATAGCGAACCTTAAGCTCCTTGGTGTGGACGTCCATCTTGAGCAGGGAGTCGCTGAAGACGTGCCCGAAGCCGCAGGAGTAGAAGTAGCGGTAGGGTCGGCCGTTGTAGCGGTCGTAGTTGATCTGAGGGAACTCGAGGCCGCCGTACTGCAGCAGCTGGTCATCGTAAAGCTCTTCGTGGGTCATGAAGACCTGGAGGGTCACGTGAAAAATCGGGATTTTACTCATCCATACAACTTTTATATTTTAGCCACATAAGCTGTTGAATGGCAGTTGTTCAGCCACATGGTGGACTGTCACTCTGACATTTGTATCTATGGTGGCCGAGACGTCTCACACAAGCACATTTACAGAAACATGAATGCAAGAGCCACAACACAACTGCAAAAGCCACACAACGGAGACAGCCACAATGGAATTGAGCGGTCAATGACAATGAAACTACAGCGTAAAAGCTGGACAAGCCATCTGCCACTTCAAATTGGAAGCTTGTGTATTTAAGGTGTTTCGATACATGTGCTTGGAGCGCCGGAAGAGAAGGAAGGCACCTGTACCGTGACACCTCAAATGGCCATGCGCTGCATTTTAGGCGGCGGCTACCTTTACCAGGTTTTCAGGAATGACGGTTCACTAGAAAGAATATTAACCACAGTAAGTAACTCTACTCATTTAATTTCCAAAATCCATTGTCGTTCACTTCCTGTTGTATTTCCGTTTAGTGGCTTTAGTAGCTGTGACATGGCTGCAGTCATGTTGTCACTTCTGCATTCGTGTTGGGGCTTTTCAAGTCGTGTTTTCCGTCCATGGGCTTGTCTGAGACGTCTTGGCCAAGTCATGAAATTACTATCTGGCAGAAAGTACCTTCAGTGTCTCATCATGCTGGATAATTGCAGTGTGTGGAAGTGAAACTTTATTCATAATGATTACAGGCCTCATTCATTCCATGATTCCAGGAACACCAGATAAAGTAATGCACAGTTAAACATGATTCATCATATCTACTGTATGTACATGTTAAATCCCACCTCTCCTGGCTTCGTCTTCTTCGCTGTGGCTTTATAGTTATGCAGAGTGACAAGGTTTTGGTCCAGAGGAGTTTTTTTATCCACGTTCAGCGGCAGGATGTATCTCCTCGGAAGGTTTCTGCACAACGAGTTGTAAAACTGCCAAAAGAAATCAGAGAGGCATGAAAATTTGCGAGCGTGGCTCCCTTGCCGAACCTCGGGATATAAAATACTGACACAAAATCATGTTTTAACACGGCGGTAATATTGTTTGGAGGCTTTTTGTGTTATTTTGGGATAACTGTGCTTTGATTGAAGTAATGCACTGCAACATGTTGGAAATCACAGAGATTTCAAAAGCTTGTTGCATCACAAACTTACCAGTTTAATGGTTTATGACAATTGGTTTATCTCTGCGTAAGAGACAGACTTTAATGAAAATATATAAATGACGAAAGTGAGAGGGAGATGACCTGTGGGAGAAAAGTGTGTGTGTGTGTGTGTTGACCATTGTGGCCCTGAGAGCTCAACTCACTACAAATTAAGAAAACACCTGCAAATAGACACAACACATGCAAATGGAGGAAGCATCATTAATTTGGGTGAGTATTTTGTTGTGTTGTGAGTATTTGTGTTGTGGGTATTTGGTTGTGTTGTGGGTATTTGGATGTATTGTTTAGTGAGTATTTGGTTATGTTGTGAGGATTAGGTTGTGTTGTGAGGATTAGGTTGTATTGTTTCTTGAGTATTTGGTGGTGTTGTGAGTATTTAGTTGTATTGTTTCGTAAGTATTTGGTTGTGTTGTGGGTATTTGCATAGTTATGTTTTGGGTATTTGTTTGTGTTGTGAGTATTTGGTTGTGTTGTGAGTATTTGGTTGTGTTATAAGTATTTAGTTGTGCTGTGAGTATTTGGTTGTCTTATGAGTATTTGGGTGTGTTGTGAGTATTAGGTTGTGTTGTGAGTATTAGGTTGTGTTATGTGTATTTGGTTGTGTTATGAGTATTAGGTTGTGTTGTGAGTAATTGTTTGTGCTTTGAGTATTTTCAGGGTGTTTTCTATTTGCCGCGCACGTGTTGTCAAATTGATGAAGATGTTTTCTCCATTTGCACGTGTTGTGTCTATTTGCACGTGCGTTCTCAGGGCCACCGTAATTGCCACATAATTCTCAGTCACACTGCGTTTACCTTGTCCATCTCCTCTCCTGATTGGTTGCGGAGGTTCTCCAGCGTGAAGTCTCCGATGACCTCACCATCGTCCCCACAGCACATGTCCATAACCAAGAAGCCGTTGTCCTCATAAGCATTGATCTGATGCAGTGTGAACATGGGTGCTGCAAAGTACCTCACTTCACTCTCCTGTTGGAACAGTCAGGACACAGAATCACATATTAACACAATAATAAGAAGGGATACAAATGCTTTTGGAAACACAAGGAGGAACTGTCGTGGTTGTAGGTAACATTTGAGGATCACGACACAGCTGTTGTACCTTCACATACTGAAAGGAAGTTATTTGATGCTTAATGGGTACTCTGTGTAATGAGATGAGAAAATTGAGAAAAGAATGTACGGCATCAGAGTTTATCAAAACAAATAATGGAAAAAAACTTTACCATGCATGAATAGATTAGCTCACAACTTGCTGGATGTGTGCGTTTCCTAAATGCGCATTACTGTGCAGTCAAGTAGTTTGAACCCACCTCGCCAGTGTGTCTGTCGACCAGGTGGAAGATGGTGTTATACTGAGGCTCCCAGGTCATGACTTTATGAAAGCTCTTCCCCTGGATTCTGTACAGCATGAACTTCAGCAGGTCTAACTTGATCGGCTGCTCGATGAACACGATGTAGTTCTCCGACATGACTGGAGAAGGAAAATTTGAAAGAGAAGAAGCCAGCATTAAAAATTACACTCGATTGACAACCCTTACTCAGCATGTTTCCATCACATTTCATCAGACATCATCAATCACACTCGAACTCCCTATATCTCCTGCGTCATGGTGGGATACAACATTTAGATTTGATGTGTGTGTAAGTCATTAATGCAGCGTTGAGTCTGTGGTGCCCTGTACAACTCTACAATGTTGCATCAGTTGTGAGATTTCTTGGTGCCCGACAGTCTGGCAGTGCGAGGGTGGTCTGCAGGAAATGTAGACCGAGATGTAATCAGGGCACTGGTGCAGTAGGAAAAAAAACAAAATGGAGCAACGTGGCATTGGATCAGGCAGAGCGATGAAGTCGTGCTCCCATTAGCTGCATCGCTTTAATGTTTCATTGTGTCAACACACTGCTTGGCCTTCAGCTGATTGTTAACATCCAGTCATATTTGTACAGTTGTGACCATCATAACCTGACTTATCCACATTCTTACTCTGCAGCTCAACCTCCACATTAGGTGCTTAGATTTTGATACTGTTGACTGTATTATGATCTTATAATTATGTATTAGTTTATTAGGATGATTTGTTCTCCCAGCAGAAGTCTGTTCTGAGAGCTCCCTCACAAAAGGGTTTTCCGCTGGGTTTTAAAAAGTCAAAAAATCTCTTTTAGGGAGGATTTTATTAAAGTTAATTTAATGCTACCTCTGTTGCACTTATGATTCGGGATATTTTTATGAGAAACGTCATACTTTGTGATGTCTCCATATGTCGTAGGTCTTTCTCTGCAATACAGACTTCAACCTGTCGTTATAACATTACAAACAAGACCAATGTGGAACTGAGCACTCATCTCAGTGCAGTCAGCTTGGCTTTGAGAAAGACGATGGAAACAGACTGTCTGCCTGTAGTTTGAGAGATAACGTTGTGTTTCGAGGGTAATTCTCTACTTGGCTACTTCAGCTTATCTTCAATTATGAGAACGTAAATTCAGATATGAGGAATTATTCCTTCATGTCTGTTGTACTTGACATAGGTCCTACATTTCATTCATCATGCTCTTGAAAAGTCCTAAAATTTAGCTTTTTGGGCCAAATCAATCTTTATTACCTGCTACATTTGCTTTAAGTGTCGCTGACTGAATTGTAGACATATGATTTATAACACTTACATAGCTTATAGAAATAAAATCCTCATGATCATTAAAACGCAATTGCACAAATGATGTGTATGTCGGTAACAGTGTAAGTGTAAGTGTGAGTAAGTGTGTGTGAGTCAGCGGCAGAGAGAGATAGTGAGAGCTGAACTGAAAGACAAAGGAACTGTGATTGACAAAGAGAAGCAGGACAAGACTAGAATTCAAATGAGTAATTAATAAGAGCATGGAGAAAAAAAAGAGAAAGCACTGTGATGCTCTCTTTCAGTGAAGTAGACTCATCCTGCCAGTGCAGACCATAAAAATTCTCAGATTTCATTAATTCCACTTTAGTATACATCCAGCATACAGACTACTTAAAGAAGGTGTGGCCTGTTTGTTATGCTGCAGAGTGTATCTCACCAAAGCTATGGTAATAGGAAGGTTTCCTGGGTTCAGATGCTCGGATGGAGCAGATCACTTTGGCTCCGCTCAGGTCCGCTGAGTCCTCCGATGCTACCTTGTCGTCAGGAGGAGGCACACGGATGATGTTGTAGAAGAAACCTGGAAAGTAAATATTGTACAGTATGTGTGAGGGTAGATAACATAAGGATGTGGACATAAATATACAAGACATATAGCTCTATGGTTAGTAGCGAGTGAGTAAGGAGTGAGAGGGTTACCGCTTTTGCCGTAGGAGTTGCCCATGTTGTACGTGGCCCCGTCTTGGTCATAGTGTGGATGAGCTGTAGCTGAGTTGACGGCAATGTATTGAGTCCAGTCCACCTTAAATGCACAGCATCATCAGCTTTGTCGTCCTAACAGTCAGTCATCTTCCTCGTCTTTACCCTCCGACTCTTCGTCAGCATGAGCATTCAAAAGAGACTTTTGTATTTGATGCACGGACTGACCTTCTCCTTTGTCTCCAGACTCTGTGGATCTACTCGCCGCATGTAGTTGGTTTCTGTGCTGACATAATAGTCTCCCTTGTACTTGACAAAGTTCACACTGGCGTTATCTGTGGCCTCTGTTCACACATGCAGACGTCAGGAAGATATGAAATTTGGCACGTTAGCAAAATTCGTCATTCGCACAGCAATCATCAGTGAATTATACTTTTTAAATCAATGTCTTACTCCATTTTTTTCAGATTGCACTTCATCTCGCACGCATACAGACACGTGTCTCCATGACTTCAGAGGACATTACATTAACTAACATTGATTTTCTTGAGACTTACTCTAACCTTAATCTTAGTTAGTACTTGCCTACCCCTAACCCTTTACCTTAACTAAACTTATCCTAACTTAAAGGTTCAGTGTGTAGAATTTAGTGACATCTAGTGGGGAAGTTGCATGTTGCAGCTGAATACCTCTCAGCTCACCCTCCCCTTCGAAACATGAAGGAGAAATTGTGGTAGCCTTCAGTTGTCACAAAAACTCAAAGGGTGATTAGTTTGTCCAGTCTAGGCTACTGTAAAAAAAACATGGCGGCCTCCGTAGAGAGGACCTGCTCCCAAAGTAAATATATAGTATTTAAATATAAAGGGCTCATTCTAGCGTAAAGAAAACAACAATTTGTACAATTTAGATGAAACACATAACATAACTCTAACTTAGAATGTGTCTTTAGCTTAAAATGTAATGATTTGACGTAATGGGTACTTGCTTTTTGTCCCCATAAGGAAGACAAGTCCCCACAATATGTGTAATACCTTGATCACACACATACAAACACACACACACACACACACACACACAAATATATTGTTCCTTTTACCTTGGAAGGAAACACATTATAATGAAACATCAGCTTTCATTAGGCTACAGCAGCGATACGCAATGCAGCTAGTCAAGGACAGTACTAAAACAAAATGCAATATGCAATATGCAAAGAAGACAGACATACTGGGAATCTGAAAGCGTGAAAAGAAGCGAGCGAAGATGTTCTTGCAGGGATCAGGCATCGCCATAGTCCCAAACTCTGACACCACAATGCGGTTCTTCTCTGAGTTTTTGACATATGAGTCACTTTGCAGGAAGCGGCTGCTGTATGTGACACTGCCCTCGCAGATGTGGAATCGGTGCATCATGGCCATGCCGTCAAACCAGTGAGTGTATCTAAGAGGAAAAACAAAAATAACTGAAATTCCCAACAGGGTATTTGTGTAAGACAAAATTGAGAGAACGATGGGAGCAGCGTGAGACACAGAAAATATTAGTTTTGAGGGAATCAATTCTTTGTTAAACACAGTGTGGGAAAAAATCTTAACATCATTATAATCGTGAGAAGAAGAATTTGTCATGGTCGATGGGTAAAAAGCTTGCGTGGCTCAATAACTGACAGCTTAAACCACTTAAATATGAACGCTGCCTCTGCAGATAATTCACAGTTTCTCCCAACTGTAAAATCTTGAATACTTTTGTTAATGTCCGTTTAAAGACACAGATTGAGATCACAGGTCATAGCGGCGCCATTTAGTCTGCCGACTCATATTGTTACGTCCACCAAGTTGGTCATGTTTTCCCCTTTGTTTACACATCAGGGATCCAGGATTCCTTTCACTTTCTCAGAGAATAATTGATCTTAATAAAAGGAATCAGACATGTTTAGGGGACTGTTATTCATAGGTGTGTGTGCAATATGGTGCAACTCTAAATGATCTAGTGAATTTAAATGTGTTTTCATTAGGGGACCGTTGGTGTCCACTCCTTGCCATTAGTTTCTTCTGTTAATCTACTGTGACCTGTGGGTTAAAGCACAAGAATGATGATGTTCATGGTTAGTTTTTTTCTAACCATTTCTATTCTTATTGTCATGTGTTCCGGTTTGTATATCTGTATTGTTTGAACATACTTGTGTTTAGGTCAACAGCAAGTTTCAGCCCTGTTCTTCCGTGTTGTACTTCCTCTATTAACAGATCAAGTTTTACCTTTTTGTAAACCATCATGCCAGTAAAGCTCAGTGACCCTATCTACCTTTTTACTTTATTCAACTTTGTTTAACTTTTAATGGTGTTCCTCAAATACCTGTCTTTCCCAAATTCAAACTTCCCAGGACCATTTCTCAAGAAGCTCCCGTTGATCCACGTTGGAATAGTTCCCTTGATGGTGGTGGGGATGGGATCGGGCGTTTCTTCCACAGAACGCACGAGAGGAGCCAAGCTCTCCAGCCCGTTCGCCTGCGGGCATCGCTGCCTGCTGGATACTGAGGAGAGAAAATAGTGAAAACAAGTGATTCAGCAGCTGAACTTTGGCCCTACGACTCCACACCTTCCCTTATTTCCCACCATTTATCTCTATCTCCCTTCGTTTTGTGTATATATGGGTGTGTGTGTGTGTGTGTGTGTGTGTACCATTTAGAGCTCTTGAACTTTGAACGAGTGTGAGTCAGGATGCGATTTACTTTTCTCTAAATCTGCTAAATGCGGACTAATTATAGTGTTTCAAACAAATGGTGAATCACAATTTCACACCTTCTTCTATGGCCCTTCACACCTCTGTGTTTGTGTTATCAGCTATTAACCCTCGAACTGAACAATCAAACTTCACAAGTGATAAACAGCATGCCTTCCGCCGTAATGTGAAGTCATGGCTCTCGGGGGTCATGCACTTTGAATGACACCCGCACCACCTTCCGTCTTATCTGTTATCCAATAACCAGCTCCCTTTCATTACCTCAGATCTCACACAGAATGGAGATTGTAAAATATATATGAGCTTTACGTGATTAGCAGAAGCAAATCAGCACAGAGCCCCATGCTAAGCTCAAGCTACTACATTAGAGTTTTTCTGACTGCGTAAACTGTTATTGCAACCAATCAGCGGAGCCAGAATTTTGTTCATTCCCACGACTCGAGTACAAC
Source organism: Hippoglossus hippoglossus (assembly GCF_009819705.1). Lineage (NCBI taxonomy): Eukaryota > Metazoa > Chordata > Actinopteri > Pleuronectiformes > Pleuronectidae > Hippoglossus > Hippoglossus hippoglossus. The sequence continues at coordinate 14,934,704 of NC_047159.1, read as the reverse complement.
AGATAATAAAAACCAGAATGTGCAATTGAGAGATAACCGCAACCGGCTTTAACAATCTCTTACAATGTTGACTTTGTGAGTTTTGATTGTGATTACTGCAGCATTACAAATGAAGCCTGAATGTAGGCTGTCAATTATTTTTTCTGGGGGGGGGTTCATGTAGTTTCCTTGTCAAAATTGATTCTCGTGAAAACCAAACAGAGACACTGATGAGCCCCAAACTGCCGTGGATAATAGCTTCAGGTATTGCATTTTTGTCTTTTTCTTTTTAAAAAACTATTGCAACAGAAATTTATTTTTAGCAGTTATAGCTTTATCACCTTGTTTTGTTTGTGTCACCAACAGCATGTCAGTGTGCATGAAAATGATCTCGATAGAATTAGCTGTTATAATTCCTGCACATTTTCTAATTCGTGTTCTTTTCATTTTTCCTGTGCAGGGACCTGACAGCCACTTCTCTTCTATTAGTCAACAGCTGAGATTGACTAAAAGCTGCTAATGAGACATTGTGTGTATTCTTTCAACAGCTCAGGTTCAACAAGAGACCTTGAAGCAGGAACAATAGAAAACGCCAACATGTTGTATTGTAAGTGCAGCTCTGATTGTGAAATGCAACAAACACAATTATGACTAAAAGAAAAGCTGAAGAAACCACACTAATCAAAACAGGCTTCTGTGTGTACACCTTTCTTTGTGGAGCACCTGGATGCTAATGAATAGTCCCGTTTCTAAAAGGGGATTCAAAACACAAACATGCTACACTAAGGTTGTTGTTTTATTTTTTTGTTTGTACAAAGTGAAATGTTGATTCAAACAATCATGCCCTTTTCCCAAAATCAATAATAATTTCAAATAAAAATCGGAAAGTGGTGTCTACTCACTGCTGTGTGTCTGGGGCTCTGTGGTGCTGGACATGGCTCGTCGTTCTGCAGATTCAATCAGATGTTGAGGATTTATACAAGCCCTGAAGAAAACCTTTGAACCTTTGGACCCTCGCCAGGTTGAGGAAGTTACGTCAGACACTAAAACGCCAGTTGTACAACACGCATTGTTGACTATGACTCAATCACATACAATCCCCAACTACTGCACCAACAAGTGTCACCACCAATTACAATGTAACTTACACTCTGTGGAGAGTATAAATAGTTTAGAATTATGAGCATAAAGTCCAGTCTTCAGCAGTGCAGCTGGTGCACATAACACTAAATTAACATCATGCTGTATTGACGAAGACTTGAAAATAGGGATTCAAGACCATAAACTCCATGTAAAAATATTTACTGACGTTACAACTCAAGTGAGAAGTGGTCATTTTCTCATAGAGGAGGATTACCTTTTCAGCCAATGGAGTCACCCTTTGCTTTTCATTTATGAAAATAGAGATTTCAAGCACTAACACATTGACTCACTTTGCGTCTATGTCCATTTTTATATACAATCTATGGATACAATGGGCAGATACCTTGATATTTAGATGGAATACGCATGGTCTGAATGACATAAGGGTCCTGAAGAATAGTCCCATCCACAGGCAGATATATCAATGCCTGGAAAATCACATCACATCATCACACCCTATCAGTTCTTTCTACAACAACAGGCAGGAGTGGCACTATCATCACTATTCAGGGTCTCATTCAGAGGTTGAACATGCTTTGGGATGATGGAAGCATGTCCAAACTCTTCAAGGCACTGGAGGTCAGTCCAGCCTTTGCCCCAAATGTCATTGCTTGTTGGGCCATCTTACACATTTTGTGTATCAGGACTGATAATACCTTGGATCTAGAAGATAGAGATCTACAGGTTTCTTGCCACGACGCATCGGCGGACAAGAAACAATTGTGGATCACATCACAGACTGGATGGCTGCTTTCCTTTGTACACGTTTCCTCTGTTCTTCCTTCATGAGCATGTCTACCTGTGGCTTCGATTTCTTTTGTCTATCTAGTCATGTTTTGTCTATCTAGTCATGTTTTTATTACTTTTTCTTTTTGACATTGTTGACATTTAGAGACAATAAAGGCTTTTGAACTGATAACAGACCGTTTTTTCTTTCATCTGTACTCTACTGAATGTCCCGTTGATGATCAAGTGCATCAATGCACTATGTAGATAAAGGGAGGAGAGAACAATCATCATACCCATTTCTTCAAATAATGTGGCCCATTATCAACACTGATGTTTACTGATCCATGGTCAAATTTATCTTATAGATATCCAAGCTGCTAGAGTTGATGAATCTATGAAATAAGATCACAGCACATTAAAAGTTTTATTTATTGTGAACAAGTTTTAGTTCGCTGGACAATCACAAAAATATAACACATCTGAAGCAAATATTCACTGAGTATGAGCATAATCCTCCAAATCTTCCAACCCTGAAGAGTTCTGGGCTTTTGATTTGGCCTTTTTACAAAATATATTAAAAACTTAACCTTGCCAATGTTTGGTATCTTCTTTTCAGCACAACACTACATAATACATTTTTCGCTATCAACATATTGGACCCAAGAATACACAAGACACACGTTTTATCATGCCAGCGTGATTCCAGACTGAAGAATTGAAGATAATTCATAATATTCAAACCAAATCCCGCTTTATCAACCATTCTTTCAAAACACCTAAATTATATGGTGCTTGTCCTCTTTTTCAGACTAATGTTAGGTGCATATCAGGTGAGGGGCTAAGTTGTGGATGGTCCACTGGGGTAGGATTGAGGGGGAATTACAGGAGCTAATGGTGCTCATGGAGCAGGAGGATGCGGGGCTGTTGCTATCTGCAGTGGAGGAGGAGAAAGGTCTGGCAAGAAAGAGGTAAATAGAACAAGGGGGGCAAGTTGTTGGCCATGACCCCAGCACCTCATACATGTCAGTGTAGTGGGGCGAAGTGTATTGGGGTCACTTCTCCCTGGTCTGTTACAATGTAAGAGGCTTTCTCAGTTCCTGTGGATTATGATGTACGGTACGTTAGCTCTCAGAGGCAATAACACTAACCTTTAACCAGAGACAAAATAATTCATCTTATATTTATTTTCCTTTATATTTTCCCACTTTTTGCTTTTGGGTTATGACACCCTCTGCTTCCATCTCCTTGATCATAAAGCCATGGTACAAAAATAAATAAGGAGAGGAAAATAATGTTTGTGTTAGGTACCTAGCCCTGGGACACCACAACCCACACATTAACTGGTTTATATTCTCCAAAAAAATGGGTTTACAGAGTGAACTATCATTAATTGATTGGCTCAGGCAAAGGCTAACTCCCGTACCTGTTTGGCAGCATTTTCAGTGGACAGGCTTTCATTTTCCATTTGCAAGCTTATGTGCTGCATTGCCTTTTCCACTGTCCCTGTGGACACATAACATTTAAAAACCATGAGAATGACTTAGGACATAAATTTGATGCATTGTGCTTCGAGTCAAGTGACCTTAGTAATAAAGTGATATTGTCATGTATTTATCATTTAACATCATACAGTGTAAGATCTTGTTTTAGACAGAAAAAAGTGTAGGTTACATAAGGTATGCATCCTTGATCTAAAATATTGGACGGAGTAGAAAGATGGAGAACTTACATTTTTAAGTTGTTTCATTCATTATCCTTTTGCAAATGCACTTCCTGCATTTCTTTTGGATGGTTCTTAAACGGTAGGTTAACCCAAAAATGAAAATTCACTCATTATCTACTCACCACTATGCCGGTGGAGGGGTGGGTGAAGTCTTTGAGTCCACAAAACACTTTTGGAGTTTCAGGGGTAAACAGGGTTGCAGCCAAATCCAATACAATTGAAGTAAATGGTGACCGAAAGCAACACAAAATTCCTCCATACTGCTCCTGTGGTGTCATCCAAGCATCCGCAAGTCCTGGCATTCCAATTTAAATGGCGTCATTTATACCATGTTTTAAGCCTAAAAGTCTGCTACCGAAAGTAATGATGCTACCGAAAGTAATGATGCTACCGGAAGTAGTGATGCTACCGCGTACCCCTGGGTGAGAGTTGTGTGCAGTGTGTGCGGTGTACATGGTGTAAATGACCCAGCTTCAAGTCGAATGTCGGGGCTTATGGACACTTGGATGCAGAAATGCAGTGGATAGGGCAAAGGGATAGGTGCTGGTTTAAACCAGGGAGCATGGCTACCAAGCCACGGTAAATTGAGCTGTTGTCTCATGTGGCTTCAATCTGACTTTAAGATATTTCCTTTCAGCTACCATTCTTGTTGTTCATTCCACTCATTGAGATGCATGCACGACAATGACGAAAAGCCAAACTGAACACAGACGAGGAAAAGAACAAGAAAACACCAGAAGATGTGAAAAAAACATCTTCTTAACCACCAGTTGTTGGCAGCAGTTCAAATCGAAGCTAGCTTAGCAACCTAAAGGAACTGTTCGGCCTTGGCCCAGGTAGAGTGCTATTATAGTTATGTTGTGTGTTGATGGGACAAATACAGGTCAATATAGTTTTGTTGGCTAAAAGCCCACGAACAGCCATGTCTAAAGCAAGTCAAGGCCAGAAACAACTCACTTAATGGTACATTAAGGATTTTTAGTTCAAGGTAACTGATCTAGGTAATCCCACAAAAAGGGTAAAAAGTCCTTACACATTTTTAGTCATTACAGCCTGATATTATTTTGCTGCAAGAGACACAGCGCGATGGTCAGTCAGTTTGTGTACTGGCTGGGCAAAGCTTATCAAGTTAATTTTGTAGCTAAGGCTTAAAAATCCCATTTATTCAGAGCACAACTTTAGTGATCCCAGTGGTGGTTATCTAATTCCACCCCAGTAACTCTGGTGATCATTAACTTTGGAATTAAAATTCCATATTTAGACCGTATAAAAAGGTTATAATTGCTGGAGACTTGGAAATCTTCTTTGACACTGACTCAGATAAGATTTTTTCAACTGCATTGCGACTCAATACGGTTTTTCAAAAACTGTATTTAAAACTGTAATATGTGAATATTTGGAGACTATAAGTTGTTTTAATTTTTTCCCCTAGTACAAAAGTTACACTAATTTCTATCTTGATTCTGAACTCATCAGGAAACTTATCATCCTATTCTGGTTTCAGATCATAGTCCAATCTCATTGGACTTTTCAACTTGCTGATTTAGATAACAAAGGACAAAAGGGTTGGTGTTTTGACGCAGCATTTCTGAAAGATGAGGCTTTCTATAAGCAGATGGAGGAACACATCTCCTTCTTTCTCACATCAAATGATAGGGACGATGAGAACAATTCCATCTTTTGGGAAAGCCTGAAGGGAGTAACGAGATTGCACAAAACATCCTTCACATCGGCTGAGCACAAAGCACAGGAAGCAGCCCTGAAAGATGTAGAGACTAAGCATTGAGAGCAAACATGCTAATTGCCATTGCTTTATGATGCACATCACTGTTTGCAAAGCGTGGCTTTCAAACAGATTTCTTAATGTTAGCAAAGAAAAATACATTTAGTACATTTCTCCAGTATCTACTTAGGAAATGAGTTCATTCAATCACCACACACAGAGGCCCCTGTTCTAAAGGCTCAAAGTATGTATAGTCATTTCTCATCAATGTAGTCTTTGTTGCTATTGTTACATACTATATATGTAAACGACCTTTAGTTGTGCACGTAGACTGTGCACGTTTGCAGAATTTATCTAATCTCACTAGTTGTTTCCTGGCTTCTGCGGTTTGTGGCATGTAATCTTGTTCCCGTCACACATTTTTGCTAAATCAAAATATATGAAATGTCAATATTTTGCATACTTTCAAACTGAAAAATCATCATTTGGGATAAGTAATCAAAAGTAACTTTTAAAATATATTTCATTTCTTAAAAGACACTTAGTGTTCATTGACGGGCCAATACCATGTCAATGAGTCAAATTCAGATGCAGCATTACTTTCAGGTTCCATGACACCATGTGCAGCCCCAAGTAACCTGCAAATTGAAACAACATGCCCTGAAGTCTGAAACAGATGTGGCAGCTCTAAAACCAGAATGACTATAAGAAGCTCCTCAGAGATGTGTGTATTAATGTGAGACATGTGTCAGTGCAGATGAACAATACTCAAAGGCAGAACATCAATATGTAAAAATAGGCAAATAAACTAAAGTCGCAACACTTTTTGTCAAGGATTAATGAAAATGACAAGAAAGTAGAAAGAGTAGAAAAAAAAAAAAACGTAGATGCCGGTCACTACCTATTGATTTAAAAATGTAAAGTGTGGTTGTGTTATGAACATTCTAAGCGGAGTAAGGTGGATACAAAACACAGAAACGTCAATAACAACATATCACATTCATTTAGTCATTTCCAAATTGGTTAATTCGTAGTTAATTTGGTGGTTACAGAAATTTTAATTAACGGCACATGAGCGAACCAGGCACAAACTACAGATGAGATAACATGTACACGCTGTAAGCACTTTTACACACACTGCATGTGTGAGAACAGGCTGCACTCGATGGCTGCACCTAGTGCTACTCTCTCCCACTTCACACGAAAGAAATAAAAACCTGACAAGTACATGCAAGACCTGTAGAAAGACCAGTTGGGTCATGATCAGCTCATCAAATATAATTAAATCAGTAGTTCACACAACCTGGGAGCTTCTGAGGCACGACAAACCAAACATGTTGTAGAAACAGCGAATTAAAACCGCAGTAAACAAAGACATCAAAATGAAATAAACATATGCAGTAAGAATTGAAAAGCGAAGGCAGGGGATGCCGTCTGTTAACATCAGTAGGACCGATAATGATAAAAGCAAATCAGCAGCAGACAGCTGATGTTTGGATTTACTTCAGCCCCGGGGCTCAAAACACATCGCCTGAAGCAAATAAGGCAGCCACTGGAAAATACAGCTGTATATTCTTAAAAGGCAAAAAAGGAAAAAAGCTAAACAACATGGACGTCAGCGGGCTCAGGATGGGCTGAACATTAGACTGTCACTACAAACAAAAAGATCCAGCCCACTGGGCTCGGGAACACCACATACCAGTAGTGGTAGCGTGGGATACAAAGAGGTATGCAAGTTAAAAGCCACAGCTGACTGCACCCAACAGCACAAACCTGCCACGATAATATTTACACATTATTGCAAAATCTTTGTCCTTTGCTCCACATGGGGAATGGCTATGGCCGGCACAGTGTTTACTGCCTGAAAGTGATGTAAACCAACCATAAACCTCACACACGGTGTCATTCAGAGTTCAGCAGCTGCTCTGATAGGAGAACACAGGCTGAAGTGTACCTGTTACAGACCCCCGGGGGTGGGGGGGGTCACTCATTGCTCAGCCATGATAATAGTAAGCCTCATTTCAGAACATAACAAACTGCATTTGACTGCATATAAACATATCTCAGCAGTAAGGAGCAGTTTTTGGTGCTCAGAGGTTACAAAACAGTGTCAGGTCAGGCTGAGAACATTTTCCTAATCTAGTCTAACCTTGTTTTCCTGTTTAATGTACCTATCCCAGTATCTTGTGTCATCTGCCCATTGTGAAATTAACGAATTCAAGAGTTGTAATCAGAAAATAGGGAAAGGGGAGCATCTGGACACTGCCCTGTAATAAGCTTAACAATGTTTTACAGATTTGAAGAGTCATTTTAATTAGCTTTCCATTAATTGAATATCACAGCTTTAGAGAAGCTTACACGTGCACAGCAGTGCGTTCAGACACACACATACACACACACACACACAGGCTGGATGTGTCTGTAGCTTGTGTTGTTGTTGTTGTTGTTGATGCCTTCCTTGTGCAAGTATTTTCTCTAGTCTGTAATCTACAGATGTGTCGATCTTTCCCAACTTCGATCACAACAGTGGATTCAGCTGTTTTAAGTTGTAAAGCATCCTCTGAGGTGTACGACCGGCTTCGTATTATTATTTCCAATGTCAACATCTTGTCTGAACTCGTTTGTTAAATGCTGCAGCCCAGTAAGATTGAGGATTGATTTCCTAAATAGCTCAATTTACAAAGTTTAGATGTGTTTTCTTGCAGCAAAGATACAGAAAATAGCAATGAATCCGTGTCTTTTTTTAAAGAACATAACTCGGTTTGGTGTCTAAAAAGATAAATTGTCCCATCTAGTGGTGAGCAGGGAAATTAAACGAGTCGTGAGCAAATAGTCCAGCGTGTTCATCTGAAGTAGAATCCTGATAATGTTATTTTTTATAGCTGAAATCCCTTTGTATTACAGAACAGTCCAGAGATACAGCTCGTAAAACAGCGGGGGAATCTGGCCTCAATGACGTAATCTTTTCAAAACTGAATTCTCTCATTATAAACAAACATATTGTGTTCCAGCACTGACTATTCCTCAGCACCTACTCTGCTGACTACACGCTTACTGCATGTTTTTCGACACCTTTATTTTGTTGAATTTTACCCAAGCTGCCTCTGACAGATTTATGTCTGCGTGCTGAGTCACCTCAGGCCTGCACACTCTGACATTTTCATACCTCAGGAGTTGTGTGTGTGCCCTCCAAGTCTCATAACTTATTAAACTCCTGCTCGTTCAGGTGGTTATTACCGACCTCATGATACATGGGTCAGTGTTTGGAGCGGCGCACTTGATTTCATGTTGTCAAATGCGCTGCATAGAAAAATACTGAGAATGTTTAAATATGAAACATATTGAGTGACATCGATCATACATCTGGTCACGGAAAACCTCTCACTCTCCCGGCGCTGCGGAATTCACAGCAGATTTTCCCTGTGTACGTTGTAAGATGCCAAAAAGAGGATGGTGTTCCTGTCAATATAATCTGCACCGATGACACCATCTGTTTCTCATTGTCCTGGATATTCATCATCGTAATGCCTCTTAGTTTGATTTTGGTTTTATATTAAGGAGTGAACAGGTCAGTGCCAGTAATCCAGATGTTGGCTTCCCATGCTGTTATGCAAGCAGTTAATCCCAGGTTTCAGGGAAGAGACTGTCATGAAGAGGAATAAAGGTAAGTTATTCAAATGCAGCATATGTATGATTTGCCTCCTGCATTCTGCATAAAAACACACATGCTCTGTATGTATACACCTGAAAGATGTTAAAAACAAATGTGCAAAACATGGAAGTGGGGCATGCATTGTCCCGGCACATGGTGTTCATGGGAAATGTCCCCAAAAATGCACCTGTTTGACTCCAGTACTGACCTTCGCCCCCATTGGTCCACTTTCATCCACTGGAAACCATGAATAAACCAATAGTAAAGTGTTTTCCTCCATTTGGAGCGGGCGTTGCCTGTGGTGGAAAGTTTAAAAGCGGGTGTGTGTCCTGCTGTCCCTCGGCAGAAGCATCAATCAACATGATCCCCATTGTGCTGGCCTCAGTGCTCATTGCTAGCGGTAAGAACATCTGGCATTCTCCAAGTCTGTGTGTAATTGTTTCTGCGTTTCTGGAATTTGTGCGAGCGAGTGTGCGTGCACAAATCTCAACACACAGGGAGCTCAGTTCTCAATATTCTGCAATTCTGTACTGAAAAGGGAAATGATGTGGTTTGTGCCTGATGTAGGAGTATGAAATAATTACATTGTTCTCTTTCTCCTCTCTCATGTCCCACACATGTCCACCGTCTCCTCCTCGTGCAGCCCTTGGGTGCGGCACCCCAACCATTGAGCCGATGAATTCCCGTGTGGTCAATGGAGTCGATGCCAAGCCCCACAGCTGGCCCTGGCAGGTAAGCTAATATACCCACACATCTGTCAGTGGTCCTTTTTTTAAATATATTTACTGGTAAGCCTGGAGGGTCCAGCATCTGGTTATAAGATGTTAGACCCAGTGGTTATTAAAATCTATAAATATTTAAATTGTGTTTTTTTTAAATTAAATCAGCAAATTATGACAGATCTCTGCGTCTACATACCTGCTTCTAACTGTCTCCTTTGTCATCTCCAGATCTCGCTGCAGTATGAGAGGGACGGTGAATGGAGGCACACTTGTGGGGGATCTCTGATTGCTGCCAACTGGGTCATGACTGCTGCACACTGCATCAAGTACGAGCAGCCGAGGAACATAAACACACAAACACAAAAACAACGATTACACATTACATACAGAAATATCCCATTGTGACTATATTGCACCTATTCTGCACCACACTACTAACCTTATTCTCTGAATTCTTCATAATCCTCGACAAAAGGAAGGTTAGAAAAGTCCCACTCCAAAAGAACTATTTGAAATCATCAAATCATTCATCCTCAGTCTGGTTTAACTCGGTCCTCAACACTCTGCTCTGTCCTGCAGCACCAAGCTCTCCTACAGGGTGTTTGTGGGCAAACACAACCTGGTCGAGGAGGAGCCTGGCTCCAAGGCCATCCTGCCCGAGAAGATGATTGTCCATGAGAAATGGAACTCCATCTTCGTGGCCTTCGGGTAAGACAAGCACCGGCGTGTACAGCACAGAGAGCACGGCTGGGTCTCCTGCCGTAACACACAGTCCATCATAATCTCACACGGCCTGTGTCGAGGTGACAAAGTGCACTGAGGCTCAGACTCAATTCATTCACTTCAGTCCAGCTCCTGCTTGTGACACAAGTTCTCCATCTTCATTCATCTCAAATTCCTCTACAACATAAATAAAGACAAGAGTGGAGCTTTTTTTTTTATGCTACGACATTTTTCACCTTTAAATAACCAGTTGGACACATTTTTCCAACAGTGGAAACCTAGAGAGATAAGATGTTCGTTTATGTTGATTTATTTGTATGTGCAGATATGGATGCAACAGTACAGGTTGCCCTCATGCATTTGCTTTAAATTGTATTGTATGAACTGTATTTATTCCCAAGGCTTTTACTTTTGCTCTTGCTTCACTGTTTATCATTTGTGTTTTACATGTATGTTTCTGCCTCAATATACCTCAGAGTTAAAAGGTTGAATGAATGAATAAATAAATGAATTTTCTTTCTGTTTGTCTTCCTTTCAGAAACGACATTGCTCTGATCAAGCTGTCAGAGCCTGTGACTTTGAGTAACCAGGTGCAGCTGGCATGCATCCCTGCTGCTGGCGCTCTTCTCTCCAACCTGTACCCCTGCTACATCACCGGATGGGGCAGGCTGTACAGTAAGTCGTTGCTTGTGGAGGGCTGTTGCTGTGTTTATGTGCCTGTCATTGCATTTTCTCTCAGCTTACCATCTCGGAAATGTCTTTATACTAGTGTCCTCAAGAGTTTTATACTTGTGTGCCAGCGTGATGTTTTTGGATTTATAACCAGCGCGAGTGTCGGTGTGATCGGAGTTACCCAGGGAAACCTCCAAAGTTTGGGATGAAAATCACATTCATGTCATTTTCGCACAAAACTTTTTTTCCCCAGGAAGGTGGTGTGGGGGGGGTTACTTCTAAATTGAAAATTTAGGGCTCGGGGAAATGCTATAAAGCAGATTTGACAGACGGCTAGTGTATGTGGATGGTAATAGACTCTGCCTGTGTGTTTTAGCTGGAGGCCCCATCGCTGATAAGCTGCAGCAGGCTCTGATGCCTGTGGCTGATCATGCCACCTGCTCCAAGCCTGACTGGTGGGGTATTGCTGTCAGGACCAGCATGGTGTGTGCCGGCGGGGATGGAATCGTGGGTGGATGCAACGTAAGCTTGTTTTTCACTTGTTTTAATGTGATTGAGCAAAGAATAATGAAGTTCAAGTTATTTTTTAATTGAATGGCAATAATTGAATTGAATGGCAATTGACTGGCTCAATGATGCCACTCAAGAAAATGTCTATAAAAAAAGGTAGTGAGTTTGTTCAAATGAAGATGGGAGGGGGATTTTTCCTTCTGTTCCAATTATACTTGAGCAAACATTGCTTCTCAGAGTTGCACCTACCAGTCGCCAAGTACCTCCACCAAATGAATAAAACACAAGCTCTCCTCCCCTCTCTCCATGTCCAGGGAGACTCTGGCGGCCCCCTTAACTGCAAGAACAGCCAGGGAGCCTGGGAGGTCCACGGCATTGCCAGCTTCGTCTCCGGCCTTGGCTGCAACTACGTGAAGAAACCCACTGTCTTCACCCGCGTCTCTGCCTTCAACGACTGGATCGACAAGGTGAAAAAAGACGACACACACACACACACACACACACACACACACACACACACACACACACACACACACACACACACACACACACACACACACACACACACACACACACACACACACACACACACACACACACACACACACACACAATTAAGCTCTGTTCTGAATGAACACTTCCCATTGTCTTAATGCCGTTCCCCGTTTTTTTTTTCAAAGAATGACTCAATCTTTGTCTTCTCAGGTTATGATGAACAACTAAAGAAGATTAAGTTTCAATAAAAAATAAGACCCAGAAAACTGTATTTGTATTGTGTGTCTCAAAACCCACCAGGTCACAGCAAACCCACATGTGATTAACTACATCCAGATGCACTGTAACTGAACAATGGGCCTTTATTTTTTTTTAATCACATGACAAACCCTGACTCTGCCCTCATCTTTGGAGGTTCTCTGGAAATAAATACAATGTAAACAAGTGTCCAGCAGGTGTCCTCATACACTCATGATCGGGGATTGGTTGTGACAGCTCTCGGAGAAAGGGACACAGTGCAAACTCCAGCGAATAGATGTGATTCACTGCAAATAGCCCACATAAAACAAGCAGGCGATTCAGTTGCATAGAGGATGATTAGAGTGAATCGTGTGTGTGTGTGTGTGTTCCTTGACATAAAATATGAATCTAATATTCCTGCTTGAAACTGGCCCAGTTTGTCTTCATGTCCTCTCAAAAAAAAAAAAAGATTTCTCATCTGGGGCTTCTCTTTCCTCATGATATCAGAAGGAGGCAGCGGCCAGAATAGCAAAGTTAAGATTAACACTTCGGTCTTTTTATTTGATGAGGATCAGAGAGTGGAGAAGGACAAATTAAGAGAGGAATTAAATTGGCTCCGACTTCTTTCTTTTATGTCTCATTCTTTACTCTTTTGTTAGTCTCACATTTGCAAGTCTCACACACACACACAGATATGTTTTGACAGGGGAATGGAGGTGTGTGTGGGGGGTCTTCTGATCAGACATGACACGTCCTGCAGGAGCAAATAATGACTGTCTGTGTCTCTCTCTCTGTGTGTGTGTGTGTGTGTGTGTGTGTGTGTGTGTGTGTGTGTGTGTGTGTGTGTGTGTGTGTGTGTGTGTGTGTGTGTGTGTGTGTGTACACAGTATATTAAGAGAAGAGAGGCATGGAGTTTCACTGTGTCTGCACGTCAATACTTGAATGCAGTTCTCTGATATGATGAATCACACATCTGAAGAAGCTTCCTCAGGAGAATCCGCCTGTGATCAGTGATAACTCTCCCGTCTAAGCTCTCATGCTGCTCTCGGACTAATTCAGTCTGATTGTGGCAAAAAGTGAAGGGATCCATGAGTATTGACTGTCTACTTTGAACTGAATCCGTAAAAATAAACCTACCCCGCACTTAAGCTGTGTTTTTCCACACACTGCACTGATAATTTCACACTGGAAAAAGTCTCATTGAGTGCAGTAACTCATCAGAATTTAATTTAAAAATAACTACATTAAAAACATAATTAAATCTTTTGTGGCTGGATGTGTCTTGATATCACCCCAACTGTTAGAAAAGAATAAAACAATGTTCTTCCTGGTAGAGAAATCATTATACTGACCAAATGTTTTAATTTCTAAAAATAAGACTAATGCAATAACTTAAATTCTGACATTACAAAGACTTATTGATTAAAAAGTGGTTGAGATGTAACAATTTTAATATTTATCAAGTTTGGGTAAATTTGTAGATAATTCTTACTGCATTTAGAAAGTTACTGATACTTATAACAAGTTATTGACACTTGCACGTCACTACAATCCCATCTAATCTAAAGGATGCAGTTCTTCACTCATTGCTAACATGTGCTCCGGTGTACAGGCAGCACTTTGATTCAACTGCTGCTCTCTGGATCTGATCCTCTGCAAAAACTTTTGTCTGGAGCTGTTGGTGAGGGTGAGAGCGAGGCCCTGAAAGAATGCTTTGTCTCTGCCTGAACCCTGTGGGTCAGGGTACACCCCGCTCCCATCACACGCTCACATACACATACACAAAGAGAGGGAGACAGAGAGAGACAGAGAGAGAGAGAGAGCTCAGACTCCCCCCATGGACCCCCTTCCTGCTGCGCTGAATAACAATGAGGAAAAAAAAAAAAGGAGGCAACAAGTGCAAAGTTTGTGCAGCTGCTATTCAGCTCTGTGGAACTTGTTTCAAGAGTAGTAAGCAGGAGAGAAAGTGCTTTGCAACTTCAAGACCAAAATACACCTAAATACTGTGTCGTTTTTAAGTCTTTCTGCATTTGATTGACTGCTGCATTAAGCTTTTTTTTTAACATTTTACTCTAAAAAATGTTTTCACATGCAGGGGGGAAATGGGGATGGTTGCAACAATTTTTGGACCATAGACCAACCAATTTTTGTATATATTCAACTTGCATCTTTCTGCTAATCAACCACACCGTTGAAAGATAATTACATCTGACATATGATTCATAGTATTTATTTGAATGGAAGAAGTCAGATGTTGCAACAGCCCCGAACCCTGACAAAGTTGCAACATGGATCTGGGATGGTTGTGAAATGTTACAAATGTCCCGATTTAACTTTTGCCTTTTTTTGTCTCAATAAGCAGAGTAAACTGAAAATATGTAAGGTTTTAGAATTTATTCTTTTAGTAATATTTAGCAGATACCAGTTTGTTTACACATAAAGCATGGGCCTACTTTGAGTCAGGCAGATGTCACAGATATTATTCAAACTTTATATTTCAGTGTGAGAATGGTACAGCTTTTACAACAGTTTTAAAAATGTATTTTACTTACTTATTTTTGTGCAGCTTAGCTTGGGGGCAAGTTGTTGCAACTATATCAGCCATGACAAAACATTGTGTGCTATAGCTTTAAAACACGCTGATCTGGTAACAGTCAGATTAATATTAATAATATATTCAGTCACAGATTTAGACAACGATCAAAAGTTGTGATCCTACCTGAAATGTAAATGGGCAATATTGAGCTAACAGTTAATAAAACTACCGTTAGTACAGTTTGCAGCTCACATAATCTAGTTTAGGATCATGTCTCAGTCTCATGAGCTAAATAGGATTTCTCTTCTAAATTAAACAGTAACGTTATTGTAACGTGTACAGACGAATCTACAGAAATCACGTAGAGCCTGGACTAGCTCGCTGGAGCGTTAGCATGTGAGCTAACATTAGCACCTTGCTGCTAAAACCAGGCGCCTTCAGTGGCACTTTCAACTTTATCTGAAGCTGACACATGAACTGAATGAGATGCACGTGACGAACAGCGGGATTACTGCACCGAGAGTAAACAAAACACGTGGAAACGCTCAAACTCACCAGGTCCGCAATGCTCAGGGGTATGAATTAGCCACGCCTCCTCCCTGGACGCGTCCGGGCGCATCGCATTTTGATTGGTCCAAAAGGTCACAGGTGATGTGATGACGTTCCACCTGAGGTTGCCATTATTTACAAGCCCGGTAGAGGTCGCTGAACTTCGAAACGTGACTACCTACCTCACCCTCACTGAACTCAGTGTATAATAATAATATTAACAATAACAATAACAATAACAATAACAATAACAATAACAATAACTTTATTTGTATAGCACTTATCTAAACAAGGTTACAAAGTGCTTCACAAAATCCATTGTAAAAAATAAACGTGTTTACAAAGTGCTCTACAGACACAGATAGAGAAAATAAATGCAGTGCAATAACAATTTTAACGATGGACAAATTAAAGAGTGGTTGTTTAAAGTATACAGAAAGTGCCTCCGTAGCTGAATCCCAAATATTCCCCGAGGAATAAAGAAAGATCACATTTCTATCAGCAGTTATCAGTGTTCCCTACAGTGTATAGTGTGTATCCTTGCTTTCATTCTCTTCTTCATCATGTCTTTCTTTCCCAGGCTGATTAATACCTTGCTGGTCCGCACTTTGGACTGTTGGGGCTCTTGCATGTGAACTTTAGTGCTGCGTAAAATAAAAGTCCTAACTAATGGATCTTCTCTGAGCTGAGAGGAAAGGCCGTTGATGGGATGTTCCAATAAGATAGTCTTTGTATAGCTCAGTGGTAACAGACTGGGGGACGGAAAGGGAGGGACGGGTGTGGAAGGTGGGTGGGGGAAGGAGTATAGTACAGACCGGGGAATGGGGATGATGAGCAGCCGTCACTGGCAGCAGCTTCTCCCCTGCGCCTGGCTGCGGACACCAGGACTCCTCCAGCCTCTGACCGCCCGTGGGTGCTGCTGAGCCGCCTTTCCTCGGTTGGAGTCTGATGACCTACTTCCAGGGTAAAGTTCCCGCTTCACTAACGGTTTGGTGAAGTTGCTGGAGAGAAGTGCTCGCGTGTATCTGGACGCGTTACGCAACTGAGGCGCAGAGGATCCAGACGCATGGACACGAAGAAGAACCAGGTAGAGTAATGTTTATAAGATGTGTATGTACTTTGTGTTTAAGTGTAAAGACTAAACGTAACTTGGACAAACCTACCCTATCATTCTCTGTGTATCAGGTGTATAGTTTGGAATAGGACTAAAGTTACATGCTGAACGATATGGCCAAAAGTATATATCAAGATCAAAGTTTTCATATCATTCAATATCGATAATATTCACAATAAATGTCACATTGTCATTTACAGTTTAAAGTGAATGTTGTGTTGTTAAACTCTTCTTTATGAGCAGAGGATGACAAACACGTGCTTTACAACAAAACATTTATCAAATCTGATCAATATTAAACGCAATGCTTAATGCAAAACCAATCTATAGTATTGAACCTTTGTTATATTGCTATTGTTTGCACTCAGCCCTGTTGATCCTGCAGCTCATGCTGAAGTTGTGGTCTGACAGTCAAATGAGCTGTAGAGGAGGGAAGGCAGTTTCACACGCGGTGTCAAAGGGGCTTTTTCTGACGAGTGCACTGCGAGGTGATGCATTATGCACAAGTCTTCGCCTGTTTTCCATGTGGTCACCGACTGCAGGCTCTGTGAGACGCGTGTTGCTGCACTCTCATGCAGTGCCCAAATGCCCACCCCTGTGAAAGAGAGCACTTTCTGGTACACGGCAGTATTTGCATACAAACAAACATTAGATTGTTTCCATGTGTACACAAAAGGCCTTTTATATGGGCCAAAGACACCATTCATGAAATCGCAGGAATACAAGCTCCATGTTCACGCTGCATTTTAGTGATGCATAATTCCAGATTCAGACCTAAAGTATAATATAACAGTTACAAAGGGCTTCACATTGAGCGAGACAACAGTTAAATAATAGAATTAAACAAAACCGCCCAGATCACATGTTGTTCAACTGTATCTCCTTACAACCACAGTTATTGCGTAACAGATACACTGCACTTATCTGCAGTCACACACAGACAGTCAATGTGTGCAATGTGTGTTTCAGTGTGTGTTTGTGTGTTGTGTCGGCCATGTGCTGTTCTGACCTTTGAACCACTGAATCTACCAAAACACACTCATTTAAACATCTGATTCCTTCAACTGAATTCACACACACTAGAAATGCTTTACTTGTCAATAGCAGTGACGCCTTGTAAACTTTGCCAGACTTGAAATGCACAAAAGAAAAGTTATTTTCTGGACTTCTGATGACCCACAAACCTTCTGCTACTCTACAAAACTTGTATCCTCATTTACCTTGTGTATGTTCGGTTTGAATTTTGAATACGTTCATTTTCCTCTAGTGTGGTCCCAATTGAAACGTACTTAGCACAGTGTTCAGAGGAAATGCCTTCATATCGCAAACAAGAACAAATTATTCTTGTTGTTAATAAGACATGAACCACAATCATCTACTTTGATGAGTATACATTTTGAAAATGTCCTATAATTGCCAATAATGAAAAGCTAGTGTGACGGTTGTGTGTTTTCTTGTTATATGCACCACTGATTGTGTGAAATCAATATGAGCACGCAAACAGGCCTCTTTTCCACTACATTGCTCACACTCATTTGATTTCCGACACTCTCCAGCGCACACACTCACACACACAAGCATTCTCTTCCCTCTATCACATCTCTCTGTCATTTAATAGCTTACACATTCCTCACTTTTGCTCTAATTGAAATTGTAAACTGGATACGCTACATTTCATATAACGTGAAATGTATAACGTGGTCTGGAAATATTCAGCAAATCTGTGAGGGTAGTTTTATTGACAGTAATCCCAGTTAGTGATTATGAGGATAATTTTTCCCCACAGTGACGCCAGAGGCTTCCTGAGACGGACCCATCTGGTCCATCACGAGTTGGAGAGCACATCAAATGCATCACTGTCATCCTCTCTGACTCCGAGCTATCCATCTTTATTTTGCTTGGTCATAAAATGCTTATAAAGGGGAAGGATAACTTTGAAATGAGTTCTCAACAGCAGGTTTGGACTGTGGCAGTATATCCCTCAGTCGGAGAGAGCGAGAGGAAATATGTGGTTTCATTAGAAATGCATTAGAGTGAAGGGAGAGGGGCATAGAAGTGAAGAGATGAGCTCAAGTTTTTATCTGTTATACTCTGAGAGGGAAAATATTCACACTCTATCTCATGCTTGAACTGAGACTCTCTACCTCCTTCTCTCTCCCTCTCGGTCTCTGTCAGTCTCTCCCGCTCGCACACACCAGTACACCTCAGCGACCCATTTAACATCAGCCACAAAACTGTCAACTATATTCCCACATGTTCCTCCTAAAAACACTTTACCGCTGAAATTCATTCAAAAATAATTCAGCGAGGAAAAAGTGCTCGCTTGCACCTTCTTTATCAGTTTAATAACTTCATCGCTCTCTGCCAGTGTAAAGGAACCAGGAAGAAGAGAAAAGACGCTTCAACACGCGGCTGCAGCCAAAAGCCACTTTCTCCTCCTGTAATACTCTGCTATCATCCCTAGATTATTAACAAAGTCCCGACAATGGATTTTTCTTTGCATCAGTCTGACATGTCTCTTGTGCATTATTAGAACTTTATTAAAGACCTTTAAAATGCTCTGTATTTCACACTAAAATAGTACTTGAGAATAAAAAGCACTCGAACAGGTGCTTGGACAGGCAGCACGCAGGTTCCTCCATATTTAGCATCAGCAGGGATAAGGCCATCTTGGCCCAGTGACTAGCTCGTCAGAGGGAAAGTAATCTTTACTGAGCTGACCTCATCGGAGGACTCAGCAGGCCCACGTGACAGGCAGGTTAAGCATGGCCAAGTATGACAAACTGTTGTGTACGGGGTGTGTGAGCGTGCGCCTGGAAATTCAATGTTGAAGTGAAATTTCATTTTCTTTCAGAGAGAAATGGTGCATCCAGCGTGGAGCCAGCTGCAGAGCCTCTGAAGTGACGGCGGTGAGGCAGCTGTCCAGTCGACCATGGATCACGATGTAAGGATGGGCCTGTCCGTGTGGGCCATCGTGGCCATTGTTTGCAACGTGGCGGTGGGCGTCCTCATCCTCATCCTCTTCGTCATCCTCTACAAGGCCTGCAAGGTGCCTTCACACCCGGACAAAATGCCGGTTTTCACAGCAAGGCCGCAGCAGAGGAAGGAGCAGAAGTACATGCTGACGGCAGCCTGATCGTGGAGATGGAGACGAAATAAGCAAAAAAGCTTTGTGGACCTGCCACAGTTCAAATACTGAGCGGCAGAATGTGACAAGCTCTTCAAACACTTGTCCTTATTTTTGCTCAGTGCTTTCTTTTGTCTCACACGATGCTCATATCTCTCCACCATCAGCCCCGTGCCGTCTGTGAACGTCAGAGGAGCTCAGGCTAAGCTAACTACGTGAAGAGTTGTGGCAAGACCAATAGCAACAACAAGCGCAGCCAATCCTCTTATCTCCGCTGCGCGTCTCTGGGACTGTCCATCTGTCAGTCTCTTTGCTTTGCTCCACACAGACAGACTATGATCTCCTCCTCTGCTCCTTACTTTTTCATCCCGTCATGTGAGACAGCTGAAAGAATGTGGAGGAGAAAGAGCAAAAAAAACACGCTGAATTGGAATGGAAGAGTCTGGAGCGACAGGGTCGACTGAGTCACAATGAGGTGTCAGAGGAGACAACGTGTACCTGTGTCGCTTAAGAGCATCTTGTTGTTTGCCTGAGCGATGCAGGGAGGAGAGAGATGCTGCCGGAGGAAGTGTGGGTGCGATAAAGGGCAGATATTTGGGGGGATGATAAAGTGCAGGGGAAGAACCACTTTGATGTGTTGTTTACAGAAACGGGAGCTCGCGGCCACTATTTGATAGTCTTCCTATTTGACGTCTCTGCTTCCACCGACTCCACCGACTCCCACGGGATTAAAAGTAACAGCGTAAATGTTCCTTGTGTCCCGACGTGCCTCTCTTTCAGTCTGTGAACTACTCTAGAGACCAAATAGTGTATTTATTGACAGCTTTCACCAGAAATGACTGGAAGCACACAGTCAAACAGGTACAAGTGAACATTTTATTCATTGCCATGAATGTACTGCAGCTAGTATCTGTGGGATATCAAGATAGTTTGAAGGGTTTAAAAGAGATGAACCAGACTGACGAAATAGTGAGTCAATCATTACCTCATCTCCACATCATGGGAATAAAAACAGCAGCATATGTGTTTTTGTCTTGTAAACATATTTTATTGTGAAAGGGCTTTAAAAATGTCCCTTAATTTGTTTGTTTGTTTTTTCAGCTGTAATCTAATCTCAGGTATTAGTTTCTTTTCGTCCGATGAAATAAGAATATGTTGATTTAATTTTGCTCGTAGCACTTTGTGTTCTGCTTCAATTGATGTGACATTTCTGGGAAATGCACCGGGGGTCAGAACTGTGGATTTGATTGATTGATTGATTGATCTGTCAAAATAAAATCCATTGATGAGAGGAGTTTGATATTTTATTGACATGTTAAGTCCCAGTTAAGGTGCAGCTCCTTTGCTGCTTTTATCCTTTGAATTTTTTTATAAATCCATTTATACAGTATATACTCTTTGGTGACTATGTGAATTAACATGCTTCAATATTCTCTAAACAAAAGAGCATGCATATAAATAACAGTTGGCATCAGCCGCCTGCACTGAAGTAATCAATTTGGAACATATTGACCCCTACTGTGACCCACATCCTGTTGTAGTCAACTCTGACTGTCTAATCTTTATCTGCCAAACACCGTCCAAAGGAGGAACTAGGGGGGTGAACTGCTGCTGTTATTTTCTTTGAGTGACAAGCAGCATCTTAATTATAGACTTTAATTGATTTGACACACTTTAACACACATAAAGAAAGAATGGCACTGCTGGTGTTGTACATTTGGTACTTGTGCTTGAGCATTTCCGTTTCATGCTATATTGCTAATCCGCTATATTATCTGACACCTATATAGAGTCTATACTATACAGATTTGACCATATATAAAGGTACAAGATTATCATATATCATATCATATAAAATAAAATAAATAGGAGAAATTATGCAGAAATTAAACCACCAGGAAGAAAAAAAGAGCATTTCCACCTTGTCCAGCTACAACATGAAAAAACATGCAACTTTAATAAGAAGGAGTAGTTCTATTTTGCACATTACTCTTTTGTTATTATTATTATTATTATTATTATTATTATTATTGTTATTATTATTAGTATTAGTATTAGTAGTAGTAGTAGTAGTAGTAGTAGTATTGTTGCTATTATTATTAACTGGTGCTGCTATCATTAATAACATCCTTATATCTATAAGTATGACTATTATTATTTTTAATATAACAACCTGACTGACAGAGCTTAAATATTTTTCACGCACCTCTTCTCTCTCCCCCATCTGCCCCCCCCATTCAGCCCAACCGGTCGAAGCAGAAAGCCGTCCACATTGAGTTTGATTCTGCTCGAGGTTTCTCCACCTTAAAAGGGACTTTTCTCTCTCTGCAGTTGCTAAGTGCTGCACTGTAGGAACTGTTTCTCTATGAAGGTCTCGACCTTACTATGTAAAGTGCCCTGAGATAACTTATCTTGTGAGTTGGCGCTATATAAATAAAACTGAATCAAATTAAAGAGGTGGTACCAACATGTTTGCCCGAGCAGTGGATTTACCACACACATTACAAGATAAAATGAAGAACTGTGTCTATGTTATTTGTTTATAGTGGTGATAATACAGCTGCACAGCCAGTGAGTGTATGTGTGACAGCAGCAGTGCATAAGACATGTATGCATACGTGTAAAAATGTGGTTTGTAGCACATGTACGAGGCAGATGGTTTGGGCCTTTGGTGATTGGCTTTTGAGATGAAACTGCTTGTCAGAAAGGCTCTACAGCTGTCTAGTGTTTATCTACTTCCCTTCTATTTATCTGCCTGCCAGTTCCTCTCTTTGGCTGTCTTCCTCTTATTTGTTTCTCTGTTCCCACTGAGCCACACCAGTTCCAGAGCCAGAGCCTGTGTTGGATGTGAAGGTCAGTACGCTCTGACTCAAATAGTTAATAAAACACTGCACTGATCTTACAAACAAAAATAACGATCCTCCATTCAAGACATGCAGCTAAATAAGTTTATTAATTGATCCATCTGGTCACACGTCGCCTCTCCTGCCCAACACTCTCCTATCGATCCCTCCGCCTCAGCAGCGAGTGCAGTCGTTCTTTTGGACGATGTTTACTGTGACTTCCTCCAGTCGAGATTAGACACGGTTGCTGCGCTCATCATGAGTTGTTCCATCCCTCCATCCCAGCGTATGCAGCAAAACAATTTCCCCGGTCGTTCAATGGTAACTGAGATGGAACAGGGTCACTGAACTCAATATGGTGTTACATAATGATCTGTACAAATATTACAGACAGAGAGATTACTAATGAACATATGAAAGGCCAGTAATCTGCAGCTCCATCTGCACCAATGGAAAGGTTACGTAACCCACGTCAGGCCAGACTGAGTGATGTTGGTGTTTGTGTGTGTTTGTCTGTGTGAGTGTGTGTGAGTGTGGGGGATCAAATGTTAATCTATGTTTTGGCCACTACATGTATATGTGTGGGATTGTTTTTTAATACATTTGAATCTTATGTAATCTATAATTCAGTTTAGAATTTCCAAATAAAGCATGTCAAGGGTGTGTGCGTGTGAGAGAGAATCTATGAACACAATTTTTATTTTGAGGCTGTGATTAAATATGAATTCATGCAGTATAGGGACAGTGTCTTTCCTTGATGTAAAATGTGCAGGGATTGGACATGTGTGTGTGTGTGTGTGTGTGTGTGTTGCTATTTCAATGTCCTTGTATATGAAAGATTAATGACAAAATTTCTAATCACACTTAATCAGATCTTCATGCCAGGACCCCTATAGAGTCACTAACAATCCTCACAATTACACACACAGAGACACACAATCATTAAATCCATCTTGACAACAGTGCAGCGCTGATATTGAAATCATTGGGTATAATCTAGTCAGTATGAATGTTTATTCTGCCATCATAGAGGTCTAATTATAGCATGAAACAAGCTGAAATGATGGTTATGGGAAAAACATCAGTGAACAGGACATGGCAGAAAGAAAAATGATGTGTGTGTGTGATGTAAAGGAATAGGCGAGTGTGAGAAATTTAAATTCTTTCATCTATAATATCTTTCTTTCCTTTCTTTTTTTTTAGCAATCTAATGCCTCTTAAAAAAGCATCAGTGTCTCACATTATCCCAACTTAAATAAGTTGACCTCCATATACGCAGCTGTAGTCATATCTATTGCACGTGCATTACCAGAAGAATGGACCTCACACTGCTTGCATTTTAAATACTGAAACTCTGTAACCTACTTGACCCTGCACACACTTCAATGTCGCTCATCCTCCCTCCACCCTGTGTTACTCCCCTTGTGTGGAATCAGACTGCCACCTGCTGGATCATTGTCTCCATGTGCAGCAGCCTCCTGTTCGAGCCGCCTGGTGACGGCTGCAGCAGAGGCCCACTGCTGCCACGTGCCCTCTCCATTATTGTGCAGCAGAGCGTGCTATTGCTGCTCTCTGCTGGAATGTCCAGGTAGGGACAATGTGCAGTCAGACGTGTCCATGACAAGTCATACAGCCGCGGATGTGTTTCTGGCAGGGTGACATTTACCAGGGGTTATGTTATTTTCTTTTATATATAAATAAGTGTGTTCCATGATGCTAATTTTGTTCTTTTAATTCAGTGTCTGTTAAAATGGTATGATGGCAGCAACTGCTCATTGTTTTTGCCAAAAGGTCATCTGACAGCTGTACAGCCTGGGGAAGAATGGAGGTTTAATTGGTTTTATAATTAATTTATAGATTGACTCAATGGGTAATAGATATAATTGTTTTGTGGGGTGAAGACAGATAAGGGTTCGAGTTAAGTTTATATTGTTGGTTTTTGTTGACAGAGGCAGAAAATCAACAATGCTACATTTTAGTGGTGGAAGAAATAATTACTTAACAGTACATTGTAAAAATGCTCCTTATTAAACTTTAAACTCTTGCATTCAGAAAAGTACAGAATTGTTAGTAAAATGTACGTCAAAAGTCGAAAGTAAAAGTACTTTTAGTACTTTTAGCAGAGTTCCTGCCATCAGAATTATTTTATTAAAGATAATATATAAGTAACAGGGCTCTTACTGTTCCATGAATGTACAAGCAGCATTTTGATGTTAGAGTTGGACCAAGTGAAGCTTTTTCTAACTTTACTTTTCTATGTTTGTAGCAGAGTAAACATATAAATAAGCATAAAATAAAATACTTACTAAAGTTACATTCAATACAAGTTCATAAAGATTGTATTACTGAGTTATATGTTCAAATTCATTCAGACTTATTTTATTTTGTTTTTACTTATTTATTTGTCTAACTTCTTTTTCAATGTAATGCAAGAGTCTCTTGAGGTTGTTATTCCACAGGTTCTGCATTTAAAATGACACAATGAGTAATGCTGTGTACAGTTTAATATTAAATGAATGGAGACATTTGGAGACATTTTGTTGTTGTAAATTGAGTTTAATTGTTGGGCAGTTTAATCTATAACACAGTGTCATATTTAATTAGATGATTGTGTGGTTTTGTGAGAAATTTGAATCTGTAAAAGTAACCACATGCCAGATAGATGCAGTCTATTAAAAATAATGTTGTTGAGTTGAAATGTTAAGAATAGAGAAGTGGAAATGTGCCTAACTAAGTAACTTCAAATATCAAAACTGTACTGAAACACAATTCTTGTGTAAGTGTATTTCAAAGTCATTGAAGTCATAAAGAATGTTCAGCCTCAGTTGTACTCTACTGGAATGTAAAATAAATGTATTAACTTATTCGTTATCACACACCACAGGTCACAAATCAAACATTTTTTCTCCTGACATGTTTTGTCCCTGATCAACAGAGACTTGCTGCTGCTGTAATGAATTAGCTCCGAGTTGTAAGAGTCATTTAATCAGTTTTAATTGAAATTCCATTGTGGAGGCTGTAGTGCTAATTGACTTTCTGACTGATGAGTTGTTGAACCGTCAGCTTCTGGTATTTCTGTATTTCTGTATTAAGGAAATATTGTGTGTTTTCACTTGCCTTCTTTAGAGGATTTATTTTGTTTTCGATGATGTAACAATGGAGATTGAATAACACTTAATTTTTAAATTTTAAATGTATATATTTATCTATATTTGTATTTATATTATTTGTTTTTTCCCTGTAACTCAACTTGTATTCAGGAGACAGTGTGCTGCTCCTTAGAGGTAAAAGCATATGTGCTGATTTGCTCTTTTTACAGTGCACCCACTGTAATTTATTTATATGACTGTATATTGAATTACAGTATCTGACAGTGAGAGCGCTGTGGTTCCTGCTGTAATTTTACAATATGTACCAGCATGTTCCTGTTTATTTACAAAGTAATGAGATCAGCTTAAATCACCGCAAATTAGGAAAAGTAGAAAACCAAGAAAACACATTCAATGTAATGTTACTCTATAAATCATTTGTACAGCCGACTATGTTAAACTAATATTTGGAGCATTTGTATTAGAAATCTGACAAAGACCTGCATTGCCATAAACATTCTATATTTCACATTTTAAAACGCTTAATAGTAGATTTTACTGAATCAAGGAGCATAAGCTCAGACTCTGAGTTCTTTTTCAGATGTGAAGAGCAAAGGGAGAGTGAACAGTGAGAGAGGATGTGACTGGTTGTTTGGCTGATACATAATAATCATAGATGACAAAACAAACAAACAAGCAAAGAACAAAACATTGAGCCACTGGCAGCTGCCGGTCCCCAATTACTTTTGAAAAGATTCCTGTTTAGTCGTAAAAAGTCGTCTGTGTGTAATACAGCACAAGTAAACACAAGTTAGCTGTTCAAGCTGTAATTGGGGATTAACTCAATAATACTAATCAACTTAACTTCACTTACCTTAACCTAATAATCCTTCCTAATAACGTTAACTGAGCTGGCTTTATCTGCTTTTAATCCAGTCTAAGGACACCTCACCTTATTTACAGAAATGTTTAATAAAATAATAATAAGCTAACCTAAGAAGATTCATTATTATTATTACTAGTTCTCTTAAATAATGAACAAGGTGAAACACCCACTGACTTTATTCATTCACTTCCCTGATACTAGAGTTATATTCTACAGCAGATGTAAACATCAGAACAAAGTGCATCATGTAGTGATTCTAACATCAAGTGTTTACTCTGCTGGGACCTGGCTCCTCTTCAGAAGGCCCCTTCCGGGTCCTCGGCCCTCAGCTTGGGATACCCCACCCGGAAGTGGGTGGTGGAGCCACCGTCACCCAGCTGGTCACACCACCGCTGACATACTGCTGCTGCTGGGATGAAGCTCGCCGCCGGAGAACCACAGGAACTGGAACAAATCTGAGATCACATCACGATCCCGGCGAAACGATACTTACTGAGATTTACACTCCAGAAGAAGAAGAAGAAGAAGAAGAAGAGGAAGAAGAGGA
Organism: Hippoglossus hippoglossus; assembly: GCF_009819705.1. NCBI lineage: Eukaryota > Metazoa > Chordata > Actinopteri > Pleuronectiformes > Pleuronectidae > Hippoglossus > Hippoglossus hippoglossus. The sequence continues at coordinate 14,907,702 of NC_047159.1, read as the reverse complement.
AGAAGAGGAAGAAGAGAGGGAGGAAGGAAAAGAGGAGTGTTTCCAACATGATGGAAGAAATAGACAGATTCCAAGTGCCGAGCGCCGTGCAGGAGGCGGAGATGCAGGCGGAGATGCAGCCGCTGGTAAGTCCCATTTGTCGGCTGTGATGTGATGGAGAGGGTCGATCGGTGATCAGGAATTATTTAAAATGACGTGATTTACTCCTGGATGCTTTGTGTATATAAGGACCAGTCGTGCGTATACGATGTGCTCCGGGATGCCAACAAATTACCTGCCACGCGTTATATTGTCTGACGGAACATCAAGTCGTTCCTCTAACAGACATAAAGTGTTAAAGATGACAGTGCGTGAGGTGGTTCATCTGCTCGTGCACCAGGGTTCTGTTGCTGTGTGTCAGCAGCATCCGGTGAGCTGCGTAGTGAGCAGCATCCGTCATGTCTGAAAACATCCACATCCTCAGCATCCATGCAGCAACTTCCGCGGCCTTATCACGATCACTGAGCGGCTCCCGAACTGTGACGTGCTCGTATTTAACACCGAACCACCGTGTTGTGTTGTGTATAAAACGAATCAGTGTGAATGAGTTGGCCTGTGGCGGGGCCCTGGTGACGGCAGCCTGCAGGGCGGCCTCTGCTGCCCGCAGCTGTAACCAGACTGAACCCACAACAGTCTGACCTGCTGTCTCCTCATACCTCCCATCACCCCCTGCGCCTTGTGTGACCACTGGTCTCCTCAACTTTGCCCAGTGGACATATATTTTATAACAGTGACTTTTGAATTGGGATACAAGGATAACAAATCAAGTTTAGCATCCACTTAAAATTTGTTCAAATCATTTCACCATCTCAGTTTTTTACCTCAACAGTGGAAGGGAACACAAAACCGCCAAACCTTGCTTTCTGAAAAATATTTGGGTTATTAACTCCGCAAAAGTCAACCAATCAATCAATCAAATAAATATTTTTATAGCCCATATTCACTAATCACAATTTGCCTTATCAGGCTGAATGAGGTGCAACATCCTCTGACCTTAACCCTGGACTAGAGTACGGAAGAACTACCAAAAAACGTACATAACTAGGGGGAAAAATCGAATGTACAAATGTGGAAACCTGAGATAGAGTCATAAGAGAGGGAATCCTCTCCCAGAATGCACAGTGCCACGTGTCACACAGCACATCAACACAACAACAATATTTACAACATTCACAAACAGTGTCTAACATAAACAGAGAGGAGGATCAATGTTTATAGTTTTAAAACCAAAGAAAATGTCTGACAGAGGTGTATCATTTTTTCCCCCCACAAAATGTTTTCTACCGTCGACAGAGAGCGACTCTCCCCCACATGTCTTACGTATTTATGAACTGTTTATTCACATTGTCTGGGAGTAGAGGGAGGGTCTATTGTGCATTACAAAATATACATTAATTATTCATTCAATTCAGTGATGCACATTTTGTGCTCATCTCTCTCTCCGTGCCGTCTTCCCGTTCCTCTCTCTAGGACCCAGCCTCGTCCACGGCGTCAGAGGCGGACTCGGACACCAGAGAGGGGGAGCCCGTCACCATAAACTACAAGCCCTCACCCCTGCAGATGAAAATAGGTGAGATGCTGCAGTATTTGTTGGCCAGGGGTCTGCACGTGGGAGGCAGGAAGCGTTTCAATTTAAAATCCATGTATTATAATATGTGCAGACGTGATACTTAAGGGGAGCAACTTTTCTAAAACCTGTCTATCACACTGCTAATTGAGAAAGTGTGTTGAGGCTTAATAATTGTAAATTACATAATTTATTATATTATTTCATCATCAATTTATTTTGCCTTCAAATGCTCAGTCCCATACAACCAAATACTGATAATAAACAGAAAATGTAATTAATCCTCCCATTTCAGCGGGAACAAGCAAATGTTTGGCTGAAACAACGACCCAATTATCAAAGTTAACATTAATTACTGTTTGTTAACAACCAACCGACTCATAGACTAATGCTTTCCACTCTCATCCTTGTTAGTGTTTGTCTTATAGGAAAAGTATGAGTCACTCAGGCCTGTTTTATATTTGGAAACCTGTCTGTCTGGTTTTTGAAAAGCTTTAGTCCTTCAAGCTTCATTTCAGCACCTTGGACAGAGTCCAGAGTCTCTCAGCAGCGCTTCTTTGGTTTTCTTTTACTCCTGATGTCAAACTTTCTTCGACAAAGCCTTTAAGAAGCAACAATATTAAAACTGAGTAAAGTGTTCAGTGACAGAAATGTCTGTCATGTGCATTACGTCAGTCACTGTGGAATTATGACTCATTCATATTTCATATAGAAAGTGAAACCATAATGATGACTACAGTGGTAATTCATATTGTTTTGTTGTTTTATCTTACTGGTTGTTCATTGTGTTTTTATGACATGTAAACACTGTGATAAAATGTATTATCTTTAAAACAGACTCTGAGCATATTGCTTTAATTGCGTTATTATGACATGAGCCACTTTGCCTTTGTGACCTTGAGATGTGAATTTGCATTTGATGGCCTTTTAACAAGCTTCATGGGTTAAAAGTTTAAAGCAATTTACTGGTGGCAAATGTAAATCAAATTCCTTTTTCTAAAGCATTATATTTTATCGAGATAAAAAAGATACTTCATATATTTCATCACTGGCTCAGACTCCACTAATAGCATTAATGTAGGCACTTGTGATCTGATCACTGATGAGAATCAAACAAATGAGAGAGGGGAGGTGAGAGCGTTTGATGTCACAATAGGATTCTGTCGTTCTCAGGGTTTGAATCACCTCAGACGCAGCCCGCTGTTTAGAACAAACAGAAACGGATCGGCCCTGATGTCATGTCCTCAAAGTAAAAATTGATTTGAAGTAGAAACAAACCCAGTTCTGTTCTCTGATCCTCACACCTCCTGATTAGTGTCTCCTTAAATTACACTGACGTCTCCTCTCGTAAATGTTATGACCTAAGAAGACTTCCACGGCGTTTTACAGCGTGACAGAATTACATGCTGCAGTAAGTTGAGAAAATATGTCTTGCATTATATGTCCCTCTGCAAAGCCATAATTCAGATTCTTAAGTTTTTTAGGAATTTTTTTATGAGTAAAATTGTCAGAAGCCAGAACAATATTTCAACCTTATTCATGTGTCATGTGAAGTGGCTCTGATGTGTGTGTTCCTTTGTGTGTGTGTGTCTGTTTTGTGCAGAGAAACAGAGAGAGCTGGCCAGGAAGGGTTCGTTGAAGAACGCCAACACTGTAGGAAGTCCAGTGAACCAGCAGCCCAAGAAGAACAACGTCATGGCCAGAACACGGTAAGAAGCGATCGCTCCGGTCCTCGGTTAATGGTGAAAATGAGACGAGTCGAAAGACGGCGTCTGTCTGAGAGATAGAGATCAGTAATCAAAATGGATTTCAGCTTTGTGACGGTCTGAAATTGGGCGAGAGGCGGCGTAAACCCTGGACAAGTTGCCAGCATATCGCAGGGCCAGCATACACAGACAAACAACCATTCACTCTGACATTAACCTTCAGCCAATTTAGACCTTGTTGAGACCTGAGATTAACATCCATCCTGAGTCATCTGGTCACAAGTGGTCAAAGCTAAATAAAGGTCTAAACACACCCAATGCGTCCCGATCACTCAAACTACATTCAGAGGTGGTCTGGGACACATAGGGCAACAGACTTTTCCCTGTCGTTGGCCACATATGAAGGACACTAGTGTCTTCAATTAACCTGAGCCCATCTGCATGTCTTTGGACTGTGGGAGGAAGTCGGAGTATCTGGAGAAAACCCACCAGACACAGGGAAACATGCAAACACCACACAGAAAGACCCTCTGGCTGAGCAGCGACACTGCTCACCACATCAGCACCGTGATGGTCATTCAGAATGACCCTTCTGGGTATATACATTTTTAACGGGCTTGAATAAATGGATTTTGTTCTCCAGTCCATTACTTGTCTTTGTCACTAGGCCTCCAAAGAAATAACTCTTTTATTGATTCAGGGATTTGTCCAAAGAATTAGACTCTTTCACGCTTCACTTCAGGTTTGATGTTGTCTCGGGCTCGTCTCGCTTTTCTCTCAACATCTCTGTCGATTTTTACTCACCTCGTTGTGATGTTCCCTCATTCGCCTCTTCCTCTCTCACACCCTATCTCTGCTCCTCGGATCCTCCCTCACTCTGATTCTCCTCTATCCTTCCCTCCCTCTTTTTCTCTCTCGTCCCCCCCACAGGTTGGTAGTGCCAAATAAAGGCTATTCCTCTTTAGACCAGAGCCCAGACGAGAAGCCCCTGGTGGCCCTAGACACAGACAGGTGAACCCCCACACAAACACACTGCTCCTGGTCTCCATGTGTTTTGTTAAGGAGCCACATAAACACAAACACAATCAACCAACTTGTTTGTGTTTTTCCTTTGCAGCGATGATGATTTTGACATGTCTAGATACTCATCGTCAGGATACTCCTCTGCTGAGGTGAGTGCTCACATTAACTCTCTCCATCACTCCCTCCTTCTACTCCCTCCCTCCATTCTCTACGACTGCCGAGTAGCCAAGAGTCAGGATTTTATAATCCAGTCTTGGAGCGAGCCCATTTTCATCCATCCTGCTCATCCATGTTAATTCTTTGGGCTTGTGCAAGTGCACAGTTATGCTGAAGATGCACATGCACAGAAATATATGTATGAGACACAACGCAGGAAACAACTGAAATGTCATCTTTGGCTGACTGCTCCTGCAAATCCTGTTTTCAAAACGTCTGCAAATATAAGTGCAAATAACAGACAGGCCGTCATATTTTACTCTCGGGAGGAATTCTCATTCTCAGCCTCTGCATCAGTTTCCTGTCAATTACATGTCCAGGCTTGAGGATGTGTTGAAAGTCATGTTTACAAACCGACAAGTGTTCATATCTTAATGCCACCATTTTGTAAATGGTCTGTATTTATAAAGCGCTCTTCTAGTCTTGATGACCACTCAAAGCTCTTAACAGTTTTGCCATTGACACATTCTCACACACATTCATAAAGTGCATCTATATGCAGCACACATCACTCACACACTGCTGGCACAGCCGTCATTGGGAATTTGGGGTTCAGTATCCTGCCCAAGGGCACTTTGGCACGCAGAATGGTGGAGACTGGGATCAAACCACTTACCTTCTGATTAATGGACGACCCGCTCTACCTTCTGAGCCACAGCTGCCCATTATCTCATTTTAATGATCTAATATGCAGTAAATGTAAGCCACTTTATCCGTTCTCTCCTCTTTTTAGTAGAAGCTAACTACAGCAAGTTTTGAGTTTTTGTCCTGCAGGGAATTCTGGTTGTTGTTGACACAGTTTATCTACATTTAGCAGACGCTTTAATCCAAAGTGACTTCTAACTGAGGAACTAGACTCACGCTTCAGTACAGCAGGAGACCTGGGGGTAAACCCTGAGTTCTAAATCTGTTCAATAGGACAAAGTGTAGGAGATCAGGTAAAGAGGATCAGCGAATGTGCACAGTAAGTGCGAGTCAGGCGTGTTAGAGGTGTCAGGAGAGGAGCTGCTCTCAGAAGAGATGAGTCTCCTGCAGGCTTGTGAAGATAGAGAGGGACGGCTCTGCCCTGGTAGCTTGTGTAAGTTCGTTCCACCATCAGGGAACCACAAACGGGAACAGCTGAGCTGAGATTGCCTTGTGTGTGGGGATGGCAGTGTCAGACGACATTCCCTGGAGGACCGCAGTGGCCGAGAAGACGCATAAGCCCGTATGATTGAGTCCCTGTAGACGGGTGCAGACACAGAAGACGCTGTGTACTAGGGAAACTGTAATGACTTGAATTAGATTTGGGCGGCGATGTGTAGCCAGTGGAGGTCGATGAGCAGCGGAATGACACGTGCCCTTTGAGGATGATGGACGAGACATGCTGCTGCATTCTGGACCATATGTATACGGGTTTGACTGTGCATGATGGGAGGCCTGCTAGAGGGGCGAGCGATAACCAGGGGCTGTACCAAGAGTCGAGTGGGACTCTGAGTCAGGTAAGGTCTGATTCAGAGCCACAGACAGATGCAACAGGGTCTGAGAAGGATAACTGGTCTTCACACATTACACCAGGTTTCATGTGACCTCGGTTGGGGTGAGAGATACTGGGGTGATTATGAAGTTGATATTGCAGATATTTCAGTTAGTACATAAGGAGTGATGCTAGAATTTTAAATGAAGACATTGCTTCAGTTTTGCATGCAAAACCTTTGTGTGAAAAAAAAATCACACTCGGACCGAGTAGTTGTCATCATGTTCAGGACAAAGATCCAAGTGATCCTCCTCACAGCCATCTGGGAAAGTTCCTGAGAGTTTTAATATTTTTACACAGTACTTTGTCTTAATCTGACAACAGTTACATTTATGTTGTCATCACCAGGTTGGTTCTTTTTTCACTTGGTAAATGAGGCCTTTTTACTCACATATGATGCATCTCATTACAATCAGCCGGCTCATTTTCTCCCCCTCTGCCTTTTGAAACTGTTTGCCATACAGACATAAGAGTTGTATGGATCCTCTCGTCTCCCACGACTAATGCACCACATTAGAAATAGTATGCACCGTCTCTTTGGCTCTTTACATTGGGCAATATGTGCTAACATGACTACCTCCCAAACTTTACTGTACAAAGCCAAGGATCCAGGTACAAATGCTCTCTAGCCCGGCCCAGGGGTCGGCAGACATTGCTATAACCTCTTCTCTCCCCCCTCCCTCCTCCCTCCTCCAGCAAATCAACCAGGATCTGAACATCCAGCTGCTGAAAGACGGTTACCGCCTCGACGAGATCCCAGACGACGAGGACCTGGATCTGATTCCGCCCAAATCAGTCAACCCCACCTGCATGTGTTGCCAGGCAACCTCCTCCACCACCTGTCAAATACAGTAACCCCGCCCCCTCTGACCTTCTGCCCCCACCCTCCCGACCCCGTTCCACAAAACATAACCCCCGGATCTTCATCTGCTGTGAGTTTACTTTGCCACCACAGCAGCGACAGTGAAGCATTGGTAGAATATTGTAACGAGAGTAAAGTGCTATGATGATAATGACAATGACAAATAATACAGTTAATATATAGAAACATTGGTTTACATTTTAGGAGAAGGAACATATGTTAACATTTTGACTATGTATTTAAAAGCGGTGGTTTCCTCCTATGGTAGGACGTGCACTTCTGTTTGGAAGAACCTGACGTAACTTAACACACTGACAGAAAACAAAGGGTTAATTGATGCTGTAAAAGTGATTTCAATTTCCTTGAAGAATATGAGACATTATCATGACTCCTAACTCAACAGTTCTGCTTGCCTGACTTCTTGGTTGCATTTTTCTAGTTTATTTTTTTTAATTTTTTTATTTAAATGCTTACTTTTTTAAACCTGCAGGTTCAGTATGATTGTACATGTTGCTGTGGAGGTATTTGAGAAGGGTGGACTGCGGTCTTGGTCCCCCGATAGAGGAAACTGTATTCATTGTACTGTACAGGGTTGTAATGTAGCACAGGCCAGGTCATTGCACTGTAACACTTGTTTCTTCACAATGTTTTGCTTTCTTTGCCCGACTGACTTGAGATGTTGCGTTCCAGAGTTGAGGGATGAACATGTAAACGTACAGTAAATGGCTGAGGAACAAATTGCATGAAGAAAACCTCACGGAAGTAATTGAAAATAATAAGCAAGTACCTCGTTGCACATGATTTTTGAACCATTTCTCACGTGCTACTGTTGAGGCACAGGCTCGGTTTGCATTGGTTTGAATTTGCACAGTTTTGATTTTTATTTTTGGGCCCATATCTGTGGTCTTTCCTGCAGAGCGGTGACAGTGTCTTATCTGAAATGAACTGTGTCAAAAGGGAAGATTACTTATCGTCGCACCGACCCTCTAGCACATGACGTTCACATGATGCTTCCCATGTTATCAAGGCCAAAGGGACTCCTCCCCATATTTCTATCTATCTACAGGTCATGAAGGGAGCACACAGGTTCAGATGCAGAGATTTATTCTCTCCACACACACACACACACACACACATGCACATGCACTGACACATGTGCATGCATACAGACATAAAGTACCAAAATAAAGAGGGAGATGGCATCTATTTGCCTCTTTGGACTTGATTTTGAGCACTAATATCCTTCATATGACCCTCTCTGTCCCTTAAATCAGTTGATTATTTGCAATTAGAGTATGCCTTAAGTACAGAGAAGTTCAAACGACGCGCATTTATTCCCATCTTTATCATTTCAATTATTTGAAGAACATTTGCAGTCTATGAAGTTGTGCTTTTTTACATTTTGACATGAGTGATAATTGTTTTTCTTTTCCTTTTTTTTAATGATTTTCTTGTACTCTGACACTTCCATTACAGTATTTAACAATGTTATTGTTATGTGCAGTGTATGAAAACAAATAAACACAGAGCTGATAGAGCACTCGCTTTCGTCCTCACCGTTTCTGTAACACCTTCTTTGCACTATACAGTGGTGGGATGTAGTGAATTACATTTACTCTGCTACTGTACTTAAAGTGTAGCAGGAGAGGACGGGTAGAAGATGTGGTGTTGAGGGGTTTTAGTTTCAATATAGATTTAGCATTAACAGTTATATAATTTAATCAATAGCACAAAAGACATCTGTACTTTACTTGAGTAGATTTATTTATAATTTTACTCCACCGCATATATCAGCAAATATCTGTACTCCCTTCTCTGTGACATTTTTACAATGCAGAGTTACATGTTCAAAATGTTTTTAAAGAGGGGAATGTGTCCACTGTGAGCAGGTAACATTAGACTCCGCCTCCTGCAGCAGCTGCATCACTGGTGAAGAGGAAACTCCTGAAATGGATTCAGAAGAAGCCACCACCAAGACTCAGCCATAATACTGTAGTAGAGCGTTGCATTGGGGAATAGACTAGACTCTGCAAGTACTTTTACTTTTAATACTTTGAATATATTTAAAAGTTAGTACTTAGTTATTTTTACTCAAGAGGAAAAGTTGTTGTGGTCCATTTACTTCCTCCACCACTGGCACTATACCATCAGATATAATATTAATGAAATTCAGTAAGTCCAATGTTAAATGGGTTTGATGTGGGAAAGAAGTACGGAGCACATATTTGAAAAGAAAAAATAATTTTAATGTTAAAACCTTTTGAGCAGTAATTATTACACAGCTACAGTCTGTATATTGCAATAACATGGGACCTGGATTGACAGTCCCTGATTACAGCACAGTAGCATCAGAAGAAAAGGCTCTGACCTGAAAGGCACCAACATCTTATCAAGGTTGTCTTAATGCCAGAGAGAGAAAACAAACAAACAGCATTTCACTTAACAAATGTAAGTAGTTTGGGTTCTGTGAGCATACACCTAACTCCACACTCTATTTGGATGTTGAATGCATTATGTATAAAAATAAAACGAATGACATCGACAATGTAGTGGACGAATAAGACCTCTCATCCCATTAGTAACAATATAAAAGATTACCAGACAAATAAAAAAAAAAAAAACATTGTACCAAACAAATACATACAAACATGCTACATGATGGAATTCATTGATTCACAGACTAAATAATCATGAGAGCCTGTCTTAAAATGCTTTGACAGAGAATTCAAAAAAATGTTTTTTTTGATTTTCTGTCATGAGAAATGTTGTGCTTCCACATCACCACCAGGGGGTGTAGTTTAAACTGAAATGACAGTGCGTCACATTATTAATCCCTGATAATATGCAGTTCGGATACAGAGTAAACAAAACGTAGTTTCAATGTACAGCAACTGGCACTGTTGGTGTGTATAAAAGACAGCCGCTGATATTCAGGGTGATGAATATCAACATAAAGAATCGGACAATGTTCGTTCATGTAGTTTTTCCCCAAAAGTTGAAAATGTAGAAATTCCTCTCTGCTACAAAAACCCTTAAAAAAGGCACAGGCGCTCTTGTTTCACACTCTGAACACACACTGATCACTGTGGTCTGAACCCAGAGGCGAGAGAAAGTAACCGCTTCACTTTTACCCTGTAATGCTTTGCTGCACCACCGACACAACTCAAGTCTGATAAAGCAACACAAAAGATGACTTTTATTTGCCTGTGTGTTATGAGCAGTGTTAATTAATCGTGCTGCGACAACATTAACGTTTCAACGCGGGAACCACTCTGTCTACACCTACAGGCTCACAGTTCACCTGACTTACTAAGTCCACAGCCAAATGTATATGAAACACAGAAGCTCTGCAAGTCTCTATATTATAGCTTTGTCCTATTACTCTCTAATGCCACCTAACTACAGGATACTGAGTTTATCATCCGTCTGGAAGGTAGTTTCATCTATTTACAGGATAACGCTGCTATACTGTACAATTGTTCTGGTCTGAAGAATAACTGTACAAGTGTAAGTGTGTGTTTGCGTGTGCAACAATAGCGTTCACTTTAAGACTATTCCCAAATCACTGTGGGAATATCTCAGTCGGAAGTTTAAGTCGACTTGTTTTCCTGTTGTTTTCAACTACAAAGGAAGTGATGCAAAGTGAAAACATGTAGTGTTTATGAAAACGACTGTGTGTGTATATGTACATGGACTCCACCCCGACAGTGGGTTCTTCCAGAGAGAAAAAAATAAACACAGAAAACCAGTTAAATTATTACAAACGGTGAAACAAGTCGACCTGTCTAACTGACCCTGAATAACCTTGAATAAATAGCTGTCATCTCAGGGAATAAGAGGGGGAAACTGGACTTTGATAACAGTCAGGCTGAAAGTGTTTTGCACACTGGTTCCTGCACAGGAACTCTCTGGATAGTGGTCTGGCTGGTTGGGTTGGCTGTCTGGAAAGGATTTGTGTGTAGGTGCACACGCCACACGTGTGGGTGTGTGCATGTTTGTGTATGCCTCGGTTTCTACTACGTGTACCTGTATGTATGTATGTACAGTATGTGGGTGTGTCTCACACCCCTGCAGGGCTTTGGTCCCCAGAATCAGACGACACAGACGTGGAGCAGCGCCGTCTCTTGGCGGCGCTGGAGCCCTGGAGCATGCTGGGCTGGAAGCCTGCGTGTCGCCGGGCGTGTTTAGTCAGGTGGTCGCTCCTCATGAAGCACTTGTCACACATTGGACAGTTGAAGCGCTTCTCGCCCGTGTGCGTGCGATAGTGCCGCGTCAGCTCATCTGATCGGGAGAACTTCTTGCCACAGTCTGGCCAGGTACATTCAAAGGGACGCTCACCTGAGGAAACACACACACATATTCTGTGTTACTACACTTTGACTGCATTTACATAATAAGCTCAACCAAACACCCTGTGTTTTGTTAATAGCTTTTCTTGCTCACTGCTATAAAGTATACAGAAAAAAATTATATATAAATTATATATAATATACAAATGATTTTATTCAAATTGTGACTTTTACCTTTATAGCAGTTTGCTAAGGTGACAAAATAAATAAACAACTCTAAACCATTGTTATTTATCCCATGGCACCATTATTGCATTAAAGATTGTTCTGTAATATTGTTTAAAGTTGACAGGGCTCCACACAGAATATTTGCATGAACCATCAGAGGATCCCTTCACTCTAATCTTTATAATATTAACTTCTACACTCAAAACTGTGATATTACCTCCCCTTAATGGTACAGTGTGTAGAATTTAGTGACATCTAGTGGTGAAGTTGCATGTTGTAGCTGAATACCTCTCCCTTCCCTTCCAAACATGAAGGAGAACCTGTGGTAGTCTTCAGTTGTCATAAAAACTCAAAAGGTGTTTAGTTTGTCCAGTCTGGGCTACTGTAAAAAACATGGCGGCCTCCGTAGAGAGGACTTGCTCCTGATGTAAATATAAAGTATTTAAATCTAAAGGGCCCATTCTAGGCTAAAGAAAACAACAATCCGTATAATTTAGATGAAACACACTCGTGAAAACATTATTAGGATAACTATATATTTAATTTCTGCCATTAGATTCTTTTCACCTAAATCTTACACAATGGACCTTTAACACTTGAAATACTGACAATAAATACACACAACACACAGAATGAAGCGTGTGAAAGCAGGAAGTGCAGAGTACAAACTTCACCACAATAAGACTGTGTGTGCCTGTGTGTGCGTGTGTGTTTGTGTGTGCGAGTTGTTTCCTCGTGTGATAAATAAAATAAAACTTTGGGACATCGCAGCAATAAACATCGTTTTCCCAGAACACAGTGATTTAGAAACATTGAGTCATGATAAGAGCCTCGTGAATAAAAAAAAACCGGGGGAGAAATGGCTGCCTCCATCCACACCGCCCCTCCTCCCCCCCCCCTGCACGTGCTTCACTGCACCTCGTGTTTCCTCTTGTTTACAACCCTCCGTGCGGGGAGGGGCGGGGCGGAGGAGACTGATGACGCGCGAGGAAGCGGTGGTGGTGCAGGGAGGGAGACATCTCGGGACACGGGATGTGCGAGGACATGGTGTCGCAGTGACCTACATGTGAAGCACCAGGCCGAACGTGTCGCGTGTCCTTGTTAGCACACGTGTGATCTACGTATGACATTAATAAAAGAAGCGTGTGTCTCGTGTGTGACGCGGATCAGGGATCACATCAACTTGGTCGCTGAGGTTCACCTGAAGTTAACCCGATCGCAATCATGGGCGGCGGGCACGCGGTGTTCCCGGCTCGTGTAAGGTCAGTGCGGGTTCGTGTCAGCACCACGTTTATATCACGCCCCCCCCTCCCCCCTCTCCCTCTTACCGCCCCCATCCTCAGTAAAGCCTCTCGCCCCTGATACAGCCCGTCACACCCACCACAGCCAGGGGGCGACTTCATGGGACCACCTTTCCTATAATCTGTTATTCATTTATATGAACATGTGGTTTCTCACTTACTGCTTATGTAATGTCACACCACACACACCACACACACACACACAGTTACAACAACACACACACACAGGCTGCAGTCCTGGTCTGACATTAAATGTAGGGCTTTTCATGACGTTATAATAACTGTGTTATTTCGATCTCTCGCAGTGACGTAGTTCAGCACACTGTGATGTCACTCCTATTCCCCATGCTATTTTACGGTCTGACTGTGACGTCAGCATGAGATGAGCCCCACTGGGGAAAGTGACGCAGAGCGGCTCTCTGTGGGCCCGGTGCTGTCGTAGGCGTGTCCCCTGGCCCCTCACTTACCGGTGTGGACCCTGAGGTGGGCTTTGAGGTGGGACGACTTCCCGTACACCTTCCCGCAGCCGGGGAAGGGGCAGCAGTGTCTCTTCTCGGGGGACTCCTGCCTCCTCGCCGCTTTGTCCCGGGACTGTTTGGGGGCCACCGAGCTCCGGCCGTCCCCGGCCCCCAGCCGGCAGCCGGCCCGCTCCACCTTCTCCAGCGGGCCGGCGTCTGTGCCCCCGAGACACCTGCCGGCAGCAGCGGGGCTACATTTGTTCAAGTCCAATAAAATCATCGCCACCATCAGCAACGTCCTGTTCTCCTGGTTCTCTTTCAACATGTCCTCTGTCCGGCCCAGGGCTCGGCCGGTGGGGACACACTCTGCGGACATGTCGACCTCCGACATCACTGAGGCAGAACCGGCCGGAGAGAGAGAAGCCTGGGTGTTAAACTGCAGAAAGTAGATCCCGTTTTAAAACAACAGCGGGACAACACGGATGCGATCGGTCCTCCCAGGAGACATGTGGTCAACCATCCACACGTGTCCGCTTCAATGTGACTGTGCTCAGGCTGCGTCTTCTGCTGCAGGCGGACAAATAAACAGCTCTCCAGGAAACAGACGTGTCAATCTTCCTCCCTCTGCTTCCCCTTCTTCCTCTTGATCCTTTCTTTTCCCCAAAGACACGGGTCGATAAACGGGAGCTTTCCCAGACGCAGCTATCGTGTCCGCTGTGATTCTGTCTCTGTTCGCTCCCACATGCGTCAACTTGTCCCGATTCAGCTCGAGCTGCACTTCTCTAAACTCCAAGAAACTATTTCGCGGAATCCCGCGGTGTCATAATAAAGCGGCGCTCTGATTGGTCGAGAGGACACATGACTTAGTTTTTGGAATTGCTTGTTCACACGGGTGAGTGACGGGACGATCGGCCAATCACTGGCGAAGAAGGGGCTGGACCAGCCTGATGCTGCCTTCACGTACTTACAGTGGCTGGGAAATATAGACACTCTTTCGAACTGGATTTCATAGCTCATCTGTAGAAATGGGAATAACTTTATACAGGCTGAAAATATCAATACAAAATATATTATACTCTAAAAAAAAATGTTCATTGCATTAATTTAAATCCCAATTATATTCCATGACTTTGACAGAAATATAGCAAACAGCATTGTGCGTATTATTAATAATAATAACAATAATATGATCTTTTAATTATTACAGTAATAACATCTGAATATAAAATAAAATAATACAATAATAGTGATCAAATAATACAATAAATACTGTGTTACTATTATTATTATTATTATCATTATTATTATTACTACTGCTATTTATATTTCACCTTCAAAACACAGTTACAAAGTGCTTTACAAGAAAATAAAGAATTGTGGGAAAACAATCGAAAACACTTAAAAGCAACTTGAGGATCAAACATCATTATACAACATTAAAGCTTTACATTATAACATTAGATAACAAATGTAACTATGACCCTATTTTCTACTCTTTTTGCAAATTCATTTCAAATGCTTTTTCATAAAATTTCATTTTAGGTCCATCTGTTGTCTGGATTTATTGTGTGTCCTAAATATCCCACTCATCATCATCATCATCATCATACATTTTACTTCTTTGTTTAATATGCGTATTTTGGAACAATATATTTTTATTTACATTTGGGTCATTGGGGCTTAAACAATTTCATGCATTTTTTCTTTCTTTTATGCATAAAAGACTGGCTCATTTGCCATTTCCTATTATAGACAAGTCTGTTTTTGCACGTGGTGTTGAGGAGGTACTTGAACGCATCACATGAGAGGGGTTGGGTTCAAGGCCGCATCAGAGCACGCCCCCGATCCCACGCTGCTGTTACCTAAAACGTCCTTTGCTCTGCGTGAGAGGACAGACTTGTGGAGGTGGAAACCTATTTACTTTACATCCTCCATATGGTTTCAGGGTCTTCTTTGTGTAGCAAGTTGCAGAGGGGGTCAATTCGTGTTTTCATGTTTAGTTTGATTCAACATAAACAAGATCCTGCACATTTGGACCCCCCCCCCCCCCCCCCCCACACACACACACACACACACACACACACACACACACACACACACACACACACACACACAACAATACAGTTTAGGATTGCTTAAGAGCATCTGCGCTTGCAGGTCACACTGTCCGTAACCAGTGAGTGCTGCTGTCACAGTGTACATATTTCATGATGACAGATAAGATTCATTGTGTTGTGGCCACACGGACCGGGAGAGTTGTTGCTGCAGCTCGGTGTTTGGATCATGTCTTTCTTAAGGTGCCCGGTGGTCACTGCTGTTGTTGCTGAATGTGAGTCCCGCAGCTGCTTATCTGTTTGCTCGGCCCTTTCCAGTGAAGGTCAAGGAAAGCAGCTCACGTTTAAGGCCTTTCTACACATGCTGCCTTTACCTGAAGCAGATGTTGCAGAGGGGTTTGCCGCTGTGAATAGGTTTATGAGGAGATAACTGGGATTTGGGAATCCTAAATTATAATTAGATCGTTATAATGAGCTGTTAAATGAGTCGAAGTCGGTGGTTTGTAATAAAGAACGTGTAACTAATGATACAAAACAGATTACTTGTGTAACGTCCGGTGGCATCCGACCCGAGCAGGCCCATTACTGCTTATGTGATGACACATAATGTATATCAGTGTCATGTATGTGCTGGGTCTTGTCAGCTGTAAACCAACCCAGCCACTGTTTCCCATGATGCCTCAGCTGCATACTGGTCTCACTTTGCGTCCCACTTTCCCAGCCATGGTCTGATTCTAAATTAGCCCTGTCCTCAGCTGTCCTCGGAGCTACACTTGAACCCTGCAGCACCAGTTCAGACTCACAGAGGGCGTGCGGTCCCTTTAAACGGTCAACACATAGAACGGTGTGTTTTTAATCTTTCCCTCTTGCACACTCAGAAAAAGAACCCCATGGGGAAGTGTTATGAATTCTTTTATTTCTCTCATTCATTAACGTCCAGTGGTTTTTGTGTAAAGTTCCCGGGGTTAATGATCACACTGTCGATTTAATGTTTAAAATAATAATAAATGAAAAACACATTATACAACCCCTTTCCGCAGAATGTTGTGAAAGGTCTTGATAAGGCTAAATAGCAACAGTCATAAGAATGTAGCAACAGTTAAAGACTAGATAACTATCGTGCATCCCAAAGCACATGTCTATGCTTCGTGTCCCTACAACGGACGGTGTGTGGTTATGACCTTCTCTAACGCCTTTAAAACATAAAACAGATTGGATTTTTTTTTGTCTATTCATGATCCCGAGTAAAAGCTTTTAATTTCGCACAGTTTGAGTCGCGTTGACAGGTGGTTACTTAGTCACTCGTTCTTGTTGTATTGTGTGATGTACGAGCCACCTCAACACGATGTGCGTTCTTGTGTGATGTGCAGAGCCAGTGTTCCCACTCATTTACTAAATATACATGTTCTTTCAACGAGGCTGCACACGTTTCTTTTCCCCCAGTGCCTCAACACTCACAGTGGCTGTTGTGCTCTCTCTAACAAGACCAGCCTGGTTGGATTATAGCCTGATTTACATCCCAGTATGAAGAATTGGTCCATATGGATTAATTAGGTGCAAGGATTATAGGGACAAAGGTATAAATAATGTATGATTTCTTTAAAGTTTTAGAGGTGTTTTATTTGCATTCATTTTTGAATATGCATATTCAAATAAAAACCTATTCTGGAGACAGTATTGTAACATCTTACAAGACAGACAGATATATAGGTTAAAGTCTCTATATATATGCACTCAGTGCACCTGAAACTGTAACAAGACCCCCAGCTACAAAAAAAGAGAGGTGCTTTCATGACCGAAGTTCCTTGAAAACCCCCTCTCAGCTGTGGGGGGAGGGTTGAGCAACACTGCCTGGCAATAGTTTCTCCTTGACATGAACTCTGCACACATCGTTTGGACACATTTCCCTGCCTGAAGCAGTTTATATATAAGAACAACACACCCACACACACGCTGAGGGGCTTTCCTGTATTTTAGTGGCACATCATGACCCAGGTAGGGTAAAGTCCTCCCTGTGTGTTAGTGATACACCACTGTGTGTGTGATGATGTGACTAAACTGTGTAGCAACACTTCACAACAACAGAGCCACTCCTCACAACCAGCTGCACATACACCCTCCTCCCTGTAGGGGCGGGATCATCTGGGCACTGCAGAAGACATGTCACTGCGTAAAAAAAAATCTGATTTGTGCTGACCCACAGTGTGAGAAACAACATGTCCGAGACTGAAGGTTCATGAAACTGAACACAAAGTGTCTGTCTGAGGACAGCAGCTGCCGAGCGAGTCACTGCAGGGACTCTTCGCCCCTTTTCCTGGATCGTGCTGGAGCCCCGCCCCCGCTGTGGTGGCGGAAGAAAGTCTGGATTTCTAGGAATACAATCTGGTTGTAACTGGAGGTTTTCGCCCGTGGCCTCGCTGCGCTGCGCTCGGCTCCTCCTTCAGTTCAGCACAGCGGTAAACATTTCTGAGGAAGGAGAGGAGCTCCCTCCTCCCCCTCCTTCTCACGGAGGTGCCAGAGTTCAGTCCGAGTGCGCGGCGCATCTGGGTCATGTTATTGTGTTGACACCGGCCGACACGACACGGTGGTTGTGTAAGAAAAAAAATTATGAACTTCTTTTGGAGGAGGGCACGTGCGTGATCCGAGTACAGAACGTTCCCTTCCTCGTGCGCGTGTACCGCCGCTGGCACGCGCGCTTCAGGAACAACCCCATGCACCCGGGCCCCCACCGAGCGCGGGACACACCGGAAGTCCCGGTTCAGTCAGAGGAGCAGGAGCCAGGGCTGCACAGCGGAGACACAACAGACACACAACAGGGAGGCGTGGAGCCTGTAGTCTACAACAACAACACTGAAGCAGAGGCAAAGTCACTAAACAGGAAAAGGAATAATGGCTGAATCATAATGATAGGAAACGACCATGCAGTGGTGAAAAAATACATACAAAGGACTTGGAACTATAGGCTACTTGAGTATTTTCATTCAATAGTACTTTATACTTTTACATCACCACATTTCAGGCAGAAATAATCAAAAATGTTACCCTTACACTTTCTTCATATTACACCTGTATTTGCAGTACTTTTACCTTAGACACATTTTGCTGATTTACTTTGACCCAAATAGAATTTTGACTGCTCGAGGTATAGGCCTAGTACTCAAACATTTTACTATGGTAAAGGTACAAATAAATATACAAAAACTGTTCTACTTGACTAAAAGTAAGTACTTCCTTTTAAATATACTTAAAGTATTAAAGGTAAAAGTAATTGTAGAGTACTTAAGTGTAGTCTTATATTCCCTTATGCAATGGTCAACTACATATATTCTATATAATACAGACTTTCATCTTAAAAAAGAATGGTCTACCTGCTCTGACTGGATCAATGGACCAAATTACTTCTAGTCATTGATTTTTTATAAAATATAAAAAAAACCATTTTAAACATGTAAAACAATCCATTGTTAAAATGTAGTAGATATTTGTTGATACATGTAATGGAGTAAAAGTGAAAAGTACCTGGAAATAAATCTACTTAAGTAAAGTACATGTAATGAAAAATGTACTTAAGTACAATAACTAAATAAATGTACAGTACAATGTTACATCCCACCAATGAGTCTTTTATTTAACTTCAGAACATAACTTCAGATAAATGAAGATGCAACTCCTGAGGTGTTGTTTTGGGCCATACTGGAGATTGCAGTCTTATATATGGAAGGTAGATTGTGCCAAATGTGAATCAACTCCTAATAAAGCACTGTGTGTACTAAAAAGGAATGTTGCTTTACAAAAGAGACAATAACATAACAGCTCTGACTGTATTGTTATACAGGTAGTGCAGGTGGAGGTGTTCATGTTATCGTGTACACAAAGCAGGATGAAGCAAAGTATTTGCAAAGCAGCACCCACGTATTTTCAGAAGTGGTGATTTTCAGCTTGTGCACAGTTTTATTTTACTACAACAAACTGACACACACGTGCTGACTGTGTGTTTTACAGACTCGAGCCGAGGAAAACCATGAAGGAAAGTAAACTGCAAGAAACGTGTGTGTTGCAAAATGTCACATTACTATAAATAATCATTTCCAATGAGTGGCAATTCTCTTGAAAACTCGCCCCTTCTTCATTACTTGTAAAACACATCACATTCCCCTGTGGAATCGATCCAACAATGTGCTTCTGCCTCATGGTGGCGTTTCTTTTTTTTAAAGCACCAATCCACACCTGTAGCACTCGTCTCACCAGCAGCCAGTGGGAACCAGTGGGGGGGGGGGAGCAGTGGCAGTCTGTCGTCCTGTTCTCACTGCAGAGCAGCTCGTGTGATGTGGCTCAGTAGCTGATGGTTTACACACCGTGAGGCTTTGTTGTTTCTGAGCTCTGCGACAATGAGGTTAACGGCCCCCGGCCCCAGTTCGTAGCTCAACACCATGAAGGGAACAGGAGAAACGCAGATGTTCCTCAGGTTTTTAGCCCTGCAGGGTTTTATAAACTCATGGATCTAACAATTTGTAAAAGCACCAGGATGAGACTTTATGTCTCTGATGCTGCTCTTCTTGTCGTAATCTATTGAAACAAACATGATATAGTTAACAGCACATTTCTCACATTAATCACAAGTCTTTCTGTCACTGAAAGGTTAAAGATCCAGGTGAAGTAAAAACAGGCGAGACAGCGGGTACCAATCTACAGTATTTAATCGTTTATTTAACAATGCATGCCAGACATGATCCTATTCACATTGAAGAATACAGATTTGTATTTGCATCCAAATACTCACTACTTTGATTTCATGTTATAATCTCTCTCTCATCATCATTGTCATCTTTACAGGTCGTCTGTGTACACTCTGGGTGGAAGAACCGCATGCATTTAAAGGACGTTACATAAAAGTGTGACCAGTGGGGGCGTAAGTCCTTTTTGTGTTGTCGAAGCACAACATAGGCAATTATTGCAGGAAACTGTGTGCGTGAAACTCTCTTTATCTAATGAGTCAGAGGTCGTCATACAGGAGGCAAGTGGATCTGTTGATTATCATCGTACGTATATGGTCACCATTCCACAATACTGTAAGATACAGTAGAGGAGAATGTTTTAAAAAATACTGTACATTGAGATTCTGTTGGGTTGTGTTGTGTTGGCATGCCTCCCTGTTTTTATTGTCATCAAACATTTCTGAATTCACACACAGTACACGCACACTCGCACGTAGCGCACACATGCACACGCCTCTCGTCGACACCGTCCACGGATGCCATGTCAACATATCACAGAACCGTTGAAGAATCGTGTATACACGGACATGTACGGTATCTTGTGACCCTTACTGTAAGGATAAAGAAAAGGATATTTTGGATTTCCTATCGCGATGGGTCGAATAGGAGGGAGGGAGCCTTCAGTCCGACACAGTCGTCTGTATCATACTTGGCCACGCGAGGCCGAGCTGAGCTGTCCGACCTTTGCTTCGTTAACCCTGTTCGCCACAGCTGAGTAGACGACAGGTCAGCAGAGCACGACTCAGCTCAGCTCCATTTGGTTTGGCAAATTTTGGTTTGTGAGGGTCGACTGTGTGTGACCAAAGCCCTCGTTATCAAAACACAATCCTCCAAGAAGCTACAAATGAAATCCACCCCCCCCTTATTGTTCGCACTATAGTGACGTTAAGATTCCTAATGGTGAACGAGTCATTTAGGGATGAAGACATTCATTCATAAACTATTGCTGAAGACGACAAATACAAAATGTATAGATTATCTATGATCCCCAAAGACTCTGGGTTCGACTCATAAAGCACAGTGTTTATACTGGAAGCTGAAGTCACTCTTCTTTCTTTCTTTTCTTTCTTCTGACCTTGCATCACTGGAGTAATGTATCCCTGAGCATTGACTTGGTGTCAACCTTTCTTCTCTAAAACGAACGGTATATATGTCGAGGAAACTGCAGTTGCGATCCTTCATCATGTGTTACCCCCGATCTGTCCAACCTACATGATTCATACTACCCATGTGTCCACAACGCAATTCCTACTGGTGTTTAATAACTGAGTTAAAGGGGCATTCCGCTGATTTAACAAATAAAGGTCAGTTTTTGGTCACGGTACCACTCAGCCTTCGAAAGGAGCTTTCTGAAGTCTGAGAAAACCTGATGTTCAGTTACACTTCAAATATTTCACATACAAGCTGTGGTAATAACTGGGGACTAGGAACTTGAAAGATAAGCACATTTAACATCCAGGGAGACTCTTAAGAAAAGATGCCACTGAGATCCATTACAGGAATTATGGAGTCCATCCTTTTTTCAAGCTTCATCCACACTTGGACTAAATGTTTGAGTATCTCAGCCTCTGCTGCTTCGACTATGATGATTCCTTTTACCAAGGAGGTTAGGTTTTTGTGGAGGGGTGAGATAAGACCCAAGCCATGACATTTTGGTGTGGATCCAGGAATGTTTTTACACTTTCTTCAACGTGGCGTTTTTCACCATTTTCCTTGATTTCTCTGAGAATAGTTCATTGCTCCGGATGGAAAAAAATCAAACATGTGGAGGGGACAAATATTTACGAGTGTCAGATCCAAATAACAATCCAGATGGAGCAGATTTAAACACTACTGTGTGCCGGTTTTCCTGTAAGCCCCTCAACTTGGGAGTTTCAATGCATTGTACCCGTGATTTAAGGTTTTTGAGTCAGGTGTAGTGGACATGTGAAGAGTTTGTATCATGCAGCAGACTGGGTTGTGACACAGAGATAAGTCAAAGCATTCAACTCAATCAAGAAAACGGATTTACTGCAACAGCACCGACCTCACGATGATGCTATACCCTCGTCCTCATGTCTCACTTTCATGTGCAAATAGATTTTTTTTTCTTCTTCAGCTATAAAACCCATTATTCTCAATCCTGTCTTTGTATGTGTTTGGACAGATCCAAAAAATGTCCACACCAGCCCTGATGCAGTCAGTCCCCCTACTCTGGGCTTCAGGCGTGTTTGAAGAGATCAACAAATGTCTATGAGAGTGTGTAGAAGCCACATGTTGAGAATAATCACTGATATTCAGGTTCTGTGACTAGAGAGAGAAAAAGAAAACAAAGGTGAGAAATTGAACAGACTTAAGAATCACTTCAGTCCCCACATTTCCCTTCGACGCCCCAAAAGGCACCCGAAGTTTGTTATACTGGCAAATCGTTATTGCCTCGTCAACATCATATTAGAAAATTCTCATAAGTTGCTTGATAAAACGTACAATAAAAACTACTTTAAATACTTTAGATATGATTGAAATGTACAGTATATCAGACAATTCTATATTTAATAAATAATATAATACATCAGCATTTAGTGCATGTAGATGGTCAACTTTTATTAAATTTAAAAGCTTAATTAGAAAATACTTAAAATTCGACAAAAATATCACTGAGAAGATATAAATATTAAATTTGTAATAATTCAAACAGGCATTTCTTTTAATTATCAATGAGCAAGAAAGTGTCAATAAATAGAATCAATCTCAAAATTAATGCAACATGATTCAAATGAATTGTAATAGCGAGGAAATATAAAACATAAACATTAAAAAAATCAGTAGGAATTCTAATAATTTCACCTATATTTTTATCTTTATAGAGCGATTAAAGAAGGACATCTTCTCCCCCACCACCACCACCACACTTCTTCCGCTACTAGAATAAAAAAATTAGAAAATTTTAAATCACTTATCTGGCTTTCATCTTTTCAATAATAGTCCCACTTTTCATCCTGTGTGAATACACACCCTTCTTTAATCTCAGCTAGAATGCATATAGCTCATTCCCAAGCGTGTTTCTCTCTTTTTTAAAATTCATAAATGAGCTCCTCCTCCTGCAGGACCTCTTCTGGACCAGTTGATGATTTGTAATGGGCTCAGTCATGGGGGCAAGTGCTTTCTATTCAAAGTCTGCTTCTGCAGAAGCTGAATGCAATACAAATAATCAATAATAAATAATAACAAGAGAAAAGCAAATGAAAGACAGTTATGGAAGAGATGAAGGACGGATCCATTAGCTGTTGGTGGATGTAAAAACCATTGCAACATAATGCCACTGCCAAAACCTGAAGGAGGGGGGGGGGGGGGGGGGTCTGGGCTACAAGAGAGCTACAATTGGTGGAGTGGAAGGATTTTTTGGCGTCAGGTGCTGGCGAAGAAAGGTCCACACTTGGGGGCACGTTCAATCAAGACGTATGTTGAACGATGTGTTTCCTGGAAACCTGTAATGGCCGTTTTTGTTCTTTTGTTTGGTGGGTGTGTTAGAGGTGTAGCCCAATAAAGATTCAAGATTAAATATTATTATTATTAGGCAACATAAGATTGGGCAACATGATACTCAAAAGTCCAAATGTGAGTCAGCAGTGATGTTTATATCAACACGCCACAGTTTCTGTTTAAACAAACATCATGCAACGTTTAATCAAAGATGAACTTGCCCCGGGTTCACCCAGCAAGCATCGCCTCTGAAATAGGCTCACAGCGCCCTCTTGTCCCCGTTTTTTGCAATTGCACTTGTTAAATCTCTGGGCTCAGGTATGAAGTTGAGGTTATTACCACAAGTGAGTAGGATTTTACTGACCATGTATGTGTGCGGTCTTGTGTATGTTAATGTCAACACGCACTTCAAAGAACTCGTCTTATCTCATTTCCCTCCTCGTGTGTTGGTCTTCGAAGCACTGACTGTTCACTTTCCTGATATACAGACTCATGCCTGGAGTCTGCGCTGAAAGCCTGAGCGGTAAAACACTGGATATTGTCTCCTGCTGATTTTCAGTCTTCGTGTCACATTCTCTTTCTCGCTTTTTCCTTCTCAGTTGTATTGCGTGGCTAATCAAACAGATTGAACTTGTCCAGTCACTGCAGAAACAGATGGACTGGAGACCTGCAACTGTCTGGCATGAGTTAAAACACGGCTCTCTTTTTCTGGCTGATCCGACAGAAGAAATAAACACAGTCCTGTAGATAAATTTTGCTACAATACGTGAACGAAAGACACGCTTGATATAAATAGTGATTATTTGAAAGGTGTATTTGTGTAACCAGAGGTAAGTTGTTGCCATGTTACTGCCATTGTCTCCAAACCACGAGGGTTTCCAAACACTTTGCTGATTCCGTTATGGACCAGCCAGAGAAATGTCAGCTCTGCTTTGCTTGTGCTGGGGTCGTACAGTGTGGAGTTAGGATTAAGAGAGGAAAATGTACTTGATGTGAACGTTCAGTTTCGTGACAGTAATGACTCTATGCTAAGACAAACTGACAAAATGAGGTGGTGGTTTTAGCGTTCTTCCTCCTCTCTCTGTGTCCGTCTGTCAGACGTGGCAGGTTCTACCAAACGAAACAGCTAGGAGGGACAGTTCACTTTCTCTGACTAATGTGATTGATATGTGATGTAACACAGTGACAGCTGTCTACTTGACGTAAAGGTGGTGGGTGGAAGACACACAGTACAAAGACACCTTCCATTGCCATAACACCCCATTGAGAGTTACTTAGCTACAAGAAGAGGTAAAAACTAGTCTAGATTCATAGCTCTTGGTATTTGACTGGTGTACAGTAGGACCTCTGCATCTAACATCCCTTCTTCCTGATTCATGACCCAGGGTAAAGTTGCCCCTCCTGCACGTACTATGAAAAAACTTTTATAACCTTCTCTAGACTAAAACATAAGTGTAAAAACTGTAGATCTGGTCCAGATTAGGAGCAATGGGCAACTCCACCCTGCTTTCACTTTTGCCCTGGGCCCTTTTCCTCCCTGGTCCTATCAGTATGTGAATGAGCTGACCAGTGTCCTTGTCACGTGTAGTTTTGTCTATCAAAGCTGCGGAAAGCTGACGGAGTGGCCAGTTTCCTCATGGAGAGGCTGTCAGTCTTGGCTGTTTCAGGCCGTGCTCCAGACTTGCTCCTGAGGAAGGGGTTTCTGGTTCCTGCCAGACCCCGGCCCCCCGGCCCAGGCACCCTGTCTGCCCCCAGACCCGATCCCCTCTCCATCCTCTCACTCACTGACAGGCTCTTCCGGTGTGGAGGGGCCAGCGTGAGGGAAGGATGGGAGTCATCTGAGGAGCAGCTGTTTGCCCGCTCCAGCCTGGAGTAGGGGGAGCAGAGAGGGGCCCCACTGGGCCCGCCAAGGCCCCCTAGGCGAGGGGTATCAGGGGCTGGAATCAGGTCCTCAGGGTCCTCTGGATCAGACTCTGTGTGACTAAGCTCTGCCTCTCTCTCTGGGTGAGATGAGCCAATGTCTGAAGGCTTATCAAAGGGGAATGAGGTGGAGCCTCCAGGGGAGTGGGAGCGTTCTGCTGGAGTGTATGGAGCTGAGACACAGCGTGTATCGATGCAGTCAGTGATGCTGGTGTACTCTGCAGCTTTTACCTGGACGCCTGCCCCCAGTCCGCTGTAGCAGCCTCTTGGAGTGAACATGAGGCTGTGGGATTTGACCAGAGGAGGCTCATCCAGGAACGATGTGCCTGCCGTACAGAGGTAGCGACTGCTCTTAGAGCGTTCAAGCAGCCCTGCTGAGGGAGGTGGGGATGGATCCATGTCCCACAGAGGTAAGGTTGTGTCGGGTAAGAGGTGGGCTGAGCACAAGGACAAATCAGCAGCTGCACTGTCGTCAAACATAGCTCCAGCTGTTGCGCTGCTGCCTGGCCTGCCCTCAGAGTGCCTGTCGCCCAGACCACTGGTGGCAGCGCTGCTGAAGTCCCGGCCTCCCGGCAACACCGTCTCCATAATATCTGACTGCAGCGACAGGTCTCTCTGGAGTGGCGGGACCACACGGAGAGGATCCAAGAAGACCTCCGAAGGCCCCACCTCCTCAGAAGTTGAGACATAGATATCAATGCATGATGATGGACGGTGTTGCTGGGATACCGATAGCGTCGCCAAGGGGAGGGGCTTAGACTCCTTGGGGGCGGCAGCTGAGGACACAGATTGTGAGCTGTTGGCTCGGTGGAGACTGAGCGAGCGCTCTTTGAAGAAGCTCTCGGCTCTCTCAGCTCCACTTGGGCGTTCACCGCCACGAACATAAAACGAGTGGCTTCTTGTCCGTGTGGCCATGCCAGTAGGAGACGGAGGGGACATGGAGCCCTCAGCTGTTCCCTCCAGTGCCTCCTGCATACGGTAGGTATTCCCCTCTGTGCTGTTAAAGCTGCTTTGGCGAAGGATGTATGTTGCATCCGGGCACTCACCATGGCGGAGAATGTATGCAGAGTCTGTGCAGTCAGATGAAGTCCTGGAACGCACTTTGTTGACCTCACCCCGTTCGACCCCTGTCACACGCTCCAGTGCGACGGCAATTCGGCCGATCAGCTCCTCCATTTGTGCCAGACGAATATCAACAGTCTGCAGAGACGCCTTCATGAAGTGTTCCCTCTCATTGACTTCCTCCAGACGCATGGCCATGTTCTCCACCCTGATAGAGTGGAGAAGAGAAGGAGAAAATTAGACATAAGAAGCAACGGAGAGGGGAGAACAGCAGGGGAGGTGGTGGAAAAAAAAGGTGGCAGTAAGAGAGAGAGAGAGAGAGAGAGAGAGCCCCCCCCCCCCAATACAAAAATAGCTTAACCATAAGTCATGTTATCTCAGTGTTTAAACCGGACTAAACTGATTTACATACGTTGAAAGATTATGGTTTAACACATAAGGACTATGTTTCTGCTCCGTCACTTTCACAAACTTGGCAGACTTATATATATAAAACAGGTTTCCATAGGCTGACCTTTCAGAGGTGACTCTGATCCTCTCATCATTTGAAGAGTGGAATCTGTCATCTTTCTCCCTGAAGTACTCCTCTATACACTGCTCCTCGAAGTCATGGACCTTCTTCAGCTCGTCCTCTGTGATGAAAAGCTCTGTGGATGAAAGAGTTTGACAGTTAAAAAGCTGCAGTGTCGCATTTATCTGACGAGTGGTATTATAATAACAAAAATTACAAAACATATGCTTTATATTTCAAGGTATAAAAACTCTTGCTATAGTGCTAAAAACAGAATATGATAAAAAAAAAGGTAAGGTGATGTGAATTACAACATCCTGAGTTTAAACAGGTGTGTTTTTGGTTTTTCTCTCACTCACTCAATCCGTAGTCCCTCTCGTCGTCGTCGTGCTTGCGCCAGCGACAGCACAGGTGCTTAAGGACCATGGTTATGTGACTGAAGATGATGAGTGGTGGAGGAAGGACTGGCCGCTCATGGAAGGTCATAATGAGCTGGTAGCGCTGGAACTTCCAGACCTGGTTGGAGATGGACTTCACCTCGAAGAATGTGTTACTATGGTGACGGACAATCACAGACCGATATGTCAAAGCGAGGATTAATTTATTGTCGGCAAAACCAAACATCGCAACCTTTTTAGATATACATGTATACATTTGATTGGATGATGGACTAATTCCTTCATGCTGCATGCTCCTGCACTGCAAAGCCAAGTTTAATGCAACACAGTAACTGTTTGCTGTGATGTGTAATGTGATTAAACCTTCAATTTAATGATTGTTTTTCTCCCATTGTGCACGTTTTGGTGAACAATTACACTGACAAACGAAGACGGTTCTTGCTTTGTGGATTTTTCAGAGGCACAATAACAGATCATTAGCATGGTAATGTCTCCTTGGAAGAAGCACTATCCCATTCTGATGATAAAATCTGCAACCCACCTCTAATGATTGTGGCTTAACAGCATCTCCAACTACTATTTTCCTCTTTTATTTCTCTCCTACACACACTTCAAAAACATGATAAAATTGATACTTTTATGAGTAACATCCATGTCTTTCTATTCTGTTATATTATAATATCTTGCCTTGCTATGTTTAAGGTCTCTTTACGTACTTGAACACAGCTATGAGAAGGTTGACCAGGAGTATGTTGGCGACCAACAGGTAGCACGCCATGATGGCCGGAACGATCCAGGCACCCGTCTTACAGGGAGGCAGGGACACCACCCCCCCGTCCTCTGTTGTGATGTTCTGCCCACAGGGAGCTGCACACCGTCACCAAAGAAATACACACATGTACAAGTTAATACAAGCGAAGTATGTCTTCAGAAAGAGTCTTGAATCCATCAAAATTATATGTTAGACGAAACATTTAGATGCACAACAAATTAGAAAGACATGCAGACGTGTTACATAAGGAGGAGACAGTTTAATGTAAAGGAAAATAAAATCTATAGTAAAATAACGTTTAAGAAAATGTAAAAGAAATATGAACTGTATGTTGAGTTATAACAATAACAAAGAGACAAGCAGACCTGGAAGTACCAAACAAAGTGCATGACTTCATATTTTTGCAAACAAACAAGAAGCATAATGTGTTTTTATGCTTCTTCTGTTAAAGAGGAAAGAGTGGACACAATAATGGTAGGGGGCTCATGTTCAGAAATGTGAAATCTGTAAACAAAATACACAAAAAACACACATTCATCATGTCTCATCACAATCTGTGTTTCCAATATATTTAAACATGCAGTCGATGTTTAAAATATATTGTCACATATGTGTGCCATAGCTTCATTTAGCAATGGTTGATTGCTCTGAATTATTGGAAATGTATTTCGGATACATCACATGTTTTTCCATCTGTGATGGTTCAGTTGCTGTGACTTAACTGGAGAACATTCAGCATTAGGTCTTGGTTTGTTTGCCTTTGAGATTCATTCTAGTCATGCTCGTCATTGGTCGACAGTCAATTGTTTCACACAATGCAGCCCAAAGATAGAGAACTGAAGTAATTGGAGTTTTACCTTCAGGAAATTTAGATTAAAAAACTCTGACAACTGAACCACGTGAAAAAACAGATTATAGATGATGAAAGGTGGTTGATAAATATCTCCTGCTGTGGGTGTTTGTATGTTTTTTTCCTGTATGATGTGATATTCATGTTGAAATCTGAATGCTTACTTATGTTAAATGTTGACTACACTGGTAGAAGGAGTTTGGCAATGTTGCATTTGCTCCGGTGAGAAGCTGAGCGGGCGTCGAGGGTGGGTGACATGGTTTATGTGACAGACGGTGTTAACATGGCAGGATCACTTTTTCAAATTTTATTATTTGGAAGTCAATAGAAAAAAATGGGAGGAGGATACATCAAGGGAATATCAAATTTAAAAACTTTGATAGTTCCTCTTGGTGTTTGAACATAAATGCCATAAACTAAAGAGGGTAAATACTGTACATTAGACACCATTTGAAAAGTGCTACTGCCATGTAACAGTGCCATTTGCCAGCCAAAATTAGTCAGGGTAAAGTTGCTTACAAGATACAGTCTTAGGTCAAGCTACTTGTTAACATGGAGAAGACATGTCGTCCCATAGAATCGAAACCGTTACACTTCAGATTCTCTTTAACTGCTTTCTCATTTTTTTTACAGAGTATAAAGTAGCTGACCCAAGATACCAACACGTGACAGTAACTTTGACCTTCGAGCATGTGGCGCTGCATGCACACGTTTGTCTCAAGTGGGCGCTGAGGTAGGAGTGGGCATGACATGGTGGTAATGTGAGGATGATGAAGGGGTGAGGTGGGGCAGGTGGATGCGGTTAAACTGAGGCCTATATCTATAGATTTACTGGGATTTTGACTGCACTGGCCAATGTGGGATGGACCAATATTACGCCAGGTTCCGTGAGTTCGCAAGAAATTTTCGCCCAGCCAGAGTTTTTCATTCAGCCTGTGCTGTAACTTCCTACTATGCATATCTGAAACAAAGAATAAAAACATTATTTCAGATCTCTTCTCTTTGGGCCACTCCTCACATCCTGTACACACCATCAGATATATACTACCATACATAGAGACAACACAACAGCACACAAATACACTCGCACTCTCAGGACATTGTTCTCACAGACACTGCTCACCAGCTAGTTTGGATTTATAAGTCAAAAAGTCTACGTCTATGTTATTAAATAATAGAGACAAAAAAGGTCATGACAAAATGACAGTAGACATTAATGTAGTTTTTCTTGAAGGAAAGTGTTTTTATGTTTTAATATTTCAACTTGTGGAGGAATGACTGAAAACTACACTAGTATCTCTGCATTGAGTTGTGTGTATTCCGTTATCCCCCCGGAATTAGGGCCCAATTACACATAAGGGAAAGTGAAGCAAATATCGCTGGTCAAAGTTCACCAGATTTGAACTCTCTCCTGTCTCGCCACGGGAAGCAAATGTTTGATTGGCCCCCTTGCTCTCACAGATTGAAAGTGAACAGAAGGCAAAGGTTCGCCACTGATACACTTGCATAAGTGTGACCGGGCCCTCAAACAAAACTGAAGCTTATTCAGTTCTGACACTCTGTCCCGAACTTACGGTCGATCTGGTCTGCGAACACCTCTCCGTATATCATCCAGTAAGGCATGAAGAAGATGTTCCGGGCTAACATCCAGGACGGGTCCTCGTTCGGGTGGAGGATGGCCTGACGCGCCACCCCAAAACTCATCAGCACCACCAACATGATGATCACAAAATACATCATGTCGATCATCTGACAGGGAGAGGGTTGTCAAGGAGAGAGGGGAAGGGAAAAGAAAAAAGGAGCAGCAGTTGGTCAGAATGTTTATTGAGGGGAACAATGATAAAATAAGAGGGAAAAGATATAGTTAAGAAAGCAGAATAGGAACGTGCTGTTTCAGCTGGAGAAACAGTTAAAGAAAGTGTTGAAAGAGTTGGAATCGTATTTTGATTATTATCCTTCCCTGAGTCTTGGTTGGTCAATTAAATCTTAATTTAATTTGTTCTGGAATTAAACCTGAAGTTAATATTTAAAATGCACTTAATTTAGGTTGATCCCAAATGGAATAAGAAAGTCACAGAGGTGAGTGAGGAAGCCCATCTTCCTCTGGGCTACTTTGTATTCCACGAGCTGCTGTTACACCGTGTCATTTCTGATTAGAGTTGTCATTTATTCTGGAAAGCTGAAACCCATTTAACACATAGTCTTTTATTTATTTATTGCAGTTGTTATTTTGACTATTTTTACTTGTTTGAATTACAAGATGCAAACCATTTTGACAGGAACAGGCTTTTATAATGCTGCAGTTTTTTTAAACAAAGACATCCTTTGTCTAAGCAGTGTGTGAGTATTGTGGCACTTCAGCTGCATTTATATGTTCTTCTCTATTCCTCTTCTAACTCCTTTGACTTCAAATCAGCTTGTGGTGCCGCAACATCATATATGTCAACACCTGACAATGGTCATTGAATACAAATTCAAATCAATCTCTCTCCAACAAACTAATTGGTGATTTTCATCAAACAGAGTTTGACAGTCCACTCAGACTGATACAGATTTGGGCTTTGATCCTTTCTCTGCTTCTGTCATCATGTGTGAATCACAGGCTCTGATCTTGTGATCAAACAATGAGGTTTAGGGGCATGGACGTTCGTTCGGATGGAGCCTGTACGCAACATACAAATTAAACCTGTGTGATCATGGAACTCAGTTAACTCATAATCATTACAAACCATGTTGAGTTGAGTCAGAAGGTAGAAACGAGAGCACGGCCGATTAATCAGTTGGCCGATATGCGTCTTTCACAGACACATCAGCGTTTGTTTGCTGATATGAGAACTTTTTACAGAATAAACAATGCAGACAAGATGTACATTTATATTGACATTCTAGTCCTATATCTTTGGTTGTATTTGATTTTTCTTTTTATTTATAGTTATTTAGAATAGAGTTTAAATGTTAAACTGTTCAACCTCCATAACATTGGTGGTATTTCAGTATTGGGAATTTTTTACTCCCTAATATCGCTATCGACAACGACCCCCAAACATACACATCACTCGAGCTCCAGTCCAAACAATCAGATATAAAGGAAGAATACATAGTAGGAACAAAAAATATAAGAGACTCATCCAGACTCATCTCACCATTTTGCCAATCATCATCACGTAGGGTCCCAGGTACTTGTTGACCCCAAAGATGTCAAGCAGCCGGATGTACCAATAGATGATGTTGACACAGTAGATGACTCGGCCGTAGCTCATGAGCGGCGGCTCCTGGAGACGCAGAACCATGCCGACTGAGAATATGAGGATGGCCATGAGGTCTGTGATGTTCCAGTACTCCTGGAGCCACACCTTCACCTTCTGTAACAACTTCCCTGGCTCTGACATCAGAATCTGGAAGAGATTTAGACGAAAATGAGTCAAAAGGAAAACAAGAAAAGCAGGAATGATGGATGGGAAAAACTGAAGTGAGACCAGAAAGTGATTGAAATAGAATAGAAACAAAGAAATGCAATACATCAGGGACACCATAGGAGGGCAGTATGAGTTAAATTATGAGAAAAGCTAGTCAGGTGTGTGAGGACGCATTGCTGTGCAGCTGAGAGTGATGTGACACAATGATTAATGCATTCCATACATTTACAGTACAAACACAGCCACAAAGTGAGACTGAACTAGACAGACTCATATGGTCACATCATTTCTATTAACTCTTTTTCTTTCTCTTTTCTTTTTACATTTCTCTTTCCTAACTTCATTTACACCATCTCTCCCCTCTATTCTCTTTCCATGTGATCTCCTCCTCTGCTTCCACCTCAGTCGATCACCGATTCCCTGTTTACTATGAGCTGTTTGACGACATGGACATAAAGCTGAGCCTCTGGCCTGCACCACAGATCTCAAAGAATTCAGCTGTAAGCGAAATAATGCTGACAAGCCTGATGTCGTCAGTTCAGTGGATGGATAAAAAATCATTATTGTGGGTTCAATAGGGCTTTATATTCACTTTGCATATGTGTATGCTAGGATACAGCGTACCTCTCTCATCTTCTCGATGCCATTAGTGAAGATGTAAGCGATGACGATCCACTCCTGAGGAGACGGCCACAGATCCATCTTCACCAGGACGATGTAGTTGAACAACATGAGGTAGGCCACATATGCCATCTACATAAAAACACAACGGCAGAGGGAAATCAGCAGGGACGCGTTTATGGTTATGCATTTTCTCCAACATGAGCAAACTGCTCACCAGGTTCAAACACATCGGCTCAAAAGGCTGAGAAAAGGTGAGGAAATGTTTTTTGTGAGTAACTGCACAAATGAAATGCTTGCTTAGTGAATGATTGACCCTCGTTACACCCCCCTCTAATGCTGTTTTTCAGATCTAATGCTTAAGATTTGATGTCAGGACACCCTATTACCGTGCCTTCACATTACTTGTCTCCCGTGGCTGTATCTATTTAAATCCAGGTCAGCTGTCCACTTTCATTTTCTCAAATTTGTGCACTACGGATCATAACGATACAGATCAGATGAAAATGTGATCACAATGCAAGTCTCACCATGTAATGATTAGACCTCGGAGGCTTTACATGTATATTATATCATTTTTTGCACCCAGTTCGCATTTACGGGTTTTCAATCAAATGTGGGATATTCTTGATTGTTCAACGGTTTTCAGCGATTAGAGTAAGTCTTCTCCAGGAAAGTTTAGAAAAAGATGATATAAATATAAATGTGTATATAAACGATAATACCAATGATTCCACTTCTCCTTTTACATTTGTTATGATATTAAAATGATAAAGTCTTAAACATATTAAAATTTCATATTGATGTGTCTTTTTTCCAGTTATAAATCAAGCAATCACAGTCCTATGTGCACAATTTGTTTGTGTGATAGGTTTTACTAATATCTCTGTAAACAGGGCCAGGCTCTAAAGCGGGTGATGGGCATGAATACTAATCTGGTAGTGATGTAAAGACCACATGTTGACCCAAGAAAACCCAGCATCTGTTCCAATGGTGCTATAATGAAATTCACAGTAGTTTTTTTTTTTTAAACTGAAGGGCAAAAAGGAGAAGTGGGGGCGAGGAAGAAGGGAGAAAGTGGGATGAAACAAAAGGCAGTCAAAATATGTTCTCTGCATAAATAAACAGTGAAATCCCTATATAAAAAAAGATGTTTTTGCTGGGTAAGCATTTTGAAAGAGCCCGAGAAAGAAAACAAACAAGAAAATAAAAGATCAGCTTTTACACACACAGTCAGATAACCAGAAAACAGAAGCTACACATAAACCTCAAAGACATAGATTCACAGAATCTGGATGAACTGTGCTGCATGGGGACGAATAAACTAAACAAAGAAAACATTTCCCACACATGTAAACACCCTAAAGCTTAACTTAAAATCAAATACTATTTGTTTGGATAAATATTTAATCCAGAGGAATTATGTAATGTTTCAGAGGTTTCCTCACTTCTCTCCCTTGGACCTTTCTCACCACGCTGCTTCCACCACTCTTCCCATGTTTTCCCCACAAAACTCTCCCACCCGAGTAAAGCTGGCCAATGACACGGTGGAGCTGGAACAGGAGGTTAATGGCGATGGAAGCACCACGGAGGCAGCAGCTAACCACAGGGAAACCAGCAAATGATGCTGTTGCAGATACAATAAGGCCTGACAGTGCCAGCAGGAAGCCGAGCATGTGAGTGGGTGGTGCTGCTGAAGCTGACACTGACCGTATGGAACCAGAACTTGACAATCGGCGCGTTGTAGAACTCGTATATTTTGCGTCCCAGGGGGATGAGGCGGTGGCGGTTCTGAACCTCCTCAACATCCTTCTTTCTGGATGTCTCCGTGGTAACCTTACCCAGCATTGCCTGGGCAAATGCAAACCAAACGCGGAGCGAGGGAGGGAGGAGTGAAAGGTGTGATGAGGGATAAAGGGAAGGATAGTGTGGGTAGAGGGAAGTGTGACGAATTGGAGAGACGGAGGAGGAGGAATGTGGGGGGGGGGGGGGGGGGGGGGGGGGGGGTGCAGAGAGAGGATGGAGATGAAGTGTGTGGAAGGGATTCGGGGAGGGGGGGCAGAAAAACAAAGAAAAAAGGAGAGAAAAGGGAGAACGAGTAGAGGCGTTGTATTATGGGCTACAACACAGTTTTAATATCATCATCAAAGAAGCAAGCACAGGCAATGTCATCATTCCAAATTGTGAAATGTGTGTTTGAGGTGGAGTGTTGGGTGAAGGCTGGTAACCCAGTATGACGCAGACAAATGGACACTCATGGATTGTGTCTCAGACAACAAATAAGGTGCAGAGGAGACACAAAAGACAATGACAGAAAGAAGACAGGTAAAGGAAAGGAAGAAGATAAGACATAGATATCTCATTTCAATCTGTGACACAGTTCCTAATCCATGAGAGAGGGTTCGGAGCCCACTGTTTTTATGGGTCATGGTCTTAATGTCGAAGCAACACCAGACCTCTGAGGGAGTTCATTCATGAAATTGTATTGTATAGTCGACCTGGGCAAAGATCAAATTAAAAATCTGTCCAAACATTTGAGCTACGCTATGAGCTGTTGGTTTAAATTCCCAGGTGGCTGAAAAGTGAGAAAACCATGGCTAAGAAATCAGCAAGAAATCACTATATCAGTATGATAACTAGGGATTTCTATTTTATTCCCGAATTTGTAAAGGTTTTGTCCAAGGTACACACAGACAGGGCCTTCAGGGTGAACGGCTTCAGATGCCAGTGTGTAAATCACACCATGCCAATTTACTGCACTGAACATGCACGTTGTCTGATCAGCAAGTGGACACAAGCTAACATCACAGTGTGGTTTATCTAAAGCATCTGAGGATATGACAATACAATCTCCCTCTGCGGTGTAGCAGTCTGTGTATCTGTATGAATCTTGATGTGATTCATAAGTATCTGAAGGTGCATTTGCACAGTCAGAAGCCAGGGCAACAGGAAGGGGCTCATTGCAAATGCATTGTCTGGAAGCAGAACTCGTAGTTTAACACCACAGTGCCTTAAGGACAGTGTGTGTGTGTGTGTGTGTGTGTGTGTGTATGTGTGTGAAATGGCCCGTGTTGTGAGTCTTTGCGCTGGCTTGCAGCTGTGCTCAATGCAGATGGAGAGTATGTACAGTGGTGCTGAAAGGCGTTCAACTTCAGTTCAATCACTTACTGGGACGACCTTAAATCCAGTTTGTGCGTTAACCTGCTTTTTCAAATTCCAGTCGTCATTTAAACACATAAACTGGATCTCAGTATCATCGCCAAGATTGATTGGATTGAAATGGAACGGGTCCTAACCCTGCTGTACATCCACATCTATGCAGATGGACCAACTCTTAAACTGTGAGCGGGGAGAAGGTGCTCAGACTCTGCATGATTTAAGCTCTGCAGCAGCAGGCGGACACGGTTACATAATGCAAAAGCCTGGGCCTCCCATGCTCAGCAGCCGACATGCTGAGTGGTGTGCTGCAGCAAGCCATCACTGATGGGAGAGTGTGAGGGGCAGCAATCGACCAGCATACAGTACTGTACCTCGATCAGAACTGAGCTAGGAGAGAGAGAGAGGGAGGGATAAAGAGAGCGAGAGCCAGAGGAGAGAGAAGGGGAGGGGGGGCGGCTGCAGAACGAAAGATCGAAAGCGAGAGAAACAAAAGAAGCGAAGAGAGAGCTGAGCAGAGGACAAGAGGGGGGAAAGGAAAGGCAGAAAGGCAGAGAAGGAGATAGATGGAAGGGAGAAACATACACGAGGGAACCCACAAGCGGCGACAGACTTGAGACGCTACAACTCCACGACCATGTCTTTGCTGAGACGACGAGAAACAGGAAGAGGCCGGTTTGGCTGGAAGTGTCCAGTTGGCCAGAATAGAGAAACAAATATGTTTGTGTGTAAAACTGTGTGTAAATGTGTGTGCATATCATTGTCACACTGTGGACAGCAACAACATGTAAAACTGGTCCATAGGCGATAACTATGAACAACACAGAATCTGGGCTATGTGGGCAGTGAGGTGTTTTATAATCCGAACAGAGTGTGTGTGTGTGTGTATGTGCTGTATCTAAAGTTTGAATATGTGTATAGATTCTGAGATGCGGGGCTGAGGTGGGTTCTCTCACCACGGAGTTGTACTGCGTCTCACAGTAAGATCTTACTGTGAACTCCATGTCTTCATCCTCCTTCTCCTTGACCGGTTTCTCAGGCTCCTCCTCCTCCTTCTCCTGCAGGTAGGTCTCCTGATCCTGGGGCATGTACGACATCTCGTCCTTGTTCTTGAACTCCAGACTCAGGATGGACGGAGGCAGTAGTAGCCCTAAGATCACCTGGATGACGGGGAGGGGGGAAGGAAGAGGAGGTGGTGGAAAGTTAGGGGAAGATTACGTAGTGACAAAAAACATGTTTCACGAGCAGCGGTGCAGAAGCTCCACCTCTGAATCATGTCGATGTTTGCGCGCCTGAATGACAAAGCTTCATGTTTATGACAGCTCAGGCGGCGGATCCCATCAATTACAAAAGTATTAGTCGGAATAGACAGGGAGTAAGACCACTGAGCTGCCACGATGGATGCCAGGGATACACAGCCACGGCAGATAAAGGAGGCAGACGTGCTGTAAACACTTCCGATACATGATAGTCAAACTAGAAAAGCAGGAGGCTGTGACCACAGTGAGAAGAGGACAGGGGGAGAGAGAGAGGTAGACAGAAAGCAGTGTGTGTGTGTGTGTGTCTTCTTATCTCTGGAAGCAGCTGCCTTTAACTAATTTAATTAAACTGTTTTCCCTGCATTGATGACTGGAAGTTTACGTAACAATCATTCGTGATGAGTTGAGGAAAAGAGTGGTTACAAGGGGTAGGTAGGGAGCAGTGAGAAAAACAATCACAAACGCAGCTTCAGCTTTCTTGTCAAGAGGTCAAAGGCAACGATATCAATAGTTCAGGACTCATCGATGTGTGAAGAAATCAATGCAGTCAGCGGTGAAATTCATTTGTAGCGTGTTCTGATATGAGTTACAGAGGGTTGGAGCCGAGCGTCAAAAATGTGCACACAGACTGTTTTGACAGCATTTTGACAATGTTATTTGTTGTGCATCATCAACTCCTGAGGGCACTGAATCCTGTTTGTTCCACTTGTGGTTTCCTCTCCGTCTTGCTTCTCCAATGAGCTTGACTTAGAAGCAGCACAGCACAGCACACCCCACCCCACCCCACCTCTCCCGCAGTCCCGCCGAGGCCGAGCAACGCTTACAGCACTTACAGGCTGCCCCTGCTCCGCGAAGCTAAACCAGCCAGACCCATCATCCCGTCTCCCTCTGTGTATGAATGAGTGTGAACCCACTCGTCCTCGCAGCGACTCCCAGGGCGACTCTTCATTATAAATAACCCCAACCCCTCTGATCTGAGCAGCTGCCTCCTATTGCCCTACTGCCAGGAGTCCAGAAAACCCATGTGGGCAAAAATTTCCCAAAATTCAACCACCGCCCTTAACTCAAACCTCTCCTCAAAAGGATGTTCAACCACACAAGCCTCAGTGTAAAATATGTACGACACAATTTCAAGGTTTTTTTTACTAATTGAGGTCAGTTCTTCTGACTCTGGCTTAAAGAAGAGAGAGAGCATTGTCGGCTTATACTAATGAAGTGGTGTAGGAAGTTCAACCACGAGGGTCACCTCGCCCCGATGCTCGTCACACTTGCAGATTGTGTTCAGTCCTGAGATAAAGCATTTATACTGTCAGAGGTGACCCGTCTACTTTTCACAGCCCGGTGCACACTCTCCACATCCTGGGGAATTAGTCATCGAGGCCAAACCACAGTTATAACCAGCCACACCGGTGTGTTCCCTCATTTAGCTTGTTAAGTGCTCATTACTAGAACATTGTTGGAAAAAGCTCCCTTTTCACCTTTATAGTCTGGATTCTATGTATATAGTGGATATTTATATAGATATACACTGCAGAGTAGATGATTAACTTGAATTAAAGTCTATTCTTTCAACTTAAGCCTAGTGGTGCATGAGATTCAACAACCACATGACTTCGCCAAGGAGGTTCTGTTTTCACTGTCGTTTGTCAGCAGGTTTACTCTAAAACAACCAAACCAATTTCCATTACATTTTGTGGAGGGCTGGGGCATGCCCCCAAGGAAGAACTTATAAAAATGTTGGGATCCGGTGCAGATCTTGATAAACATGCAGGTCTTTTTAGTTTGACTTTCTTGAACATGGCAGAATAAGGGGTTAGCATTGTCAGAGGTATCTGCTCTCAGAGCGCACTTATCGTTTCTGAATAGACCTGAGGAATTGAGATCAAGAAATGCACTGATTTTATAACTGTTGTAAAACTAGAAGGGTGCTTAGAGAGCACAAATATCTGGCCTCTGCTTCTTATAAGATATATAATGCTAAAAACAAACATGCAGTTTTCATTTTGTGTACAAAGTTTAATAGCAATCCTCACATCCACACTTCCACATATGCAGAATTTATGACCATCCTCTACTTTTCAACAAAGGAGTGATTTGGGCAGTATCTGCAGTAGTTTCTCAAGGAGGTCAAAAGGTTTCTCATTATTTTTCTGCCCAGCTTCCCTCTGTGGTCGTCTGAGGGACTCAGGGGTTCCACTATGAGTTCCTCTCTAAAGATGTGAACTCCAGACTTGTGATTTAAAGGGGACATAGCATGCCCATTTTACCACAAGTTGATATGGTTCCTTGGGGTCTTAATGAAATGTCTGTAACATACTTTGGTCAAAATACCACAAGGATCATTTAAAACAGCACCCTTTTTACCCTGTATAAAACAGCCCTCCACAGAGTGACCTGTTTTGAGTACCTGTTCCTTTAAATGCTAATAAGCCAGCTCCCCCCTCTCCCCCCTCATGATTTTAAACGATATAAATTACATATTTTATATGATATAAATTATCAAATATGCATCCCATACTTTGTATTCCCCGTCTGTTGTCCTGGAGTTTTAATTTTCCCAATCACATAATTAAATGTCCCCCTCTGCCCATCCACTACAAGCACACAAACAGACAGACAGAGAGAGAAAGAGAGGGGTGGGGGGGGGGGGCTATGAAGACCATCATTTACCCCCGAACCCCGACATTCAACGGGTACAACAACAAGCGGAGAAAGCAGAATTGCGGGCTGACCTTATATATACAGTCTATGGGGCTGACCAGCGCGGATAAATGCACGTCCCGTGTGAACAGCCAGGCGGCTGCGCGCTGTAGAACGGCGATGCGCTGCCTCGCAGCCTCGCTGCGTCCGGTGTAAACCCGGCGTAATGAGTGGGGGTGCTCTGTGTGTTTGTGCCAGTGTTACAGTAGTGCTGAACACTGCGGAAGTCTTCCACACTGTTGGCTGTGTGGCGTTGACACAAATTCCAGCTCACGCATGGGAGAGCGAGCAGTCGTGCCCGAGCAACTGCTGCAGCCTCCCAGTCCCAACGATCCAGACAAATGCCACATGTGAGTGAATCGCGGGCTGACCAGCGCGGAGAAATGCTCGTCCCGTGTGAACAGCCAGGCGGCTGCGTGCTTGGGAACGGCGCTGCGTCCGGTGTAAACCCGGCGTAACGAATGTGGGGGGACGGGGGATGAGGTGGGGGGTGGGCCAAGGCCATGTAGGGAGACTTCCAGTGCCTTGTTACGACACAAAACCCAGGAAGCTCAATCGAGTCACTCAAGCATGACGTTTCTGACTTAGAGGAACCATAACAAAACAAGTGTTTTTTCCCCAGAGTTTTTGGGTTGGTAGACATGCCAGATACCCACATTAACGTGTAGAAGCACTAACAAAGTGGAATTTGCATGCTATGTCCCCTTTAATGTAACTGTACTTTTACCCACAGGCTATCTCAAACATCCGGCCTACTTGTGTTACCTTCAGACCGGAGTTCTTGCGCATGCGCAGGCGTCCCATCCACATGTCGGTCAGCAGCATCTGACTGCAGGTGTGAGCGATGAAATCCCTGTGTTTGGCCGCTACCGCCAGCTGCAGGCAGGTGGCGTTGCTCCAGTTCTTCAGCTCGTACGTCAACAGCTTCATGGCCATCTGCTCATCTTGTTTATAGGACTGGTCGAGGAGTTCCACCGCCAGCTGGGCAAACTCTCTAGGAGATTATACAGTAGGAGATACAGTGTTCAGGCTCAGACATATGATCAGAGACAATAATACACTTTGTCCAAACATATCAAAATGTAATTAGTCTGGTCAATCACCGACCATCTGGATGAACTCAAGAGAAAAGATTTGCATGAAAACACTTGAACACACACACAGTAATGTCTTAAGAAGTAAGAAACGCTCTGAGCAGATCTCATAGGGATTGATTACAGAATAATGGGACAATATATAATATTTCTTTGAGAATGAAGCAGCACGATAAGAACAGTATAGAAATCCAGAAATGTAATACGGCAAACTCATCCATCCATCCACAAACACATCGATGAACACAACTTCACACAATCAAAAATTCAAATCTGCAAAACAAAAACGAAACACCCCCCACTGTTCCTGCATTTAAAATTGTTCTCTTTCAGAAACAAAAAACATGAATCAATAGAGATCAAGTTTCACCCTGATATCTACCTTAAAGGACTCACCTCTATACAGATACACACGAACACCCACTCAAAGTACACACAATATTTCACAATACACTGGAAAGCAATCGGTCAAGTGTATAACAACAAGGCACCAACCCTGCTGGGGATTGGAGGATTTATAAAACAAGGGTTTACAATGAAATAGACACACAGCATATGACACGTTTCAGCAGTGTTGCTGGATACGTGAATGAGTTTCTGATGAATTGCCTCTCTAATGAACCACTGCACTTACAGCACAAGGTGACTCTTTCAACAGTATTTGTTTTTCTGGTTTGTTGGTACCTTAAAGTGTAAGAAGTCCCGACAGAACGTACTACTATTTATTTTACCACACATTATAAATAACACCAGGTCAAACAATTATCCGGTGAGTTTCTACAAATACACAGACGCAGACAGACATTCAGTGGGGAAAGTGGGGGAGGTGAGCGCTGGTGGAAGAGGTTATTAACTGAAAATGAACTATTATTTTCATAGTAAGCATTTTCAAGTCGAGGTGATTAAACTGAAATGCAGATCGTTAACTAATGATGATGTATGCTATTAGATCTCTGTTTGTATGTCACTTACATCCTGTGGGAGTCAGTAGGCATTTAAAACAGGTCAGCTTCAACAGGAGAAAAGGTACATTAGTGTGTTTGTGTGTGAGCACACATGCTGGAGTTTGGCAGCACATGTTCCCATCTGGACTCTCAACTCAATTTTGGTGGAGTCAAGGGTTTTGTTTTGTCATCATGAGAAGTGCAAACAATGTTTTGCACACATTAGAGTATGTGAGTCTAGGCATCTGATGGGAAACACCAATGTTTTCATTTGTGTTTAACCACCTGATTAAAGACTACTCTATATAAAGATTGATGACATGACAGATCACAGAAAATGAAGCCAAATCATTTTGATGCCTGCAGTATAGGTCATAAATCCCTCCTCCATGCTGGTGGATGGGACATATGGACCAAATTAAAAAGTCAAAGTACATGTCAAATACATTTTTCTCAAAGATGATTTCTGTTATTTTAGGTAGTTCTCATCACAGTGATTTATGTTCAAGTGTTCATGTATCCAGTAAGTTTTATTTTATTTGGCAATTTGTTGCCAAAAACATGATTGACAGCTGATGCTGACTTGTGATTGGTCAAGTACTTGTAATGGTGGGACCTCGATATCACGGCTCCACACCACAATCACTATTGCTCCAAATGACGTCAAAAGCAGAAGATTGCGGAACCCGTATCCATGATATGTCGACCATCCATATACACAGTCTATGCCGGAAACTAAGAATTATCGTGTTTTCATAAGTCTACAATCTACATAGGGAGCAAGTGCTCTTCGACCGAGAAGAGGCCACCGTAGCTTCTCCTACATGCTTAGAGAAGGAGGGGTAAGTGGATGGAGTATTCAGTTGTTTGTCAGCGCTAAATCTAGAGCACTGGACCTTTAGTAGTTTAGTGCAGACATATAGCCATGACATATCTCACCCAGGACAATAACACTAGACAGAATATCTGTGTGCATCATTAGTGTCACTCACCTAGAGTT
Source organism: Hippoglossus hippoglossus (assembly GCF_009819705.1). Taxonomy (NCBI): domain Eukaryota; kingdom Metazoa; phylum Chordata; class Actinopteri; order Pleuronectiformes; family Pleuronectidae; genus Hippoglossus; species Hippoglossus hippoglossus. The sequence goes on along the minus strand of NC_047159.1, from coordinate 14,864,503 downwards.
GTGGTTTAGTTCCTGGGAGATGTCATCCACCATGTCGTTCTCCGAGGCTTCGTGCGCCATGGCCTTACAAAGCTTACAGGCTACCAAAGCCTTCGCCATGGCCTCTTCGCCATGCTGCCAAAAGAACAGTGCCATCTTCTGACGTTTCATGAGGACGGCCCAGACCATCAGTTCGTGGAAGGGGAAAGGGAAGTGGTTGATTTCCGGGTCGTCCAAATCGATGTCGACCTCTTCCTCTCGTTTGCGTGTGGTCTTCTGGCGGCCTCTGCGGATTGGCATGTCGTCCTGGTGGATGTCCGAGAACAAGTGAGCGGGGTGGAAACACGGAGCCATCGATGAAGAAATTGTTCAGGGGACTTTTTTCAGATTATAGTCACTACCATAAAGTCAGTAGAACAGGACAACATACTGTAAGAGTGTTTAAGTTTAGACATTCCCTTTACTCATGACTAACAAGCACTTGAGGTGAAGCATTGAGCGCCTCCAGGTTTCCTCACTGTCCTAAATGGCATATCAGCAGGGTTGTATTGATCTCCAATGATTTCACATTAAAACAGCTGAGGACTAACAATCATTGGATAATTACACACATGTAAGAAATGACGTTCAGTGCTACTAGAATCGCTGCTTGATTTATCCGAGATAATGTGGACGAAGACACATATGAAAATACTTCTGCAGTAAATTATTCAGATAGCGACACTTCATTGACATCCATTAATAAGTAAGTAAATTTATGAGCTCATGGATATTTAGAAATGATTGCAGTACAATATGGAGTCCAGAGTTAAAAGCAATACATTTAATACTCTTGAATGGCCATCTTGCTATATTAGTGAATGCTAAACTGGTTTAACTAAAATGAAGCAAAGCATCAAGGAAAGTAAATAGATTTTAACAGGCAGAAACAAGGAGAAAACACACACTGACAGGGAGACAGGTTTCAAACAGGCAGACGCACAGTGGAACGGACAGCCAAATACATTTGATATAAATACCTCTGAGAAAACTGGAGACACATGCTGTGATAAAAGGTTTATGATGTAGAGACTCCATGGTATGTACACCATGGATACATCCCATGTACACAAACCATGTATTATGTAATCCTGTTAGGTTAGTCATTACCTATTCAGCTAAATGTAACTGGGCTGCTCTAACATGTGTCATAAGAGGTGTATAGTTTAAACTGTCTGGGCTAATTAGTCCTTTTTTCTTTTACAAAATAAGAGAAAATCGAAATTGAAAAAAATATATAACTTTGTACGAGTAAGTGTGAAGAGTCTGATAATTAAATTTGACAACAACTGGCTCAAACGTGCATACAGACTGCCACCACGATGAATTAAATATGCCTCAAGGTCTTTCTTTCAAAGACCTTGAGGCGCACGGCACACACTGAAGATTCTGCAGACTGACACAGTACAACACTTAACACAGATTGCGAGTGAGAGGACTGGTGTGTTTCAGACGAAGGAGAGGAACAGTAAAGGAATGACTGAGGAACAACCTTGATGAGATCAACACTCACCTCCATCCCCAGCAGTTTCAGGGCTTTGGGCTAGAAAAGCAACAAAAACATAAACAAACAGAACAAGAAACCGTGTCGAATGTATTTTATAGAGCAGTTTACTCTCTAACTACAACACAACAAAGACTGACAGACAGACAGAAACACTCACATTAGATCGATAATAAGCTTTAATATCGAAAGTCACTACGTGATTTTGTTTAAAAGAGCTTGTGATTGACAGCATAATATATGTACAGCAACAATCATGTGTTTGTGCATTTTGTACAGTACTGAGTATCTGTATCAAAGCAGGGCATGTATGAATTATGTATTCATGAGCCATCATCTGTGTTGTTAAAAATAGCCCAGGTCTCCTGTGGGGATTTTGATATCTGCATCTATTTCAAGGCTTTGTTGTAAGTTAACATGTCTTCATGTGTGTTTGTGTGTGCGTGCGTGCATGTGACTATGTGACTGCATGTTCATTTCCTCTAGAAAATCACATTTAAATTGGAACTGATTCTCTCTCTCTCTCTCTGCCGCTCTGTCATTTTGCCTCTGTGTTCAGTCTCTGTCCCATTTCTTTGCTTTTGCTTTATCTGCGTCTTTCCAGCTTCTTTGTTTCTGCCATGGCAGACGTAGAATTAGGCACGTGAAGTCTCACACTGACAAACACGTAAACACACACTCAAACATAACATCACAAAGATGCACCATCAAGCAGAAATATGGTTTAACATACACAGCTGTGTATGTCTATTTTCAACACACCTGTGAAAAAGTATTGAGGCAGAATGACAGAATCTTACGTCACAACAACATAGCGTGAACATACAACATGTATTGTATTGTATATTTGTGATGTAGAACTATCACCACAATATATAGCACAATTTCAAAGATTTGTTTCTCCACTCTGGTTAAACGTCTGCTTATCAGTAAGTTTCTAAGTAAGTAGTTGAAATGACTTATGTACGTCATAATGATGGCGCATGATGAAAAGCCACCGCTATAGATGGATGATTTGTTGCATCAAGCTAATTAAAAGCTTGTGCTGCCGCTCTATTTAATGTGGAGATGAAGAAAGACGGGAGGTCGACTCTTACGTTTGTCCTCTGCTGATGAGCAGCACCATCACAGAGTTTTTCTAAACGTGTTATTTCAGTGCTTCAGTTTTTGATGTGGGCATATGTGAGAAATGTAGACTTAAAACTAACAAGACAAACACCTACAGCGCAAACCTACTGTTCCAGGCAATTATCCATTGGCTCACCATTATAGTTGCTGTTTTTTATTTAGCATATTGCTGTGAGGGACTTTGTAAACCTTTTTTTCTGATAATATGAACAAACTAATGTCTTTAGAAATGAGGTTTTTACTTTTTTGGGCTTCCTTCCTACACACAGAATTATGTTCTACAATCTCCCTCAAGCATCCTCATATGTTTAAAAGCTTCATCTGAGCAAAGGAAAGTCTTCAATGGTGTTAAAGTCTTAAAATCAACACACACAATCGTGTGTCGCAAAGATTTCTGTCATCCTTGCTCCATATCTCACCCAGTAAATGTGTACGTACACACTAATTACCTACTTACATCAGCAAGATGGAGTTCACCAGCGAGTGCGCAATAACTAATTAACATTTTATTATTAAAACGTAATTTGGTCGTATTATCTCTCTTGCCCTTCCAGGGCAAACTTGATCATGAGGCTCATTTCACTGATACTGTTGGTTTGATTAATGACATTATAAATTCTCAGACTTTGATATGCATTAAATGGTGGGGGACCCTAATGAGGGTGAGAATCAGTCACTTACCCGTTTGGGTCCAAACAGGTTGTGGTACAGAGTTCTGAATCTCTTCCTGGTGTAGTTACACCGATAAGCTCCGCCCATGAGGTATTCAATGACCAGGCCAATGTCGATGAGGCTAATGCGGTAGTCCGGGGGCAGGTTTCCCTAGAAAACCACACAGTGTTAACATGCAACAACCCGATACCAAGGGATTTATAAAGGAAGTTAAAGAAGAGGGAAATACAAGAGTACAACACAAATCACACAGTCACACACACTCAAACCACAAAATCCATATCAAACTCTTTTTTTGGCTATAAGAGAAAACGTGATTATCGGATTCACCTTGAAGTAGATCCAACTGAACCCTGGATATTCTCGCTTGGAAAAAACACACAATGTCAGTGAGTAAACCGCACGATAAGCAAGAGCAGGGGAAATGAGAGACACAGACAAAGATCTCTCTTCCAGCCTCTTTAAAGAAGTGTTTCCTCCACCAGACTGTGGTTCAGTTTGGGTTTTTTTTATTTCAAATTCTCAGAATCAAACCCTAACCCCAAAAATTGGTTGACAAAAAAATTGGTTACAGTTTTATGTATGGTGTTCCTCCTGGCGGCTTTCTAGAAAGTGAAACCTTAAAGCCCCAAGCTCAACTTCTTCTCTGAAATTCAACCGAGAAGCAGAAAATTAGGTGAGTTTAAAAACTCAGAAGCAATACGATTTGTAGAGAGAATATATTGTCTGAGGACAATTACAAAGCATGTAAAAGAAATTGAATGATTTGTCATAATTTGCATTTAGGGAAATAATGAGATTTTCCCATTGAGGTTTAACGCAGTCTTGAAGAGAGGGAAAAGAGAGAGTGAAAGAGGTAATGACTCATTAGCCTGGAAGAGAGGGGCAATAGCAAGGAAAGACAGACAGACAGCTATTAACGCTGGAGGGGAGAATCATTATTGAAATGGAAGTCCTTTCACGTCAAGACTATAACCATGTCAATACTCGCTGCTCCTCCTTGTGCCCTCAATATCAACCCCAAGATCCGGCAATCATTATCCTGACCACCAATGTTCCCTTTGAAATACACCAATTACCTTACATATCATTTACATCTATACCCTGACACCGTCTCCACCCCTCTGCAATCAGACAAAGAGACGAGGTATCCTGAGCCTCACTCACTCATCCTCGGGCCTGACTTCATATCCAAAGACTCAAATTCATCGGCAGCAGAGGCGAGGGCCGCACTGCTTGACAAACCCCCATGGGCCGGCTGATGCACTTTGAAGAGAGCCACAGACGCTGCTTGTCGATTCAATGTTGAACTTTGTGCTTCAAAGCGCGCAAAGCTTCACCTCCTCATCCTCCTGATATATATATATATATATATATATATAGTTCAAATGCAGCAGTCAGCGGTCAGCCAAGCCCTCTTTTAAATTCCCAGCGGTGGCGAAGCTCATACTAACAACTGTTTGTTTACACCTTGTATGGATACACTCCGAGAGCTTAGCCCTCTGCAGTTTTTAATTCTCCTGTGTATTTGGTAAAGGCTGAGTCCTGGCTGACTTACTAATGGGGAAGCTGCTCTGCTGAAAAACTCAAAATGTATTTTACTTGCTCTAAACCTCCGGAGTAGTTTGGACACCAAGCAAAGCGTTTTTGAATGAAAACTTAGTCGTATAAATGTAGCTTTAATCTTATTGTTCAAATCCTCTATACCTCTATCTACCATCAGTAAATAAAATGTCTGGAAAAAAAAACAGCCAGTGTCTGTGGCCCTCACAGGACTGTAATAAACACTCAATTCGAATGAAATGATAAGTCTGCAAACCCGTCTGTGTGCCGGCAGGTAGATCGGTGCATCTTATACCGGAGAGACAAACACTGCTGGTATACACCGGCTTCTAGCAGATATCAGTCGGTGCACATTCATGTGTTTTAGGGACAGAGCTTTGACATGAAGGCCAATGGGAGGGGGTGGGATGTATGTGTTGAATTTTTTCAAAGTGTTGCTTGCTCTTGCTAGCTTTTCCAGGATCACCAACCCTAGCTTTTAGGTGTCATTTTTATAGAAAGCCTATGAAAAATAATTTCATAACAATGATAGACAATATTTAAATATATAACATACACGGTCTGTATTTCTCGATCTTCTTCTCCTGTCAGTTGATGACCTACAGTACTTATCAACTACCCACATATTCTGGCTCACTCCTGTGCTTTCGCTGTCCCCGTTACATTTGGATTTCCCCTCACCCCTCGCTGTTATGCGAGACTCCAGGCCCAAGGTGTATTGCTATCAACCTTTGACCACAAAACTACATTGTTCACTTTCTCCGCAGGAAAACCAATTTCTGTGTTGGCAGCTGCGCTCCGCGAGCTAACCACAAGCCCTGTTTTGAGACTCAATGTTCACACAGTCTAATGAATTGGCCAGATTAAACCTGAGAGCGGCCCTCACAACTGTTATTAACACAAACACCTGCATCAGAATCAAAAGAAGAGCTGCCAGCCGCTGTCGGTGCATCTTGTCTGCAGAGAACTATAAAGGCAGGAAACAGCGATGACATGGTGACTCAACCCGAGGGATAGTCGTTATTTCTAATTAGCATCACACTGTCATACACAACAATGACACACAAACATTAAGCTACACTATGGCACTGACACAAAGCTCTGGCAAAAGAAGATGGTAATGTTATGCCATGCACTGCAGAGTGTGATTGCATGTTTGTGAATCTGTGGAGTGAGATGTTGTGTGTTAGTAAAACTGCATATTCTCTGCAGCAACTGGAGATTAGAGCTGTGTTTAAAGACAGGGTCGAGGTAAATGAGGGTGATTACAACATATAGAGCGTCTTCAGCGACTCAAGGGGTGGGGGGGGGGGGGGGATTAGGGTATTACTGTGATCAGCAGCGACTTAATTAATGAACACCTCTTAGTTCTAACAGAACTGACCTCTCCATCAACCCTCAACAGTGGGATCGCTCCTAATTGGTGTGCAGACATGTGGTGAATGTAAATCGCCTGTAATCATCACCACGCTATCGGAAGTCTGCATAAAAATAAAAAATAATCAAGACCGCACAGTGTTGAAATCGTTTGGCTTAAGTGCAGCCAAATCATACTTAAAAAACACCAATATTTTATTGTCTAAACATGAAATTAACACTGTCGTTATACAAAAAGATTGGTTTGATGTAAGCAATATCACTATTCATAGAATTAACATCATAAATTAATATTTAAAAACCCCACTAGTGCCCGGGCCACACTGGATGTGTGAAGGGTGGGTCCCGGAAAAACATCTTGCTTTTCATTTCATGTTATCATGTAAGAGCGGCCACACTGCAAGCGTGGGCTGCGTGTCTCAGGAGCATCACGTGTGTAAGCCGTGCTACAGTCGCTGTCTTGCCTGTTTTCTCTGTGTAACACGCACAGCTCATAGCAAAATAGTCAGTGAACATGATTTTTCACCACAGTTTCATTCATCTGTCAAACATAAATATTTTTGCAACACTTTCTGTACCCGTTTCAAATTAAAAGCCCTTCAGTGTTTCTGTTGTTTTAATTGTGAAATACTTACATCGAACACTACATAGGACCAAAGGATGCACAGCTGTATACTGTAAAATTCTGGCATTTAATTTTCTACTTAATTTGAGGAAATAGAAATAGAATAGAAACCTCACGTAGAAGCTCAGCAGCCGCCGATCTCTCTATGAGGACAACAGATGCTTGGGACGCAGCAGATCACACGCTGCACATGTGCCCAGTGTGGCTCAGGTGTAAATAAACAGTTTTTTTTCTTTAGAAATTTTTCTTTAGAAATTCTGTCTTTTTTGACAAGACAGAATTTAAGCATGAAGGGACAAAGAGAAGAGATGCAGCAAAGGGGCTGCGTCAGAACCAAACCTGCGGCCGCTGAAGAGGACTCAAGCCTCAGTAGATAAATAATATTGTTAATAATAAAAAAAAGTAGGATTAAATTGTTAGTATGCAAAGTTCTTTTTGATCAGCCCCACGGGCCTCTGTTTTCTTAAATTCCAGTTCTGTGGATGAAAGAATTTTTTATACATGTCGTGTTTGTTTACCATGGTGGTGTGTGCCTTAAAGAAAAGAAAGTAATGAGTAAATTGAGAGGGATGAGAGTCGTGCATAGCTCTACACAGCCACTGCAGCCCGCAACTCCAGCTGAAAGAGAAAAGCTGGCCTCTATTTGCAGTTAACAGCAACTAGGGCTACCAGACTTACACACCAACCGATGCAAACAGACGCACATCGCAAAAAAGCAACTGAAACACTATGTAGTCAAACATGTCATCTTTAATTAACACATTCAAGCCAACATTCCCAAACAGATGACGGGCCGGCAGCGATGCTCTTACCTTTTTGACATCTCGTACAAGGTGGGACAGCGTGTTGGATGGTCCATGCCTCTGGAAACACAACATATGAGGATATCATTATCATAACAGACAGCATCTACAGCTCCTTAAGACAGAACTGACCATACCTCACTTCACTATAAACTCCATGTTTTTCTTACAAAGTGTCCTTTCAATAACATTTCACTCAAAAACTCGAAATCACAATTATTTGCTGAAAGTGTGGTTTTTCCCTGGAGTGTTGCAAAAGATGATACTTGTCGTTCATGTGCAGCTGTTATTACCGTGTTGTAGAGCTCCTCCAATCTGGAGAGTGTGAGGAAACGGTGCACACTGACTCCGTTTTCAATCAGGAGCTTTACAAAGTCAACTCTGTCCAGAACTAAGGCATCCAGCATCGCCTGCTCCAGGGAACCGACCTACGGCACATGGAACAGATAATGAGGATAAAAACAGAAAACAGGACTTCAAGGAAATAAAGTTTGAGCCTCATCATTTACTAAAATACAGGATTATTGCAACAGGCAACTTCAGAACTCACTCTTATAATGTATTGAACTCGAGAGCAGCGTTACTGCTTTATGCTCTATCAATTTCACACGAGATGCGAGTGGAGGGCCACGTATTTGTAAAATATTATTTTTAATGTAATGAGGATTTTACTTAAATAGACAAATTCAAAACAGAGTGAGCTGAAATAAAATGCTTAGGGATTTTAATACAGCTTCGGAATATAGAGTCTGACAACTGCAAATAAATGCATACATTTCAATTATGTTCACGGACAAGCACAGTAGTCCTTAATTACTGTTTGTAACCATTTGTCAGTTGTTGAACCTTCCACCCATGACTGATTCTGAGCAACACTCTGCATCCAAATTAATTTAAATGCTGCAAGTATAATTTCACTCAGTTCAGTTTAGGGCATCATCTTTCCCTTTCAAAATATTCAATAATTGTTATTTTTTGGGAGTAAATCAATTTGAGCTGACATTTGTTGTACACTATGTTAGTTATTAAAAACAGCAGCGGAAAAACAGTAATTTAATGCCAAAACAATCTCGTGAGAAAAGACCCAATTAAGCAGAGCTGTATAAAGATATGTTAATATCAGTGGAAATGCAACGAGAACAAGCAGTGGAAGCAGTATATCTTCTGCAGTATGTACTATTCATTCTTTAACAAGGTTTATTGATCTTACAGGCCACTGCTGTCCATAGATGAAGATCTGACTGCGGGCGATGTCCACTCTGTTCCACGCTAGAGCTAAACTTAGCTGGTCAGGAGCAGAGGCGTTGGCACCTGAGAGAGGAGGAAGCAAGTTGATGGACAATGTCATATTTCTGACAAACAAGGAGGTTTTTAAACACAGATGCAAGGTTAAAGATCCTAACTTTAAAACAACCTGCTAGTGTGATCACCCCTGTCCTTTTGTTTGTTTGTTTGTCAGCAGGATTCCACAAAAACTACTGCACAGATTTCCAGACAACTTGGTGTAAGGATGTGACATTTTGGTGCAGATCCATATCAGAGGACAGAGCCAGAACTCTTTCTTTAAGATTATGAGATAGGCTTTATTTTTTTCACAGAGAATAATTCATAGATCCTTATGAAAAAAAGGCTGTCATGTGTTGGGGACTGATATTTATTGGCATGTTCAATTCTGGCAAGTCTAAATTATCTGGATCTGCTAAATCTAAATGTCGTTTCATAATAACACCTTTGGGGCTTGATGGAGGTACATGCAATATTCTAGTTGTCACCTTTGTTGTTCAATCTTCTGTGCTGCTTGAATATTGACGTTGATTTGTCATTACTGCTTCTTCGATTTTCATCATATGCTTATGAAGCTGAATGCTTATTGTTTTCTTGCTTAAAAGTTGGTATAGTATGATACGATGTAGGTTTATCTCAATCTTGGGAGAACTATGGAAAACATATTTTGTACTGTGCTATATCTCTGTTGTATGGTAGACAGAATCAACATATAGTATCTATAGAGATACAGTGTATGATGGTGGCTTTAAAGCGTCTAGCATTGTTTTGTAATGGTTGAAATGCATTGATTAGTAGCTTTTTGAGTTGAGGGCTTCTTATGTGGGCTGCAGAGGCTTCATCTAACTTGAGGCTTTGTGACACAACTACATCGCCCGTCTAATGACAAAGTCTCTGCTCTGCTGTTGCCTTTGGCCGAAGGCTGATGTGAGCCTGCAGAGAAGAAGATGTATTCACATTGGACAATGACAGCTTGTTCTTTGACGTAACACTTAATTAAATGCTCTATCTCATCGCTGCATAAATACCAACTATACCAACTGTGCTCCTTTGATTTTCTGTGTCAGTGAACATCATTTACTGTACTGTGGTCCTCGACTCATATATATAAAACTATATTAACTCAGAAAACAAAAGATCAAGAGACATTGTAGACAGATCCAATTAGCTCACTGGAGCTCTGAATGAAGTGGAGGCAAGAGAAATGGCATTCACAGGCAAGCCGACAATAATGATGGACAAAGTAAATGGCGACTTGTCTCAGTGAGAGCTTTGCTGTGTGTCACTGCTGTGAACAGACCGGACAATGTAGATCTTGTGTCCCTGTATGAGTGACAGTGAAACCATTTTCAGACCCATATGAGGTCAGTGGTCCCCCTGAGCTTTACCTTTCACCACTAAAATCTTATCAGTTCATCTTTGAATCCAAAATAGTGTTTGTACCAAATTTGAAAAAAAATTCCTTTAAGGTGCTCCTGAGATTTTCACAAAACCAAAAACATCTCTGTTAATTCACAGTGACCTTGACCTTTGACCGCAAAAAAATCTAATCAGTTCAGTCATGAGTCCAAGTGAATGTTTGTACCAAATTGTGTATAAAAGAAACCTCACTATTTTTAATCTTACTGCATAATGCAGTGTTAGCTTTGGTGTAACACGCCACAGCATTTTATCTTCTGTAGTCGGCCTGTGAGAGATTGACCAGGGAGATCTAACAGAAAACCACAGTCTGCTGTTTACATGAATAATTTACCTGTACACTGGGAGTTTAACAAAGTGAAAACAATAAGGAAATAATTGAACCTGGCCTTCAGAGAAATCCAGTGATGTGTAAAGGATTGTGAGAATCTCTTGTGTGCAGAAGAGACAGTGTAGTTTTTAATAAGCACAGCAGTATCATTGCTTTACACAGTGCTCTCTCTGACTTAAAGGTCTGTGCAGCATTACTGGAGATTAATGGTGTAAGTTCAGACAGAGCCCTTCTAATAACATGCACAGCCCCCTAATAAGAGCTTTAGTGGAGATTCAGTACGTGTATATTAAAAGGTAGGCTGGCCTTGCTCTTTTAAAAGCCTGTGGTGTCACTCTGGGAGGTTGAACTGCAGCCAGTTGACTTTATGGACCCGATCTGAAGGATATTGACTACTTCTGACAGCAGATCATCAATTACTCCAAACTCCCCTCTGTTACAACATGTGGTTTTGGCTGCAGTTTCCCCTTCAGCTCCGTCTGTTCCCACTTTCTATCACACAGGCTCACACATTCACTCCCTTTATTCTGTCTTTTTCTCCTCGCTCCTGCTCGGTTCACTGTGGATTCTTGACTGTGCCGTGCTTTGACGGGCTTCAGGCAGTATCTCAGTTCTTCGGCAAAAGATATTTAATCCAAGCATTTTAAAAAGCTCTCAGGCAGGTTGTGACTGATTTCATTTAACACTAAAAGCCTTTATGCGTCTCATTCAGTCAGCCACAGAATGAGACTTGCATGTAAAATGACCCCTTGTGCTCTTGATCATAAAATATTTTTGTCCCTTTCCTTAGTCCCCCTCTGTCATCCACTCTCTTCTTCAGTCTCTTCCTTCCATTCCTTCCATTTTTTCCTCCTGTTTATTTGATTTAAATTACTTCCCTCATTAACACATCCTTTATTTATCTAAATGTGAAAATGAATCAATGGAAAAGGTATAAACAAGTGAACAGAAATCAACACATGAATTCAGCAGAACACATAAGTGACATGTGTTCATACACATGGAGAGAGATGAAGACCAGGGATTGCTGCATGGGCTGAAGAGATCATTTCTTTTACACACTACTTCACATAAATTATGTAAAACACACTTTCACTCTCTCCCTCTCCAAACTTAAGTTTAGGCTCCTCAGTCTCTGCGGGTTGAAATCTTTCTCTGAGGAACAATTCCGAAAATAGTCAATCATATGCTCTGAATTGCTAAGTAGTCCCACAGGACTCACAGTTTTCTTTATACGCGTGCATACGGGTGTGTTCATATGTGGGTGTATGTGTGCAAGTATGTATGCAAACTCGAGCTATGTCAACGTTATATTCCTTGGAGACGCAAAAGCAACCGTGATCAATACAAGCTACTGAACAACCAATCGAAAATATTGATCCACGACTGTGTGTGTGTGTGTGTGTGTGGGAGGGTGGAGGTGTGGGAAACAGTGAAGTGGGAAATAGGGTAGAGAAACAAGAGAGATTTAGTTTAATTGCTCCGTCGGCACTTGACACATTTTCAATTTTGTTACTCCAATTCAGTGCTGGTACTGATGAATGCAGAGCAATTTGTTACAGCATATGGATCGCACTGTGCTGTATATCTTTAGGTACACTTTGCTGTGTCATGCCTTAAGACAATACAAGACACATGTAAGAACATTTAATCTTGGACTTTGGGACTCTATAGCTGCAATGTGGCCACTAAAACCATTTCTGAGACATAAGAGGTCATGTGGCGCCACAGTGTATGGTTAGGACATTGGCCAAAATATTACATTATTATTATTATTACTTGACATGGCACAAAGAGACGTCCCCTTCCATAATTCAGTGGTGACTTTCAGTGTCTTCCTGTAATTATCTGTCTCTGGCCGCAGAGTTAATGAGCAGCTGTGTTCATGCTAATAGATTATTCTGCAGGTGTTGTTTTTGTAACAGGCTTTCATTAGCATGCTGGAAACCTGGATTCACTGCAGGATGGTCTGTAACTGTAGCTCGTGCACACCTAGAGCTGCAAACGCCTCACATTTAAAGGAGTAGTTTGAGATTTTGTGAAATACACTTGGATGCTTTCATGCCAAGAGTTATGAGAGGGGATGACAGTACAATAATTACACTCAGCTACAGCCAGCTGCCAGTTGGATTAGCTCAGCATGAAGGCTGGACACAGGGGGGAAACAGCAAGCCCGGCTCTTTACGAGGCTAAAAATACAACCACCCATAAAACTCACTAATTATAATGGTATATAACATTGGCAGAATCCATTCAGAGGGGGGAAACTTAAATATTGTGCTGGGATAGAAAAAAAAATCTAATATTTAGTGAAACAGATACTTTAGTCATAAGTTAGTGAACCAAACCAGAAACAAATTGCCAACGTTTAAGACGCCTCCAGAATAGAGGCCCTATTACATTTTCCCCAAATCTGTAAGTTAGCGATTGTTTGATATAACATGAAAACTCAACACAAGTTTGCGCTTGAGTCTCCCTGCCTCGCAGTGATCCAAATTGCTTAATGGAGCTTTAAGAGAGAGGGAAAAAACATAAGCACAGATATCTATGTTTTATTCCGCAGCTATGAACTGAGTAAATGAAAACATACTTGTGTGCTTTGAACATACGCCTAAACTGGGACAGTGAGAGCAGTGTTTTTCTGCTCTCGATATCATCATCATTCCTTTTCATGTTCAGGAACTTCCAAATAACCCAATCCCTAGAGGGCAGTGGTGAAATGGAATTCACTTACTTTACAGGCATGCTCCAGCACACACACACACACACACACGCAATGTGCACGCACCCACCTTTGAGTAATGCAGTGAGGATGGCAAGGTCAATGTCCTGATGTCCCTCCGACCCCATCCGGAAAACTGTTATCTGAGAGAGAGAGGGATGTGGGGGGGGAGGGAGGGAGGGAGAGAGAGAGAGAGAGAGAGAGAGAGAGAGCGTTTACGTTTGGTGTATAAATCTACACAAATGACGCACTGCTTCCAAGGTGCTCAGAGAAGAGGAGAGGAATCACTCTGATATAGTATAATGAAATTATAATGTCCAGAAAATGTCAGAGTGAACCCAGGTAATTTCTAACACACAAATGAAGCAAATAAGAAAAAAGAACAATCTGTCCCAGGATAAAGAAGAGGTGTAATACAAGCAGAACACGCCGAAAGAAGATGTTGACTTTAAAAGTCATGAACGTTATGGACATTTTCCTGTTGTTGTGAACAAATCTGACCTGGACAATCTCCTGCTGTGTTCTTCAGATGTGAAAAGCAAACACTTAATTTTTCTGGACATTTTCTGGAGTTCGTGTCTGAAAACAGCTGCACTGTATTTTCTCCTCTCCAGACTTTCCTCTTCTCTCTCTTATCCTCCTCTGCAGGGGACACCACTAAACTCTCCAAATAGCTGCTTCACTGTACTTCACTGAGAAGGCAACCAAGAAAATGAGAGCAAAAACATGACAATATGAATAATGTTGCTCTCCAGTTCTGAAGATCATTTTATTCTTTTTTTCCTTTGGCTGAGTGTAACGTTTTTCAGATTAGGACTTAAGCAAAATATTTTACTCTGAGGCCAGTTCAGGTCTTCATCTGTGTAGACTTCAGCTGCATTTTTTATGTCCTGCGTGAGATGAACTAATGGTGCAATGGATAAAAGCCAAAGTCTGCCAAGAGGGAAATCTGAGGGAATGGGACAGCTTTTCTGAATTTATATGTTTTGTTATTTATATCAAATGTGTGTACACCGGCCTTGTTAGTAACTTGTGACTGGACATGCATACCCATACATGTGTGAAGGGCACCTTGTGGGAGCCATGTACGGGAGAATGCGTGTTCTGAATGCCTGACGAGCTATTCCTCTAATCCTCCCATCCACCCATCCATCTCCTCCCACCTCCCTCTCCTCCCTGCAGCCCATCTCCCTTCCCCATCTCCCCCCTATAAATGGCTTCATTTTGTGAAGCTCTGGGAATCTGTGGGCTTTGCCGCTGCGTTTGCTGCGGTTTTCCCTTGGGCGATGCTGCAATGCTGTAGTCGAACCCTCCTCTTTCTCTTCTCGCCCTATCGCTCTTTTCGCACTATCCAAATGCACAAAGTAATTCAATTCACATTGATGATTTACAGTGTCTATTATGTTGGCTCATTCATCATTTGAATACCATATGCTGATGACATCTCGGCTTCTCCCTGAGAGGGAAATGAGGAGTAGGGCATCGTGTAAGCGCCTAAGCCCAGTGTTATGCATTGCAAATGTAATTACTAATAGGTGCGCATCTAAGTGTGTGTGTGTGTGTGTGTGTGTGTGTGTGTGTGAGGTGGTCACCTGTGTAATAAAAAGGTAATTCTCTAGGTGAAATAGGAGTGCACTGGAACGTGAAGGTAGCAGTTGAGGTCTTTACAAGTGGGGACATTAATGAGTGGCTGGTGCAATGTGTAATTTCATGTTTAGTTACTGTATGTGTGTGTGTGTGTGGGTGCGGCCAGTGGCTACATTATTATTTGCGAGAATGCATCTTTGCATCCACTCTAATAGATTGTTAACAACACATTTAAGGAGCCAGCTGCCAACACGATACAATGACTAACCAAGCATGCGTGTTTGTGTTTTAAAGTATTTCTTCTGTGTGTGTGCCGTGCGATTCTAATAGTTTGTACTTGAACTAAATCCATTTGAGAAATAACTCAACATGGCACATTCCTCCGCAAAGGTCCAACAGTTCCCTTATGAAACCACACTTAAATTCACTAGATCAATTATTATAATAAAAATGATTCTCTGAGAAATCAACCAGAATGTTTAAAAAGCAGAAAAAAATTAATTCAAATCTGCACAAGAATGGTAACGAAGAAAGGAGGAGGAGGAGGGAGTTATCGTTACATCAGAATGGAGAGTTCTCTAAAGGTGGATGACGCTGTGATAGAGGAAATGTGATGTTTATAGAAGATGTTACTCCTTTGTTTCTATTCTTCCCTCTCCCTTTAGGCCTCTGCACCTTTACCTCCATCCACTCCTACCCTCCCTGCTCCCCACCTCCAACCATTAATCCCCAGCAACCTTTCACTTATATACTACGCCACACCACCATCACCATCTTCCTCTCTCCGTCCTCCTCCCTGTTCCCTTCATTCAGACACACCCCCAAGGTGACCCTGTGGTTATGTGCTACTTGTTATCACAGGAGCTTAACAACACAGAGGCTACGTAAAAACAAAACCTCTATGACAATGCTAGGTTGCTTATTTAATTGCACTGATTCGAATGAGTCATCAATAGGTGTGTGTGAAGGTAAACAAACAGATCCTATACTCCATCTTTTTTCCTCGTCCCTTTCAAGCAAAGGTGTTCGTGAGTATTTATTGTGAGCAAACAAGTTCAGTGGAACAACAATTATTTTTTAATAGATATTTTGTGGGTATTTTCCAGCTTTATTTTATTGATAGAACAGTGGACAGCAAGCGTGAAATAGGGAGAGAGAATGAAGGAATACATCAACCAACAAAGG
Organism: Hippoglossus hippoglossus; assembly: GCF_009819705.1. Lineage (NCBI taxonomy): Eukaryota > Metazoa > Chordata > Actinopteri > Pleuronectiformes > Pleuronectidae > Hippoglossus > Hippoglossus hippoglossus. Next base: position 14,848,285 of record NC_047159.1, on the reverse strand, counting down.
TCAGTTTAGAACACTACCCACGGCTGTAGCTGTTGGAAATCAGTGTAAAACGTCTTCAAGATCTTTTATATATTATTGAGAAGTGGACTGCCACAGTCAATTAATGGGAAACACTGCACATAACTTCAAGCGCAGCAAAAAAGTGAAGACGCCTGCAGTGAAATTAAACACATAATTTTCTTGTAAAATGTCCAGAGTAATCAGTAACCCGAGTGGGGAAATTACCACGTCATGGCATTCCTATAGCCCACTAACCAGAAGGTCGGTGGTTTGATCCCCGGCTCCTCCAGTCCGCAGATCATGTGCCATTGGGCAAGGCCCTTAACCCTAAGTTGTGCTCGATGACTGTGCCACCAATTTGGGAATGTTGTGTGATAGAAAAATCCCTGTGCACAGAAGTGCTTTGTGAATGGTTGAATGTGACTTGCACTGTCAAGTGGTCTGTGACGTTCAATGAGACTAGAACAGCAGCGCTATATATAAAAATCAGTCCACTACTAACTGTAGCTTACACAACCTTAAAATGCTCCATATATTTCTGACATCACTCAGCCTCTACAGTGACACAGGGGGTCAACGTACGAGCGACAGAGCACTGACTTGTGTCTGTCACACTGAATCTCTGTTGACAAGAGTAGAGGAGAGAGGAGAGGAGTTGAAACGCTCAGGAGGGGCAGGGATCAGGAGGATAGATGTGAGACAGCATGAAAGCGGCATCATGTGTAAAGCAAAGGAAGACAGGAGGAGGCAGATTAACTGTTGACAAATTGAAGACGGATGTGAGAAATGAAAAGGGAAGAGGCAGAGCTATCTCTCTCAGCATGACTGGGCTCCGTCGGAGGTTGCCACAACTTCAGAGACACTAAGCTACATGCTTAGAGGATCAGAAAACTGCTCTTCACGCCGCAGCGAGCGAAGCTGATTGGAAAACATTCATCTTCATTTAACAGGCAAAGACCCTGCTGACGCTGCTGCATGTACATGCCAGACACATGGCTTCACCACGCATGGCACACACTTGAACAGCCCACAGAGGTTTCCAATGATCTCCTCCTGTGTATCTTTTACTTTTTGGGATGAACCATTAACTGTGTTTTTTTCCCCCATCTTCATTCAAGAGTGTGGTCTTAAGGATTTACTAATCTCGTGTTCAGATTTTGCAACGCTCTCACTTAAAACCCTGCACTCGCACTGCTTGTGCTTGGATTTCCTGCGCTCCAGCTTCAGCTCTTCTCCTCACTCTCACGCTGCTTCTGTGCGCACGTGAAATGTCAACAAGTCCTGCTCTCAAACTGAAAGACCATGCGCTTATTAAGATAGGAAAAAAAACCACATAACCCGTAAACAGTCCAAAGTATAAAAGAAAAAACAGAGGGAATAGGTTTCTCTACTCAGGAAATGTTGTACTGATAAACTGCCCTGCTGATCATGAGCTCTCCGCAGATTTCTGTTTGTGGTTCTGCACCTATTTTCAAAATTGCTCTTCATCCAAACCACAATTCATTTTTACCTCTTCTCATACTTCTTGTCTCACATGCCTCCACCCTCCCTCTTTCACTCCATCTGTGCCTCCCTCCCTCCCACCCTCTCTCTCTTTCTCTCTCTCTCTCTCATGGTCCATTTAAGTCACTCGTTCACTCTCCTCGTCTTCCTCCTACTAGTTCTTATAGTCTCTGTTGTCAGGGAGGGGGAGGAACATTGTGGGCTGGTGGTTCCTCCTCAATATTTAATCCGAATTAAACATAATAGGACTATTCTGCGCTCAATAATTCATACCAAGCTGGGAGATACCAGGACAGTCATCTTGAACCCTCCTCCCCCCCTACACAAACCCACACCACCCAACAGAGGAAGAGGGAGGCGAGGGCTGGAGACCAGTTACTGTAAATGACAACAGTGTGCGGTGATATTTAAATGCATGGACTCTCACGCTGCCTGTGGTCTTTTCAGTGCTGTTTGACATTCATGTAATGTTCCACCTTTGTGTAAAAGAGATAAAAGAAACACGACAAGCGATGCGCATATGCGATGAAGATAATTACCCTCTTCATCCAGACAAATTGATACAAATGTGGCTGATGCTTTCTTTTAGTGTTCTCTTTCATTGCACTTACATAACCCATCAGCTATATACTTTAAATCAGCTAGCCCTGTGTAAAACTCAAGCGCTTGCACATCATTACTCATTGATTAGCTTTGCAATTAGCCCCCCCCCCCCAACTCCACTTTATCCGACGTGAGATTTAATTATCATCTATTAGAGCAGATTTTTTTACTGGGCTTAAATTAGACTGAATGCAAACACGTGACTAGCTAATTTTGTGAAGCTGTGGCTTGTAGCTGTAAATAGCACTTCTCAGTTTTGTAATTTACTGTCTAACTAACTTCACAGTAATATGTTAATGATAACATCTGTCATGTGGCATCGTGAAATGACAGAGTTAGAGCAAAAAAATAAAATTGGCTACGAGGCTTGAATTAAACTGCCTGTTCCACTTGAAAAAATAAAAAAAGCACAGGTATAAATTCCAGCCTGCACGTAGGATTGTGAGTTTATAGCCTCTTGATATAAAACAAACAGACCTGAGTATGACAAACACAGCAGAGGCAACAGGAAACAAGTGAAGGACAAAATGTTTTCATGAATAAACCAACAAGCTGAAAATAAGGAAAAAAGCATGTCCTTCTTTGGACTTCACACACACACACACATACGCGCACGCACGCGCACGCACGCACGCACGCACACACGCACACACACACACACACACACACACACACACACACACACACACACACACACCCTCTCTCTCTCTAATACATTATCCCAGTCACCTTTAGTCTTTCTCTTTTCCTCCCACACTTTGGCTTTCGTGCAGCGGGGCCAGAAAAATGAAAGCACAGGCAGGCGTACTGGCACAAAGACAAACACACACTATCATTTACTCTCTCGCTCTCATACACTTACCCACTTTGAGACCAATGCACCCACCCAGGATAAACATGCATCTGCTGCCAGTTTGAATGGGTCAACACATGTTATCTAACCTGGTTTTGTGACCCAGCCCCTGACCTGGGTGTTAACATGAGCTTGACACATCTTGACTTTGGCTTAAACACAGGTTTCTAGAATATGTGACTGTGGTTAATACTATAGTATCACTGTATCCCTCTGGAGGGAATTCATTACACCTATGTTAAGTCCTGTCAGTTTCCGTATATTGATTTTAAAATGATCTCACTTGTCTTAAAAGCACTTTGTGATCTTGCAGCAGCCTACTTGTCTGACATGCTTCTGATGTATGAACCAGAATGGTCCCCTCAGCTCCACCAGATACAGAACAGTTAATGCACTGGCAGAAATACTGTACAGTTTGTTCAACATGTAGGACTATGTTTTGTTTCCTTATTGTGTGAGAGGGGACAACAAACATCCAGTCCCACAGACCGCATGGTAAACTGTGCAGCTGTGAAGGCATCCCCCCCCCCCCAATTAATTTCAAACAGTCAATTCTACAAGGAGTGCTGCATTTGAATAATTGATTCTTAACAAGTGGTTTAACTTTGATCAGCTGCTTGACTTTGACTAAGTTTGTATGTGTGTGAACTAGTTGTCCTTTAAACATAGGTCTGAAACCAGGGTTTTCTCACGCTTGGATTTACCAGCGTTCGATTTTTATGATCATACACATGTATCAAGTATAAAGTTTTACACAGAAGCTGCGTCACACCAGTGTTTCATCCAAACTGTCAAACTGTACCGGACCTATTCAATTTCAAATTGTTCCATCTTTAAGTTCCACAGTTGTTTGACTTGTGGTCCACCAGAGGGAGCATGCCCTGCAAATAATTGCCTGCATCAAAAGATACAACTTTCTAAGAAACATCTGCTGTGATCTAAAAGTATAATGAGTCGAGCACAACCTTGTCTGACCTCCTACACAGTACTTTGTGCCAGAAGTCCTGAGCACTCCTGTCAGAAGCTTGCAAACACTACCCGTAAGCCTGCATAAATAGCCTGCATAAATAAGATACCTGATTTCAAATTGTGTCATGATTGTTTTTTATGAAAATGTAAAAAGCCCTTTTTTATGAGGAGCCGTCTTGTCCTTTGTTAAAATGTTCCATTATCTCTTAGGACACTGCTGAGAGTAGTAGTACCATGACATTGAACAAACAAGACGTGTTGTCCCACCTATTCCATACTCTGAGATGTCACTGGGTTTCCTCAGAGGTTGTCGGTTGTACTGAAACGTTGTGTGTTCTCAAACATCGCTGTGTTTCGACCCCTGGGGCCATTTCTGTGATGTTGCCAAAAATACTCTTGAGTGCTCAGTTTCTGGAAGGCAGTGGTAACAGTTTGGTAAATTCAGAGAGAGACAGCATCAGATTATCTGGCCTCTACAGCTGCTCCTGCTGAATGATTCACATGTCATTGTTCTGCGCTGGCGTATTGTGTTCAGAGGATCCATCAGTGCAGTGTGAGCATCAGTCAGCCGCTGGAACCCCACTGAGGACACAAATCAATCCACTTACACGCTGTGCAACTGTGACCAATGCTAGGCAGCCTAAAAATATGACATGTGCTGTGTGTGTGAACACATACTGTATGTGTGTGGTTTGTGTGAGCATGTGCTTTTGATTTCTTTGTGTGACTCAGTGCACTATTATGATTATTAGAATAATCGAAACACATCATGATTAACCTGCAGTATTTGTACAAACAGGGGGTGGAGTAGCATGAGATAAACACCTGGCAGGGTCATCTCACACATTCCATCCTTCATCATGATTAAATAGAGCTTGGGTGTGTGAATGCTTGTGAATACAAATTAATTAGGGAGTTTGGATCAGTGGCAGTCTTTAATGAATTTGGGGCAAAAAAAACATTCACCTCCTATGGTAAAGTGAATGTTTTTTTTGCCCCCTCACTCACACAGATTAGAAGTGCACGGGAGGCAAAGTTTCGCCACTGAAACATTCACACATATCTAAATGTGCCCTTATAATTCTTTTACATCAAATTTACCAGATATGTGTTTTTTTTTAAAAACATGGCTTAACCCGCTAAAAAAGACAATCGACTCCTTTGCCATTGCCAGTAGAGGAGAGAGAGAGTTCTGTTTTTTTCCCCTGGTGAGTCATGTTCAACGTCATTAGCGTGCCTGAAACCAATGTGCCTGTGTTGCATCATGCTGTTGCACATTGTTCCCAGGACGCAAAAGCTTCATGGCTATTTACGTGTCAAAGCCCAGAAGTTCAACGCATGTAATAATGTCATGGCAGAACAGGTGCAGCGGCAACCTCTGGACTGCCAAAAGATGATGAAGAAGAAAATATCACGTTCACCCAGGAGTCATGTTTCCATTTCCACCTTATGGAACCAGAGCAGATAAAAACCTGTGTCCACTGCAGAATAGGAATGAAACGGTTACAGGTTTTACGATTAACCACAGTAAAATCCCAGACGGTTAGTATAATTGTGGGAAATTGAAATTATCATTATAACTGCATTTGTTTACCATGGCCTAAAAACTGTCCAGCATCAACCACAGTGAATAACGGTGTCCTACACACAGGCGTGGGTTTGTTATGTGCATGTGCGAAGTTTACTTTGTTTTATTAGCTCAAACGTTTAAGATAAACGTGTATTTATACACACTGACATTTTGCGCGCACGCAGTTCAACTGCAACACACAACACAAGACGTGAGATAAAGTGCACAGCCAGAACTTTAGACTTAAAGTGACCGGAGCGATCAAGATTCATGATGCAACGTCATCAATTAATAACAAAATACATGTGATCGTCAGTTTACGACAAAGACGAGCAGATACACACACACACACACACACACACACACACACACGAACACAGTCCTGCAGACAGAAGAGAAGCTTCCTGCAGATTATGACGCAATGCAGTGTTGCAGACGAAGCAACGTCCTGTTTATCCATGAACATAAACATGAATTTATGGGTTTTTATAAAGATCAGTTCAATGTGTGTGTGGTTAGAAAAGAGCAGAGGAGCAGAGTCTCTTGTTGACCTGCGTCGGGTAATGTGCCTGGTTGCCGTGCTGCTGCACATCACCTCTACACCCACCGCATTTAAGTGCATTAATAAGAGGTGAGCACCGTATGACTGACAGTTCTCTGAGGTGACTGAGACTCCAGCCCGGGGGACAGGGATGTGTGTGACAGCCATGCTTGACAAGATGTGCTTCTTGACTTAAACATGGCCAAAGCGGCACAGACTCTCAAGTGGAGGCCATTTGGTCCCGAACTTCATCTGAATACATTTACATCCACTTAACGTTACATGTCATACATAAAAGATGGGGTAATAATTGCTTCAATAAAAGTTTCACGCTGAGCAAGCTTCATTTGTTCCTGCTTAACATAATTTTCATTTTGGGGCTTTGCTACACAGGGTTAGAGTTTTATGCTGACATTGGTGTTATTAGTGACATTTTGTGTATATACTGTTTATATTTTCTGTGGTGCATCTAAAAAAATATAACCATGCATGTGCATAAATTATGTATATGTGTGTAAATAATGTACGTACATGTGTCTGCCAGCATGTGTATGTGGACATGTATGAAAACCACACTCACCAGCTCCTTCTTCTTCATGCACTCCATGAGAATGATGAACAGATGTTGGGCCTGAGTGCGGCTGTAGGTGAATGTCTTCTGGATGGTCACCAGCAACTGGTCTCTTAGCGACTCATTAATTATGCTGTAGGAGCGGAGGTGAGGGGGAAATAAGACAAGAAAATGTCAGGTGGGTGCAAGAGAGAGGGAAGGAGAAGAAGAACAGTGTGGGGGAAGCAGGCAAAGTAGATTTATTTGTCAGTAGGTAAAACCAAGGTTGACTGGGACTCTCAGCATATTTTCTCTGAGTCGTTGATGAGGTGGGAATCTGCAAGTTTACCTTCATCTGTAACTGCATATACAGTATGAAGCTATAAAACAATGCTGAAGCAAATATAAGTAAAAATACACATCAGATAATTTCAGAAAGCATTTTTCAGGTTCTTCTTTTTATATCACTTCATGTTTTTATCATAACAATATTTCTTACATATTACACTGCAGCTTCAGCATTACGTGTGTATGAAAAGTTTGCATATGTTTGATCTAAGGGACTTGAGGTCTTTGCACAACAAGTCTGTAGTTTTCGTCCAAAATTGTCACACGTTTAAAAATAAATACAACCTCTTGTTGTGTGCATCACGTTTACACCCAGACTCGGAAAGTTAGCCCCGTCGTTAAAGGTTTACTGAAAATGTTCAATTTGGTGTTGGTGTTGTTTGAGCTGTTCAGGATCAATTGGATAACAGAAATGGGTTTTCTCAGTGATGGAATCAAACTGGACCACTGCGATCCTGAAATAGACTTGGAAAAGGTCGGCACAACTTCGCAGCTCTTTGGTGAGAAGATGAAATTCTCCTTGTTCCTGACGGCTTAGATGGATGTTCTAAGTGAGAGGACCACAAAATCATCCCCACAGGTCGACTCCATTTTTATCTCCTACTGCAAGTTTCAGGAACGAATAGAATAATAAAATGCGTTTGACTCTGTGTGTGATGATTTTTATTAGATGATTTACTTAATAGACATGAAAAATACAGACTTGTTGTGCAAACACCTGTTATCTAATCATTTAGTAATAATCAAAATCATTTTGATCAGAAAGTCTGATTGCAAACAATCTCCCCAGAGTAAGTGATTTTCCACAGTGGATAAAGGTTGTATTAGTTAGTGTTTGTCCTCAGATTACAGCATGATGTGCACATGTGAGAGAGCGTACCCTCCCTCCTCAGAGTATTTGTGTCCAAAGGCCAAGATGTCTGACGCTCTGCCACTGCCATCACACACCACCACTGGAACTGGAGGAGTGTCCCTGAGGTACTCCAGCACAATGGAGATCACATTAGGACCTCCCTCCACAATCAGAGCCACCACCGGCACACCCTGACCAATACCTGCACGTAAAGAGAGCGGGAGCAGGAGAGACAGGGCGATGGAGGGATTGCAGGGGGGAACAAAGGGATGAACAATTCAGAAAAGGGACAGAGAAGTAAAGAAAGAGAAGACAGGTTAAGGACAGAAAAAGACAAAGGGAGGGGAGTCAGGTTTGATCTACAAATAGAAAAGCTCAAACCAAATTTACCAACCACGTATTAATGTGTCGCTTGTGATGCTTCCTGGATTTATTGCCAAGACGTTGCACACTTTCTAATTATGGCACAGAGGATTCAAAAAAATATACCAAAAATAACCAGCCTTTCTTTGTTCTCTGTTCGTGTGAGTGTGTGTGAGCGTTACACTGATAAATCCCTCACTGTTCCACATAGATTGCTCCTTGCCTGCTAATCACAGGCTATTTAGAGTAATTATGCATCATTAGCAGGTGGGTTATTTCTGTACGCAGTGAGGCTAGTACAGGAGAAGCTACTGTAGATATGAAAGTTATTGCCAAACGCTCAAAGGAATTTCCAGCTTTATTCTCGCTCCTCTCTTCCTAGCTGTTGTTCCTCATTAAACCAAACCATTACAGACACCATAAACCTTGTTCACTCTCATTCCTAATTCCCATTCTCTCTTATCCCCTTATGTTCTTTCCCCTTTTCGTGTCCTCAGTCCAATCCACTTCCAAAACTCCCTTCTCCCCTCATCCTGCCTATTCCTGCTAACCTTCTATCTTCCTCTCTGCTGTTTTTTTCATCATCATCTCCCTCTTTTTCTGTTTCATGAGGTTGTGTTTTTTTACCGGGTATTTTGACTCTTCTAATTCAAAAGCTGTGTAGCTGCCGGATCTTCCCCGCCCTGCTGCACCCTCAGCCTGGTCTGCATAATTCACAAAGGAGAAAGCATAGTCTGTCTCTCAAAACACGCAGGCAGATGAGCACGTACAGATGTGTGCTTACAAACTTGGCACACGCGCTCGCACACACAAACACAAACACACGCACGGATTTGGGAGCAAACCCTCCACCATTACGCTTTGCCTCACACAGCCTCGTGCGGCCTTGTAACAGGGACAGTTACATAAGGAGAATATTTTAGGGGCCTTGCCTTCTTCAAAGAGGTAACACGTCACTGTGCCACAACACATCACACGACCATACATCAACAGGGCGGAATGGGAGAGAGAGAAGCAGACTAATGACTTGCATTTTTGTGTCGGATTCTTCCATTTCTTTCGGATGTCTATTTTTTCCGTTACCTGGGTGTGTGTACGCGTGTGCCAGTTTACGGCTGTGTCGGATAGAGCATTGATATTGATGACTAGTGAGCTCTTGGAGGCAACGCCGCACTATGTAAAGATTATTGTTCTACTGAAAGCCACCGAGGAGCAGATGAGAAGGGGAAAGCACAGCTGCGTCATGGCTAATTGGTGGGAGGAAATTCTCTATCACCATTCATACACACACATGCATTTCGATACATACACACACACACGCATGCATGTCCACGTACAACTTAACAAAAATCCCCAAACATGTGCATCCACATACACACACACACAGAAGCATGCCCATACATACATACTCATACACGGTGATAATAAGTAATCTTCTGTTTTCCCTGACTTTTCAAAATCAGCAGGCACATGTTACTGTTATAAATATCTATATATACATCATTTAATATTTGTAACATCATGTCATGCCCACAAATCTATTTTTAGTTTAGTTTTACAGATTTGAATGTACAGTTTGCAATTCTGTCTCGATGGACATAATGTCACCTGAATTTCAACTGGTGCCACCTCCACCAAAAAAATCGGCCACACATTCCAGTCCTGCTCCTGGAGGCTTGTGTGGGAACTGAGACCTTAAAGTAACCAGTGTTGATGCTCGGCCAACTGCTGCTTCCACTGAACCTGCAATTTTACACTTCTTTAAATATAATCCTGCTGTTGTTAGAAAACTAAGTCCTTTGAATTATTCCATCCATGTGGGTGGATTTAGCGCTCTGAACTCTCCCTTTCATATTAAATAAAACTCTATTTTAATACAGCATGTGCAGTGTGGTCACATGAGTCAGCACTTTCAGAAGCACATATATTGTTCTACATCTATTGTTCTACACCCATTCCTGGAAAGCTAATCTGCTAATCTGAATTTGGTGAAAATGCAATCTTCTTACTGGAGTTTACAAAAGTGCAGCACTTTTATAAAGTGGACTGGGTCTATATGTCTGGTTTTTCTTCCCGCTGTTTCGTGGCTGTGGCTCAGGATCTAGAGCGGGTCTTCCACCAGCCAGAGGGTCTGTGGTGTGATCCTCAGCTCCCCCAGTCAGTTGCTGAGGTGTCCTTGGGCAAGACATTGAGCCCCCAAATTGTCCCTGATGGCTGTGTTCAGTGTATGAATGTTAGAAAATCAAGCCAAAACGCTCAATACAAGAAGGAATAAATTAAAGTAACATAAAATAAGATAGTAATGCTATGATGTGAATAAAAACAACTTAATGACACTCAAAAGCCTGCAAGAGCGTCAGGGTCTTTAGTTTCGTCTTAAATGTGTTGATAGAAGGGAAGCACTTAACAGTAAAAGGTAGACTGTTCTAAAGCTTCGGGGCTGCGACAGCGAACACACAGTCACCCTCATCCTCATCCTCAACCTCAGCCTTTAGCCTCGGCCGAGGAACAGCCACGAGCTGAGAGACCGGAGAGTGGAAAAGGTGGTGGAAGCTCCAAGACTCAATTAGGGGCCAGGCTTTTTAGTGCTTTAAAAACTGTGTGTGATAGAAAAATTGCTGCAAGAAAATGTGGTTGTGAATGGGTGAATGTTACTCGTATTGTAAAGTACTTTGAGTGGTTGATAAGATGAGAAAACCTCGATACAAATACAGTCTATTTCCATTTTTTCTTATACTTCATCATTTTTGTTTATGTTTCAAAACTCAAGAGTAAAGTGGGTTTCACTTCTGAGGGAACATGCCACCCCATGACAAAAATCCTAATAGAATTTGGTGATGTTACATGTATGATGTTTCTGTCTGATTCTAAATGCAATAACAAAGCTTTTACATCTACAGATATTTGTAGATGCACTGACTAATCTCCTCTAAACCCGTTCTTCCTCCTCCTCCAGCACTGGCTTTATCCATGCACCAGTCACACAATTCAACATATCAGATTACACAATCATCCCTCTGTATCCCATCCATAGTTTTTAGCCCAGTGCCCACACCGTATCTCTCAGGAGGGAAACTACCCTGATGGTCGATGAGGATCCACAGCCAGTTTCTATTTTTATCCTTGTCTGGGAGAGGAGGAAGTAACGAGGAGCAGAAGGAATTTGGGAGGAAAGGCAGAGCCCGTAAGTGAGACACACATAACATGCTTAAATGATGCTAATTAAGGATTCAGCTATGACTCATCCTCTTTTTGTGTGTCTGTGTACATGAGTGTTGCCAAGTTTGTACTTGTATGAGTCAAATTAGTATCAGTAGACTCGGGGAGGTGTGCTACATTATGTGGGTCATTGTCTTCGCACCCCCTCACACCAAATGTAAAGACACACACACATGAACACGACATTATCTGTGCAACAACCAAAGGAGACGGGAAACATCGCATCTGTGAAGGCAACACGACACGACAGGCTACAGAACTAAAGGTCACGGGGTTTGATGCAGAAAAAGCAAAGCTTCATTTTTTTTTTTTTTTGTCATGTTGTGACATCAAGATATTCTGTTATTTCTAACCAGGTCACAAGAATTCTGACTGACTCAGGCCTGTTGTGCCACCTTTTTACCAGGAGCATGAGTTGTGGGGCCACCACGGCCGAGTGAGCCCGAGAGAATTAATCATGAAAGGTGTCATTGACCAATAAAGGACCAATACAAATATTTACAACAGGGAAATAGGTGTTTAAGAAATATGACCCTTGTGATTTGTGTGATGATTTGTTAGTCTGTGGGTCTGTGAGACTTTAAAGTGGTATTCAGTGATCTGGAATGTTAGACCATATTTACACTTTGTTACGTCATGCATTTTGACTGATCAGAGAAAGATACTGGACATCAAGAAAGCAAAGAAGAGTTGCAACCAGAAAGCATTTGCAATGGATTGACACCCAGTCGCTCGATCCTTTACAAATAAAAGCTTAAAGGGTGTGTGACTATGAAGATGCACTGAACTCCCAATAATCTCCTGGAATTATCAGGAGGGGCTGTAGGTGAGAACGCAATTGTCCAAGTCAGTAAAAACTCTGGATAATGTCTGAGTGAGCCCTTGTGAGAATACAGCAGGAGATTCACCGCAGGATTCACCATCAGCGAATCAATGGAGGCAAAATTTACATAACAAAAAAATAAGAAATATCTCAGGATAAAAAAGAGGTGCAACACACATAGAAGACGCTGGGGAAGATGTCAACTTGGAAAGGCAACAAGATTTGAGAACCTCCGGTGATACGGGCCAATGTCGAAATTCAGACATGTCCTTCCTCCTGCATGTTGCACCACCCCTCACCTGAATGCTCCTAATGCCTTCTTCATATGTGAAAGGCAAACTCCAGACAAAGTCCTGACCCCCTTGTGCGGACATTTTCTGTAGTTCATGCCTGTAAAGGGCTTGAATAAGAGCTGGTAAAAAAATCTTACCATCTGACTTCCTTGATTGCTATGCAGTGTGCACAGCCAGCTACCTGAACATTTCTGACCTTCTTACTACTCCTTTTTTCCCCAAAACACATTTACCACAGTTCACACTAATGACCATGCACTCAAATTCTTTCCACACCACATAACATGTCATCCATGCACATCGTCAACCTGGAACCATAACTATAGCAAGTCCTGCATCCAACCCACTACTCACTCTCTCTCTTTGTTATCTCTCCCCTACAGTGTTGAACACTCTGGTGGTTCATGTTCATAGTTCTGACATGTTCTCCGTATCCATTCGTGCATGAGCACACCTTCGCCCAATGTCTTCAAGTGTCCCCCCACTGTCTCTGGGCACTTATTCTCATGTGCCTGCTACATACTATGAAATAATATCTACTGATCCACACTGACAGTGTCAGATCAAACTCAGTCATCAAGGTAACCGCACCACAGGAATTACAACCACTGACTGGAGGACTCATGAAAAATTCATAAATATTTATTCATTCATTGATCGTCATCATCATCTAGAGACCTGAATTAACTTGTAAATATTTAAAGGGGGGGGTAAGTTGTTTCTCAAACACTATTTATGAAATTCTCCTCACGTCCATATAGCCATCAATAAATTAAGTCATTTACAAAAAAGAAAGAAAGACAAAATGTTGGACGAATGAAATGATTTGCTGGTGTACCTGTCTGTCACTAACTGACCTGCCTGTCTGCCCCCTGCCCATGCTCTCACTCCACATGACCAGAGTCTTCAGCCAGAGAGGCGTACACCGCTGAAGAAGAGACGATAGCCAGAGGTTAGCGAGCGAGTCGTGGAAAACTTGGCTTCTGGCAGTTGTTCTTCAGTGCATGTTAATGTGTTTTGGGGGCGCAGCTCTGACAAGATGGCCGATGGCAGGGGCTGGAATGTATCGGTTTGATATTTTTAGAGTAGACTACCCATGATATTTTTTTCCAGGATTACCAACACTTGCCTTAAACCGCTTTTTAATATGAACTTTTCTACATTGTCCACCTGTTTGGCTTTTCTTTGATACAACCACATTCAGCAAAGGGCGACATTTCTAAGCCAGGTTAAAATTGTGTCAAAGAACAAGAGCCACCAATTAATCCAGCTGGTCACACAAGAAAATGGCACATTATGATTCGCTTCATCTAAAAAATCCAAAGTTTTTCCAGACTTTGAAGAGTATTACAGCCCTTTTGTCTTGCTGTGTACCGCATCTTCAGGATAATCTGTTCTGTGTGGGCTGCTCCACGATGGAGGTCACAGTATCATGGCTAATCTGCAACGCAAGGTCTTACGGCTTCTAGATTCAATTACCCCGGCTACTTCATCTTTTACGTATGCTGTGATTAATGAAACCACTGCTATAAGAGGGTCAGTGAAGGTTACACAGTCGACAGAGTTAACACACACACACACACCTATGCACACATTCAATATACAAAGTACTTACGTGGCCAATTTAATATTCCAAGAAATTTAGGTGAAATGAAAGAGGTCATACTCTAGGTGCCTCCTGCATTGTCACAGACTTTACCTAGATTGCACAAATGAATAACTCTTATTCCTCTATGAGCCTGGAATGTGGATCCAATTTTAAATTGTCATGTGCAAAAACAAAAGCGTGAGCGAATAAGATTTAGGGTTTTCTTGCCCAATTTTCCCAGAGAAAATAAGAAAACATTCATGGATGAAGCCTATTATGTCCTCTCTCACGCTACCTTTTCACTTTCTTATCCCGCTCTCCCAGTGAAGACACCTCAAGGTGATATCTGGCCTCACTGCTTCACAGCTGCTTCACAAATAATTATTGTCCGTCTCTGCTCACCCTCAGTCCCTTGGCTGTGTTTTCATTTCCTCCCTCCTCCTCTTTCTCTTGTACCTGTCATCTCTCTGGGCAGATGTGTAATTAGAAAGCATTATAGCCCCGGCTGCAGACATGTCAAAAGAGCTGTGTCATGTTTGAGTGAGCTGTGCTAAATGGTGCCAATCAGTTTTTATTAATTTTTCAGCAGCAGGAGACGAGTAAGGAGGAGGAGCTCAAGTAAAAGAAATGTCCCAGAGTGTGTGTCTGACCTTAAACACGATAAACGAGTGTGTCAGGAAAAGCAATATACACAACGTTTTTTAAATGAACAATTACATTTGTACATAATCATGCAATAAATGTTTTATGTGGGTCACTATAGGCTCTGTCCCTCTGTTTGCATGTTAAGTCCTGTGCTTATTCATCTGAATCCTCGTCACGGTAATCCAGACTCATTTGCATCTGCATCTCTCTACAAGTCCTATCAAGCTGGACCATGTCTGGCTGAACAAGTCACGTGAAGCCCACGCACGTACAGTAGGACACAGGGCACAGCATTTACTCTTGCGTGTGATTGGGTTGGCTCTTTTCGACATATTTACAGCTGCACAACCAGAGGTTCCTGTCTTGAGGCATTTATTTTGTTTACAACCGGCCAGAGCTGTCCCTTGACTATTCTCGTCCACTTTCCACCGAGGAGTGTATGAAATCACAGGAAACGACACTTTCCCCAACATCAAATATACAGTGGAGACTGCAGGACGAAGTCCACAGAGAGAACACACAGGTATCACCCAGGGGTGATGGGAAGAGTTTGAGGGAAGCTACAACTGTGCTCCAGTGATGGGTTCTGACAGGTGCCAGTGGTGCTGCCATGCCTTGTAATGGAAATGTACACTGAAATAACCCCATATATCTCCTGGCAACAGAAAATGAAAATGTAGCGAGGTTTCAGGAAAAGGATTCAAAGGTTTTTTAAGACATTTGAAATATATTGTTTCTCGAGTGCAGCCGAACCAAAACACCTATGAATTTCTGATATGGAATTGATTCCAATATTTAAAATTTGCTATATAATATTGTGGAGCCAATTTGATTGCTCCAGCATTTCTTGCCGTCACGTTGACGGTACTGTTGCTTGGGAAATTGCACACAGCCACACTAGGATTAGCTACAGGATTGCCCAGACATGACAAAAACACCACAGGGGGAGATTAGGCATATCTATTCACCACACTTCTTTCGTTTGTGTGCAGTGTGTGTGACTGTGTTTAAAAGTAAAGAAGTGGGGAAGAAAAGACCTTGTGGATACGTGTGGTCTAAAAGCCACATGTTAGAACATTCAAACTAAACTGCTCTCTTCCCCCTTTACTTCCCTTTATCCTGTTCTCCTTGACAGGACCTGAGGCTACACTTGGATCCCATGGGAGCCCTGCTGTGAGGAAAATTAATGCACTCCTCGATTCACTGTGGACAGGTAATCAAATCAAGAAATGGTCCTTGTCTGCCAGCCCTGCAGCAGTGAAACAGGAAGGGGAGTATACATCGTACGGACACAAAAACATACAATAAAACAAAGACTGGAAACTGTGCAATATAAATTTGTTTGCCAGTATTGTGTTAGGTACTTTTGGGTGAAATTCTCTTTTAGGGGTGAAGCTGTCCCTCTGTAAATCAGCAGAGCTTCAGGATTAGAGCTGTTCCAGTTTTTTCCCCCTCATGTTAAGAAGCATAAAATTATTCATGGGCCTCAAATCGCCCAGCTATAAA
Organism: Hippoglossus hippoglossus; assembly: GCF_009819705.1. Classification (NCBI taxonomy): domain Eukaryota; kingdom Metazoa; phylum Chordata; class Actinopteri; order Pleuronectiformes; family Pleuronectidae; genus Hippoglossus; species Hippoglossus hippoglossus. The sequence continues at coordinate 14,832,058 of NC_047159.1, read as the reverse complement.
TATTTCAAACTTTCTTTTCAAACATGCCTCGGCCAACTGATGGATATTAACCAGGTGATCTTGAATTAGCTTCTCGGTAATGTTCAGGATATGTCAATCTACAACATACTGAAATATCTAACCTGGGAAACAAGATTCATCAATTGTTGCAGACAAAAATCAAACAAGGTATAACTGCTGTAATTGTGGATATTCACTCACTTCACAAGTCACTTCACTACAAGCAGAGGCAACAGGATGACTTTAAATCGCACTATCAATCCATCTTGACTGATTGAGCACTTGACCTCAAGACGAAAGTAAAGCACACGGAGTGGCAGGTGATAAAGCTGAAGGCTGGTTATCGAGGTAACCTCAGACACTCCTGAGGTTAAGGTTATACGAGAGTGTAGTCGATTCCTCTGTGTTGTGGGTGGTCAGCAGCAGCAAGGATCCAAATATAGGTCGGTGGATTAAAATTAGATTTATATCGGATGCTTGTGTGACGACTGGGCGTCCCTTTGCCTTCCCAGCCCCTTTTGTATGACTCCAGGCATAGGATGACAAAGGGAAGTCCAAAGGTCACATGACTGAATGATAAACAGGGAAGAAGTACATTAGTGTACCCATTCGGCCCCAAGAACAAACAAACAAACTATGTTTTATTCCAAGAGCGACATTTACCGTTTAATGTACAGTCCCTATCAGCAGACACCAGTGACAGTCAACAGAAATGGTACCGACAAAGGAAAGGTCTGAGGTACGATATTGCTTTTGACACTCCAACACCTATTTCCCCGACACTCTGACGGTTATAAAATAAAGTATTGATGTTAAAATGTCTGCATTCATGTCAACCAAACGCTGAGGAAATGATTCTACAATTGCCTTATGTTGACAACAAAAGACGGTAATAACAAATAAATCACGGCTGCAAACAACGTTTCTCTGACTCAGGTTTGTCCGCGGCTCTGACACGTTCTAAACAATCCTGCGGGAGGCTAGTGAGAAATGTATTTACAGGGAATGTGAGCGGTTTCTGTGCGGTTGTGCGTGAGGGAGGAAAAAAAAAAAAAGAGGGAAAAATGCATTTTGTATTCATGCAAATCTATTTGGTTTCTAGCAAGAGTGTAATGTGGAAATTGGAAATGGATAAATGCAACGTGACAAGGACTCGGCGGTGGATGAAAACAAATATGTGCATGTGCAGACTAAAATACACATTAATACGCGCATTCTGCATAAACACCTACATCTTCAAACACAAGCGAGCATTCAAATACACTCTTGCTGCCCTTTTATGAGGATAATGTACTTCTGCTCAAGCAAATTATAAAATGAAAACAGGGAGCTGCACAGGAAAAACATGATTTTAGGGTTTACATAAAAACACTGTAAAAACTCTTTTTTTTTTTACCTTTCTTTCCTTTATGTGTGTGTTCAACTGAATGTCCTTGGGGTGTGTGCAGTATGGTGCATGTGTGTGTGTGCATGTCACTATTTGTTAGCTGGTGTTGTAGCTGTGTGCACTGCTCCAGAACAAGAAAACCACGAATATCAGCAGGTTCATTTGAGGCAAGAGTTCATCTGAGCTCTCAGGAAGCTTTGAAAGAAAAAATAAAGCGGTCCTGGAGGGAGGGACAGTTTCAAAGGCTTATCAGTTTGTATCACAGCTGCCTAAAAATGTAATCTGACAGTATGTTCACACTATTAGGCAGGTAATGATAATTTCAGTCTGGTTGCAGACTTTGAACCCAATTAACACTGAGTGCTGGCATTGATAAAAATAGGGATATTAGTTTTCATTAAGCAGCTTTTAGTCGCTGTGTTCCTTTAAAACATCTTCTCTAATTCAGGGTATGTAGGTCAGTCTGACAATAGCCGTGACAGACAGATACAGTAAATTCCACTCACGTGTGTTGATCTTCTGCAGAGAGATGTGTTTCTCGAGCTGGCGTCGCAGTTTGACCTCGGCGCCGTACTTTCCCGTGGTGCCATTGTCTGCCAAGATGAAGTGGGAGTGGAGACTGTTTAGAACCGTCAACTTGCTCATCGGGTTGGACATGGTCTGGTATGGACGCACCACCTGGTCGAGAGAAGATAACATTTAGTCATTAGGTATAAACATACATCAGAGAAGCCAATGGCCGGCAGTTTGTGCTAAGAAAAATGGATGGATTAATAACGAGCCTGTTCTTTCTCAACTGCATTAAAGTATCGTGTTGGTAAAAAAATGTTTTAACTACACATTAGAAAAGTCACATTGGGTATACACCTCAGGAGCAAAAGTTTATATGCGCTGCTACGGCAACCTGAAATAGTTCTCTGTTCTTCTTCTATATGTGTGAACTTAAATACTTGCTGTAGCCTGCTGCTGTACAATGGCAAACACAGAGGTTTCCCATAGTCACTACATGCGGTTATGGTAAGATGACTTAGCAATTATTTGGATGATATATATTTTAAACAGTTTTTCGCCGAACAGGGACGGATGTGTTATTAATAACTTTGCAGTTTGAAAGTAGGCGACATTTTATGGTTAACTATCATCACAGCTCTCAACTCTTCTTCGCATATGATCATCTAAAGCCAGGAGCAGTTCTTCCTTAGTGGATTTAAATGACAATTACAGTCCGAGCATTAAGCACTACTCAATATTTGCTCAGACTGGTCCCCATAGATACACGTCCTGTCTGCTTAAACTCCTCCGGTACACCACTAAGGCAGAAACATAGATCCATTGTCGATCAGCTCAGAAGACCTTTATAACGGTCATTGCTTAAACTCACTAATAGCATTGTTGGCTACAGACGCATGGGGGCTTGTCTCTGCTATGATTTATACCTGGATGTAAATAACCACATTGACTATTCACCGATGGATGGAAACAGCAACACCCTTCATAACAATACGATTCTGTAATAACATACTTTCAATAGCTACATAGTCATACTGTTACGCTGTATATATTTTGTTTACAATGCATATAAATTTATTTATAGTTCCTTGTGTTTTGTGTTTTTATTATTTATTATTTTGACTGAGTGTGAATTTCACTATTCCCTCTTTGCTGCTGCCACAAAGTACAATTTTCCTAAAGCAGGACTAAAAAAAGGCTCATCTTATCTTATCTTATACTTTTACTTTTTGTTACTGCAGGTTCTAGTGAAAGAATTACTCAAAAAAACACTGTGACCAATTCACAACATCCATCATTTTTAACAACACACAATCAATATTGAATATTCATACAACATTAAGTTTCCTCAGAGCTTGGCGCTGGTCTACTGGGACAGTATCTGACAATCGGAGGTAAACTCATCAGGTCATTAAACAGTTGAGACAAATCAAGCATGAAAAAAGAGCTTGAGCACTTAATCATCTCATTTCAGGCACCAACATTAATTGGCTCTGCTTGACTTGTTCAGCAGGACGGTGTGCAGGTCATTCTGGTGAAATTTTTACTGTAACATAACATCGATTCCCGAGAATTTGAACGAGTCAGCATGTTCTCCGCAGTCTCATGTGGATGCGCCTGCTGTCCGGCTCACTTTGAAGGGGTGTTTATCACAGATTGGATTGGCTTACTCAGCACCGCAGTTAATAAGCTGTCAGCTGCAATTTACTGCCTCTGACAACTGTGGAGTGCACATGATATTTGTCACACACCAACATGCAAACAAGTGGTAAAGGTGCCCACTGTGTAGCTGTTTTCATTGGGACATTTTTGTTTTTTCAGAGACTTACATCTTTGCCAACAAGATCCTCCTGATTTTCTACGATGCCCCACGGGGCGATGCCAATGGTGCAGATCTTCCCCCTTGACTTGGAGGCGTGGTCTTTCAGTGCGTCACCTACATGGCGAATCACACCTGTGTGTTTACATGAGTGTGTGTAAAAACATTTGAGAGTGTGTTTGAGACAAGGACAGAGAAACAGATAACAAATCAGTTTCATCAATTTCAATACAAAGCCACAAACTCAGATAATGATACACTCTGCTGCGATAGATAAACAGAATTTGTGCGGCGCAGAAGACAACAGAACGGCAGCCAATGTGATAATACACACACACACACACACAGACACAGAGACGGACAGGTCGTAGCACCAGGCTTCTTGTTGTTGTCCTCAGGGGAGCAGCAGTCAGACCTGGAGGACATCTTACTCCGTCTGTAATGCTGGCATTCATTCTTTCTCCACTTCAACCCTTGACTGTCCCTTCAATCTATCGATCCATTATTCAGGCCTCTATCTTCCTCTTTCTTGACTTTGCACCCATTCTGTCACTAAATCTTAAATTCTATTCCTTTCTGTATCCGAGGGTGTGCTCTCACACCATCCAACAACATATAATGTCTTTCTATCAGGTCTTATCTATCCTGTTAAACACATTTTCTATTATTGAATTATTTTCTGATCTTATTGATAAATTTAATCAAAGCAAGTTCTCTTTTTGTGACCTGGACCCAAAACAAGAACAATAAAGTGCTATACTGAGGAAAAAGTGAAACAGCATTGATTATCCACTACCAACACCTCTGATACTGTTCGATAGCAGATTATCAATCAAGATACTACAGTTACAATAATCTGCAAGATGGGAACAACCAAGCATTTACCAATCGCTCAACCTAAAACCAATATCTATAGCTCACCAAGATACATAAACATAGTGGAGCTCAGGTTCAGTCACAGAGACAATCACCCATATGCATGATGATTCCATACTTATGCATAATTCATGTGTTGTCAATCTGTCAGCTGTTGTTTTTGTTTACCCTATTTTCATTTCCGCTGATTTTATTTAGTCACAAACACTGTTACCCTGTTGCTCTCTGACTTTGAGAGATGCTTTGAAGAAAACCCTGGACCTGCTATGATTAAGACCCAGTGGACTGAGGTCCTCATAAATCCTGCTACAGGCCACTTTCATCCTGCTGCTAGTCTCAAGTCTCCACTGGGCTGACTCTTCCAGACTCTGTACAGGGGTAAACCCAATAAAACAACAATAACCCTAACCCTGACACCTTTAGGTCATATAGTCTTTCCTGATTAAAATACCACATGCACAATTTAAAAGAAGATTTTCATATCAGTCGATATCACAATAAAAGTCAATTATTTGCTATACCTCCTGACTGTGCTTGCACAATGTATAAGCATAATATTGATGTATGTTGCACTTTTGTTATACTGCAATTAATGAAAATTATATTGCGATAATTGTTGATTTTTTTTTCCTAATCGCCCTACCCTTCTTTGATCCATGAAATTCAAAAAGCAGTTTATACTCTGACACTGTAATCACTCAAGAAGCTCCTACTTCCCCTGTCAGACTTTGAGTGTCTGTAAGTAGAGTTAAGTGCTCATAATTTATTTAAAGAGCCCTTTTGTGGTAATCCAGTGGTTTTTTAACATATTTACACCCCTGAGGGGCTTAATAAATGGTTTATTTAATAGCTAATAACTTTTGAGGAACATTCAAACAAACTCATCATACTCCAAGAAGAGAGACTGCATGGTAGAGATAAAATGTCCAATATGATTTGTTTGTCTTCAACATGAATTGGCAAATTTGTACAGTTCTTTACCTGTGTTGACCCCACCAGTGAATATCCAGGCGCCTGTTGTCATGGCAGCCTTGATGAGCCCTTTGCCGAAGACCTGTTTGAGTTTGGGTTGTAATTCAAAGTTCTGCAGGCCCCCGTGGACTGAGATGAGCAGCTTGGGCAGGTCCAGCTGCCATTCCTTGGTCATCAGGTGAAGCAGCAAATCAGGCTTGGTGTCATACGACACTCGCACGTACTGCAAACGGGAGAGAGGTGTCAGTGATGTACAGCAGCTGCTTCATCTGCTTCGCCCTCAGGCACATGGCGACTTTTGTCTGCATGTGCCTGAGATTTAAACACACAAACGTGTATATGCAGACAGTAGGTGCACCCAATACGTGTTACAGGAGCATTACATGTGATGCAAATATATGATGTGAAGGTAAAGTTAAGTGAATATGACAGGGCCGTATTGAAGACCTGATGCTGAGCATATGGCTTTCATGTTTCGTGTTATAAAAAGTATTGAACAGATGTGTAGTATGACTGCAGGACCACATGTATTATGGAGCATCTGTTTATCAGCATCTCATTCATTTTCAGTCACTCAACCTGACATGTGTCTGGATGAATAATTTAGCACTGGGAATACATCAGACCTAATTTTGCCTTAATCATGCGCGTTGGAGTACATGTGATGTGGTTGAGTCAATGTGAGACAGTGACTGTGTAAACAACTCTCTCTACTCTTGGAATGGATCGATCACAGGCAGAAATGTATCTGCCGCACTCGTTTGAATCGATAATAATATGTCATTATAATTATTAGCATAGCTGTACTCTTTAGGCGAGCAGATATGATGCATTTCTTCATATGTGAGATGACTTTTAATTTGTTCTGAGTTTAATCTAAATATGAGCTTGATTGAGAAGGGTGCCTAAGGAGTTATACCCCTTTTACACCCAGGCACTTCAAGGACCGGTTCGGAGCCAGAGCCTAATCTCAAGCCAGTTCTTTGTGTTTCAACAGAAAAGGAATTGGCTCTTGGCCAGAATAACTGTTTTGAGTCTGGCATCAACACTTCGCTTGTCTAGCAGAAATAACTGCTTCAGACCAACCAAAATATTGTGACCAGCATTTAAAAAAACAAGCTTGTGCCATGTGTAGTCTGCCAAGAAGATTGATATTTGTAAAATAAAACTGAAAAGAGACACTATAGTCTGCCACTGTTGATGTTGTGCTTGAATTTGGCGCTAGTGTTACTGGGAAATCACAGACTTACACAGTGAAATGCAGGACGTCCAGACTGAGGAAAAGCTTCTACTCAACAGCCATCAGACTGTTAAATAGGTCAAATACATGCACACAGACATATCCCATAGAAAACTGTACACAATGTGTGTTTTGCACAGACTCAATAAGACCATGAATCTGTTTACAGTCTATTGCACTACACTGATGCTTCATTGTTCATATTTTTTTTCTCAATATTATTCTTACTTTATATGATATTTTTTAACTCCTAAAAGTTGAACCAACTCCAAACCCGCCCTGACACCAGGTTCACCTCAGTCAAAGACGGGTATTAATAAGTCCTCTTTACATTTCCTTTTACAATTTTAAATGTATATGAAGTGTATAACTTGAGGAGCAAGGTTTCTGCAGTACACTGACACAATGTGACACAGTAGATTTGTTTTGGAAGTCACCATGGCTTTGTTGGAGTGTCCTCCTCCCTGGAACTCGATGGTGCCGAAGGCATCGGTGGGACTGAGCTGTGTGTGCTTGGTGATGGACCACTTCTCTGACAGGCTGTCATTCTTGGCCAAACGCTCTGCCTTATCATTCTGACTGGATGAGATGCCAGGAGGCAGGCCCACATGCTGACCTATCAGACGACCACAACAGCACCTGGATGAGAGCAGAAAGTCAAAGTGGATGTAAGATGGGTATATTACAAACTGCTTTACAGTGAACAACTGAAACCTTGACAGGTCTGCGCTATTATAGAACTGGGCAGAAAAAAGAGGAGAGGGTGAGAAAGACATTGTGTCTAACAGGGGGATGAGAGAAAAAGTGTGAGAGCTGCTGTAGTCAGTGAGAGGTGGGCAAGGCTGAAATGACAGCTTGTCATTTGACTTTCATCTCTTGATTGGGAGGAGAGGAGGAGAAGCATCTGTGGGGCCCTGTAATCTTCCATTGGCTCTGTCTCTTTTTGGTTTTCTGCACCTCACAAACCTCTGTCTATCTCCCTCCTGTCTTCCCCTCTCCTTTTCCCTTTTGGCAACTCAAGAGTTAGCATCATGACAGTTGAGTTGTACAGAATCAGAATCAATAGTATTCCTACACAAGTACATACTTATTCAGATGTGCTGAATGCAGCTTTCAGACTCTGTATTATCACCTAACAGGATGGAGTGAGAGCCCTGGGAGGAAAGGGAGACGGGATGCTTTGATTATCACTTCATGTTTCCGTCATTCCTCACCAAAGGTACTTTGCCTCCCTCTGCCTTTACGTGTCAGCACAAATGTTTTTTGACTTAAAAAAAGAAAAGCTGATTTGATCTTGAGGAACATCTCATTCCCCTCCTACTGCTCATGGCTTCCTCCCGCTTTCCTCTAGTTATGCTAATTCTACTTACCTAACAAATTGTGGCATTTCCTGTATGTGTGTGTGTGTGTGTTTGTGTGTGTGTGCAAGAGTGCGCGTGTGTGGTGACGTGTGTCGGCACTTGAGGAATTAGATTTTACTTTTTGAGTCTGACAGTCAGCTGTAGGAAAGACTTTGATAAAGTCACCAATGGCAGTCACTTTGAAGAACATAAAAATTTAGTTAAAGTCTTTTATATTCTTGAAATGCACTAAGACGTTATGACGTTCAAAGACCCCAAACACCAGATTATTCCTGAAACATCACTGAAGATGTGTCCGGAAGTATCAGGAAGATATTTGCAAAAACACAGATTTATATTTTATATCTCCTTATACTGAGTAGATAAGAAGCTTCTGAGGGCTCTATCTTGAGAGCTGCTTAGATTAATAATCTTGTCAAATGATGTGGAATATTTTACTGATTCTGTGAACTGGTCTGACCCTGTATTTCACAAATGTCAATAAAGCAGTCGTGGGGTTTTAAATGTGTAATGTCAGTGTTTCGACTCATTCGTGAAGAGCAGGGGAAGTCGACTGAAATTCAGAGAGGTCCAGATAGAGAACATTTCCTCAAGCAAAGGTCCAGAACATCATAACTAGCATTTTTGATTTAGTGCAATATTTGAAACATAAGATGTATCAACGCTTGTGTGTCAAATCAAAGAAAGTAGAATGCATTAATACTTTTACAATATTAACTGTCTGTTTTAAAATTGACCTGGACTATAAATATATATATATATATATATATGTATGTACACATGCCGAGTAAAAAATAAAATACATGACAGAAAGCTTTTCTTTAATGTTTAAATTATAAAAATAAAGTGCTTGATTTTAGTTTCACTTTTTCTTCTTTTTGTTACCTTATTTTCACTTAACAGTCATAACAATTTCAACCCATCTGAACAGCTTTTAGAGCACACCATGTGAGGTTCCTTTTCTTACTTGTCTCTGACTCACTTCTCACAATCTACACTTCTCCACTCATCTCTGACACGTGCATCTCTCTCACTGATTGTCACAATGCTCATCGGGATTCACTGATTTGATTGGCATCACGTGAGATTATGTGTCAAGGCATGCAGTTGGTGTGTGAGTTTCCTGGGCCACACCACTGTCATTAAGGCTGAAAAGCGCAGAGTGTAATGGAAATACTCTCACAAAATTTGACAATTCTAAATGATCTGTCGTTTACAGGTTCAGATCCAGGTAGAACACCATCTGGGTACAGATTAGGACCACGTGCCGACCTATTATCAACCTCTGTAGCATGTAGCATCTACCTGTGTCGCAAACAGAAGCATGTGTGATATAACTCTGAGGCCTGTTTTAAAACGTGTGTAATTAAACAGCGTTCTTTATCTGATGGATGTGTGGTGGACTATCACATTAGTTAACTTACTGAATCCAAAACTGTTCCGTAATTTACATGTTTACACACAATAATGTTATAGAAATAGAAATCCTTATTGTTCACAAATCCCTTTTTGCGTAGAAATCAGAGCGGTTACATACATACATACATCAAAAAAATACAATAGGTAAACACATTCTTACTCACCTATGGGGGTCTTTGGCGCTCACTATGATATGAACACATTCTCTCTTGCTGAATGCTCTTTCTATCCACGATTTCTGTGCCTGCAGAAATGAAGACAGAAGAAGGCAGTCAGTCTTTGTCAGATAATGGAGCTCGAACCTGAGCATGCAGTCGTGACAGCAGGCAGGCAACAGGCTCATACACAGACTTTTAGGCCTGTGCTTCACTGTGGGGTTCACCTGTGAAAGAAAATGTTTTCTTGTCCTTCAGGAAATAAGAAGAGTTGTGCTTGGCAGCGATGTGTTGTGTAAAATGACACAGACCCTTATCTATCTCCAAGCAACAGTCCAGATTTGGAGGACGGCAAACACAACATACGCTTAGAGATGTAAGTAAAACTCAGCAATTTATTACCCCCAAAAATCACAGCACTTTGGAAATGACATACACGCACAGCACACACACCAGATGCAGAGTCCCTCACACATGATTCAAACGCTGAGGACACTCTGACAGAAATGCTTTGTTACTCAGTGACTCCAGTCCAAACTGGATGAGATGAAGAGCTGGGAAAGAGAAAGCGGATGTTAAATGCACTGAGGCATTAAATTATGTCCGTGTTCCACTCCTTAGATACTCTTATGTGCAGCCAGCTGAGTGTGTGTGAGGGTGTATATTGCTATGCGTGCATTTTGTTCTTATATCGTATATAGGTTGAAAAGACTTCCTCTGCATAATGGAGGTAGGGTGCAAGTACAAGACCATGATTGCTCTGCAGTCGCATCAGCTGCAGGTCTGAGTGACAGAGCGACTGACTGGAGCCAATTATCCTGCTACAGATACAACCAGGAAGACACTGCGGAGCCATGGAACGAGCCTGAGATAGACGCACAGCACATGTTTAGAAACTAGCACACATCATTAAAGACGTCTCCACACATTCATACATACACAAATCCGTAATATATAAACAGGGTTCCAACAGCACACAAGGTGATATACTGTATGCAGCAGAACCCTCTCAGTGCTAATAAATACAGTCACCAAGTTTTATGATAAAAGTAAGAAAGATATCAAGTCTGCTCGCTTTAGTTGACGGAGCAGTTAATATCATCTACGACCCTGTGAGTTGTGCCAGCACTTTGACCTGTAAGTAATAATGTTGCATTTTCACAAGAGATAAGAAGTAAGCTGGCTTAAAGGTGCCATGTAATGTCACAATGTGAAATACTACAACTATATATTCTTTGGCGAATTGCTGACATTTGCTTTACTTCCACAACGCTAACAGAACACAATGTTTTTTTTCAAGTGGAACCTGCCTGATTACAGAGAGATTATATTTTTCTTTATACATAGAGTACATAGTATTATACTGTTAAAATACTGTTGGTAGTATATCTGGTTATGTTATAGAGATTATGCCAGAAGGCCGAGAAGCTTACAGTTTAAGGTAGATTATATTTTGTAGTTGCTTTTTCAATTTTCTCCTTCACTGAGGAAGTGAAAGTAGGAGTATATTGCAGGGCCAAAAATAGGAATAGGTTATTACTTTAAAGAAATGAAAGTACAGGGGTGCAAAGTACCTTTTAAATTCCACTTACTGCGTCATTCAGAGGATGAGAGATACAATAACAACTGCAGGTACAACTTTGAAATCTAGATTTCCTGCGAGAGCAACAGAATAATCAATAAACACTTTGCCTTGTTGTTTTATCAGCATGATCAGCAGTCAAATGGGATAAAAAAATACAGAATATAAAATAAGAGCTACGCTTTCACTTGAACATCACAGCTGACTGTTAGATCTAACAGGGACAACTATGTTTTGTTTTGTTTTTTTTATTTGTCCTACTCTTGCACATGTGCCTAACGTCCTGAATGCAGCTGAATCAAGCTTCACCCTGCTGCAATCTGACCAGGACTTAGTCCTCTGTCCGCTGTCATGGTTATAAGTCAGATCTATAAGCAAAACAAACAGTATGTAATAAATATCTTCCAGTGTCTTTTCCTTTCTGTTATATTTAATGTGTTTGTGTGTTGATTAACTTTTAAAAATAAAACAGTTAATACAGTGAAAATCAGTTATGTGTTGCATACAAAATTTCTGTTCCTCTGATTATTAGAAAATTATCCTCGGCCATTTAAATGAACAACTTTGGACTCAGCTCTTTGTGGTTCAAAGGTTGCACTTCCTGTGTTGACGCCGCCATTCTAGGAAGTGGACTATGTCTGTGAGGGGTTTCGTGGCGACAGATCGCAGCACCAGAGGTCCAGAATAAAGCCGAATGTCTCAACGGGATGTTCACATACGACCAGGAAGACACACAGGCCAGACTCCCAAACCCACAGCAACAGGAACACAACAGCAGTGCAAACAAAAGGACAGAGCGTTTTTTTACTGCTTTTCATTCTGGGAGAGCTGCCCCGGCTCTTCTCCCAGCCAGCAGAGCTGAAAGCTGCTTGTACAGGGCTTTCCCCATCGCCACAGCTACAACAACACGCCCCATCCGCCTGACTGGCCCTGTCACACCACAGCACGCCAAAACCCATGCACCCCATCTGGCCACGAACAGGCTGAGCCTGCACACGGGCACACTTACCCTAACACCAGACTTTCCACGATTAACCATTACTCTGGGGGGGCTGGGGGGCTGCTTTTAGAGCTCACCCTGGCCACGATGACTCAGCAGGCCACAACAACGCCGCCAGCCCCATTCTTTCTATGACATGCTAAAACGGTGTATTCATCCGCCGGCTCATCCTTGCGGAAACTAGATCCATTCAGTGGCAGCAGCAGCAATGGTTTTCGGAGTTGATTAGTATTGACAGGGCTGAAGGTAAAATAAAAAAGTCGCTCTGCCCCAGAGCAGCCAACGCAAAGATTTATTTTCGCTTTGTAACCCCATCTTTTGCTCTACCCTTTCAGTCTTGACCCTCCATCTTTTTGTTCACACATTATATTCACAATTTCTCACTCTCTCTCTCATCTCTTTCTCCCACTCGTCCTCTCACGCTCACTAGTGTTGCTTATGAGATTTGACATGGTATGATGAGATGGCACATGGCCTGCACTCCATTGTGTAATTAAGATTTATCACCGGGGGGCACACACACAGTCCAATGTTTTGCAAGAGACCCGCTGTGCTTGTGTCAGTGTGTGTGTGTGTGTGTGTGTGTGTGTGTGTGCAAAGAGTGACTGTGCAGCAAGTGAGCAGCATCTGACAGCCTGTTAGGGGTCTTGACTCCATTACACTCAAACCTCCACCACCCTCCTCTCCGTGTTCTCGCTTCCCCTCTCGTATTATTGTATCTCCTCTTTGTTATTGGCAGTGGCAGGTAGAGGAATTGAGAACCATATGCAATCAAAAGCCTAATCTCCTTGCTGTCTTGCGCTTTCTATTTTCTAAATCTTTTGTCCTTTTAACAAACATGAATTACTCTGATTTGATACGGTCACATAGGTGAACATATAGGCAGCCTGTAGCACTGTAAAGCCTGTAGTACTGTTAATGCAGCGTATTTTAGCATTAAATACTAATTTACTTGACAGGATTTATTAAGAACTGAAGCATGAAACTAGTAATAAGCACAACTGTCGCCAAACACAAACACTCCTTTTGTTTGACGTCCAAAAACATGATTAAAGCTAGATCATCATCATCATCATCAAACAGAGCTGCTTTCTATTTGTATGTCTTACATCATAACATAACATAGAGAGCTTTTTATCAAAAGATATTAAACATTTTCAATTTCAGTAGAAGGTGATCACTTACACAATAAACTAAGTTGGTCCAAAGTTAGACCATATTTCTTGGATGCGATATCACAAAAGATACAAGTGCTGAACAACGAGAGCTCTTATTCATTCTTGGCTGCAAATAACTGGGACAGAACAGGAAGTAGTTTTTTCCTGCACTTCCAATTATGTATCACTGGCTGAAATAAATAGATTTATTGAAACTGAAATAAACACTAGAAATTTATATTTGTTTAAACGAGATAGTCAAGTAAAATCATTTTTTATCATAAACACTGAATATTTACATTTCTCAATCGATCAATTAATAACTGTATTAGATAAGACGCAATAAAAAGTATGTGATGGAAATTGGTTTTTCGCAGCTTGAGGGTTTCAAATTAAATTGCATCGGTATAGCTATTTCTAACAGGTAAATCTAAAGGTAAATCTGTGTGTTGACTCACCTGCGCTTTGAGATGAGCTGCATTGTTGCGGTGTTAGATGTTAGGACCCTATCTACAAAACAGAAAGTACTAAATGAACCTGATAAGAGCAAAACTGATCAGGCCACCTCTAAGTCCACAGGCAACTGGTCTATTCTGGGACTATTAGAACTACTGGAATGTGTGTGTGTGTGGGGGTGTGTGTGTGTGTGTGTGTGTGTGTGTGTGTGTGTGTGTGTGTGTGTGTGTGTGTGTGTGTGTGTGTGTGTGAGTGTGTTTTAGCGCATATTCATGGTGCTAAAGGTACACACTATAGGCAAACCCTGAAACCCTGCTCAACCATTCTTTACGTATCTCTGAGTATCCTCCCTGTTCCCCAATCCAAGTATGTACTCTATCTATATTTAGAAATCTTATGACATAACTATTTACCAATCTATAGTAATACCATAATAGTCGGACCTCTCCAAAATTATCAAAAGTACGAAGCCTTTTCCAGAAAACAGTTACTTTTTTAACTGCTGTCCTCCACTTTTCTTTTTCACCTGTTCTAGCTTTAAATTAACGTCAGACTGTATGAGTGTATGTGTGTGTGGCTAGGTAGCTACGTGTGTGTGAGTGTGTGTGTGTCAGAGAGAGAGAAAGTCAGGGAGAGAGTGTCATCTCTCTCAGCCCCATTCCTGTCAGAGATCGAAACCGAAGAGGGAGCCTGAATGGCAAGAGAGCCTATTATGTGGAGCAACATGACATTCGTCGAGCCTGCTCATCATCATTATTTGCATTTGCATTATTTGCATGCACTCACACACTCTGTGTAAGCTTTTGTCTTTTCACTTGCAGGCTTCCTGTATTATTTTAGGGTAGTTTCCGACCTGTTTTCATCAAGGGGATTAACGGACCTGTAGATAATACCGACCAGGTTTAATTAGCAGGAACATTGGGGGAAACTGGGAACGTAACACTGTAATCTCAAATAAATTAAGTATAATGATACACAATCAGGAAAAACACAGAAAGGAAAGAAAATTTACTTTCCAAAAACTGTAATCCTACTTAATGCAAAACACACACACAGGCAGGCACCAACAACATGTGAGTGCAAGGGAAATGATCAGAAAAAGCCTTGCTGGCCTAGATCTGGTGTAAATTAAAGATTAATGTATTCAGTGTCATGACTGACTCTGCTTGGAGGAGTGCACCTGAGTCCACACAGTTCAGATGCTGTAGGGTCCAGAGGCAGGTGTGTCAGAATGTGCATGCACGTATCACAACCCCCCCCCCCCACACACACACACGTAAAAAAGGTATGGCAAGGTTATAATCTTCAACTTACTCAGTGCCTTGTTGCCAGAAGGGGACACAAAATCACACACACACTAACGCCACTCTGTGCTGTTTATGTGTAAGTGCCCCAAAGATATGGAGCTGCATAGATCATACACAGAAACTTTTCAGTCTCTCAGTTGCTCTCTCTTCCTCTTTCGTGGTTGAATATAAAACGTTTGGCCCTAATTCCAAGAGAATGGACAGGCAACGAGGGAGAGAGGGAGAGAATGCTGTGAGCCATAAACAGCTGTTTCTGTGATGTTCCTACCTCGCTCCCAGAGAGAGAGCGAGAGAGAGTGAAGAAGTGTAGAATTATTTATTTTAACGTCTGTGTTGCACTGTGAACCAGGTATATGTAGGAGATGCAGAACACCTGACATTATTTAGTATTTAGTTACTGCTACTACGAATAGTAATAATTTCCTACATCAATGGAAATATGGTATCCTGTCTTAACACTGGGCTCTCTAAAATCACAAAGATCATTTTCTATATTTACAACCCTGGCAGGTATTTGTATTTTGAGCATAATTCAAGTTAAAGACGGATGGGATTTCCATCATTATTTTTTAAATTTTTACATAGAAATTGAGATAATGTTAATGTGAATTCTTTTAGCCAACTTTAATCATGTAGTGAAAATCTGATATGACAGCTCTATACAGCCCAACTAAACAGTTTACACAGTTAACAAAATATATATCCCATTAATATTACTATTTATATGTTGCTGTGCAAACTCCAATTAATAAGTGGAGCCATTCGCGCCATTTTGTTCCTCTGTGAAAATAATTTTATTATTAATTTATTCCTTCAAACGCGTTATTGAAAATGTCAGTGTTGCGATATTTGAAATATCCAAAAACCTGTTGATGTCCAGGTTTTTCTTAATTTTTAATAATAAGTATGTTCCTCCCTCTGTCCAGAAGCGGGGCTTTCCCCTAGGCCTTGCATCTGTACCCCAGCCTTGGAAACTGATGCCTAGTTGGTTTGTGTAAAAGGCACACATCTGATCATAAACAAGATGCCATGTGTCACAAACTGCATAAAAAAACCAAACGAGACACAGATTTCCAATGCAGTATATATATGGCAAGATTGGCATATTCCTCTGGCTTTTGTATGAAATCTACTGTTGGTTAAAAAAAGGATCCATTGTTAGCATAGTTAGCGTGCATTAACTCGCAGGGATACCTTGGTTTGTTTAGGACATTAAGTGAACATTGCTGTTAACCTGAACGTCCAACCAAATACAATTGAAATATCTGGTGCTCAGTCAAACATTGTTTGATTGTCAATATGGAAAAAAGGAACAAACATCTCATTCAGGACTTAGATGTGATCTTGCTCTGGTCCCCGGCAATTCAGAGCAGACGTAGACTAAACTGTACTTAGTTGAAATAAATTCAGCTCAGCCATTTTAGCTTCCATATCAATCACATTCATCTACCTAATGTCATTGTGCCTGGCTCCCCCCTCTCTCTCTTTTTATCCCTCCTCTCTTCTTCGTCTTTCTCTTCAAGGCCATTTGTAACCCTATACGACAACAGTTAGAAGCAAACCATGCACACAATATGTAAACCACAAAGATTGGAGGTACTGTATATACACAGTGACCTTCAAAGATAGCCTTTCTCTGGCAAGTCACTGCCTTGGTAAACAGCACTGAACTGTGACTCAATGGTTGATGGCGGCCCACAAAGGCCATCGCCATCTCATAAGGTCCATGTACTTACCTACAATAAGGGCGAGGTCATTGTCTCTAACTTCAATGATGTCAAGAGGAGGAACAAAGTGAAATAGTATTCACTAACCTGAACACACACAGAAACCTGGGTTTATCTTCATGTAGGGCAATCGGAATGTGAACTATACAACCCCCCTCTTACGCACACAAAATGAGTTTTCCACTTGTTATGGTTGTTTGCAGCCTAGGAGAGATTTAAAGTTTAACCCCGCAAAGGCAATCGAGTTACAGAGCTGTTTTACAGGGCCTATAACAAGTATGTGTGTGCTCGGGGGGGCAATTTCACTCCATTTGTCAGCAGCCAAGGTACATTGTTTCAAAATGGCCCAAACAAAAAGCAACTGACTATAAACTTGGGGCTCATTGCTTGCTGCACAACAAAGTCTAATTCTAAAGCAATATTTTACACCTCTACTCAGAAGCTCTTCTCGGGCAGACCAGAGGAAAGTTGTGAAAAGGAGAAAAACACTTCTCCACTGCTCAATTGTGCTAAGATGTAAAATGTAAAATACATGAGATATCTAAGTGCAGATTGGGGATTCTCCTCCGGTGTGTTACAAAAGAGAAAGCCCTTAATCCCAGTCCACCTTTTCCACCTCTATTCAGCAGCTCTCCCTCAGTCTGAGGCGACAATTGGAGGAGAGTGACAAATTGCTCAAGACACAAGATCAAAACTCTCCAAACTCACCAAACCAAACTCTCCAAACTCTCTTTTCACAATTAGGTGTCAAATTCAAGGATAACAGCACTTTTGATGCAAATACCCACAAGTCAGAATTCTCATATTTCCAGTGAAAGAAAGAATCATGAACTCATAAACACAAGATTTAGAGGAAAGACTTGTGCCTCCTGAGGCAATTGCCCACAATTTCATCATGCACACTGTGTCTCCCAATTAGGGCCATGTAACATTCAAATAAAAAATAACTTAGTTAAATACCAAACATTAATAAGCACTAAAGACACAGGGAACATTTATTTAAATCCTGTAATTTGTTAAGTGCCAGTGGGATTCTTTGTTTTAATCTAACACAATGCACAATTTCACCCAGTGCAAACGACAGCTGCTGAATAACAAGCCTGCCAAGGCTCTCCTTTAGTATTTAACTGCACATATTTTATCATCCACCGGTTTAAAAACGGCAAACAAAGCACTTTAAACTTAAAAGATTGTCTCTTCTCCTTAGTGGTTCCTTTCAAAGGAATTCACGCAGCTGTTTTAAGGAGGCACAGCTAACATTAATATTTGAACAGATTTACAGATTTAACAGATGCTTGACAGATTTAGTTTCAGTATTTGAAGACATGGGGAACGTACAATGCTATTAATCTGCTCTCACACTTAAACAGATTTCCATGCTGCGGAACACATAAACTTCCAGGTTTACGTAATGTAACTCAGTGATCTACAGTATAATTATCCACAACGTCATAGACCACGACAGTTACAAGTTATCTGTGACGGATTCTTCAACCCAGCAACCTTGAGGAGACCTTCACTGAAATGATCTGGGATGGGATTTCTGTGATCCTGAAGGGAGACTTTACGGCAGGTTGCCCTCAGGTTTATGGACTGACTTAAATGTGATTTATAGAATTATCTACAGCTATGTAGTGTCCTATAAGACAGAAGAGTGTAGATGTAATAAACCCCTTAAAGTAACATTTCTAATTTATTCCGCTGTGTGTGCTGTGTTTTATATATACAATTTAATTGAAAATCTATATACCCCTCAGACAACCTTAAATCTCCCTCCTGATATGTTATATATAATATACAGTATTTCATTTGTTAATGGGAGTGGTGGGGGACTAGTGGTTACAGAAGAGGGACATCAGACTAGAAGGTCGCTGGTTCGAGGTCACGGACTGGCAAAACATGATACCTGGATCGGAAGATGGGACAGACCTGTTCAAGTCCAAGAGGAGTGACAGATGGACACTCCTCTCCCTATCCCACTGTCTAAGTGCCCCTGAGCAAGGCACGTTACTCCCCTCCAACATCTGCTCCCCGGTGCAACAAGCTACTCCGTGTGGTCACTGCCCTTGTGTGTGTTGTGTTCCGTGTGCTGTGTCCACCTACGGATGGGTTAAAAGCAGAGGATGAATTTCCCCGAATTGAATGTAGCATGATTGATGCGGGACAAATAAAGGAATTCTTAATGATTTTTTGTAAATAGACTATATATAGTCATATTACTATTGTACAAAGTGAACTTTACTGGTGTGACACATATTTTTAGCAAGTTACTTTACATTTATCCGTCTCTGTGAAAAGGATAAATAAAGACTGTCAGACATCCTGCAGTGAAGTTGTGTGAGAGCGGTGGATAGAGACGAAAAAGAAAGTGTGTCTGTGTGATGGATACTAACCGAGGAAATCAGAAAATTATTTTTAAAAAGTGACATACATAGCGTCTCATTTATCACATTTATTTTGGGATGCACCAATCTGATCCAGGGAAATGATACTGGTGCAGATAGCGACCCTATTATTATAGGCCTTGTGGGTATCTACCAAATGTATCCCATCTACATAAAATAAAAATATACTTCTATCGTCCAAGTCATTATAAAATTCTGAATTTTAACGATCAGTTACATTCATGCAGTTGTGGCAGACTGAATAATAACAATCTCCAGCCTCATTGTACCTCACATTAAAATCCCAATAAGATCCACACAGTGAGGTGTATACATTTAAATGGTCTGTATTTATATAGAGCTTTTCCACTCGTGATGACCACTCAAAGCGCTTTAAAGTACAGTTTTGCCATCCACCCACACACATTCATACACTGCATCTATATGCAGCACTTTCTCTATTACAATTGATTCATACACTGTTGGGGATTGAACCGCAAACCCTCTGGTTAGAGGACCACCCGCTCTACCTCATGAGACCTCAGCCGTTCATGAAAGAGAGCACTGGTATCTAATTGGTACGGTTTGGATCAGTGCATCCTGAACTGTGGTCTGCAGAAATGCAGTGATGCAAATTAATACGTTTTTTATGATAATGTATGCAAGATATTGTCTCGCGTACAAAGAAACATTTTAACTATAAAATCAATAAATAAATGCAAAGACACTGTATTACTCAGTTCCCACACAAGTAAACAAGAAACATCACATTACACTGAAAATTAACTAACAATTCTTGTTTACTGCACTTTTTTCTCCAACAAGCATCAATCCTCAGTGTCAGTGGACATTATCTCAGCAGCTAAATCACCTCACAATGCAGCAAACAACATTTAATGCAAAATGCATGAGGGGAAGAATTGTTTACTTTGGTGTTTTCAAAATGCGCTTGCATGTGCATGCATCTATTTTCTTCTTGACTGGACTGTGTGCTGTATGTTACTGTAATGCGATCTTACTTGTGAACTTGTGCGCATGTGCGGGTGTTTTGAATGCGTGAGAGTAATGAGAGAATGCGTGCTTGTTTTAGCCCCCGTCGTTTTCAATCCACCTCCTGAGGCCAGAATAAGCAGCTCTCTTTCCCACAGGCCTCTGCTAAGCCTAGCTGAGCATCTGGCCATGCAGGCTCTAATCAACACTGGCATGGCCATTCTCTCTGTGACAGAGAGGGAAAGGGGGGAGACAGGTTCACAGTTTGGGGAGGGGTTGGAGGTGGCGAAAGGAGATGAGGAGGCGGGAAGGGGTGAGATAGAGTGTGGGGAAGATGGAGGCAGAGGTATGCGCTGGGAGAGATAAGAAGTGATGAAGAGGTGAAGGTGGGTGCTGTGATGGAGAGGAGGCAAGATGTGACATAAATTGTGTTGTATCAGAGTTTGGATGGGAGACATGAGGGTGAGTCAGTGAAAGAAAACAGGGAGGAGAGCGGAGGGAAAGAATGACGGGGGAGAGAACATCAGACAAGAGACAGTAACTCTCAGAGACAGATTAAGTGGACATTACTGGAGAGGTAAAAGAGAAGAAAAGGAAGAAGAACCTATTTG
Organism: Hippoglossus hippoglossus; assembly: GCF_009819705.1. Classification (NCBI taxonomy): domain Eukaryota; kingdom Metazoa; phylum Chordata; class Actinopteri; order Pleuronectiformes; family Pleuronectidae; genus Hippoglossus; species Hippoglossus hippoglossus. The sequence continues at coordinate 14,811,105 of NC_047159.1, read as the reverse complement.
CTGTCAATCAGGAGCAAGTTCCAAACAAATAAAGTTTTTAAAAAAAAGCAACAGGAACAGAAAAGAGAATTGAGGCGAAAAAGTCCAAGTCGAAAATAAGTCGAAAAATAAATAAACTGATAGAGACAAGTGATGAGCTGTATCTATTTTATCTGTGTCAAGATGAGGGCGACTGAGTGAGGAACCTCACATTAGAAGAAAATAGTGCAGTGTCCGTTCTAAACCTGCCTGTTTGGAATGGACGATTTGCTTGGCATGTGGAGATGCTGCTTGTTCCTTTCTTTATGAAACTGTAAAAGTGACCTGCAGTTACTGAGCCATGACAAGTAAGGACAATCTGCAGGACTCACAACCCTGAAGCTGCCACATGACTGCTGCAAAAATGTCACTAACGTTGATGACACCCAGATGCCCCTGTTTATTAATTATTAACGTATTACGTACCAAATTCGACTCTGCAACACCTTGGGCTTTTAACAGTGCAAATGCCAAGTGTGAAGCTGATAAGTTCAATGGTTTGCGAGATATGCGTTCCACATACACACAGACAGCGACAGAGATTTGTGGAAGTAGTTGATAAGAAGCCAGCAGAGAAGAGGAGTGATGGAAGAGAGAGACACCTCTTACACCTGGCATTAAAAACTATGTTTTGTATTCAGAGTGAATCTAAATATGATATAAACCTGATTACATTTACAGAAGGTACTAATGTGTCTCCACATTGAGATCTGATCATGGATCTGATCGATATTGAATTGCTCTGTCCACCTGGCGCCACATCCTTCTCTCTGCATGGGTCTAAAAAATCCACAAGACTCCAAATGTGATAAGAGTAAGTGGTAAAGTGACAGAGAATGACAAGGGGAGCAACCAACCAATGAACTGCAGTCAGTCTTACGATCACACAGCGGTTTAGTTAACCACGGGTTGATTGGCACCTGTCAAGTAGCGCGTAAAGGATGTTGGACATTGTAATTGTCAGGGGCCAGTAGAGAGAAAGATATGAGAAAAAGAGTGATGTGTTTAGCATTTATTTTTAGCTGTTGGGAAGGTGTTTTAAGACTAAGCTTTGATGTTGGTGTTATATTGTGTTGTCATGTTGCATCATGGCGTGTGTTCTCTGTTGTGTCATACTGATTTCCTATTCCACTGTGTTTTGTCATGTTGAGTTCAATATGCTAATATGTGTTATGTGTAATCCACATCCTGACAATAAAACCATAGGTTCCATTTTTTCTTAATTCAGTCATTCACAGGGTCTCTGCAGGTTTCCACATTATAATTGAAGACTTTTAAAGACCTTTTGTAGAGCACAATAAATGAAATTCTTATGTCAGATATGACAGATCTGAAGGAATTACACCTCCCATTATTGAAGATAAGCTAGAGTAGCCTTTAGAATAACCTTTGAGGCAGAGACAGTAGGTATCCAAGGTCTTTCTCACATCCAAGCTGAGTGCAGTGGGATGACTTCTGACCTGGGGCCTCATTTATAACCGTTCAGACGCCATTTTGTGCGTCCTCCCACTTCTCACACAAGCGTTGGAATCTATAAAAACTAACTTGATGGGAAAATGTGTGCACTTGTATGCAAACCTTAACCCATGTGCACGAGCAGTTATGAGACAGGAAAGTGGCGATGCAGATGTGAGGAGGTGAACTGAAGCCAGATTATTGATCCACTTCATCATTAACTTTGAAACCAACAGTGTTATTTGTGCTCACATGACATATCTTCAATTGAAAAATATATCAAACAACTTAAAGGTAGATAAAATAAGTTAAACTTAAACCGGGTGATTAAAAGTTTATAATAATATTTTCTAACACTGCCTGTAACACCAAGTACGACTTAAGTTTTCATATAGTGTGTGTGTGTGTGTGTGTGTGTGTGTGTGTGTGTGTGTGTGTGTGTGTGTGTGTGTGTGAGAAATCCCTGCAGTGACTGTGTCTGCTGCACAGAGCACACATAGCACAAAGGGCTCACTGGAGACCATTTACAAAAAATAGATAAACTGTGTTCACTTTTAAACTTCAATTTCCAAATGATGTCCCAAAGTTGAGGTTAGGATACCACTTATGTGCCGTTTTTTGCTCTGAACATAAATACTGCTGTGTGTAATGCTGCGTGATGGATGCACTGGCACTGATAGAGGAGTACACTTATAGAAGGATTAGTAGGAACGATTGGTAGCGACCATGACGATTTCCTGGCCCATGATGATGACTGAATCATCAGCTGATAGATTCTATAGAGCTGTGATCCAGTATTACACAGATTGATTCAACGGAAAAGAACTGTCCCTGTGCAAACACAAGTACTCACCACTCTGTAATAACTAGCCGACAGGTCTGTGTGTGATATGATTAACACTGTATAAATTCTAACGTTCTTCTTTTAGCACCTTTTGGGAATAAAATGTTTCTTGTTAACTTTAAGAGTTTGGGGATATCACAGCTGACTCTGAATTTAATAATCTGACCCGTTTTTTATTTCAGGCACAGTCCTCTCTCTCCTACTCACTCTCACTCACTGTATTAACAGCAGCAGCAACACGTTACCACTAATTGTATTTTTTATAAATTATATCACTGCTGTGGGCACCAAACGATCCGTCTTTCATCACCTCCACCTCAATAACAAACACCTTGGTGGCAGGACATAAGAAGAAGAACAAAAGTCAAAATAGCTTATAATAAAACCTCGGCAAATAAAACAGGAGGGGGGGGGGGGGGGGGGCCACTCGGGCCATTGTAGCGCACACGGAGCGCACACCAGGCAGCTGGTCAGCGCTGTATCTGGTGTGACAATGGCCATCAGTGCCCTGGCAAGAGGGGGATTATTTTTGCTTCTGTCAATCCAAACAAGTTAACACGAGCAGAAAAAAACTGTTCTCTTCGTCTTGTTCCTGCCGTCTCCTCCTCACCACAATAACTGCAGCCATCTGTGCGTAACATTGTGGCGATTAGCACCTACCTTTCAAACGCACTATATATAGATGCAGTCACAACCACCCCAATTATTTTCAGGCTTTGTAAATCCCATTGCATGTGCTAAATAAAAGCATTTTCATCTACTCCTCCCAATATTTTGCGCACTCGGGTAGAAACACCCGATAATGCATATTCATTAGGGCTAACGTACTAAATGGACAGGGCGTGTTATTCTGCACGCAATCCTCAGTGCGCACCGTTAGTAAATCAGCTTGCATGTTTTTATGCGGGTGAAATCAAGTTTGCACACGTTTTTACACACGCAAGCCTTTAGTAGATAAGGCCCTATGTGTTGTGTTGCAACACAGCAATATTAATTCCTAATAATCTATGCAAATTAATTAAATCAGCCTCGACCTGCATTGTGTGATAGAAAATGGATAGTTGGAAAGCATTGAAAATTGCTGAATTAATTAAGTGTTTGCTAAAATTGACAGGTGCCCACTGTGAGGCAATGAACTTCTATATACTGCAGCGAGCACTAGTGATGGTTTTGCTGACAAGAAAGGATTAAACTGCCTCTTGTAAGTGTCAGACAACTAGAAATTCAATTAATAGTAACATCTACAGCCAGTGCAACTCACAGTACTGCCTACAGTAGGCAAGAGAAAATATCAAACTTTTATAAATGACGTTCAAGGCTTAAAGACATTTGAAGGTCTTTCAGAGGAAAATGATTAACTTCCTTTTATGTAAGACCTGCAGACACCATGTATAGAAATGGCTGCTAGAAGCAGTTTATAAAATATTTTTTTATTAAGCTCCTGGAAATATGTGGATCTGAAAGCTGTTATTTCAATGAGTTGAAATGTGTACGTCTTTGTCAGTGTCATCCAACCTTGTCTCCATTTTCAGTAGCTGTTTTTCACAGATGTAGACAGCTCGCTAATTAAAAAGGAAGTGGAGGTGGCCATTCTCCATCTTGCATGCCAAGCTCCGACTGGCGGCAACAGCTGTCAGTGGTCACACCACCGAACACCAGATGCATTTGCGAAACACTGAATTAATGTGGGACACAATTGGCTTTGTAACTCATTGTACACTTACAAAACATTTGATTCAGATCTTCCCTTCCTCTGTCTTCTTTTTATCTCCACAGGCTCTTTACAGGCGTTTGCTGTTTCACAAAATGATCTGCTGTTTACCAAACCGCTGGCAGTATGATTTGAGCTCTCTGCATGTGATGACCGCGTGAAGTGCCCACATTCGGAGCCAAAACAAGAGCGCCACTGTGCTGGGTTATGTGTGTCTATGTGTGTGCAGCGAACCAGTGCTACGGTGTGTTGTTATGAAATTGCAGGTGCTGGTGGCTCAGGCGTAAGGCTGTGAAATAGCATCATGTGAATTCGCTATATTCTGTCCGATAGAGTCTAAATGTGTGTGGAAACATCAGGGAAAGAGAAGAAAGAGGACATAACACCGACAATGTGGGAAAAGCAGCACTGACATGGTTTGTGAAGGTTTGAAGGTCTTCCTAACGAGACTGCTGATAAATTGCTAAGCAGCAGCAGATGTCAAGGATCAGCAGCAGATGTTCACGACCACCAGCAGAAGTTAGGGACACATCATCAGTTGTGTACCTGTCAGAGTTAGCTCAACAGCTTTGATCGCATTCCTTTGGTTTTAACACTGGCTTAATATACATTTCCTTATTCAGCAGTGTTTCCCATCAATTACCTAGACTGTGGCAGCCCGCCATATTCAAATTTGTCCTGCCACAGTTTCATAATAAAGCAAAGGAAATTTTATCTTTCAAATATCAACATTAGAGATCTCTAAATTGGTGTGTGCTGTGCTATTTGCTGCATGCTCGCTTGTGATGTTGCATGCTTGTGCTTCAACAAGCTATTGCAAACTCTGGTTATGATCCATAATGTTTTTACTGTCGAGACAGACAGTCAGACCTCATAGTTTCTCTACCATTACTGACAATAATCCATCAATTAATTCAGACTCATATTGACTGACTTTGACCCTGTCAGTTCTCTTCTACCACTTCTGACTTCGTCCTGAAGTTCTCTCTGTCTTGTCTCTTGCAATTAAGGATAAATATATATTTCTCTTGTCAAGTACACATGGCCAATGATTCATTTTTAATAGCACCACTGGCACAGCCGCACAGCTATGGATCCATTGAGGAAGTCTAGTGTTCTTCAGGCAAAACTCTGATCTGTCACAGCGACTTTCTGAAATCTCTAAAACTTCCCAGTGGGTCCTGCAGTCATCAACAGCTGTTTGAGAACTGATGGTGCTGAGTTGTGTGATCAAGTGCTAAATAAATGGAGGAGAAATTACTTCTTTTTATCAGCAGTGTGACTATGTCTAATCATCCAAGAAGAAAACACATCATTTCATTATTTCCTCCATTCAATGTGTCATTTCTGTAACACAAGGGGAATATGCATGTCAGTATTTTTCAACAGAAGATGTGTTTATGGTTACTGAGCTGAGCGGCTAAATCCATTTATCATCATCATCACAGACAGGCCCACACACTATGGTCACACAAGATGTACAGCGCTCACACAGACACAAACACACACCATTAGTCTCTTATTCTCTCTGTCTCTCTCCCTGTTGTTTCCAGCACAGCGGGAACAGCTGACGAGTTTCCTCTTCTGGCGGGCCATTGGTATTAATTCACCACATACACAAATACAAAATACGCACACATAAAAAAAGAAAAGCCTCTACCAAAGCCATAGCATCCTCAGTCCTTCTTATTACATCGACATAAATTCAACCCTCGGTCGTATTAGATTCAAATCATTAAGCCTGTATTGAATTATATCTCCCTGGTCGCCTGCCTCTCCCTGGTCGCCTGCCTCTCCCTGGAACCTTTTTTCGATCAATAAGCAGTTTGGCTGCTTGGTAAACTCAATCTGACTCTCACAATTGAGGGAGGTAGAGAGAGAGAGAGAGAGAATCCCCAGATAGGAAGACAGGAAGGGAGGTAGGGAGAGGAAGGAAGTCACAGCTCGTCCCCGACGGCCAAAATGAGTAGTGCCAGCCTTGCTGCCAGAGAGGGATGAGTGTGTGTTGAGGTGTGTAGGTCTGAGCATATGGGTGGAGGATGTAGGAGGCATTGCATTACAGGTGTAAAATGAACTACCCGGTGACACTCAAGTCATCGAACCTTAACAGTTTTTCCTGTTGAAGTATTCCTCATTGTCAACACTCTCTGATTATTACCTCCGCCAAGGAGTTTATAGCCGTTTTCAGACATGACACGCATGTAAAATCCGAAGAATTGGCTGTGGAGTTTAGGCGCAGTTTGCTTTTTATACATGCACCACGCAGCGGGAGGTTCTCTGCACAGACGTGTTCACAACAGCAATAAAATACTCAGCATAATTCAGGCGAGAGAGGGGGGAGATCATGTGATTTTCTTGACAACACACAGACAACGTTGTCGGCTGTTATCATCACAAACTCTCTTGACATCTTCATCAGTGTCTTCTACGTGTGTGTCACCACTTTTGCACCTGGAGATATTTGTTTTCTCTTCTCTTTTTCATTTGTTTTCTCTTCTCTTTTTCATTTTTGCTCGCGGTGAATCCATCGACTGCTCCTAGATTTCTACGGACTGTATACATGGAGGCCAGGCAGAGAAAGTCCACAGAAAGTGCGGAGCCTCTCACACGGACATTTGCGTTCACACATGCACTTCCCCTGGACAAAATACGGAATATCTGCAGAGTTCAGTGCATCGTCTGAAAGCAGCTTATGTCCTCATCCCAGATTGTTTGACTTTCAGCGGGACCATCAAAAACTACTGCTTTGATCTTTGTAAATCTTTGTGGATGGGATGGGAGGACGGGAAAGGGCAAAGAAAGAACACATTCAATTTTATCATCACTTTCTTTAACAATTTTACTGATGTCCCAGGGAATAATTGTTCATAATGAAAATGTATTTAAAATTTTTAAGCGAGTGTGTGATTTGGCGCAGCTTGATCGAATTTAAAGGGACTGTTGGGCCTTGGCGGAGGGTATGTGCTCTGTTGAGTGCCATTCTAGTCTGTCCATTTACCCATTGACAACATCCCCACCGACTCCACAATTCACTACGTCTCCTCTTCTTCTCTTTTTAACACATCCTCTCAATCCCCCTGCACCCACTATCCTTCTCTTTACACTCTCTCCTTCTTTTCTTTCCTATCCGTCGCTCCTCAGTCTGTTTGAAACCCATCTCAGCATTACTGACACAGATCCTGGCAGGGCAGAACGGTGTTACCATGGATACTGAAAACTAGGAGGAAACCCCCCCACCCCCCCACACATCACCCCAACCTCCTCCTTGCTTCCTGTGCCCCCCTCCCATGGGCCCCCAGGCATAGCTGGGAACAGGAGAGGTGATCTCTGGAGCATGCACATGTGCGTCAGCACACTGATACCACAGCGAGCGCACACAGAGCAAAAGGTAACAAGGAATAATTACAAATTTGCAGAACAATATTTCTCTGACAGGCTTATGGAAATATATGAATCATATAGAAATAGGGTTGAATATTAATGAGGGGCTGAGAAATGAGGAAGCCAGGACAATGGATCGGGCTGCTTCTGTTTATCTGTTATTCTGTCCATCAAACATGATTCTGTATGTCAGGTGGTATTTGACAAGCTTGGGAGGGACATTCCCCCGTCACAGTGATCCAGCATTTATATCAAGACGCTGATTGGGATCGAGGGAGCTGGCGGAAAAATTAAAGGTTGAAACATTTAACGCGAGAAATATCTCAGAAAGGATCGATCCTAATGACGGACAGACAAAACATCCTGTTACAGACGGGCCTGAGGGACGTTTTAAATATTTGATATAAAATCATTTAGTACAAACAAAAGAAAGTCACATATATCATCACTGGTCACATTCCTATAGTGTCTTTTGACTCTCTTATTCTATTAGACTTCTCTTTCTTTCTAAGCTTCATCCTGGAGGATTTAGTTGTTAGAGTATATGTGAAGTTTACAGCAGAACCTGAGAGTCTCTAAATATTAAATTTTTACGTCTTTACGTCTGTCACCTTAAAAGTGCTAAACAAAGCATTAATCATGACAACGTATGCACAGTTAAACAAATTATGGTATGTTGACATTTCTGAGACGCGCTCTTTTCTGTGGAAGTAGGCGAGTGATGAGATCTGTTATCAGCCTGTCAGCTGAGCTGTCTGACCAGTGATGGAGCGGTCTGTCAGAGATGTGGACAGATCAGGGAACTATATCTTTGCTCTGTCACAACTGAGCTTTTTCTCAACTATAAAGCAAATATGTTAAACAACCTTGATCTCACAGGAGATGATCTTTACACAGACTGTAAACATTTCAATGAAACAAGCCGTCATGTGTTGATTAATCTGCACAATTTATTCTGCTTATTAAAAAAAAATTATTTAGTTTTTCTTAAGAACGGAAAACAAGCACATCTTTCATACTAAAAAAATCCAAGTGAAGTGAAGCTATTTATGCAATATTGATATTCTATCAACTTCTACATGTATGTCCAATAATACAAGTATTTTTGAAGCCTGAAGAGTATAAAGACGGACAGAGTGGTTGTTATCATGTGTCAGTTTCCATCCAGAAACTTATCTGTGTGAATTAGATCTACTTTGTCTGTGTTTGAACAGTAATGTATCTGTGGACAAAGCTACACCGACACAAAGCTCTTTACTGAAACCTGGGCCATAATCCTGTGGTCCATCTGCCGGTCTCTCTATGTCTCTCTCTATGAGTGTGCATTACCCCTCGTCTCACCCTGCGTCTTGTTGTATGTGACAGTTAGAGGGAGACACAGATGCAGACAGAGAGACGGAGGCATTAAAAGTCTGAAAGCCTTAAACTGAGAGGGTATAGCATGATGCATAAGTAATGACAAACATACTGTTCACCACAGAAAGCCTTGCTCTCAAAACATTAAAGGAAGATGAACTAAATGACAGTTTTTATTGTTTGCTTGTGACATGCTCACATCACAGCCTCTGACAACACTTGCTCATGATATCACATGTTGCAGGTGTTACAACTGTATGGAAATTGTAGATAAGACACTTGAAAGTTCACAAACACAACATGCCAAGACACACTATTCCCTGGGTTGCACATACTGCACATACGCACACAAACAAGCGCTCTCTCTAGCCCTGTTTTTATCAGCCTCCCCATGAGCATTTCTCTTTTTCTATTTCCAGAGAGTTGGCGGAGTATAACAGAAAGTCTAAATAAAGGAAATACTTGTGACTTTCTAAGAACTCAGGTACAAAACTAAATGAAGTATAACCTCTATTTAATCACAGCGAGGGGGATAAAATGAAGCTGGTAACATTGACTCTAAAATACCTTCATCAGCAGGTGTCGGCTCCTGAGTCTGACATGCAGGTCAGAATGACCTCTGACAGGTGCTGGGACTGGAGAAATTGTCATTTTACTATTGGCTGTTACAGTTTGTTTGCCTAGTAGCAGTTCTACAGTGGGAAATGTTTGGATGTTTTGCCAACAGACAGGATGTGAAAACTGTGACTATGATTTCATGATGAATAAAAGCTGCAGTAATGTCTCTGGTCTTGACCCCATGATCATTGCTAGTGTAGTGGTAGTGCCAGAGAGTCACAATAACCTCAATCTATTAAATACTAAAATGGCACTCAGTAGAGAGATACCTCCACAAAGGCCCAACAATCCCCTTGAATTCAATCAAGCCACACCACATTGCACAAACTCACAAGTCCTCTAAGTATTTCTGATTTGTTACATCAAGATCCTTGCAGAATCTTTTGAGAAATTCACAAAAAGTTCAATGTTGACAGTGAAAAATCTTGGATCCGCCCCTTAATCGAATCCGCCCTGAAATCTTATGGGTTTGTTTTTGTACATTCTCTTCTTCAATAGAATTGATTCAGTCGTTTAAACTTAATCCTGATAAAAGACAAACAGCAATGAAAATAATGAATCCTCTCAGGCTCTGAGATGCCTCCACCAAGGCTAATCCCAAAACATGTAGTGTAACTTGTCCTGCCAGAGTTTCATTGTGATACAACTATACTTCTCACTCATAAAATTACCTAACACAAGAGATCTCTAACTTTGTGTTTTGCTCCGTTGCTGCATTGTATAGCTGTGTGCAGTGTGACACGCAACGACCCCATCGCGGCAGTTATGTGTGTACCCACAAGTAGCCCGCAATGCAGTTCTCTCTCTCACGCAAGAACTTATTTTTCCCTGAGTGACGTTTGTAAGCTCCCGTGTGCGCTGCCATAGATTGAATGAATGTATTCTATGAGAAACGCTGCAGAGAAAGTGAAACAAAATTCCTGCATCCGCCCATTTGATCAGATCCTTCGTTTGGATTAACGGGTTCTTCCCTCACCCAAACCACAGGTTTTGTGGTAACGTGTCCAGTGGTTTTTGCGTAATCCTACTTAGAGACAGAAATACAAAACATCCTCCTTCGCAGAGGAAATAAGATTCTTTCTGTAGCTCTCCAATTAATTTTTCACCAGCAGTTCTCTGGAAAGAGTAAAATCACATTTGTAATTCTGCAGACAGATATTACATGTGGCAGGAGCAAGTCAAGTTTGGTTAAAAATAGATGCATTTAAATCTATTGCCATTCCCACCAGCACAGCAGAGAGGTTGTCCTGTTTTGAGAGGGGGAATCCTGGACATGAGAAGTTTTCCTGTCAGCATTTGTAGCTGGCAGTGAGGAGAGATACCCTCAGGGCTGGTCACTGTGGAGCAGATGGACGAGAGCAACAGGCAGAGAAGAAGATATGAAAGAAGTCTGGTAAAGCCGAAAGATGAGAGCAAGATGACCAGCTGAGTGACAATGAGGGAGCCCTTGTTGAGAAGGATGGAAGAGCAACGACTGATTATTTTGTGAGGGCAAAACTGCCACAAGGTCTGGTTGCAAGCTCAGAAACGTTAAGGGGCTGAGGGAGCGGCAGACAGCATTTCTGACACGGGTGTAGAAGTAGTAGAAGAAGAGTTACTTGGAAACAAGGAAGGAGGGACCTGTCAGGAGGAGTAAGAGTGGGGAGAATGGCAACGGGGAAGAGAATTATGCTGAAAGCAGGGAGGCTGGAAGTCAAACGACGAGCTCCTCTGTATGTAAAAGAGGTGCAGAGGGGAGTGTGGTCTCTTCAGGGCAAGGGAAGAAATAATGATAGGGGTTGTGGGAAAGAAGCTGAGGAGGAAAAAAGGGTATTAAAAATGTCAAAGCTAATAATATGAAGTATTGCTCTTGAATGCAGATTTAGTTTTTTATTTTTAGTTACCTCACTTCAATTGTATCTGTGAGTTACGTTGAGAAGTAAAAAATAATCTGGTGCTGTTTAAAAGTTCATAGAACACTTTTGGAAATGGGGCTCCCACTTTATGGACTGAAGGTTTATTTTTTCCAAACTTAGAGGGAAAAATAAGCTTAAAAAATGCAGGTTGATAAACAGCATTGCAACATATGCGCGTGTATACCTTCAAGACTGGGTTACATGCTCCTCCCTTGAGAGACACAATGTCATTTTTAAGACACGTGACTGATGAAATACATCATGATTCACTGAAATACTCGCTAAAAAGGCAAAATGCATTCAGGGAAATGTCATTTGTCAGCTTTTTTAGCCCACTAAAAAGTTTTCAAAGTATAGCATTTCAGACAGTGGCTGACAATTTAAGTAAGGGGAGCGATATTGAATCAGATTACAGCAATGTTTCAATAACAAAAAAAATGAAAATAACAATGAAGAATGGATCTGAATTCTCACCTCCAGTAAACTGGTTTGGAATAACAAAAACTGTTATTTTATACTAGGATACTCAAACAAACACCAAAACCTAACAGGAGAGGGAGGAATTTTAGCAATTTAGACCTAGAAGTGAAATTTTACCCTCAGGTGTGCATAAACTAAAGGCTGTGAAGTTCTTTTTAAGAAACGTGAAATTATTATGTAATTATCGGTTATCGGCCGGAAAAATCCATATCGTTCAAAGAGGTGGGTCTCCAGAATGTACCTTAAGCAACTGAAGCTAGATTGTCGAGGTAAAAGTGTCTGATTTATAACCATGGATTTCATGTAAATATACTTAAATGTTGCACGGTATTGCTTCATACTGAGACAAAATAGATATTGCGAGGGGGCTTGTAGATAACAGTCATTTAGAGCTGCTGTGTTTTAGGGACAAACTTAACGCTTGTGTCACCGCTGCTGTGTCTAATGAGGAGGAAGTTGGAGGGAGAAAGTGCAGCTGAGCCGAGGCTCAGACTGATGGGGTCACACAGTTCAAAGCGGTGGGTCTCCAGAATGTGCAGGATGTTCCTGAAGCAACTGAAGCTAGATTGTCGATGGTAGAAGTGTCTGTTCTCTCACCTGTCGCGCAGAGGAGGAGTGCTGATAATTAATGACTCAGTAGCTCTGTGGCTGTTGCAGCTCCATGTGGTACTGAACCTGAAGCGCTCAGCACTAATCCAGAGGAAAGTGGTCGGGACATCAATGACTTCACACAGCTTTTGTCAGGAGTATTTGCCAAGAGGAGGCAGTTAAGCTCTATTGACATAAAGAGAAGGGTTGCAGGTGTCTGACAAAAGGTGGCACAAAAACTTTTGGATCCAGTATCAGACAAAAATTAGTTAGGACCATCAGCTTCTATCTGAGTAGGCAGAGGAGCTGAACATAGATATAGATCAGTGACGAGTCTATTATTTTTTATCAGGGCAAACAACATCCTGATGTAATGTCAAACAGTTCTTACATCTTAGAAAACACCTGGACCAGATGTACCAACTCACTACAACCAACTTACCTTTTCCACAGTACTGAAAATATTATATTTGGATATTTTTTCCTCCATTTTTACAAAATATCTCCATCCACACAACAACTACAAATAATCAAAGAAGCATGTCGGGGCCAGTAGGTGGCGATAAAGTCTACATCAACAATCTCTATTAGTTAAATTGCAAAATACCTGCACTGGTCAGGGTGTAAGCGTATTCCTAAAACCAGTGTTTTACAGTGATGCATACTCCTGTCAACGCAGAAAGTGGTGCAGATAGACAAGATCCCTGTGTCTAAACATGGTCAGAGACTGCTGACAGCCCAATGCCAACAGGGTCTGGCTTGTTTTCCATTAATATGTTAAGCAGTTGTTGCTAGCAGTAGCTTATTAATCAATATTAAATTAAATTTTACCTGTCATATTAGCCATCTCTTACATATAGCCGACATTTACTACACCCCCGCAGACACACACACTGACCAACACCTCTCTGACAGCGCTCTTTGTTGTTTGAAGGTGTCCGCTGATACAGAAACCAAGCAAAAGCGACCGTAGACATACAAAAAAAATATGTTTGATTTTTAGCTTTAAAAAATATATTGAAAACATTTGACCCTTTGGCTCAGCACTTTCAATAGTCTTCACTATTTCACCTGTTTACTGGCTAAGATTTTGACTTTACATCTGCTCCTTAAGAGGTGTAATATTTACAACCAGTCTTAGTGAGAATACTTAAGTGTAGATAGTGGCATAACATTAAGTTTGGACCTTAAGACCAGGCGCAAGACCAGTTGTTGCCACTGGCCCCAGGACACCCTAACACTTGTGAGGGGACATTCACACACACACAAACACAGAGGTTGATTTGTTTTTTGTTCGCCTGGATATTCTGTACTCCCAGGACCAAATGTATATGCAGTTGAGAAGTATTGTCCTATAACGGCATCATCGCTTATGAATTCTTGGGGTAATGTAAAATAAGCAGTGAGATAGAGTTGGGTGCTGCTTTCTACATTTCAGAAAGGCTAAACCATTATTTTGTAAATGCCAGTTAGTTCCTGACATTTACTGGAAGAAGTTTGACCATTTGAAAAAATGCCTACCAGAAATACAGTATGTGGATTTTGCACAGGAAAACGTTTTGAAAAGTGGCGTCACAAACCAGTGACGTCACAATTTCTCAGCGGCTGCAATGGGAAGTTCTTGTATAATTGGAAACCTAAATTACATACTTACTCCCCCACCCTCCAAAGTACATTTTGACCTGTGGGACACATTGAGGGGTGTTTATAAAACTTAAAGTGCTCACAGAGTTCTTGCTTTTCTGCTTGGCTTCAACTTTATTTTTCATTAAAGAAAATCAGCAGTGACCTCTATTAGCTCAGTCCACTGTACCCTGTAAAAAGTGAGTGGACTTCTATTTTCTGCGTGAATCAGTGAACCTGTCTCTCTGTGTTCACGCATACACACGCACACACTCACTACAAGAGCCTGTCAGCTGAATCAAGATAAACCTTGGCCTTAAAGATAAGCTCAGAAGTGGGAGTAGGAACAGCAAGGCTCATTAAAGTGATTTGTCCCTCCTGCACTTTGAACATATGCTGGATTTCTTCCTTCTCCTCTTTCGTGGCAGTAAGGCAAATCTGCTCTTTGCGCGTTTTACAAATTATCCCTTCACCAGTTCAGTGTGTGAAGCTATGCTCCCCTTTAGCCATGTCAAGATTAGTTGTGAAATTAGACTTGCATGTCTTTAGTCCACAATTTTGCTGCCTAAAGGAAAGCACAACCTTCCTATATTCAAAAAATCACATTCAATTAGACGCTTCTCTGAACACACACATAACTGCAGAGACCTTTACAGGATGCTTCCATAAACTGCACACATTTTCTGCAGAGAAATCTAAATCCTCAAATCCAACTCACCAGATCCATCACCTTATATTCACAAATAAGCATAATCCAAAATAAAGCTTTTGCTATGCGGTTAGCAATGAATTTCTGTTTTCATGACAGAATAGCATCATCCTGATTCGAAGAATTAGTTTTTTACATCATGATGCAACCGCTTCAGTATAAGACATATCAAAGTAAGTGACTGAATTAATTGTAATGTGGACATCATACTGAATTATCATTGCATATTGAAAATGAATGCATATTTGTGTGCTCATATTTTTGTGTTGCAGCGCCTGTGGGCTACTTATTATAATCAAATGTGAAAACCAATTCGGTAAGTAGGGCTGGGTTTGGTGCAGAGTAGGAGCCCCACCCTTAAACCAGACATACAAACAGATAAACAGCAATGAAAACATCAGCTCCTTGGTGGAGGTCATAAATAACACGCTATATGACCCCCTGATGTTTGTTTATAAACTATTAAAGGAACCGCTAGTGTCTGAAAAGTCAAGTGCAATTTAGTGAAAAGCAAAGGTCGGCAACATGAAGATCAAATTTGTGTTAAGACTGCAGCTCCGGTTCTAAACCTGCCTGTTTGTTTGGCCTGTGGTAAAGCTGGATGCAGCTTTCTTTATGAAACTGTAAAAGTGACCTGTAGATCTGAGGGGAAAAAAAGACCAACTGCAGAACCCTGAAGCTGCGTCACTGCTGCAGCACAAAGAGCTGTAGACCAGTTTATGCAAAGTTTGGTGAAGTTCGACTCAGTATGCAGAACCCTGAACTGGAGAATCAGTTGTTGTCGAGATCCTATCCATTGTCAAGAACGTGCTGTTTTTGTCATTGAGAAAGTCATTAATGGTGATGAGATGCAAAATGGAACATCACAAGTATCTATGCTATAGTTTTGGACCAAGATTTGAGTACAAATGCCTGGTGGTAAAATTTGGTATGGCAGCCCAGTCTAGTGTTTGGCTTAATATGAAACTGTTCTGATAATTTTCAAACAGGTCCCAGCCTAAAAGTTAGACTTAATGTAAAATGGTAGGCATCAGCCAAACTCCCATGGTGATATTCAGATCTCCTCTCTCAGCAGACTGACGACTTGATGTCTGTTAATCATGCCATGAAAGACATCTTTTTTTTTCTTCAGAAAAAGCTTGAGGAAGGACAAATGTGAATCCCGTCTCTTGCTTTTGTTCCCTCCTCTTCATCTCTCTATCGCTGTTAATGGAGTATCTGTTCATGTGTCATTGGTGGTGTGCTGTGGGAATCTGAGGCTAATTGGATGGGCAGCAGCGATGGATTGTTTAACCACAGACATGGCAATATAATGAGAGGAAAACCTTGACACAAAATGACTTCGTACCTTTCCTGTGATACATACAGATAAAAACAGATACGCCTACACACACATGCGGGTGCAAACACATGCTTCTGTTCACTGTATATCTATATTACTCTGTTTGATTTTACTCTAATCTTACTGTTAATGATTTGCGAGTCTTGATCTGAATTTCTAACAGCCAGTTCTAGGAAATCTACCACACACAGACAGATGTCTCGCTTCTACATTACACATGCCCTCATTTGCCCTCAGTTCAACAGGTGGATGAAGAAAAAAACGTATTGCAATGATGAACAGTATTGATGGTTTTGAAAAAAAAATTGTGCGGGCTCCCTCTTCTTCAAACAATCACGATTTCTCAGCCGGCAGCGCCCTGTAATTCCTGTAATTAGCAGTTTGTGTGCTATTTGTCCTTGCTCAGCGGGGATTTGTGTCGTGCCCTCTAATTGGACAAAGAGGAAGTAGATGGTACAGTAAATGGCCTGTATTTACACATCATTACTTCAGCAAGAAAAAATCTCCTGCAGTGAAAACATGCAAATGCCTATTAATTATTGAGGCAAGCAGAAAGAGAAGGAAGAAGAGAGAGAGAGAGAGGGGGGGGGGGGGGGGGGGGGGAAAGAAAATGCAGTGATATAAGATGAAACAAGACCAGATCCAGAAATTAGGAAACAGCTACTTAATACAATTTGTAGCTGACCCAGCTGTATGGGATAGGATTTATACAGGTCTTTCAAATTTAAATTTGTCACGTTTCACTTATGCATTTAGCAAGACAAATAAATCCTAAGTCCACAGTTTTATAACCAGGAAATGTGTTTGGAATTTAATCTTTAATGTGCACTTTTCACAATTTATATTTAAGGAACAGTCCCAGGGATAAATTCTGAGAGGTAGTTCATGCAAAGGGATTTATCTGATGTTACCGAGGCCTTGTCTAAAATACTGCAGATATATTTTTTTAGTGGATACTTCCTCCTCCTTATTTAGAAAAATGTCAGTCCAGACAAAAACACAAAAACGACTACAAACGCTCAAACAAACATGCCCCTGGCAAATAGGTGGCAATAAAGTCTACATCAATGATCTGATAAATAACAGAGATCAACACTGTGGTCCAAGTAATACTGGGCGAGGCAGATGCTTGTGATGTGGTGCAGTTATGCTAAATTTAGCTGTAAACGTCTAATTAGACCCATAAGATAAGATAAGACAGGATACAATAAGATAAGAGACACACACGGGTAGAAATATGTATAACGTAAACAAAATATAAACAGTAAAACAGTATTGCACATATATGTTGAAAACGCATGAATAGAAAATAATTATAACACTTAAATTAGTTGAAAAACATATTTCAACATATCGTTATTGTTGTTGCTCATTACACAAAGCTACAGTGGGCATGCGTGATCCGATGTCAAGTGGACAGCTCTAAGTACAGGTGTGAACGCACTCAGCCGGATAGTGATTCCGATCACGCCAAACCACATTGAAAGGTGGTCTGGGCCAGATGGGTCCACATTCTTTTAGCAGAAAGCAAATGCGTCCTGGGCCAATTATGAAGGATCTCCTACTCAGCTGACGGCCTCTGAGCCGCTGCAGTTTCACTACGAATCAAACATATTCTCTTCTCGTTGATTTGTTTGAAACCAACGCCACAATATCAACACTGATCACCAGATAGTGATCGATACTTTCCTTAAATTGCTCAAATCTTTATTCACAGCGCAGCTGCACGAGATTCATTCAGTGCCTCTCTCTCACCACTCTTGCTCGCTCGCTTGTGTGGACAGAGAGACACACACACACACACACACACACCCACAGAGTGACATCGGACACACTTGTGTACTCAGACTGGGTAAAGACAACACACCTAACATCATAACTTGGTCTTTGTGAACAGAAAAGCACTGCCTGTACACACAGATACACAGAAACTCAAGCTTTTGACAATCTGCACTTTGGAAGTCTTCCTTAAAAATATTTGTTTTAGTAAATGTTGTTTGCATGAGGAAAAGTGGCCAAAATGCAAAGGAAAAGTTTGATTTGCAAAATATCTGCATTAGTGTCACCAAGAATAAAAATGAATTGATTCGGGACCTTGTGAATGAAAATTGAGAGCAATGTTGATATCAATGTCCAGTGGAGCCATTGTCCAATAAATGGAGGACGGAGAGTGTGATGATACAGCCTCATAAGGTTACATTATATAATCAGTTATCTAATACAGAGAGACTCTGGTTGTGCTGAGGCACCATATTAACATGAATAAATGCCATCCAGTGACAAATGAAACAAGACTCAGAGTTTTCTGTGTTACATGACCTTCCAAATGGAGCAGGGTTAATATAGAGGGTTCATTATCCAGCCGAGACCTATTGTCATTGTCAGGGCTGAGTTCGAGTTGTAGTGAATGGATCCGCATATCAGCAAAGAATGAAAGTGTGTTCACTTTAGCCTCTGAAACGAAATTGGATTCTGTTACATAAACACTTAGAATGAGTCAGATGAGCTTGAAACTGAGGAGAATGTGGGCAAGAGCATCTAATCTGTTTAATGTACTTAATAAAATCTTTAAAGATGCATTAATCTGATGAGCATTTGCGCTTAGTGTAGCACGCAGGTGTTGATTTGCCAGGATTGAAGGTGTCATTTCAACAGTATGTCCATGTCAAGGGAAATGAATACAGATGGGTCTCAGCAGCAGCTTTAAATGCATAATCAGACAATCAGCACTGTCCCCAATCACACCTCTAAGCACAGCAATCAGGTGCTGCTGGTCTCTCTCTCTCTCTCTCTCTCTCTCTCTCTCTCTCTCTCTCTCTCTCTCTCTCTCTCTCTCTCTCTCTCTCCCTCCCTCCCTCCCTCCAGTGGAATTCACGTAATTTGTGTGAAAAAGCAGCTGCACCACGTCACAGTCGGATTTCACATCAAACGACTCAGCTTCACATTTTGGGTCAGCAGAGCCATAATTATTAAAGGTGTTCACACTCGCAGTGGGACTGGTCTGTAAACCGAGCTCTACAGCACCACAGATGCTGAACAGACACACACATTGGCTATTTTAATCAGTGTAAAAGATGTTATGAACTATCATTGCCCCCCCGTTTCTGCAGATTGGAGATACACAAGAGATAAGAGATATTAGTCTGATAATAAGCTCCACTGATTCCTATAACATATTACCGGTGCCAGAACTTATTGCAAGACTTAAAAATTAAAACCTTTCGCACTATAAAGATAATTTAGTATAGTGTATATAGAAAATTATTCAAACCAAATCATTGCCATTTGGTCCCTTCTCCGTAGCAACATGCCAAGTTGTCTTGTCAGATTAGTCCAAGCATTATAACCCAATCAGTCACATGTTTAAGAAGAAGAAAAAAGATAAGATAAAATAAATGACTTTCTACTTAAAGCCATAAATAATTCATAAATACGTCTCTTTAAATTAGGCAGTCCATCTAATATCTGCAGCTACCTGAAATGCTCCTCCTCCTTTGAAATTTCTGTACAATCACTGGTAAATGACAATAAATGAATATCCGTTTACTCTGCTGCTTTCAGATGAAGTCTATTTGTCATGTAGTGGCGTGTCAAACAGAGGAGCTGCAGTAAGCTCCTTGGGAACAGACAGTAACATGTGGTTGGCAGGAATGAGACAGACAGGTTAATCTACAACAGATGGACAGAGACAACAGGACATGGAGAACCAATTTGCCTTGAATTGCCACAAATACAAACAATGTCAGTATGAACAAAAACCCGGGTCGGATTATGCTGTAGTCATCTGAGGACAATAAATACTTACAATAATATTATAGGGTATGTACATTAGTTATATACAGACGTATAATGACTATGCAGAGGCTAAGAGTCATGTTGCTCTTCCTGTCCGTGTGAAATTTTTCAGTTTTGCTCATCTGAGGAATATCAGTGTTCATCATCAATCTCCATCAGAGAGCTTCACACTAAGTCCTACCTTGATCCAATGGGCAGTGCTCACATGGGAGAAAACACATGCACACACGGAGTGGCCTTGGTAAAACAGAAACTGCACATCTGACTGGTCTCTAACTGCACACGTGTTTAAGTGAGGACATTTCACTGCAAATTACATGTCACTAAACAAGCCCTGGGATAAATGTGGTGTCACTAAGTAATGTGTGCATTTAGACAGCACGCTCATCAGCTTCCCTCAATATTGCCGGGGGTTGTAGCTCAGTGCAGCTGAGTTCTGCTCCGAAATGACTGGCAGACATTTTTGGCAGCATGAAAACTCCAATTATTTATCTGGGGAACGTCCTATCCCGATTTTAGAATCCTGGATAAGCCCTTTTGAAAAACCCGACTTTACAAGATGGAATACTCCGTAAGTAACCAGGATACTGGTGCATGTATACATCACGTCCTGGTTTCTTACCATCACCTGAACCGGCGTGGCTTCAGCCAAGTGACGCAGCATAAATACAAACAGTGGCTGCAAAGAAAGCGTCTCACTTCTGGAGCAAACTGCTGTTTCCTCCTGTCTCATGAACGGATCAAGCCAAAGTGGAGGACATGTTTAATATTTGCCGTCGCTCTAGTCTCCCAATAAAGTGAATAAGCCAAACCCTGTACACCATGTCGGAATGTAATAGCGCTAATCCCACTATAAGCCAAAGGGGCATTAATTTCGATAGTCACCATACAGGCATCAAAATTGCCATTAGGCAGTGCAGTTGTTACCATGGTAATATTAAACATCACGGGCACCTGCAGTTATAAGTCACAAGGATACTTGTATTTGTCAATGAATGACCAGATTTCTCAATGCTCCATGTAAAGACCGAATATGATCAAACCAGGAGAAGACTCATACTAGTGAGCATGTAAGTGCAGGTTATGTAAATGCTTGTCTGAACTGCCAACTCAGACACAGATTGTGACTGTGATGTGACCTGGCGTCAACTTTTGATGGCTGATGGCCGAAATCTGGGGATGTATATGTGTGTTTGTGTTTTCCTGTCTACCAAGCTCCACACACAATTCTTTCCCTGGACCCAGAGATGAAGTTCCACTGGCACTGGCTACCGACCTCTGAGCAGATAGGATGGGGTTTGGGGCTCTTTCCGGGCCGATAGGCAAAAGCCACAGTGCATTTTGGGTACATGTTTTTTCTCCCATGTCTGGACAAGCCTGATAAGGCAAAAAGAGCTGGCTAAGGATCAGAGCGTGTGAAACCTCTGTCTTTCCGCCCTCTCTCTTTCACAGCTTGTCTCCTTCACATTCAACATCCATTATCAGGTTTTCACTCTTCATCTCTGACCTGTCTCGCTCTCTCTTATTCGCTGCCCTCTCCTGCTGTTAAGCGCTTGTACTAATTAGCCTGTTTTCTTATTCTATTCCTGTTTCTTTGCTTTACATTGGACCTCTTCACTGCTTTCCCTTCCCTGACATATCATCACATTCCCTCAGCAACTCATTATTGCCATGAGGCTTCAGCCTCTCTCTATATATCAGTCTTTGTGAAACTGGGATCTTTTTTCTTTCCTCTCTTACCATTGTTGAAACACCTCATCATTTTCCAGCTCTCAACTCTCGCTTCTCCTTCTCTTTGACTTTCTTTTTCCTCTCCTTTCAAACTGTCAGGCTGTCACCCCACAGACATATTCCTGTAGGATGACCACTGAGAAGTACATGCGTGGGATCTGGATTACTCGGGGGTGGCAGCAATTCAACAAAATAAAGGCAGAGGGTAAGAACTCAGGCTGGAAAACTCTGAGTTACTGAACAATGTAATTTGTTTTTACACTCAGGCTGCTACAATTCAAACATTTTCAAAGATGTAGCTTGACATTTGTCCTACTATACAATGTAAAATATAATTATGGTTTATCATCATCCCCTATGTGTGAGAACTTGTGTGCTAAGGTTGACTACATGCATGAGTAAGTCCCATCAATGAAAATACTCTGGAGGTTTCAACAAGCATCTGTGACTCTGCAGGTTAGTTGTGGTGCCAACACATTTTTACATAACGCATCCTGTGTATTATATGACTTCTTCCATGTGACTCCACTGCTGTATATAGAGGCGATTAGTGAGATAAGGGTGCGTTGTCAGCCATTTGGCCCACAGCCTGCACATGGCAAACCAAAGGAATTTGCATTTGAATGTGGAATTGTTCAACACAGATCCACTATGTCTCAAGTGATCAGACATATTCATATCCCTATGAGCAAACGGTAAGTACACAGAAGGAGACGTGGATTCATGAGAAATAATGGATTTGAAGAAGGGGTGCATCTGAATTAAAGTGATTAAACATTTAAAGAACAAGAATGGCTCGCAGTAGAGCACATACCTCCGCAATAGCCAATAGTCCCCTTAAAGTAAATCAAGCTTAACCAAATATTACACACTCATTGATATTAGTTCCTAAGATATGTCCTATTATACCCTTGGATAATGGTGAAAATGTTATTAACAAAAAATGTAAAAAGAAAAGAAAACTGGATCCGCCCCACACACCGAAATTTAGTGGGTTTGTTCCTGACCCAAATTGCGTCCTTGCACCCACTTTCTTGTTTTTGTTTAATCTTGTTTACAAACAAACAAACCTCCTTAGATTTTCCTTTCTGAAAACAATACGCTTCTCAAGTTATAGTCATGTTACTGTTATTCACAGTATTTGTCTGCACCTCACTGTGTTTTTAAATTCCTGACTGTCATTCCACAACTAAGAGCTCACACCAAACATTTATAACCCGGTCAGTCTTCCTCCTTCCTCACGATATCTAATGTATGACAATAGAGTCACATTGCATATTAATATTAAGCCCGGCCACATGTTCCTGGCTCTGTGGGTGTGTTTTGATGACACATCTCGTGGTGAGGGCTCTCGTGGCTAAGCGTAATTAAGCAAGGGACTGACTCCATCCGATGCTCTGCTGCACCGCTACCGTTTGAGTGCCACTTTAATTGCTTTTCTTCCCCCAATTCCCACCTCACACGCCTGCCCCGTTCTATCAATCTATCCAATTCCATGCGGGAAAATGCCTGCATCCAAACATGCAAATCTGGGTGCGATGGAGAGATACTGTGTGTGTGTGTGTGCCTTTGTATGTTTAAGCATGAGGGTGAACAGAATTTTAACTGCACAGCTTCTCATGCGTACTCATGAGCTGGTGTCTGCCCATGAACTGACTCGTGTGTGTGTCTCTCTCACCTGTGGTGCAGAGCTGTGCAGTGTGAGGTTTCCCCAAATAGCTACTCTCATTTACAGCCTCTCTCTGTCCTGGGCTTTCTTTGTCTGCCTCTCTTGGCAGCAGCTTCAATGAAGCATCTGACCCCCTTTTACCAGACGCGCGCACACACATATGCGATACACATACACTACAGGGCAGGAACGCTGATTCTGCAGAAGTATGTCATGAAAACGGTCAAGGTCATGGCTTCCAGCTCAAACATGGGTTCTTCCTCTGAAAACACATAATGCATCCTCATGGGGCAACGAGCAGGCCGAGATAAAAGCATACACGGAATCCCATCGGGCAGGGAATAGACCAACACTGTGCATTACAGTCTTTCCGCATGCCTTACACATTGGTGAACCAGATGTGACCTCTCCTGATCGACAAGTAAAACAAGGGGTGTTTTTTCACTTTCAACCTAGTGCCGCTCAACCGTGAAATGTTTGCCTGCCCCCCTGACCCTGTGACTTTGAGCTGGAATAGGAATGTCTAAATATGTGTAAGACTGGCAGAGAACTGTGCAGAAAAACAGAGAGGACATGGAAAAGGACAGAGAAATTGTAAATAATACACCTTGCAACTCGATCCAAGTCATTTTACACATTGTGGTGGACAATATGTCTGTTGGAAGCAAGTATCTCACATTAGAAATCTCACTCTTACGACAACAATTTTTACATCAAGCAAGAGGTCAGTGTTTTCTTTAACTTTATAGAAAATCAGTATTGGTAATAGTTTCTTGTTGGCTCAGATCAAAGCTTAAAGCTAGGGTCGGTAAGCCTGGAAAAACTGTAGCATGAGCAGGCTACAACTGATACAACCCAGCCCCTCCCATCGGCCCTCTCATCAGAGCTACACCCCCAGAACACATGAACGCGGTCCGACAACTGCTCGCAGCCGACTTCTGGCTAACGTCTCTGCTTCAGCGGTGTATGCCTTTCCACCTCGCAGGCTTGTGTCGACTCCAGTCATGCGCAGAAACCGCAAAGAAATGAGTGGACGAACATATTACAGTCCTACAAGGGCCACAGACACTGGCTTTCTTCTTTCTTTTTTTTAAGACAACTTTATTTAATGATGGCTATTGGGGCGTGAAAATATTTCAACAAATATGATCAAAAGAGGTTCAGAAACAAATTAACAACCCTACCTTTAATTTTTCTACACATTGATTAACAGCCGTTCAAATCTCTGAAAATTTAAGAAAAAAAATCTTAAATCTGCTAGAATTTTATGCCAATTTTGTAAACACCATTTTTTTTATGGTAGAAAAGAATGAGTATAAAAATGTGTCATGACAAAAAAATTTGAAGAGGATTTCCCATTTGTAATTTCACGGTTTAGGGGCCTCCTGGTGGCTACATGTATTTATAGTCATTTAAACAATCGAGGAAGCAAAGAAACCAATTCCGTAACTAAAATATATGAAAATGGTGATTTGTTGAAAATCAGGGGTCAATATTTTGCACTGATTAGCATTTTTATAATGCACTGAATTCAGATGAAGACCAATGTCACTTTTGAAAAGTAAAACCATATTACCACAATTGATTGAGTCACAGCAGGAGATGTAATCTGCTAAAAGCCAAACATGAGAAACTAAGCAAGCCACTCTCATTCATGTTCTCCGGCTCCATATTTCTTTATGGCACGTTTACAGGGGGAAGGCAGTGTGCCGCTGCACCTCTCACCCTCATGGAGTGACAGGGATAAAGCTTCATTACATAAGGTTGCTGGCAGGAGAGGAGCTGGTGCTCAGAGGCACATCACCTGCCAACAATCCCACACAACACCAGGCACGCATTCATCATCACACCGACTCCCTGAATCCAGTTTTCTTTACCTCGCACTGTCTGTCCATTCATTCATTCCTCCTCATTTAGCCAGTTTTCTTTCTTTTCCATCTATTATTGTTTCTTTTAGTTTTTCTTCCTTATTTTCTGCATTCCCCTGCGCCACCCCCCACCCCCTTTTCTTTCCGTCTATCTCAGGGAAAGTGCTGCATCCTACTTTCGTCCTGCCTTTTGGGATCATGCTGAAAAGCAGGCAGAGCCAGCAGTGCTGGTTAAGTCTCTGGTTGTCCTCACAGAGTGTATAATCCTCTTGATGTTCTGCCACTGTTGTTGCGCACTCGAGAGGGAGGCACATCCGTTCTACACGTATGTGCTGCGCAAAGTATCTAAGAACAGGAAGAAACAGCGTGGATGTATTTGCAGGAAACTGTTTACATTCAAGTGCGGGTAAGAGAATGTTTGGATTGCAGAGAGTAGGACAATGCACACTGGGTATTGTATTTTCTGTGCCTTTTGTGAACACGTGGGAATAACCATTCATAACAATTCACCCTGAAATGCCAACAAGCTCTTCTGTGAAGCATTTATTTATTTGTTCGAGAACACTCTCCCTCCAGCTTCTACAATTGACCTTCTGACTACATTTGATCTCATTCTGTATCTTTCTTGTCAAATAAAGCCCGGCCTGCTATCAGCCAGGGTGACCCTCATTTTTTTTACCTCATATGAAAATCTTCTGACTGTGGCTGAGGAAGAAATTGAATTTTTATGGATACAGAATAATGCACCGTAGCTGAGCTGTCTACTGTGAAAACGGGTAAGAAAAAGATGAAAAGAAGCGGAGGGAAATCCTGCATAACTATTGCAGAATTCTCCTTGGGGGCATAACAAGTGTGCAGTGTGAATATATTTATATATATTTATATATTTAAAAAAAGAATACATAACTGGAAATTATGTAATAAATTTAGGAAAGACTGAAAATCTGACTTTTGGATGTAGACTTTTTGCATTATAAATCACTGTATGTGGAGACGATTTATAGGAGGACCTCAAAGGCTATTTTAGACTTGAGTGTAGTAAAAACTGCACTTTGGAAGCCAATTTGGAGCACCGCTATAATAACCTCTTAGATGTAAAATGACAGCCATCCCCTCAGGGTGGGGGGCTCTAAGCCCAATGTGAATGGTGTAAAAGACTGCACCGATGTGGCCACAGATACTATATCAGACATATTGAACAGGAGGAAAGAGTGAGAGATGACAGGGAGAGGGGAAAAAAAGGGAGGAGGAAAGTTTGGGGAGAAGGAGGAGAGGGAATCCACTGAGAGAGCGTGAGAAGAACTGAGAGATAGATGGTGGGACAAAAATAGCCCTTCTGTGGCCATGCTGTTCACTTTCATTTTCCATGTCCTAATATCCAATTTACAGCCGCACGCACGCACGCACGCACGCACGCACGCGCACACACACATTTACTATAACGCCTTTCACATACACTATTTTACCCCAAATTACACACACATGCAGTGCAGCACACATACACAAACACACATACACACAAACACACATACACAGACACACACACGCTATGTAATTTACCTTTGTGATAAAAACGCTCTCCTCTCACATTCGTCCACACCTCCACACTCTTTTCTTAGTACTGTTCCCACCTCCATCCTCTTCATTTCCATCAGAAGCTAAGTTATACCTAGCAAAGCCTTGAGAACAAATGCATATTGAGGCAGGGGCACACTTATGCATACACATGCACACACACTGAAGGCAGCCAGTGGAACTCCCCAGGGAGCTGTCCTGTAGTCATGCCTTGAGATTTAGAGCCATTTAAAGGGGACAAAAGTTAGAGTGATATATGGTAAGAGGTTGGAAGGAGATATGGATTGAAAATGACAGAAGAGTAGAGATAAAGGCAGCAATGCAGGGAGGGATAGATGGAGAGAGGAATGGAAATGAGAACAATTTGCATACAGGTGGTCTTAGTAACTTTAACACAAATAAATCCAGCTTATTTTGTTTTCTTTATTTTATTTTCTTCTCGTATCACATGCTTGTGTGTGTGTGTATAGGTGCATGAGTGCATTAGGGAATCATTTCAGCTGATGGAAAAAACCCTAATGCCTGCAGTGGGTACAGACTCTTTATCCATTCTCTCCATTTTGTTGGAGAGGGAATTCACTTTTATTATTCGAAGCCGGAGCGGAAGCAGACTAATCACACACGTGCAATAAAAAAAACAAAAAAAAGCGTGTGTATGTGTGTTTGTGTTCCAGTAAATTAGCTTTTAAGTGCAAATGAGACTTCTGAGTATTATTTATGTATAGATTTGTGCATGATATGTATCAGCATGATTATTTTAGTTTTGTGGTTCCTCTGTGTACAGTAAGTACGTTGATCCCCAAGTGTGATTGCACACGCCAACATTTTGGAGAAGGTGTGCGGGGGAAGTACAGCGGCTCCGCCATGATTTAAGATGCCACGACACACAGCTAATGACCCGGGTCACTAACACTGAAACACGACACTGTGCGGACCTGCAGAAAATAGTGTTGGTATAGAGAAAGAGCTGCGACAGAGGAGAGGAGAGAGACAAATAATTGTACTGCAACAAAGTAGAGTGATGTAGAGTAACTGTTACAGAGAGAAAACATCAACGGCAGGATGTGAATTCCTTCTATAGACAGAGGGCATACAAAGAAAAGAAATAGTGCCACTTCTTATTTAAGTCTTATTGAAAGCCAAATATTGATAATAAACCTAAAAAAACTGTTAAACGCCTTAACTAATGATATATATGTGGTGACAGAGGAGATCATAAGGGTATACGAAAAGTGTAGCATCAAACGTGACCTACGACTTGTTCCACTTCCTGTCACTGCAAATTGTCGGCTGGACAAAATATTGATCAGAGCATAATTTGTTCTAAAGGACAGAATCAAAAGTCAGGAAATTTCATAAGCTGCAAGCATCTGTTTTAGTTACAGAGCATTTCTTCATTCAGTTCAATCCCTGAAGTGTTTAAATAAGCTTGATTACATAGATTCAAGTTTTGTAATCAAAACACCTATAACTGTTGGATTAATGCAATGATTTTAATCGTCAAACATGCAATTATTCAATAAATTCATTCAGATGGTTTATTTATTGCCAACAACATCCATGTTTCCCTTCTTAGAGTGTGAATCAGTCAAGCCCTTTGTATCTTCCCGTCTAACCGAGACATCTTCAACTAGAATGGCTCTCAGTTGTGTGCATACCTCCGCCAAGGCCCAACAGTCCCCTTAAATTAAATCAACCTGCACCACATTGCACACACTCATAGAAAGCAGTCCCCTGATAATGCCAGATTTTTTCCTTTAAGATCTCTGCATTATTTCTTTCACCCCCTTATCAAATCTGCTTCAAAATGTAATGGCCGATACCTCACCCCTCCACCAAGTGTCAATAAGATCGATTCAGTAGTTTATGAGTAATCCTGTCAGTTACACAGCACGTTCTTGGGTGAGGATAAAAGAACATACATAATAAAGGCGATTTGATTTAATAAGATGAAATCAGATGTTTTTTGAATACACTGTACTTCCTGATGGCTTAGTTTCTCTTCATCCATGGAGATCGAGATAGACAGAGTTGAGGAGGGTACTTAGAGTGACACTGATAGTGGTGGATAGTGAAGCAGGGAGAGTGAGTGATCAAATGAGACATTACATAAGGCCGGGCAGTAAGCGAGAGCGCTCTGTTCCAGCGCTCTCTCAGATCAAAGCATTTTGTTAAAAGACTCTTCTTGTCGTAAAGAATTTGATTCTCTTTCAACAATTTTCATATTATAAAACCACTTCCTGTCATAAAGGCTCTTGTTCTCTTTCACACTTTTCATTTTATAAAAACTATTTTACTCACACTTCTTTAGGCACTACCGGTCCTCCAACACAACAGACAAGGTGCTAGAGATGCTTTACTTTCATGGAGATTAGCAACCGACCACAATGTTCACTCTGCATCTGTGGGCAAATAAACTTTTTTTTCATTGCACAGTTAAAATGCAATAAAAATGATGAATGTGTGCTCCAAAAATCTATGAGGCAGAATAAACCAACTCAGCAAACTCTAAAATGAAGTAATAAAAACTTAAATAAAAAAACATATTTGTTTTTATCTGATGCCATAAAAAGATAAAGGCCGAAATCCTATAACCGCTTATGCAACAGATACCACTCCAAAGGTTTGATCTCCGTCAGTGCTGAGGAAAAATATTAAATCAGCAATATGCAAAGAAAGAATACAAATATATTTAATCTTCTCAGGCTGCAACTGTGCATGATAAATGGTTCCTCGATCTTAGCAACCAGGCATGTTGGGTGTCTACAAAAGATGCAGGCTTATATACTGTAATCATAAGCTACAATCTGGATAAGTTATATGACTCAGCCTTTTATACAAACACACACAAAGACACCACAACAACCAAGGCCACATAAATTATTCACAGACCACTACATGCCCAGACAGTGCCTACAGGTCCCATGAGTTGGTCTGAGGTTTAAACTGTAGGTCACTGTAGATTCTAATTGGGGCAAATTTCAGGACATGATTTCATGTGACAGATGCTGAAACAAACAGAAACTCTTGATACAGACAAAGACCGTAGTCAAATCTGAGCAAAGCCAACAAATATTATTTGAAATGTTCAGTATCTACACTCAGCACAGTCTTTACAAGAGCTAATAGTAAAACACCATGTGAAGTGCCACAATATCAAATATTCACTATTTTACATTGTTACCGCACCAATTTCTTAGGTCAAGAATGAACTTTCATGTTAAAAGCTATCAATTTCTTAAGGCTTTTGAAACCTGAAATAGCAGTCTTCCATTTGTACCATTATCTAAAAGAGCAAAGTATCCCCCACTTTCATGGATAGCACTCCAGTATCTCAAATTGTCCACACTCCAGATCCCTTGGAGACCCTCTATGTTTGGGGTCATCTACATGCTATCAGCCCCGTCACAAGTCTCGTAGCCTGACTCTGATCCTCAGCTTTGGTGTTTGGGCTTTCTTATATCTATGAAAATAATGGAAATAATCAATGGGTGCAGCCCTAGTGAATAAAACGGAGTGTAGTAAATGAAAACCAAAACTTATGTTGATTCTGTTTGGGACTTGCGATTTCTCTGTCTTCAGTATCAGAGCTGTGAGTGAGAAATGCTCTGCCGTCACTGTCCATGGTGCTGATTTTCAGACTGCATTTCACCACACTGTCAAAATAGCATCTGTTAGCCGGCTTCAACACCAACAACAGCTTGATTGATTGCGCAAGCCTGAGTAACAATATGGCTACAGATCTCATTAGAAAGCCTCTGATTTTAGTCTCCTGAGACAAGGATGCAATTTCAATACTTCTCCCACCACCCTCTCACACCTCACTGTGTCTTTTCATTATCTTAACAGCCCTGACAATCACATGTGAAGATTATTAAATGGAAATGTATTGATCAGTGGATTTATTGATTTATTGTGACCTATGGATTAGCTGTCAATTACCTCCCAATGAACCATGAATATATGAATAATTCATCATGTATTAAACACGCAACCAGCCCAACCTGTGACACACACATACGCACACAGTCCAACAACCATTGTGAAAAAGAAAGCCCACACAAATGGCACCACCCAACTACTTCAGTGATTTACTAAGCTTGTTATGTCTATACATTAAATATAACTTTATAACTTTCATTTGACAAAAAATTTGAACTTGACTTTAGAAGTTCCACCTGAGAATAGGGCTGGGGACCAAATTTTGGTGTCAATCAATCAATCTCGCAGCATGTGAAGTTAGCCTACAGTTAGGTAGTAGCTACCTCCAACCTGAGTCTACACAACAACAAAATCCCTGAAGCTAAATGGTCAAAAGTGCTGCTGTATTTCACGTGAAAAGATTACGACACCGGGACGCGCAGCAAATGTTTGAAAATGATTCCATTTAAAGGCAGGAACACGACAAACTTAATAAAGCACCTGACGGTGCAGAGACACATTTGAGACCAGAGGGATGCTCCGTGTTTGACTGCTTGTGTGACCCCATGCCAAACACATCAGCCGGCAGTGTGGGCGTCTCTGGTATTTTGCTTTATTACGTTCAAAAACTGTTATTTGTCATGTGATTTTGTTACTTAAATTTGTTGAGACGAAACTATATTTGTATATTTAAGTTAATATACTTTAAACTGGTTTTTTTTAACTTCCAATTTGCCTCAGCAATAAAAAAGCTGCTCTTATTGTCGATTCTTTCTGGCATCGTTTAGGCACCAAAATCGTTTTAAAAATATAGATTCCGCATGAGTATCGGAAAAAGCCCAGTAGATACCCAAACCTACCCGAGGAATAGTCTAGTTAAACCAAAAATTCTAAATCAGTTCTCTTACTGTTTTATTCATGGTTTCGGACTGAACTGAAGTCAGTACACGTCATCATGTTAACACCCTCTGTAATGGTGATGGTGAAATACTTCAGAGCTCAGGTGCTGCAATACTGCACACAAATTAAATGTTGGTTCAAAGAAAAATGCAGGAGTATAAGGTTGTGTTCAGTCAGAAACCTACAAACTATGTGTACAAACCTTTGCACACACATAAACCAGGCAACACACATAAATGAAAAACACACAGACATAAATGCACAATTCACCCAACACTAGTGTCACACTTTCTATACCGGTATAGTGTGAAGTATTTATGAAGCAGGAGGATTCATGACATACTGTGCGTATACATTATTAAACAGACCATCACCACCAGTATGAAACTCCCCCTGACAGTACACTGGTCAAAGGTCAGTGTTCAGAGTTCATAACTCTACTGATACGATCACAGACGCTGCAACTCTGACTCACGGTGGGAGGATGGTGGAACGGGATTGACCTTCCATTAGTGGATGGACACAAAATTTGGATCTGTGTGTGTGTGTTTTACTGATGTTTGCGTGCATGCGAGAAATTTCCACAGTGAAAGCTGGAAGTAGCTTTATCAAATTATACATTTATCCAGAAACTGCAGGTACTTTCAGCATTGATTCTCATAAATGATTCAGCAGCTGACTGGTAGGTAGAATCCCTCTGTGCTGCCTGTTGCATTAATTCAGGACAAATGCATTCAGAGACAAATACTACAGAGAGCATGACGACACATTGTTTCCTCAAGCTGGTTTCCTGTAAAAGACAAATTTGCAAACAGCTTGTCTCACTTCCCATGATGTGGTGTGTAATCATGCCAAACAGGAAATAAAGTCTTTTGTGTGGCCAAATAAAGGAATGAGGTGCTAATTCGCAGCTTATGTTCATATTTTGGCTCATTAATGAGATAATGTTGAAAGTGAAATCTCATGAATGCTGTCATTACGACTTAATTGAAACAAAAACCAGAAGGGTATGAGTCCAATGAGTTTTACGCCTGTTCACCAAACACCAAAGAAGACAAAGGACGTGTTTGTAATTCATTATCTTATTTGTGACCCTGTTGTGTGTTGTAATGGTGAATCATGTGTTTAATTGTGTACCTTATTGTGTACCTGTACAGGAACTACAGATAGATTTAAGCTATGCTAAAGAATGAGAGCATCGTCCGTCATTTTTGGAGGGGATTTACATTGTGTGCACTTTCCCAATTAAATCCACTCATTAACAAAAAACACGTACTCATAGATATCAGTCTGAATGTGCCTGTTGTATATTCATCAAGATCCATCCATTATTCTCTGGGAAATCTGTGAAAATGTAAAAAAAAATGCCCTATCTCGCAATGAAAGTTAATTTGGCCCATGAGCCGTATTTCCACCAAGTTTCATGGAAATGTGTTCTGACATTTTTGTGTAGTCCTGCTAACAAACAAACCCCAAAAAATGGTGAAAACATCACCTCCTTGGTGGAGGTTAGAGTGCGCACAGAGATAAATGTGTACGAGTGTCTTTATCATGCAACATGGAAAACTCCATCAGATAACCAGGGGTTTAGTTTGATAAGCGGAACCACCCCTCCTGCCCCAATCTTGATTATGTATCAGACTATGTAAATGAAGCACAACATTTGTTGAACAAAATGAGTCTAATGCAAAGACTCAACTCAGCCGGAAATAAAATCTGTCTCTTCAGTAGCTCCAACATTCACAATACAGCTAATTAAAAGTTCAACACACTAAAGGGATGTTTTATGGTGTTAATATCAAACTGAACAGGCCCAGGTATTACAACAGAGGAATGTATTGCACTCTTCAGTCAGATAAAACAAAGAGTGAAGTGTTGTACTGTTGGCTGCTGTGCTGATGCAACATCTGTATCATTTCAAAAACTCTAACAGTGATCAGATACAGCTGTAGGTTTTAGGTTAGTTTTATCTTTTTACTGACATCTACTGTGTCTGTCTATCTTACTGGATCTATTATAGATACAAAAATGGGTGGTGCCACCTATGGGTGATGGCATGTACTTTGCTCATTGGTCATAATGTTCTGTTTAAAAAATATATATTTTTAAATAAATATAAGTATATAAGATTAACACATTCATTGTCACAGCTAAACTAGAGGATATAAAGCACTGCAGCTGCATATATCTTAGTATGTATCAAGTTTTTTTTTCGCATTAGAGACATTTATTTTTTAGCAGCAACATGTATTTTGCATAAGATGGAGTGTTATCTATGCTTTATGATAACAGGAGCCAATGAAATAAAGGAAGAGAGAGAAACTACAAGAGAGGAGATATAATAGAGGGAAAGAGAGAAAGACAGGCAGACAGATGGGACAGAGAAAAGATGGCTGGTAGAGACAAGAGAGGCAGAAAATGCACAACTTCATTAAGAGAATCAAAGAAAGGATTATTACTGTATTCACTGCTGCTTTTTCTTTGCAGAACTACCGCACAGCGCTGCAGAGGTCGTAACTGTCTGATTTTCTCACAGGGTGAAGAGATGTGATAAAAAAATGTCTTGAAACGGAAATAGAAGAGGCAGTTGAGACAACTTATTGTGGTATGATGATCAAAAGTAGGAGATAAAGAACACACATAATGTGCAGTGTGAGACAGGCTGTTGCCTAAAACAGAAAAAGACAAGACAAATGTACATGACTGAAACAAACAGAGTATTAAAGTTGATGAGAGACAATGAAACAGACAACAGATTTTTGATTCTGTACGATGTTGCTTCCTGTTACGCACTTGATTCCACTGAGTCAACACAAAATACTCTAATTGTTCCAGGAGAAACAAGCATTGTTAAACATTTAAAGCAACAAGCATTTAATAATGGTTTGGATAGACGGGGTAGATTTAAAAATGACAATAACCTAAAAACTGCACAACTCTGGTTCTGAGAGAACGTGGACCAGAGTGAAACTCCAGGTGTGCATCCTCTCATTTTTCTTACTTGTCCTACTTCAGGAAACCCCCTCTGGTCTAATCGGGGCATTATTCTTCTGTCAAGCAGCACCAATTGCTTGGCCTTTTAAAGGTCAATAGGAAGTTGTTGTAATGAATTTAATTACTTGTTGAAAACTCATGTCGGTACAAACTTGATTCATTGTCAGCTTGGGACCATCAATAAAACTGAGTAACTGAAGTGCTACCGCTCTTACAGAAAAACACAAGTATTTCTTGGGAAAATCTTTAACCAACACAAATGTATTTTCTAGATAATTTGACATGAACCCTTCACAGAACTCAGGAGTGTAAGATTCACTGATTGGCATTGGTGCACCAGCATAAACAAGGTTATTGCCTGGGTTAAAAAAAGTGTGCAAAGGATACACTTTGGGATGAACTCGGGTTGCATTCTTTTGTAACATCTTTTTATCAGAAAAGACGTGAGACCAATACTTTTATTTTTAGATCCCTCCTCTAAACTGGTTCTCAAGCGCCCCCACTGCTGTCAGTAGCCATTTCTCGTCAAGTTGGGCTGGTCTGGGTGAGATTATCATGGAGGAGGAAGAGCTACACGTTCCACAGAATTGCAACAAATCACAAGTTGGCTGACAGTTGGGATTTTTCAAGGGAGATGAGCAATTTGACAAGTTGCATGCAATAAGCCAAATATGCTGTGACGCTATAAAGTTTGGAAACAGCACCACTTTCTGCTGAGTGTGCCTACCTACTGAAAGTGTGAAGCACATCCCTCTGCGGTCAGGAGGCAGAGCACATTTCACTATTACTCCTCCGACCTTGAAATGTTTAATTCTTAAATGTGTGAGGTGTTTCAAAAGTGTAACTGGAGACAGAGAACAGAAAAGAAAGTGTTTTGTCAGACTTTTTTTGTTTGCACTACAAAGAACTTGTGAAAAGAATTGTAAGTATTTTTAGAAGTGAAAAAGAAAGAGTGTAACTGAGATGCTTAGCGAGTCGCTCTGCTAGAGAAACAAATGTGAACTTTTTTAGTTCATTTTTATGATTTGCTGTGGGCAAGAGGAACCACAGAAATAAAATCAAACTGTACCACAGAGAATTGCACGATATATTCTGGTGCTTTGCAGGGTATCACATTGAATCGTGTTGAATCACACTGCAACACAATAGGGGGGAATCTATTTGTATTGCGTATATGTAGTTGCTTCATATGTATATCAAATCTTTTGCAGGTTAATCACATTTCACTCAGCTGACATAAAAGACACACAGACCAAAGAACAAAACATAAATAAATGAATAAACTACAGCAAGAACATTTGCCACACACACACACACAAACAAACACTCCTTTAATGGATAGTACACCATTTCCACATCAGGTGCTGCAAGGCCTTGCCACTGTGAAAATGATATCTTAAGCTGATCAATAAGTGAGCGTGCTGCAGGTCAGTCTCAAGCACACGCATCCATACATTCCATAAGGGTCATTACTTAAGAGTAATGAAGATAGTGAAACTGGTAATAGCTTTTTTATTAACTGCATCGAAGCATTGAGGCAGGTTAGTTTGTTTGTGCGTGTTTGCGTTGAAACATGAGATTAGATTGCTTTACTGGTTAGCTTTGAAGAGACAGACATAGTAGTTGTGCTAACATGAGGTAGACATTTACATTTCCTGCTTGTTTATCCTTATTTACAATCTCAATTTTATACTTAACATTCAGGCACTTTTTCTAGTGGTTTTTCCCGCTCTGACCACAGGGTTCAAATCATATGCTCACACACCCACGCCTGCAGTCTACATGTTTGCTGCAACGTCAGCTGCACTTGTAGCACTGCATCATAAATGCACATACTCGTAAAAACGGTCGTGCACAAGCACACACCTACGCACAAGTATGCACTCGCAATCTGCTGGACATATTTTCCTGCCGAAGGAAGACGGCAAACAGCCTATAAATTGTAGTCACACTCATATGCACACACAAGCACACAGCGAGAATGCTGCTGGCAGCAGCAGGCAGGTGATAAGTTAGAGGGACATGGGAGGAAAGTGCTTGTCGTGCAGAAATGTCCAACAATAATGACAGGCCTCTTAGGTTAATTTCACACTGACAGCCTGATATCTCCCTGAGGTGATTGATATACAGTGAACGCAGTTTCCATAATCCTCTGTTCCTTCATCCATAGTGATAACATAAGCAAGGCTACAGGTTCAGCTGCCAATACCAAAACTGTAAGACCTTAACCTCGAAATGAGAAATCAGCTATTCAAAAGTAGCAACAGTTAAATGGAGTCACATTGAAGCAACGATCCACATGAATAAAAATCATATTTACAACTTATTTTAACATAATTTGAACAAGTATCTTGAACATATAATATGTTTCCAGACATGCACCGAACTCGGGACATTTTCCTTTTCTGGGGGGGATGCCAGTGTCGATGTGATTTCTACAACGGAATGTACACATTGTGTCCTGCCACCTGGATGCTCTACCCAGGTGCCATCTCACCTATTCTGGACATTTTCCTGTTGTTGTGTTCTGATCCAGACAATCTGTTGCATACTTTATATATATAAAGTTCATATCTAAAAAACTGCTATAGAGGAATTATTTGATAGGGATATTTCAGTGTCACAGCTGGGGGCTTAAATTCTAGTGAAACTCAATTTTGGTGTAATTATGAGCCTACGCAAGTGATAAGTCTGACTTGATATATTTAATCTTTTCAAGTCCTGACACTCAAGGATCCAGCTTAAAAAACATTGAAATTAATCTAATGTGTGTAAATTCACTTAAACATTTGAGGTAATTTGAAAAAGCTTATACTTAATAAAATCACCTATAATTTAGAAATATTGGGCCACTTTTGGAGCTTCTTGCTTCTGTTTATAAATGGAATATATTTGTTTATGTTAACTGCACTTTGTAGCACTTTGAATGCCATAAACACACAAATGCATCAAGACACTGATCCATGTGTGCACTGCGTGCACACATGGATCCTACGCACATTTAATCACCGATTAAAATGATATTCATTTAACCAGGCTATACAAATGCAAATGCCTGACATGTGAGCCCAGGCACTGTGGTTGTGAGGTTCAACATCACAGCGCCACTGTTCTGGGAGACACTTTGATACAGCCAGATCAAAGGAGAGGCATTCAAGACCTCCAACAATAGCCCTCCTTGCAGAGTGTTTGTAACCGGCTTATAAAAGCACATGAATGAATACAGATGAGGTTTTAGGTAACAAAATGAGTGTAAAAAAGCCATATAAAGGCTTTCTGGATTTACAGAGGCAATGAGACACATGCACAGATGCACTCGCACATGTTCTGACACACGGGTGAATATGTACACCCAATCTCGCACACCATGTTCCATCAGCTGCTCAGATGATGAGACGAGGTGGTGTGGTCTGCCAGCCCAACCTGGCTAACTCTTACAAAAAACACCAGTCCCACGAGGCTCTACTTTCAGGTGCATTGTTGAATTCATTTGAACACCTGTCTACTGGGATTTGGTGTAGCACATCCCCTTCTTCCTTAATCTCCTCAGTTCTGTCCGTCATTTCCAATTTCCCATTTCTCCTCAGCTATGCCAACAAATCCTCGCTTCCCTTACATTCTGCCTCTTTCGTTCATCATTTGCCTTCCCTCTTGCCCTCGCACATTTATTGTACTTACTCTCTTTAACTTTCTACATTTCAGGCCGTCACCTTCACCCTTTGTGTAAACCTTTCTCTTTCAACACTGGATCCTTCTAATCCACTCTCAGCCTCTTTCTTGTCTGTTCTCTCACCTCCTAAATCTTTGTAGCCCCTATTCATTTATACACCTTTTCATTATTCTCTTTTAAGCTCACTCACTCTGTGCATCTCTCTAGCATGCTCACACTTTACCCCGTCTCCATTTTTATCCTCCACTCTTCTTTGCACATCCTTACACTTCCAAACCTTTATGCTCCAATCTCAGTGAGTTTTGCCACAATTCTCTTCATTTTCAACCAAATCCTCTATTTCTTCTTCATGTGTGCCTTACATCCACTGGGATATGTACTAAATGCATTGAATGAAGCAAGAGATGTGGCAGAGCAGCTTCTCCAGCATTGATTTGGTATCCTCACACACCATTTATCTTCCTTTGGAAAGCAGCAGGATAGCAGAGTGGCTGCCTGACATATTTTATGATACATCTCCCTGGGCATTTATTTTCTAGTTCATCCTCACTCTCTTCTTTCAAGTTTTTTACCTTTAGCAGGCGAACAGATGGCAGGAAGGCTGCATGGCACAGTTTTCTGATGGTCCAGTTGATTGGCCGTGGCGCGTCCAGTTGGTTCATGGTGCCCACTCTTCTCGGAGCAGCCACTGGTGCCCGGCAGCTTTTCGCGGCACCAGGATCAATGCTGCCCCACTAGGGGGGCAAAAATAGGAGAGGGTCTCCAACTCCAACTGCTGAAAAGCACGCAATTCCCAGGGCATGACCCTCGATGGACAAAAAACAGCCGCTACTGCCGCCACCACCACTGCCAGCCTTTACCTCCCTGGGCAGATGAAACGCTCACCTGGGCAGCTGACTGCCCCTCCACCCTTCCTCCCTGTCCTCCTCTCCACTCCGTCCACACAGATCCAAAAGGTTCGAAGCAAGCCAAACC
Organism: Hippoglossus hippoglossus; assembly: GCF_009819705.1. Taxonomy (NCBI): domain Eukaryota; kingdom Metazoa; phylum Chordata; class Actinopteri; order Pleuronectiformes; family Pleuronectidae; genus Hippoglossus; species Hippoglossus hippoglossus. The sequence continues at coordinate 14,771,987 of NC_047159.1, read as the reverse complement.
TGGAGCCCCAGGAGCATCTGATTCCTCCTCCACCAGTAGCTGGAGCGTGTAGAGCGGTGGCGCGAAAAAACCCAGAGTGAACAATATTTTCCCAAACAACAGAGCAGAGCACGGCAATGCACAGTGGATAAAAGAGCTTGTAATGTGAAAAGGATTCAGGTAGAGAAAAAGGTAGAAGATAGAAAGAGATTGAGATTTGAGAAGAGGAATGGAAAGGAGAAGAGAGATGAGCAGAGCAGTGCAGTGCAGTGCAGTATAGCGCAGAGGGCAGAGAAGAGGAAACGAGAGCAGCGCAGAGCGCATAAACGGAGCAGCCTGACAGGCAGCAGCTTAGATTTGAGGCTGCATGCACACTACTGTCTCCAAGATGAGAAAAAGGGAAAGACAGAGAATGGAAGGGGGAGAGATGGAGAGAGAGGAGAGAGAGAAAAAGAGAGAGAGAGGGGGAGAGAGATAGAGGGAGAGAGAGGGAAGACAAAATACAATCCAATACAATTGATGAACAAGCTGAAATTGAAACTATGGGGAGAGGATGCAAGAAAAAAGGTTGATTTTGCGCATGGGAAAAAAACAGGAGAGATGGAGAGAGAGAGAGAGAGAGAGAGAGAATAGGAAGAGGGGGGAGCGAAGGAGATGTGATGAGGCACTGTGTGGTGGTCGAAAGGGAAATGTGTGAAGCTCAGTCAAAGCTCTGTCTTATAGAGTGGATTCAGATGGAGCTTGAAGATGTAAGCACATTAAACAACTCGGTGCCGTGGCGGTGAAGAGGAGTACGACCTACTTACTGAATTGCACATTAAGAAGCAGAAGAAAAAAAGCCACTAAAAACAGCACGGCTGATGTGACTTTCATATTGCATTAAACAATTTTGAATGCACTTTAACAACCTTTGATGCCACTCAGTTTCGTGTGTTGGCAAAATGGTATGATGCAAATATTCAGATAATAGAAAACACAATAGACTTTCACATCCCTCTATTATTTTTGTTTAACCTTTAAAAGTTCCGTGTGTAAGATTTAGGTGAAAGGGATCTAATGGCAGAAAATGAATATAAATAATCCTAGTAAGGTTTTCACTATAGTGTTACATCTAAATATTATGAATTATTGTTTTCTTGGGGGCCCCTTATATTTAAATACTTTATATTCACATCGGAGTGGGTCCTCTCTACGGAGACCGTCATGTTTTTTACAGTAGCCCAGACCGGACAAACTAAACATCTTTTGAGTTTTATGACAACTGAAGTCTACCACAGGTTCCCTTTCATGTTTGGAAGGGGAGGGTGAGGTGAGGGGTATTCAGCTGCAACATGCAACTTCACCACTAGATGTCACTTAATTCTACACACTGAACCTTTAAGACCAAAAATAGCACTTTTGGACTGAATGCATTACAAGAGTAAATAATTATGACTAAAGTGTTTGACTTAATAAGCATTTTAATCACTACTGGCTGATCAAATAACGTGTGTTTACCAAGGAAATGCAATCAATATTTTAAAAGCATTAGACATTCATTAATTTAATCATCATTACCGATATTATTTATCTATAAATGAGTTTTTGTTTCTAAACATAAAAACACACAATAATTGCTGAAAATATGTGTTAAGACTGTGAATGCGGTAGGACTGAATTGAAGAGTTTGATCGTTAAACTCAAATTTATATCCAGGATTGGGCTCAATGACAAACTGGAGACTTACTTAACATCACATAAACATTAAATAAACTACAGCACATTGGCATCAGTGGTTTTCTGGCTCAATTACAAGTTACTGCACCTACTACAGTTTGTGAGCTGGCTACAAGCAAAACCTCTCTCCTTATTTAAATTGCGTAAGAATGATGAGATGAAAAAGAAGTGGAATGATTTTAAGAGCTGAGGATCACCAACAACATCTGCCTCTGCAGTGACCATTTTACACCAGGTAGTTTTAAGTACTTCCACCAGAGACAACTAGTACCACCAGTAAGTCCCCTCGTGTACATATTTTATATTTGTGTATCATGAAAACCATGGATTGAGGCTCACTTCACCTTCCCAGGAAGATATAAAAACACTTTTATTTGCCACCTGCCACCCATTAATACTGCTGCTTTCATTTTGTTTCAGCGCATATTCTCAGAGTTACTGAACCTTCCTGCATTGGGCTGTTGTGAGTGCATGTTGTGATTTTAAACCTATGAACTCTGTTCTCCATATCCCTATTTATAACGGTTCCTTCGGACTGGTGTGGAAGCTGTCAAACAAACCCTGGTGTGGCCACAACCCAAGCACTTTTTTTTTAATGTATATTTAATCCCATTTTTGTTTGATTTTACATACTTGATGATTTTTTTACTATTCAAACTGGGCAGGGTGCTTAATACCACATTTTAATATGGTATGACAAAATCAGAACACATACTTATTACTGCTTTACACAGACTTCAATGGCAGATGTGCAGTACAAACAAATTCTAGTGTATATGTATATTTACACATTACAACATGATATCAGTGTATTGCATCTACTGTATATCTAATCAGACTCTTCATCAAATGCCCTTTATTTAGAGCTTAATTGTTTTTAATTGGAGTTTTATGCCGTACCCCGTTTCAGGACCTTGATAACAAAGGCTTGCGTTGATCTTTATAACAAGTATTATTAAAACACTACACATATGTGAAACACTTTTCTTCTATTTCTACAAAAGCCTGAGATGATCAGTGAGATACTGTCATATTGATCATTCTCCCTGTCTTAGGGCACCAGGAGAATTGCCTTTAGTGAATGCTATAAGCTCACACCCTACAACCATCCAAAGACAGCTGTATAATATGTGGTATACTGTATCTATAATAGAAAACCCTATCAGTATATCAGATAAACACTTGCATTCTTGATTAAAAATAAGCCAGTGACTGTGTTTCATTTTGTCTTTGTTGGTGTTCTGAATGTAGTGTGCCTATTCTTTCTATTTCTAGTCCCTCAGACCGTCTCCAGTGAATTGCTGATACACCATAATCAAAGACCCAAAAGCTTGTCAAAACAAAAGAGATGAAAAACACAAATTATCAACTCTCTTTGTGACAGACTGGGCATGTTTGGGCTGGTGGAGGAGTGATTCGATTTGATCTCATCCTCTGGTGTACACATAAAAACACTGAGGGTTCAGAGGTGTTGATGACAACCCATGATGTCTCCGGTTAGATGCACTGTGCGCTGTCATAGTTTTTAAATGGTTCAGATTAATGTCACAGTGTATTCAGCTACATTAATATCAGAGTGTACCTGTGCAACACACGCTCTTGCTTGGCACAGACATTAAATCAGTGCAACTAAAAGATAAGCTTGTAATATGGATGTTGAGTACAAAGGGAACAGTTGGCCTTACAATTTGAGCTTTTATAGAAAAGAACCTTAAGGGAAAATTAAGCTCTCATATTGTTAAAGCTGCTCTTTTTACGAAGCAGGACAAGCTGTCAGTGTGTGTTTTTCTCCCTTATTACATGTTTAATAATATTAGGTGCTGTAATGCAGCATAATATGAAAATAAGAAAGATGCATTGCCAGAATGCTCTCAAACTCCATTGTGCTGGCAAGGTATTCTAATATACTATTAGTATTAATATTAGTAGATTCCCTAATGAGTCTCTTGAGTAACCACCTCACAGTTAGTGGGTGTTTTGCCCTGGCAGTCAAGGACTGACGTTAAGAATATCCACCTCACTGACCAGCAGGTCCCTGAGGACCTGCAAGACCTCTGGGAGAGCTGTCTGTCAACCATACAGCTAGTCACTGTGGAGATGGTGTGCGTGTGAGGTGTGGTGGCAACGGAAGGCGTGACAGTGTGCCCTCTAACCCTTTAAGTTTACACTTCTCCTTCTCACCCCATGAAATGGTTCTGCAAACAGCTTCATCTCTCTGCACTGCCTGTGTCCTGACTCTAGATGGCAACCTTCTAATGCACAATATCCACCTCAGCGTCAGCATTCAATCATGACTCCAGCCACAATCCTATAATAACAAATCTGAATTATCAAACCACATGTTATTTTACCAACACAAAACCAAAGTGACTGCCTTTTTATTACGAAATGCATCAGGGTATATGACATGTCTGCATTATCTTTCTGCCATAAAAGACATACATGTTTCAGCCACTAGGGAGCATCAGTTCAACATGCCCTGCATGAGTGTCTTGGTTCGTTATATCCTTTCACTCTTCTTGGCTAAACTAATTATCACAACGTTGAAAAGTATTAAACACTGTCGAAGAACAAGAACAGACAAGATGAGATTTAATTCCCTCGCAGTGATTCATTTCTTTCAATGGGAGCTTAACTTGGCTGAGGAGGCAGTTTGCTGTTAATTACTTAAGTGCTTCAGCAAGAGAACGTGTGTCAGATGGTGAAAGCAAAAACAATAAATAACATAAAACATGTTTTGTCACTCATGTTCATGTGATGTTAGAAAAGGAGGGTTATTTATCAGAGTGAATCTGAACATATACTGTACTCACAGTATGATTAATGTGCCAACTGAAGCCACTTTTATCTAGTGCCTTTAGATGTGGATTAATGTAGTGTTATGTAAATGTAAAAATGTGTGTGCACATCAGGGAACATCTGAATAATCCAATCATGACCCACAAGTACTTGGGCGGAAACTGTACATTTCATCATCTGCATGTAAGAGTGAATAGCACATTTATGCATAATAAGACTGAGTGTGTGTTCCGTAATCCAATTCTTCTCTGAGGGGATCTCTGCTACAAGTAGACCTTGTGACATTGCCTACCTGCACTGTGACAGGAGTGAGGAAGGAGCCAATTTCCACCTGTCAGTCAAGTAAAGAAAGGAGTTCCCAAGGAGCTGCTCGCTCATTGAACATGTGAATCCTCTCTGTGAGTGTTTGTACAGAAAAAGATGTAAAAGAATGGAGCCCACTGAGTTTGGATTTGTGGAATATTATTGCCCTGGGTGATGTTATAACCACACAAGCAGGGTATCATTCTCACCCCTGTCTGTGTGTGTAACCTTTGGAGGTGATCGGTCCGAGGTCAAGTTTAAAAAGAAAGCTAATAATGGGGCAAGAGAGACAATCTAAAGCTTATATTGATTGGACAATAATTCGCCATAATTTGATATCATATGTGATGTCATGAAGAAGTCCGAAAAAATACAGCATGCATCTCTTCAGGTATCTCTGCATCCTATAGGACTATAGTGTCGCAAATGTGGAAGGCAGGGACCCAAACGCAGGAGCCAGGTGAAGGTGAATAACCAAAAGTCTCACCAGCCCAGCCAATATCCCTACCAAGGAAAACTGAAGTACTAAAAGGTACTAAAGCAAAGCATGGTCCAAAAAACGAAGTTCAGAAGAATCATAACACTGAGAAACAAGAAATGGCTGAAACACACGACTGAAGTGAAACAAGGAACCAGACGAACAAGATGAACTGACAAAGACAAAGGGAACCACAGAGGTTGTGTCCCAAATCCCCCACTCACTATTCCCTACTTCACTATATATAGTATACTATATAGTGACTACTATTGTTGCAGGATTATGACAACAAAAACAATGTCGACCAGGGGAGAATCCCACAGTAAATTATGTAAAAGTTTATTTTACACTATTAATACTTTAAGGTAAAAAACATATTGAATGATCATCTTTAAATGTAGAAATAAACTTGTTCACCGGACTTTGTGCTGTGAGGTGCTGCTCTGCTTCTATTTACATTCATGCAACAGGTCAGGCTGTTCCTGCTGCCCTCGCTCTTCTCGTCTCTCAGCTGTGAGCACAATGCATGATGGTATATATCGCTCGGTTAGTGACCATCGGTTGTGCACTACTTTTCATGAAGCATTGAGGGAAACAATGAGTGCACTATATAAGGTATACAAAATATCTATACTATATAGTGATGAGTGTAAGATTTCGGACAAGGGAGGCAGAGATGATTGAACAAACAGGTCCAGACCATCACAAGGGCGGGAAAACAAGCTGGAGACACACAAGGAGCATCATTTTAGAATAAAAAGGGAAACTGAGACCTCAGGGTAAAACAAACAAACTAAAACAAAATCCAAACACAAGAAAAATGTCTATAATCAAGAAGTGTCTTAAGTTAAATAGAGCTCAAAGCTCAGAGTCATGACATATAGACATGGCCTCAAGCTGCTATAGTATCAGATATAGTGCCACTTCATTATGACAGTGGGATGACAATGTTTTTACGATATTAAAAAGTTAGCAGATTGGGGTATATGATGCTTTTCATCATTATATTATATAGTACATTTCACTTGGAGTCCTGACAATATTGTGAATAAAAATACCAAATTTAAAAATCTGAAATGAATCATGGGTCAGAAAAGAGAGGAAAAAGCTGTGCAACTTTGCCTGTAAAAACTTTCTGAATAATCTATATGGTGCGACACAGTGTTATGGATGAATATGTCCATCAAACGGACACACACAGGTATACATCCCCTAATGAATCGGTTTTTCAGTAAAATGAGCGACTGCAGGTGTTAACAGAGTTGTCTGTTGTAGATTGATGGTGCCAGAAGCCTTTATCTGATTTGGCTCCCTCTCCCTCTTCTCTATGTGATCATCATCCCTTGGAGGATTCTAGGTAAATGACAGTGCAATACTTCCCTCCATATGCACTCATACACACAAATTCTCTCTCTCGCACTTTTCTCTCTCTCACAAACACACACAAATGCACGCACGCACACAACTACCCCCTACTTCCCTTGCCCTGAGGAAGCAGGAAGGCCTCTGCTGAGTTGGGTACACTCCTCCATCTGGAGAGAAGCAATGATTATTAGCCTGCGGGATGGAACCACATGCATACATAAGTGCGCACACACACACACACACACACACACACACACACACACACACACACACACACACACACACACACACACACACACACACACACACACACAGAGAGAGAGAGACTCGTAGAATGTGCCGTTTTCACCACATTATTTTTGTTGCAACTCTTCATCACTCACTATCGGCCACTCCGTTTTGCTTACAATCAAAGTTGTAATAACATCAATGTCTTCATGCAGATCGATGCTTCCTCGTGTCCCACAGGTTGTCCCATCGAGGCCCTGAAATCAGGTCCATGGTTTTCAGCTCTGACATTTAGGCTTCTAGCAGGGTGGCTAAATGTTATCGGCAGGTGAAAGCGAGTGTTGACAAGCAGCGGTGTTATCAGTTACGCCAGAGGTAACGGACTGAGAAGCTGGTGCTAATTAAAAATAATAACCTGCAGGGGTTGTCGATGCGGCAGTCACTTAAGCCATCCTTTATCACAGCTTCACATAGTCTCTTTCATATCTGCAAATCGTCAGTTTACTACACAGATCCACCATCCTATTTTAACACAAGAACACATCCTGATCTGGAGGATCAAACTGTCCAGGATCTTGACAATGGAAAATATTCCTTTGACCATCATATTGGCTCAACTACAACAATACATTCTTTAAATGCCTTAAAAAACTTTACATTTCTTTAATTCTATATATTCTAAGTCAAACTTTTTCATATGTGTAAGCACTTGGCAGCCCGAGTGAAAACATTTAACTTTAGCTTTCACCAATATCTAATACAGCAGCCCTTACTTTCCTCTTACTGCAACACCTGAAGTGTCTGTCTACCTTCTGCTTTGTTTTGATTGTTGAGAGACACACAAGTTAAACAAGAGGCAGGTCAGAGGACAGCAGTAGTGACAGATAGCTACGTCTGGTGGGTAAATGGTAAGAGTGAATACACACCACGTATAACAGGAAGACAACAAATTTAACAAGACGAGCAATGAGGTCGAGGGGAGAGGACCGAATGGAAATTTAATTCTGAAAGTTTGGAGTCATGAAAGAAAAGAGGAAATCAGATAAATTTTACATTTTCGTTTAGCACATTTGTTCAGGCCGTTATGTCATCTAACAAAGGAGCAACAAGGGTCTTATTTTCTCTGCAGTAGAAATGATTTATGTGGGATTTTACATTCCCCATATGAGAAGGCAGAAAAGCAACAAATATCTCAATTGCAGGAAGAAAAGTACAAACACTATTAGATAGATGTTTTAGATACAAAATCTTACACTCAACATAACTACATGAAATTCATCCTTAGATTTACTTTAACAATCTATAACACACTGGTTTAGGCTCATTTAGAAAACAAATAACTTCAGGTAATACTATATTTGGCAAGTCTCCACAAGGTGGTATAAAATAGATTCAAATAAATGCACAGCTGTATGCTAAAGTTCTAAAATCATATATTTTGTTGATTATAGCAGTGAAAAGCAGTAAAAGCAACCCCAGCATCAAATAAACATTAAAATTAGTCTTTACTTGCTTTCATTTTCATTTCATGGACCTAAAAAATTTGGATAAAAAAGTTGAACGGTAACTGTGACACATGCAAAAGTTCCAGCACATTCCGCCTGTTTTATATTTAGGATCGCTGCAGAGCCTGCTGTGAGCATTTATACTTGTGTGTTCTGCAATAACAAAATGCTGGTTCACGGCGGGGTTTCTATGCCACTATGTGTCTACTTCCAGAAAAGGCAACTGAAACTGAGCTGATCGTGTCTGCGTTGGAGCTAATGAGTGTCGAACAGTTACTTTTACTGAAATTACTGGAATGCAGAAAAGAGGGTGGATGACAGAGGAGATGGTGTGTGCATCCCGAGGCATAAACTAGAGCTACAACAGCGTACATGGTTATGTTAAACCTATGGCATTAATTCAACGCAGAGGTATAAATTGACCTTCAGTCGGTATCTTTATCGCCCTTTGAAGAATGAAAAGTATGAGGATGGAAACATTCAGCTGTGTGGTTGTGTGGCAGCCTGTGGCACAGGAAACACTGCACAGACAGAGAGAAAAATATATTTTTCAAAATGTCTAAATTCTAAATGCAAATGTTTTGCAGGGCGATGATCCTATGCATGCCTCATAATCCACAATGAATTCCTTCAAACAGAATATAAACAGAAGCTTTTGGAACAGCTCTTGCAGCCCCCTGACTCGAACATCATTGAAGATCTGTGGGTAGATGTTAAACATGCTTTTTGTGCAAGAAGGCCTTAAAATATCTAAGAACTTGAAGTGACCTGTGAGGACGCGTGGGTTAAAATCCTTAAATCAAGAACAGAGAGACTTTAAGCCGGTTACAAAAAGTGTTTGTACGCTGGGATATGTCTTAAAGGGGGATTAGTGCTGACTAAGCAGGGTGCCCAAATTTTTAACAATCGCTCTATGCAGTATTATCTCTACTTCTAGTACATAAAATAAAAACTCACACTGCAGTAACACTTGAATAATGTCACATTTTTTATGTCTATTTTGCATCAGGGTTGTTTTCACTTCTTTTCGCTTTGAAAATCAACAGATTATGTAATTTTCCAAGAGGCGCCGAAACTCTTACAAACAACTGCACATACAGTATAATCCCCTTGGTTGAACATAGTGACTCTGCTCCACAGCAACACATCATATCTAACTGTCTCAAGCTGATGGATATTAACAAACGATAAATGGCCATAAATGAATACAGCGTTCAAAAGATTGTCAGTATAAGCATCATTATTTCATCACTGGTGTGACGCCCTGTATTTAAAAGTTTATTTTACACAAAATGGAAGAACACTTGTGTGTTCTAGCAAAACAGCTATTACAAATGTGTGAAAAATACAAGAGAGTTCAAAAGAGGCAAGGCAATTACAGCAAAGTGCACAGTATGTACAGGCTGGTTGTAGGTATTTCTAAGATTGTATGGATGAATTTCAGTTCGTGGATAAGGTTAAGATGTAGCCTTGCCTTCAGTTGTTGGAGAAAAGCATCTTCAAAAACTGCCCCGGAACTGAAGGACGCATAAACAGCACACTGCAGCGTGGCATAATTATAGGAACCGAATTGGCAATGAATAATGTATAAAGACAAATAGCGGTCCTTCGAAAGTGAATCATTCTTTAGTAATTTTGCCACATAATCTGGGAACAATACATTTAGATTGAAATAAAACTCACAATTTAAGAATAAGAAACTTTTGGGTAATATTCACTTGATGTCAAAAGAGAAGTTAGGAGCCAACGTGAACCACCAGTGCTCTGAGGATATTATGTTTTGATTTTCACGCTATTTTCACAATAAAGAAAGCAATGAGACAAACTTATTGTGCTTTTTATGTGCCTTCATGGTTTGAGGTTTTTGGGAGTTCAGTCCATCAGACTAAACTACAGAGCTGTAAAATATTGAGTTAAATAGTTTTTTATTAAATAAACTGTCAAGACTCTAGAGTCAGTCAAAGAGAACAGAATAATGGTCGAGGTCTTAAGTGTCTGATGTTACGCTGCAAGTTTCTCAATAAGAGCATTTGGGGAAGAGTTTTGGGTGTTTCTGTCCAACGAAGCACTGAGAGTTCAACGTTAGAGAGAAGAGAAAACAAGAAAAGGGGGAAGAAACAACCATTTTAGATTAACATTTTGTTAATTCATTTCACACAAGTGATTGTTGGACACCAGCATCAAATATCTCTTTTGGATAATGTGCCTACATTAAAGCGGCTGAAGCACTTCAAGCCCTCATATTAAGTTTTCTATTTCAATCTCTCATTAGAAATTAGGCTGAGAAAGAAATTGTGTCTTATTCGTCTGTACCCAGATTAAAAAGTAAGATGGGATATAAAACAATTGGTGTGGATAAATAGAATTCAATTTAAAACCAAGTGCCAATCTTTTAGCCTTTTTGGAGCAGAGATGTAAAAAGGAAAACAACATCCCCAATGGGTCACTACATATTGTGTTTTACCAGCTTTCTCTTGCTCTGATTTATATGCAGTACATTTGAGAAAAATACAACAATGCTAATTCTGTTCTTTTTAAACCACAGCCATCTTGATCCTGAGTGTAAAAATTATAGGTTGAGGCCAAAAACATGTTTTGTTAGCTCATGGGTTCCTTGACTTTGACTTATCCTTGAGCCCTAAACACTTCAGGCATTCCTAGGTTATAGCTTTTAAAAGAACAGGATGGATGGATGGACGGTCAAACAAACAGGCATGGAGTATTGCAAAGGCGGAGTAATGCCTCCATATTGCAGATGGAGGCATTACAAAAGCAGGAGTGCCCAATTTTGCAAACTTGATTGAAAATGTACAATAAAAAACTAGAAATTAACAAGTTTTTCACAACTGGGTTAAATCCAAGATGCAAATCCAAATTTGTCTGGACTAATATATATTTTTTTTTTAAACATTTCTGGGCATTCAGTCTTTCCAAACCACAATACTTTGTCTACTACTCAGTTTACTACATATATCAGGTGAGTGAGGCTGCTGGGCTTGGCAGGAAGTGTTGACGGCTTTACAGTGGAAGATAATGCAATGTCTGCATATGATGCCCCTCAGGAAAAAACATGATAGGCCCCAAATTGAAAACTGATGCACTCCAGAGGCTATATGGACTATGATGGAGTTATTCTTACCAGTGGAGAGATATGCCAACCCACTGCTGGACTTTATTCATCAGAATAACTTCTGATTCAAACAATGCTTGCACTGACTGGAAATGAGGCAGAAGACTGGCATTTGAACATTAGTTAAATTTACTGTTTTTTATTGTATTTGTGTGATCATGTTCATTTTATAATTGCTTTGGTAATATTTAGAAAAATTCCTCAGCCCACTCTATGATGTATCGGTGGGACTTCTTGTCCATCTTCATTTTGTTAAATAACTATCATGCTGGTTTATACGATTTCATTTCCCTATTAAATACAAGAAAAACACTAATGTGTTTCTCTCTCTCATCAGTGTGGTGCCTACCTGAAGCCCCAAAAATCTATGTCAGACCAGTGCCCAAAGTAGGAATAGATCAAAATCTTTCTCTCTCGCTTTCTCTCTCCCACACACACACACCCACACACACACATAAATCTATAAATTCCAGATTAGCCTTAGTACTTGCCGATCTAATCTTCTGAGTCAACAGAGCAATGCAGACATGGCTCAGTATCAGAAGCCACAATAGTGAACAGTCACTCATGTCACCCCGATACTGCAGAGTCGTCTTTAAAACTACAGGCTCATTCTGCAGAAATCATTGTACTTTGACCAAATTCTTGATTCAATACTTCAATCCATGGTCAATTTTTTTGTTAAACCAAAATCCACAGATATTCAGAGACTTGGGTCAAGTTTTGTAATTTAATCATAACATTTCTACCTTTAGAAAACTGCTGGTTTACTAAATTTATATTTGACATGCCAATTACCAGTTAACAAGCCATAAGTCACTGGGGGATTTGATGACATATTGTTCCTCTGGCCAAGAAGTCGGAGTTCGGATCAGTCTAGTTCAGAGCAGTTGTATCTGGGTGTACTGTGTGACGTAGCTTGTGTTTCAGAGTGGTTCCAGCTTGTCCTTAAACTCAGGCTTCAGTGCTCAGCTATGTGGATGAAACCAGTGAAGTGAAATAGTGGATAGTACAGCTAATGGGTCAACCTCCTCCATTTTGTCACTCCATCTTTGAGATGTGCCCCTGTTGAGAAGGCGGCACACAAACACACAAATGTACAGCTACACTAACAAAATGCTACACTCCCCTCACATAAATACTGCATTAGCCGTTGAGAACCTCCATGTTGCCGTAGCAACGTGGACATAGTGTAATTACTGTCTTGCGGGTCGGTGTAATAAAGCTAGAGCCGCAGCCCAGTGGCCCCGGGGCCCCTGATAATGGCTTTTATGACAATCATTACTGCCACACCGCTAAACCAGGAAACACATACGAGGATATGCTTAACCTCAAAGCCCAGAGCTCATTGGATCATACAGAAGAGCTTCAAAGCCAAAGTTCAAAGAGAGGGTGCAACACGGGTTTCACATCAACTCTATTCAAACATCTCTAAATTTGCATAAATAAAAAAAATATCTAGATTTACATGAAGACAGAGCTCCCGTTTAGAGAGTTTCCTGGAACGGCCACAGGGAGCACAGACTGGATATTGTCCATTTAATCTCCATAAAATATCAATACCAGTAAACTAAAAACACAAGGGTTTCCTAGAGCATACTATGGTAGAAGTGCACTAGCTTTCCTTCAATAAAGAGCATTATTTTGCTATTGGGATAATAAATAATATGAATTAGCATATTTTTGGGCTTACGGTGTGGACAGCAGCTTTCCGGTCCAAAACGCCATCTTCCATTCGCCACACACTGTTTATAGTCCGACTAGTCTCTTTGATCACACCAGCCTAACAGTAATACTTTTTGTAGATGTTTTAGATCAGATGACATCTTGGCTGATCTCTATTAACAGATATCTGCATATGAACGCAGATAAATTAAAAAGTCAAGAGCTGATGCATTTCAGTCAAGGTTTTCCTCCTCTTTTAATCTCCACACGGGCTGTTTACCTGTGGGCAACCAAAACTTGCTCTAACCTGATTGGTCAAACTAGAAACAGCCCAGAAGGCTTCCAGCCCAAAATCTTGTCCCTTACCTACAGATTCCCATGTAGAGATTACTACATCAATAATAAGACGAGATGTGTCAAGATCTGTCCGGATTTGCTCAGCAGGGGAGAATGACTAACTGAACACATTTAATGTTTGCTGAGCAGTACTTAATGAATGTCGATTTGTGTGTTAAACTGTTGGCAAAAAGAAAACGATTTAAAAGTTTGGAAAAGAAGAGAAAATCACCTCCATCTGACACAGTCCGCTGGGAATGTGTGCAGTGCTCTGTGCCACTCAGACACTAAGCTGACGTTAGATTGATAAGATCTACAGACATTTTCCCAAAACAGTCTGCACTGACTTGAAGTTTGATGATGGTATTTACCAGCTTAACAACAGATCCATTAAGCAATTTCCTGGGGAAAACCCTTAATAACAATGTTAATTACTACAATGTAAAGGCAAAAAAGAATATGTTATAGCTCAATGGTTTTTTAAAAGTTTAACCACTTGAGATATTACAGCTCAGTCTTGTTCATGACACCAAGACATCAAACTAAATCAGTGAAAATAGCAACAGATTTTTCTGAGAGGAGTGAGGGAAATTTAAATCTAAGACATCATTTCTTCCTGCATCGAAAAAAGATGTAATCTAATGTGAGCTGTCTAATGGAGGTTGTTTCTACTGAGGCATGACTGTGCATCTCTGAAACCATTCTGTCTGCGTCTCTGCCTCCACTTCTGTTCCGAGGATAAATTAGCAGAAAGAATTCAGAGTGAGGCTTCTTAGAGGAGGGTTTAAAATGCTTTGATCAGGACCAAGCCAGTAATCTGACAAATCCATAAGGGTAGCAACTAAGAGGCTATATATTGCTATGGCAAGTTACTTTGCCCTGTTTTATGAATATGGGTTTACACTATACTGCCCTGATGTTAATGCACACATCTCCAAATAATTATACTAGAATATGACACGCTTTTTTTTTGTTTAGGTGAATTGTTCAGATGTATTGTGTTACATGCTCTGCTTTGATTTCCTCTTTATATTCATGTTCCTGTGTGTGTGTATGTGTGCACTAGGGGTGCAACGATTAATCGACGTAGTCGTCAAAAATCGATGACAAAAATAGTCGCAGACGAATTTAATAGTCGATGATTCGTTGGTTACGTCATAGCGCGTGTTTTTCGTGCCGTTCAGCTGAACTAAACGCCGATTTACCGGAGGTGCTGATGGAAGAGGCTGAGGAGTGAGCCATCTCGCTCCCTTCCTATCTCTGAAAGTCGCGCATGTGCAATAGCGACAAAACATAGACCAATGGTGGTGTCCGTTGCAACACCATCACGTACCAGAAAGTCAAAAGTACGGGAGAACTTCACCCTTAACATAGCCCGAAAAAAAACTACCTGCAATATTTGTAAGGCGGACCTTGCTTTCCATGGAAGCAGGACACGAGCATTTGAAGAGGAAGCACGTTTGACATCGTAACGTAGACGATGCAGACTCGCATCGGTAAGATAGCCTGTTATCTAGCTTGCTATATAAACGGAGTTGTCTTGGCAACTCCCACAATACCTGTGTGCAGGATTCTAGAATCCATTACAAAAATATGGTTTGAATATAGATTTTTTAAACGAGTTTAAAAGCGTAATGTTACCCTATTGCCTGACAAACGTCTTTTTTTAATCACAATTATGCAGTCTGAAGAAGACTGTAGTTTTGTTTGTTGATGTTTTTATTGCTGCTACTTTCCCTGTCCTTTTGTTAACAGAAAAAATGGATACTTGATTTTTAATTTATTTTTAGTATCAGCACTTGGCTTGTTCTTGGTTCACAGGAAAAAGGTAAACTTGAATTTAAATAAAAAAAATTATATTAGCACTTTGCCTGTCCTTGGTTTTAAATGGACAAAAACTTGATTTTTCTTAGTTTTTTTATCAATAGTACCCTAATATGCAGCAAAGTTTATTAAAAGAAATTTTTGAATGAAGTATAGATCTTTATTGTCTTTATTTTCAGTCATCACATGCCGCGAACAACCTCAACCTAAATTTAAAAGCTGATGGCTAAATAAGAGCAATTGAGAATTTGTGTGATTCATAATCCCATTAGACGATTAATTGTTTCAATAATCGATAGATTAATCGACTATCAGAATAGTCGTTAGTTGCAGCCCTAGTGTGCACTAGTTTTTGTTACCTCTTTAGGGACCTTTTCTAGAATAAACACTGACCATGTCAGGACCAGCAGACCTCATGGGGTCCACAGCCTGGTCCTAATGAGGCAAAACGTCATTTCTGGGCTCCTGGTTAAGGTTACTGGTAAGGTGTTGGCTAGGCTGTCCAAAATTACTGGAAGTTAATGCAAAGTCCTAATAAGGATAGCTGCACAAACCTGTGTGTGTGTTTCTCTGTGTGTGTGTACACAGTAACTCTGTACATATGTGATTACAGACCAAATTATAACGGTACTACTGCCAATTCATGTTGTGCCAAATTTTAGTACCTGAGAGCACATCTGGATGAGAGAGTAACAGAATATAAAGAGAAAAAGTGAGAGAGATGAATATGAGTCCATGATCCAGGTCAGTAGGTGTTTGATAGCCTTAAAAAAAAAACAATTCCCCCAGAGTATCTGCAACTACCTTTAGTATACCTGCAGCAAACCTCCATGCACTATGATACACTGAATGAGGAATCTAAAACCTAATTGAAACCTTCATATAATGAATCTGCTGAATATCTAGATAACTGGGCATTATTCACTGTCATTTTGATGAGCATTTTATTAGTGTTTGCCAACACTGACACTGGCGGCTTATAAAATACCTTTCAAACAAGCTATTTACCATGCTAAAACATTATTTAAGATTTTGTACAATGTCTGAAACTTCCTTGCAAGGAAATATTGCAGTTTGCACTATATCAGCACTGCAGTTTGACAACAACATAACAGAGTTGTGAAGTACGAAAAAATGTATGTATAGGTACTGGTACTGAATTCCAGGGACCGGTACACAGCCCAAGTAAACAGTACGTGTGTAAGTGTGTGTGTGTGTGCGAGTGCGTGTGCGTGTGTGTGTGTGTCTTCCAAACAGCTGTGGGGTAAATACGAAACCCCTGGAGACACATTTAATCCTGCACTCCAGGTAGAGCGGATTTTATTGGTTTTTTTGGCACATACAAGCGATTTCACCTCTATATCCTTGCCATTCAGGATTAGTGCACTGGCCTGGATGGCCAGGAGCACAAGTGTGGCCAAAGCTAACTCAAGGACAATAGCACACTTCAATCAGCGTAATATAATGAAAAAGAGCTTCTAAATTTCAAATCCAAAAGCCATGCAGAGAGGAAGGATTATAGAGCTGTCATAATACCTCTCTCTCTTAAATCATATGGCGAGAAAGGAGAGGGAGATGAATGGATTAGCAGATTAAAGAGTTGAATCAAAGAAAACAGAAAAGCGAAAAAATAAAAGCCCAATTTAACGTAGAATTTTGAAGACACCTAATGACATTGTTTCATTGCAAAGATTATATAAGAAGCTCATGGTTGGTAGGATGTGGTTTTTTATCTTCAAAAATCCGTCAGCTCCTTTTTTTTCTATTTGTAGTGATTTTACCAGATCAAGGCAGACAGTGCAGGCATCCTCGCTAATAGTTCAGTGAAACCTGGTGGGCTGCAGCACAGAGTCAGCTCGAGACAAACTGCAGCAGTAATGATGAGTGATTTTAAGGTCAGAATAAGTCGGGCAGTCCCTGTTTACACACACATAAAAACACCACACGCACACATGCACGGATACTGACTTGCAGGTCAACTGCGGTCACTAGCTCAGCCAGAAGAGTTGAACAAGAATTGCCATCGCAACAAAAGTTTGCCATGTGACCTTATCAGACCCTGTCCTCTTGCTTTCCTTTCCCATCCCTTTTCTTTTTCATGGCCACAGTTCATTTTGCCCTTTCTATTCCCCCTGCCTGAAAAGTTCACCATTCACATCATAGCTCTGAATGGTATCTAAAGAAAAGATCTCCTTAGTTAGGTTTACACAAAAAAGGGATGTGCCACAACCCACTGTGTGTGTGTGTGTGTGTGTGTGTGTGTGTGTGTGTGTGTGTGTGTGAGAGAGAGAGCAATCTAGAGATAAAATGCAGCACTTGCACTTGTAACACCTAACACCCTTAGAAATCTCCAAAAAAGTATCACGCCTGCTCAACCCCTTCACATTTTAAGCTTTGTCTGCATAACGCATAGCGCGCGCGCACGCGCACGCACGCACACGCACACACACGCACACACACACACACACAGAGAGAGAGAGAAGTGATCACATACGGACAACTGCTTTCATTTTCCCAAACGATGCTTTATCTCCTCAGCCCCTTTTCCCACTATCTAACACGCCCCCCTTGTTCACTGCTTAAACACACTACAAAATACTTCGGGCTGTTTCCAAGCTCCTGTTGCTACGGCTGTCAATCAGCACCTACACACATAAACCATCACGGCTTTCAAATAACCAGCTTATTTGTACTACCGGTGTGCCACTGAAACATGTGTTAAACAGATTAAACATTGAGGACTTTACTGCGTTGGCATGCTAGCAGCCCAGCCAGAGTTTTGTTATGATTCAACCCCACCGGCATGCGAACATCAAGTGAAATGAAAGTCTCAGGCGTCGCATGACAATAACTGAGAGGGACCAATAACTGAGCTGTGCCAGGCAAACTCTGAAATTAAAAAAAATACTTTTTGGTGCGTGTGCCATCAGGTTTATTTGGTGCTGTGGTTTATCTTGTTCACACTGTCTGTCTGTCTGTCTGTCTCTACATGGTTCTCATATCTTTCCACCTTCGCCTTTTGGGGGCGTTAAAATTGACAGGGAATGATATTAGGATTCATCTGAATGTTTTCCCCTGTTTCTATCATTTAATATTGGGTATCTGCTAATATGGAGTCTGATCCAAAACTTTATAAAAGAGCAGAGGATTTTCAATTTTGAATAAATATTTTTATGGCACATTGAAATAACAGATGCAGTCTAATGACTTTGGGCAAACTTGAATTTCAATTAGCTATTTTCTGGTTCAAAATATTTAAGTTGATCATCTTGTTGACAGTAAATGAATGAAGATTTAACTGAGAGGCACAACTTCTGAAACTGACATGATGCACTAGAGAAAAGATGCATCGGTCTGTTGGAGCTGTTGGCTCATCAGAAATACTGACAACTGAACAACAGTGTTACAGAGTTTAGGTTCTTCCCTCAAAAAACATATCACATGTCATCAAGTTACTCACAAAATGAATGTTAATAAATGACATGAGTTGAATGTTTGTGCACTGCTGTTCTTTGCCAAAGAGACAGAGATGGAGATATTTCTATTTTGCCAACATTGATGAGAAAGTTTGGCTTGGAAAAAGATTTGCTCTTTCGGGTAGTCTGAATGCCCAACAAACAACTTTCACAAGACTGCATTCTGCCAGAAACAACATTATGCAGGCAAGTAATGTGGTGAGTGAGCTGATAACTGAAAAGTTGATTAATCTAACCTCTGCTAAGAAGGTTGTTTTCATCTGTGCGTTTGTTTGATTGTGTGTTTGTATGTTTGTAAGCAAGATGACAGAACCAACTGAATGGATTTGAAACTTGGTGGAAGAATGCTCTATTGGTCAAGCGAGAACAAGGAATATTTTATCACTTCAACATTTTCACTGTAGCCCTAACCCCATGGAATAATTCATAATGCTTGGTAAAAGTAAATCTGACATTTAGGGAACTGATATCTATGAGTGTGTGAAATTCCGTGCAGCTTGATTAAATTTAAGAGGACTTTGGCACCTCGGTGGAGGTATGCGCTCTACTAAGTGTCCTTCTAGTATTTGATATGCTTGAAAACACACAAACCCTCTCATTCAATCAACAAGACCATTGGAGCCATTTATCAACTCATGGTCCCTGTGGCCACACGTTTTTTAAACATTATTAAAAGATAAACTATTTTCAGTCTGAATACGCGCTGAAGCTTACACAGTTGACGTATGAAACAAAATAACACCACACCTCATATTCCATCACATGTCCAGAGAAAATTAGGGTTGTGCAGATGCAAACCAAGACAAAATCTGTAGTCAGCAATAGTCTCCACCTCAATCTTATCCAATCATGTGCATTGTGTCTTTACAACCGCTGTCAAACTGTCGGACTGAGGCAAACTGACAGGTAAAAGTATGAAGCTAACAGGGATAGCAAAGTGTGTTGTTGACATATTGAACATTATACATATACATATACACATTATTGTTTACGCTGATCATCAATGGGATTACCATGGAACAATTTCCCCAAACCAAAATGTGTAAGAATGTTAGAATGCTGCCGGAACGTCTGGAGTTAGTGGTAAAAAATTTAAATAATAAACACTCAGCCAAAAGAGAAGTGTTTTCTGTGAGAACAGAAACATTTTTGTTACTGAGACAATAATATGAATAGACCAGACCATCTGTGCTGTTCGTCTTTCTTCACACGTAGTTTCAGCACTACCTCACGGTGGCTAGCCATATCACCCACGTACGGCAGTAGACCAACTATTTTTGGTCTAATAAACCTGAGCTTGTTTGTTTTAATGGCCCCATTTAATGGTTTAATGATGTCTCAATGAATATCTTTTCACAGCAGAAGCCACAAGGGGGCCCTAGATGCCTTGTGTCAGCATAGAATACATAAAATAAACACACAATATTAGATTATATTCCCACTACAATAGGTTTACTCTGAAAATATGAATAATAAATAGTTGAAAGTCAATGGCTAAACTGCAAAATATAAATATAGCTAGTTTGCAACACACAGGACTCTGGGTAATGAGGCTGCTGGGTTATCATAAACTAGCATGCTTAAATGTTAACTTTGAAGCCATTGAGAGACAGATCATATTTTACATGAAACTGGATGAAAACAGATCGAGTTTGAATGTATTTTTTTATTTGCTTTGGCATTGAAGATAATCTATTTAATGTGTGGAGTAGATGCTTGTGGGGGAAGCACTCAAAGCTTTCTCTCTTTTTTTCTTCAATCTCTCACGAACATACTGACTGGATAAAATGACCAGGATGTTAATTTACATTACATTGAGTGTAGTTTTCTTTTACAGTTTATATGTGTGAAGTATGGAAAAGAGACAGCAGTGCATGCTCTTCGTCACAGTTACTTGAATGCATGTTTGAAGAAAAAACAGAGAGAAATAAGCAAAATAATCCTTTTAAATTGTTATTAAAAAGTGTCAGAAGACACTGATTAATGGGTGTAAATGGAATTGCAAAAATGTTGAATTCAATGAACTAAACCTAATCAAGGGAAATAAGGGCACTGAACCTTATTTTAAACCAATACTTCCCAAATCATAGTGTGGCACGACACTGTGGCTGCCCCAGTACACTTCTAACATGACGTATGGATGATTAGTAATTTTTTATCATGACTCACAATGTTTTTGCCTCCTTCATTATCATTATCAGTACTGTGAATCATTATGAAATAGATTATTATTCTTGAGTCATGAAATCTGTAATCTTTTTAATTACAGCAGCTCTCATTTCCAGTGCAATTTGTAACCTTATTTTATAGGAGTATTATTCATAACTCATTTAATATCACTGCTCGTGACTGTGTTCTTGTTAGTGGGTATTTGTCTGTGTAACGAGTTCAAGTTTTCAGAATCTGGCAGTGAACATTTTATACCACTGAGGTATGAGGTTGGTGTAAATAAGTCACCAGGGAAAGCAATGAGCTAACACACAATAAAAAAAAATGAAATGAGTCTACTACAAAGATGAGTGTCCAAGTGATGCTTGGCTTCTATCAATTGTAGCGAAATTATCCCCTAAAAAAAGCAAATGGTGAAATCTGTAAGAGAGAAAGAAAACTTTCAACAACTATTCTAAATGCAACTACATCAACAGGAATCATCTCTAAACTCTCATTTATCACGAAGGACTTGTCCCTCGTCAACATCTCTGGTACATTGATTCTTACAAATGAAGACAGAGTCTTTGAGGGATTATTCTTCATCCGTGTCTTCAACACAAAAAAAACACAGGCCAAGACAGGGTCTCACTCTCCTCTCCACAATATTGCAACATTTCAACTGTCCCTGGATCGCTAGAAGCTGCCTGACTTCACCTGTGAATGAATCATCAACTTCTTGACAGATAGGAAGCAGCATGAGGCAGAGGGCACTTCTGTCCTGCACTTGAACAGTCTGAACTATCATCCCCCAGGAAATGCTCTCTCTACCAGTGACTGCAACTCAGAGGAAGCCTCTGGCAAACTCATTACGTTTTCCAACACAAGAGTGACAGCTGTAGAATACCCATAGTTTACATTATTGTACATGGAACTAAGGAAACTTTGTTGATCAATAGGGAGGACGTCTTTCCCCAGGTTCTCTCTGTCACTTCCACTTTTCATCGGATACTCCTAAATATCAGTGCAATTATCCCCGTCTGTCAATCAGACGTACAACTCCTCTGTGTGCTTCACTACAAACCTTCTCAGTTGTTTCTGATTCTGTCTATGTTTTGTGAACGAGGCATTGAAGATCCAGCTCATTTTCAGATCGACGGTGGGCATCTAGAGCTGAAGCTCTTCTCTGGCTTCTGCGACGTCTGCTCTGGTGCTTCCGTCGCACAGGTTCACTAAATCTTTCCAAGTCAGTGCTCTCAAAGTCTTCAGAGCCTCTAAGGGTTTAATGTAATCTAGCCTGAATCAAGAATCCCCCTGTTGCCTGTTAGAGGTGATAGCCACACAGCGGTAGATCTATATTCTTTAGATATTTGTAATCATCGTCACCAGCATCATTATCATCATCTATTTAAATTTCCCTTTGTACCCAATTGATTTGCATCAGTCAAATTGCAAAATATTCCAGCACACACTCACACGGAAACTACAACCAAACAAAAATAATGGCCCTCAGTAGAGCACATACCTCCGCCAATCAAGCTGCATCAAATTGTACACATTCATCGATATCAGTCCACTTAATGTGACTTAGTAAATATTTCAAATCTTTAATACCTTGCAAAGTAAAAACAAAATCCTGGCTCTGCCCATTTTCCCAGTTCCGCACCAAAAACATAATGTGCTATTTCTTGGCCAATGACCCATCCTTCCACCAGGTCTTGTGGAAAAATGTGTTAGTAGTTTGTACGTTATCCTTGACAATCAAACATACAAACCAACAGGTAGGGAAGAAACATTACCTCCTTGGCGGGGGAAACAACAAAAGTTTAAAAATTCTACTTTGCAGACAGATTTAACTTTCACTGGCTGCCACATGTTTTTTCTCTTGGCTCCTTTAACACGATGTGACCCTGTATAACACTAAGTGAACACCTCTCTGTTCACGCCACAAGATTTAAGAATGAATCTCTGTTCATACAGCCTGACCTTGTGCTTTGATTGTGAAATCAGTCTGTTGTTGGTCAGAGATTTCCCATTTGGTTAATTTCAAAACTAATCAAACTGTCTGAATATCAGATTACAACCGATTCTGTGCCGTGGCAATCTCTTCTACTAGATAGAAACCTAAAGTTTATCTCCTCTGGCCTCCAACAGCCCTCATGGTTTTCTCACATGCTTACATCTTCATTCACTAGGATTATGATTTGATTTTCTTGTGCATCATGATTCACGATAATCTTTCTCTCTCTGGGTTTAATCACAATCACTTATGATATTTCTTCCCACATATTTCTGTCAGTCAATATACAACCCCCCTCCTCCTCACTACAGCCTCCATGATGTCCAGGGACAATCTTCCTTGTTTTCCATCCACCACCCACTGGCTCGACTGATTCAGAAAATATGAATATGTGTTCCTGCATTGATCCAATGGGAGACATTGTAGTTTCCAGGTCCCCTAGCTAGTTTTATCTCTGTTGAAAGAGTACTTGTGATATAATAAGGATATGGATGGTTTCGATTTTTAATTCCTGTCTTTAACAGCAATGATTTTATTGTCATAGTTATACAATTCCCATTGACAGAAAGAATTTTTAAAAAGTTAATAAATGAAACTAGCAAACGCTGAAACCAAATTAATATTTTCCAGACCAAAATTGTGTTCAAAAGTAATCATTTGGCCGATTGCGCTACCAAGCAGCAAAGGAGAAGGCCCATTATAGCGTAAGAGCCACTGATCTTTGTTCTAAAAACATCTCTCTAAAAAGACACAAATCACTGGACCATGCACCGTTACCATAGGAACCGACAACATTCTTCTTTTTTTTCAACCTCTGCCTCATAAAGTAATATCACACTTGGGTTCATTGTAATGAGAATCTAAGACAAGCATCCACACATTCTCAATTTGGTTTCCCCCTGTGTACAAGGAAGAACAAAGTGAATTTTCAACTAAACCAAACCTGATTTTATTAGCATGGAAAGTGTTAAACATGAGTATGTAGTGTACATGAAGAGATGTTTTAAATGTTGGATACAGAGCCTATGTTTGTGGTCTATACAATGTAATGATATAGTTTGTTACAGCAGTAAAGCTGCAACAACATGTCCAAACTATGTTTAGCCACTTGGGGGTGGGGAACATTTTTTATATCAAGGGTCATTACAAATGATTAAACACATATATTTTGCAAATAAGTTTCAACTATTGCTTGTGATTCTAATATTTGCTCTTTTTTTATGTTTTTTAATAGTGTATTTTCTATTGATGTAAAGCACTTTGCAAAGTTGTTATCTGTCAAAGGTGTAATAAAAATAAACTTAACTTCACTGCATATATTCCACCAATGCAATGGCTGTAAGTGCTTCTCTTTGGTGAGGCGTCTGATATCAGATGTCAGATGATGCTGATGCTACTCGCAACTATTTTTGGCCAAAACACCTTGATCAAACAAATCCTCACCTCTGATAGTGCCATGACAGGCAGTAGTTCCTCCCTTCTATCAAACTTGGCAGTAATTCCATGCAAAAAATGTCTTTACTTTGTCTGTCTGTCATTTGGCACTGAACAGGCAGTGGGTGTTTGTCAGATGTCGGCTGCAGCTGAAAATTATGCTGTGAGATCGGTGAGTCTGAACCCAAAGTTCAGCTCAGTAAAGCTGAAGGAAGCTGCAGATTCAGGTGATGATTCTCTGAAGGTTCACTTCAAGTGGCCCAACGCACATTGTCACATTGCTGTCACTGTCATCTGATACATTGTTATTACAATAATATTACAAACATTACGTCACTTCCTGCCACTGTCTGCTGCATGACCCCTCACCTGAATCCTGTGGATTATTTGTTGCTGTTGTGACCAAGTCTGAGCAGAAACCCCCCCCGCTGCATTGTGCATGTGTGATAAGCAAACTGCAGTGAAAATCCAGACCCAATTCTGTGGAAATCCTCCGCAGGAAATGTCTGAAAACAGCATATGGTTGATCTTATTGTTGACCTGTGCTTGCACAATGAATAAGCATTAATAGCCAAATACTCCCTCTACTGTTCAGCTCTCTGACTATTTACTGTGTCCACTTATGAGCCTGTCGGGGCTATTAAGGACAACTAATGAAAGGTAACATGGGCTAGGAGAGATTATTAGGATACGCTTTTGTACCAGGTGTGATAACAGTTGGTAAAATGACCCTGTTCATACCTGGCATCAACATTTGATTACAAGTCTACGAGTGTCTTGGTTCATACCTGGCATTAGTATGCAGCTCCACATGTGTCTTCACTGACCACTTGGGATCAGATCTCACTCCTCCACTCTATATGCAAATTAACCCGTACATCATTTCTGTTCACGAAGAACAAATGATGTTTGCAACAGGTCCATTGTCAATGTGTTTTGTTTTATCCATTGTAGAAGAGTGTTTGTGTGTGTGTGTATGAGAGAGAGAGAGAGAGAGAGAGAGAGAGAGAGAGACTGTATGTAGCTCTACTATGACATCATTTATGATTTTAACTAATTTAAAATTAAAATAAATCAATGTGGCCATTGATGTTGAAGCCACAAATAAAACAATGCTAAGGAAACACACAAAAGTTTAAAAATATTTTTAGCTCATTAGAAAGCTGTAGCAAGTATAAGCGGGCCTTCAGGGTGGCCCAGGACACACTTGTGTTCACATGGGACCATTGTAAACACTAGTGGTCCCTCTGTGACATGAGGTGAGGCTCCTTACAGCCAAAAGCATCAGGAGGATACTAACATCCTTACTCAAATTGCCATATTCTCCAAGGGAGAGTTTTCATGACATGCTGGTTCCCACGTGACAAAATAGACACACAACGTCTCACACGCAATTTAAACCTGAACAACATTTATGTCTCACTATTAAAGGGGACAGGGGATTTCTCTCGATGTGCTGAGCAGAAGGCCTCTATTATCCACAGATGGTTTCATGAACTCCAGGGCATTCGCATGGCAATAAAGAAAAACACCAACTATGACACGCATTATCACACACTCAATCTCAACAGACTCACACATTCAAAGCACACAGGCACAGTGAGCTGAAAACAGGGTATGATAGGAGTGTAAAGATGAATTAAGTAACAAAGTGAGGGGAAAGTTCATATTTGAACTGTAATGACATGTTTGAATTCAAAATATACAGTCTAGAGGCACATCAGACCCTCTGAAGTAGTTTTCTCTGTGATGCAGCAGAGAGCGCTCACTATCAGCTTGAGCTATGCCCTCTTGAACTATTAGTAAAGTAAGCCAGTAATGATTCGTTGTTATGCTACGAGTGGAGGACGCCATCAAGCAAAGACGACACATCAGCATCTGAGAAGCAAAATGTGGAAGTGTTTTGTGTTCTACACTGTAAACAGCAGCAGCTGTTTGCCAAGCAGAGCGACGTCAAGTGTTCAACCTCGTCTTACTGCCTTTAAAGTAGAAACATTGGGTGTCATGTCAAATTTGTTCAAACTTAATTATTGGAAAAAGTGACAGCCTTAGCACTAAATTTGAGCTAATCACAGTAAATCTATCACAGGATTTCACTTCATGTTTAAGAAAGTTAATACAAGTAACACCAACGTTAACGTGAGCACAACTTCACGGACCCTGCTCCTCCCTTTGAAAAAAGGAAAACAATATGCAACTAGAATTACTGCACTGCGGTTGTATGCATCCGCCAACCAGTGCAGTTTCTGTTTACATATTTCTACATACTTTTTTTTTTACTGGCTCACTGTAACAGCCATAGAATGTATATAAAAAGGGGGTGAAAAACCAGTAGTGAGGTCACACCTTGCAATTGACCAATCTCGATTCAATCCCTGCTGTCGATCATGACGTTTCACCCCTTTCATCATTAAATAAATTAAGCATTGCGTTAGTTCAGGACACGGAGTCGTGTGCTCAGCCGTCATAAGCTGTCAGCTACTGATAAGTTTATGTGTGCTCGCCAGTCACCCACCAATCACAGCCCATTATCTCAAAAAAGCAGTCCCTTTAAATACGACATCCTCCCTGCTCAGCTACACTGCCACCCATGCCCTGCTGTCAGCAACTTGCCTCCACCACCCCAGCCTCCACCTTTTAGTTCTGAGTCCAAACAGGGTTGTGGTAAATGGTATTCATCTTGAACAAATGTATCTTACCTGCTACGCCCACTGGGTTTTTTTGCAGGTGTTCCCTGTTTTGTGTTAGCATGCTGCTTGGCTAATCCAGGGAACATCAAAAGAATGGAGCAAAGCACAACTGTATTCCCATTTGTGAAATAAATGGTTAAATCATGACAAAGTGTTCCTGACTGAACTTATTAAAAGCAAACTTATCAGTAACATGAGCACATGGACATACATCAGTGTGATAAGAACTACCTAAAATGACAGAAATCCCCTTGCAGAAAAATGTATGACGTGTACTTTGACTTTTTAGTCTGGTCCATGTCCTATTCAGTAACATGGAGGAGGCAGAATAAACAGCTTTTTCCTGAGATGACATGTTGACATTTCTGCCTCTATGTTATAATCTTTTCAATAAAAAAACTTGAGCAACTCCATATCACGTCATTGGCGCAAGATGGCAGCATTGATACCTGGGATATTTGGCTTGATTTCTGGATAGTGGGAGGTGGAGACACGACATCCATCTGTATAAACAGTCTATGGTAACAGCTTACTGAGCTCAGCCATAATTAATGTTTAGTTCAACCTGTGCTTTACTGGTCTGCTGTGAAAAACATTTCATTGCAATGAAAGCTGACACCAAGGGTACATGTGATCCATTCAAACAGATAGACCATGAGTGACTGACTTTCCTTGTGTCGGTGTGAGGTGTTTACTAACTTTATTAAAAGGCACAGTTCCATAATTTAAAAAAAGAAAACAGAAAGGAGTTCTAAATTCAATGGACACAAATGTCTATCATTTTTGGTCTTGCAGGAAACTGAATGATACCTGATTTTTTAAGAGAGGAATAGATTTGCAGCCTTACAGAAAGGTCCACATTTATTCTGAGGATTTAAAGTGACAAACTTAAATCCACAGAGCGGAATTCTCTTAAAGCTTCTCTCTCAGTCACCTTATCTGTCTCTGCCTCTAATTCTCCTCTTCTTTCACTCATTCTGCACTAACATTGAGCATTGGATTCTCAAAGTGCTTTTGGAGTGATTCTCCATCTCTCACTCACTTTCTCTTTCAATGTCTGTCCTTCACTGTCTGTCTCAAACACTCAATCAGTCAGTCAGTCTCACACACACACACAGAAACAAACACACGAACACACACTTGGCCATTACAAATGACTAATGATTCAAAGTGTCTAATGATTTGAGACCAGCAGTGGCGTTGTGGTAGTATCACTCTGTGGTTCATATCTAAGCAACACAAATCCTACAGGACTGAGCTTAGCTTTCTTTCTGCAAACAGACACACACAAACAGAAACACAGCTAGTGACACAGACAGGAGCACACACACACCAACTCACACACACACTTGTTATACTGTTGTGAAATATTTTGAGTGCCTTTTTAAAAATCCATATATCGTCACATTGACATCATCCCTAATCACATCTGTGATAAAACTGGCTGACTATATTGCTCAGAAGTAATGCTTAAAATAACATTTCCTCAGAGTTTTTTATAGTGTGTGTGCAATACAAAATAGCCCTGGTTACTGGAGCACAACTGAAAAACCAGAAATGGATCACATATCGCCAGCCGCGCATATCTGTGTCCCCCACACATCTCCCAGCTGAGCTATCGCTGCCAAAAATCACCCCACTGATTGGCTAAGTGTGATAGCCGATGAGCACCAGCAGGCAGCCAGCTCTGATGATTCTGCCCTTGATCCAAAAACATCAGAGAAGTTCTACATTTCAAAAATAGGGTGGATGGTACCACATCAGATCCGTATTACAGAGAAGTTTCATCATTGCCAAAGTGACAACAGAGATTTTTTTTCCCACTAGCTTGACAGATGCTGCTAAGAGACATAAAATACATTAATTTTGAAGCAATTAATGTCCCAACTACCACTCTGCAATACAACTACACTTCAGATTTTTCTACCATGCACAATAGCTTTACTGCAGAAATGAGTCATGGTCCCTGAAAGCCATCAAACAGTCTATTTCTCTGTTAATATTCAGCTAATGTTACTTAGTTATGTCAGTAAGGGATCATTCATTGGTTCTTTATACCGCTTGACATCTGCAGCCACATTTCACACAGCAGTTGCAGGTCATAAGATGCCACTGACAACTTGCACAAGCAAAATATATCCACTCTTTTAATTAGACAAATGCATTTCTAAATACTGATCTCCAAGTGTCTGTAAAAATAGTCAAATCTAAGTTACTCAAACAATGTTAATTAAACATTGGATAATAAAGGCAAAATCTACAGCTGCTTTTTAAAAGATTACTAATTTGCAAAAAAACACATTTCTTGTGAATCACTATTGAATTCCACAGTGCCTACAATTCAGTGGGCGCTGATGGTTGAAGGTGAAGACTGCTCATCACATACAGGGAGTGCACACACAACAATCACATGTCTTTATAGAGAATGTGTTGTGGTGACTGACTATCCATGACTACCTAGCATTATCTAAAAAGTTCGAAAATTAGTACATGGAGCTTTTTTTTTATTCAACGGTAAATAACTGCACGTTTATGCAGTTTAGAGTAAGTAAGTAAGTAATCCATATATAAATATATACAATTTTGTCTGCAGTACCTGGTTTCCAAGGTAACATGTGATGGAAGACTGTAAAGCTGAAACCAGTTACACGAAAACTGTTTTGTATTTTGCTAGATGCTTAAGTGTTAGCAAAAAGCACTGCAGCTTGAATAATCTAGTGATCTTAAAGTTTGAATCTTTAATTTAAACTATTAATTATTCTGCCCGATTCATAGCGTAATCCCACACTGCTGCTTAACTCTGCCCGAGGACAGGTGCTGCCCTAACAGCAGCGTTTCCTGTCTTCTTTCCCTCCCAGCACCCAGGTCATTGATTAATCTTTGGGGCAACGTGTAGAGGGGCCCATGTGTCCCTGAAACATCTTACCGGTGGCTGCTGAGAGTTGAGCACCCCCCTCTTGGAGCTGAGCCTCTTCCACGACTCTGAGAACCGCCCCCTGGTGGTGGGACGCCCCGGCCCAGATGTCCCGGACGCAACAGATGAATCATCCCGGGTGGAGAACGGCCGCTCCCTTTGCAGCTCCCTCCGCTCACTCCACTTCTTCTTGGAAGCCATTGGTGTTGGAAATAAAATTTGGTCAAAGAGATGTGGGGAGTATGGCAGCCACGCTGAGTCGAGGCGGCTGTTCTCTAATCAAAGTGGTGCAACAGGTGGCGTCTCCACTTCATTCTTAACTCTTCTGTTTGCTCCTGCTCAGTTTCTCTCCTCTTTCTTTAAGTGAAAATTTGGACTCCTGTTTCTTTGACTTTTTCTCCTTCTTCTGAGCTCTTGATCAAAGGGAGTGGGACAGCAGATCTTCACCTGAGCCGCTGCACTCCTGTGCTCTTCTTTTCTTCCCTGTAGCCTTCCTCTGGAAGGGACGAGAGTCGGCGAGGAGAGGTGGAGAAGCAGCAGAAGGTGCTGTCTGCACCCTGTTGCATGTGCTGTTACTGTGGCTCGGCTGATGATGCTGATTTCCCTCCACGCGGGGAGAGAGAGAGGGAGAGAAACAGGGAAACAAGGCAAGGGAAAGACAGGGATGGAGGGAGCGAGCGAAGGGGAGGGGAGGAGGAGGAGGAAGAGGAGGAGGGGGTTGGAGGGCACGATTTAAAGATCAGGGTGAAAGGAACTTCAACATGGAGACAAAATTATATCGAGAAGCTCACAGAGTGGGCAAGAAAAGAACAAGAGAGGAAAGCGAGTGAGGTGGAGAGAGGAAAAAAAGAAAAGGCTCGCAGACAAAGAAAACAAAGAAACAAGCAATAGTCTCTGGAGTGCAGGGTTCCTGTTGAGCATAGCGCAGAGCTGCTTTGAGCTGACTGAGAAGAGACACACACCCTGTTCAGTAAGTCACTCTCTCTCTCTCACTGTGAGCACTGCACCTTGAATACCCACAGCTACTAAACCTCCATCTCCTCCCTCTCATCTTCTTCGTGCTCCCCAAGCTTTGAAACACAACCTCTCTCTTCTTTGTGGGTTGCATGTTTCCCCCTCTTCTTCTTTTTCTTTCCCTCCTCCCTCTTTGATGCACTTGGTTCACAGTTCATGAAGTTAAGCCACCTGAGCCTCACTTTCTCTGTTGCGATTAAAGAGTAAAGGGTGATACCAAATAAACCTGGCAGTTGTGTTTCTTTTTCTCTTCTTTTTCCAAGGTCTAGATGCTTTGCCAGTTTTCTTCTTCTTCTTCTCTCACTTCACAAGTCTTCACATGTGCTTAAAGGCAGGCCACGCTGTGGAGTTGTGGAGTTGACAGAAGGTGAGAATTTAAGTAACTTCTTCAAGTGCAATGGTGAGAAGAAAAATGAAGGTAATCTTAATTGCACTTTACTCTATTTTGGCCAAAGAGGAAGAGAATAAGATTCTGGAATGAGAGAGACAGAGTGAGAGAGAGAGCACAGAGGATAGTGGGACAGAGAAGAGGAGCAAGAGTAAGGAGAGGCGACAGTGTCTAAACACAAGGGACAATGTTGTCGTCGCTCCCGGCAACGGCTCACCACCTGGGAGTATGCTCTACTGTGTATTTATGTGTGTGTGTGTGTGTATGTGAGAGAGAGAGAGAGAGAGAGGTAGTGTGACTGAGTAAGGGAGAGACAGAGAAAGTAAAAAGGCAATACAGAAATTCACTGAAGGATGAGAGTAGGTGAACAAGTGACAGTGGGGGAACGAGAGAAGGACGGATAAAGAAAGACAGTGGGAGTGAAAACTCAATTTTGATCAAACACGACGGGGACAGGTACTGAATGACTGACGGCCACATTGACGATCCTATGTATTGGATGAATGGAGACAGAAAAGTGCTAAATACTGGCGTGAGTTGTAAAATAAAAGAAATGTGTTTTTTTACCCTTTTTTTTTCACGGCAGCCATTTTGACATAAAATAGTAGGTAACCACCGGTTTTACTAATCACATTGAGGTTGTGCTCTATATATGACTATTCCATGTCAAAATGGCTGCCGTGAAAAAGGTGTATTCTAAGCACAAACTTTAATTAAAAGTAATTAGATGCATAAAATACAGATGCCTTTAGAGCCAGAGGCAACACTACAGTTTTTTATTTTCTAAAAACGTCAACTTACGATGGCCGAGAGAGCTCAACAAATGCAGACAGAAAAAGCACGTGCAAATTAAGAAAACAACTTCATCAATTTGACGACACATGCGCTGCAAAAGCGAGAACACGTGCAAATACAGAAACCCGCCGCAAATAGCGAAAGTGACAAGTGACCGGGGGACCAAATAAAGTGATGAACATGGCTGTAGTTCAATGCTTTGTTAAGTAATTGAAGTCTACTGCTACAACAGTGGTGATGGAACTTCACAAAGCATTGAACTGGAACCAGGTTCATCACTTTTTTGTCCCCAAGAAACATTTCCCTCATCATTTTTACAATTTGCAGCACGTTTCTGTATTTGCATGTGTTGGGACTCTTTGCAGCGCACGTGTTGTCAAATTGATGAAGTTGTTTTCTTAATTTACACGTGTTTTCTTAATTTGCACGTATTTTCTTAATTTACACGTGTTTTCTTAATTTGCACGTATTTTCTTAATTTACACGTGTTTTCTTAATTTGCACGTATTTTCTTAATTTGCACGTGTTTTCTCTATTTGCACGTGTTTTCTTAATTTGCACGTGTTTTCTCTACTTGCATCACGTGCTTTCTTAATTTGCATGTGTTGAGCTCTCTCGGCCACCATACCAACTAGCTGACAGCAGTTCACATTTAGTTCAAACAGTTATTCATTGTAAATAAGCGACATAATAATCAATGAAGTGAATTCTGAACTGGTAAAATAGCCCTTAGAATACAATGGTTGACAGTTAGCCTGCGCAGCCTTTCCATGGAGCTCTTTAGCCTGAACAGGACCACTTGCCTGTGCATGTTTTTACTCAGCCTAAAACACCCAGTAGGTCAAGGTTTGCTAAACATGCGACATTTTTTAGGAACACCTTGGTGAAAATGTTCAGCTCTCTGCCGCACACAGGTTTCATTAATAGCCTAATTAGCTATGGCTAGCTTTAGCATGCTAATGATTTGCTAAGGCTGTTGCTAATCTTCCGGGCTAAACAACAACATATGAATAACAAGCTGTAAAGTGCTCGACACAGTCACAGCGGGTGTGAGTAGTTCAAAGTTATCTACCTGTCAGAGGGTGTGAGCGGGACGCACACCACCGGTCAGTGTTCGAGTCCATGTGGCAGCTAAAGGTGTCCTCCCTGCTGTGGCCGCTAGGAGGTGCTAAAGTCACACGTTCTCTAAGTCTGGACACACCTTAGTTAAACATTTTGACCTTTTGAAAGAAACTGTTTTTATCGTTTTCATAAGAATCAACTCTGTGGAAAGACTCAAGTGGAGCTGCTGGATGGTCCAAGTGTCAGGGAGCAGGTTGGTCAGCAGAACCCTGGACGTCATTGTACGTAAACTTATTAGTTCATGTAAAAACTCTGATGAACATAAAGGTGTGCTGGTGTTGTTGTTGTTGGTAGTGGTGCTGTTTTATTTAATGGAGATTCAGGCTATAGGCGTTTTATTCAGACAACAAAACATTATATGTGCTGTGTATCAAATGGGAATGTGCGTTTTGGATTGTTATATTTTTTAGGGACATGTGTGAATCATCCTGTGCCACTGCACTTCACTTACGTACATTTCTCTACAATTAATATTTCCACAGTGAGAGGTGGATATTATGCTGATATTCTCAGTATTTTTATAATTTCTTGTTTTGATTCTATTGCCTTTCGTATTTTCTTGTCCATCTCATTCTGACTTGTGACAGAGTTTAGCTAAATTAGTTTGACAGTGAGACTTTAGCAGTAAAAGTACATGAGATAAGACTGATGTATTAATATATTTCAAATATATTTAAATTTGAAAAAAGCCCCAATATCATATTTTGTATCAAACACAAACTTACTTTCGAATTAATTTACTGGTTTCATGTAAGAAATGGGGACACAAGGCGTAAGAGGTCGAAAACCCCCGGGAGCCAGAGTTTAAAAAACTTTGAAAAGCAGAAGGGAAATAAAGAGACAGAGGTTCCACTGACGGAGCTTGGTTAAGATTTGTCATGATGTGCTTAAAGTTTGAACTAGTCCTGTAATGTGGAGACTAGTACTATACATCTGCTTGTGCCCTGTCCCCCCCACTACCGCCCCCTTTCTTAAACATCAAAGATCCACCCACACAGGGTTGTGTGGTTGCCATGGTAACTAACGTGAACGCTTCATTCTGATCCTCCCATGCATCACCATGTGCACTCATGTACAATTTCACACCATTATATCCACACATTCACCCACACCGGCAGCAGACACACAAACAGTCGCCAACAAAAATAATCCCACACACGCACATAGACGTGCACACAAATATGCAAACAATCTTACAGGATCACCAACTGATCTCCTGATTTGCCAGAAAATGATCCTTCAAATAACAGATGATCACATTATCTCACAATCAGCATAAAAAAAAGTGAAAAAAGTAGTATGGATTCTGGCAGAAGATTATAAGAAGACATTGTTTTCCCTTTCAGACAGTGTGACATGTTCAGTAAATGGTGCAACACAAAATAAATAAATTCATTTCCAAACATCCACAGACCTGATAAACATGTACCCCATTAAATTCCATGTCATTTTATCAAAAAGGTAACTTTTTGGAGAGCCAGAGGATTTTTAATTGGCTGTCTGATGAGCAGAATATTTTCCTCGGAGTTGCGTAAAGTGTCAAGCTCTGACTCGGTAACAAGTACCAGAAAAAAAATGACAGAAAAGAGCAGAGCATGCCATTAGCCGAGGAAAATAACAAAATACTTGAGAGAGATTGCCTGGTTGGTTTCTAATCTCTTGAACAAATACTAATTGCCAGACTTTCTGGACAAGACATAACTCGGGGTCTAGAAATTTGTTGATAACCAAAGTGTATCTCTTTCCCAAAGACATGGATATAACTATTTAACTGCTGTAAAGGAAAAGCACAGATGTCACTTATAACGCTAACATTGGTTCCGTTTAGTTCAAGTGTCCCAGTCGGACATGACATGTGTGATTCTGACCCAGCAGCGCGACCCTGAAACTGAAGCAGCTAAATGGAATTCAGTCGGTGTTGATTTTATTATTCAGACCTGTGACTTTCCTGCTGTAACATGTCAAAATGTCTGCTGTGCCTACAGTGATATGTGAACTACGTAGAGCTGCTGATGTTTCAACTGTCACCACAATAGAACCACACAGAGGAAATCTGAAATGTCATTATTTCAATATATTTACGAACACACATTGAGTTTGTGACAAATTATTGACGCTGAAAATCAGAAATCTTTAAATAAAATGTTGATAAAAGAAGCCGATCAGTCTGTAAGAAAATGATTAAATGTTTTCAGAATAAAAGCCTGATTGGAACCATTTCAGTCTAATGAGTATTTTTGTTATTGAAGATTTATGTGTTTTGCAAATTTGACGTTTAGCCCCTTAGCTTTCATGTTATTCACCTCAATGTGCACTTACACTTGTAGACCTAATTAAAATTCAGGACTAACATTAATTTTCAAAGTGGAAAAATTGTGCAATGTTGCTAATGTTTTTTCCTCCTTAAAATGTTGGTAATTAATTATTTGACTTTCTCATTAAATTATTTAGCAGCAGTAAAAGCAGCTGTTCAGACAAGTTTGCAAATGAGCTTCTGACATCATGTCTGATCCCAGTCGGCTCCTATTCTGTATGAATGCAAAAGTAAACATATATATATATATAGTAAATACAAATAAACATCAACTAATTTTGGAAATGCCATGTTTTTATCTAATCAGTTGTGATGTTGCAGATCGTGGTAGAACAGGAAGTGTGCATCCTACCTTCATCTCTGTGCACAGCGGGGTCAGGACCCTTCTGGTGTGAGAATTCCTCGGCATTTTCCTCTGGAGGACAAAATCAGAGAGAGAGAAATAAATAAATAATATTGATGTTATTCCCACATCTCATCAGAAAGTGGTGGTTTAAATGAATTACTTAATTACTTACACATCACTCTATGCTCATTTATTGCCTCATTCATCAAACTAATGTTTTATTCTAACTTCCGAACTTCTTACATTTTTGACAAGATACAAATTATCAAAACATTGGAATCTTTAAATCTCTTCTTTTTCTTTTATCAATGAGTGTTGTCATATACATATTTTAAAAGGACCTGTTGATTCTCCAGTCTTCATATTGTACTTATGATGCAATGTGTTGAAAATATGCACACTGTGGTTGCATAAGATGCTTTTCAATTTATTTACACTGAGCTGACATGACTGAACTCCCTTAACGGCCTTTTCTATTTATATTCTCACAGCTTCATTGAGACTTAAAAGATCTGGTTTGTTGGTCTGTTCGTTCAAATGTATACAGAGATAACTTTACCAAACTGCTTTAGATCAAAAACTTGGAATGAGGATAAGCTCTGAAGATGTTTGTGGTTCAGGTGTCAGCACCTCTTGGTTTGAACCTGCTGGTGACCTCCCACATTCCAAAGACATCAAATTTTCAGTTGTGAGTGAGTGGTTGTTTGTCTCTATATATTAAACCAGTTTTATTTTATCTGAACCAGCTGAACTGACATTTGATGTTACAACAGGCTCTGGTAAATTAGAAAGTAATCTACATCAGCAACCTTAAGGATTTCTGTATTGATACAGCATCATGGTGCAAAATCCTTGATTTGCATTAGCAAAGCAAAGGTAGGTAGCATGAGGTAGGAAGAGCATGAAGGAGAGAAAAGGGAACAGTTCAGAGTGAAGCCTGCTTCTCTCCCAATGTCTACTGGGATTAGCTTTAGCCCTCCCATGACTCTTAAAGGATAAGAAGATCAGCTCATGATTGGATGGATGGATGGATGAATGGATGGGTGGATGGCTGGATGGATGGATGGGTGGATGGCTGGATGGATGGATAAAATAGTTTCTTCTTGTTCTTCGTTCTATCTTGTGTTATCTTTCCATACGAAAGATAAGAAGATCAGCTAATGATTGGATGGATGGATGGATGGATGGATGCATGAATAAGTGGATGGGTGGGTGGATGGATGAATGGATAAAATAGATTCTTCTTGTTCTTCGTTCTTTCTTGTAATATCTTTCCATACGATATGGATATCAATAGTTTTCATGCCTCTGTGTCAGTAACAGCGCTTTATGTTTAGTGGTTTTCGGTCTCTCATCGATCGTCCTGTTTTCGTGAACACGATACATCAGTAACTCCTGGAGGGAATCTCATAACCTCTGCCACAAATTTACACTTTTTACACGAGGAAAAACTGATTAGAATTTGGTGGTGAAAGGTCAGAGTCACGTCGACCTCAAAACACATGGTTTTGGCAATATCAAAATAATCCATAGGCTAATTATAACAGAAAACACTTAAATTGCTTCAGAGTCCTCACTTCATGTATTTTATGAATCTTGACGGATGAGCCTTGACAGACAAGGATGTAATCTGCGACTCTACTGGCGAGGCGGTACCTCTGATTTCTTTCAGCGATGAATGCTGTACTCGGAGTCCTCACTGAAATGAGCAAATCAATGTAGGAAAGTGCTGTAATGGATTCAGGATTGTCTTGTCCTTGAACTTGAAATGATCTGTGACAAGCAGCTCGTCCAAATCTTTCCCACAAGTCTGAATTTATCTTGTCACAATCACACACATCACCACCAAGGAGGAAATCCTTCTCATACACTTTCCCCTGCTTGAAACCAGCTGGATCATGTAATAAAAAATTAGGGGCAGTAATTAACAATATGGCATTTACCACACCGATGATTTTCCTCTGTCTCTCCTGTCATATCTTAACACTAATTACTGCTTCCTCTCTCTGTGCGACAGAAAGGTTGGGGATGCATTTTTAAGCAGGCTGATGCCATCAATAATTCACGCACGGCATCCACAGACAATATGTGTACTTCTGTTTGCCAGAATTTGTAAATTTCTCCCAAACGCGCCTGTTTTGTTCATTAGGTGCATATGTTTAGAGACTCTCTCGTGTTGTTTCAGCATTTCTTCGGCTGTCTGTTAATTCAGTTACTCATCCTGCTGTCGAGCTGTTGTGACCAAGGAGTGAGAAGCGTCGGGTGGAGAAGTGTCACCAAAACTGTCCATGCTGCTGCAGAAACTCCTACACATGCCACAGGCTGTTTGACAACAGTGTAAATGATAACCAGCAAAGCCATTAAATCCTCAATATGCTCACGAAATGATGTATTCGTAATTGTGTGTGTGTGTGTGTGTGTGATTCAGTGACTCACTAATGCTGGCTTTCCGTCGCACACACACTAATGAGGGACAGATCATCTGTGTCTGAACAACAGCCGCGGACCAACTTGGAGGCGAGTCACTAATATGCCAAATCATATTAAAACATGCACACATATGTATTCTCTCTGTAATGATGATTCTCCGCTCTCCAGGTCGTGATCAAGTTTTCTGCTACTTTTGCATGTGAACTAGAAAACGTATAGGACAGATGGTTGCATTATTCTAATTTCCATCTCTCAAAAAGAAGCAAACTTACAGATTTAAGTAAAAACAAAACACGGCCCCTCTGATTAGGGGACGGAGAATCCCTCAGAGGATTGTTGTGAAGGTGCCAAATCCATGTTTTATCAGACTAACACAGAGCAACCCACTGCGGATGATTTATACATAGAGAGCATATGTTCGCTTCAGTGTCCAATGGCCAACAGATGGAGGGGCGAAGCAAGAAAGAGAGGGGGGGATACAGGGAGACGACTATGATTTATTCAGCGTACCAGCAGCCGACAACTTCTCAGCATTGATCTGTTCCTGCAGCTTCCATCATACAATTTCCATCATCACCCGGTAAAAGTTCAGCACATGAAGAAATCCCACATAACAGTGAAGTTACTTTTTTTCTTAAATTACATTGTACATTTTCCTCCAAAACATGATTTAATCAAACTTTAAGTCTATGTGTAAAATCATCATCAACGATTGGCCTTTTTATTACACAGCTTTCAAATTCAAAATGGCCGATGTCTTACCAGTCTTGAAAGTCCTGGAGGCTCTTCTGGGAATCGCTCTTCCTCCCTCCCTTACTTCACTTTGAGTCTTGAACTTCTGAATCTTCTCCTGAGCAAATGTCCTTGTTTCCTTCAAAAGACAGAGAGGTGTAAACCTGGGTGATTTCACACACACAGACTGGGACAGAAAAACAAAAGCCAGATGATTAAGGAGAGGAGTGGAGGCTGAGAGAAGATGGCTGGCTCCAGGAGTCAGAAGCCACAGGTGGGCAAGAAGTCTCTCTGTTAGTGGAGGCGTGTTGGAGGACACGGCATGACGCCGCCAGTGTGTGTGTGTGTGTGTGTGTGAGAGAGAGAGAGAGAGAGAGAGACACTGTCAGTCTCTAATGAAACCTGTCTATAGGTCCAGGAGAAACAATGACCTAATGAGCAGGATCCAGATATTCCGCAATCATCTCATCACAGCCTCAACAGCAGAACCAGCCAAACCCACCATACAGGTATTTAAATCATCCTAAACCTTTGCTCGATCTCTAGTTGGTTTGCTGACTTGTTTAAACGCTTGTTATGACAAACCTTGTCTGTGTTTGAAGCCAACGAGTCAAAAAGAGGAAGAAGATGAAGAAGAAG
This sequence comes from Hippoglossus hippoglossus, assembly GCF_009819705.1. Classification (NCBI taxonomy): domain Eukaryota; kingdom Metazoa; phylum Chordata; class Actinopteri; order Pleuronectiformes; family Pleuronectidae; genus Hippoglossus; species Hippoglossus hippoglossus. The sequence goes on along the minus strand of NC_047159.1, from coordinate 14,732,197 downwards.
AGTTTGTCGTTTTGTCATCTGGCAGGCGTGAAAAAACGTGATGAAGACGTCCTGTATCTTCTAACCCTGCGGCGCGTCTCCTCCGCTCTTCCTCATTGGCTGATCATTCTGAGCAAAGGCCTTGTGCTTCTGTCGAGGCTGAGGATGAAAACCCGGGGTCGTCGCGAGGAGGACCTGTTCCTGCAGATCTGGCCGCTGCTGCGTGTGGGGGCCTGATGAGCATCTGGCAGGTGGAACGTCATCCACCAAAGCACCTGAGTCACAGTGACTCTGAGGGGCTGCAGGGCGGGAGACTCAGTGTGCGTCTCACCACCACTGATCCAGACCCTTTGAGCAGCTCTCCAGGGCAGGTTGCTAGGTGAGGCAGTCATGATGCCCACCCCAAATCTTCACCCCCTCCACACACACACACACACACATGCACAGTTTGAAGGGAGTAGGGTTAATGACAGCAAATAAAGAAAAGTAAACAGCGGGTGGCTAACGAGTGCTAATTTAGTTCAGCACTAGGCTATGAATTAATGAAGAGATCACTCAGATGCCACAGCAACAGAGGGGAGGAGTCGTCTTGTGGGAGTTCGGTGAGGGGCCCCCTCCAAGCTGCTGAACATTTTAGGGCCCCGATCTGCCTCTCTGTTGTCTGGAAACATGGACATGATATAACATGGCGCTGGTATCTATCCACAACAAATCTTTTATTTCCCTGCTCAAAAGCTTTCACGTTCTTTTATCCCACTTTGTTTACATTTTTCTCTTTGCAGTGATTTGCTTCTCCATCCTCCACCGTCCCTCGTCCTTCTTTCCGTCCCTTCTCCCGTCACGGCCCGTCTGCACCGGTGTCATCAGGGAGATTGTAACATGGCTCGTGCGGCCGCGGTCTGTCAAATCAGGTACAAACCGGTACCTATCAAGGCCTCATTCATTTCCACACCGCTCCATCAGGCAGCCATGCACACCTGTTGCATACACACACACACACACACACGCACACACACACACACACACACACACATTGGTATTTCAACAGTTGCGACCACACTGTACCAGTCCACTTGACACGCTGCATCCTTAACCTTACCCATGAACTGAAATTCATCCATACAAGCTTAGAACTACCTCCAACCAGCCTGTACATACTCTGCACTTTACTGTAATTGCCTTGTCTCTTTTAAACTCATAAATTAAAGGTTACATTGAAGCTCCTATGTAAAGCTTCACATCGTGGGAAAGACGTTGAAGAAAAGAATGTGTGAAGAAGATAAAGTGATTAAAAGAGGCGTAGCATCTCAGACAGTGCGTTTGCAATAACAGTGTAGCAATTAGTAATCAATTACCTGACTGCGAGTGGGTGGTTCTCCTCAGCAGATGCGTCTTTACTAATGATGAAAGGGCACAAATAAAGAGACAAGAATTGTAGAAAAGGGAGGCGGATGAGGACTCATAAATTGAGGGAATAGAGAGGACAGTAAAAGCTTGTTCCCCATCGTGAGCTAAAGTTGTGAAACAAAAGGATTGAGTGTTTTATTTTAGTCGACAATTGGACATGGATTTTTAATTTTAATGGGAAACATCATCATGAAAACCTCAGTGAAAGACAAAAGGCCATTTTCACACTCATGTTTGACTGCCTCATTAACACAAAAAGAAAAGCAAGAACACAAAGTACAGAGAAGTAGAGAGCAGTGATAAAAACTCAAATATTTCCATGTACGACTATTATAATCATTTTATGTTTTATATTATCTTGTTTTTACTCTTTTGTTATTTTTGAATTTATGCTCTATGTGATTTAATTGTTTCCTATTGTTTGAGCTTCTTTTACTTTTTTTTAATTGTCTGCCTTCAATTTTTCATTTCTAACTTGTAAAACATATTGTAACTGTTCTTTAAATTTGTTCTACATAAATAAAGTTTATTATATGATTATATGTTGCACACAAAAATCACACAGTCTTTCTATATCAATGTGGTTTTAATAGGTGTTTATATTGTTTATGGCTTCATATGTGATGAAACCATAAAAGATGACTCAAACATACAAACCTTTTTTCTCCACATTTCACGTAAGGACACACAAAATCTATATCTAATCAGAAAATGTAGTGTGTCTTTTAGGTCTGGCTGATGGCACAGCTCTCCCTTCACGACGTAGAAATCACACAAACGCACGTGGTTGTGTCACATATTGGGCCGGCCAGCTGAAAGAGTACATGCTACAGGTTTCTGGTGAGTAACTCTATGTGCTCAGGTTGCCTTGTGCCTAACAGGGCTTATTCCTGAGCGAGCATCGCAGAGGATTTATCCAGTGATCTCTCTGTTTGAGCCCGGGCCTCTGGAGGGTTTTCACCAAAGTTGGTTTTAGCTCGGTTACAGGATCAGATGAATCCGTGACAGCCTGGAGCAGTGTAGCTCTCAGAAGAGCAGCAGGCCCACGATGTTGGGTCAGTCGCAGCAGAGAGAAATCTGGTGCCGTATCTCCAGGGAGCTGTGATTATCTCAGACTCGTAACCACACTTCATGTCTCAACTTGATTTCTCTCAACAGGCAATTGGTTTCGCAGTGAAAATCAGTTTAGTCGGAGAGGGAAGTTGGCAAATTGAAGTCATTAGTAATTCATCATCATTGTGATTACCATTAACACCCTCATTTATATATGAACATTTCAGTGGCCTCATAAGAGCAGATCTTGTTAAGAACCTATAAATGTGAGCTCGAAAAGTCCTCAGCCATGACACAAATCTGTAGGTCCTGGTTAAAGTAACACATTTGAGCCTCAACAGGAGCTATAATCTAGGTCATGTTGAAAACCCAGTGCACTCCATGGAAGTTTGGCTTTGAAAACACGTCACGCTGAGTTTGAACATTCAAACATCCCGCAGCCGCTCCGAGTCCCCGAACACAACACGTAGCCACATATTAAATTGAGAGAAAGAATAAAATACACAATAAGCACTTTTGACAATAAAAAGAAAAAAAACTGCATCATAATCCTTTCTTTATTGCATTTCTGGGCCCCGATAAGCCGGCGTCACGCTGCGTGGAAAGTACACGGCATGTTGTCTCGAAATAACTCAGACTGGGACAAGGCTTCTAACTGTCGCACCCATAAGTCTTCATCTGCAGGTAGAGAAGGTTAACTCACTGGTCTAATGGGCTCGGGAACTGATGAACCATTTGATGCTAAAGGGTAATTGACTATGTCTGAGTACTGTTGAGTGTAAAAGAGGAGATCAGGGGAGGCTGTGTGTTTGCGTGTGTGTGTGTGTGTGTGTATCGCCACTCAGAATCGCAGATGTGTGGACATACCGTCAGCAAAGGCATGGACAGCATTGATATATCCCCCCTGTGACCCTAAAGCGATCCCACCCACCTCCGCACTGACTCATCAGTAGCTATTCATGCTGCGGTGGCCACTCTCCATACGGCCTGCATTGCTACACACAGTGAAACGTTCCAAAGTGTGTTTGTCTTCCTCCAGCAGCTGTGTACTGTATGTTTATGCCACATAGTAGCTCACATAGCTCGTCCGCTCCCACTTAATAGTTGCAAGGCGTTGAATGAACCTTCATCCTCATGTGGCCACAGGTCGCCCGACACACCTTTCCTGCGAGATGCCGCCGAGCAGAGAGGAAACCGGGGCTGGACGCGCAATCAAAAGCTCCCATCGCCGACCTCTACCTGTGTGTCTTCGCTGGCTGTTACCGTGACATTAAGTAGACAGGAGATTTATATTGCTCCTCAGGGCAGCGAGGACACAGGGAGAGGGGGTTGCCATGGAAACGGACCCCTACACGGCTGTCAGAATTGGTTAATTATTCAGGACCACCATCACTGAGCATCAGCAGGGAATCAGCTGGAGCCGCTCAACCGATTGAATGGCGAGATTAAAAAATTATGCGACGCAGCAAGTTGGGGAATCCAGATTAACTTAGCTTGAATATAGTAAAGTGTTGGGCTATAAAACTGCTGGGGGGGGGGCACTCAGCTAATGAGAATTCCCTGCCCTGCACACACAGTTCATTTCATCGCAAACATACTCACACCACTAATCCATTCATCAAAAGACGGCAAGAAGCCATTCTTCTCATGTCAGCGGTCACGTTGCTACAGGTGTATGTTGCTCTGAAGATACGAAACAAAACAAGATGAGAATCTGTCTCATTGGAATTAGTGTTAACTGGGTCAGTGTCCGTTCTAAATCTGCCTGGTTCTGTTCTCCTGTCCTGTGTTAATGATCCGGAGCTACTTCAGAATTATTCCTTGTCATTAGTGAGTCCTCCTCAAACAGTTCTACAATATACGGTCACTTTGTATCGCTTGTGTGCCGGACGTTGTGTGCAGAGCATATTATTCACAGTCGATGGTGAAGAGTGAAGTAAAAAGTAAAAAACTTTGTGTTCATCCCCCCTGGTTTATCAGCAATGAAGGCATTGTGTGTCCATGATCAACTGGATCCTGGTCTGCAACGATTTTAGAGCCAGTTTGCTTTATTACTGTTCATGTGTGGGGCTTATATTTATGTCTGAATGATTTACTATGGTATTATTTCAGAGGTCTGTTAAGCAATCGACTCGATCCTCAGACCCAAGTTTACAACTTTGGAAAATAAAAGCTCTGTAATTAATCTCGACATAAAGCATTACAGCAACATAACAAATGTACTTTTACCTTGTGGACAAATTGCAAAAGAGGACATGACAGAGATCAGAACCCACGACACCCGTGAATGTCTGTTTCAGTCCAATGTGGTGAAATAAAAATAATCAAATAATCAAAACCCAGCCAACAATTACATGTGGGCCCCACATGGGTACAAAGTGGGTATGGGCCCAAAATGGGACCCACATTGGTGAACCCAGGTGGGCTCCCTATGTGGGTCCAAGTAGGGTCGCTCATGGGAAATGAGCGAAAATGTTTGGGTTTACGAAGTGGGTTAGACATATGCAAAGTAAAAATAGTTAATCCCATAAAGACTGGGGGTCCAAGGTGGTACAAAAATAGGTATGAGTTCAGAATGGGGAAATGTATTCTTTTAAGTCACATATTTATAGTATGAAATGCTAAAGAACAAACTTTATATGTTTGTCTCATATACTCTCACACATTTGTTTTCAAAGGCACAGCTGAGTTTTTCGGTCCAGGTCATTTTGCCATTGATTGATTTCTGTGTTAAAATGATGTTTAAACCCTTTTTTCTGTCTGCACAGATTTTCTTTCTCCTGTTCACCTTTTTCTTTTTTCTCTCCTCTTTCTCATTTAACCTTTAGAAGAAGGTAAGAAGATACCGTGATGTGTCACAATGTGGACTCATGTTGCCATAGCTTTACCTTCATCATGAAAACAATATACAGTACAACGCTAAAGGCTACTGCCCACACACCAGCATGCAAACGCACACACACACACACGCTTCCACACACTTCCACACACACACACACACACACAAACCCGAGTCTCCACTGTGTCATATTTTTAGCTTTGGCATTTCTCTAATTGTATTTGCACAGTTCAAAAGCCTGAGTATTACATAATTGAAACTCAGCTGTAAGAAACGCTGAATCCATCCATGCACCATAGAAACACAATCATCAAAGGATTACAGAAAATATCACACACAAAAAAACCCACAAATACCACCCCATCGACAGCTTAATGGCAAATCTGATAGAAATGTTCTCACTGCCCGTAAATGTGAAATGTTTCATGTGTCCCGTCCAACCTCAAACCCGCAGAGACCACCAGTGAGAAACAAACAAAAGATGCAGTGTTATCTCACCACTGTGCCTTATTTATTCATTTCTAACATTTTTCTTTCTTTATGGAAGATGCCTGAGGGGGGCCGCCGTCCTCATGTGCATCATTCTCGCCTGCAAGTGTGTCGTACCAATCTGTCCTCGCTCATTTCCAGGACGACGTGAAGAGAGCGCCCGGGCTTCATGGTCAGAGACCATTTTATGGACAATTAATTCACTCTCTGAGCCAGACGCCGCGCTCTGGTGTGTTAGGATTGCACCATATTTCTTTAGGCGGTGACATTTTTTTATATCCTTTCCTTGTCATGGGGCATCGCACACACATGGACACACACAGGGATGATCAGTCTCACTTGGTGATGGAGAGCAGGGGCATGACAGTAGATATTTGTCTGATTTAATGAGGCAAGTCCTTGAATATATCTCAACTTTTATCTGTATGCATCTGTTTGCTGCTGACTCTGCACACTGAATGTCACAGTGAATAATACCTTATCTTTATGTATGCGTGCATTTCTTTTCATTCCTTTATAATTCTATCCTTTATCCTATATATTTTCATTTGCATATTTGTCGAGTTCTCTTTATTTTTCTTACAGTTTTATCTCAAGGAGTGACATCGATGTTTCATTGTCTTTTGTTTTCTGCAAAAATGACAATCAATAATCTAGAATCTTGGATCAGGTTGTATCTATTGGATAATTAATCAAAACTAAATCAAACTGTATTTGTATAGCCCATATTCACAAATCACAATTTGTCTCATAGGGCTTTGACATCTTCTGTTCTGAACCCTCAGCAAGAGAAGGAAAAACTAAAAAACTAAAAACTTAACAGGGGTTAAAAGAGTTTCATCCTTTTCTTTCTACACTCCATCTTGCTATTTTATTTTCAACATCTAACAGTTTAACATGTTTGATGGATGTAAACTGGGATCTCGAGAGGCTCATTATGACTCGACGATAACCCTCTGGCCCCTCCCCTATTTGAAATCAACACAGATGTTTATTGCTACAGTTTGAGGGGGCGGTTTTGTTCGTATACTAAAACCTTGTCTTATTGGTGATTACAATTTTAATTAGAAGAAAAAGATTTGTACCAAGATAAATTTCAGAATGATGGCTAAGGGCTGGTTAAGAATACTACGCTGCCCCCAAGTGGTGAGGCTTTGTATATCTGAAGGAAAACAATGAATTGATGCATGTGGATGTGTACCCTACGAGAGGCTGTTACCTTCAAGTCACACCATGTTATTTTATCAGAAAAGCATAAATGTTTATTTAATTGGCAACTTTATAACAAAGGCTGAGTTTCCATGTTGAATGACTTCACTAAAATCCCTCCAGATGACTTATCAATCGACAAAATACAAAAACACAAGTAAACACATTATACATTATTGACAAACAGTTTTCCATTACATGTACAGTTTTTACAGTTAAACATTAACAAGACATTAAACACCGTATTTACAAAGCTCACTTCTAACTTGCCCCCCCCCCATTAATAACGCTCTGGTTGTGCATCCTTAAAGCATCAATTGAACGAAAACAAAGGATGGAAAAATCTTTCTCTCATTCTCTCGCTCTTTTTGACAGTAGAGTGGTTAAAAGGCAACAAGGTAATTGTTCTCTCGCACATGGTAAGTCACGTACACATAGTCACACACACACACACACACACGCACACGCACACGCACACAGTCACAGATTGGTACTTATCACTGCTCAGTGGGGGAGCCCTGCTCACATCCAAACACCCTATAAAAGATTATATTAACTGTAAATCTCAACAGAAAGCCTTAAACTTTACAGACAGAATATGATGTGTATGTATTTTGCTGCTCACTACTGCACATTCAGGGTGCTATCTCTTTAAAAAAAGCCCCCTGTAATGTATCAAACACAGTTTTGGCGATAATGCACATGAGGCAGTTGAAAAACATTCAATTCTGTTTAAGAAAACAAAAAAAGAAAGAAAAGTAACAAGAGAATATGTCTGTTTGTGCTGCGCGTGTGCTCAGCGCTTCGGACCGACTGCGAAGAGATACATAAAAAGATCTGAGATTTAAAACAAAAGAAGTCCAGTAAGAATCCATGAAAAGGTGCTTAAAGTGTTCAGTTGTCGAGCTGCCCGATGATCAGAGGAGGTTTTCCAGTTAAAAGATTCAGTTGTTACATCAACTCAGAAGCTGAACGATATGTGTGAGGATTGGTGGAAAGAGATTAATGACCTACACTGTTGTCATATGCTAGGAAGGCAAGATGGCCAAATTAATTTCACTGAAAACTACTGAAGACTATTTGAATACAGTATTAATATGGCTTTAATTTATGATTCCTTTTTAAAAATGTGTGTTGCATCAAATATTCCCAAATACACCTAAACCAATGGCTGTTTTATGACACTATATGTTAATGTTTGGCTTTATGTTGCTGTTCAATTATTTTTATAATTTCCTTTTGACCTCAGCACATCTAATCCATCTTCTCAGGTCCAATCGAACACACTCCTTTCAGGGACGGTTTATTTTCAGAATTTCCTACTGGCCTGTGTGTATCTAATGCATTTTTCAGACTCAATACGATTCATTTTGTTTTAATTTACTTCGTGGTAAACAATAAAGTTGGTAGGGAGATGTTAGAAGTTAAGGGATTTGGGTTTTTTTTTCTGTCGTCCGAGATAATCAGCTGAGTTTCAGCACTGCTGAGCTCCATTAGATCACTTTGGCTGATAAGGCAAGTTGTGTCTTTAAAAAGGAAAGTGCATTGACTCAGCGGCCCCAAAGGCACACTTACACACACACATACACACACAAACAAAATTACAAAAACACTCCCCCTGTTCATAATAAAATAACCTTCTCTCCCTTGAAGTCGGTAAACATCTTTGCTATTGTTAATAAATTAAAGGTTCAGCAGTTCACATTCATCAGCTGGTTGTGTGTGTTTGTGTGTCTGTGTGCAAGAGTGTATCGGGTAGGTATGTTGTATAGTTCACATTGGTCATTGTTGTCCCGTGGCTTTCTTGAGTAGCTCCAAGTCTTTGCGGGATTGAGCTGTGGGCGGCGTGCAGCCGTAATCCTCCAAACCCAGCGGTAAGTAACGCTCCTGCAGCCCCAGGAAGTCGTCCCCCTCCCCGGTTCGTAGGGAGACCCATGGAGGGGGCGAAGCACCACCCTGGAACCCCCACAGTGCCAGACTCTCTGTGGTGAGAGGCAGCATTAAGAGTGTGAGTGTTAGAGAAAGAGACTTTTCCTCTAAATACAGTGTCAGGAGAGACAAAGAAAGGGAAACAACGCAGTACGTCACTCACCTTTACTGTGCAGACTAGCAGCTTTGGCCAAACCAAAGGAAACCAGGTATGGAGCAACGCTAACCAGGTCTTTTGGATTACCACGTGTTGCCAGGAGCACTATCGACCTGGTGTGGAAAATAAATCAAACGACATGCAGATTAAAAACAAGTTTCTAAGCACATATGCGATGGGAACAGGCGGCCATTTCTCTGTATCTATTTGTCTGTGGAAAATTCAGCTTTTAACTAGAACTAAGAGATAAGATCACACCTGATTTATTGTTCCTACATTTACATTTGATATAAACATTTTATTGAATACTTTTATGGCTGTTCACGGCCTGGCCCCAAGCTCTATCTCTGATCTTTTAATTCCCTATTTACCTCTGTGCAGCCTGCGATGATCGGACAAGGGGCATCAATGACATGATGTCTTCTTTTATTTATCGACGACTTTCGAAAGGCATATTCCTGAATTTCCTTGTGGTGCCAGGTTATTCGTTTTTATTATTATTATTATTATTATTATTATTATTAATACTATTATTTATGTACTATACGTTTATATTTTAACCATCGCTTTCTTGTGGTGCAGCACTTTGTACTTTGAAAAGTGCTCTATAGATAGATTATTATTATTGTTGTTATTATCATTATTATATGTTTTCCCTGGCTCACCTCTTTGGTATTCCACTTTTAAGGTACTGTTCCATCTTAGCATCCATTTTGGAAAATGAGGTTTTCTTGGTGACTTTTCCAGAGCAGGCGTCCACTGTGACCAGGAAATACCCCGGCTGAGAGAAGGACATGGTCTCCTCATTTACCTGCCAGGGGACAGGAAACAACCAGTTGAAGGGGCTCTCGTCATATAGATAAGGAAATACACAGATATAGATAATGTGAGAATGCTCACAGTGATAAAGGAGCTGTTATCTCCTCTCTGCTGCTGCTCTTTGCTGCTGAGAGACTTGATCTGTGTCTGGAGGTAGAAAGTCCACGGCTCGCTGGAAAACACAAGCTGAGATAGAAACACATTGGTCAGCAGTGGTGGTTTGTGTTTAAAGCAGAGGGGTTATCTTCAAAATATTATTACAAACCTGTTTGGCACCACAGCCTTTGCAGGGCTGCGTGTTTAGAGCCGGCATAGGCACCACAGCTGAGGGGCTCCTGGAGTACTTAGGGTAGGCTTTAGCTGTACAGTTACAGGTCTGTTTGGAGGATGTGGTGGCCATGACCTTCACCCGTTCACAGCCTTTCACTGAACAGTAGCTGTGACCGTCACGACCATGGCGAGCCCGAAGGTAGAGCCACAACAAGCTAAACAAACAGCAGAAAGAGTTTAATAATAATAATAACTTTATTTATATATCACTTATCTAAACAAGGCTACAAAGTGCTTAAAAAAATACATAACTTAAGATAAATCTGATTGCTAACAGAGGAAAAACAAAAGAAGGAAAGTGACAGCACTAGAGTTGTCTTACCCAGCCGGTTGGTCAAAGAAGTACTTCCTTTCCATCGGTTTCTTCTCCAGCTCTGCAAGGGATGACACTGTGCCGTAGTCTGTGAGGTCATCGAAGGTGTTGCTTTGCCTATCGTTGATGTCGGCCATGATCTGAAACGTGGTTTGTGATGGGTAACAGAGTCCCACCAGTACCCAGTCCTCTCTAAGTGACAGAAAGAGAAAGATGGCGACATTAAAAGGTTTCCACCAAGACCATTTAGAATGAGAAAAATATAATTATCTGGTTTGTTAATGAGATTTTTCAGCTCAGAATAATTCTAACATGAATTATGAAATATTTAATAGTTTATGAATATATATTCCTGCTACTCACTCACACACTCACACTCACACTCACACACACACACTTACACACACACACACACAGCTACTTATCTACTACTTACTTATTGAAGTTGATGAGAGAGAGGACGACCTCCCTAGGCGCAGGTCCACTCCAATGCATAGTGTAGCTCTTGCTCATCATCAGGATGGGCTGGTACTGTTGAGATGGCGCCCCCTGGCTGTTAGTCCCCCTTAGTACCAGAGGAGCATCAGGATATTCATCTCTGCTGATGGATAAACTAAGACTGGGGGCTCCCTGTGTCTGGATGTATACCTGAAGAAGACGTTGGAGTTGTAGAGTGCAAAGGTCAGGGGGAGGAGCATACATTTTACATTGGAGTAGAATTGAGTTGTAGGATGTGTTCTACCTGAGAGTAACGGCCGCTGCAGATCACTCCGCTCCACTGGGACATTTGCACACAGCCAGGATGTTGGATTAGGTAGTTGTCAGCTCTGCCAACATATGTGTCGCTGTAGCCTGTGACTGACCCGTCCACATCGTGAAAGATGGAGTTTTTGTCCCCGTCCAGGTCGTTTTCTTCAAACCACTGTCCGGGGCGACCAAAGAACGTCTGCAGACCCACCTGAGGACATCAGTGGCAAAGAGTGTTGTGAATACCTGTTAGCATTATTCCAAAATGTAAGCTGTTATAGTATTTCATTTAAATTTTCCACACACAAAAGACTTTGTACTGCAAAAGGACAGGGAATTGCACCCTGATGAGTTTTTTTTAGTGGATCCTAATTAAAAAAGACTAAACCCCTTATACATCTGTATTTGATGTGTGGTTAGGATGAATATCGCAATGACATCAAGGTTTAAGAGATTAGATTTGATGAGCTACAGATCTGTAAAGATATTTAGGGCTATGTTTAGTAAAGGCAGCACACTGACTAATATCACCACAAGAGGGCATCAGTGATTTGCAATGGTCTTCTTCACAGGCACTATCTTCTTCTTTCTTCTGTCGCAATTATTTTTCAAATAACTACCACGTACATGGCTGTGACCTAAACAAATCAACATGAGGGGATGGTTATAATGGTGAAGAACAAATACCAGCAAACTGCCAAAGAGAAAAACAGTCAGAGCCAGTGTACCAGGAAGATGGACACATTGAGTGAAGACTAAGATAAATAGAAAAATCGGTCAATCTAAAGAATGTTCGCAACTGCAGAGAACAACAGAAAAAAAACGCCAAAGTAAGAAGCAACAGATGGAGAGAGAGAGAGAGAGAGAGAGAGAGAGAGAGAGAGAGAAGGAAGAAAATTCATATGGTTAAACAAGTGAGGTGCTTATTATACTTACTTATTATAAGCAATCCATATTATGAGCAGATTACAATGAGAACAATAAATATGATACAGTATATACGTATAAAACCCCAGGACACATATACTATACATATGTGCTACACACTGGACACGGTATGAGGTGCTTCTGATCTTATCAAACCTGCATGTTCACTCACAGTGGAGTGGAAGCTGAGCTTGGACAAGTTGTTTCGTGGGGTGAGCTGCCACGTGTTCTTCAGGTTGAATCCCACTGCGCTGGTGTAACGCTCTGGTGTGGGGATGAAGCCACGGAACGTGCTCTGAGTGAGCCGCACCGGACCATCGTAGATCTGGAAACCTCGGATCGGAAATGTCCTGCGGTTAAGAAGGAGAGGGAACAGTCCACGATGAGGCAAGACAATTGAAAGCAATGTACAAGTGGTAGAAAATACAGAGTCTTGGACTTGGCCAAGGCCCCAAACTTTGAAATAGTTGCAAAGGGACAAGTCAATAAAAACTCTGCAACATGATTCAGCCGTGAGCTGAAGAGGAATCAGGACATCAGCTCCATAATTCTTGGTTAATGGGGGCGTTCAGTAAATTTTACATTTGCAAGGGTTTCCCCCCAAATTACAACCACGTTAACATTAATGTAGACATTACCATCAATGTATGTACATAGTATTTCAACACATATTATAAAAAATACAGAAAAAATTATAAGAACAAACACGAAGTATACACAATCCATTCATATATTCTGTATATCGCTTTTCCTTTGAGTATCGTGGGGGGTATGGAGCCAATCCCACTTGACATTTGGCGTGAGGCAGGGTACGCCAGGACACACCCACATTCACACCTAGATCGGCTGCATGTCTGTGGACTGTGGGAGGAAGCCAGATGTACCAGCAGAAAACCCCAGCAGGCACAGGGAGAACATGCACACTAAAAACCACTGCATCACCAAGCTGCACCGGTACAATAAAGAATACAGTAACAAGATAATACAAGTTAGAAATTATACCTTTTACCAAAGTAAACAGTGTGTTGCACAAACATCATTTTTTAAATGGAAGTTAAGTAAATCAATAAACACGATGCTCTGAAATGATAATTACATATGCACTCTTCAGCGGGGGGTGCAGATGTAATTATCATTTATTTTTTAACTGTTTCCTGCGTGACTTTGTTTTTCCTGTTGATGTTATCATGAGTATTTTTAACTTCCTGTTAAACCACAAATGAAGATCTAGGGTTACACTGTTGAATTTTATGTGTTTCAATAATGGGGTTGCTATAAAGAGATTTAATGTCACGCTAATAAAACTAATTTATAAGACTTAGCAGTCTTAAGATTTTTTTTTAATGAAACTCCTTAAAAGGATTAAACTGTCATATTTCACCTGAACTATCTTGTTTCTGGCAAAGAAAAATAAAGTATGTCAGCAGCTCTGGCAGTGACTACGATGACGATAGACCAACCCCGGCTGAGCCAGATGTCACAGTGCGGTGAGGAAGCCTGTAAACTGGTTGTAAAGTCGTACTTGGTCGTGACAGTGGTCACATACGGACATAAGCAGTAGTTCTAGAAACTAAAAGCAGCAGCTATTTGGCAAACTCTAGTATATGTTTCTCTCTTTTTATATAACGACCTCTGTAATAAGAAACAAAGACAGAAATAAAAACAGAGACCCGAAGGGAACATGAAGTTCAAAACTCTGCTCTCTTCAAGACTGTCTACTGGGGCTGACATGGCATGACATGGCATGACAGCAGAGAGACTAATTAAACTTCCTCTTCAGAGAAATCCAGTTGTCAGTGTAAGGTGAGACTGACACTGTTCATCTTATAAAACATTTGTCTGGATTACTTGCTAGTGGAAGAGTACTGAGTGAGATCCTCATGTACCTTCCCAAACATGATCAACAATTCAAAATGATACAAAAAACAGGAATTAAATTGTGACATCTGTGGAGCTGTGTGTAAGAAAAGCATGAAAAGACTCCCCTTGCCGTAAAGGAATCAAGTGCCACAGTGAGTAATCCCTATCTACAGAATCTCCTAAGTGTTGCCACCACAGTTTTTCATAAACTGCCTAAAATATCGCTGGAGGGAAGTTAGTCTAAACAGAACTTCCTTTCACGAGTCCCCCTCCAGCGAAAAGCAGCAGCAGCCTCATCCCTCCATCTGTCCAACTATCCGATTGCCCCGCTGGCTCTCTCCTCCTTGTTTGTTTTTCTCGGCATATTTTTCTTAGGTAACTACTCCGACACCGTCCCCTGCAATTTCCGCGGAAGCCCAGTTTGTTTTGGACTTTCCCCTCAATTCCTCACCCACAGTATATCTTTCCTTCCTTCATTAACGTATCCATTCCCGTTTGGCCCCCCCCTCACCTGTTTCTAGGCAGCGTCCTCATCTTTGCATCAGCCCCTCCAGGTCCCCAGTATTTATTTTGTCCTCCATTGGTCCCTCTGTTTTGGCTTTCACCCACAAACAGGGACTGCACCACCTCTTGGCTGGAGCCTTCGTCCTTAGGGTAGCTGCCATCACTGGAAAGGAGATAAATGTATATGGTAATTAAAACATAAATAAATTTGCCTGTAATGCTGTCAGCTTTTCAGGAATAAAAGTAGAACAAAAAAATACATGTCTCTGTGTTACGCAAGAAAGAAATTTAAAGCATCTGCTCTTCGCTCAGTATCTATCAATCACAAATGTTTTGTTTTTCGCCAAGTTTCTCTCACAGTACGGAGAAAAGCAGATACAACTGAATAAAACCATGACAAGAGTGATTCAGTTAAGTACAGACCTGGCAAAGGATAACCCCACTCCATTGTCTGCAAAACTGGAAGCAGAAAAAATGAAAGTTGTGTTAAGAATAGTTTGATATTGATCCAACATTCAGAACATGAATATAAATAAGACAATAAGTAATCGAAGAACCTTTCAAATAGAAGAAAACCATCTGATAACCAATCTGCTTCTACATAAAAAATGTCAGTTCTTTTTACCACTTTGAAGAACACATTTAAATCAATAGTACAGTTGAACATAAATATGGGACGAAAAGGTAAAAGTAAGGAAAAGTGTCTTCACAGGGGAGTTGTGGTTGGAATAAATCAACCATTAAGCTACTAATGCAAATTCTAAGTATCCAAGTTTTTTTTTTGTCTATATGCTTTAGACACCATCCTCTGTTTATCAACAGAAACATCCTCAGTTTTCTTAAAGGCAACCCATTAGTCACATCACAGCCTCTGACTCGTCTCACCCAGAGTTCTGGATGACGATGTCACCCCCACGTATCCACGCTCCCAAGTCGTTGTTCTTGAAGGAGATCAGAGTGTCGATGACGGCCGCCACGCGAGGACGGCTCGGATCAGCATTCTGGTGTGGTCTGAATCTGAAAGTAATACACACAGGTAGACACACAGGGTTTTATATCCATTACCCTTATGACGTTCCCATGACTACACTCATTTGCTCATTTGGTTGTGTGATCCTCATGTAGGTCAATGCACAACACACAAATCGTGAGTAATGGAGCTGATAATCATAACATCATCATACTATAAATCTGCACAGACATAATATATAACTACACTATTAGTATAAAATCTCGGAGTTGTAATGTAGAGACTGCAGGCTTCATTGCCTCCCAAAATGTGAACTACACTGTAGAGGAGTTTACTGCATCATTAAATACAAAAGAGTGTTTCCCCTTTGGGAGCATGAAAGTGCTTAGAAAGGTTTTATGGTCAAATTCCCATTAGAGAAGGAAACATCTTGTGTACAAAGAATTATTGAGAATAACCAAAATAGTGCTCATCCTCTTCTTCCAGCCTAATGCTGGCACTATTTTGAAAATATTGCTCAGCTTAGACATCAGTATTTATGCTCTGGACACCATGAACAGGCACAAATATTAGGGAGATCTGGTCGTTGTTTTTTTGTCATGGACTAAAGTTGAGTTTAGTGACCATTGGTAAATTGTAGCATCTAGCAATAAACTGCATGTGAGGCGTTTTGACATCTGAGTGTAAATTATAGGTACAGAAAGTCACCTGGGATTTCACTCTCCTCCTCTAAACTGCATGAGTCTCTGCATGTGCACCACACACCTATGCACACACACACAAGTAAACTCTAAACCTGTGGGAAAGCTGGTGCAGGATTGTTCGTCATCAGCCTGCACCAGCGGATCGTCTGAAAAACATGAGAGCTCATGCTGCTTTGCTTGGAAATGCAGAAATGGCTGAAAGTACAGCACATAATGAAGAAGAGGAGGAAAAAGACAAGCATACCAGTGCTTTAACCTTTCAGAGGCATTTATACTAAAATAAATGAATCTAATGTGATATATTCTCTTACTATATGTGATTCAAATTATAACCTGATATAATTTTAAATCAGAAGGAAGTATTCTCTGGAAAATAATAACATCTAATACCCTCATCCTAGAAGTTCTTACAATGACCAAACACAAAGGTTACTCTCTGTCTCTCACTTACGCAAGATTAATCCTAAATACACATTTTAACATTTAAAATCCTCCTCCTCACACCTCTGCCCACACACACACACACACACACACACACACACACACACACACACACACACACACACACACACACACACACACACACACACACACACACACACACACACACACACACACACACACACACGCAGAGCGTGGCCAGCAGTCTCTGTGGACACGTAAGATTTTTTCCGTCTAGTTGAGGTCTGCAGAGTGGAAACTCTATCTGTGAAGCCTTATTTTCTCTGTCAACACATTTTGGTCGAGCTTCTACCAAAATGCAGAAACAGAGTAAAAGGCCATCTACTGTATCTATCCCAGTCAATGACCATAATCTACTAGATATACAGAAAGAAGCTATAAATTACTTCATTTATAAACAATCATAAACTGTGGCTTTAAACAAATACATTAGTTAACCACAAAAACCTTAACATTTACATAGAGGAACTGTAAAACCATGATGCATATCATCACCCAGCAGAGACCCTTTAATGGTGCACAGTTATAGGCTTTGTGCAAAAACATATGCAGTATATATACTACTTCTGTAAATGACATATTGTACACTTCCCTGTAAAATGCTGTTACACACATACCTGGCACTGTTATCCAGGCACAGGTATTCCCGGGGGTCAGCAGCACTAGCATTGGAGGTCTTCACTCCTTTATCAATGAACAGACCAGCCTACAAGGAGAAAGTGTGATGACAGTAAACACATTTTCTACAATGGTTGCACATCTAAGATTGACCACCTGTTTCTGCTGGATTTACATACTATGAAATAGATTGTAGAGTATATTTGACAGAGTGGGACCTGGGGCGGCAATAAATGTATTTAATTAAAATGCTGTACAGGTCAGTGTAGAAAGTAGTAAAGGCTGAATTCCTGGGAATAATGTATATACATAAACTTACATGTATGTTTACATAAGTTTTGTGTGTTTAAAAAAATAAGTGTAAAATAAATGGAATAACAAATGTAATGTGTGTGTGTGCTATGTATATGGAAACCCGTGCTCGGAGTTGGTCTTGTGGTATAAGTCAGGTATAGTCTTAAACCTCAGGGCCCCTTCAACTATAAGAGAGGCTGCTGTGGTCACTGCCTGGACAAAGAACTTACAGTTCACCTGCCTGACTTCACTCATTACACAACAGAGCACTATTATAGAGCATGTGCTTGTGTGTGCTTGTGTGTGTGTGTAATTTTTGGCATGAACTGAGTAATTAAGCAGAGAATTATGTGCAACCCTTCTTTCACCAGTTATAAACACTGTATATAAAAAGACTGATTTGAACGTAAACTGATGAATAAAAAAATATGGCTTGAAAATATGCAAGAAAGATGATACCTTGAAGTTGGAGTGAACACGGTTGTTGTAAAAAATCCCAAGGGGCGTGAGCTCCGCCTTGGTCTCTGGTACCAGCCCATGAGAGTCTCCAGTGGAAGAGCTGTGGAACACAAACCATATGCCAGCGTCCTGAAACGGGAAGGAAGAGAAGAGGAATGAGGTGATAAACAGGACAAATCACATTTGTGGGATGACAGCAGGAATTTCATTATCTGGGCTTAGACGCACTTCAGCAATAGGAGGATGTGAGTGAAATACAAAAACAGTGAAACGCATTAAGCATAAAGTATGCATAATGTTGTTTTCTGACTTCTTCATGACATAACTTATAATATGACCAGAAATAATTGTCTGATCAATGTTAGTTCCAGATTGTCTCTATAGTCCTGTTATTTGCAAAGATATCTTAGAAAAATATGTTTTTCAGGACATAATACTATTGAACTTTGACCCCTGACCGATCAGCTCTAAAGGCTAATATTCTGAAGATACCCTCCAAATATCCCCACCAAGTTTAATTAAAATCTGCACGTGTGTTGTAGAGTTATTTTTGTGTGTACACACAAACACAGAGAGACACACACGCATGGGTGAAAACAATACCGGGCTATGGCGTAATAAGTAGAACAGGGCTGGATGTCATTTTGTTCTCATATTCGTCAGGTCCCACAGCAACAATAAACCAGGTGGAGTTCGTACGAGCCCAATAGCTCATTCAAGTTTATGGTTCATCAGACATTGACAGTCAACCTAAATATCACATGAATACCCCCCACCAGAAAGCAGTGTACTGCATACCCCTCCCATGGGAACTTCCACATAGCTTGTGCTCAAATGAAAAAGAGATGAGATGAGGGATCTGCATCTTCTACCTTCATATATTAGGAGTCTCAGTAGTTTATTGCACCCTTCTATCAAACACTAAAGCATGTTAATTCCTGTTTTATTGATGGATCACTTCTTTATGAAATATAAATCTTTAATTATTATTATGTGAAGTTCAGGAACAGCAAAGCCACAGCAGCTTCACAACAGGTCCTGCTGTAATTCACAAATTGACTCTGTGTTGGTCATTCATATTTTTCTTAATAATTTCTAAAAACTCGCTTTGAAGCAGTGTCCCTACATAACCCTGATGTTATTACCTGAGAGCCAGCAGCTGCATTGCTGATGAGGTTGTTGTTTGGGTTGGTGATCCAGAATGTGGAGACTGCCCTGGAAAACACCCCCACCACACACAGATGAGGACACGAAAACAGAAGCAGAAGGGAGATGAAAAGAGCAGTACCATGACATGTCTGGATCATAGCGATCTTAAACAAGTTCCCTTAACAATCCACCTCTCCAACCTAGACCCTGGATGGGGTGAGTCCTGCCAAGACTCACACTTAAACCTCTGGAAACAGACTTTGCCGTTTCCCTCACAGAGGAACCTTTCTTGTTCTTCCAGCGACATAAAAACATCCCGTTGAGAGGGAAAGTTGTTATTGCACGGATAAAAAAACATCCTGCCAATGTCTCTCTCACACATTGTCGCTAATGACAGTATCTCTTTCAAGGACACCGACCTGCTGCCTTCCCTCAAAGTATGTCTGCTCCATCTCACCAGGTTTCCCCACACTGACACCACAGTCAAAAATGTACTCTGACACGGATACATTCACAAGTGGCACGAAGCGTTTGTGTTATTTTGCTCCTGTTGTTTAGTTTTTAAAGACAAGACAGTTGCTCAATGTTTTCTATATTTCCTTACTTAAATATCAAGATGTTGACTAGGTCACATCTCTTAAAATGTATCTAATTATTATCTTTCATTACAATTATCCTCAGACTTGTGCTCAACAGAGCCACAGGGTTTTTGAATTATGGCTGATAAAAAGCTCTGTTCACAACGTTTAGCATGCAAATAATAAAAGTGAGAGTATGTTGTAGAATTGGAGGACTCACCAATGATAAGGAATAAGTTTGAAGCGGCTCTGGAGCATTAACACAGACCAAGAAAAAAGACCATTCCAAAGAGGCAGGTTTAGAATGGGCACTGCACTAGTGTTTATAAATTGAGGAGTCATGCGTTCTTATCCTTGGTTCTTGACTTGCAGTGCTTGCCGAGCAAAGCATTAGACTGCAACAGCCTTGATAATGGTGCAGAAACTCTCTCTGAGCTGTACTCCTAGAGATATAGTATGTCATTATACTGATATCTTACTTGCACTCGGTGCTGGGTGAGGGAGTGTAGCCCTTGTAGACTTTGTCCTTGATGCTGGTGCACAGGGTGTCATTGCGGTCAGTGGGCAGCTGAGTCCCAGGTCGAGTCAGCAGGCCAAGGTTGTGGAAGAAAGTGTTGCGCTGCTCGATCCCATCTTCGAGGAAAAAACAGTGACCCAACGTGTCATAACCTACAGTGTCCTTCACCTGGGTCAAAGAAGGAAGGAAACAAGAGAAATCATTTAGTGCACAGGAGGATTTTCAGGGCAGAGTTCCCAGCAGGAGAGAAAATAAGTAGGTTTTAAATCCAATTCATAGCTCTCTTTCCTTTTCCAAGTAGTGGCCAGTTTGCACCTTAAGGAAATATGCAGAAAATCCTGGTAAACAAGAGGGCAAGGACAACATTTATTAGTCCATCCTGGATTCCCAAACAACCCACAGGAAAATAAAGTACATTCCGGTAGCTAGATGCCAACCTCCTTAAATACTTAAAATTCCTGAAAGAATTTCCTACTGAGACCTATTTTTTATTAAATCCATCTGAAGCTATGTAGAGAATGATGGTATCAAGAGAGGTGCTGAAGAGGACACACAACAAAAGAATATCCACATGGACATTGTGCCAAAGAGGAAACAGGAAAAAACGGAGTCAAACAATGCCATCCAAAAGTCCTCAATAAACCTGTGGTGAAAATTGAAAAATAATGGCCTCTAACTCATTTTACAGAACTCCATTAATTTTACAGTTTGGGTCATTCTTTTGCAACAAGCCCTTATTAATCCCAATCCTTATATTAGCCCGTACTAAAATCTTATTGGCTGTGAAATGAAGAGCACAGATTCTGTTCAGATTCTTCAAAACTGAAACACATTTATCTACGAGAAATTCAGAATTTATTTTCTTGTAAAAGTATAATTGAATGTTGTTTGAAAGTTTAGATTTTTTTCCCTCACAGTATTACCCCATACATTACACACATAAACACACTAAAAAACACAATAATGTAATACATTGGATTTTACTCATGAAACAAGAACAAAAAACATCAACATCGATATAAAGAGAAGAAACGACAGGTTCTATGATGGAGAAAAAGATGGGACAGGAGGGTTTGAAGAGAGAGCTTAAAGAGAAGAAAATGGAGGAAACAAGTGATTACAGTGATCCAGTAATGGAAGCTGTAATTGATGAGAACTCAACAGTCAGCATCACATGGTACTCATTAGTAAGAGCTGTGGGTCTACATCTGTTGTTTCTACAGTATCTCATACATTATACACTTAACTCATCACAGCCGCACACACTTGACTTACCAGCAACCCATTGGTGGCATGGATGGTGAGACAGCGGGAGAAGGAGTGGTGTATGGAGAGTCCGTCCACATAGGTGGGCTCCCAGTAACCTCCCCTCTGGTCAACGTCCCCGCACATGTGGAAGTGGAGGGGGTAGTGGTTCCTCTCTGCCTGTTGACCCATATTCTTCAGCTCCACGTAGGACAGATGCACTGACGAGAAGTTACCAAAGATCTGATGACATTGGACAGAGAGAGCGAATAAAGGATAGAGTGGAGGATTTCAAAACTTAAAAACTGATGGTGCAAGAACAATGAGTTATTCCACAGAGCGAAAGTCATTTAAACTGATATTGTGGAGGGTTACATAAGGTAACATTCTGCTACAAAAGTAAGCAAAGTGTCTAGTCACTCTGGTCCAGTTAAAAGTTTAGATCTGCAGTAGGTTTCTCCGTGTGTCAATGATCCCACTGAGATATGAGCTATAGCTTTGCTGGAACCCTGCTCAAGTGAGTCAAACTTCTCCAGAGCCACAGATGTTCCTCTTTACAAATACAAGATGCGAAGGAGAAGCATAAATTAAAATCTACGTCGAGGTGCACACATGCATAACACAAATGCACTGTGGAGCAAATTTGGTCAAACACTAACATCAACAAATAATCGAATATTCTGTGAATATGCTGTACAATGCTCTCTAGGAGGCCTTTCTGTGGGTATGGCAAAATCCACACAGTCTGGTTCCTGTTAAGGAGGTATTGGCCAATCCCTCCAGCTAACTGTAACTCAACCACACACACACAAAAATACCCAGTTACACAGAATACATACTGCCCAGCTCCCCCTCTGTTCCTCTTAAATGATTGCTGCTATGAGACACCCATGCAAAGAGAGTTCTAAGAAATATACCTAAAGTACAATTACACAATAACATAAGACAAATTACGAAAGGTTTTATATCTGTGTCCAGGTCGGAGCATTGTGACCAATGGATTGAGGACAATGTGCAGTGAGTTCTGTGTGTGTGTTTGTGTGTGTGCGCGTGTGTGTGTGAGATGGTGCTCTTATTGAGGTCTGTTCAGGGGGGTTGGAAAAGTCAATCATTTCAGAGGCAGATTGTGTAATATGAGTTTAAGTGTTTTCGTTGGAGACAGTTGTGGTTGAAAGAAGAAAAAAAAAAAGTGTTTATTTTATTTTGCCCGAGGGGGACAAGTTACATCAAGCCTAAGGAATGTTATTGTCTATTTGCCACAAATGTTAAAGGAGTCATACCATCATTAACTAAATTGCAATGAACTCATTTGCCTACATAGAGAGCAACAGAAGTCCAGGAGGATAAGATGCTCCAGTTATTGCTTTGCTCAACCGTGATCCGTCCTCTGCCATCGGGTTTTGTTCAGATTTATAGACTGCGCATCTTTTACAGAAGGAGCATCGGCCAGAAAAGTAACAGCTTCACATGTTGCAGGAGAAATGAGAAAAACAGAGGGAATGGCAGTCGGAGAAATTGTTGGACCTTACAGAACGAAATGAACTGGGAACATGAACAACCCCTCTCATTTAGGACAGCATATAAATATAGAATGTATGCACACTGGAGCTCTGCAGTATGGAAACCGTCAAGCATGTTACTGCAGACATGTTGACTGTGGAGGTGGCTCAGTGAGCCCCTCCAGGTGAACCAGGGAGAGGGGACTGGGGGAGACGCACATGAGTGAAGCTAATAGAGGAGATGCACATGAGAGAGACCAAGAGACATTACCAAGCTGCAAAGCTGACACGCCAGCAGAAATGGCTGAATTTATGTTTGTAGTTAAGTTTTTGTTTGCCCCTGGTCTCTGAATAAAATGTTAAAGCCTGAATTGTTTGTCTCTGGCTATTGTGGTGAGACCCCGGTGGCATCGTTATATGCCACAGTGACCTTTAATGAAAATGTAAAGTGATGCAGACACTAACATCAGCAAATACACAGTTTAAACAACAGCCAGTGTTTTCAAATTACAAAACGCAAGCACAAATAAAACTCACCTTGATGTGGCCTCCGTAGGTGTCGTGGTTGTAGAACTGACACAGGTTGTCTCCATAGCAGGAGTTTTCCATTTCTCCATAAATGAGAATGTTTCTGGAGAGCAGAGCCACTTCGGCTCGCATGTCCACTCCATCGATGATCTCTCCCACGTGGTTATACTGAGGCTTCCCTGAGCAGCACAGAGTAGACAGGTTGGTTTTCAGTCACATGCTAAAGGAAAAATCTTGCACACAATGCGACAAAACCTGGAAAAAGTGCAAGTAATTATTTTGTATAAACACAAATGTCAATCACTTCATTCCACCCAAGGGAACTTTTTACTAAATAAAATGGAAAAGCGTCAAATCTAAATGAAACATTAACCTTTCCATGAACACCAAATCAAAAAATGTAATGTTAAAACAAACAGGAAGTCGCATCTAATGTAACAAAAAAAGGTAACCTTTAAAAACCACCAACTGCCAACCACAGGAAGTTTCCCATGCAGGACACATCCAAACAGGCACCTACCCACGCCCACCAGATGCCTAAAAACAATAGTAGTCTAATACATGTGAAATACAGAATAATCAACTTTTCGAAAATGTGGAAAGTACCCGTGCCCAGAGGAGTGCAGATGCCAATGTTAACTTTCGGCTGTACTCCATCTGCTCAGCCCTTCCTCACAGCAGCGAACACACACACACACACACACACACACAGACACACAGACACACAGACACACACACACACACACACACACACACACACACACAACCAATACACCCTTCTCTTCAGGAAGGGAGTAGGCAATTGTTGACAACAACGGAATGAGATCAGGAAACGTGTGTGATAAAGAGATGGACAAACAAGTCACATATTGAGAATGAAATGAGAGCAGCAGCAGAAGGAGGAGGATGCTGTTTTCCCCACAGAAATAGATTATATTTGTGGAGGTAGCTGACCAGGGGGGGTGCTTTCTTAAATCACTGCAAATAATTTTGTTGCCAAGTGCTCTATGAAAAATAAACAACTGAACTGAACAGTATACAGCTCCATTGTTTCAAAACAAATAATAAGATGTTACCCTCACCATCCTGACCTGGTTCAGTCAGTGTTTCATTTCATATTTCATATTATTCCAATCAGAACAGTCCCGGCACATGCATTCTGCATCATCTCATGCTCAGCCCGACTGGCAGGCACACAGAGAGTAGAGAGTAAAGAGACAGTAAAAATGCTATTGGTTTATTGATGGTTCACTGGCCCTCCGATGTGGCAGGATTTCTCCTGGAGCTCCTGGTGCCAGTCTGACATTCAGGTCCATTGTGTGTTCATGTGTTTGAGTTGTGCAGCACAAAACTCTAGAATGATATTTGACCAATTTTACATAAACAAAAAAATCCATATGTGGCAAGCTGCAATAAATAAATCAATGTATGGAAACATTGTCTAAAAGGTTTCAAGTCTAGACGTGTTTTCGATTAATTTATAAAAGTGTGGCAGGACAAACTAAACTATGATGTGTAACCACGTTCTAGATAATCATTGCTAAACTCTGGGATGTAGAGCAGAGGCGATGAAACCAAATCCGTTCTATCAGTTATTTTAGCTGAACATATTTTCAAACTATAACCAAACAGCAGAACAGGACAGGGCATCTCTCCAGAATTAGAAAAACTACAATTGCAAGCCTTGTATTTGCTCAGTTCTACTTTTGACAAAGTATTGGTCATGAATGTTTTCACTAACTTTATAATAAGTTTTGCACTGCACTTTTCAAAGCTCTTCCTTCCTTTTTCCTTCTGTCCTTCTCTCCTTTTACCAGGAACTGTGTAGCTCAAAATGGACACTTTCAGTATAAGCCTCGGGTCAGATTTCAAGCCACCCACACATCCACACCCACACCCACACACACACACACACACACACACACACACACACACACACACACACACAAGATAGCGGAGTGGACCAACAGAGGACAAACAACCAGTCAATTTCTGTTTGCGGTCCAGAAAACCATGCTGATCTCTCTCACCTTGTATCCTGACCTGTCTCCTGGTGCAGTGAGGACAGGGCAGCAGGGTAAACTCTTCAGCTTGGTGCATGGAGTAATCTGTACTGGCCATGACAATTTGATCCCCGGGTTTCCAGGTCGGCTGCACTTCATCCTGCAGGTTTAGCACCACCTGGTCCACAGCATCCACCTGAAAGCCTGAAATGGCAAAACCTGCAGGGACACAGCAGAGCACTTGATTTAAAAAGAACATGACGCACACAGCAAAACATGACACAGAACAGAATCTGATGCTTTGATAGTTTTTTAATTAATGTTTGTAATGCCCTTGATTTGAAATTGAGGAGAGCCATGATTATCAACATGTACAGTTTTCACTAGAAGCCACAAAAGATCCTACAAAAGACTTTATTCAAATAAATACAGAAAATACCAGAACATCATAAAAAGTGTTGGAAAATACTATTTCTCCATCTATGTCTATCATATCTCAATGAGTAATGTATTTCCAATGAAGTGTAAATTAGCATCTGGTTTCTGAATAGCTCAAAACCACTTGAAGAAGAGACTCAATTCAACATTTGTACAATATCACATTTTACTGCCTTTCACAATGAGATATTGTGTCACTTTCAAAACGTCTTTTACAAGGTGTGGGCATGTAATTAATAAACAACTCCTAAGGGTGTGCTTTTCATCTGCCTTAGTCCTGGTATGTGTCATAACAGTAAGGTCATAAAAACACTGACAGTCACACAAACACAAGAATGTCTTTCATGTTGAGAGGATTGATCTGTAAAGCACTTGGCCTATTGTAAACCTTGCTCTTGAGCCTGTCTCTAAACCCTTTGCCCTTTCAAAGAAAGAGAAACCTGACATTTTCAGCTGGACATCTTACACAATACTGACTCCGGTTATTTGGACAAATAAAGTCAAACACAGACCACCTACACAAAATGATAGAGAGCACAAACACTATAATAAATAATAATAATAACTTTATTTGTATAGCACTCATCTAAACGAGGTTACAAAGTGCTTCACACAAAGGTCGATGGCAAAATGAAGAATCGATATTAAATGGTTTGTATTTATAAAGTGCTTTACAGTACAGTTTGCCATTCACCCAATCACAGACACATATTCATACAGTGCTTCTATTAGCAGCACTTTTTTGATCTATGAGGGGCAATTCGGGGTTCAGCATCTTGCCCAAGGACACTTCGACATGCAAATGGGGAAGACTGGGGATCGAACTGCCTGAACTCTGGTTGGAGGATGACCGCTCTACCCCTCAGCCACAGCCTCCCCCCATTGTAATAACATATATTCTGTTCAGTCCAATTTAAGAGCCAAATCATGACATAATAAGGTCAACCCTTAAGTTTATAAAGAAAACCTGTTCCCACAAAGAAATGTCATTTCCTCATTTGTAATAGCTGTCAACACTCAAAAATAGACTAATGTAGAAAATCATAAGCTGTTGCTCACCATTCTTCCATTCGCTGTAGGCAGTTACTGAGAAGCCCACTCCGTCCACGGTGGTGAAGTTGCGTGTTGCAAGAGCTCTGCCTCCCGTGTCATGGTTTTCATGTTCCCTAACGTCCTCTGAACATGACGTGTTGCCGCCGTCGACCAGAGAGACCAGGGCCCACGCCTGTCTGAAGAGACCGGAGGGATGAGGAGAGAAGTGGGAGAGACAGGAGATCAAGTCATTATCAGACATAAAGTATTTGATATGGATGTTTCACACATCTATTGCAAAAAATAACAAATGACCAAGATCTGGGCTTTAGTTTTCCACACACTTTCTTTGGATGAGGAAAATAATCTTCAAGGTCTTGTTCTGAATTCAAGTTCTATATATTTGTTTGTATTTGTGTTTGACAATGACATTTTAGGAATAATTTACAACTATATATATATATCGGCCAATACACAGTATCTGTGTGGGAATTTTTTTCACTCCTTAATATCGTAATATTCTCTCCTCATTACTCACTATCTCATCTATTGCCATCTTCACATTTGTACCTCACAAACACAAGTACCAGTGTTTTAATCCTTTTACAGGCTCACTTAGTAGTTAATGATAATACGCAGCCCAATTGTCAATGCTATTGATCAGAAATTAATTTTGCACCCTACGGGACCCATTATTTGCGACAGGAAACCTTAACAAACATGTGAAACCCTGAGATGTAATGCGAGCTGAGAGCTAGCACCAAAATCAGTGAAGCAGTTTTAGTTTAAGAGGATTTTAGTGATTCAAGTTTACATAATATCTCACAGATGCGACAGTTAGTCGGATAAAGGGTGTGCCCTGAGCTGAGTAATAACGCTTCTCTGTGTGTCTGAGTGTCTGTGTTCATCATACACACACACACCCACCCAAAAATGTCTTACAGTGAGACAACAGATCATTACAGGCAGACATTTCAACAAGATATCTGAAAAACGGGATTAAAGAAGCCACTGTGCCACTAACGCCTGTGATGAGCCTGAAGTAGGACAGTAGGTGAAAGAGGAGCAGGAAGCTGAATATCAGTGGGAATGTCCTGTAATAATAAAAAGACAGAGAGAGGAGTAAAACTAAAGCAAACAGAAAAGCAGGAGGATTATTAATATGAAAAACAATGATTACAGGAAGGGTGTGCGTGTGGCCCGGAGGGATACTGGTTGTACCTACTACCACGTCCAAAGATTCACTCAAATCCTCCCCAGGTCCTCCCTTCTCACTGCACTGCAAAATATCTTATAAAGCAGGAATGTAAAAAAAATCATTCTA
Organism: Hippoglossus hippoglossus; assembly: GCF_009819705.1. Taxonomy (NCBI): domain Eukaryota; kingdom Metazoa; phylum Chordata; class Actinopteri; order Pleuronectiformes; family Pleuronectidae; genus Hippoglossus; species Hippoglossus hippoglossus. The sequence goes on along the minus strand of NC_047159.1, from coordinate 14,703,815 downwards.
AATGAGATTACAATGATTGAGTAAGCATGAACAACCATTCGAGCGGAGGAGCTCGAGGGTGTGGAGGGCGAGTGGGACTGGGTGTGTATTTGAGGGCGTATGACTTAAAACCAGGCGGTGTGCAGCCTTCAAATGTTTCAAATGTCATGCCCTTAGCTTCTTAAGAATGACTTCTTTCTTTTTTGTTGTTGTCCAGCATCAGCTGAATGAGTCCAAACAAGCATAAACATGTCTTTGCTATTCATGGTTTCAATAATATTTTAACACCATTGTTTTGACTGTGACATGACCTTTTCACTCTTTGTCAGCACAAACTGACCCTGACCAACATGACCTTCTACCACAATTTAACCACACAAAAGCCTATTCTTAAACTTATGGAATCCTGGATATGCAGCTGTGCATTTTGAAGGACTACAGGAAAGTATTCAGACGTAGAAGTCTTGTTTCCAATAGACACAGCTTGAACCACTCTAAATACAGTAAACAGTGTCAGTGGCAATTTCCTAAACTCACCTTTACATTTACATTTCTAGCTCTATTACTTCAGATACTATACTTTTAACAGTTAAGCCTACAGCTCCTGGCACATTTGAACACTGTACTTAAAGTAGTAAAATGCTCCATCTACTCCTTGGAGAATGATCTTTGGAATAATCACAAAAAATAAACTATGTGCACCAGAGGGACTTAGGGACTTCATATTCCCAATGTTTACCCACTAAATCTCCCTGGGTTTCAGTCAGTGATTCTCTTAGGTCCAACATGCCTCTGTGCTAATATCTGTCTCAGTGCGTAATAATTGCACCCACTGGCATAACCACAACCAAAACACATGTCTTTGTAGATGAAAGAGCCCCTGTGCCATGTCACTGTGCACCCCGCTGATACACAATCAGGATCCATCTGGAGATCCACTCTGCTCTTTCATTTCAGCCCCAGTGCGTGGCTTTTCCTGTTGGGGGAAAATATCAAGGAAGGCCCCTTTTCTGTCCGTAGGCTGCTATTAAACAGCCTGCGCACTTTATATGTGAACCAGAAGATGAATCCAACAGTTAGAGGAAATAAGAGAGGGTGGGTGTTTCACTTTTTCCTTTTGGCACTTCCCAGGGTTGATGTTAATCAGCGTTTTAACAACCTCATTGTTTGACCGGAAATAGGGAATGTGCGGATTCACTACAGACGCACATGAGTGGGTGTTCATGTGCGTCTGAGCGCTCTTCTGAGAGGCAAAGATTAAAGACAGAGGGGTCAACAGGCACGAGGCAACACATTCATGGATCTGTGCCAGGAAGGATGGTTGACGCCACAAAGACCAACCTATAGAAAACACAATTGTTTTTACCTCCACCAAGGAGGTTACGTTTTCATTGCAGTTTGTCTGTGACTTAGACTTTCTTAAACTAAGTGGAAGGGTGGGGGCATGGGTTCTTTAACATTGAGAGATAGGGTGAAGAAATAATGGGGAGAAGAAATAATGGAGAGATGTTAATGAAACAAAAATGTAGAGTGATCATTTGTATGAAAAGATGCTATTTGGTGTTGATTTGAATAATGATTCGGATGTATGTGATCTCAATATATGTAAATGAAATGTGGTGATAAGTGGCCAATCAGCCATGGTGGATGTGCTCTCCCAGTGCCCTTCTGTTGGGTCATATGGTAATTTCAACACTATCGTTGATTTCTCAGAGAATAATTCATTGATCTTGATGAAAGAAAATCATACATGTTTAAGGGACTGATATTTACAAGTGTCTACAATTTGGTGCAGATCCAAATTGAATTTAAATGTGGTTTCCTAAGGGGACTGTTTGGCACTTGGCAGAGTTGTAGCTGTTTAGTTTGTATTAAATTTTAATAAGGTTTATAGGGCACTCTGACATTACAGCACATCAAATAATAAAAGTAACTTAAATGAGTTCCCAAGTAGGTTCCAGCCACATTCCCAGCTGTTTTTCCACAACACTCCATTACATATAATGAACTGATCATTATACCTAATCCTGTAGATTATATGCTTTTATTACCCACCTTTTCCAGTCTACCATCACTCATACTAACAAAGTGCGACTTTATTCAGACACTGAGCGGCATGCTGTCTCATAAATGTGTTCTATGTGTTTCCTCCTATCATAAGAAAAAACACAGAAAGCTAAGATAAAAAATCTCCACACCAATAAATGGTGAAAGGATTAGCAGACTAACTCACTAGAGCACACACACACACTCACAAGCACAGGTTTTATTGTCCGATCCATTTAGGTTAGAGGGGATTTGCATGAAGACCTCTGTGTTGCCTTGGCACCCACCCCCAGAGGCGAAATGTGACACTGGAGGATCTGGCGTAGCAGTTGGCTTTTCAGCCAACCAAGGACTAAACCACGCCAAGTTACAAATAACTCAGAGGGAAATGTTGCACTTAGACTTTCCATTCAAAGAAATGTACTCATGCATATGTTTGAGTGACAGTGACAGAAGATCTAATGTCATGTAAAGCTAAAATCCAGTTCTCTTACATCATGAGCTTAAAGAAAGCATTAGCTCATGAGAACAGGACCACAACCTCCCAGTATCTGTTCTTTGGAGGGAATAAGCATGCTGGACAAAAAAAATCCTGAATCACTACCTTTTGTGCAAATCCTGACTATAACCCCAGCATCCGCTACGTGCTTCCTTTCCTGGCAGAGCGCAAATTGAGCAAAAACACAGGAAAGAGGAAAGAGGAAAAACTAGGGGTGATTCAAGGAGAGATCCCAAATGAGATGAAAGATACATGAAAGTAGGACAATTTTCCAGAGAGGATGGACATGGAACAAATTGATGGTATCTTCAGTCCCAGTATTGAGGCTTCAAAGGAGAGACGCCTTACTTTAGGTGTTGAACAAAAACACATTAACCTTCTTTATCAGTCCCAGGAGACCAAGAAGAAACAAAACACTCAGTAAGAGTTTAAGAGACAACACACCACAAACTCTCGAAGAGCTGGCACACTGCCATACAGCTGAGCCAATAACTCACAAGCACTTATTCAACAGACATTTTCACAACACAACAAAAAAGAATCCCTGTGTAGTTTAATTTGTAGTTGATTTGAAACATAAATATGAATGATTCTTTAAAACACTGAATTGGCAATATTTACCTGTATTTGAGGTCATAAACAAAGCTGCTGCCGAGCTTCTCTTCAATGATCTTCTTGGTTTCATCTAGAAGACTTTTGGCGGCTGAGTCCCCTACAGCCAGTGAGACAATGCGGCCTGTGGGTAAGGACCGAAGCAGCTGGGTCAGTCGGCGACTGTCGTTACGGGAGTCATGCGTGTCGTAGCGTTCAGCCAGCAACACATCGGCTGTGTCCTGGTCCACCACACGCAGGTTGATGCCTCGGTTGAAGTTCCGTTGGAAGGAATGACCCCCTGTGGCCAGCCCAGTAGCTGGGAGGCTTCTCGTCAGCAGAGACCAGGAAACCCTTTCGGTGCCGTGCAGCTCCAGAGTGCCACCGCTCTGGACGCCAATGAACTTGCGGCCCAGGCCAGGGACCTCGGGAACCGCCTTGTTGTCGGAACGGCCCACAAGGGCGATGGCTGCATTAGAACGGTAGCGACATTTGGGTGCGCCGATGTGAAGCGCTCCACCTTCTTCTATGAGGATGTGGCGTGTTCTCAAGGTTATGTTTTTGGAGCCATCAGGATTGTCTGCAAAAACTACCTGACCTGTGGGAGGTCAGAGGAAGACACATATGAGCTGTTGCCTGCTGAGTGTTACACCCAAAAGTCCAAGAACAGAACTTGTTATGCAGAACAATGTCACTTATCATATTTAATAAATGTAAAGTCATCAACATTATTACTTAATGAATCATGGACCTTGGTGTGCTTACCTCCTGACTGAATAGTTAGTGAAAAGAAGGTAGCGGAAGAATCCAATCGAAACAAATGTCCCCTCATGACAACTACAGCCTTATCTGGTTGATGACCTGGGTTCCAGCTACTAAGGGATGGATTGTGGTCTGGACAGTTCTCTGTAAACATAAGCAATTAGACACAGGGATCAAAAACTATACAGCAATGGTACATGCAGCAGGGAACAAGTTGGGAAGTACGTAAACATATAAATCAGAAACATTTGAATCAACACTGACCATCTAACACATCTCCACTGGTGAGACTAAGAGTAAGGATAATCGTGAGGAGCAATGCACCCATCGACACTCCGAAGCAGATCAGCGTGTTCCTTCTTTGCTGTAGGTTCTGAGCGCGCTCCCTGCGCTGGCTCTCCTCTGACAGGTTAAAAGGGGCTGGTCGCTGCGGCGGCGGGCCGTGAGGTTTTAGCGGAGGAGGTGGCGGAGCTTTGGCAGGTGGCGGCGAGCGGACCGGAGCCACTCGCCCGGGGACATAGCCTGGGGACCTCGGGTGGTGGCCGTGGGGTGGAGCCACGAAGACAGGGAAGTGACTGGGGCCATCACTCGTCGGCATTGTACACGTGTCTGCTACCTGAGATGAGAAAATGGTGAATTTTTTTAATTTCAGAAGGCAACAAGGACCTTAACAATGGGGTCATTGAAGAAAATGCGTATGACTTTCTGATTCAATTAGATGCATTTCCTTGTTTGTCTGTCACATCCAATTCTGGAATCTGGACTAACTCTCTGATAGAAGTCTGTGAAACTGATTAAAGTCATTGGACTTATGTTTGTCTGCTAAGTTTGTGGCCAAAAAGTTATTTGACTTGCACACATGTTTGTGTTTTTTTGTAAAGACTGTACCACAAGAAATATGTTGATTATCTAGCAAAGTGTTTAGGGATAAAACAAAGGAGTAAATGGAAAAAGAGTTGAGACAGAAACAGGTCAAAGAGGAGGAAGAAGACCCTATAAAACCACAAATGAGAGTAAAAGCAGTGGGAGGTGAGGAAAGAAGACAGCCGATTCTGGGGAAACAGGCAATAAGCCACCAAGCATCTCATTCATATGGACCTCCAAGGGATGATCCTGTGAGGGGGGTCTTTAAAAGACAGTAAATCTATTTCTCGAAAGCAGTCAGCCTATCCCCCCCCCCCCCCCGGCAGATTTGGCTTGAATATAGTGACACTGGCTGCGCTTGTCCACTCAAATGAAGGAGGTTGTGAATAAAGAATCATAACATTCCTCACACTATGTTAACACAGCCAAAACAGATGGCACCAATTACAGCATAGAGAAGGAGGAGAGCGCCCCAGCTTGAGTCTTTATTTCACACTAACTCCAGAGGTTTGCAACAAAATGAACTGAATCCACACACACACACACATACACGGAAAGGTCAGGCGGAAACCCACCTGCACACACAAACACACAGGGGTAGAGGAAATGACACTGCAGAAAAAAGGGCTACAATGGCACTTTTCTTCAACACAAACACCACATGCTACTATAGGACTTCATAAACAAAACGCCAGCAAGTTCAAAGTTTCACAGCAGGGCCACATAAGTCCAAGAATGACCGAGTCTGCTTTTAAAGAGGTGGTTAGAAGAGCAAGACAGCAACATCTTTACAAGTCTGACTCGGTCAAACCAAAGACACCGGGGATATTTCCTCTTTCTCTGTCGTTCACACACAAAAACAAACACACATTATGGAGATTAGCTTTTTGTCCCCATACAGAAGACAAGTCCCGATTATGTGACTGTGTGAACAGAGTTAGGTCCCCTGGACAACACAAGCACACACAGGCAAGTTTGCACAGGCACCCTTTTAATGAAACTGCATTCACTTCCATTCATTGTGGACACTGGACAATCCATGCCTAACCCTAACCATAACTTAACCACAATTGACATCTTACCCCTAACCTTAACCAGGGCCTCAAAAATGACATTTAGCCTAATTAGGACCGGTCTCCAGTCTTTATACTGGAAAAGGTCGTAAAGAGACAACAATAAAAGGAGTACACACACACACAAACACAAATGCCAACACACACACACACACACACACACACACACACACACACACACACACACACACACACACACACACACACACACACACACACACACACACACACACACACACACACACACACACACACACACACACACAACCATTGTCTTGCAAAGCCAATTAGTCATCCTTTTAGCCCAGAGTACAACAAACCTCTTCAGCTCATAAACAAAGCAATATACAAGCGATGACCTCAGGACAAGGGCTCTGTCACTTATGCATGAGCTCGGCCTAACAGCAGCTGTTTCACCCACTTCAACCTCAATTATCCCATTACACCGTCTCTTCTGGACAAAGTCTTAGCAGCAATTAAATCTTAATCTAAACCTAAACTCCCACCAACAACAAGGCACGCTGGTATCCTGGATGTCCATGTTCTCACAGTCCGTGCCCTGCATCGGACACTGGACTCTGTGGGAGCCCAGTGATGGGATGTCCCCCTCAGGCATCAGTCTTTTACAGCCCTATCTCAGGCTACGCTTTTATTCGCATTCCTCGCCATGAAAAAGAAGTGCCAAGCTGCCCCCTGTTTCCCCCTCTGTTAGTGACCTGTCAGAGCACGAAGAGTTGTGGGCTTACTCACCTTGGGGCTACTCAAGCGTCGGGGAAATGACACTGATCACAGGGCTGCGCTGCTCCTCACGGACCACAGACTCATTCACTCCCTCCCTCCCTCTCTCGCTCCCTCTCATACTTTCCTGATTTGAAAGCTACTGAATATCAAACAGATGTGGGGGGAAACGCCGGAGTCAACGTGGGACAGACCATTACACATTCCTCCGTGGTAAAATCATCATTTACTTTGGACATTTACAGTGGCAGTGTAACAGACAGTAAGCCATGCGTCTCCTACATTAAATCTACAATCATAAACACCAGTACTGCTACTACTACTACTACTACAAGGAGGACCAGAGATGAGCCTTCTCCGTCTCCCTCTCTATGGAACAATCTCCCTGAAGAGATCCATCTGACAAACTCCTCATCCTCTTTTAAATCTAACACATCTTCACAGGTGTTCTTTCATTTTGATCATGTTATAGTGTTTTCTTTTGTCTTAATTTAACACGGATGTATCTGTATCTGTGCTCTACAGCTGTGCTTTTTAAACTGTTTCCTCTAAGCAAAGCACCTTGTAGCTGTACATAATAGTTATAAATAACGTTTATTAATATGATATTACCACTTCTTCTTCAGCCCCAGCTGACTTATTGGTCACCACACTGGGTGCGTCCTTGTTGAATTAAGTCAGTTAAATGGGAGGATTTCACTGTTATTAGTATTGTTTTGACTCATTCCAGAGCAACTCTATGGTATTTTCCCATCAGTACTTAGTGTGTAGTCTATAAGCAGCACAGAAAGAAGAAGTTAGAAGATAACCTACAGCATCATTTACGCATTACGCTAAGTTATTAACATTTAAACACACTTTCAACGTGTTACGTGTTTGTTTTGTTTTTCTCCACTTTGACAGTGAAGCTATTTGTTGGAAATATAGACATACAAGCTGTGCACATTAGCTAGCAAACAACAAAAAGGTGCTAACTGTCACTTTTTAAACACGCGTACTGGCAGCACCCAAAAGAAGCTAACACCTCACTCACACACACAGACTCTCTCTCTCTCTCTCTCTCACACATACACATATACACACACTCACACACACAGACTCTCTCTCTCTCGCTCTCTCACACACACACATATACACACACACATGCACACACACACACACACTCTCTCTCTCACACACACACACACACACTCACTCAGTACCGTGGTTGGTGACACTGTCCTGCTCCTGCTTCTCTCCGGCTCTGTCCATTCGCTCTGCGCCGAGCCGTTAGAAACCAGAAGCCGGTGTCGGTGAGACGGATGAAAGCTTCTCTCTCTCGCCCTCTCTCCCTCCGTGTCCCTTTATATCTCCACCTTCTCTCCACCTTTTGTCCACATGGTGTTTTTCCTGCTCTCCGCTGATGGGCTGTCGTCGCTCGACCCCCGGTCCGTGGCTCGGTCCCTCACTCAGGAGCAGGCGCGGCTTGTCGGGGAGGAAGTGACGCTGCGTTCACAGGCTGTCGGACAAGTGGCGATGAAAACAAAGACACAACCTCCAGTGACAGCGTGTAGAGAGGATATCGACCTGTAATCATAATAATATCTTTGTAATAATGGTATTACTGTTATTATATTAGTTCAGTTATGGTATATAATTATTATTATCAAATTTATTTTCGTCATATAAGATTTCACCACAGACCACAAATGTATAAATTATTGATTTGTGAATACGTTTTTTAAAAATATTTATTGTTAACTGATCTAATTATAGATCAATAGTTAAGTACAATTGTCCTTTTTCGTCATGGTGGTTTTCACAGTTATCAATTGAAGTAGATAACCTCACAATAATCATCATGATATATATGATATCATACATATTACTGTTACTATAAACACGGCTCAAAGAATTTAAGGGGACACTTAAAGCACGCATAGGATCTCAATGAACAAAATATTCATGTTGAAAATCTTTACTGATGTACATTGTGAAATGAATTGAGAACAAAATAGTGTAAGAAAGGTCAATGGAAACCAAAATCATTAACCCATTGAGGGCTGGATTCAAAATCACAACAAAATCAAAGTGGAAATTTGAAATCACAGTCTGATCCAACAGTCTGTGCACTCCTGAAAACATCTGGGCATGTTCCTGATGAGTTGGTGGATGGTGTCCTGGGGGATCTGCTCCTAGACCTGGCTCAGTGCATCAGTGAGCTCCTGGGCAGTCTGTGGCAGTACTTTGTGGCGTCAGATGCACCGATATGTAACATCCAAAAGGTGCTCAATTGGATTTAGGTCAGGGGAACGAGAGGGCCAGTCAATGGCATCAATGCCTTTGTCATCCAGGAACTTTCTACACACTCTGGCCACATTAGGCCACATTGTCCTGCACCAGGAGGAACCCAGGGCTCACTGCACCAGCCTAAGGTCTGACAATCACTCTGAAGATTTCATCCCAGTGTCTAACAGCAGTCAGGGTAGCGTTGGCTTTGACATGGAGATCTGTGTGACCCTCCAAGGATATGCCTCCCCAGACCATCACTGACCCACCAACAAAGGGGTCATGCTGGATGATGTTACAGCAGCATAACGTTCACCACAGCTTCTCCAGACTCTTTCACGCCTGTCACATGTGCTCAGTGTGAATCTGCTCTCATCTGTGAAGAGAACAAGGTGCCAGTATCGGACCTGCCAATTCTGGTGTTCTCTGGCGAATGCCAATCCAGCTGCACGGTGCTGGGCTGTGAGCAGAGGTCCCACTAGAGGTCGTCGGGCCCTCATGCGACCCTCATGGAGTCTGTTCCTGACAGTTTGATCAGAAACATGCACACCAGTAGCTTGGTGGAGGTCATTTTGTTGGGCTCTGGCAGTGCTGCTCCTGTCCCTCCTCGCACAGAGGAGCAGATACTGGTCCTGCTGCTGGGTTGATGCTGTTCTACGGCCCTGTTCAGCTCTCCTTGTGTAATGTCCGGTCTCCTGGTATCTCCTCCGTGCTCTTGAGACTGTGCTGGGAGACACAGCAAACCTTCTTGCGACCGCACGTATGGATGTGCCTTCCTGGAGGAGCTGGACTACCTGTGTAACCTGATTGGGCAGCAGGTACCACCTCATGCTACCAGTACTGACAAGGACACTGGCAAAACACAAAACTAGAGAAGAGCCAGTCATGAAGGATAAGGAGAGAACACCACATGCAAAACCATTTCCTTTGTGGGGGGTGTCTTGCTTGTGTGTTTCCATTGCACATCCTGATATCTCTCTCTCTCTCTAAAACCTAAACAGAGGAGTATAAGTAAGACAAAGACAGTATGTTTCTGCACAGAACACTTTGTCTGTAATTCTGCAGCTGAAGTACAAACTAGATAACTCAACCAATTAATGTGAGTTATCATGTGGCCTTTTCATTTCTATTTCTCATCTTTTGTGTCTGAATGGGACAGGTCCTTCTCTTAAAACTCAAACGAAAGAGGGTTTTTTTCCGAGGAGTCTTGAATGGCTCACCAGGAGCACTGGAGCGGCGTGGACTGAGGGGAGGGGCTTAAACCTGCAACACAACGCCGCCTGCTGTTATGATGGAGAAATTACCTCAGACAGAGCAAACTAGGAGAGGTCAGAACTTTTATCCTGAGGTTTAAAAATTATGAATTCTGAACATTGATCTCAAATCTCAGATAAAGTTTAAATGTCTTTACATGAGAATTATCCAAACAACATCTGTTATGATGACCTCTTGTGTCAGGTTATGCTGATGTGTGACATGTGCCCTCTCACATTTGAAGTCATAATCACAGGAGGGAAAATGGTGAAACTACACTCACCGGCTCTATTCAAGAACTTGACATTAAAATCAGGTTTTATCAGCAGACCAGGGAATAAATACGAGATGTGAAAGAGTTGCTTTATGACGATCATCCCGACAGAGGGAGTGTAGTTTGGGTTGAACATAAATATCAACCTGCTTTGTTGGGATGGAGCCAAGTCACATCTCTGTCATAACAGCAGCTCTCTCTTGTCCTGTGAGCTCTGCCCCATCACAATAAGAGCAGGTTCCCATCACATCTGGAGGGAAGACTCCATTAAACTGTATTTGTATTGTCTTAATAAGATGCAAGATCAAGCTATTACTCCTGGCACAAAAAGATCCCTCTCCATCTATAAACACATGTAAAATGAAGAGGCACAAATGGTTCCCCCCCCTGACATCAAAATTTCACTCACAAACTGGGTTGCTTCTCAAATATCATTTTATTTTCTCTATCCATGTTAGAATTACTATATTAATATTGTAATTACATATACGTTCCTTCTGTATTGAAATAGGCTGTACAAAATTAATCTAATCAAATCAAGGATGAGATTGGTCGGGGTGACCAGTTCAAAGGTCACCGGAAAAGCCAGAAATGATGGCCTACCTATGTCTTTAATAGTCGTTAGAGAAATAAGAAATACAGTCGAGAGATGATGGCAAAAGTTTGTGAAAGAAAAAAAATGTAAATGACATGTCCAGTACAAAAAAAAAAAATCATTTACAAAGTGAAAACAAAAGAAAGCACAACCTTGTTTATAAGACTAATGAGTTGTGAAACAGTGGTTTTCATAACAACAGATCATCGCGTGACCCACGAGTTACCGATCCTGATCTGGATCTTAGTCAATCTGACAAGCTGTCATCGTCTTCTCTCATTCTGCAAGTGAATAGACCTGAAGGTTTACAGTAGCACCAATTGGCTTGTTGGTTAATTGTCATTAAAACAGCATTTGACCAGGTTTTAGTCAACACAGTATTAAAAATATCCACAAGAAACATTATCCATAGAGTTTTTAAGTGAGTTTGTCAAAGGAGCCTTTTGTGGCATGCAGCGTGACATTTACCTTTTCAGTGCCCTAATGGAGGCGTCAGCTGGCGGACACTTTGTTTTGCTTCGCACAGAATTAAACAGCAAATCAACAGACGACAATGGTTCCAGAAATACCGTGCAGACAGAAAGAAGGAAAAGAAAAAATAACACTTTCCATGATGGAGGCCTTTCATTTTGAGCCGCTTACTCTCACAGCACCCGTTTTGGGAGTCCTTTAATTTTCACCTCAAATGTAGTGTAGTAAAAGCTTTTCAATAACTTAAAATACAACACTGTCATCTTTAAACAAGTTCCTGAACTGAAAATAAACCAACACCGGCTGCATTGACCACATTCAGTCCTGATTGGCATTAGTGGTAGAAGTTCTGGATCAGAGCACAGGCCGGTAGCTGCTGTCAGAGTGGTTAAATGTTTTACTAATATAAAGACACAAGATCTGATTCAGGTACATAAGCGAGATCTATAATAACACCTACATACGTTATTTAACTTGATAGAAATAACACTGTCAACACTGGGCTTCTTAATAGATACTATATCAAGGTCTGTGATTTCATTTTGCTGAAAACATGGGAGTTTATCCACTATCGTAATGATACTGATCTTACTGCAACGAAACATCAAGGTAAACTCAGAAGTAGGAACTGTGGAAATGTTTCAAAACACAACGTGAGGAAATATCCCACTCTTTATTGGTCAATGACTTACAGCCTCTTAACTGGCGACAGAGCTGCTGACTGAGCTTTGCATCTCTGCAACAGGACATTGTACCATTCTGGGACTGAAGACAGAGGCAGAGACTGAAGACAGCTAGCGGAGCTTTGGAGATGTTTCTAAACCGGATTTTCACAACGTACGCTTAGCCTCTGGAATATATTACACTTAACATTTGGCAACACTGGCACAGCGAGGCGATATGTCAGTTTGTCTGGTACAGTTCTTCAGTGACAGCTGAGACGTGCAAATATCGTGTATAATATAAAAAAATATATAACAAACAGTAATAAAAAAGAACAAAAAAAAAAACATGGTGACTGCACTGTTTAGGACCGGACCTCAAAGTCAGACAGGTGACGTGTTTGTTTCTGGTCCAGTCCAGCTTGAAGCAAGGCCATTTCTCTGAATGTCAACAGCCTCAGAAGCCGACCAGAAGTCTCCAGCAACAACTGTGGACCACATCCTCCTCGAAAAGGCAGCAAGAATGTGAGAGACACACGTACACACACACAACCCCCCCCCCCACACACACACACACATACAATATTGCATATACACATGGTATGTTGTCTGTGCACATGTCTGCTTCCTCTTTCATTCACGCATTACCATAATGTGCAACTTTAAACATGATAAAAAAAATAAGCAAAAACAACAAAAAAATAAAGAAGTAAATGATGTGTAGTTGTAAGTTCACAGCTGCAGCATGTGGAATGGATGATACGGACAGGTCCTGAGCCCGGGACCCCTGGAGCTCCGAGGGGGAGAGGGGTTTGATAAGAGAAGTCAGCCATCAGGAAGTCAGAACTACAAAGACGATCAACACTTCTACCTGCGTTACTTCACGCGATAAAAAGTTCTACTGCTTCTACTCCTTGTCCATCATCCAACCTTTCCTAGAAGCTACCAGCTTTCTTCTCTTTTCTCTTCTTCCCTCTCCGCCCTCATCTTCAGTTCCTCTACAAGTTGACAAGCTCGTGGGCGACAAACTGTTTGAGTCTCTCCAGGTACTGTCCATAGAGCTCCACGTCGTTGTGTCCGGCCCCCTCCACCCAGAGCGGCTCCACGGGGCGCTGACAGCGCTCATACAGCGCCAGGCCGTGGGAGAAGTCGATGACCTCGTCCTCTGTGCCGTGGATCACCAGCACCGGTGACGTTACCTTGGAAATCTTGTCGATGCTTTGAAGTGAGAATAGAAAGGGAAGAGGGAGTTAGGTCGAGATTAATAAAAATACAGACATGGTGACAAACAAAAAAGACGAGGACTGATTTGAGCTGTTCTTAAGATAAACACTGTTTAAAAGTAAAAATAGATGTAGAGAAATAGAGCAGAGCTGGTTTGCTGACTGTCCACTAGAGGGAGCGATTGAAAATATTTTGAAGGGCTGTGACTCCTTTGAGTCAGTGTAAAGAGATTTGTTTCTTAACACACTACACATGCTAGAAAGTTATTTCTAAAGACATGGGAACTTTTTCGAATTGAATTGTACAGTTTGACCATCACACTGACCAGACTTCATGACTTGGAGCGTAACCCCTGCCCTGATACTATAATATATTCAGACAAATGGGATTTATGGTTAATCTAGTATTGCTGTTGAAAGGGGCCAAACTAAATCTCCCTCTTCCGTCTTAATCATCTTATTCCAGGGTCAGTACAGTAAGTGCAGTTCACATCCGCCAACAAATGGCGGTCTTGTGTGCTTACAAATTTAGATTTGTATGTGAAGGAAAGGACGGACTGAGAAATAGGATTAAAAATGAATACTAACATATATGTGTGTGCTTTTGGGCTTGTGTAAGAGCTGTCACATGAACCACTGTGTGGACCAAACAAACTCACCAGGACCGCTTGTGGTTTCATTGGGCACGACCCCGGTATTTCACAATAGGGAATACATCTTATTGTTTTGATAATTTTAAAACACTACCTTTATATACTTTCAATTTCTTTAATCATTCAAATCTGGCTTGGCATTATTGTGCAGAAACATTTACTGCTTTACACAGACTTTAAGAATATAAACACTTGCATCTAAATATATTTGTGTTTTCCCTGATTCCTTCATGCAGAGTTGTTATTTGAAATGCATGCATACCCCATGTAAATTATCTGTGCGTTGTGTGATTTTCAGTGGATGTGCCATTTTCACTCACTTTGGGAAGGCGTCAAAGCAGTAGGTCTTCTTGGTGTCGGGGAAGGCCACTCTCATGCCTGAAGTGAGTGGGGAGTGGAGGACAACTGCGGCGCTCTCATAGCGAGATGCCAGGTCCACTGAGGGCACAGTGCCAATGCTCTGTCCGTACACGATGACGCTCTCTGGACGGATGCCATACCTGCGAGGGGGACAACAAATATCAGAAAATCAGGCACCATGTGTACACAACCAGTAACCAGACATATTCAGGTACATTTTGTGTAGTCTCAGGCTGGCAGGTGTGCAATGATGCCTTTTGTTAATAAAATTTTTTTTAAAAAGGCTTTTCATAGGAAAAGGGAAACCTGTTTCAGTAAAGTCTGATTCATACCCATCACACGTGAAATATATTCAGTCATACTCGCCATCAGTCTTGGATTTGCGCCAAGTGCTGCTCCATAAGCAAACATGCACCTGTGTGCAGTTACTCATACTTATTATCGGCTGAAATGTCATGCTGTAGCGATTACTCAGTGATTATAGGGCCTCCTAAAACAAGCACACACACACAGATCAGTGATACAGTCCAGGCTGAGTGGCTTTCTGCTGCTTTTCACAGCACAGACAACCGCCGCTGAGGTCTTGTGATTCAGGAGGGCGGAGGGAGAATTAGAGGAAAACGAGCTGAGAGGGAGCAAAAAAGAGGCTGATACTGATACTGAACTGAGGCTGAGCGAGAACCAAAAACCCAGAAAGAGAGGGGGGAGAAAAATGGAGGAGATGACATTCCACAACCGATTATGGAGAATGTGACGCAGTCTAGCAAGTGAGCAGGTCAGCTGACGACCTGAAGCCTGGTCTGAGCACACTGCATCACTGTCTGTGCCGCCGCGTAGTAAACAGCTACAACCAGTATGACTAAATCGCTGCTCAACTCTATTATTTAAAAAATGGGACACTGACATTACAGGCTCGACATTACAGCCTCTGCACGCCTATATGATACACAGTGATGAGCAATGCATGAGCCCCAGAGTCTGACACCACTCTACACCGCTGAAATGGATTATTATATTTAGGAGCGCACGTGTGCACACACACGTCCAACACAACCTTCGCAAGGATCTGGAAGAATCCGCAGTATTGCAGTGCTACTGCTATAAAAAGGTCAGTATACTTAACTTAAGTGCAGGCACATCCACTTCAGACACAACATGGAAATGAACACACACAGTCTTGATTGTAGACAGTCATGAGCAGGAATACAGGATCTGTCTACTGTTGGTGTGTCAGCTGGCCTTAACCGAGTATAAATAAGGGTTTTAACACTGGCACGGCATGGGAAAGTGACTGCATGTTGTTGGGTGCTACACTGTTAACAGCTATTGAATAATGTTCAAAATGTATGGCCCATCTTAATGGTACAATATAGTCTAAAGGAGATGAAGGGCAGTAGCAGTCTTCTTCAGTTTGAACACATAAAAAAAAAAAAAAACACACTCTCAAAAACACTCTTTTCTGAGGAGGCCTGTCCGGGAACCAAATCTGTCTCAAACAAGTTCCCCTATTTGCATGTCAATGGCAGTATGCTTTTCTAACGTAGACTCCACCTTTGTCTAGTCTGGTTTGTGGGAAAGCTTTTTTCTCAGGACCTTAAAGGCCTCAAGGGTTTCTGAGTTTGAGCCACAATCATTTTGAAACAGAAAGCGTAATCACTGAAAGTAGAATTTGGAAGAGGTTCGCCGGAAGCCAACAGAAAAGGTAACCGATCCTTTTTTTGCACACCAAGGTTTAGTAAATAACTGAGGATGTCGAGCAAACTGACATGACTCCTGGAAATTAATGTGCTAGGTACATGGGGGCCATTTGCCTAATTCACTTACTCATCACTTATAAAGGGCAGCATTTGATAGTCGATTCAATGTTGTCATCACAGTGCGTTGTTTGTTTACTGTAATCTTCCTGTTGTATCACCTAGACCTTTATCTGCGGTTACCCTTTACTACCACGTGTTGTTGTTAGCGTTTATCTCCTTTTTTATGCCCATCTGGTTAATGTTCTTCAACATATCAGACCACAAAAGGGCTGGCCAATCTTAAGAGGCAGACACACGTATGTCACAACACTATAAAGTTAAAGCACTAATGTCAATGAAGAGAGGGTAAACTGAAAGCTATTTGACAGCTTAGTCATCGGGTCTATTGATATTAGATGGGAAATGAAGCACGACCGTCACAAAACCTAACTTGGCATAGACCACCATATTCACGCAGCAGCCATTTCCTCTGAAGTCACAGCTCAAATGCTGATTTGAACAATGTGATGCACTGCTGTGATCCAGGTTTAGAAGTCATATAAACACAGAGTCTGACAAACTTTTAATTTCAGAGATCCCTCATTGATGTGCAACTGAAAAGACAGTGGATAGTTAGGAGGGCCACAGGACCATGTTTCAAGGTTAAAAAACATATTTGATGTCTCAAACTAGCTCAAGCTAGCATAAACCTTTTGGCAAACTTCTTTGCTGGATCACAGACATTATCTGTTCATTAGCATTTGAGTTTTCCATTCTGAGTGTGATGTCAGAGGCCACAATTTGAATCGGGTCTATGGAAATGCATGGAGGAGCATTTTACTAGAGGCCACAAATAGCACAATGAAAAAGGCTTGAACCTGTGATCTTCCGCTTGCAACAAGCTCCCTCTAAACACTATCCCACCCCGCTTACTCTGTACTTTTGGATGAATTCCTGTGGCTTTTTCTCACACATTCAGGAAAGGCTGTGCACAGAGGAGGACAATCACCGTTCTTATAAAGACACTATGACAGGCTCTGAGCGACCCAGCTCCACACAAGACACACACACCCCCACCGCCTGAAACGGCTATCACTGGTCTACAATTTGCTCCATTGCCTTTCAGCCTGAATGGATCTCGACTAGCCATAGCCAGCCATGCACCATGGTTACACCCCTCCCCCAGACCTTCATCAATTTAAACTCCTGACACAAATCCAATCTATTATGCATCACATCCTCCCTCGTCCCCCTGTTCCGTCTCCCTCTTGGCTGCCCACCTCTTGCTCCCTGAAGACAAAAATATTCTCATCCCATAGCCCTCACTATGACTAATAGATATTTTAGGACATCCTGAACATATGTACAAGCATGCTTCACAGATCAGAGTACCATCTGTACTACAGCAGGGGGATCCTCCGCTGAAGCGCTACAGTGCATCTTTTAATTCACTGAATACTTGCCTTTTCAGATACTAAAATACTTAAACATTTAATCTCCATTTATGGCTCAATGCTCACACAGATTTGAGATAAAACTGAAATAAATATTAAGATGGGAGGACAATAAGTACAAGGATTCTAGTCAGGAGACTGACGGGACTCCACCCATCTGACATAACAGGCACAGTTGCCTTTGTCGACACCCTTCGTCAGGCAAATAGTCTCTGACATTTCAAGTAGAGAGAAGTGAACAGCTAACTACATTGTTAGCTGTAACTTGTGAGTTGCCTTGAGAGTTTTGACATATGGCGTTTTGTTTAAATCAATCAGACCAGGAAGTGACCGGTTTTTCCTGTTTGTTGGCAACAGAAGACCTCAGTCGGAAAGCTCATTTGAAAATTGGTTGCTAGGCTACAGCTCAATATTAGGGGAGCAGGATTGACTGCTGGCTCGCCAACATCTCCAAGGGAAATGAAGATGAAACGGTGCCTTTCTTTAGTGTGTGTGTGTGTGACACACACACACACACACACACACACACACACACACACACACACACACACACACACACACACACACACACACACACACACACACACACACACACACACACACACACACACACACACACACACACACACACACACACACCTGCTTTCACCAGCTTGATCACTCTAAAGTCCATTAAGTGTTCCTTTTTCATTCCTCTCTAATATTAATACTTTGCATGATAACAGAGTCTGTGTGTGTGTTAATGTGTGTGTGTTAATGTGTAAACCCGCTGACTCATAGAACTGAATCACCTGACCCGCTTCCTGCTCAGGTGAAGGGAGTGCCTCATCCTTGGCTTAAGAAAAGAACACAGGAGGAGAGTGTGTGTGTTGGTGTGAGCAGTTGTGTGGTAAGATTGTTGAAGGGACGGGTGGGCCGTGGTTGTTATGTCATACGACTGGAGTGCAGAGAAAGAAGCCTACATAAATGTGTCAACGCTCAGGAGAAGCTGAACTTGCTGACAGCTGAAATAAAAAAAACAGGGAAAAAGATTGAGTGACACAAAAAGAGAAGCAGAGGAAGTCAGGATCTGTTGTGTTCAAAGTGCCAAAAAAAAAAAATCAGAGAAAGAAAAGACACGGACACAGATCGACAAGCAGAGAGCGAGAGCCGCCCTCTTCTTCAGGCTGAGCCTGGTCTAACACGAGGGATGTACGAGGGCTGTGGGCAGCAGACTAATGCGAGGCAGAGATGCCTTTTGATGTGATAAACACAATTTTGTTTGATTCATGTTTGGCTGGGTCAAAAGGCTGGTTTGTACCCTCTTTATCACACAGGCAGTCAATTATGAGACTGGCACAGCCCTCAAAACAGACACAGACAGCTGAGTCAAAAAGTCAGAAAATGCATGATAATATACAATAATATACTTGTTTGTTTTTCTATGTTTTTGGGGGGGGTTATCGCCTTTAATAGATAGGACAGTTCACAATTAATTCATGTACATGTAAAAGTGGAGAAGTAGCCTATGCCAGGCCAAAAATATGCCATGCCTGTTTTCTGACCAAATTTCAATTGTAGTTATTAACTCTTAAAGGGGACATAGCATGCAAATTCCACTTTGTTAGTGCTCTACAGGTTAATGTGGGTATCTGGCATGTCTACCAACCCAAAAACTCTGGGAAAAAAAACACTCGCGCGTTTTGTTATAGTTCCTCTAAGTCAGAAATGTCATGCTTGAGTGACTCGATTGAGCTTCCTGGGTTTTGTGTCGTAACAAGGAACTGGAAGTCTCCCTACATGGCCTTGGCCCACCCCCCCCCCCCCCCGTCCCCCCACACTCGTTACGCCGGGTTTACACCGGAGGCAGCGCCGTTCCCAAGCGTGCAGCCGCCTGGCTGTTCACACGGGACTCGCATTTCTCCGCGCTGGTCAGCCCGCGATTCACTCACATGTGGCATTTGTCTGGATCGTTGGGACTGGGAGGCTGCAGCAGCTGCTCGGGCGCGCCCGCTCGCTCTCCCATGCGTGAGCTGGAATTTGTGTCAACGCCACACAGCCAGCAGTGTGGAAGACTTCCGCAGTGTTCAGCACTACTGTAACACTGGCACAGAGCCCCCCCACTCGTTACGCCGGGTTTACACCGGACGCGGAAGCGCTGCTGCGAGGCAGCGCAGCGCCGTTCTCAAGCGCACAGCCGCCTGGCTGTTCACACGGGACGTGCATTTCTCCGCGCTGGTCAGCCCCATAGACTGTATATATAAGGTCAGCCCGCGATTCTGCTTTCTCCGCTTGTTGTTGTACCCGTTGAATGTCAGGGTTCGGGGGTAAATGATGGTCTTCATAGCCCCCCCCACCCCTCTCTTTCTCTCTCTGTCTGTCTGCTTGTGTGCTTATAGTGGATTGGATTGGGAAAATTAAAACTCCAGGACAACAGAAGGGGAATACAAAGTATGGGATGCATATTTGATAATTTATATCATATAAAATATGTAATTTATATCGTTTAAAATCATGGGGGGAGAGGGGGGAGGGGGGAGCTGGCTCATTAGCATTTAAAGGAACAGGCACTCAAAACAGGTCACTCTGTGGAGGGCTGTTTTATACAGGGTAAAAAGGGTGCTGTTTTAAATGATCCTTGTGGTATTTTGACCAAAGTATGTTACAGACATTTCATTAAGACCCCCAAGGAACCATATCAACTTGTGGTAAAATGGGCATGCTATGTCCCCTTTAAGTAGCCCTGAGGTGTTGTGAAACATCCTTTCAAACTTTCAGCAGTCTTTGCGCAAGACAAAACAAGTTGAAGCATCAGATTAATGTGAACCTGAAGTGCTTGTTGAGGTGTTGTAATATTACATGTTTCAATTAAAGTGAAAAGAGTAGAACGTCCTGCACAGAAGACATCACAAATATGATATTGTGGGTCTTTTCAGATACTTTATGTTTAGGTTGGCTGTAAACAAAGCATGTCCTGCATCTTTTCTCTGTGGCATACAGTATCCAGAAGGGACACTCGACACACTTCATCCACTGTCACAAAGAAACTGACTTCAGTAAGAAGAATAAACTAAAGCTAAATAGCTTTGAATCACATCATTATCTCATGAGCTGCTCCGGAACTCTGGCCGATATTACAGAGATCTAACGCTTTATTAGCGACTCGGAATCTGTGCTCATAGACAGCGGAATTACAACTTGGTGAATGCACAACAAAGCACAGCTGTTAAAGAACAGCAAGCACTCAGACATGAAACTGCAGTCAACTCGACTTGACTGGGAGAGCCAGAGGGAACTCAGTCCTGCAGTGCTGTGTGACTGCTAACCATGGGACCTACTTCTTGAATATCTAGTTATTTCCTTATTCCTGTAAGCCTCTTATCTGACTTTGAAGAAGTTTCTTTCCTGATTAACCAACAGCCACATGATACAGTGTCTGATTTACTGTTAATACCTTCTAAGCCGTTTTTTTTTTTTTTTAAATCAGCTGATTTACAGAAACAGCCTTTTACAGCTACTACCTCCCTGCAGTCTTCCAGAGGACAGACGGGGACAAGGGGTCACACCATGCAAACTGTCATCAAATCTATATAACTCAGCTCACATAGTAAGTTGACCGTTATAGTTTGAATTCATGTCGGGAATTGTCGTTAACCACATCCTGCTCCACACACATGTCAGCAAGCATAATTAGCTGGCGTCTGTTTTGCTCTGCTCAGATTAAATGAGATCTCAAAGTTAATTTCTGTGCTGGTCATGAAAACAAGAGGAATAAAACAGAAAAATCTGTTCAAGTCGTCTGTTGCACATTATAGTAAGAAAAAAACAGGTTGTGTTTTAAACCCTTTTGCTTTTACTTTCTGTCACATGCGACACTGTCAGCTAAAATTTGGTAAAACTTTCTTCAAAGGAAGCAGTACCAGTGACAGAAAGGTCTCAGTAAATTACTGCCTTTGATTATCCCGCATACACACTCAGAGTCTGGCCACTTTCCTGCATGCAGAATCTTTATGATCGAGGGTTTCCTGTTTAACTTGCCTGCTTCCTCATTTAAAGGTTCTTATTTACAGAAGGCCACTCAGTGAAGGGGTTGATAGTGTCAAGTGGAAGAGAAGTGCTGACAGAGATCTAGCGCACAAGTCAGTAGCTAAGAAACAGTAACTTTAAGTTGCTGGTGGCTGTACCAAGATTGTTCATCAGCACTTAGAAATCTCTGCAGAACCAACAACTTAATTTAGCACAAACAGAACACACACACACGTCAGCTTTGACACAGGAGGAGCATGCCACACTAGAAGCCTGGTTTATTCTTCTTTGTGACGGATTTACACTGCTCCGGGTGTTTTACTTCCGGCCTTTTTATTTTTCCTAAGCAAACAATCTCCCTCTCCTCTCTTCGCCATTTGTTTGTCTTGCAGCAGGAAGTATACAGAAGCAACCTACTGGATGAACTTTTATTTCTCCCTCATCGACAAACAAAAATGCCCAAATATGATGTCAACATTATTTACACTGTTTAACACTGTGCAACTCCTCCTCCACATCCTGTTCTTGATCAAAACAGTTGAATGGCACTACCATCCGCCTTGAACGCATGTGTGTATAAGGCAGCAACTAACAAATATAGCCAATATACAATGTGCGTTCAGGGTGTGCATCAACCATCTGGGTTTTTCATTTCATTTACTGTCATTCAAAATTTGAGAAGTTGGTTGGAGCAAATGTTTGAACTACACAGTTTCAGCTCTTTATATGTTTATGTACTGAATGTTTGTGAGACCCCAATACAGACGCTCTCTTGGCAATCCAGCACCAAAGACACAGAGTGTAATGTCTGTGGTGTTATGAAAGGACAAAAGGAGGAGATGACGAGAGACGTCGCGGTTCTTAAGTATAGATGGAAGGAAGTGTGGGAAGTGAGGTTAGACGGATGGACTGATAAACATTGTTTACATTCAAAAACGCCTTATCTCAAATTTTCTGTGAGGCCTTCACATTATAAGCTGGGAAAATGTATTTAAATGAAAACAGGATCGTGAAAATAAGATTTGTTTACGCATGGTTTTTCTTGTAAATCTATTTTTCAAATTTCACGAGATAATGAATTAATGCACACTAGAAGCCTGGTAGGAGATGTAACTGTAGTGTAAATGTAAACAGCCAATTCCTCTAGGCCACGTGCACTGTAAAAAATGTGCTTATTTCATTATCATTACAAAGATACAGTGTGGAATAATACAGTTATCGTCAAAAAGAAGCCCTGAATAAGCAAGTTTTATCAGCTGAAGAAATTCACAGATACTGATCAAGGAATATACAGATACTGCCAGTAGGAGTCGAATCTCGGCTGTTGATAATCAGTACACTGATAGTCTGTTCATAGGCTGCAGAGCATAAACATGCAGGAGAGCACCCACTCACACCTACAGATTGTGGGCCGGCGTAAGCATAGAAACCATGCGCCTTATAAAACGCCTACAAAAACATCAAGTCACTGCTACTAAACTTTCTTTCCTCCACATCTCCAACTATGATATTATGAAGTCTGATCTGATCATCCCTCCACTCGGCTCCCTCAGTAGTCTTCACCTACTCTCGTTATGTCTTCGTGTGCCTGGGATTTTTCAGGCGGGTTTGCTTGGATTTTTCTTTAAATCTGTTTTGATTTCAGTGGCTCCCATTTAAACGTGAAACTCCTGCACGGCTGCCGACAATCACAGCATAAGGTTGTAAAGTTGTTTGTTGATATGATTCTTTCTTGGCTGTTCACAATGCTGACAGCATACTTTGTGACTTGAAATATGCAAAGGAAAAATTACAGCAATAAATCAGGATAGAAGTTGAACTATGATCTTCCAAAGTAACCGATTAAAGGTTTTAATGTTTCTGCCTGCTTTTTGGGGATATGCCACTTCCCTTTCCAATTAAAGCTGGGGTTGGTAATCCTGGAAAAGCAACTGATACACCCCTTCCCATCGGCCCTCTCGTCGAAGCCATGCCCATAAAACACATGAATGATCACTGCCTGAAAACTGCTAGATGCGCATGCTCAGGCGGGGCACGCACAGACAGATAGTTCGGTTAGTGCCAGACAGATACACCAGCCAATCATTTCATTTGGTCTGAGTGAAGTGATTTTTGTCCTTTAAGGGCCACAGACCGGCTTCTTATTGGGACCTGAAGAGGATTTCCACAAACAAGATAAAAAAGTGTTTCAGGAACAACTTACCGAGTTAAAGTCATGCGATGCCTTATGTTCTTCACCATTTAGGTTTATTTTACTCCAAAGTATAGATGCTGTTTGGCACATAGTAGCCACATTTGTGAGGCTCAAGTCTCCAGTCCATTATAAATCAATTACAGCTTCTGTATGCTATTAAGTTACTCTAATATCAGCATTCACCACAACTAATCGATAACTCTTTTCTTCCCATTGTGAACGGGTTACCCTCATCTCCTCTTAATTCATCATCATCTCTCCTTACCTTGACCGGAGGGCCTGCCAGGCGGCGTCTACATCGGCATACAGGTTCTTCTCTGAGGGCTTCCCGGAACTGGCCCCGTAACCCGAGTAGTCGTACGAGAAGACGTTGCAGTTGATCCGCGAGCCAAGGCCGATGTAGAAGCTGCTCATCTGGCCCAAATCCACTGCGTTTCCGTGGGAGAATAATAGAGTGTACTGGGCGCTGGGAGAGCAGCGGACAAACATGCAGGCAATGCGGTTCCCTCTCGAGGTGCGCGTCATGAAGCACTCGATGGCGTCCTTCTCACGGGCCGAGTACTGCCAGTCGGCGCGCTCAGAGAGGTGCAGCGTCCATTTGCTGCCGCTCTCGTCGCACATGAGGCTGTAGGTGGGCTCCGGGGGCAGGAAGGCCAGCTTGGAGGCGATCTTACTGGGGCATGGCGGACAGCAGAACAGGCAGCATAGCTCACTGAGGGATAAGTGATTCATCCTCAAAAAACTGTGGCAAGAGAGGGAGAGAACAGTTAAAACAGAAACAGACAAACTTCATTACTGAATTAAATCAAAAAAGTGCCTTCGAGAACTAAGAATGAGAAAAACAGACATAATCTCATAAAACAACAATATCTGGGTTGTCTCAGACAACTGTAATTTGTCACTGCATCCGCTGCAGACTGATCACAAGGAAAACACCACAAGAGCAAATTCGTGCCATACAGCTTGTGGATTATGTTCTATCTCAGAATACAAACACTTGTCTTTGTTTAGTTTAAAACCCCCAGGGGTTTACAGAATTTAGGGCTAAAGCCAGGCTGCTGTTGTCTTTTTAAAAAAAAAAATACACCATCAATTCTCTTCACCAGAACGCATGGCTCTCTTCACCCAGGATAATAAGAAAATATAGTCCTGACCCCAATTGAGTGGTTGTTCTCATTCTGCCTCGAGGCTCCAAAACCACTCAGACCGTATAGACTTAAAAGACCTTGTTGTTCCATCCAGCACCTGGACCTAAGGCTACCGCTTAGATATCCCAGGTGCTTTTTGAAATGCAGTAGCCAGCACTGGAGATGTCAGCAGAGCTTGTTTTGGTGACACTGGTTGGTCAGGATAAACAAAAGGTTGAAATTCCAAGTATGCTTTAAATGTATCCCTTGGTTTTACATTGAAATTGGACTCCTTTAGTGTTTTTTGAATAGGGAGAAGCTGATCATAATGTCAGGTTATGACAATGTGTGGAGGATGAAGGTACTAGAAGACAGACATTACACCCTGCTATTTCAACTTTGCAAATACATCAATTAATTAGTCTATGTGAACACGACTGTATCCCCGCAACACAAAGCACTTTTTCTCCACCCTGTCAAGTTTAATTGGGTCCACTTCATTTCAACTCCTGCCATAGATACTTGATTATCTTGGGGTCTAGACCTGACCGATACATGACACCATCAGTGACTACATTTACATCAAGAGCAATATTCAGACAATTGACTTTATTCTGAATAAGATATTATTTCGATTATGGTGTTGCCAATAAAATATACCATTCAAATCCTGTTTAAATATTACAGAGCATCGCCCGACTAGGACTCAAGTCAAACATATGTCCTACAGTTGTTTACACTCAAATCCAGGGTAATTGTCATCAAGCAGTTGGTAGCTGATGTATGTTGATGTCGCAAAATGCTATGAAAACTCCAATAGGACTTTATAATGCTATTCAGACATGCGTGTCTTGTTTACATAATGTGACTTAGCTCAGAGTACTCCACATGTATTAATTAGAATTTTTGCTTATTCTGTGTATGACCTTATTCGGGTTTAGGTAATCAGAAAATAAGCTGTTTACATGGCAGTGCGTCATTCAGACGATTGACTTAATCAGGTTAATACCAGAATATTGGTTTGCACGTAATTGAAATGCAGGTTTGAAGCCCTTCAGCTTATATAAATTCAAGTTATTATTATTAATGTTAGGAGCTGGTATCTAGCAGTAAGGTAAACCCTCTCCCTAGTGGCCACCTGCATAGTTTCTTTCATTTTAGCCTCCTAAAGCTTTTCAGGTTGTGCTGCAGGAAAGCATCCAAAAACATAATGCAGTCTCCACATCTTTAACGAGGAGATGGAAGTGTTTCTACTGCAGGGCTTCTGCAGATTAACTCATTAGAATTAAGACTTTTAAAAACCATTGTGAAATTTACGACCCACGTCAAGCATGACGGACTCAGTATCGGACTCCCAGAATTTATTTACAATACTGGTGTGCAATGTTTGGATTGTAGCAAAAACTCAAGTTTGATCTCAGACTATGGAGCCTTCTCCATATTTATTTTAGTCTTTCTGGCGTCATGTGGATGATCGATGAAGGACCCAGACAGTTGCTGCCTGTCTCCCTCCTTCATTCATTGACCTCTGGCAACTTGGAGCTACAGATTTAACATAGACTCTGTGGTGACCTTCATCATCAGGATTCATCTGTCATGCTTAATTTCACTCACTGCCCCGAGCCGATAGCTGCACATTCATGGTGTCTGAAAGTTTTGTGTATCACTCTCCTAATTGACATCCCCCGCCCCCAACAACCTTGTGATGGGTTTGGTTTTGAATGGACATATGTCTTCATGGTGCAGTTGAACAAGAACACTGGACTACCAGCAGTGAGGCCCTGCAGATACACTTTGTATTAACCCTACATCCCACCTTCATTACACACACGTGACTCCATGGGCCCAGTCATGTGAAAAACTGGTTGTACCTGATATGGTTCAGGGTGAATGCATTTCTTATAAACCATGTTCTACAATATGCTGTGACATCCCATAAGGAGCGTGTAACAGCCAAACACACATCGGAACCTATTTGCTTCCCATATTCCCCCAAAATAGCCCATAATCCTGCAGCCATGGAGGCAGAAGGGAGCCCCGCAGCGATTTATTGCAAAATGGTGGTGAAGTAATAGGGAGATTACACTGACTCAAGGCTGCGGTTGGTGTGTGTGGAGGTTTCATTCCCAGAGGCTACACGGATTCCACTGACGGGCCAATTAATCCGCGACACTAAACGAGGAAGGGTGTGTGTGTGTGTGTGTGTGTGTGTGTGTGTGTGTGTGTGTTTCTCCTGAACAGCGGACGGATGACAACATTACCTGGATGGAGGCTGGACGCCGCTTTCGTTTTTCCTTTCTGTTCTGACGTGACAGTGTCGGTCGCCGTGGTCACAGACGCTTTCCTTGCACCGGGACAACGGGACTTATCTTCTTCTCGACGCCGGGATTGACGCGGCTGTCCCTCGGCCAGATGATGCTCCGTTCCTCCGCCCGGGGTTTATTTATCAGGAACTCTGAAGTGTTGGCTCCACCACAGCTGAGAGTCGCTGTGAGCGGTTAGCGGCGGCGGCGGCGGCGGCGGCTCCTCCTCCGGTCCGGGGCTGAAGTGTCGGTCCTCCGCTCGGCTCCCTCAACACACGGTCCTGGACGACAGCGAGGCCGACTCGGGGAAAACGTTGGAGTCCGTACAGGTCTGCAGCGACATGAACTACACAGAGTCACAGTGTTCACATCCGCTCAGGAACATCCCCGCGTCGGTTGTGAAAATCGCTCTGCTGCTTGTTGTCCTGGCTCGAGGAGAGAAGGGGGCGGTGCTCGACGGCTACATGAACCAATAGGAAAGAGGTTCAAGAAACAAACTGACCAATGATAAATAAGTGTGGCAGTTTACAGGCCGTGTCTTGTTGACTCATATGTTGATTGACGCACAGAAGAACCAATAGAAGGTTACTATTGTGAAGCACCGTCCAATCAACATCGGTTGAGGTGCTCCCTAACGTCCTGGTAAGTGACGTCATTGACATTTAACTATTTTATTGAGTGTTTGTAAATTTAAAAAAACATGTTGGATTCTTTTAACGTAATTCTACGATAACAAACATAATTTCCTTGATTTATTTAGTTTTTTAGAAAAAGTGGATGCGTGTTTCGACTTCCTGGACCTTTTTTGAGGGGCGGGACCTACTCGTACTACTTCCGGGTCAGTGTGTGTTCCGGCATGGTGTTGAGGTTGTGGGATTTGTTGAAAATAACATGTGCGACTGAAAAGTGTGAAATAAGATGAGTTCTCAGAAAGGTAACGTGTCGCGTTCGCGAGCCCAGAAGCATCAGAACGCGTTTGCCTACAAAAACAACAAGTACGGAGCGACTTCTCAAGTGAAGGTGCGTGAGCGTTCACGATCTTTGTTGCTGAAGCGATGAGTTTTCACGACTTGTGTCATATTAGATTTGTCAGAGCCATTTTTTTTATAACGTTATCATTATAACCGTTACCGTATTCTGTTTGTATGTATGTATGTCTTCGTTGTAGGTGGCAAACTCAAAGATCCACGAGGGCCTGTGTCTACACTGCAAAGGGGTTCTCGAGTGGAAAGTCAAGTACAACAAATACAAATCACTGACACAGCCCCGGAAATGGTGAGAGTACTGGATCATTACACACATGACTGTATCTGTATCACACATGTGAACTGACCCCACCTCTTCATGTGGTCTTCTCTCAGTGTCAAATGCTCTGAGAAGACTGTGAAGGATGCATACCACATCCTTTGTAAGCCCTGTTCTCTTCAGCTGGAGATCTGCTGCAAGTGTGGGAAGAAGGAGGACATTGTTGTTCCGTAAGTATTCCTGTACAAATACGTATGTTCTGATGCCATTTCCCCCTTCCTGATGTTATAATAATAATAACTTTATTTGTAAAGCACTTATCTAAACAAGGTTACAAACTGCTTCACAAAATCCATGGCAAAAAAAAATGACTGAATAATATTAAAAAGGTATTCCATTCAGTTCAATTTTAAGCGACAAATCATAACATATTAAGTTCGAGACCTATAGATTCTGATACCTGGACCTTGGACAACACCGATTAGATACCAGTGCATTAACAAAAAACGTATATCATGTATTTCAACAGTTGTATGTTACTAACCCTGTATGCAAGTGGTGATTACTATCATTGTTGTGTGGCCTAGCTCAGATTAAACCCAATGAAAAAGAAATGCATACAGAGAACGAACTCTATAGAACTACTTTTTATTATCTAGTTTGACGGTCATATCTGAAAAAGGACACGCATGAATACACTCAGGAAAAATTACCTCTTTTAGATATCTGTTAAAAGTGCAGCTACAGTATATAGAATAAAAGATGTTACAAGTTGTAACAGTACAGTAACATTATAAAACAGTGCAGCAGCAACTTCAAAGATAAATAAATCATCCAACTAAATACAAACTGTTAAAATGCACCTGCAATTTATAAAAATACACATTGTCTGTATCTTTCATAGTAATAATGTAAAACACCAGTGCAACAGCAACTTCAAGTCTTGGCAAACTGTGCCGTGGTTCTAAATCTTCAAATAAACTGAGAAATCCCACAAATTCAACAAAAGCCAGGGGTTGGTCGTCCAGAACAATGAACTTGATACGTTTTTTAGTTCTCTTTCTTTCTTTGGGGCTGTCTTTCTCGAATTAATTGCACAAATCCCTTCTACTTTGCCGTTCTAAAAATGGTTCTTGCCGCCAGCAGTGCAGCACAACTGCTGTTGTGGAGCGGAAAAGAAAATTACATATTTAAATAGATAGAGAGATGTACTTTATTGATCAAAAGCACCAAATTGGGAAATTATTTTGTCACAGCAGCATGTAAAGGGAATTGCACATAGAGCGAAGAACAACAGACTAAATACAAAAGACAAAATAAGAGACTGCATGCAAAATAGCAGTAGTTGTTTGCCAAGATAACGTTATGAACATGACTGAAAAAAACCAAGAGGTGGTATTGGATCGGTACGTAGATTTGTGTACCCGGCATTTTCGGCTGCATATGAGGCATTTCTGTGGCTGGTATCAGTATTGGAACATCTCTACTACAAATGATTAATGTCTATGATTTTATTTTGTTTTCTGGCCATACATTAATTGTTATCATGGAAAACATCTGCTTCCATTGAGAGTTACCAGTTTTATGTTTTTATACCAACATTGCCTTCAGAGACTCATAAAGAAGCCATTCATATTGAAAGCTCTCACTTTATATATGAACTAAACAATTGTAAGAAAGGCTGCTTGTTTGCCCTACATGTGGAGGTTGGATTAAATTACATTTTATGTTCATAAATTAAATTTTTTATTCTTCATCAAGCACATGCAGTAATGTCTAGTGCAAGACTGCCACCTTGTGGACCAAGAGTTGCATTACAACTGCTTCTTGGCAACTTGGTTCAGTCTTCTGAATTATTATTTTATAGCCTTCTTAAAAAAAATGTCAGTTTATTCCCAGGTATCATTGTATTTATGTCTATTGTTACATCATGACATTATGATTATATTTTTCCTCTCTCTCTTGTAAGAGCACAAGTAACATGATAACATCGCTCACTGCCTCATTTTGATTTTCTCTTCCTGTGTAGCATAAACTCTGACCTGGACAAGGAAGAGCCAGAAGAAGATGGTGAACAGACAGAGAAAGGAAGTGAACGAGGGAAGAAGGACAGGGACAGCGATGATGATGATGATTTTGATGATGACCTTGACGATAAGGGTGATGAAGACTTTGACAGTGACTCGAGTCGAAAGAAAACACAGAACGGGTCTGCTGCGCTGCCAGATGTTTCCAGAGTCCATTTTAAAGAATAAAAACTAAGAGGTTTCCACGTGGACTTTTTATCGCCAAAATGTTTTTCTAATCATACAATTCTGAAGTTTGTGACCACACTCAAATTAACTAATATTGCTATTTTTACGTTGAGTACCATCACCAGTGTTCGGTTAACTTTGGAGTGCAAATGAAAAGTCAGTTAAATATTAATTTGGGTTACCGAGAAAATAAAGTCATACATCAGGCTTGTTGAATGAGTAGCCAGCTCAGCTAGAGGGCGGGCTTGACCAGAGTGATGAGGAACAGATACCACTCCCCTCTCATTCACCAGCCCTGGCTTATCATTGGTCAGCTCAATCGCTGGCTTTGGAGAGGATGACCTCATCCGATCTGTCTTTCCTGAATTTCTTCCTTCCTCGTCAAAATATCACCGTAGTGATGAGTTCCCAGGTTTGGGTCAGTCAGCCTTGATCGGATCCCGTACAGGAAATTCAATAAATTAAGTCAAATTCATTATTATGTTTGTTTATAGTTGAGCTGTGTGTGTTGATAATTGACAGTGTAATTCACTCATTTAAACAGTTTACATCCATATTATTCCATTGGATTAAATAACTTTACATTTGCTCCACTACTTATTAATTTCTCCTCCTCCTCTTCTTCCTCTTTTTCTCTTGTTCTCTTTTTCATTCCTTTTGTGTGTCCTATTCATAATCTGATCTTATTCCATTTAGCATGTTTCTAACTGAAAAGATGTTCAATGTTGGATTTTATCCATCTCTACAAACAAGAAGCACTGGTTTGTCTTTTACTTCAGCAAACATTTTTTTTTGTCCATTTCACTGTCAGATATTTTGCATCTACTTTAATTTTTCTAATTTATCACATGTAACCTTTACTTGTGCATTGAGTCTTACTGTGACAGGATTCCAGTAGGAGGGGATAGCCTTAGAATTAATATTAGTCAAGTATTTTATTTTGTCTTTAACAACAAAATAAGCTAATTTCTGCCATGGGGATTCTACCTTTCCCCTCTACAATACAATTAATTAAATGGAACAAAAAATATTCAGTTGACTTCCCTCACAGTAACTATTACTTCTTATTCAAACCGACTTTACTCACTGCTTCATCTTTTCATCTTTCACAATAATCTGTTTGAAAGATCACCTACAACACGAGTCATTTTATTCTTTTCTGTTGGGTGTGAGAGTTAATCTTTGATCAAACCTTAAAGGGACACAAATTACTTTTTGTCTGGATAACTTATTCACGGTAACTTAGAACCACTTTCACCCTTCCTCCCTCTCACAGCATGAATAGCCTGTAGTTACACAGAAATGCTGTCTGGCGTGCAAGCTGCATGGTGTCATCTAAAATTTGTTACTTTTGTCACGTGAGGTTGACGAATTTGAGAAGACGTGGTGATTTTCCATATTGTAGTTCATCATTGGGGCCTTTTTTAACACGAACCACAGCAGGTACTGTTTGCTGTATTAAGTCGGTGCTACTGAATTGTATTGCAGTATACTGATGTTTGTAATATTTTGTCTGTGTATAGTACCTACATTTAACAATGGATCTTTAAAAATGTAACAAAGACATAACAGATACGCAGCTCACCAGGATTTAGAGATTATTTTTGGTCACCTCACAAATCTAAAGTAAAAGCTCTTGGTGTCGCTTTGGACTCATTTGAACTTTGAAGCACATATTAGTGAGCATTTTTTCACCTGGGAGAAATATTGTACCAAATAAATCATTTTTAGCAAGGCGGGATGCTGAGAAATTTCCTCAATCTTTATACCAGCTCCCAAAAATATTTAACTTCAGCAAAACGAGTTCAAATATGAGGAAAAGACAGCACTTCACTGCGGTTTTTCTCACCCTATGCTGACAGCTATTTTCTTTTCCAGTTGATTTTAAGATCTGTTTACTCACGTACAAAACGTTTCATGATAATGCAATTTCTTCTTGTTACATTTTGGACATTATAATCGTTTTTCCCCCAACAAGAGCCCTCAGGTCCTCTGATGTTGATCTTTAGGGTGTTCCTGAAGAGGCCCATAAATATCATGAGGAAATTTGGGGTTCCACAAACAGTGTGGAACCCCATGTCCTGTTACATTAGACACACAAGCTCTGTCAACATTAATTGAAAATCAACTGATGGCCTACAGGCTTTTAATTAGTTTGTTTTCTGCTTCCATATTTACAATTCATAATTTGTATTATATAAAGCCCCTTAGTCTAGTTTTTAATGCCAATTTATTTTATGAATGCAAGGGTCTATATAAATAAAGTTATTATTTTGACATACTGCAATCCTTGAATTATTAGACCACACCCTTAAGGTTTGCAGATTTTCCTTTAGCCAATTCCTAAACACACTGACCTGTTGTTTATTTAAATACGTTTCACATTGGAGGATAGTGTTTGGTTGGACATATTTTTTTTAGAAGTGAACAAAGACAAAAAAATATAACATAAATTATATGAAATAAAAATCAAAGAGAAATGGGTACCTCAGTTTACAGGTATAGGGTAAATCACAGTGTACAGAAACACACATCTGTTAGCTTTTAAAAGAAAATGGACTTGATTGTGATTGTATTTTAGCTTTTATATTTTATTTTTATCACAACATTAAACTATAAACTGACCTATTTCTCCAGACTACTGCTGATCTGCTGTGCTTGATTTTTACTTTAATTAGTTTTTGTTCCAATGACTTTAAACTGTAATAGTAGCAAAAACATCCTCACAGTTTTATAACCCAGGTGTTGTCTGTTTATTTGCCTCATTGTTGCTGTTACTTACAATGAGCACTTCATAATGACACTGTGATTTAAACAAAGACTGTCAAGTGCGGTCACATGTTTAATATGAGGAAAGGTCTCAAACAACATGTTGAACTACAATATTCACAACGTATAGGTAAACTGCACTACAACAAAGAGGAACAAGCTAGTATGTACAGGGATATAACTGGGGTGTGACCTTGTTATTGTGAAATTCGAATCCACTTTCAGGAAAAAGTAACTTATTTTAGGCAACTTCTTGACATCGACCTCCTGCTGTCACTCAACATAGCCTTCTTTAAAAAAAAGTCAGTTTATTCCCAGGTATCATTGTATTTATGTCTTTGGTTACATCATGACATTATGATTATATTTTTCCTCTCTCTCTTGTAAGAGCACAAGTAACATGATAACATCGCTCACTGCCTCATTTTGATTTTTGATTTTTGAAGAGCCAGAAGAAGATTGTGAACAGACAGAGAAAGGACGTGAACGAGGGAAGAAGGACAGGGACAGCGATGATGATGATGATGATGATGATGATGATGATGATGATGACTTTGGTGACCTTGACGATGAGCATGATGAAGACTTTGACAGTGACTTGAATCAAAAGAAAACACAGCACGAAATACATTTTAAAGAATAAAAACTAAGAGGGTTCCACGTGGACTTTTTATCACCAAAATGTTTTTCTAATCATATAATTCTGAAGTTTGTGACCACACTCAAATGAACTAATATTACTATTTTTACGTTGAGTACCATCACCAGTGTTCGGTTAACTTTGGAGTTGTGGCTAAAAGTGCAAATGAAAAGTCAGTTAAATATTCATTTGGGTTACCAAGGTAATAAAGTCATATACCAGGCTTGTCAATGAGTAGCCAGCTCAGCTATAGGGCGGCTTGACCAGAGTGATGAGGAACAGATACCACTCCCCTCTCATTCACCAGCCCTGGCTTATCATTGGTCAGCTCAATCGCTGGCTTTGGAGAGGATGACCT
The DNA here is from genome assembly GCF_009819705.1 of Hippoglossus hippoglossus. Taxonomy (NCBI): domain Eukaryota; kingdom Metazoa; phylum Chordata; class Actinopteri; order Pleuronectiformes; family Pleuronectidae; genus Hippoglossus; species Hippoglossus hippoglossus. The sequence continues at coordinate 14,669,417 of NC_047159.1, read as the reverse complement.
CGTCTGATCTCTGTCTTCTTGAATTTCTTCCTTCCTCTTCAAACTATCACCATAGTGATGAGTTCCCAGCATGGGTGAGTCAGCCTTGATCGGAAAAGTAAATTTTTTTACTTTTGTCATGTGAGGTTGACGAATTTGAGAAGACGTGGTGATTTTCCATATTGTAGTTCCTCATTGGGGCCTTTTTTAACACGAACCACAGCAGGTACTGTTTGCTGTATTAAGTCGGTGCTACTGAATTGTATTGCAGTATACTGATGTTTGTAATATTTTGTCTGTGTATAGTACCTACATTTAACAATGGATCTTTAAAAATGTAACAAAGACATAACAGATACGCAGCTCACCAGGACTTAGAGATTATTTTTGGTCACCTCACAAATCTAAAGTAAAAGCTCTTGGTGTCGCTTTGGACTCATTTGAACTTTGAAGCACATATTAGTGAGCATTTTTTCACCTGGGAAAAATATTGTACCAAATAAATAATTTTTAACAAGGCGGGATGCTGAGAAATTTCCTCAATCTTTATACCAGCTCCCAAAAATATTTAACTTCAGCAAAACGAGTTCAAATATGAGGAAAAGACAGCACTTCACTGCGGTTTTTTTCACCCTATGCTGACAGCTATTTTCTTTTCCAGTTGATTTTAAGATCTGTTTACTCACGTACAAAACGTTTCATGATAATGCAATTTCTTCTTGTTACATTTTGGACATTATAATCGTTTTTCCCCCAACAAGAGCCCTCAGGTCCTCTGATGTTGATCTTTAGGGTGTTCCTGAAGAGGCCCATAAATATCATGAGGAAATTTGGTGTTCCACAAACAGCGTGGAACCCCATGTCCTGTTACATTAGACACACAAGCTCTGTCAACATTAATTGAAAATCAACTGATGGCCTACAGGCTTTTAATTAGTTTGTTTTCTGCTTCCATATTTACAATTCATAATTTGTATTATATAAAGCCCTTTAGTTTAGTTTTTAATGCCAATTTATTTTATGAATGCAAGGGTCTATATAAATAAAGTTATTATTTTGACATACTGCAATCCTTGAATTATTAGACCACACCCTTCAGGTTTGCAGATTTTCCTTTAGCCAATTCCTAAACACACTGACCTGTTGTTGTTTCTTTAAATACATTTCACTTTGGAGGATAGTGTTTGGTTGGACATATTTTTTTAGAAGTGAACAAAGACAAAAAAATATAACATAAATTATATGAAATAAAAATCAAAGAGAAATGGGTACCTCAGTTTACAGGTATAGGGTAAATCACAGTGTACAGAAACACACATCTGTTTTTAAAAGCTTTTAAAAGAAAATGGACATGGTTGTGATTGTATTTTAGCTTTTATATTTTCTTTTTATCACAACATTAAACTATAAACTGACCTATTTCTCCAGACTACTGCTGATCTGCTGTGCTTGATTTTTACTTTAATTAGTTTTTGTTCCAATGACTTTAAACTGTAATAGTAGCAAAAACATCCTCACAGTTTGATAACCCAGGTGTTGTCTGTTTATTTGCCTCATTGTCACTTACAATGAGCACTTCATAATGACACTGTGATTTAAACAAAGACTGTCAAGTGCTGTCACATGTTTAATATGAGGAAAGGTCTCAAACAACATGTTGAACTACAATATTCACAACGTATAGGTAAACTGCACTACAACAAAGAGGAACAAGCTAGTATGTACAGGGATATAACTGGGGTGTGACCTTGTTATTGTGAAATTCGAATCCACTTTCAGGAAGAAGTAACTTATTTTAGGCAACTTCTTGGTACAGAATGTTCTCAATCAAGATTTATACACATAGACTTCTCTCCCTGTGGCCTACGACCCAAAAGGAAATTTGATGATTATCAGGAACCCAACTAAAAAACATAAGGATCCCCTTGAACTTGAACCTCTGGATTAGAAAGATACCCGTGTGACGATGACAGGGACCCTCACGGAGTTACTCATCCTCCATAGAGTAGACTCACTAAAAAAGGAGATTCACAAAATATAGTTTAATGTAACAGACGGATAGATGAATGGATACAGAGAACTTTTTATTCAGAGAAGGTGTATGACAGTTTCATACCAACAGAGGTATTGTCTTCAAAGATGGCCACTTTTTTCAATATTTTATTTTAGATATATAAGAAAGGTATAATGAAAGAAATAACAAGAGACAATGAGAAAGAAAGAAAGACAGAACAAAGATAATAATTAATAAAATAAAGGATTTAAACAATAAGTCGCGACTTGTGTTTTCACGACCTGAGCCTGTAAGTAACTGTTTAGTAATTGTGTTTTTTTTACTGTGGATCTTCCAACGGTGATGTAGCGAGGCTATTCCCGCTTATTAATAATATACTCAAGTTACTCATGTTGTTTTCCAGCTGCCTGTAAGACGTACTATGACGTACTATGAGCCAGTATGAAGGAACTTCCCGTACATCCAACCGGACCTTGCAGTCGGCTGCGGTTAGAGACTGTGTAAGTCATACAGTTATTTATTTATTTTTTAATCTAAAAAAAAAAACAACCTTGTGCTTAAGATTGAAAGGTTCTTTATTAATTAATTAATTGGATCTGGAGTGACTCTGCAAACCTGTGCACATACTGAACTTTCATTCATTTCAGTAATTCCATGACATTAACATGACAATTGAAAATGAATGGATTACCTTGCACAGACATTCATTAGGCTACATACATTTACGCAGGAGAGCTGGACAGCCAGAGCGCGGGTTCCCTTCATTTGACCTGAAGTGAAGTGATCATATAAACGCATGGGAGCTGATTAGTTTCTTGGCACAAGAGGAGCAGCATGGTAATCCTGCATTAATTGACCTCTCTGTGATACAAACCGAACAGCCACAGTTCAAAGGGTAACTCGATGTAAAGGCCGGCATCTGCGCGTCAACAGCATCTGCTGTAAAAGAAAAACGTGTACCCGCCTCCTTGTGTGACTCCTCTCAGTCTTGGGAACTCTGTAACCGGGTGATATTTGTACCAAAATGACACAGTGTATTCTCAACACGCACGCAGACGCACACCCTTCCTTCTCATTGGCTGCAGATGGTGCAATCAGGTGGAGTCGTGCGTCCTGGTCAGCGCAGCTCAAAACCCCAGTGGTATCCGACTGCTGGACTCGGGCTGATACTGCTGAAGGGATGGCGCACACGCACGGACCCGCCGCCGCAATCTCGCGCGTCTACAGGGGAACTTTTATCCACTCGACGCAGAAAACGGCCGTGCAGATTCTGGAAGACGCGCTCCTGGGAGTGAACGCAGAGGGAAAGGTTTTACAGTCTTTTTTAATTATCTGATTATATGATCCGTTTTTAAGAGAAACCGCGCGGTCACCTCTTGGTATGTCGGTTTTTATTGATATCTGTTATCTGTTGGCTCACTGGGACTTTTCTGTCCGTGCGTAAAAAACAAGATTAGGCAGACGTCTGAGTTTGACCGACAGAGATCCGTCTCTAACCCTAACTTTCACAATCTATCCCAAAAGCTCTTTCACAATTTATCCCAAAAGCTCTGACACATACAACATTTTTATGATAGTCTGAAGTACAGCCTCTGCCACCAGGCTATAATAAAGGGGATTTAAACCAACAAAACATCATTAAAAACCAAAGGAAAATACATAAATAAATATATACGGTAAGGGGACATTGTGGAAATCAAATCAATCAAGACTGTAAATGAAGTGAAGCATCAACACAGTGGTGTATAGGCTGACATAAGAAATTCATTTGAAGTTGCTGATAAGATAAACATATGACAAATGAATGCTCCATTACGTAGACTGATGTTTTCATGCCTCACTGCTGCTCGACAGTTGTTATTATGTTTGATTCCAGTAACTGTTCCATTCTGCCTTCAGATTGCATTCATTGGAAAAGGTGACGAGCTGCACAAGCTTTCTCAGACATTTGGATTCTGTCCGTCTGAGGTGACTCAACTGGCACAACAGTGAGTACGATGAGGGATTTAATCACTGGATGAGTACACTTGTGTTTCACAGCAATTATTATGCAATGACCTCAGGCAGTCAGAGAGTATAGCACTTAGACTTGACAGATAGTGAGGAGATTTGAACTCAAAGTTTCACCTCTCATCCAAGAGGCGTCTTCAGTCCAGACTGACTGATGGAGAGCTGTTGTTGAAGCTCCGGGGCGTCATCTTCAAGGATGTCACCTGGTTGGTTAGTGATGCTGTCTGTTGTATTCAGTGGTCCTCTGTATACATTGCGGTCATTTAAATAAGTCCCACTCATCCATCAGGTGTAGGTAAATTACTGAGTCACGACCTAAGGGGGTTGGACTTTCATTGTTGAGCCATAGGTTGATGTAATGTTTGTTTATTTTCACTGCTACACAAGTCTGTGAATCCCTCACTGCTTTGGACTGCACACTTTTTTGGTTTTGTGGGTGTGTGATTGTTTCCATGAACCAGTTTTTGTCTCAGGGTGTTCCTGCATGGTTGTGGAAAGCACAGGAATGTGATGCTTGTTGAAGACTGAGGCTCCAGACATAAGCACATTATAAACCTGCCCTACCTGCAGGGATGGTGTTCTTCACAGATCTTGCTGCCATTATCACAAAGGTCCAGTTTTGGTATCCGCAGGCTTTAAGTGCATCCTTCAGGTGTTTGTGCTCCTGGTGAACATGTTAGTACATTTCTCTGCTTGGCGGTGAAGGGCGGTGTAGGGTGTAACTCATATTCCAGCGGGTGATGACAGTCAAAGTGTTTATCAAGAGAATTGAATTCGTTACACCACTTGAGTTCCAAAGATGAACGCGGATCATTCCCCCATATGAAGGTTGTTTATTGCAGGGGACATAAAAGCAATATCATAAACAATTTCCATGCTTGCTCCACTGCAGTGAGTTCTTCATGCCAGGCATGGTGGACACCCACATTCATGCATCCCAGTACAGCTACGCAGGCACGGCCCTGGACCTGCCCCTGCTGCAGTGGCTCAATACCTACACCTTCCCTGTGGAGTCCCGCTTCAAGGATTTGGACTTTGCCAACACGGTCTACACACGAGTAGTGGTGAGTTTGCTGGTTTCATGAAATAATTCATGTGAATTAAAGCCACACAGCAAACCAAAACTGAGCCTTGCATGTGGCAGCATGCAATGATTATGATATTGCCAAAGGGACGGTCACCCTGTGCTGTGGGGAAAAATGTAAAAGCAGTTTATCTGACAGTAAGACGCTAATCTCTGAGTTGACGAGGGTGTGAACATGTCAGTGAGATAACAATGTAAAAAGAAGAGAAGGAATTTTAACCTTTAACCTGTAATATGATCCCTGCGCATTACAGAAAAGGACACTGAGAAACGGAACAACCACTGCATGTTACTTTGCTACCATACACAGTGACGCCTCACTTCTGCTGGGTCAGATTGCAAGTAAGACATCACACACACACACACACACACACACACACACACACACACACACACACACACACACACACACACACACACACACACACACACACACACACACACATTTTGACCTAAATCTTTTTCATTTTTAAGAACTGTCCCTCTTCGGAGTGTTTTCTATCTGTGATGTGGACTATGGACTGAAATGTTGATTCGTGCTGTGAAACCATTCAGGTGACATCATGCTGGTAAAGACTTAAATATATCAAAATATCCAGCTCGTATTTTTAAATGATCACCTTGGAGCAAAAGCCTGAGTTTTTTCGGTTCATACATAAAGAGAGATGTCCCTTTGAAAAAAAACGCAATGTAAGCCTGTCAACCCAAGCACATGGTTTTCTACAAATGTCAGTTTCTCCCCAGTACATGTTAAATCAGGACCTTTGTCTTTTTCCACGTGTTTAAGCTGGACTTGTGCCATTATAAGCAGAGCTGAAATAACAATGTGCCAGACAGAGGTTGTGGGTCCTGTATTATCACTTATTTTGTTCACCTTCATGCCTTGTCCCTTATCATGTGATGTTATGCAACATTGAACAGACACACGCAAACACGCACACACACATGCACGTCTCATTTCCTAGCCCCTTACCTGAACCTTAACCATCACAACTAAATGCCTAACCCTAACCCTAACCTAATTCTAACCCTAAAACCAAGTATTAACCCTCAATCAAGCCTTTGAAATTGTGAGGAACAGCCAAAATGGCCTCCCAATGTCAAAATGTCCTCACAATGATGGTATTTAACCAAAATTGCCCCTTATAACTATAGAAAGATGCACACACACACACAGATACAGACTCTTGTACTTTTAGTGAGGACAAGCATTGGCATGGTGGATTCCCTAGACCAGAGGTCACTAACAGGCGGACCGCGGTCCGGGTCCGGACCCAGAAGCCGTCCCGTACGGACCCGGACCTACAGCCAAAACAGATGGTTATGATTTAAAATCTGACGTGGCGCTTCTATTTGTAACCGGCGCAGCTTTTGTAGTCTTTACGGTAGTGGTTTAGCGGATGAGGAAACGCACAGAACAATTGCATGCGAGTTAAGCCATCCCACGTGATACTACTCAGCCAATCAAGTCTGTGCATTCCAGGCGGTAAACATTGCGACTCTACAGTGCAGACAGATGAGAGAGTTAGAGGCAAGTTACACATGGAAAGATGGTAGAAAGAAAAAGACAGATAGAGATACAGGTAGAGAAAACAAAGGGAGAGAAACAGAGGAGTGAGACGGAGAAAGGGAGAGAAACAGGAGTGAGACGGAGAAAGGGAGAGAAACAGGGGTGAGACGGAGAAAGGGAGAGAAACAGAGGAGTGAGACGGAGAAAGGGAGAGAAACAGAGGAGTGAGACGGAGAAAGGGAGAGAAACAGGAGTGAGACGGAGAAAGGGAGAGAAACAGGAGTGAGACGGAGAAAGGGAGAGAAACAGACGAACAAAGTGGGGGAGTGGGATATAAGAGGGGAAGAAAGTGATTCTAAAACTGTTCAATTGTTGAGATGTGTTGAGATTTATTATCTGTAAAATTGGTTGAGATTTTTGAGTCAAGATGTGAAACAGAAAAAGGGAAATTCAAGCTTTTGCTCCCTTTATTTTATTTTTCTGAAGTTAAGCCCTTTATTTCAACATGTACAGTTTTCACATTTTATTTATTTTCTCTTATTTTGAAATGCAGCCCTACTTTTATTTAGTTCATGAGAGAACATTATACATATCTGCAATCATACATATATGTTCAGTTCTATGTTACGTTCTATGTCAAAGTTTTTGAATCGTACTGAATTCATTTGATTTGACAGTCAGGTATTTAGTACATGCAGATGTTGATACAACTACTAGGCTACTTAAATATATATCACACTAAATAGTTAGACATTATGATCTTCCGGACCTTTGCTTCAAGAAATTTTCTCTAACTGGACCTCTTTACATTTTAGTTGAATACCCCTGCCCTACACCCTTACCCTAACCCAAATCCTAATTCTAACCCTAAAAGGAAGTCGTAACCCTTGAATAGCTCCTGTGAGGATCGACAAAAATGTCCTCACTTTTCCATAATGATACAACCATACTGAGCACTGGCAGGTTTACCTAGTCATTTTGTGTAACCAGGTTCATTGAACCCTCACCTTTGTCCTGTTCTGAGCAGCTGTTCCATTTTGCAGAGGACTGTTGCAATTCAATGACCATAAAGTATGTGTGCGTGTGTATATGTGATTGTATTCAATTCACATTTAATCTCTTTCTGTGTGTAGCCTTATGTGTACAGTATATCCCACGGAAAGAGATTTAACAAGAGTATTTGTGGAAGGGCTGAACAACACATACACTATGATTCAGTGTGTTTTTTTTGTGAAGCACTTTGTAACCTTGTTTAGATAAGGGCTATACAAATAAATGTATTATTATTATGATGATACACACTGGTATCTGAGAACTCTGAAGTACACACAAGACACATATGATGTACAGGTGTTATTCATCTGCATTTAGCAAAGGATTGTTGATTATACTCATACAAGGACAAAACTGAACAAAAGATTTAATTGATGTGACCTTATAAAGATTAATGATTAGGTTAAAATTTCAATTTCAACAGCACCCTTCAAAACCCGTTGCATGTGTGTGTGTAAATCAGAAAAAAACAGATCATACAGATAAAAGAACAACATTAAAACAGTAAAATAAAAAAAAATTAAATAAAATGGAACAATAGAAATGGGAACTTGTATATCAAACATCTCTCAGATAGCTTGTTCACATGTTATGATCATGTCATCATGGTCATGATGTTAAGTACAGCAAGTTGTATTTTCATGCTCAATACGTCCAAAGTGAAAAAAGCTGTGACATGTTGCACGATTGTCTTTCGAACTCAGTGTGAGCTCAATCATCCTTATATTTCCTGCAGATGACTTTGGACAGCGTGCCTTGGTGGGTAAGGTGTGCATGGACACGAACAACGCTGTGAAACATTACAAAGAGACCATCCAGGAGTCGCAGGATGAAACCTGTCGGTGGGTATATGCAACCCTGCTCTACTGTGGAAGGGCAGATTAAATATATGTGTCGGCTCAAGCTGTAAAAGTAACAACAGTATCATGCATGCTGAGAACAAACACTGACCCAGCGCTGTATCAAAGTGCCTCAGCTGAGAGTCGTCATCTCTCGTTTCTGAATTGAACCTTGCTGACCGAGATGGATCCTTCTCAGTGTGTCCTTTGAGAACTCTGACCATCAGTCAGTGCCTGTCTGGACAATATCCTGAAAAATGTGCCGAGGTGCTGTATATAAGAGCACAAATTTGCTGCAGATATTTTTTGAAACTTTTCCTGCCAGCCCCCTTGTAAAATGTCAGAGAGAGCCCATGTGAGAGAATACAGCGGGACATTCTCCACAAAATTCACCGCAACAGGGCATGAAAACATGCAAACGTCACGAAAATGAAAAAAATATCTAAATCTAAAGATGTCAACTTGGAAAGACGTGATTTGAGAGATTTTGGCGATAAAGCCCGATACCGGTATCGATGTGTATAAACAAAAACACGTCAACTCGACAGCAGAATTTATATGTTACATCCTCGTGATGGAAAATTCCAGTTGTTTTGAACACAGAATTTGTGTGTCTAAAAACAGCTCTATGATGAGGCAGTTTTTAGTTTAGAATATGTTACAGACACAGATATGCCACAGATATAAGCTGTGATGCACAATAACTGACACAATGTCCGTATAAATATGAAGCAATCTAGTGGGAATTTATCAAGTTTCTCTGAATGAGGAGCATCAGCATGAGTTCTGTGGTTTCAGGGCGTCTGAGTGACATAAGACCGGAATTAGCATGATCTTGATGTTTAAATTCCTATCCTGTTCCTATTGACACCTCCCATCGGTATTACCTCTACAATACACATATGCTCATCACAGAGAGTGTACCTGTTTCTGACGACCTATTTTTAATCATTGTTTTGTTCCCTCAAGGTTCATTGCAGAGCTTTTAAACAAAAAGGTAAGGTTTTATATTATGATAAAAAGGACAATTCAACAACGCAAGTAAAACAATCACAGGTCTGCATCATATTCTTCTGTTTTCCCCTCCCAGTACCCCCTTGTGAAGCCGATAGTGACGCCTCGCTTTGCACTATCCTGCACAGGAGCCTTGCTCGGACAGCTGGGAGCAATCGCTAAGAATAACAACCTGCACATTCAGGTGAGCTCACTGTGGCAACCAAACCAGGCTGTGTCCACTGGGGACTGTTACCATGGAGACTGTTTAGTGTTTGGACCTGAGGGGGTTTACAGCAATGACATAAACAACACACTCACACATTATGCAATGCAGATGAATGAAGAACGTACTTTCAGAATAGCATTTGGATTGAGTTCATCCTGTCACTGCACTGCCTCAGGCTCTATGTAGATGCTACAGCTTTAATGGTGTTGTATTTGTACATAAATTATATTTTGAAGAGATATTATATGCAAGTGAAAAATATTTTGATAGATCAAACAAAAATCTATTTTGTGATCAATGAATGTATTTGTATGTTTGACATTATCCATATCAATATGTAATAATAACCCCCTCACACACTTTTACTCACATACACTAACACTCTTGCTTTTGTGCATTGTCAGAACACTGCACACTCACATTGTTTGTGCCACAAAATCAACCGATCGGAGAAGCTAAATTCAGAATAAAAATAGTTGGAAAATTCTGAATAAAAATTGGACACTAAGCAGTCGAACAGAAATTCATCTTCTCCAATTTATTGTTCACAGAATAATTTTATGTTTGGTCAAATGAAAAATTTTCATGCAAAATATATTTCTCTGTGCACCAACTCTAAAAATTGCTTGCTCAGGAATGAGCCACAAATATAACGTCATGCAGCTTGTGGTATTGTTTTTTTTTAAAGTAGCTGTTTCATGTCTGGTGTGTGTGTTTATCTCCAGAGTCATATCAGTGAAAACGTCGAGGAGGTGAAGCTTGTAAAGGAGCTGTTTCCTGAATCAGAGTCGTACACGGACGTCTATCACAAACACAACCTGCTCACAGACAAAGTGAGAACACATCACTGCCTGCACACACACACACACACACACACACACACACACACACACACACACACACACACACACACACACACACACACACACATCTATATACATCTATCTTAGTCCCTAGCCTCTTACCCTAGCAATAACCTAATTCTAACCACAACCCTAAAACCAAGTCTTGACTCTGAAACAGCCCAATGAAGGTGGTTCAAAAAGTGAGGACACACACACACACACACACTTTTCTGTGCAAAATAGAAACTGTATGAATAACCTAACTGCTGAACAGGGTTGATTTTATTTGTAACGGGATTGATTCACAGACAGTGATGGCCCATGGCTGCTACCTCAGTGATAAAGAGTTGGATCTATTCAGAGAGACGGGAGCCTCTCTGTCTCACTGCCCCAATTCCAACTTTGCGTAAGTATCCGGGTGTTTCTCAAGACTTGACCTACGCCCATGATGATTGACATAACACACATTTAACAGTAAAATAGCACTTAAGCCAAAAGAGTGAGGCATTATCACAAATGCCTAAATGAAAATGAAAATATACAGAGGACTCTTTATGGATCCATGTGCTAAAATAGGTTGCAGCAGCATAAAAGTACTGAATCTATCAACTGATAAGAAATGAATCCAGTAATCATGTCATTGTATTGGTCATCTCTCTCTCTCTGTCTCTCTCTCTGTCTCTCTCTCTTTTTCCAGATTGTGCAGTGGAATTTTAGATGTCCGCAACGTCCTGAACCACAAAGTGAAGCTGGGGCTGGGAACAGGTGGGAGCAGATTCCCTTTTTGCACATTTTCAAGTGCCATGCTGCTTTTTGACAAACTTTTGCTCCGCTTCATTTCGAAAACTCCTCTGCTCTGTACACACAAGCATGCGTGTGAGCATCACATGATTGCATCATCTGGTTTTACAGAAGTCAGGTTATTTTGATGATGTAGGGAGTTCAGTCAGCTGATGTGTCTGACACACTGGTCAGCTGATCACTGTTCATTTGGCTGGTTTCAACATCCATCTTTAAGTAAATATTAACATCTGAGTTCAGGGTTTCTGCGGGGTCCATTCAATCATCTAAAGTTTAGGTTTGAAAAAGTCTTAAATATTTAAAAAATTTTACAAAGTAGGTCTTAGATTATGCTTGGGTAGGTCTCGGTTATGTCAACATTTGTGTAATGCTACCGTAGATACTACAAACAAGATCAATGTGGAACTCATATTATTCTATAAGCATCGCCCTGATCTGAATGTGTCACAGTTCCCTCTGCCTGCCTCTGTGGAGGATTAAGGACTCTATCTCTGCTTTGAGACATAACATAGCATTTTGAGGGTTATTCTCTACTAGACTACTTCCCTTTATCTTCAGTTATGGGGAATTCTAAGGAATTCTGTCCAGACCTAATGGCGGAAAAAAATCTGAAATTTGAAAATGCACATTCTGTTTTTTTCATATTCCCAACAAAAGTGTGTGAATGCCTGTGTTTGTGTCTTTATATGTGCCTATATTCATGTGACCCACCTGTGTTTGTGGTCTTACATCAGACGTGGCGGGGGGCTACTCGGCCTCTATGCTGGATGCTGTGAGGAGAGCTTTGGACGCATCCAAAGTCTTGACCATCCAGGACCCAGAGTACAACACACTCACCTTTGAGGAGGTGTTCAGACTGGCCACACTAGGCGGCAGCCAAGGTAACGCACAAAACCAGCGGTCACTCAATGTATAGAATGAAAACACTCGAGTGTTCAGCCCCTTTTTGTTTCTCACAGTTTCAAGCAGTGCTGATTTTCTTGCTCAAGTGCCTGCACCCTCGCCAAGTGACTCAGCAGAATCAAAATACCAGTCGCTTTCAGAACATGACGTTTTCGTTGATGATGACTGATTGCAATTGTACAGAAGTGCAGAGAGAGTACAACAGTGTCTTTGACTGTGTGTTTCGTCTACAGCCTTGTCCTTGGATGACCAGATAGGGAATTTTGAGGTGGGCAAAGATTTTGATGCCCTGAGGGTGGACGTAGCTGCTCCTGGTGCACCCATCGACCTGATCCAGTGTGAAGGGCCAAAGGTTGGTGGATGAGCACCTTCTTCCTCCAGCGCTCGACAGAAACCAACATATTCACATACAGATTTATAAAAGCAAAAAAAACATACATTTTCTGACTAATTTATCTTCATTTTACTTTCAGATTCTGTTGGAAAAGTTCTTGAATTTGGGTGAGTGTCCATTTCAGTTTGTATTTCCTAACTTTTCAGACTCTCACACACCAAGCACTGCTTTCCTACATGTTTTTCAGTCAATCAAACTTTATTTGTGTAGCCCATGTTCACAAATCACAATTTGCCTCATAGGACTTAACAAGGTGTGATATCCTCTGCCTTTAACCCTCGGCTAGAGTGAGGAAAAACTACCAGAAAAATTGGAATGCACAAGAGCTGCAAGTGAGGGATACCTCTGCCAGGACAGACATAAGCGCAATAGATGTCACCTGTAACAGAGTACATCAACATAATAATAATATCTATAGCATTCATGAGAAAAGAAGAAGAGTCTACTATAAATGAGGTGTATCAATACGCAATACCTCGTATTGAGGTGTATCAATACGCAAAGTATTTCTGAAAAAGAAAAACTCTGACATAGATGAAGGGAGCAGCAATGACAATTGATTACAGTATTGCCAATAAAAGTGGTATATGTGGGCAGGTTTATTTGACATCTATGCAATCGAGTTGTCGTCATAATCCACAATCACCTGCCACCATAATTCACAATGTGGAGGCAACAGTGATCCTGGATCTGCAAATGAGAAAGTACAAGGACTCTGGGAAATAAGTCAAGTCAGTAACATGTATTGATGAGAAATTAATGTGATTAAGAGGGAGAGGAGGAGAGAAAAACAGAAGCTCCAAGTGTCTTATGTCCCTGACATAGGCCTATAGCAGCATAACTGGTCCAAGGCAGTCCTGAGCCTGCTGTTACTATAAGCTTTATCATACAGGAAGGCTTTAAACCAACTCTTAAAAGTAGAGAGGGTGTCTGCCTCCAAAACTAAAACTAGGAGATAATTCCACAGGAGAGGAGCTTGACAGCTGAAGGCTCTGGCTCCTATGACAAGTAAGCCTGAATTCTGGGAGTGCAGTGCTCTAGTGGGGTGATACGGTACTATGGGCTCTTTAAGGAATGATGGCACCATGTCATTAAGGGCTTTGTAGATGAGGAAGACTATTTAAAATTCTATTGTAAATGCATCTGTGTTGTTCTTCTGTTATAGGTGACGATCGTAACATAGTGGAGGTGTTTGTGGCCGGGAGGATGGTGGTACCTTTCACAGAGCCAGTGGAGTAGAGCTTTTGGATTCTCTGCACATTTCCATCCGTCTCGCAGCTTAAGACACATCTGAAAGATATGATCTACTGTATGCAGCAAAGGCACGATCAACTGGAAACGACATATGAATGCAAACTGGTGTACTGGTTTTATCTGTAAAGACAAATAAGTCAAAAATGAAAATTCATGATAAATATTTGAATGTTAAATCCAGAGGTTAGAATAGGTGCTATTTATGAGATTAAGTGAAGGTCATACAAATAGTGTTAGTCTGAAATGTAGACTTATCCTCAAGAATTCAAAGTAGTGACTGGTCAGTACAGGGAATAAGGGATTTATTAATTGCACTTTTTCTGTTAGTTATTGAAGATAGTTAGTTAGTTGCTCATTTTTGCATAATGAAATATGAATGTGTTAACACCATTGTACACTTTTTACATAGACACATTATAACTTACAAAGATCAAACTACTGGTGATTTAAGCCTGTGTAGTGTATTAACAACTATATATTTCACTGATTCATTGATTTCACATTGTGTTTCCTCTCCAAAATTTGACCATTGTCCATAAAGTGAAGAAACATATTAGTGTTGGACTAATGTAGACTGCAATGCTTACTTACAGTGGGTTCATGGTCCCATTTTCATGCTAGTGTAGCTAGAAAATGTGTTATTATATAACTGGGATTGCCTTGATTTAAATAGTTAGAGCTGATTCTGTTTACATTTTTCACTGCACACTCCATTCAAATGCATCCATCCGAGTGTTTAAAATGACACAGTACTAGATTATGTTATTTGCGGCGCCCAGTGTCACTTTTCCATTTGTCGGTCTGCTCCGTGCACAAACTGAAACTAGAATCGAATCTAGCATTTAGCTGCATTAACACATTTCTGATTTGGTCAAAATCCACATCCTGAGTTTTATTGTGAGAGTCACCGACTATAGTTTTTTATACTAACCTTATATTTACATAATAATTCTAATGGTTTGACCACTGAGATGATTTTAAGGACCATCCACATTAAATACACTTAATATTTAGTATTTATATTCCTCACTGTCTTATAATTGTCAGGAAATCAAGGGAAATGAAATGCACACACTGCTCAGTATGTTTTTGTCTTGATAAATGATAAATTTCCTTTTTTTTACTGAAATATCACTAATTATTTTATTAACACAAAATATAACTGAGACAGATCAGCAAATTGTATATGTTAAAGATTCTCTTCACGTGTCACATCATGGGGGATTGAAATAAAGAATACCAACAAGTCTATTTTTTATTTTTGTATGCAGTTTTTTTATTTATTCTGTAGTTGATTACCCAACAGCTACTGATCAATGACCATATACATGTATGAACAAAATGCCCACTGACCCCTCCAGTCGACTCACAGAGCAGCTCCTTTAATAGACCATCTTCACCATCTGGGTGAGACAGCTCAGATGGTGAAGATGGCAGAGAGACATGAAGATGGAAATACTCACGTCCTGCTGACACCAAGGCCCCTGCTCCTCTTCTTCAACCAGACCATTGGAGAGTGTGTGCACTGCGGGGGTCATGTTAACAGTCAAATCCACTAGAGGGGGACGCTGTACTTGAAATACGAATATTATCATAGACCAAGAAATCTCCTCTCACTTACCTCTAGTGGTAAAGAAGCCATGAAAATAGTTTCAACAGTCACATATATTAGAATTGTTTGTGGATCAGCAATCCTGCAACCCAGATCTACCATGTTCAACCAACCTTGTTAGTTTGAAGTTATAACATGTAAAGTTAACCAGGATAGTGAGCAATAATAAATAATTATTATTATTATGCAACAAAAAATGGATGAATGGATATTTATTATCAATATAAATATATGCACACAGTGAATACATGCAGTCTGTCCTTAACAGAAGTCTCATTATGAACTAAATTAAACATTCCCCCGGATAATCACTTCTTGTTATTTTATTTGATCAAAGTGGGACCACCAGAGTTATCACCATGACTTGCTTCCTGTAAAAATATATCATGTGTAATTTCTTGTAAATTCAAGCACCCTTTGAGTTTTGTTAAGAAATGCTTTCATCTGCTTTCTACAAAAGAACAAGAAGACAAAGAAAAAAGATGAATAGCCTGAAAAGTGTTTTCAAGTCATGAATTTCTTTGCTTTGTTTCATGACATCAAACAGATCAGTGCCGTCCACGGAGGCACTGATCCGTTAATTTCAAGTGCCCCTGTTCCATCAGTAAGCTTTTTCCCCCCAACTTTTTATTAACTTGTCGCTTACAAACAATACTAACTATGAATGACAATTTGCTTCAAGTTCACAATGTACTTAAACAAGGAGCAATGTTCATAGGCCCTGTCCCAATTCCTCCCAATACGAAAAAAACACGAGCTAAACGAGAAACGCTGCAAAACTGGCAGCTAAACAATGCTAGATGGAAAGGCCCTTCAAAAACACTGCCGGTTCCCTGAGAGGACGAACACAGCGCTCTACCGAACGAGAAGGAATCATCTGCCAGAGCAGTGGAGTGTAGACCAGGCCTTTATAGACAGGTTGATGAGCTGAGTGGAAACAGGTGAAGCCAGCCTTGCCCCCTGCCACACACATACCCTGCAGGAGAAAGAACAGAAAGGGGAGGGGGGAGGGAGAGAGAGAGATAAAACACAAAAACCTACAACAAAACCAAAACAGTATCCTCTCAAGTTTTTTTCAAACTTCATATATACGGGACATGAGAGTAAGAAGTCGGAGTAAATAGCTATTTTCCTGAAACTCTGCAGCAATTCAGTTACATTTTCAGTTATTGTGCTGGATTTAAAAAAAATGTCATGGTTATTTTGCAAGATATTGTGATATTGTTCTCCCTCCTATTTTTGTATGTTTGAACCGTGACCATGAACTTATTGGTCGCCATCTTGATTGACCCACTTGACACACAACGCTTGAAGGGGTGTTTGATGGGCTGGATGGCCACTACCCCTACACCTCATAGAGAAATGGGAAAACACTACCCCATCACAGCCACACGCAGAACAAGGGCTAGGGCCAAGTGGTCGGTCAAAGAGGTGAATTGGGACAGGACAAAAATATATCCAATGATGTGTGACTTTGCCCTAACCTAAAGAGCCAAATGTAAACAAGGAATAACTTAAATGTGCACCTTACTGAATCAGGAATTGTGCCCCCTGTGGGCCCCTGATTTAGAAAAATCCTTGATCCGCCACTGTATCAAACCACTGACACGTTACTGAACCAAACTAATTATCTGCCTTGAACTCAGATCAGTTTCAGTTCGGCTCAGAGTTACTGCCCTCATTTCTGACTTTCAGGAAGAAATGAACCACTCAGGTCATGTCTTGGCGCGTCACCTATCAACTTATCAATATGTTCAGACTAATTACATGTGGTTTATTCAGTTTTCAGTCCATAGCTGGTGTTCAAATCTATCCTTTGATTCAAAATCAACAGCCCGGATAGGCTGACCGGATGTGCCTGTGAGACCTAAGACAGGGCGAAATGTCCCACGGACTTGCAACCAGGAAGTGGTGCAGGGAATCACGTATGTGAAGTTTGAGATTGTGTTCATTTTATTTAACTGAGCACGTCTGGCTTCTTCTTGTGTGAACACATCCAGCACCTGTAGAGCTGAGAGGTAGGTGTCATAGAAACTCTTTATATCTATATATTCTCTCCATATAAAACCCTACGCTCTGTTTATACGTGACAATATTTATTTAATGGATTAAATATTGATATTGTACGTACACAGAGTAAATAAACATTCAAGTATCGTTTGTGTATCTTCTTAAATGGAACAAAGACAAAACAACACAGTTATGCAGCTGGTTAAAGAAACAGTGAACAAACCAAGAAATAGTACCAACATTGAAGGGAGATAAGAATCTTGCACACTCCCATTTTAGTTTGGTTTGGTTTATTTCGTTCATTTCAGTGTAATCTAAAAACAAAACCATACACTGGTACATGAACTAAAAAGGAGCAGGAAGAATAATTACCTGCCCCTTTACTATAAATACAATACAATATAAATACAGGTGACCATTTGATTTCCTTTCTTTTCACAAATCACATAACAAATCAATTATAGATTAATCAATAACCCCCATCATAACATAAACATTACTCAAGTAGTTCAAACAGTTACATTACTTTTTCCTAAATTTTATATTTTCTTAAATTGAATAATGTTTCAGCAAGATTAGCGTTTTTGTTTTTAGATTTTTTTAGATTCTTTCTGTCCTCTTAATCTTCTCTTTGTTTCCCACCAGCAGCAAAATCGTCAGAAGCCTCCACCTCTCACGTACTACAACCCAGCTTCCACTTCAGCACCGCAGCCAGCCTCTGCTGCCCTGCAAGGCCAATGTTCGCCCTAAATTTGACCAAACCCTTGCCGAGGAGGTGCGTGAGAAATATAAGGTGCAAGGGGAGAGGCGGTAGGACGGATGAAGACGGCTCTGTCCTGTCACTGACACGGCTTTGTCTGCTCAGCCTCGCCGACAACATGAAGGATGTGTGGGTGAAAGACTACACTGACAAATACCTGGATCAGTATTCATTCAGGCACATTATGGGACCTTTCAACTTACTGCGTGAGTTTGCGAGGGCTTATTCAACAGTCCTCTCTCACCTGCCTGCTCCCACTTTATGGCATTTCAGTTTGGAACTGTCACTACACGACTGTTACTGTGTGTAGTTTAAGTGACTGTGTCATAAGTCAGTGTTCACACACAGCTGTAATTCACCATATTAGCAAAATGTCTGAGATGTCAATATAATTATTACCCTTGACAACCTCTCTCTGGCCCGAGAGTAATGGATTAACAGAGTGATGGATCACTTCTAATCCCTCTCCTTCTCTTTCCATCTTTTACTCCCCGTGTAGCTGGAGAACTGGTTGAGGAGCTCACGCAGCTGCTGTGCACCAGAAAACAATTGTCCCGCGCGGCCCTCCACCTCCTGCTGGTCCCCCAACTCCGTGGCCTGTCACTGGAAAGCTGTCCTGGTCTGGTCACCTCCGCCCTCTGTGCCCACATTACTGCACGCTGCCAGGTCAGGCTGAAACCAGTGTCTCCTGAAACCAGTGTCTTATACTACAAATACCTGTGAGCGTATTTCATAGTTGGGAGTCAGCGTGAAAGATAACGTGAAGCATCAGTTGCCTCATCGCTTGCCGACGCCTTTACTTCATCAAAAAAATGGTTCGTCACTGAAGGGCAATGAATCCTTTGATATGTTGGGTCCAACAGTCGGAGTATTTGTTTCTTAGGGATGGAAAAATGCATTAATCGGCTGCATTAGAAGTCTAGTCGCGCCTCTGTGACATAATAGGTCTTCAAATGCAGCCTGTGAAGGATGCAACCCCTGAATTGAGACACAGCTTGTGTTTTCTCTTTTTTGTCTCAGGGTCTGTGTAGACTGGATCTATCTGGGGCCCAGCAGCTGCCCTCAAAGGTCCTGTGTGAAACTCTCTGCTGTCTGCCTGCCCTCCGCTCGCTCTCCCTGGCTGGTATGCCTTGTGACAGATGTGTGATCAGCACAATTGCCCACCACTGCCGTTTGCTGCGCCACCTCGATGTATCCTGCTGTCATTTCCTTTCCCCTGCCGCACTACTTCCTCTTGGAGGTGGTGCCTTCTGCTCATCCTCTGCTCGTCCTTCAAGCTCATCTTTTTGCCGCACCTCTACATCTCCACCTCCTAGTTCCTCTTTCTCCTCTGCCCCCTCGCCCTCCGTCTCTTCATCCCTGCCTCCTCTCCCCCTCACCAGTCTACTGGCTCTGGATATTGGGTTTGGGGAAGAAGATGGAGACAATGCGGTGGCTGCAGCCTACCTACTACTCTCTCTGCCTGGGCTGGAGAGAGTGGCCATGGAGGGCCTTGCACAGGCCTGCTGTCTCATTGAGCACAGAGAATTTAAGCAGACAGACGAGTTCAGTTACAGAGAAGGAGTTCCGAGGCTGGAAGAGGTGTGGAGGGAGAGGAGGAACAGGCAGGGGATCGATAGTTGGAGGAAGAAGAGAGAAGGTGCAGCAGCAGGGGTTGAGGAACATGATGAGGAGGAGGAGATATTGTGGGAAGAGTATTGTGGCGAGAGTGAGAAAGATGCATGTACAGATGAGGAGCCAAGTTGCTCTCTGAAACAAGCAGAGGAAAAAAAGCGAGGGAGAGTTTTGTCAGAGTCGGGTGATGAACACCTGATCCTGCACCTAAAAGATGTCAAGGGTGTTACTTGGGACCGTCTGGAGAGTTTAAGCCGTTTATGTCCAGACATCTGCTCCATATCCGTGAACGCTGATGATGAATCAAGTACGGGGAGAAGGAATGGGTCTGTGTTAGCTGCAGCCCTCCAGACATGGTCAGGCCAGCTGCTGAGCCTCTCAGTACAATTCCCTGGCCCTCTGGTGGATCTGCTTCCTGCCATCCAAGTTGTAGGCTCCTCCCTGGTCTCTCTCACTGTGGAGGGTGTGAAAACCAGCCCCCAAACCTCTCTACTGGAGGTCATCAAGTCCTGTCCCAGGCTCAGAGACCTACTCATCTTTGCTGAGCCTCCCATCATGCCAGAGGAGGAAAATGGGGAGGAGGATCGGTGGGATGATCGGGATCTGCCACGGCTGCCTCACCTCTGCTCTCTCACACTCAAGTAAGGCTACTGTTGAGATGCAAGATGTACTACAGTGTGACTCACTTGAGGAAAGGAGTATATTTGAACTCTTGCAACATACCAGTGACATATTAATTTGATAGATCCAGCAGATTAAATGAGATTAGATTGACTACCTATATCGAATTTATCCTTTGTCTTCTTTGTGTCTCCCATATGTCGACAGATTCTCTTACAGTCACAGCCAAATGAAACCTGCCATGTCCTGGATGTCCCTGAGGAAGACACTCATGTGTCTCCTAATTGGTTCTCCTTTACTGGAGAAGCTCACACTGGTCTCCCTGCCGTGCCCTCTGGACTGCGTTTTACAGCGTGTATTGGGCCCACACCTTAACCCCCGTATGGACTCTACAGACGTACCCCCCGTGCCACTCAGACGAGTACAGCACATTACACTGCAGCGGACAGATGTGACGATGGTAACAGTGAAAAACATAATACAGCACAGCAAGAGACTCAAGCTTGTGGATGTGAGATACTGCTGGCGGATCAATAAGGTTGAGTGGCTGAGCTGCATGAAGTCCAGTGAAGTCCAGGTGGTCTGGGTGTAAAAAAGAAAGTGTATTGTTTTGAATTCAAATAGAAATATAGCGCAATGCAAATTTACAGTGTCAACTGTATTAGTACAATTAGTACAGCGTCCTAAACTTTTGAAATCACAGTACAATCTAAACACCTTAATGATGAAAAGTTGTGCTCTTTGTGAGTTTTAGTTTCGCCGTGAAACAGTAAGTTGTTGTAACTTCAGTGTACACTGTCCAATCTGCTCCAAACGTGTGTATGAATACATGTTCCTTTTTTACCTGGGACACTTGAATCAGTCCAAGATTTGATTATGTTTGATCAAAAATGAGGCTTCCTCCTTTGAGGTTGTTTAAATTGATCGCAGAATTGCGCAGGTGGCAAACTGTCAAATTACAACCACACCAGGAACACTATAGTTCACAGTATGATTTTAATCATCATCATACATTGATTAATTACTGATGCCATGCTTAGGATCACGTACAGAGAGATGAAGAATTATGATTTTTTGAGAAATAATATATTTGAAAACACAGTTTTGTTACCGACACTGTGTTTATTGCTGAATGTGACGAGACGTGTATTTGTGGATGCATGGGTTTTTGTTTCAAAGTATGTCTTTAAATGAGGCTTGATGACGACTGACATCCCTCATCATGATCATGACCACAGTGTTTGCCAACCTCAGTGGAGACGACCTGCAGAAAAATATCTGACTGTTGCTAAGGGAAGAGGCCTTCGATGTGTTCTCCATACACTCTATATTTCTGACATGTGGATCGCAGTTGTCTACTGAAACAGGTGTGTGTGTGAGAGCTTTCATGAATACATTTTTAGCATTTATGCCTGCTTAATTTTGCTAATTTCAATAAATAAACTATGAATGATAAACTCTTTTGTGTGCGTTTGTATGCCTCCGTGGCCTTTGCCCACCAAATTCATCAATATAATGAAATATCATCGGTTCCTCTTATTTGCTCTTACTGATTATAACAGTTAGAACTTTAACTGTTGACTTGTAAAAACTATATTTTAAAATTGGTCAAATTCTCTCCAAAATTAATAAGAAATTGAATCAATAAGTAGTTTCATTCAAACAGTACCCAACCCAAGACACGGGTCTCAAATTGTATTCACAATGGTCTTACTATAATGAGTCATACAAATCTTAAACAAATGACAGTATATTACTATAAAGTCAGTATTTATATGAAAATGTGAATTAAATTGAATCCTCTGTCTGGGTACTAATTCAGTGATATTCCTGAAAAATGTTGATTTCATAATAGAGCTTTTCCAGTTTTTTACATCAGTTTTAAATAATCTAAATAAAGTGACGATTTAAATAAATATACTGAATCTTAGGGCGGTTCTTTAAAAAAATGAAGATGTACAAAATGAATCTCTTGTTGAACTCCACCGTCAATGGTATAGATTCCATAGATAGTGTTCGTTTTGGTTGCACGTCGCCGCTCGGGTTGGTGTTGGGCGGTATTGGATTTTTACACCGTGTCTTTAATCTTTGCCTCACCTCCGGGCGACGCGGAGAAGCAAAGCAAACACACCGCGGACGACACGAACACGTCACTCGCCGGAGACGTTCTGCCACATACTCGCTCAGCGTTAGCCAGCGGTTCGCATCTGGCGCCTCAGAAATGTCACGTTTTCGGGGAAACGGGAGACTTCCGCTGGTTTGTTAGTAAGTATCGACTCAGCTAAAGGTCGCGAACGTGTAAAGTCACTGCGTTTACACTGACGACTCGTAGAACTACGTTAAATTCTTGTGTTTTAGCTAGCTCCTGTAGCCGAACGTCACTCCTGGCAGCTAATGCTAACGCTACCTGCTGTTTTGGTTTTACAGCAGCGTTTCCCTGCGGTTCTAACAACTTGTATTTATAATTTAAATACACGAACCTGCACACTTACAGCATCGACAGCCACGGGAGGACATTCGCGTCCTCTTCGTCTCACTTGAGGCCTTTGTCGCACAACCTGAGTTTTTTTTTTAACGTTAACTATTTAACTGACTTGTTTTTTTTCTATCAGAAGATCAGGATGAAAATGTAGCACAGCGGAATGGAGCCGTGGAATAAGCCCAACCAGCCTCCCTCAGTCTGATACATGATGTACGTCAACTGAAGCCTGAAGTTGAAGACGAATTGCACCATGGGAAGGTTTGTTGGAAGTCATTTCTGGTATTTTATCTTGATTGTCCCACCTGTCTCATATCTGTGACATTACAGACCGTCTGTGCTGATTCTCTTCTTTCTTCTACCCGCTGGCAGGATCAGCTTTTCGTGCCTGTTCCCAGCCTCCTGGCACTTCAGCCTGTCGTCCCAGGTTCTTCCTCGGCTCCTCGTCCCTTCCCTCAGACAGCTGCTCTTCATCGGCCTGGTGCTCTGCCTCATAGGACTGCTCTACCTGCAGCTTGTCACGGGAAAGGGCCACGCCAGCTGGATCAGGAAGGAAAATAATTTCCACAGGTAACCCAACAACCGCTGTCTGTAAGTGTTTATGTCATGAGGGCCGCCGGTAATATTTTGGCATTGAACATTTTTGTTGCTTTCCAAAAGGCACTTGGCAAGGGTGACTGATGTGGATGCGACGGATACCAGCAACCCCGACCTGAACTACGGCTTGGTGGTGGACTGTGGCAGCAGCGGCTCTAGAGTATTTGTTTACTGCTGGCCCAGGCACAATGGTAATCCTCATGAGCTGTTGGACATCCGGCAAATGCGAGATCAACACCGCAAGCCAGTGGTAATGAAGATCAAACCGGGTAAGCACCCCAGAGCTAGGCTTCTCATTCATCAATTCATTATTAAAATGAGAAGGTGTTAAGCAAACAGTGCTAACTATTGAATATTCCAAAACTCAAATGATAATATAAATATAATCTAGTGTATATTTACCTATTCTAAAACAAGATGTTTGGTCTTTGTTTTTTCCTTGTAGGTATCTCTGAATTGGCTAAAACGCCAGAGAAAGCAAGTAATTATATTTATCCACTGCTGAGCTTTGCAGCCGAACACATTCCCAAAAATAAGCACCAGGAAACCCCTTTGTATATACTCTGCACAGCTGGAATGAGAATCCTACCTGAAAGGTACAGTTATAATATTATTAGATCTAAATAAGACTGCATGAAATGTTCAGACCTCTGGTATATACAGCACTGACTAGTTGGGCCGGACCAGACCAGTTTACAAAAGTTTACCACTAAAGCTGCTCTCAGATATGCACTGAATGATCTCCTGACATTATCCCGAGGGGCTGTATGTGAGAACCCAAATGTCTGAGTGAGAGGCTCTGGACTTTCTCCTGCCAGCTCTCTATAAAAAAAGTCTGGATAATGTCAGAATGAGCCAATTTGATACCACAGTAGGAGATCCTCACCCTTCACCTTGAGTGCGTGGGTGTTGATGTTTCTAACATGTTGACACAAAGCTTTTTTTTATATGTGCCCACGCTTACTACATTACTTCCTGCCTCTGTCTGCTGCACCACGCCTCATGTGATACTCCGGAGATTTGTGTGATCTTGTGAACGCGTCTGATCAGAGAATCTCCTGCTGTGTTGATCATGTTTGAAAAGCAAACTACGGAAAAGGTCCAGACCCAATTGTGCGGACGTTCTCATGAGTTCATGTCTGAAAACGGCTTATGTGTTGCACTTGACTGGATTGACTCACTGTGAACATCTTACACCCACAAATTTTGAAATTGGAGCTCCTCCATGTTGTCGACCTCTGCTTGGCAGTAAATTGCACACAGCTCGTCAGACACTAGGACTCTGCTGATCAATTTATAAATGAAGAATGATCTGTTTATCAAGTTGCTTATTACTAATGCAATACAAGTCGGATTTAGTGCTGTGATGCAGCACTAACTTTTATTGTTTTAACAATCATTAACCATCATTAAATCTAACTGGTTTAAACTCCTACACTTGACTGGACTGGCAAAACCGGCAATCAACCCATTCAACAGCACTGACTGTTTTGAGAAAAAGAAAAACTGACACTCGTGATGAATTTTTCTGTGTTTGTTTAACCTCAGTCAGCAAGAAGCTCTTCTCGAGGATCTGCGCACTGACATCCCAGTCCACTTCAACTTCCTCTTCTCCGACTCCCACGTAGAAGTCATTTCTGGAAAACAGGAAGGTAAATACAAGGAATAATGACAATAGAAAGCAATAGTCTCAGCTTCAATCTACTGCTGCAAAACTTCATGACTTAATAAAGCATTGTTTATAACATATTTAATACAACACAACTAATTCATTTCTTCATGGAGACTGACAGACTTCTTGCCAGTTGTTGTAGCTGCCAACTGACACTCAAATTAAATAGGACAACACATTTGCATTAGCTTAATTAGTGGGTGTAGGATTCTCCTTTGTATTGTAGATCTATTTTTAATTAGTTAACTAATTAAAAGTAGTGCATCATTGGTAATTCTGAAAACATTTAATATAATAACTCTGAAATTACTTTGTTGGTTTTAGGTGTCTATGCATGGATTGGAATAAACTTTGTCCTTGGAAGGTTTAACCATGTGCACAATGGTAAGAACCCAAGCAGGTAATACACTGAGTACATCCATGCTTTCCCTTTTTGCCATTTAACATCTAATGTGCTACAGTTCACCTAAAAATGTGGTAAACAAGTCTCTAATTACACATTAATCGTGTGATGTATCTTCTCTGTCTGACTGTCTCACATTTCCCTTGTCAATCGTTCAAGATGGGGAGGCTGTAGTCGAGGTTCATGTCCCGGGCAGCGATCAACAGGAGGCGCTGGTGAGAAAGAGGACTGCCGGTGTCCTGGACATGGGCGGGGTTTCCACACAGATTGCATACGAAGTGCCCAAAACTGTAAGCTTTGCTTCTCCACAACAGGTTATTATCCACAACCAATTCTGTTTTTGTGCCGTCTTTGGTTTTTTGTCACTCACCCTTTGTTCTTCTCCCTCCTTCTGACATTCCCTGATTTAACCTGTATGCACCATTTTTGTCCCGTGGAGACGATCTGCTCTCCATTCATCACTGTTGAGCGCATACTGTAAGCCTGCTGCATGACTCCATAGCAGGATTAAGGACTGCGAACATGAAGTTATCTATGTAGAGATCATCACGTATTATGGAAGTTGTCAGTGTAAGGATGTAGAAGGTTTAGTATACTGTCCTCTTTGCCGCCATTGTTTGTTCTTTACACCACAGGAAGTTCAGCAGAATTTTCACTTATTAGACAGTTTTATCTTCTGTTGTGTGATGTTTTTAAATAAACTTAACTGGACATAACACAAGTTAAACCCGCTCTTGTTGTGACCTGCTTTAAAAATCAGTTAATGCTTTGAATGACAGTATTTCTATCAATAGAAATGATAAACAGATATGGATGTGTGTGGGTTTATTACGAGGTTATCCTCATTCCCAGTTGGATTTTTGTTTGTTCCCATAGGAGGAAGTTGCTAAGAACTTACTGGCGGAGTTCAATTTGGGATGTGACGCACATCGCACAGAGCATGTTTATCGTGTTTATGTGTCCACCTTCCTGGGTTTTGGAGGAAATGCAGCACGCCGAAGATATGAAGAACGCCTCACCAGAAATACTGCCACTCGAAACAAGTGAGATCCAGTTGTTTCCACCTTTCTTTTGTAAATGTTTTTGTGTGTATTCACACTGTATTACTGGTTTGTTCAGGTTCTTGGGTCAGCAGATTGGTGAGACAGCAGAGTCTCCCCTCCTGGACCCTTGTCTGCCCGCAGACCTGCAGGATGAGATTGGTCCATCTGCACAGAAGCTCCATCTGCGAGGCACAGGAGACTTTGACCGGTGTCGCCAGATTCTCCAGCCGTTCCTCAACCACACAAATGAGACCCACACCTCCCTCAGTGGTATCTACCAGCCGGCCATTGACTACAGCAACAGTCAGTTCTATGGCTTCTCTGAATTCTACTACTGTACGGAGGATGTGCTGCGCATGGGCGGGGATTATAATGCTTCAAAATATACACGGGCTGCTAAGGTAGGTGCCACATAGAAAAATCACTCAGTAAGTAACTTAGTAATCCTCTAATTTTCTTTATCTGTCTAGAAATACAATGTTCTTTCTGTTAAAGTTCAGTTCAAAGTTGCCACATAGCTCGTCATCACACTAATATTCAGTGTTCAATCCACAGTGTTTTCTTTCTTTCTGTTTAACTGACCATTTAAAATATGGATTTTGAATCCATCATGCATTTAATGTTTTGCAAGGATATTCATTTACTTACCACATGTGCAGTATTTGATTTAGGACAGGGCTAGGAGTGTTATAAATGCTGTTTCCCCCTCCAATTTACCATTCTATGAAAACATATGAATCCCTGATTGGCCTGTGGAGTGCAATGCTATTGTGGTTTTAATAGTATATATTTTTAAAGCAGCTCTGGTTCATTTATTATAACATGTGGATGCCTTGTCACTGGAAACTTTGCTGATGTTGTTGGTTGATGTTTAACATTTGCAGAGTTACTGCGCCACCCAGTGGAAGACTCTGAGGGAGCGCTTTGACTCTGGCTTGTATGCGTCACATGCTGATCTCCACAGACTGAAGTAAGTTATACAGGATTATTCTAAAGCTCAATTAACCACTTGGTCACACCAAAAAAAAACAGATGTCTGGTGGTTTGTGCAAAATGTTTTTAATCAATGGCTCCATGTTTCTGCCTCCAGGTACCAGTGTTTTAAATCAGCTTGGATGTATGAAGTATTACACTCAGGCTTCTCTTTCCCGGCCAATTACAAAAACCTAAAGACGGCGCTGCTGGTCTATGATAAGGAGGTCCAGTGGACTCTTGGCGCTATATTGTACCGAACACGGTTTCTGCCTTTGAGGTAAGAAAGGTTTTGGTTCTCAGTCGCTTTAATCAAACAAGGGTTAAGTCATTTTAATGAGCAAAAAAATTGAAATCATCCTCTTAAATCCCATCTAGTTAAATCTGCTCTTCAGTGTAAGTGCAGGAGTGATTGTTTGTCTTTGATAACAACACACTCTTGTTTTGAGCATAAGTGGGGAGTTGAAACAATGTCCACTACCTGAGTTGGCTGGTAAAAGGTCACTAAGTATTAAGGTTTACAGAGATGGTGGCTTTTCACTGCATTTGGCAGCACAACATAAAATATATTTCAGGAATGTCTCTGATCCTTAACAAAACTGGCAAATCCAATAATGGCAAATTATAGACAGTCTTACACAAGTGTCTTTTAATCTAAAGATCTTGATGACTTATTATTACACCTCTCTTTAAAAAAAAATATATATATATATATATATCTTGTGCACCCCGCATACAGAGTCACCAACCTGTCCTCAATAAAGGCAAACATTTCTTCAAAAGAGAATAAGTTTAAATCTGAAAATTAGTTCACATGTGTGTAACCTCTAGAAAGAGTTTTCTTTTCAGCATCTTGTTGCTGAACAGAAATTTAAACCAAGCTTAAACATAATCAGGATTCTTATCACATCATCTATCAAATCAAACTATCTTAGGTCTTAACACATTATCTCTTTGTTGAGAGCTGCTTTGTTTTCTGCCTATTTCAGGGACATCCAACAGGAAACCCTGAAAGGAGCTCACTCTCACTGGCGGCACAACTTCTCCTTCTTCAACAACCACTACTTATTCCTGGCTTGTTTCTTCATTGTGCTGTTGTCTATTATGTTGTACCTGATGCGACTCCGCCGCATCCACCGGCACGCGGCCCAACTCTGCACCCCCTCCTCCGTACCGTGGCTAGAAGAGGGCCTCAGCTCACCCACGCTTCCCATCACCCTCTAAACTATTCAGTACTGAGATTTGGACAAATGAGGAACATTGTTTGTGAGCCCTCAGGCTTGGCTGAGCCAATGTTTGTATTTAATTTATTTAGTTTGACATGAAAATGTCTTTTTAAAATGAATGCTCTTGCCGGTCACTCCTTTTCAGTTTCAAACGGCAGCTGCCTAAAGGTGTCTTCTACCTAATTAAAAAAATTAAAAGGACAAACACATCGGTACTTTTCTCGTTAGGGAATCTTCCATAGCCAAATAAAATCATTTAAACTTTCACAAAGTTTGACAAATATACCACAGTGGCAATTTATTTTATTTTCTATGTGTGCCTGGGCATTTGCCTTTTCTTTATGCCGTTTTATATGTGCAACATCACATGTTTTCTTTTTTCAAATACAGAAACCTGAAATGCAATACGATTCATAATTAGTGGAAGAAGCACTTTGTAATGCACATAAAAATGAGAAATGAGAATGCACAACGCCTCTCAGCTGGAATGGTCTTTTTTTTGTGTGCCTGTGACTATCCCAATTTTTTTCTGCCTCTAGTGCAATACATGTCTTGACACTGTTGGGAAATTCTCCAAAACCCACCCATTCTTTTTGTATAGTATCAATCTCTCTTGAAGCCCTACTGAAATTCTCACGTTGGGTGATCTGACTATCATGTTGGATGCTGTTGCATACACTGTTATTTACGTTGGGCTTCATTTTCAGAAGCTGTCATATCACTGCTGCGAGGGGATTGTAAATGAGGGCACGTTTATCTGTCCCGTTATTTATATGAAAATGGTCTATTGAAACGTTTGCACAGATGAATGCGAAATAAATATTGTAAAATTTCAATTCAGTTATAAAGGTTTTTGTTTTTTTTAAATGTGTTTATTGCTTTTTAGCAATAATACCAACAAAAGATCTAAACATGAACAGACACAGCACATCTTGGGTAATAACAGTAGCCACAGTCATAATCAAATTTAATACAAAGCAGTTTTTCTTTAAGTAGAAAGGTGTATATATAGAGAAACAAATAAATAAATAAAAGATAATACACAGCAAGGTGCTTTACATCAGACATAACACACTAGTCCTCGTCCTGAACATTTTTTAGTACAGGGTCCATATCTTATCAAAGACCCCTCCTCTATCTTCATAGTTATAAAGGTTTTATGGTAAACTTGTCTGGCTGTTTATTTAATGAGGGAGGGATCAGACCATAGAGTGTACTTGGATCAGACTAAACAAATGGTGTCTTTCCTTGGAACTGAATCTGAAATCTGTGGTTCTCCCAGAATAAACACTAGCTCCACACTTGAATGATAAGTTTATCTCAGTTTACTGTAAAAAGTTATAGTTGTCATTTGCGTTTGAGTGCTGCATGAACTCGAGACAAGGTCATGAGTTGTGAGAATGGGACAAATGAGACGCTAATGCAGAATTAAGATAAGAGTTTCTTCATCACAGGCTCCTTTAAGTATTTTTCTCAATGATTTATGTTTTTATCTGGTTGCAGGCCATAGGTTTAAATTTCACTTGGATATCCAACAGGATGCCTTTTCAGTTTCTGTTCAGGATAATACCTGAAAGAACTTAATACTCTAAATGAGTAGTGGTTCTTTGCAGGGAGAGATCTAAACCTTTCTTTCCTCCAATTTCAACTTTTAGTCAAAAAGTTTGATGTGTGAATTGTATTATTCTATAGAAGAAAGACTATTAATTATCTCTGCAGCGACTGAGTAGAACCTGATCTATTAACTATCCTGTGTCACTCTCCATTGGCTGAAACATAAGCTTCGCACACAAAGTGCACAGGCGAGTCTCTGTGGGTGTGTCGGTGAATTGAGACACATCAGTGACTCAGCATTATAAGAGCTGGGCAATTTTAAGAGACCCTTTGTTCCAGCAGTGTAGTTAAAGTTGGTATTCACATGTAACACAGGGTTGTCCAGCCACCCCTTCTTCATACACTATAATGCACATGATTGAGGTATGATTAATAAAAGACTGTTCTTAACTGTTGGTCCTTAAGTATTCAGTTCAAATCCAATGTACGAGTTACAGAACAAGTGAATGTGTGAGTTGATAACTTGACGGTATGGAATGTAGAAGTGTATGAAATATAGGTAGGCCATCATATCTTCCATGTTTTAAGTGCAACAATAAATGAATTTATTTTACTGATGAAGTGGCAATGGATGAGGGCTACAAACACTCTGTCATTGAGTTCACACAGGATGTTTTAATGTGTCCCACATGCAGAAGTATTTACACTTCCCTCACACAGCACATCCAGGGGCGTTCTCTGCATTCTGTTTGCAAATGGAGTTGTAAAAGACAAAATGGGCCCGCACACCAGTTAAGAGGATCACAGGTGAGAACGCAGCTTCTCCCAATTTGTCATTTATTCAGGAAGAACTGTCAATGGGTCACCATGTGGATTCAGAGAGACCCTTTTGGTTCCTCAGTTCCTTTTTCAAATAAGTGAATTTTCCAGCAAATGTTTCAATAAAAATCTTAGTACAAAATAGGTTGTATACCAAAAGCTGTGGTTTTAGTATGAGCACCACGACCACAGTAGCAGCTGCATGTGTTTCCATTGATTTAAACTTATTTTAATGCACAAACAAAACAGCTAACACCACCCCACTTGCAAAAAAAGTACACAACACCATTATTTGCTTTGTTAATTAATGTCTTGTGAAAGAGGGGGAGATTATATACGATTATTATTCTTTCTGCCCCTTTTCATTCAAGATTTGAGATTTTGTGTTTGCATTTAAATAGTTTTGTTTTGTCGATGAATTAAATAAACTTATAAATCAAATCTGAAAATCTTTTCTCTTACTTGAGTTAGACTTTGAAGGACTTTTATTTGTAACAATAATCCTATGATCTGAATACTTGCCACCATTCAGTGGCACAAAGAGAGAGATCGATCCTTTCTAGCGAACAGATGCTGCCCGATAAAGAGACCAAACCTACTTATCTCTTCAAGCAGGACTAAGATTACACTTTCTTGTCAAACCCATTGGAAACCTCGCAGAGAAGCAGGGACGCGCTGACACTGACATAACAGCAGCGGGGCTGTGGCGCGTCAGAGGAATTGGCAACGGAAAAACTTCTGATTGGCCGCCTCAAAGCGAGAGCCCGCCCTATTGCTGAATATCCGGAGCGCGATTGGTCCACATGGGCCGAAGACGCGCCCCCTCAGCTGCCGACGTCACGCCCAGGGCGCTGGAGCTCCGGTGCGCGCGGAGATGTTGTGGTTGTCCACGCCGCCGCCGACACCTTTCTGAGCGCGATCCCGCACCGCAGAGCCCGCAGCGAGAGCTCGCACCGCATGGAGCTGAGCTCGGAGCCTGCGGCGGCAGCGCTGGAGATGCCGCAGAGCCAGAAAGACGACGGCCCTCTCGTCAGCGACGGCGACTACGAGAGCCTGCCGCCTCATGTCTCGGTGGCGACCCACATGACAGCGGGAGCCGTGGCTGGCATCCTGGAGCACACGGTGATGTACCCCGTGGACTCCGTCAAGGTAACACTCGCCGGGTGGACCCCGCTCGCCTCGCCGCCTCGCCGCCTCAGCTCCGTCACCAGCGGGCTACAGCACCGCTGCTAACCGCACACACGGTCCGCTGCCCACTGCTAACAGGCGTTAGCTTTAAAACAGTGGAGATGCCCATCACAGCAGCTAGCCGCGCTGTTAGCTAATTCAAGCTCGTCAGCCTGCTTTTGCTAACTAATTAAGCTCGCTAGCATAAATTAAACCAGGAGTAAAACACAGCGAAACCCGGAGCAAACCAACAGCTTTACTAATTCACACTTCTTTCCATGTGTAACTATGAACTTTGCTAACGCAGTGAGCGGTTTGAACGCCCACTGTTGCCTCGCCACTGTCACTTCTGAGTTAGCAAGGTTAGAAGTAAGTTATGGACGTTTACATTGGTAATCATTAGCTCCTCTTTAGCTTTCCCCTGTTTCTGTTCAGCCTCCGCTTTATTCCACAGAACTAAACCAGTTGTCCCCACTTTATTACTGGTGTGAGGTGACGTGAAGGTCAAGGAGGTGGTGTGGCAGTAACACAATGTCTTTATGGCTTTGAATTCAAATCCACCGTCTTATTACCACAACGATGCTGCCCCTCATAAAAGGTTAACTTTAACTTTTTGCTGTGTTGCTTCACTTCCCGAGTGTAGTTGCGAAAGGCAGCGACCACTCTATGATGCACAGATGACTCATTAACTAAAAACAACTCTGGTCCTGTTGGATGAAAAGCGTCTTTCTTTATATTCACAGGATTACCTTAATAAATCAGCATTTGATTAGAATTACTTTGACTGAGACAAATGTTGTTTTTACGGGATTTAGCTTCAGTATACAAAATGAACAACAATCCAATATACTGTAAAACAAAAGTGTTTTGTAGTGAGCATTCAATGCAGCACACTGTAGAGCTGAAACAATTGATTATAGATTAATAACTGATGAAAAGAAAATTAATCTGCAGCTGTCTCTTATTTTTTAAGTAATTGTTAACTTAATATCTTTGGGTTTTGGACTTGGCCACTTTAACAAGTCATCACCTTTGGTTGTTGGAATTCATGATGAGAATTTTCCCATCATTTTTTTTGACACACTGTTTAATTGTTAAGAATCAACTTGGCAGCTGCAGCCTCAATACCCGGTAAATATAACATGGTTTAGATATATCGCCAAGGACCTCTGTCTTCTTTCTTCATGTTATGTAGTTCCTAAATACTGAAACAATGATCACACCATGTTTCTCTGTCGCTCACATTAGTAACAAGATAGAGAAAATGTAATATTGAGCAAATTTTCCCAAGAAAGTAAGTAATGCTACACGTCAATGGCTGAAACTTGCTATGAAAAGAGTCTTTGCATCATGTTGCAAATATACTGTAAGTCACTTGAAATTTGAATTCTTGTACCAGTTTGCTCATACAAATATTTGGCATGAATCACACAAGTTCATGAACTGAGTCAATCCTTCTGACTCCAGCTCTTTGTATAGCTGGTGTTTGAAAGAACTTGTTCACCAATGAGTGCCCTCTTGAATTTCGATGCAGTAGATGAAGTTACGAAACTAAAAGCAATGGTTAAAAATTGGCTTGCGTCTGCAAAGTAAATCTCTAACTGTTGGGCCGATTGTGATCCTTGCCCCTGAAATCCTCTCTTCTGCTGTTTTCTAACAATGTGGTGTTGTTGTGATAATTTGGTATGCGGCTCTACTCGAACATTAATCTTGATGTGACACAGAAAACTGCAAACCTACTGCCCGGATAAAAAAGTCTTTATATCCTTTTTGCTTCGTAGTCTTGACAACTGGTTAAATTAACTCATGTTTGTCAATGTTGTTATTATTATTAACTTATTTGTACTTTTCCTTGAACAAATGCAGCTCAAAGTGCTTTACAAAAAAAAAAGTACTTCTTAGGAAAATAGATATTTATTACACAAACAACTGTTGTCATTTCCTCCTGAGGTTACTCTGCACTTTGCTGCTGTCTGATCAGTGTGTCTGGCTTTGAAACATAACCTGTTTTGAAATATAGGTGGATCTAAACTGATGAAAGACTAACTCATGGTTCCTTTTTCCTTTTCAGAGATGCACTCACTGCATTTGTTTTCAGCAAAAGATCATAAACTAAGAGTCTGTGTATGAAGTAATGAATTGAAGTCTCGCAGCAAACTTGAGATTAGTTTAGCTGAACGATTGTTTTAAATAAGACTTGATGTGTTTGTTTTTAATCTCAGAGTTCATTGGATACGATAACAATCTACTTAGTGTATCTTTCAGCCTCCCATACAGACCGAGACACAGCTCGGACTCAGGGAGTAGCCCATGCTAATGCTAGGAGGGGGATCTTATCGATGTTGTGCACATGTGGAATCAGCCCGCACACAGCGAAGGGTGTGTGTGCACTCCATCTTCTGTTGTATTGATTAGTTAACGTCCATAGAACCACAACTGCCAAAGCTGAATTATAAAGATAGGACACAGAGTGATGTCAGAGGTGAGAGCGTTTGGATACACTGGTGTTTGCCCCCTGTTCTGTGACCTCAGTTGACTGTTACACTGATGTTAAAGGCATCTTGATACACGAACAATCTTAGTACTCTACCTTCAGGCTTCACTATGCAATTTCCATCTTAACAATATGATAATAATAATATACATTATAAATGATGTCAAAATGTGTGAAATTTAATTTCAAGACAAATGCAACCATAACTATAAACTTCCCGAACATGAACAAATTTGACTTTTCTCCCCTTTACTATGAGCTATCCATCTATTCTTTTTTTTCATTCATTTTTAATTAGTTTCAAGTTTCAAGTTTGTCATTCCAGCTTTATCTGTAAAACATACAACGGAACAAAATGGTGTTTCTCAGGACCCGCGTGCACATGCAAACAGTTCAAAGTCAATACAAAAAAGCAGTGCAATCAAGTGCCTGAGTTAAAATGATTTAAAATAATAAAAACACAATAATAGACATTTTAAATACTGCAGTTTATTGTTATGTTTGTGTTGTTTAAGTGCAGGCAATGTCTTTTCTCATCAAACCTTCTGTACTTGTCAAAAACAAGCACGGTCTGAGAACACAGTTTGAACTATCTGCAGGTTACTTTGTCCCCAGCATAATTTCACCTTCAGATTAGGTGTAGAGTGAAATTATATTGTCATTTATTATTAGTTTTATCTGTCAACTACCTCATTGAAAGGTGTGCATATAAAATTCATATTAATGCATCTGTCCTCCTATGTAGTTTTGAGGTTGTCCACAATAACCTTAGACATAAATTACGCTACCAGGTTTTGTGTGACCCCAGGATCCCAAATGCATATCAAACGGAAATGTAATTGATACTTTATTGTCAAGGCAAAGGAAGGAAACGCATTGAAACATGCTGGGGAAGATAGACTCGGCCTATCTCCTGAGTCAGCCCCAGATCTCCACGCAAATAAAAACATGCTTTGTGCTGGCCAGATAACTTGGCATGGTGGAGTAAAACAAAGAGCTGCCACCGCCCGTACACACACACACACACACACACACACACACACACACACACACACACACACACACACACACACACACACACAAGCCTTGTGAGAGACACACATCACTCTGACAGGAACCTCACTGCTGCCAAGAGCCCTCACTGTCGGAACAATGTGACAGCCTTACAAGGAACAATGCATCAAAAAATGTTGATTGGGCTGATACCAGGTGTCCACTTTGAAGCCAGCCACAGCATTCATGCAGAGACCTAACATCAGCACTTGTTGACCAATCTAACCCTGCTGGAACCATTGATGAGCAGTGGTTCAAATACATGTGTTTATTTTTTGCAGACCAGGATGCAGTGCCTGCAGCCAGACCCGAACGCACAGTACAGAAGTGTGTATGGGGCTCTGAAACGGATCATTCAGACCGAGGGGATCTTCAGGCCTCTGAGGGGCCTCAACATCACCATGATGGGAGCGGGGCCGGCCCATGCGCTCTACTTCGCCTGCTACGAGCGGGTCAAACGCTCACTCAGTGACGTCATTCAGAGTGGAGGCAACAGCCATTTAGCCAACGGTATGAGTCCCTACGTCTTTACACAAATCACTTGCCTGTCATACTAACTGTTGTACACGAGGCCGAGCAACAAGGCCTGGAGGAGGAGTGTTAGGATAATGCCTGTTAATGCCATTTCCTGTTTGGAATGGCAAGGACAAAGCCAAAATCCTAACATGCGATCTGGGATGTGTGGGTACAAAACAGTTTTCTAGCATGTGAACACAAGGAAAAACCTGGTTAATGAACCAGACCAATGGAAATAAGGATCATATATGTGACCAATGTAATGACAGTTTGTTGTTATGCTGTGTTGTTATCAGAGTTGACAAGACCGGTTTATGTTTTAACAGGTCTGGCAGGTAGTGTGGCCACTGTGCTCCATGATGCAGTCATGAACCCAGCTGAAGGTAAGAAGAATAAGTCCAAGAAGCCTCGCTCTTGGCGGGCGGCTGGGTGCTGCAGCTGTTAGAACTGTTCTGGCAGGAACGTTCTAAAGCTCCAGCTTCCAGCTACCTCCCACATGCTGGAATAGTTTGTTGGCCTTAGTTTGCATCTCTACATTTCCCATGGGTGTGAATGGTTGTACGTCACTATGACAGAGCCCTGCCATTGACTCTTCAGGTTGTAACCTGCCTCTTGCCCATTGTCTGCTGGGATTATCTTCAGTCCCCTATGACCTTCTAAAGATTCAGTGGATATGATTGTTATAATTTATTATAATAATAATGATATAGTTGAAAATATATACCATAGAACTCCATTGTTGTCCAAAACCATCAATGAGCTACACTGTTCTTTATCCCTTAATTGTATTGTAAAACTAATTCTTCTGATGTTTGAGATATTTGTTCAATTATTTTTGCAAAGAACAAAGTAGCATGTTAAAGTACATGTATTTTCAATGCAGCCTTTACTAACACTGTTCTCTGTTTCCTCCCATCACTCAGTGGTAAAGCAGCGGATGCAAATGTACAACTCTCCATATCGAGGACTGCTGGACTGTGTTCAAACGATATCGCGGACCGAAGGCATGGGCGCGTTCTACCGCAGCTACAGCACGCAGCTGACCATGAACATCCCCTTCCAGGCCGTTCATTTCATCACCTACGAGCTGATGCAGGAACAGTTAAACCCCCACAGACATTACCACCCTGGCAGCCACATACTGTCGGGAGCAGCGGCAGGAGCCATTTCTGCGGCGATAACCACTCCGCTCGACGTTTGTAAAACGCTGCTCAACACCCAAGAGAATGTAGCGCTGCACTCCATGAAAATCAGCGGCCACTTAACAGGGATGGCCAACACCTTCAGGACAGTGTATCGGCTTGGCGGAATGGCAGCCTTCTTCAAAGGGGTCCAAGCAAGGATTATATACCAGATGCCCTCCACTGCCATCGCCTGGTCCGTGTATGAGTTCTTCAAGTACTTCCTGACGAAGCAGTAGCAGGAACAACAGGCAGGACCAGGCCCTGCTGTCATGGAAAATGCCCTGGAGCAACCCACACCTAGACCGATGACAGATTTGCCCGACCTGAAGCTGCGTGAGCTCAATGTATTGTTTCCACTGTGGAGGAAGTAACATCAGTTATTGTCTCACAGGGAAGTCACTGTGGTTGAGGTTTGGCAGAGAGCGACACTTCTTCTTTCCCACATGCTCAAGTCTGTGTGTGTTTTTGAGTTAGGATCACGTTGCACGAGGAGGAGGTGACTATTGTTAACAGAAGAGTGTCTTCTTCTTCCTCCTCCACAGTCCCATCAACCACAACTCTCCAGTCCCTCCTCTCTACATGTGCTGACCATATAATGAAGTTGTCCTGAATGATGTTTATAGTTCTTAATATTGGAACTTTCTTATTTATTTTGTTAGCTTTCTGAGGCCTGTATTTTAAGGATGTTTGTTTTGTTTCATGGAGTATTTATAAAGAACCATTACAACACATTCCTTATTTCCACTCCACAGTGGAAAGTACATCAGCGCTTTTAAAGTGCCTCATAAATATTAAATGCTGTTTTTTTTCTTTTTCTATCTTACGCACCTGATTTTGAAATCTTTCCACATTTCGTTTTGGTTTGGTCCAAGTCTTATCAAAATAAGATAAGATTACGATCTTATTGTGGCTCTTTGTCACAAATGGTCCACTTTTCATCATCGT
This sequence comes from Hippoglossus hippoglossus, assembly GCF_009819705.1. Lineage (NCBI taxonomy): Eukaryota > Metazoa > Chordata > Actinopteri > Pleuronectiformes > Pleuronectidae > Hippoglossus > Hippoglossus hippoglossus. Next base: position 14,630,768 of record NC_047159.1, on the reverse strand, counting down.
AGGCCGTAACGGTCTGTTATTTTAATTGCCTTGTTAAAGTGAAGAACTAAAACACTCCAGAATCACGCACAATAACCTGTTGCAGAAAGAAGGCAGCTTTTTTATATGTATTCAAACACGTGAATATATATTTTAGGGTGACTATTTCTGAGAAACCTCATTATGCAGGTCCACGGGTGGATCAAATACGGCTGTTACTTGATCTGGCGCAAATGTCTCATGTGCATTTATACTGTGATGTTTATATGTATAAATAATAATGACCTTTCAAGGTTGTAGATTGTATATATAATATTTTTCAGAATATAAGTTAAGCTGAAAGTTAAAATGCACACTTGGTTTGATCAAAACTTCATGTGATTTGATTTTGATTTTAAAAACTGACCAGTGACGTCAGGCGCTCTTGTTACCATGAGACCGAGCCTGATCTCATCAGCTGGTGAGCAGGCAGCGTCATTTCTTTTATTTCCACTCGTCCTGTTGAACTTACATATTTCCTGTGTGCTCACTGCTCTCTCCAGCCAATTGTCTATTTTTGATACAGTAGTCAAGACATTCCACCAGATATTGATGTGATCCAGCAAGCGGCCAGATTTATTTGTTTTTAATTATGGAGGTGTTCTTTTTCTTTCTTACTCTGGAAGAGTTCAGAGAGTTTGTCAGATTCCAGTGGAGTCACGAACCCGTTAGCAACAGATTCTTCTTGCTTGTCCACGTGGGTAATTATTAATATACCAAAGACATGCATTCTATTCTACACATCACATTTTGAACCTGTAATCCCGATGCTGCGTGCCTGCCTGCTGCGAATTGTCGTTCCACGTTCACCCCCACATGGCTTCCTCTTCAGTATCTTTCAGTTCTGTCTTTATGCTTTTGGAGCTTGTTGGAGAGAAAGAAAAAATCTTTTCTACCGTAACATTTTTCATTCTCCTCTGACAAGTTTCACTAATGACTCCAAAAACAGCAAAAGCAGTTAACTGTGGAAAATCAATGATCTTATGAATATTTTGGAAAGATTTCAGTAACTTTGGAAAATTACATTGACTGCTAATTATTGACAGATTATTTCTTTTTGACTAGGCTTTATGAAGTGCTTATATTGATCAAAGTTACACGTGCAATATGAATTTCACATGAAAGGATAAGATGTTAAACTTGAATTATAGAAGTGGCTTAATTAGCATTTAGCTTCATGAAGCTGTTTTATTCTCCTCAAAGTATCTAATCACAGTAACAGTACGTTTGTCGACATTGTGTTTTCACAGTTGGATCCACTGACAAACATCAACTCATCCAATGTTAATCTCATGATCAACAACAGGACAATTCAGTCAGAATAGGTTTTGGTTTATTGCTTTATGCCTGTAGTCAATGCTGCATTATTCCTTTGAGTTGTCGGTGCAGAATAGAGAATCATTATTCCCCAACTGTGTGTCCATGTGCTTTTAACATGTTAAACCAGTGTTTCTAATGTATCCTTACATCTTAAAGAAGATAGGAGAGCTCATATTCTATGTGGGGATTTTCATGATGTAAATATTTATACGCTAATTACGCACAAATGATAAGAAATGGGAGCTGGGGGTGGGCTTTTTTTTCCTGCTGAGTTCCATCTCCAGAGGAGGAGTGCTTAGAAGTTTGACCATGCAAATATGAAATGATTGTAATAATGCTGCTACAGTATGTAACACTGGAGCTGAAATAAACATGCAACTGAGGAATGCTGTGGTTGTTGTCTCTTCATATCCTGTCTCCTCGATTTGGTTAAAAGTAACTTACTTTCCAGTGTAACTATTCTGTTTTTATCCACGAGAGGAACAAAAAAACTTCAAAATATGTCAGCTGTTGTTGAGATTAATTATTTTTTAATTACAAAAAAATAACATGAGGTCAGTGCTACTGATTTCAAACCAACAAAGATTTGAGAAAAACTGACATGGATGATATGACGATGAATATGACACTGAACTCACCTTTTGAGGTAAAGAAAATCATGGATATTTCATCCAAGGATCTAATTTTCCATTTTGTTTTGCAGGGTTTTGTATAGAAATTATCGTAAAAAAACACCTCAGATGCGGCTGGTGTGGTTCAAAAGAAATAAAGATGGATGTCGGTGAACAAGCTCTGGACATATGTCAAACAAGTAGTTCAGACGGAAATCTGCTCATTCCAAACTGTGTAGATTAAAAGTAACTGGTACACCTACTGTGTGCTACTAATGGGGAAATTGTTGCTACGTTTTGAAATGTGTCTTTATTTCAGTGCTGTGAGCAACACCAGCGAAGAGACCAGTGTCTGAAATCCACAGCTATGTGCACCACTGATCCCAGTGGATTCTGTAGATTAGAATATGCTGATCTGAAATTAGTCTGAAACGACACCTTCAAAGTCATATCCGTCCTGTAGAGGGCGCTATAGTATTACTTAAAGGCAGAGATGATGTTGACATTGAGTTGTCACTGACTCACTCAGATACATGATGTGATAAGTCCAGCTCTACTGACTCTGCCCTTACACCCCGCCCCCTTGCCTTTTACATTGATTTTATACTGTATCTCTTAATTTATTTTTTGCACAACAACGTTTCTTCATAATGTTAAAAAGAATCCGCAAAGATAAAACTTAGGTCCCAGTAACGCTGCAAACTGCAACTTGAAAGTTACCTAACTCTCAATATTCAATTTGTAAAGGCCTCTCTTGTTATGTTTCATAAAAAAACATTTTAAAAAGAAAAAAAAGATTTCAGTTTTATCTCGTCTCTAATTATTTATTTTATTCCACTAGGAAGCGAGTAGGGTTTCGCCTGCAAATGCTCTCAGACAGAAGTGAGGGTGTGAACACGCCTGTAAACACAGATACCTGAGGATCTTCTGCTAATTGGATTACTGATAACTTTTACAAACACAAGAACAATATCAACAATCATTGTCATCATTGTTTTTAAAACTATTCCATAGTTTTGTCCTGCATGTTATACTGACAGGAAATCAAGACTGATCTGTTTTTCTTCTATTGAAATGCAGACAGTGCAGCGCTTCATTCCAAACCAACATGCCTCAGGACACGTACACTTGTGCTGCCACCTTGTTGTCTCAGATGTGTTTAGTTTTCGCCCTTGTCCACGAGCAGCTTGTTTATCTGAGGCGCACAATGGTCGGCCCCCTGTCCCCTGTCCTTGTCATACTTCTCTTATCACTTTCATCTGCGGTAAACTATCCCACTACTTTCTATGTTTCTCATGTCACAGATAAACACATTGGAAATGTATTCCGTCTACCTGGGTCTTTCCATCTCTCTCACACACACACCCACACACACACACACTGTTTGCAGCCGCACAATCAACGTTAACCATCGGTTCAGTTGGATGCTGAGTTGCATCTGCTGATGGGAGAAGAAAGGCAGCTGCTCCACAGGTACGGTAACATGTGGGATCCAGTTACACTATGTGAGGAAGTTTACGAGTGTTCCCATGTGGAGAAAAGATCGGGGCTGTTTTAAACCGTCTTATCAACTTCAACAAATTTGTGAGACAGTCACGGCATATTGGAGCACCGACAAAGGCTGTCTTTGTGGCCAGGCCCTGGCTTTCGCCTCATCTGTTGTGAAGATCTGCTTGTTTTTCAAAGCATCACTGGCCACCTTGAAGAGCACGTCGACCACACGGCTCCCTGCATCTCACCAACCACACTCCTGCATGCACACAGAAGATAAACTCTCGAGACTTAACACTGTGTTCATTGGCGTTTATGCCAGCTTCAACTACATATCCTAGAAAATCTGCCCAGAGCCACGTACCAGCCAAATCTATGATCTCAGTATAAAGGAGGCGATAAGACAGTAATGTTTCCAACTCCTCCTCGATGCTTTTCATCATTTACTTTCGAAATCCAGTTAATCCAGGTGGTGCAGAGACAGATTTAGCGACACTCCCCGAGCCTGTGGAAAGACAGAGGGTCTAACAGACACGAGGATGTTAAGTCCTCTTTGTTTGGGGAAACCGCGTCTCTTTGAGCCTCCCTCTTTAAGGAAGTGCAGGTATTACGGTTGCAAATACAATAATAATAGTTCTCCCAACCCTCGGCTTGAGCCTTCAACAGGCTCCTTTATCTGATGAGCGTGTGCATATGCGGCCTGAGACACACTGAGAGATACTGTCAGGTTCTCAACGCCGTCAAAACAGATGCTATCTGTCCTCTTCATGTCTAATTACCTGTTTACTCCAAGGGCCCAGAGTGAATGGTGCAGCTGCTGGTATTGTTGTTAAAAAAGTCACTTCAGTTAAAGGAAACCATTAAGATTCATGTCTGGTTTCAGTTTTTAAGCTTCTACATTGAGAGGCATGCCACAGTAGTATTATTGATTATTGATATTTTTTTAAAACAACCTCAACACCATTTTAATCTGGTTTTCAATTGATTTTATTCATTCATTTGTGTATTTATATATTTATATGATATAAGTTCACTTATTTTTTTTAACGTATAAGCCTACAATTATCTTTTTGCTATTTTAATTTTTGTATTTTTAACATTCTACCACTCGGGTGCCCTCATTGGTATCTCGGAGTTGTGCAGATGTGTGTGGGTGGCTGGGCTTGCTGGACTGTCTCAGGAATGTTTCGTCTTCTTTGGTTCTAGTTGACTGGTCAGTTGTTACATAGGTAAAGACCCACAGAGGTTAGACCCCCCTGCTGGTCTTGGAAGGCCTCTTAGATGTGAGGTGGGGCAGCTTCAGGGGGCGCGGGCAGGTCCAGTTGCCTGGACCTGCTCGTGTTTAAATTAGTGTTTAAAGTGTTTAAATTAGAGTGTTTAAATTATTTATGTTTTTTACACTATGCAAGTGTGTGTGTGTGTGTGTGTGTGTGTGTGTCTGTGTGTGTACTGGGGGGGTTATGGGAAGCACTTTGAGTTACCTATTGTTAATATGAAAAGTGCAATATAAATAAAGTCTGATTAATTATATAACTAACGCCAGATGCTTGTTTGAATGTGCAGGTCTGAGTTAGTGTCATAAAAGCAGCATAAAAGTTGAAACAAGTTTATTAAAGATCCTTTAAGTAAAAGTACTAATTCCACACTTTGAAAAATCTCCCCAACAAGTAAAACTCCTGCATTCAAAATTTTACTGAAGTAAAAGTTCATAAGTATTACTAACAAAATCTACATAAAGTATGAAAAGTAAAAGTTTTTTTTCTCACTGCTAAGCTTGAGCTGATTTGAGCGACTTTATTTACTGTTGGGTATTGTATTCAACAGCAAAACATGGTATCCTATAAGATCATCATATGTCTGTGAGAACCATGTATCATCTCACTATGCATTTTCCAGCTGATGCAAGAGGCACATGAAGGAAAACTTAGTCCTTCACTTTATCACAAACATTCAGCAACATCAACCCACCTGAAGATACATGGTTTACACTGACATCTGAAAAGTAACTAAAGCTGTCTGACAAACATAATGGAATAGAAGTAGAAAGTTGCATAAATGACAATACTTATGTTAAGTACCTCGTGTGTACATAAGTACAGTACTCGAGTGAATGTACTTAGTTTTCTTCACCTTTCTTCTATGGGCACAGGCCAGATGTGACGGTTTACTGCAGAGAGAGCTCTCAGTGCTCCCTCTATCACTTCCATCAGTCCTCTGCTGCTCACACACTTCAGCTGTGTTACTACAAACTTGCCCTTCTTAAATATGTAAAGCCTTAAATCCTGCACGCCATCTTATCAGCAGTGTACTGAGTCAGCTCTACATACCAACCTGCATGAATCACCTACTCACTTCTTAGGCCACAGAGAAATAGTTATACTCTGAGCAGTTCACTGGAATTTGAAAGACTGCGACTTAACTATAGATTCAAATTATTGATTGTGGATTTTTTGTCTGAAAACTCTTGAATGACGGCAGATGAGAAATCTCGTTTTTTTTTAAAGAAGTAAAATGTTAAGAAGACCTACACCCTGCAATGCTTCAAATTTATAATATGTGTTTCTTACTAATTGAATTTTTACTGGATCCAAATAGAGGCTGAAATTCATTTGACTCAATCTTGGTTTTGTCACATATAATTACAGCATTTTATATAAACGGAGCGATGCTTGCGAGCTAGTTCAGGCCGCCAACTCGAGCTGCGCTGCTCAGATCATGTGACATACTGTACAGCATGTGACATACCTCACTCTCCACAATCAACTATAATACACACCCACCTGATTAGGCCGTCTATTTAAGGAGAGAACATTTCCCATCACTCTCTTTGCTTGCCCCCGCTGCTGCGTCAGTATAGCTGCCAGTTGCTTCAGCCCCCCCCCACCACCACCCCAGCATCCACCTGTAGGCTCCGACGGGGGTTATGAATATTTTCTCATCACTGTCACCACAGGAGTATGGAGGCATTTTATGTTTTTCTTCTGTTGTTTTTATATGTCACCATTTACTTGAATTGTATTGGATTGGGCTGCGACTCTGTTTACCCCTGAAACTCCTAAAGTGTTTTGTGGACTCAAACACTTCACCCACCCCTCCATTGGCAATGTAGTGAGTAGATAATGAGTCAACTTTCATTTTTGGGTGAACTATCCCTTTAAGTCGGAGCCTCGACGCCAAACACTAAAATGTTCTACTGCTGCAACAAACATTTGAATGTGAGTTGTCTGACTGTACTCTGAAAATTGCAATAGATTGACCTCAGAACACGATGGGATGCTCCTGGCGGTGGAGAAACAGCATCATAGTGATCATTAACTTCCCTGGAACAGCAGCATACAGATGAATGGAAAGGCCTCTGACAAACTGTCAGCTGACACAGCAAAGGGTGAGTTTCCTGACAGACATAATTATTATTTTTTATTTGCAAATGTTTTATTTGACCTCAGAACCCAGATCATGCAAAGTTGTGATATAATAGAACTTATGATAATATTCCTCAGAGAAAAATGTGTTGTATTTGGTAAAGAATAATTCCGACACACAGTCACAGCTCTGGCATATTCAGACTTCAGTGAACCTGAAGAACCCGAAGGAGGCAGTGACTTTAGCTGCTGAGGACAACGTACAGACACACAGGAGACCATCTGATAACAAGAGGAGACAATGTCCTTAATTCATTCAGCCATGGATAATATCAATAATCTGGAAGATAAGAAACCGCCGTATCTGAAACCTGTAGCAGGGAGGCTCAAGTGCATCCTGCATGTGTCTCATACTGGCACATGCGGGCGATGGATACACAACCTATAAACTAAAGGCTAAATACAACTGCCAGGCAACCAGATTATCTTCTTGAGGTTCTACAGCCACAACCTTAGAGCCCATGGCTGCGTTAAAGCCATTTTACCATGATGAAAGCATAAAGGCAGTATTCCATGAAAAAATTATACTCACAACTAGATTGCGTTGGAAATTTGTAAACTGTATTGCAATTAAAATAATTATATGCAGGATCAGTTTTAATTCCATGATAGTCAGGGGAGTTTTGGAGGAGGCGACACACTCAGAACTCTAAAAACATGAATTCAGGTATATTTTTAATTTGTTGAACTTCACCGCAGATACTAATTATACTCATCATTATTAATGTATACATAAACATCTTGATAACAAACATGTGGATCAATGCATATAAATGTGGTGCAGTTTCATCTGGTGTACATTTCATGGCTTATCGCTCCTGTGGCTGAAGTCGATATTTTTTATCAATCATAAAACTAAAATAAAAATGTTGCTCTCTATTTGGGTTTCTGTCATATTGGGTTAACAATGGAATAATTTGAAATCGTTTCTTAGTGTAAAGAAAAAGTATAGAGTTAAATACATTTGTTCTACATACATATATCTTGTGTTATATAGTCTTTCTAAATATATCATTTTAGTTTTCATGGTGTCTGCTCTGTACCGGTTGTCAGTGGGTTCAGTCTTTGTTCCCAGCAGCAGTCATGTTAACAAACAGGTTTTTGTTAATCGCTATCACAATCATGTGATGAGCTACATGATGCGTTCACGACCTCATGCCACAAGCAAAACTCTGATGTGAGAGACAAAGACACATGTTTGTTTTAGAAATCAATGCACGTTACACAGCTTTAAAAAACATGCACTGTAAGTATGTAAATATCTGGTTATATCCATATGGATGACTTTTCTGCTTCAATCAACCAGATTTCAACCCATATTGTCGTTTCATATTATTTTTTATTTTATTCTTGAAAATATGATTATTTAAAATTTCCCTGTGAATTTTGTTTGATTTCCAAACTGAACCATTTTGAGCTAAATTCCACCAAAATCTCTCAGATAAGAAATTGCAATCGTACTTCCTTATTAATTTCGCTTAATGTCTCCTGAAGAAAACAGTTTTATCTCTAAGTCATCAGCTCAGGGGCTCTTTGAAGGAATCAGGTCTCACTCTTTAGCCCTCATCTCACTATTATCTTCCTCTACCTCATTGAATGCACACAGATATTTGAAATATTTCCCATATGAACATTCAAAGAACTATCACAGTGTTATTCTTTCAATACAGTGGTTATTATTATATCAACTACTACTTCAACTACAACAAATTGTACATTTTTAATTATATGCCAAATACATTTGATATATTATCATTTGATAATTTGAGAGTTTCCCTTTTTTCTCAACTTTTGGCTGTAATATACTTTCTTTAAGCAACTGGGCTTCATGTCAAAATGCTTAAAATTAGCAGAATTGATACAGTACGTCAGGAGCATAGTTTTAATTCATAATTCATAGTCATTATTTGCTCTATGACAGGTATTTTCAATTCAATTTATTTTCTGTACATTTTAATACAAAGGCACATGAAATGTATCAGCATCAGTTTATTAAACAATCAATAATCAAGTGAAGTCAGTGATTAAATGGTTTGTTGTGCAAAACCACATCATATTCATTCATACTGTACATACATGTTTTTGTACGTCATGCTTTTAGCCAAACTGGTGAAGCTATCACGTGATCACACGTACGATTCTGTGACACATTGTAAGGAATCATCTTTGATAAGGAACATTGAGCCTAAATATCAGGAATACCACACATGATTTAAAATCCCAGTGTCACTTTCACCATAATGTTGGTCCCCAGGGGCCACCGTAGTCCCACAGGTACGGTCTGTACTGGTAAGCTTTGCAGAAAGAGGTGATCAGAGACGACCGCACTAAATCCTCTCTCAGGCCCTGCAGTCCCTCGGCTTTGTACACGTCCTTACTGAACTCTGACATCTGCTGCTTTCGTTTAGTTTTGTACCTCCGGTTCTGAAACCAGATTTTCACCTGGGTCTCAGTCAGTCTCAGGGCGTTGGCCAGGTGAGCCCGCTCTGGGGCTGACAGGTATTTCTGGTGGTTAAATTTCTTCTCCAGTTCCAGGACTTGGAGGTGTGTGAACGCAGCTCGGGAGCGTCTCTGTTTCCCTGTGGAGGACAAACTGCTGGACTCAGGGGTGATGGGACAGGAGGTGTCCAGAGACCCTGTGAAGTACAGATGTGAACACGTCATGAAGGGAGACAATCAAACTCTTATAATCAATATATAGAATAGTGTAGTCTGCAATATCAGGATTTTGAAGTAGTTGTTCATAGGTTCATGACAATGAATAAAAATACTCTTTCTCCCATGAGAACTTCAATACATTGCTACAACTTCTGATTATACAGACCTATAATTTAACAATTTTTTTCCCCATCATCTAAAACATTATTTTGGATATCAAATACACATAACTTTTGGGTTAATATAAAATTCCTGTGAGTGTATATCTGCAGCTCACCTGACTGTTCTCCAGACACTGTCTCCTGAGCATAAAGTTTCTCTGTCAACTTTTCAGACTCTTCCTCCTCCCACTGTGAACATCTCTCCATCTTCTGATAACTGGATTTGCCATTAAAGCTGGTGCTGTCCTTAACGGACAGGATGTCCTCTATGAGGAAGGAAGTCCGAGGTTTAACTGTATCAGACATGTCCATCCAGTAAATCCACAGATCAGAGCCAGAGGGCTGCAGCTGCAGCGGGACGTGGTTGAAGGAGTGTGAGTGCTCACACACCCACCGGGCTGAATTTATACCAGAGCAGAGGCGGGTTCACACACGCTGCACTTACAAGATAAGAAGGCGGGACAAGTGGCTCACTATACTGTCAAAGTGTTAATCACCTTCTGTTGTTTTATGCAAAATAAATAGGAATAATAGAGTTTTACCTTTCATTACAGTAGACTGGCCTTTTTGAAATATGGCTTATTATATAAATTTCCCAAATTAAAAAACAGACTTACATTTGTTGTAAAATGCATTTTTTAAAACAACATAGTTTTAATATATTATTATCATATATGATATAAATATAATAAATGGCTTCTTTCATACAATTTTAAACTGTGATATATCAACACAATGTGTTTTATGTATTGTAGCTACCCTTAACCAATAAACCAATGCTTAGGTATAAATATACATATGAATTATTATTCATACACATGAAGTAAATCTGCCATACACAGCAGATATTTTAACTTTAAAATATGCAAACAATGTATTCTCATAAATAGAGTACTCTAAATAGATTTTACTCATATCCAGCAAAAACCTTTATCTTCAGATTAATTATGTTTCATAAATATATATAAAATAAATATGAAAAGTTATATATTCATTGTATTTTTGGATATATGGTTTTACACAGAATAATTTAACTGTCATAGAAGCCGGATGGATTTAAGCCTTGGGTGTCATGTCTCCCTCAGTTCAGGGCAGTAACCCTGTTGTCTGCAGCTGCAGGGAGACACCTCTGTCTGCAGTGGTGGGTGGTCACACACCCACCGGACTAATGAGTTTGACACATTTGTGCTCACAGTCTCCTGAACGGACACAGTCACTGTTTATTTGTTGTTCTCCGTGGTTTCGGCCCGACCTTTCCACTGAGATTCACACATTTCCTTGGTGTCTGTGCTCCTCTGGGAGTTCGTGCTCATTTAGAAATGCATGTATGACAAACGTGGTCCTCTGCGTGCACCCTGGCCCCCTGACTCCACCAGTGTCGCTGCACCAACCACACACCGAGCAGTCACCAGCCCCTCACTGTTACGTTAATGACACTTTGCTTTAATTCGATGGGAGTGCAGCAACTTTCCTGAACGTTAAGTGCTGTGTACTTCATGTACCATGTGATATAAAACCACAGTGAGTGATGTAATGTTTAACGTGTTCTGTCCTGTGTTGGTGGATCATCATTTATAAATACACATCCGTTTAAAAGATTCCTCTCAAGCATTAGCTGCTGTCTTGTCAACAGTGTATTAAGATCATCCCTCTGATATGCTTCACCTTGGATTCTTTGTCTGCAGAGGCACAGTGTGTTGGACTGTAAGCACAGAGAGCTTTTATCCCTCTGTCTAGACACAGTTTTTCTTTCTGTCTTCTAAACCCTTATGTGCATTTTTAAGATCGTGCGGACATGCAGGCCTTCAGGAGGAAGAAAGATGCCATTTTAGCAACGTTTTGATCCCATTCAAATGTATACATTGATTTCAAGTGTAAGAAAAACTCTTGGTGACATTATTCACTTCAAGAATACATCATCGGTGTCGGATCGACAGTTTTTCTAACCCAGGGGCCATGAAGGGGCCACATTTTACACAGAGGGGCCAATTATATGTCCAACATGCATGCACATTTCCTGATTTTTAATATTGCTCCTTGTTCAAGCAAATTGTGTTAAAAGCTTGGAAAATATTTTTAAATTCTCAACACATTGACATATTTGATGTCGGTATTGTTAGTAAGTAACATTTTTTTTAACACTGACAGTACAGGGACTCTCCAGAGGCCAATTAGATTTCAGCTGGGGCCAGTGCCCCCCCTGGCCCTCCCCTGAACCCGCCCCTGCATCTTGTTCCCATGTGGGGGCCTCTGAGGGTCTGTGTTGTGCTGGATGAGGCCATCATTCTTTTGTTGTAAAGATCTAAACGTGTTGTTGTCCTCTGCTTTTCTTCTGAGACAATCTACGTGATTGCTTGCACTGAAAACAATCACATCTTTTTACTCCTCACATGCGTCGTCATCCTCTTGTTTTGCATGAGACATGACATAGTGTCACCTCTCACCTTTTAGCCCCGAAAGGCATTTGTCTTCCGCAGCAGGTAATGTGCGGCGACAATGTTTTCTTTAAGTCACAGATAGTTGTTGTGCCATCAATCTTCTGCTGTCTTCCCTGTCATTTCATTGTCTGGGACGACGAGCAGCGAGACTTTTTTGTCCTAACAGTGGATTTATCTGCTCGGCATCAGCGTCATATTGTGTTGAATCCCACACCTGCAGGTTTTGCGCAAGTTCGTCACCCCGTGTGTTGTGTGACATAACAAATATGTCATCAGGCTGGACAGGTAAGTTCACAGACAAAGCTTGATAATAACAATTAGTGTTCTGTCATGTTAAAGAGATGTGGGAGTCTTCGGCAAGCCAGCAGCCACTTGAAGCTACAGGGACAACCACACAATGAGCTATTTCACCAGAGATGTGGTCTGAAGAGAGGCAGATTATCCACCGTCAGCCCTTATCTTTCATGGATAGTTTCTTCTCTCAGTGAGTTCAGAATCAACAGTCTCTTATGTGGATTTCGTCAGCCGGGTGGTTGGACAGAGAAAACCCTGATCGTGGATTTACGAACCATCTCAGCTCTGTTATAAACACCAGATTATCAGAGGGACTTTTAAAAGATGTCATCACAGACTCCAAAATGACACATCCGCTTTTTTCTTTCTCTTTAAAAGTTGACGTAAGGCAGTGTACGGGATGACTGAAAATCTTTTTTTGAAATGAACCATAATGGGTCTCTCACGTCATCCTCTGTTTAAACTGACCCTCATGAACAGTGAAACAGTGTAATCAAGCATCTTTATTCTGGGATTTTGTTTTGAGTTATATCTCTCTGTCAGACCCCCCTCCTCTTTCTGCCTCTCTCAACAACAGGAAACTTGTTATTCCACATTTCTCTCAGCTCACTTTCCAACCCATTAACACCTCAATAGGCTTATTTGTTATCATCATGTTTGCAAATCTCTGGAAGACGACAGAAATCAATACACAGTTATATTTGTTCCCCAAAGAAGGAGCGTTCCTGTGGAAAACCCAGCATTCACGTTTAATGATGTTTGACCGGTCCCCGGGCTCTGCGGTGGACATCAGCCAGAGCCATTAATCTGTTGGGCCCCAAGAGAGGTGACACCTCTAGCCCCGACCTCAAGTACCTATAAACTGACCTAACATATTTTAAAACTGGCTTTTAATACCTACTGTGACTCAGCCTGGGTCTGCTGTGGCCCTTGGGATCTAAATGTCGACATCCACCCTTGTTCTGAAGGGTACAAATCTGGACGTCTGTGTGCAGCCTAAAATTTGTAACCATGCTGGTTGTGCGCGTCAACTCTATGCTCCTTGATTTAGTTTGTTGTTCAACCCTTTCCAGTCCTTTTGGTGGCGTGCTCTTGGTTTGAGGAGATCCACCGGGTCCCACATCTGTACAACCCGACTCTGAAGAAATATGTGTGTGAACTCTTGGAGATAAGTCGTAACTACGCTTGGTCATGAGTACTTGCTGACAGAAGTGGCAGTTGACAAACAACCTGGGTGCGCATTACTACCACCTACTGGAATGGAACCTGGGATCAGGTACACATGCTAGGAACACCAAACCGCTGTAGACCCTCATCTTAGTATGAATGGGACTGAGGGAATGTGCATGTGATCAGAACGAGTATGCAACTCTCAGCGGACATGGACCATTTACTGCATATCTACACTGTATCTGCCAAAACTAGACCGCTGTGGCTGGCCCCACTAGTTGTCACAGCCCGCTCCACACTCCAGCCATGATTCCTCATAATCTAGCTCAACTAGTCTCACTATTAGCTAACAGTTAACACTCTCTGAGATAATGCACATTCTTGAACCCTATCCTGACCCAAGCAAAGAGTGGATACTTGGTTCACTCGGCCTTATAAGTGCAAATTGTATTTCCTCAGGTTAAACTACTGAGGCTGTGGCTGACCCAGCTGTCTTATTAGACCACTTCATCTGAAGTCAGACAACCATCACTGTGTAATCAATGATAGCCACCACTTTGCATTAGGTATGAGCCTTTGACCTGTTTTACCAAATAAATGGTGTGAAGGTGAGAGAGCAGGCAGGTCTACAATAAAAAAGAACTGATGGTTCATCAAGTCGAACTGAAAAGGCTCGAGTGTGTCCCTGCATCCCTGAAAATATGGATTCACCAAGGAATGAACTAGTTGATTGATTAAACACCTTTAATTATTAATGGGTCAGTAACCAAGGTGAAAAGTTACATTTACATTGAATTTCAATTAAGAAGTAAAAGTCTAAATTAGAATTACAAAGGAGATAAGATCACTTACCTTTTAAAACCCGAGTAAGAGATGTAACTGCACACACACACACACACACACACAGACACACACAGACACACAAACACACACACACACAAACACACACACACGCACACAAAGGCATTATCTGATCTGTTGAAGGGTCTCTGGTCTCCTCTCTGTCTGCAGCGTCAGTCTTATCTGTGCAGAGAGGCTCCTGCAGCTCTTCTCTCCCCCTAGAGGTGTTTCTCCTCCTCAGGCCCTGTGTGCACCTCTGCCTCCGTGTCCATCAAAACTGACACACACACAAACACACACTACTTTTTGTTGTTTTGCTGTTGCTGTCAATTCATTAATTTATTATTAGGGTAAGACATCACAACTGGCTTTGTTGGATTCTGTTCTGTTGTAAGCATTTGGTGTGACAATTTTAAATCTCCACATAAATACACATTTCCACGTGAGGCTTAGGACCAGGACAATGAAGCTAAAGGAAACTGACGGACACTTTTTGCAGTGCAAGTAAATTTGGGTCTTATCAGTGGCTGATGGAGGAGTGAGTGACAGGTCAGACTGGAAGTGTTTCCAGTTTGATTGAGAGTTTGAAGGAGTTAAAGAGCCACTCTGTCTGCGGGTTTGTTTACCAAGCAAAGCTCCGGGATGGGACAGGCTCTGCAGCCTTATCAGTGGATTTGTGAATGGGACAATAATGAGCTGAGTTTGATAGAGCAGCACAGCTCAGGTCAGATGTCACTTCATCCATTAGCTGTTTGATGGCTCTCTTTGATAAAGTGCACAGAGGAAAGCTCTGTGGCCAATTAGCCACTAAAGAGTTCCTGATCAGGCATGTTGCTTTTGTTTTATTTTATTTTCACGGGGACATTATATCATCTCACTGGAAGCAATGGATTGAGGAATCTTGTTAAATTTGATATCATTTGGCAGGACAGGGTGTGTGAAATGAAACCATATGAGTCAATAAAGAAAATGATCACGATAAATGTCACATTATTATTTCTTTTAAATTTAAAGACTGATTTAGCTCCTGCATGAGTGACAGTTGTGGCTTTAAAATCTTCTATGTAAAAATCTGAGGTGGATCAATTATGTGTCATTCCTTCTCACTGAGCTTACGATACATATTGAACTGTTATTATTGCAATTAATGAAAATGATATCGCCACGATTATTTATAATGTTTCATTGCCCAGCCTTATTATTCAGTGAGATTTTATAGGACCTCTGAAAGCTTTGCATTGGTTCTTTTTAAAGTAGGAAAGGTGTAAACTTTGTGAAATTGTGAAAAACAGATGAACAAAAAAACGTGTGTTATAAGTGTTTTATAAAAGAAAAACTGAATTGAAATTAGCCAATGGAAGCAAATTATTAAATAATTTTAAATAAAACATATTTAGTTGATTTAAAGTAACTCGAACTTTTTCAAGAAACAATAAAAAAACCAACAATAAGAAATCCAATTAATAATGTATGTCTATTTACACTGTGAATTATAGCCTGTGACTGAAGAGAAACCAAAAATTGAATCTTATATCAGCTGATTTTTAATTAACCACCGACTTTTTCAAAAGGATAAACATACAGTTCCATACAAAATATACAGCAAAAAATATTTAACAGTTTCTTCCACACAGATCGTGGATGTCCCGGGGCTCACCAGCCTATCAGTCCCTGTAAAGAAGCCTGGAAGTGTCCGTGGCTGAAGGGCCCCTCGCCGGCTCCTGTTAGATCCACCAGCTGGTTGTTGGACATGTGCACAGCGCCCATGTTGGCCGCAGGAGACACGCTGTGATAACCGCAGCCGTACACGCTGCTGTTGGCAAACACTGGGTTATAATGTCCCACCGTCACATTGTAGGGGGACGAGAGCGAGCCGGCGCCGCAGAGTTTCCCGTCCCGCACCAGCACCGGCACCGCCACCCTCCTGGGCGCAGGTGGATAACCCGCCAGCTCCAGGGACTTGTCCTGCCTCTGACGCTTACACTTGTACCTGCGGTTCTGGAACCAGATCTTCACCTGGGTGGAGGTGAGCTTGAGGATGCGGGCCAGCTGCTCTCTCTCCGGGGCGGACAGGTAGCGCTGCTGCCTGAAGCGCCTCTCCAGCTCGGACACCTGCGGCTGGGAGAAGAGGACCCGCGGCTTCCTGCGCAGCCGGGATCTGCGCTGCTGCTCCGCGCTCAGGTCGCAGCCGGGAGAACTGTCCAGACCGCTCGTGTCTGCACAAAACAGGTCAATGATATTAATTTCAATAATCCATTTTTACACGTGTAAAAACATCAATTAATGGTTATTTTAGGCTAAAATAAAATAAGATAAATCTGCTGATGGAGTTTGATGATGTCATGTGTTTCTATACCAACATTTTCGTAGTAAGGTTAAAGTTAATGCCAAATCTGATGAGTTTAACTCTTTATGGCTGCAAGAGACCAGATATTTACAACTGTTTTTATTATTTTTGCAGTACACTGTATTTGTAATATATTGTACACAAATAAATCCGTACTTTGCTTCCTATTTCCTCCACTTACAAAATAAAATAAAATAGTAAGTGTAGAAAAAAGTCAAAAGGTGTAAAATTGGTTATCGTAATGTTTTCGCGACGTTGCGTTTGAAAGACGATAGATCTATCTAAATATAGAAGTGGTCATATGACGTTGTCCCACTTAAACAGACTTACAATTTGGTCTTGTCGTTAAATGGATCGATTTACGTTGAAGACAAAAATCAGCAAACAGTGCATTAAACAGCGTGCCCTTGGTTAATCACAGTAAACAAATAATAATAGTAACAACAACAATCCTATTAGTCACACTTCATTGCTCCTTCTATTCCTTACACGTGCGTAATTATGGGTGTTTGGTGTTTAAATATTACAAGTGAATGGGTCTCCCCATATTTGGTGGTTTATCTAATAATACTGATGTTTGCTTGAGCTTTCAAATTGAGAGATCTGAAGCAAAAGGAAAATGTTACAGGTCTAAGGCCGTTTTCCTCCCTGGGAGCACAAGGCCCCATTCCGCCAGGTGGCCTCCATACAAACAGCCACTGGTGTTTAAAGAGGAATAGGTTTGATGGTGATTTACAGCGTGTGTCATCTCACCCTGCTCATTTATCTCCTCCTCTGCTGCCGAGTTGTGCGCGTCGAGCTTCTCCTGCGTCCCGGGGACACACGGCTCGGACCGGCTGTCATAAAAGTCCCTGCTCCTGGAAGCAGCGAGCATGAGCTGCTGATGCTGCTGCTGCTGATGCTGCTGCTGCTGCTGCTGATGTTGCATTGGAACAACTTGGTCCGTCACCAGAAATTCGTTCTCAAAGTCCCTGTGCTGCTCCAGCCTCAGAATATCCTTGACGGAAAAGGGCGTCGAGGTCGAGGTTGAACTGGGATGCATCCCCGCAACCTTTCAGTTAGCTGCAAATTACTTTTTAAAAGAAATCCTGATTTTTACGCACTGTGCTCGAGCTGCTGGTGATGGTGACGCTGCGCCTCTTACTAACTGACTGGTGAGTGGAGGTCCCGGGCAGATAGGAATCATTCAAAGGTCCGGCTGAAGCGCAAAGGGAGAGATAGATCTGTCACCTCTCTCCAAAACACTGGCCAACACCCTGCCTGCCTGTGCGCACAGTCCTGCAGCTGCCTTTCTTCTTCTCACCTTACAGGAACTCCTCTCGTCATGTCCACCCTTCTCTGCCGGGGAGGAGGCGTAATTAACAAGTTTAATTAGGAGATAAGATCTGAGCACCATACGAACTAGACCCAGAATAAACATTTGAACGAATTTATACGTTTTAAGTTGTTGCTTTCAGTCGATTGTCTTTTTTTTTACAATCGATTCTTAACATGAGAGGAATTAAAACGTCTACATTTCTTCATGGATAAACAATGCATGTTTGCTAAAAGTGTGAATTTACATTATCAGCAATGAGTCAAACTTTTCCAGCTCATGTGAGTGTTTTAAAAGAGGTGTAGGTTAATTTATTCAGTGTAATCCATCCATCGGATGAGCCAAAGAAAAAAGCCATCAGCGCGCAGGTCTCTGGGGTGTCTGGGGGTGGTGGGTGGGTTGAGTGATCCTGCGTGATGTTGAACAGCTTTACCATCAACATTGTTTTCCAGCCACGTTATTAGTGTTCTCAGGCCACAACAAACAGTAACACTACACCTGATGTTGTGGAAGTGGAGAGGCGGCGGCGCCAGCCCGCAATGCATGACTGAGGCCGAGGCGCGCGTCCTGCGCACAGACAGGAACCAGGACAGACACGGGCTGCACTGCAGGATGTGTGGAGGCCGCGTCCGAGCACAGGGGTTCAAAGCAGAGACTCAAACTGTTGAGTGACACTCAAGAATAAAAGTTTTTTTTTTTTTTTAAGTTTGTTATTTAATTAATAAAAGGGTTAGGGTTAGGGTTACACATTAACACCCAGGATCACTAAGTTTGTCTGCATCAAGATCTCTGTCTCTCCTCTGATTTTTTTATTCAGTCATCATCACACATTGTACAAGTACAGACAATGTGAGTCTGAAAAGTCTTTACCTTTAGTGACTATATGTAAACAAACCTCCAGAAACAGACAAAGAAAAAAATATATAGAAAGAAAGTAGTTCTTTATTTAATGAATCGATCAATCATGGTAAAAGTTTGAGATTATTCCTCTGCTGGTTAGGGTTAAGAATTAGCTGTTGATTGACCGTCTTCCACACTGAACCAGTGATATGCATCTTCCTGAGAAGTTACATGCAGGTCAGTAAAAGCTGTTCTCCGGTTCAATTTGTGTAGTTTGCTGCAGGTCAGAGAAAATCAGAAAGGAGCCGAATACAATAGAAAACAGCCAGTGAACATCCACACAGTCCTGAGAAGAGTCTGTGTAGGTCAACCCTGGGATCTGGTTTTAAATTGTTGTTCAAATTTCAAGCCAGAGACAAAACCAACTCACTGCTGATGCCTCAGAAGTCACCTGTGGTTTATATATAAACCCAGATGCATGTGTCATGTAGAAATTTAACTTCAACCTGCTGCAGATTTGGCCTAAAAGAGCTTTAAGGTCTTGAGTTAAGCTTAGGGTCAAATGTTTACACCTCAAATAACTGTATTCATTAAGTTAAATTCACATAAAATCTTTTTAAGAGCTTTTGTTTGTTGTTTTGAAGCAACCTCTTCTTTTGGCTATATTAATTAGACTTGCGCAATAGAGCTGCAACTGCAAAATGCACAATAGAACGAAAACATGTTGCATCCAGCTCACGAATGTAATTAAGAAGCAGCTATAAAAACTATATCTGATGTAAAAAGACAGTGATTATTCGTACATAGTGTAAACAAATTAATTGTTGAAGTAAATCATTATCAGTAATTTATTAGTTGTGTATTCCTTAGGTCTGTTAACACTATAATGGAGTTGTATTAGTTCAGAATAGTATTTTAGCAGCAATATAGGCGTTAAACAGTTGGAATAAAAGTTACAACTAATGTTTTCCCTTGAAATTATGATTTTACTTCTATTTACTACTATTTTACTTTAGAACTGCAATATCGTTTAAAAGGATTTACAAACTGTATTGCAATAGGGGAGGGTGTCACCTATAATGATGTTAAAGTCCCGTCATAACTATAAATGTGGGCATTAATTGACACAATTTAGATTCTTTTAAAAAATTTGCAGAGTAACATTTTTAATGAATTCTTTGCTCATGGAAAATTAGAGCGAAAAAGCCTATAGTCATATGAGATATAAGATTAAAACATGCATATTCATTTTTCTCTACGTTACTGATTTCATTTTTCTCTGCGTCACTTCATTTCAGATCAGATAACTAAAGCGTTTAACTAGATTCATGCTCTTTCATTTGAAAATCCTGAATGATGTTTTCTTTGATTATTTACAATTCATGATTTTACTGGAATAGTAAACAATGCCGTCACTTTCTAAATTTATTTTCATTAATTAAATATCTTTTCGCGTTTGGTAGATTGTTGTTGCATTTGTTTTGTGTGTTCTTCAACATCTGTATTTGCTGTATCTGTTTCTGCTGTACCTGCTTCCTGCAGCTGCTGGATAAACAAAACCCTAAAACCTAACTGAAATACTCAGGATTTCTAAAGTGATAAGAAACCTGAACTTCAAAAGCAGAGGGGGAAAAAACCTCACATGTTAACTGTGAGTTGTTTGACACCTCGGGGATTTCAGGGTGTTCAGTTTGATGAGTAAATGACTTAATCACTGCGGCAGTGTTCTCCGAAGGCTCGGAGCAATGCTCTCTCTGACTCTCTGTCACTCCTTCAAATCAAAGCCTTTCCCACTGATTCCTATACGTCCCCTCTCTGTAATATAAGACGCCAGCTGAGTAGAGTTTACCACTAAATACCCCTAATTCATCATACAGCTAAATAGGAGGCTGATAGCAGCAGAAAGAGGAGATAGAGAGGGGTGAAACTCTACCCAGCTTTTCCTTTGGCCAATTAACTGAGGATACTCACAAAACATTATGTGACATTATAGACTCCCCCAGAAATATATGGGTTACATTCTCTAAATGCAATGTGGTTTATGTAGAAACCCACTGACAGTGAAACATGTCAACTGAAGATTCCTATGAAACAACTGTCATCACTTTATCACACAATCACTCTTACCCATTGAAATCAATGTTTACATTTTATTATCTGTATTTAATATTATCTATTTACTCTCACCTGCACCAGCTGCCAAACTCTAATGAAGCATCTGAGCAGATAAATGTCACATATTCATGTTTCAGCTTTTGCTTTTCTACACTTTGTTAAATCACACAATTACTGATTGTTACTTCCTCTGCCAAGGAGGTTGTCTTCTCCTCCCCTGTCAGTCTGTTTTTTGGTTAGTTCGATTGTCAGCAGGATAACGAAAAAACTAATTTCAATGATATTTGGTGACGGGTGAGAGAGAACCCATTAGCTAAGAGAGAACCCATAAAAGTTTGATGCCGATATGGACAAAGGGGAGGATCCAGGATTTTTCTTTGTAACTTTCTTCAATATTGCAAAATAGGTTTTTTTTTTTAACATTTTCACAGATTTCCCAGGGCATAATTAATGGATCTTGGTAAAAAAGGGGAACTGAAAATTTAGGGAACTGAGTGTGTGCTATTTGGTAACGCTTGATCACATTTGAATATATCCTTTATTGAACCAGGTAAACGTCTCTTTGAGATATAATCTCTTTTACAAGAGAGACAAGGGGGCAACAAAACATTGTTACAACAATGAACACAATACAAACAGACAAATGCAGCTGTCATACACTACAAACACAATCTTTTAAGAGCATCCACAGGGAAATTTAAATGTAGACATAAAATTACAACCCCAACCAAACAGTGGAAGCCGTTGGGAGAGAGACTGGCTGAATGTCACCAGCTCACATGGTGCCGCTCGACCAGGTGAGGTGAATCTACCTGAAGACCAGACTCCTCCCATCAGGACCCCGCAGAGAGAGGCCTCCTCAGGGAGGGTCGTCACGGTCATGTT
The DNA here is from genome assembly GCF_009819705.1 of Hippoglossus hippoglossus. Lineage (NCBI taxonomy): Eukaryota > Metazoa > Chordata > Actinopteri > Pleuronectiformes > Pleuronectidae > Hippoglossus > Hippoglossus hippoglossus. The sequence continues at coordinate 14,608,843 of NC_047159.1, read as the reverse complement.
TCAAGCCAGAGCCAAACTGTGGTAACATCTCATCTGAACTGTTTCTACTGTGCTTATTTGGGTTTGCTTTGGGAGACTGTTATATATGTGGTTCAAAGGAGTGACATAGACATCTTAAGATGATTTCGGTGTTATACAAACATTGACCCTTGTTTTCAGTGTCTTAATGCTTTATTTATGTAGCACACTGACATCTATAACAGAAATGTTGAGGGGTTGTTTCAAACAATGATTTTGATGAACACAATTATTGTTAAGGAAGATGCAGCAGATGAATTCTGACTTACTAAAATTACATATTTGGAATAACCACTTAATTTTGCTATGACAGATATGACTGCTATCCGTCATATGCAAGCTTTGCCTAAAGTGTGCGGTACTTGTGAGTTTGTCATTTTATTTGGACCAGTTTGTCCAGTATGTCTTGCTGGTTGTATGCGACATGTATGAAGGAACTGGTGCAACCGGCTTTTAGCCACTAGATGTCTCTGTCACATTGTTTTAAATCCACCAGCTCCAATAAGAGGAGGTTTTCATCCACGCTGGAGGACCAGAAAGAATGTCATTATTTACTGTCATTCAGTGTCTCACAGAGTTCAAGTCACAAATTACAGGACACATTGAACACATTTAATGTCTCTTAAACACGAGGAGATTCTCAGAAAAGGAAAGTGGACAAAGGCAATAGATTCTTAATCTGTTCTTTGTGTTTAAACTTGTTTCAACTTGAATATCCTGTGAGTTTCTCTTCTATGGCCCAGTCGTATGTTATGTTCCTCCATGTCCTGTCACAGAAAGATGTAGTCATGAAACGCAAGTGGAATTTGGCACAAAGGAAATCATAGGTACCAGCACTGTGTGGAACAGGGCTTCCTCCACACTGGTGAAACCTGCCTGGCTGTTATTTAAAGTTCAGTGTTGAGCTGGAGAGCTGTTAAAACAGCCGGGTGCTGCAAGAGCGAGCAACATTTGAGAGTTGGAGTGCATTTCAGCTGTAAAGTGACTGCACATGAAGCCCAATTGGCTCAATCAGTCTGATTGCTGAGGTGGTGCACATTCGGTGCACAAATAGCATGGTGTTGTGCAAAGTGAAAAAAAGATAAATGTTAGGTGACAAAATGCAGTGAACCTATAACTTACTATCCATCTGTCCACCTATATGTTTATGTGCAGCTGTGCAGTCCGGGTAAAGGTTTAGTTAATTGTATTCAGCACATCCAGAACTTAAAACTGACAAATCTAGAGATGCTCTGGCAGAAATGGAAAACGCTCTGTTTCATCTCTTCCCCCTGCCACTCCGCCGCTTCCTTCAGTAAAAATTTGATCTAATTTTCTTTCCCGTCCTTGGGTATTTCCCCATAGAAATGAAGGGATAGTGATTGCAGGGTGAGATTGGAGTGGATCTAATCTTCCACTGCTCTCAGTCATACTCCATTTCACTGCACATCTAATTTGTCACACTGCTGATGAATATGCCACAAGTTTCATGGGAAAGAGAAGGACATAATGAATATAAAACACACTGGGAGAGGGGAGAGGCAATTGCCATATACCTAACCACAGTGCATTGTTCATTTGTCCCATCAAATTGCTGACACTGTGCATGCACCATGGATACGTAGCTTTCCTCCCTCAGAATGTGATCAAGTGTTATAACAGTGACAAACAGTGGTGAGGTTTTTTTTTGCTGGCCTGCAGATTGTAGGCAGACGCTTCAGAGTCATTTCTGATCATTGAGTGGAGGGTGAGTGTTTGTGCGAGGAGTTTGTGCACCCCACGGTTAAAATGCATGCATTTATATCTCATATTTATGTGACATTGTGTGCAATTATGTGTGCACTGCAGACAGATGTATTTTACAAGCATGCACATGCATAAGGTTTGTAAAACCTTGCTGAGAAGCAGAAGGTATCATATCATTGTCTCTGAATAAAAAAAAAAACACACAAGCAGATGGTATGAATTGCATCTGCATAATGATATTCTAATTTCGTCATTATTCATTATTGCTCTGGTTGTGACTGTCAGGGTGGTGATACACTCGGCAGCAGTCCAAGCAACAGGCAACAAAGTGAATAGGCAGGGTCAAAAAATCTGTTCAAATGTTTCCTGGCAACAAGATGCCTCTGTGTGTTGAAAGCAGTAATTCCACCCTAATTGCTTTTTAAGAGCTGCCCACTACATAACTGCAGCAATGTAACCAGGCAGACAGACTCACACATGCCTGCACTGACCGTGCAGAGGAAAACTCTCTCGTTCTGTCCATCGTGCTGCTGTTAAATCCATTGATGAGTGCAGAGTGAATGTCTCTTTAAAGAGGGGGATGATAGAATCAGTGTGCAGAGCTGCTGCATCACCTATCCATGAGACTGGAGAGCCGGCTGATGAGAAAGCCCTTCAGGACTCTTCTCTAAATAGGCATGAAATTATATCTCCCTCTGACTGAGATTAGCGTCCACGGAGCCTTCCGCGTTCTGCCCCCTCTTTTCCTCAGGCTCTCACAGCAAACAGGCACTCTGCAGTTTCAGCTCGTTTGTGCTCAAGTTTAAGAAAGTTCATTTTCACCAGGAGGTGCTCGCCGCGTCCTTCATCTTCCTTCGCAGGTCCTGCAGGATTTGTCACACATGCAGAGCACTGAGGGGATGTGGTAAACCGTGTTATGTGCTGATGATTTGTGCTTAATAGAGCAGCTGCTTTATCATTTTCAGCCTGTGCATTACACAGTGAAGGTCTAAATCAGTCGTTCGACAATAGAAAGCTCAAAGAAATGGATGTCGTAAACATTTGTCAGACAAATTGGATTGTAGATTTGTATTTAATCTTACAACAGAGTCTAACTTGGGCTTTAAAAAAACATTAATGTCGCCAACTGGGCAATCGTGCATGAGGACAAGGGAAGTATCTACGGCCAGGACCTCCGTGTCCGTGGTAAATAGACACTCCGTTAAAAGTGATGATTTGAAAAAGAATGATGACCTTCACCTTTTTAGATAAAGCCTGGCTAGACAGTGACAGTGTTCGGCAAGCACTTCGTGGTTTGAGAAGCTCAGACTAGGAGGATGAGGACTGCTGACATGTCGGCTCATCACCTCCGATATCACCTCCTTCGATGTAGACTTGGGGCAGAAATGGAGCTGGTGTCGATGTTGTGGACGCCTGCTTGGAAAACGTCTTCTTTGTGAGACAAAATGTGAACGTAAATCAAACTGTGCACCAGTCGCAGCAGTCAGCTTGAGTCCACATGACACTTGTTACTCTCACATGACACACTCCTCTCACTGCAACACACACCTTGGCATTGGATATGTGTTATATTCCTGTTAAATGAATACGTATATGAAAGGGAAAGTAAGAATTACACACTGCCCTGATAACTTGAGGCGTTGGGCTTGATTTTTCATGCTGCCCCCTTTATAAAACTACATTTAAATTCATTAGATCCGTATTTTTATTTGGATCTGCACCAAATTACACACACTCATAAATATCAGTCCTCCAAACCTGTCTGATTTTTTTTCATCATCCATGAATTATTCTCTGAGAACTCCGGGGAAATGGGTTCTTTCCTGACTCATACTGCATCATTTTACATGTTTTCATGGTAATCCGTCCAGTAGTGTTTGCATAATCCTGCTAATAAACCAAACAGACTAACAATGGATATGAAAACATAAGCTTCTTGGTGAACATAGTTATCAATAATCACTAATAGAATGTAGCTGGTCCCCAATCAACTTGGGTCAAAGGTCGATGATCAGGGTTGGAATGGCACTTTGCGTTAAGAGTGTTTTTTGGTTGCTAATTATCTGGTTGAGAATAATCCAAACTTGCCATCCTGCTTTTTTTATTGAGTTGTGGAATTGAAGCCGAAACCGAAACAGATGCATTTCTCCCAAAGAAAAGAAAATCTGGTGCCAAGTGTCTGGTATGATGGCAGCACCGAGGACTGTGTCTCTGCTGCCAGTTTTTATGTTGCTGAGGAAATTAGAAATGGTTACAGCCCTGGATACTATTTTGTGGAGTCATGGTTGACACATTTATTGTCGATTTTGTGGTCTGGTTTAAGGGGCTGGTGATAAAGCGAAACCAGAAAATCCAGCCGGGGAGTTTCAGAGAACAATCTCCATGTCTTGCTCAACAGGTCATGGCAGTTTACTACTTCTATGTTTATGTGTTGTGTGGTTTTTGAGGAGACCTATGAGCATGTTCTCAAACATTTCATTTTGGGGAGTGGGGTTGTGTTTGTGCTGCCATTGCAGTGACCCATAGAGTCGGAGCATAAATGCATCTTTAAGTTTATTTACCAGCAGGGGAAAGAAAAACTTTACTCGGCTTACATCTGCTTTTATTAAACCCCACACTGTGGGGTTTGCTAAGAACTAAAGTCATGAAGTCAGAGCCAATTTCATTTATTATTTTAATGGGCGTTATCCAGAAACATCCATCCCGTACATATGGGCTATAGGGGCTGACTTAACCTGGTATGTTCAGGAGGCTGGTCTCGCCTTCTGGGCTCCACAAACTGGATCAATGAGATAAATGGGTGATAAGGCTGTTATCACTGTCAGGGCTCTGCAGCTGGGGGCAGCATGGTGCGGTCACTGGTTCAAATCCCTGTCTTTCTGTCTGGAGTTTTATGTTCATGCTATGTAAGCGTGGGATTTCTCCAGGAACTCTGGTATCTTCCCACCGTCCAAATACATGCAGACTGGTGTAAGGTTGAGTGGAGACTCTAAGCTGACTGAAGGTGTGAGTGTGAGGGTGGATGGATGTTTGCCTTTGTTGTTGACCCTGCGATGGACTGGTGACCTGTCCAGGTTATACCCTGCCTCTCACCCAATGTCAGCTGATTGGCTCCAGCTCCCCACACAACCCCCAATAGGTTAAGTGGTGTAGGTTCTGGATGAATGGCTCCACATCTGTCATTACCCTTTGTCAGACTGACAAGCTACCTCAATATACTCTATTAAAAATTATTAATAAAATGTCTTTTAACTAGACGTTTATTTTATTGCTTTATTCTGGTTATTGTCTGTAAAGCTTTTTCAGGGCTATGTAAGTGATGCATACATATACAAAGTTTATTATTATTATAATGATTTGATCTGATAACAGTCATATCAGGTAGCTTAGAACAACTGACGTAGAAGAATGACAAAGTATCGAAGGACTTTAAATTGTTCAGTTTTGATGTGAATCTGTGAGGACGGATCTAAATGAGTGAAAGAAGAGCAAAGCAACGTATGTGATACCATATGCCAGATATGATAAATATTTTATTTCTGATCAGCAAAAGACACACATTTGATGCATTTGTATCTTTCATGACTTTTCAGTACAGAGGAAAAACCCAAACATATACACAGTATGGGTATATATGTATATGGGTATATTCTAAAGTGCAAGTGATTCACAAGGGTCAATCATGCGTTACATAGCATCTGAACTTCAGTAAATCTCCTCAAATCCTTGATAACTTTTTGAATTCAATAGTAAAATAACTGTCACTTATATATATATATATTTATATATATTTATATATATATATGAATACAAAATAAACTTTACTAGTCACTGAAGCTTTTTGAATTTTGTTTTAAGCACAACAACATTTATCAATCTATTTCAAGTCTTGAGAGGAAAAGAGTACCATGAAGTGCCAGAAGTGAGGGAGTCTTTAGTCTCTAGTGTTGACAGGAGAAACAGTTTCACAAAAGTCACCATGGGTCATTTGAACAATACTGCAGTACCACCTTAAGCACCCTATAGTTGAATTTAAAAAACGAAAACAGAAAGAAAGCGAAAGCCTTATTACTTCTCTCACTGTTGTTTTTTTAGTTTTTTTTTTTAACCAATAGCCTTCATGGGTCACCTAACCTTGGGCGTGTTCTAGTCAAAGCAGACATTCAGTGTACAGGTACATTCTCTGAAATTACCATTACATTTGACGGTGAGGAAACAGTCAATTTGCCCTTGCCAAATATATTTGACACGAGGAATGTTCATCGAAAATAAATATGAGGACATGGATCGACATTTAGAAAATGCTGAAATGCAAACGAGCGGGCGATGCTGAGCTCACTGTGTGTTGTGACGGGTCAGAGTGTGGCCACAGTGGACGGGCATCTGGACAGCATCATACAGGGAAGTAAGAGTTTAGCAGCAGCTGTTGGGTTTTGGATTTACCCATGGACAACAGAGATACAGACATATGTATCATTAGTACATGAAGAAGCCCCGACCCTTCAGGATGCAACTTATTCTGACTGCTTTTCCATTCACCGGCTAAATAAAACATGTTGCACGTGTGCAGAATGTTTCAATGCCCTTTATAGTGGTTAAGATGCAAAGTGCATATTAAACATAAAAATAGTAAGCTAGGATATACTACAGTGTGACTATAGCTCTTCCCAAAGTGATTCCTTCACAACTGCCTTTCGCACCAAATGACACAAAAGAAAAAAAAAAGATCAGATTCACAGAACAAAAGCAAACACCACTTTACAAAAAACTAAAAAACTAAAATCCACAGGAACAGAGAGCGATACAGAGGAGCGACGTCTGCACACTGTGCGTGCAGGACATGTGCTGCTGCTTTACTCACACAGCATCAGCTGGCACTGAATGAAATAAAGGTCAATTTATGTGTTGCTGTGAATCCGTTCGAGATTATTGCATAGTTTGGAAATCTTAAAGATAGCTGTTAAATTGACACAAAAAAAATGAAACATCTCCTTTTCTGGTTTGTGCTTCACTATAATCATCAATCCAATATAAAATAATAATATAACAATATATAGATTCACTTTTTTTCCCCATAAACAGGACCGGATTCAGTTCTTTTCATGAAGTCAAAATAAAAGCTGTATTGGAAATAATAATATGCTCAATAATTCTTTATAATTTAGTTATAAAGCAAACTGTAGGATGGTCAGTTTGCAAAGGGAATTTTCGAAATCAAGCTGCTTGATAGTGAACTGAACTCAGCCCTGGTGCCAAGTTAATCTCTATATTGTATTTTCACTGTGCACAAAGATTTGCAATTTACTGCAAAACAGAAATGTACGCCATCAATTATCTAAAAGTATCTGTTACCAAACCCCCATCTGTCCACCAGGTTTAGATAAAGCAAACACCAGCATGAAGACACTTCTCAGTGACCGAGGCTCTGCACTGATTCGGAATGATTGTCTTGAAAGATTTGCTTCATGAATGGAATCTTATGGGACTTATAGAGTTGAAGTGTATATACTGAGGTTTCATTTTGTTATTTTTTACATAGAATGAAACTGTTAAATCTCTCTAATCTTCTGAGTGACCGTTACTACCTTAAGTTTGTCTTCATCCTGGATGACACCACTCTCTTAAAGGCCCCTGAAAACATCAACTGCTAACTATGAGTGTTGTGGTACATGAATCAGCATCTTTGTGATTTCTGCATGTGTTTTTTTTGTCTGCACTCTTCCTGCAGGTTTGAAGCGTGCGCTGATCGTTCAGAAAATGAAGGTCACACCCTTTTTGTACCCTGATTAGGATTTGGCAACATCTGAATATAAATCTGACAACATCTCTGAAGATGTTTACTAATGTTGCCAGTCAGCGTCAAATTTGATCAAACCAAACCAACACAGCCCTGATGAAGATCAAACACTAGATATCAGTCCTCTGTGCCTGGTTTTATTAATCGAGATCCATGAATAATTTCCTGGTCAAGCGGTTAATATGTTGAAAAACATCCAATCAGAAAGTGAAGATGAATATTTCTGGATCCGCGTGGTTAGAATTTGTCAGCACGCAGCCAACCGTCTAAAGGAAAATGGATTTCGCACCAAAAACTAGTGCAGAACCATCACAAACATCACCACGAGGTCGCTTTATGCTGGTGTCGCTTCAAACCCGTTCAATCCTCCGTGATGTGCACAAACCTCATTACGTCTAGCAGCTGCATCCTTATTATCAAACCAGAAAGTGTGTCAAAATGACGCTGTAGTCCTTGTGACAACCATAAAGTAGATCACCTGACTTGAATGACCAACCGTGTTCTCCTATGTCCAGCACAGAGTCATGACATGGGCCTCATTCAGTCCCCAGAGTGTCAGCTCAGCTTTTTTTTTTTTCTTTTTGGTGTAGAGCTCACGTTCAAATAGGAGCCATGACTGAACTGTTTAAAATCTGTAAACTAATCAAAACTACATGAATGCATTAAAATAAAAATAAAAACATTAAATAATAAAGTAGGAAAATAAATATTATTCCAAACAAGGCTTTTTTTTTTTTTTTTTTAAATAGTCACTCTCTATCTTGACGCCGGAAGCCAGTGTGTATGTCACATGATTCACCTCAGAGAGGGACGCTCATCAGCCCGAGAAGATGGCCGCTCTCAGTCTCAGCGGTGAACGTGCTAATCAGCCACTGCGCATACACCACTGCTTCACACTCAGCTAAGAACATGGACACAGATTCCACTAAACATGCTCCCACATGTACTGTAGAGCTCAACAGTCTTATGCGTTACAAGTGTCTGGATGCAAGATGTGCAAAAATGTATCTTTTTTATTTCCTGATCGACAGACTCGGCCATGACCCGGACACTCCTTGTGCAGGACGTGCAGGACGATGATTTGAAACACATGACTACATCTGCCATCGAAAAAAAGTGAATAAAAAAACAAATTATAAGTGCTATAGCTATACACTATTTTGGTATTTCATGAATAGCATTCAGGGCAGTTTGAAGTTTTTTGGTCAGTTTAAGGTAACCTCTCAAAGGTTAGGATAAAACCTCTACAGACCTCACTCCGTGTGAGCACTCTCTTTTAGAGGGCGTGCTATGGCTGTCTCAGTAAACTCAGTATACAGTACATTTAAGTGTTAGTGTTAATGTCAGAAAATAGATATGAAACTCATTTCCACATCTCATGCTCACAATTATTTGACTGGTCTCATTGCAGCAATATTAGACACATCTACCAATGATTTCCCTTTCCTATCAAGAAACTAATAATAATCCAACTACTTATTTCAATTCATGAAGACATGTCAGGATTATGAGATTGTGTTTTTGTGCTCTAGAGGCGTCAGCCATCATGGCTGCTTCTTTTTTTTTTTTCTCTTTTTTTTTTGCTTGGCATCAAACGACGTCATAAGCATTCATCTCAGTTGGAGAAGGTGAAAAGGATCGAACAGGACCACGTTGCACGGATGCAACAGCTACATGTTCAACACTAAATGTGAGCGGACATGTTTGGAAACAGTCGATGGAAGGGGGGGGGGTTCTCTCAAGCCTAAAGTGTAGGATTTACAATATAACAACAATCAAACTCTGATATCAACTCTATGGGGCATTCCAGCTTTCCCTAGAGGAGCATATTTCTGTAACCAGTCTAGCGGAGGAATGGATTCTTATCACCCCTAGGGAATAGAGGAGCTTTCGTGATGTTTCGAGGGGTGTGAGTGTTTTTTTTTTTTTTTCTTTTTGAGACTGAGCGGAAGTTAGGAGCTGTCACTGGCGGAGCGCTTTTTGCCAAAATGACTGGCAGAGTCTCTGTTTCGCAGATTAGGCTGGATCTTGTACATATGGGGACCCATGGACCAGCGCCAGCTCCCACGGCCCTCCACTCCAGTTGGGATGGCGGCAGCTGCAGCCACAGCAGTGGATGGGCAGGGCTTGCTCTGCAGCAGCTGAATAAGCATGGTCATCTCTGGGCCCAGCCGCGACACCATGCTGGTTCGGACGAGGTCCACCGTGTCCTCGTCGCAGTCCATCAGGCTTTGAAGCAGCTTACCGTAAAACCTACAATGACATGAAGCATCACACAAGGAATTTTTAAAAGGGACAGAAATCTGCAATGTGTTCTTGTTGCGCTGTCAAATGCTCATATAACCTTTCTATATATTTGCACATGTGCTGTAAAGTCTGTTGAAATCCATATGGGAGTGACCATCCCGGCTGCAGTCCCTTTTAAGCCTCGTGCTCCCCCTCCCTATCCACACCCAAACCCTAATCCTACATGTAAAGCCACAAAAATAGGAACCAAACCGTCTAAACTTGATATTCCTGTTTAATTTTCTTGCATTGTATGAATGACTGCATGGAGCAGATGATGAAGCTAAACATCAGTAGAGATATAGACATCTGACACACCTACATAAAGCCAAGACGTATATATTTGCACTACGAGCAGCATTTTGGGTGTCTTTTTATTAACTTGATAACATGAATCAACTTGTATGTCCAGTGCGGGGGGGGGGGGGGGAGCTCACCTATTGGGGAAGTGACTTGGCAGCTGTGCCACTTCACCAATAGCATCTGGATTCGATCGGGCAACAGTGCAGATATCCAGCTTGCTGTAACATTCCTCTTGGACCTCAGATATCATTCTTTGGAAGGTGGAGCAGCGGCGGATGGTGGGGAATGCCTTCGAGGTGATGCCATTGGCAATGCACTTAAGGCTCTCCTTCACAAATGCTTTACCCTGTAAAAAAAAGAAAGAAAGAACCGCAGTGGTTCACACATTCTTTTCCCTGCCAGCAACACCCTTATAATACTACAGTGCTCACGTGCATGTAAATACATAACATGTCATGGTGGATAATGAATTGAAGTGTGTACCTGAGTGTCAAATTTAGCAGCACTGTATAAGAAGGACTTGCAGATGTCATGCATGCCATCTGTGTCACAAGTTGAGTTTTCCAGGCAGGCGAAGGCTCCGCAGCCGACTTGGAGGGCACTGTTGAGACAGCGTGCCACATCTGCTGTGGGCACAGAGAATGGACCGTCAGCGGGGGGAGCCAACAGTTGGGTTCACTGGGAATCGCTGCACACTCACTGAGCTCATTACACAAGGGGTTGCCGGGGTTCGGGCCAAAGTATGCGACAAACAAAAGAGAACTTTCATACTTTGGTGATTCACAAAAGCCATACTGTACAGTCACTCTGGGTCAAACTGTGACTCGACCGCGGATTGGACACCTTACAACTCGGAGACTCTCAGACACTGTTTGGCGCTGGTGGACTTTTCTCTTGGCAGACACCTATATTCTACTGTTTGGGTCTTTTCAGCAGAGCTTGGACGAACAACACCAGAAATACCAAAGAGTTTCCTGAAAATTGTTGGCGTGCCTGCAGACACACATAAACATACTTGTACCGCTGGCACACACACATACGAACACTCTGTCCCACAAGACTCTGTTTTCAATTATTTTACACAGGCCGTAATTGTCGAGCTGAATTTAAAGGCCGTGGTTCCAAACCGCTTTAATATTCGGAACCATTAACAGAGCAGGTGTCACAATCCATATGCACATCCACAACTGATCCCATGCACATATACGTAATGAAACACACACTCTGAAAATGCTGCCATGTTCATTTCAGAAGCATCACATGACTGTCAGAGTTATTTGGCTTATTAACCCACTAGTAACCCTGATCCTCAGCTTTGTAAAAGCTGTAAAACAACCTGCCGCATTCAGTCGTTCCATCCATTCACCAAAAACCAATCTCGACCATAAGAAACACACGTGGCCGACTTGAAAAGTTACAACAATGTGTGGCTATAAAACCCTTTCTGTAAATCAGTGATAGTTCTCCTCCAGTGAGATGGCAGGCGGCCTGACTCAAGTCATTGGTAATAAGTGTTAGGAGATGTCACTGAGGATCCTGAACCTGCTTGGCAGACTTTGAATCTGGGGCCCCTATTTTGACCTGCGCACTCAGATAAAGTGTGTCTGCCATCAGGGACCAGAGGTCGCTCCCAAAAATACAGAGAGAAGGGAGCTGCAAATCTTATGATGATGAAGCACTTCCTGCAGGAGGGAATCAGCATCCCTGATACTGGGGCTGTACCTTTTTGTGTTAAGGGAGAAAAGTGAACATTTGAATGAAGCCATGCACATTCGTGCTTTGCTGTGTCATTTTCTGATGATTTTTAAGAGGGATTTTCAGCCACAGCCCCAGTGGGTCTGTGGCTTTTCCTGAGGCATGCTGGAGAAAATGTACAAAAGGTGTACCCGCCTTCTTTTATTTCTGACTTGAATACACAGGAGGACTTGTGTTTCATGCATTGTAACCACCGCAAGTCCACTCTAATGCTGAATAGTTGGACCATTGCAGCAGCCAAAGCCACAGAGACGAACAGCATGACACAGCCTGCACTCTCAGGTGTCAGCGCCAGGCTCCATGCTCATCTGTTGCCGGCAGGACACCGGCAAAAAAAAAAAACCTACAGCCTCAATCCAGCTGATTTCTCCCAAGATCAATCCCCTCATTTAGACAGGGAAAGGCTGCATAGGCCAAACATAAAACAAGAGAGGAAATAAAAGAGTGTTTGCTGCTGTGCGTTGCGTTAATGGTGCGTAAAAGCTGTGCGCCCTCTGAGATGTATGCAGATAGGAGCAGCGTGATACTTACAAGGGCTGTTGGCAGAGAAGCGTGCTCTCCTGGGCGAATAAGACTCGTTCTGGTCCAGTTCGTAAGCGGATGCGTTCAGCACCATCAGGAGGAAAAGTCCGGTCCTCAGAGGCATCGTCCTCTTCTCAACACAGATCATCACACAACTGAACGCAAAGGGACGCCTCCTGCTCTGCGTGGGATTAATGGGAGAAACGAGGCTCCAAACGCGAGCAGAGCAACACTATGTGGCACAAGTACAGGCTGCCAGCGAAACGTGTGCACACCGGACTCCTCACTATCCCTTTGACAGATGCCGATGTCAGGTCTGCGCGGGTTTATATGGGAGCGCTGCGCGTTACGAGTTTGGCGTTTGGACCAATCAGAGCGCAGCATCCAGGACCGTGCGCCTGCTCCCTCCACTATACTAATTGATAAAAATCAGTTAACACTGTAGATGCTCCAGCTCTGAACACCTCAAGGTTGGGATTTCTTATAGGCGACCAAACAGATGTTTCTTATAGTGGAAATTTCTATTACTCCAACGACACAGCTTCACCTGGACCTCACCGGAGCCACGAGGCGTCACATCTTGGATTTAATCATAGATCATGAAGTGATCAGCTCATTCGTGGGACCTGAAATAAAGTGTTGTACTGATACATAACCCGGTGTACGGCTGTCGACATGTTTTATGTTGTTGAACTGAAGAGGGATTTTATTTTCTTTATTCCCTAAATGACTGGCAGCTACAGTTGCCAGCATGATACTGTTATTCTACAGTGTACCTATACTGTAAACCACAACAGTTTATCACAGTAAAAAACATCACAGTACTGAGCTGTATAGTAGCTTCACAGTACAATACTGTCAGCTGGTTTGTTTGCCATACTTTTATTTTAGCGTTCCTATCGCAATCTCCATTAACATTTTACTGGTGTATAATGTATTTAAGTACTGTAGAATGTGGTAATTACAACATCATTTGAAATGCTACATTTCAAAATGAAAAGCCCTCAAAATTGGTAGTTTACAAATGGCTCAGACAAGAAATCACAACATCAGGCTTTTATTAAACCAAATGAAATATTCAACACAAATGTTTTACATTTTTGTAAAATAGAATCCATAAACGCACAATTCCTTATGCTGAACAGGATCAATATTTATACTGTGAATATATTGATCATATATTTCCATTGTTTATTATTTTCAAAGAATGATTTGTTGGAATCAGATAGATAAATGTAGAGTATTTATGTAGCGCTTCTTCAGTCTTATCAACCATTCAATACACCGTATGAGTTGCATCCACACATCTAGTAACACCATTCACACCCTGTCGGCACAGTTACATGACACTTCAGAATGTGGAGGAGCCGGGGACTGGACCATCGACCATCTGGTTCGTGGACAACCCTCTCTACCTCCTTAGCCGCAACAGCCCAATCAAACTAAATACCACAAATGTGACCATTTCTAATAATCCTATATTTTAAAAACATGTTGCGTGCACATTTAGATTTCTTTAGACCAAAGTATGACAGAGTATTTAACCAACTAGTGTTTTAGTCAAATGTGATGCTTACTGTCGCACACTTAAACGCCTTCGCCTAAATATCAACCCAGAATATTCAAATGTCAGGTCGTTTATTATCACTGGCATTTTCCTAAACCGTGCCCACTGATGACTCCACGGTTTAGCTCATGGAATCTACCTCGTGTGGAGATAAACTACCTGCGATGTTGACTTAAAGTGCGGATGATGACTGTTGCTGACCTGATTCTCTATTCTTCTTTATGAGACGGAGAAGTGTTGGCTCAGAGTCCACTAACTTGCAGCTGCACGTGCCGGGTGCACAGAGGATGATGTGTGGGATTTAAAACTATCATTTATCATGGACGCCTCACGCCTCTTCACCCAGCACCATGCTCACCCATTACAGACAGAATCAGACACGATGGAACGGATTCTTCCTCATAATCGCAGAGGGGAGTTAAAAGAAATGTGGTGAAGACTCTTTTGGTTTAGTTTTAACATTATATAAATTCCCTTACATTAACCTGAAAACCTTTGTCTTCAGTAGGAGTCTCTGTGCACCAAAAAAAGTCTGATCTATATTTCTACATCGTGCTCTGTTAGATCACTTTTCTCCTCCTGTGGTGTCTCAGAGAGCAGAGAGGCCCTTTCCTCTGTGTTCTGATTATCTGTGGACCGTCGTTGTGCCATAACCCTAATTTCTCCAACAGCGTTGTCAGGAGTCGGGCACAATTTCCAGCTGTTGGCACCCTTACGTCTGCTGGGGAATCCAAACATGGGCCCCTGCCAGTGGCCCCAATGGACTTTATAATGGAAAGATGATATGAAAGTAACATCCTAATGGATGAGCCAATATCTCTTGTCACAATCAGTCATTATCAGCATGGTAGTCTAAAACAGACATTAGCTGCACACTAGACGAATGAGATTTGACAATTTGGACGGTTAAAACTAAGCTGGGTCACTGACGACTCTTTCAAGAGACCAGAAAACTAAAGTGTGTGATTTAATTTACTTGATTGCTTGAAGGCTATAATTTGATGGCACTATTTATTTCAGAGCTTTTCGTCTTATTTCAAAAAGGAAGTTGAACTGTCCTCTTCCATCTCTTTCTGTGGCGGTGAAGGAGTCTCCAGAGTGATGGCTGGCTCCCCTCCCTGCAGATTAGGTGTGGAAAACAGGATGTCAAAGACCAACGTGCTTGCTTATTGGTTATGTCAGCACTCCTAAAACACCTGGAGACAACAACAATGTGAACAGTGTGTGAGATCCGAGGCAGATTCTGAGCTCATATTCATGGTCTCCGTGAATATATTGCTGCTCTTGCATTTATCGCTTCCTGGAGTGTGTGTGTTTTTTTTTCTCACTGAAATGGGAAGAGAGGGGGGGGGGGGGTTCGCTGCTGAAACCAAAGACGTGAGACTGAGAGTTTATTCATGAGTTTTGGAAGTCGGTCTCATCCTTGTTAGCACATCACTGCAGACTCTCCCATGCTGGAGCGGAGCCATACCACAAACACATTTGAGAATACCACTTGAGCGTCCTCTTCGGGGGGGAAAGGATAATGAATTCCTTTGTCAGGTAGAAGAAGGTGCTTCACCTTGTTTTCAGAAATATAACAGACAACGCAGAGGGCAGGGTTCACGCAAAGGACAAATCTGCTACAGAGAATGAACATACAGTCAGAGCGGCCTGCTGCAGCATGCACGTTTTTGCATTCATTTACATTGAGGTGGATGAACTGATCCTCTGATTAGAAGTCACTTTGCATCGAAGTTGAATTCCCCCCCCCCCCCCCCCGAGCTTATTGCTGTTTGCCTGACAGCAGCTTCCTCTGTAATTATAAGATTACGAGATTGCTCATTATGAGCGAGAGATTTGAAATTAGTGTAATAAATGGGAGAGTCATCTTTTATCACGCACAAGCCAATGAATTACAAATATTGCTAATGTCTGTCTTGCTAAAGCTTTGTTTTAACGAGTTTATTTAATGAGTTGCGTAAAAACACTCCCAAGGTGTCACCTGAAGGACAGTGCAAGTCTACCTGCGTCCACCAGAGGGACTGCAGTCAGATGCTGCTGATTTACACGAGCTATTACAGTGAAGTAACACCTCCAAACAGTCTGCTGTCTCTGGTGTGTGGGAGGGACGGAGAGTAAAGATTATGATTTGTGAAATTTGAGAGGAGACAGAGAAGACAAGACGCCCTGCAGGATTGTTATGACGTGCAGGTTACTCACATGTCAACGGTGTTGTGTTTGCACCTACATTTCGATTTTTCTCTCTGTGTGTGTGTGTGTGTGTGTGTGTGTATGTGTGTGTGTGTGTGTGTGTGTGTGTGTGTGTCTTCATATGTGATGTTTGGGCTGGGGGATAATGCGTTTTGCTTTCTAGCGTTCACAGGAGAATAACACCTCAATATTAAGGGACATGTTTTGCAAGAGGAGGAAGTATATGGAGAAGCATGAAACAACCAGAGAGAGACCCCCCCCCAAAAAAACTGGTTAAAGAGAGACACTGTTAAAAGTCTCAAGAAGAGATCTGGAATAAATAAACATCCTCCTATAAAGCTATCAGGATGCAGAGAAAATGGATTTAAAGTCTATAGAAACACTATGATGAGAACAATTAGATTGAGATTAGTTTTCTGTGGGCACTGAGCAGCTCAACCCATTCACTATTGTCAGTGAATGGGTGTGAATTAGATGTGAAGTTTAAGTGGCATTTGTAGGAAAACGTATGTGTTTTTTTTGTTTTTTTTAGAACACATGATCATAACTGACAAAAATAACAACATTTCATTCCCATCACCAGAAGAGAAGGTCTAATGTTGTGGGCTTATTTTCTTGAGGGTGTTAAATTCATTTTGTCCTGCGTAGTATCTGAATGGATGGTGTTTTCCCACTAACAGATGTCTGCATGACTCGAACACAATGCAAAAGCTCAGGGGACCAGCATTCCTGAATGTGTGTCCAGAATGAGTAGCATAGCAGGGCTATACATCTGGTGGCTGGAATGAAAACATGCTGCAGCTCTGCAGCATGAAACATTAGGACCAAAACATTGCGTAGAAAAAGTCTATTGCTGCAAATGTTGTCACGTATCCACTGCTCTGCAAAATAAGTGGGAATCAAGAAAGTGTACTAAGATATACAACATATACAAGATCATGTTTGGATGATACAGATGGAAGATTGTGGAGGAACAATCCTCATTAAAATGTCTTTCTATATATCTTACATAGTGTGAGTGTATGAAACAACCCTACACCTAAAACTGTCTTCAAATGCTGTAATAGGTGTATGTTAAAAGGTCGACCACCTTGTCTCCTGGTCAAGTACAGGAACTAAATGTGAAAAGTTAAAGTATGTGTGGAAGCACTGCATTCTTGACATTAAATTACAATGACAAACTGAATGTGGACACGTGGCGTCATGTTGAAGTTTTTTTTTAACATTTTGCTACTTAGTAAAACTGATACCGTAATTTGATTTGATTTTTGGTCCTTCTGAGTCTCCTTGACCAGAATTCACCTCTGGCCTCAGTAAGTCTCAGCAAGTCTCATGTGGTCACATCCAAACATCCGTGCGGCTGAAGTGTCCTTGAGGAAGATACTGAATCTCAGCCTCTGTTGTTCTGTACAGCTGACCCCCACTTGTACCTCCTGCAAGACTTCTGAAACAACTTATTTCTCCTCCTGCAATGATGCTGTTCACCCAGATCTGGAGCAAAAGGACAGAACAAGTTTTTGTTGTTGTTGTGTGTGTGTGTGTGTGTTTGGCTGTTTTTCCTGTTTTCTGTGGCAAGTCTGATTGGAAACATTTCTAATGGGAATGCTTTTGAAGTAAAATTGTGGAAATAAGTATTGTGTACTTGCGTGAGCCATGCTGTTGACGATACATTTGAAATACATTCATTTATCAGACCCACACTATTTCCCAAAGGGCAGAGAGCTCTGTGAATCACTGACGTCATAGAGCTTCATCATCGCTCCTGCAGTGTTGCTTCGCCGTAGCTGTTTGAAACACCTGTCATCTGGTCGACTTTTTTTTATATCCTCTGGTGCACAGGTGTGTGCAGTTACTGTTTCCCATAGCAGCATGGGGGATTCCAATGCACTATAAATACAACATACTTTGTAGTTTGCTTGAGCAACATCCACCGCAGATAAATATTAATGACACCGTCATATATAATGACTTCATCATCATAAAATCTAAGGAAACGCAGCTCGACATGGGAATGTGACGTGTGGAATGTGCCAGTGAAATAGGAAATTCACAGTTTGAGATTTGCAACTTCCTGAATGATTTATCAGTCGTGTCAGACCTTTTAAATCTAATGTCATGGCTCTTCAGTCGAACATGTTATATTCATGGGCCAGTCTAATGTTTAAATGCCAAACTGTTGAAGTACTTAATCACTGCATTTTCATGCGTTATAAAGCTTTCAGCTTCATTGGGTTGGTAGGTATAGTCAAGGTATATTGTCTATATTGTGAATAAGGTGATTATTCCATCAAGTTAAAGTTTAACCTAACTCTCATGGATTTCAGATAATTACTGTCATTCTTTACATTCCGACATCCAAGCACACACTTGCATTTGTGCAATAACGCCTCAAATACACACACACCCACGCTCACAGAGCCCTTGTACTTTGGAAGGAGTCTGTCTGTATGCAGCATGCAGTAGTACCTAGCCTATGTTCCCTTCACCCAGCCATCTGGTTTCAGTTCAGACCCATCTGGATCTGTCTCCAGCCCAGGCATCTCAGGAATACATTTTGGAGGGGTGCCCACATCCGTTCACACAGACAAGTGTTTTCAATTACTCAATTTTAAATGTCTCTAAAACCCGAGTGATTGAGCTTTTTCAAAATGTTCTTGTAAGGCTGCAGTGGTGGTTAATACTACTTTGAAAAGAGCTACTTCAAAGGCAGATGGCTAACCAGTACATACAAGACGTCAACCGGGTTACACCTTGAAGGCCGGGCAGGGGCATGTCACCGCTCCTATCTGAAAGCCCACAGCTCACGTATTCCCAGATCACATACTTGTTTGCTGATTTCAGTGCTACTGCAAATATCCTCTGAGCCGACATGAAGGATCTGGAGAGCCGAGAAGTGATGCAGAGAGCTCCACTCATATGAAAACTGACAGGACGATTCCATGAGCGGCCACATCAAACGGAACGAGTCAGCTTTATGTGTTGTTGAGGTCTGAATCATGAAAAACAGAAGACATTTGAGGTTTATAGCAGTTTCTGATATATGCAAAATCAGTTATCCATTTCTTAATTGGAATTTATGGCTGTCGCTTATCGTTAATACAAATCAAAAATGGGATAAAGGTAGTTTTGGATCCTACTTCTTGTTGCCTCATGTATTTTCAATTTTGTACATGTATATTCTAATAACACCTTTGTTTTGATAGATCATGTACAGCAGGAAGAGAGAGAAAGAAAGTGAGATGAAGTGAAACCAAAAATCTTAATAAATTCTATCTCTGACAAAGAACTTTCCCATTTCTTTAAGAGCTGTGTGCATGCTTTTCTCTCTCTCTATCTGTGTGTGTGTGTGTGTGTGTGTGTCACGCATTAACCCACCCAGATGAATTATGCTGTGTCAGAGTGACGCTTGTACGTGAATCTATTTTAAATTGTGACCAACAACACATTTTAATGACTTCTATGACTAAACCAGTGGAGACCTTCCCCAGGACGCCCGTGGGCATGTACTCACACAGCTACAGTATTTCACATGGCTGTGTGATAAGGTCTGTAGTGTAGCACTTCTCCATTGTCACAGGCGGTGGCAGTTAATCCAAAGGAAATACTGCCCCTTTTTTCAATTTGCATGCTAATACCATTCCTGATTTAATCTGATATGAGCTGCACAGTGGTAGCCCTCATATAAGTTACCCATCAGGCATCCACTCACCATCACTCACATCTATCTTGAATTAGTGCTGCAGCAGCTCGCAGCGTCCTATTCAAATGTAGTAAGGCCTCCTTCAGACCCACAATAGCACTGCGTCAAAATTGTAGCCTCCTCATTCATTTCACTGAGATTACTGCATTGTCATAGAGGGGGCCACCCATAAAAAACAGAAAAGAAAAGAAAAGAAAACTTGATCCTGGCTCGACTTTTGCCGCAGCTCAGCGCAATGTCATCCAGCAATGCGGCTAAGTCTGGAGGTAATAAGCAGCTGTTTGTTAACAAAACAACTGTTTGTTAAGATGTAACTACGACCCATCGTTCCATTGTATTGATCGGCGACCTCTGGCGTTCAAACGCAAAACACAGGACTCTTCATTTCAGCTGATTGTAAATGTGAAAATCGTTTCTCCGGGAAGTTGGTGGGAACTCGCCACATCAACACCAGACACCAGGCAGCTAAAGAGAACAGTCAGTCGCTCTGGATGAAGAGAAAAGCCTCCATCTGGACCATAAAGTGAGTGGATGGCATCTAGGGGTTGAGGCAATGCTGGGAATCACTGCTGAGTCCTCTGGAGGTGCCGTGGGGCCAGACAGCGAAACACGGGTGTGGTCCACTTGATAACGCAAAGGTTTCCACCATGCACTCACTTGACCAACCTGCAGAATCTATGCAGGTCTATGGGGATTTTTTTCCCGATCTTTATCCAGGAACGTGGCGTTTCAGTTTGAGATCAGGACATTAAGATTTCACTCCAAACCCTGCACTCAACTCAAATGGCCTCTGTTTGAGCTCAGATTTTCTCTGCTTGTGTTCAAACCGAGTGATTGCACTCAAGATATTTTGTTGTTTGAAGAGATTTCCAATGCTCCAGCTGCAGCTCCTCAATCTGAAAGATCACAGTCTTGAGGAAAACAGCCCATAGTGTCTCTTACAGAAAGCTCCACATGGCACCTTTAAAGTTAAAGGCTGGACAGTATTGGTAGTGATCAGCAAGTACTGTATATCCCTCTCATCTGCCACAGTGCAGGTCACCATTAACTGAGGGCAACAGGTTACATCATGTCAGCAAAACATCACGGAAAAGATGAGTCCAAGTTGCCACCACTCACTTGACCAACCGGCAGAGTCCAGGCAGTGTCTCTTTCTCAGGTTTGTGAGAATCGGACATAGCTAATCAGAATAGTGTTGCTTTTATTTGAATGTCTGTACACCGTTTCGTGCCAAACCGTCAGATATTGAGACATTTCTCAGCAAAGGTGAAAGGTTTGACCTGCCGGTGGCGCGACAGGAAAAAACTATCGGAATCAGCCCAACAACAACCCATCTAATCATGCAATAAAAAAGGCTAAAAATAGAAGATATAAACTAAACCGCTCTTCTGAAAGTATAATTAAAGGCTTGAAAGGATCTGGACGACAACATGGTCTGTCGATTGCACAATACAAAAATAATCTGTAACCCATTTGCAAAGTTGCAGCATTTATTACCAAATAAAGGCAAAGATTGTTGCCAGAAATGGCATGTCTCTGCTACATTTGTGTGGTGAGATGCTGAAGTTATCACACTTGTTCTTCTAGCGTTACTTTTATAATATTTTACATTGTTTACAAAAATAAGCACAGTGGAAATTTTACTGACTTGTTACACAGGTTGAAAATCTGGACTTAATATTTCTTTCGTTCATATGCTTAAGGAGTGTGAAACAATCTGTTCACCATCAGTTATCTTTCAGGAGAAACTCATGCTTCGCTCTGTGATTCAAATTACATCACAGTCAATGGGAGGTGCAAACTGAGTTTGGGATGAATGCAACCCAAACTCAGTTTGACCCTTTGAAATGATGGTACGCTGTGTGCTGAGAATGAAATTGGGCTTCATGTGAATTTACAATAAGCTCTTCTTTTCCTGAAGGAACCTGCAGCGTTGGCCTGTTGCGGCACGTGTCTCGTTGTGTAATGAATAAATCTCATTATGAGCCCTGCCTGTGTGTGTGTGTATGGGCACTTGTGGTTGCAGTCTACTTTGTGGTTAAATGGATTTTCATTAAGGACCAATAGTGTATTGGAAAAAAAAGATAAAACAAAGTTAATGTGTGTAAGTTATACACATTGTTTATGGAGCTCATGTTGCCTGCTCGTGTTTGTGTGTGTTGCAGAAAAAGTAAATAAAGCCTCAAAACTCCCCACATACACCAACAAGCTATAATTCTCACCATTACACTGATTTCCATGTTGTTAAATGTGTTTTATATACAGCTTTGACCTGAAGTGAACAGAGTTTGAAATCTGGAGGACCGTTGTGGTTTTGATTTATGATGCTGGGGTGTTTCTCAATGATCTTGCGGTATTCATCACATCTATGCTTAATCCCTAATCAGGGTTATATGCATAGTACTCTACCAAGAGCTCTTCAACATCGCTCAGAGAATGTGGACTTGGTAATTGAATTTGACCGTGGCTTATGGTGGGAACATGAGCCAGATGCCAGGATGTTTATGGTGTTGTTGCTTCGCGGGCAGCAGTGTACACAAGCTCTGTCTCTCGCTACAGCCAGATTTTCCAATGCCTGGCGCATCCTCATGGTCAAAACATGTAATTACTCGTGTTATAGTAATGAAACTGGTGTGAGTGATGATATGCATCAGTTACAGTCATTCCAGTGCGCTGTGAGGCTGACAAAGAAAATGTTGGGATCATTTCACATTATCACCTATTCACATCGTTTACATTGATTTACTTTACCATTTGCAGCATTACCCACTCATTTACTTGATCATTTACCCCATAAAGCCTCATAACCATGTGATTGTAAAACTAATGTACTTATGTAACAGGGCCTGGGAATAATGGAGTCGGGTACAATTGATGAAAACAAGAAGTATCGCAGGTGGGGGCAGGAAGTCACCACCCTCGAACTGCCCGGAAAGAGTGAGAAAGTTCAAGAGGCTTTGATGAGGTCATGTGCACATCCCCCGGCATTCAAATGCAAGGTCACACAAGGTTACACCAATAAAAAAGAAACAATATGATGTGCAAACTCCATGAGAAGATTTTCGCAGATTTTCTTCAGTCTTGTCCGGACAGGCTCGGGTTTATTTTGGTCGCTCGATCAAACCTGAAAAACTTTATTGCGATGTACTTTGGACGACTCCCTTTGACGACTTTCTTTGTACAGCAGGACTTGGACACAGTGTTGGGTCTGAACCCAACAAAAACATGACCGATTATAGACTGATTATTGTTCTTGTTCGAATGTATCATTATTGTCTTAATGTTAATATCATCTTTAATGCGAATCACACACTATGGTCTTCAAAGTCACCGGGTCTCATCCAAATTAATGTGTCAGACATCCCCATCACCAAAAACCCCAGATGAGCGAAAGTTATTTGGAATAATGGCGTTTCATTCTTCCAGCAGAGAAACAGAGACTTACACAGTCTATGCCAAGCTGTTGTGGAGGCTTGTGGAAGCCGAGCACCTTGCTTCAATTTGTAAACTATCTGTAGCCCTGTTTTTCTAGGAATAACATCCATATTGTCATTTATTATGGGCCGTACCAATGTTCAGTATCAATACAGAAAGTAGTTTGTCCCAGCGAGGCAAGTTGTTGTCCTGTCACAGGACCACACCATATGTTTTAGTTAAACCTGACCATCAAATATTCTCCTCAACCATTTTTTTAAACTTCAACCATAATTTGGTTGCTGTTGGAAGATATACTGCAGAAAGCAGTACTCGTCAAAACATAGGAATTAAACATGAAAATGTTTTGCATTCAAATAATCTTTTCCTTTGCAGAAATGCGCTTCCCCTCTTTAAACCTTCATCTCACTGCAATCGTTTCTCTCTCGAAACAAATGAATGAACGGAAACACTTTACGGAACTAATAACGAGATAAAGCAAAGTTACACATATATGTAGCTCCCGTATGTAGGAAGTACCATCATCTATGTGATCATTTATTTTAGTTACACACAAATTCTCATACATACATGCAGTTGTGTCAATTACGATGATGTAACCAAGGGTAAAATCAGATTAAAGCATTCCATAGAGAAACATCCCGACCCCAGAGGTGCAACCACCACGGCAACCACAAATCAAAGTGACATCACTACTGTCTAATTAGAGATAGTATGTGTAATTATACTGTGACAAGTGACAGAGGCTGTGGTGATCAATTGAGCATGAGCAAAAAAACAAGAAATCAACACTATCAAACTTTTTACAAACACAAATGAGCTGGAACACGTGCAGCATCCACAGTGGCTCTGCAGCCAGTTGTCATTTAGCTGCTGCCTCTGTCTTTTTATGTCCGTTGCTCTGTTTAAGTATCTGAGTTGCTCGAGCTGAATGTGTGGGTTTCACTTCCCAATGCTCTATTAAGATTGATTACATAACTTGCTTTGGATTATGCAAAGTGCTTATGAGGAGAGAATTTGATAGTAGCAATGCTGGTAATTACAAAAGGACAATTATTCACTCATTGGCAACATAATCAACAGTTCTGCAGTTTATTGCTGTGATCCCCCTCTGTAGGGAACAGCCTTGACCTGCCTTTTCAAAGCTGAGCTTATAGCACACACAAAAAAGCAAGAAGTGTCTCCTCGAGCCACAGCCCACTAGTTTAATGGCAGTCACCCTAACCACACAACCACTGCATTGGATAAGGAAGAAAGCAGTGGGATTTGTGGTAAAAGCACTGTGCATCCCTTGCCGAAATACAGCCTCCATGACTCCCTGAGCCTCGGCAGCTTGGCCAATTGCTGTGAGAGAATGCAGATGGGAGAGATGCCCAGCAGTGGAAAACAGGGAATAAACTAGCTTAATGAAACCATCATGGCATAGTGAAAAGCCAGCCTAAGCCATCAGTGAGAATGCCCCTGGGGTAGGAAGATGGGTTGGTGTGCGTGATGGCGGCTGGAAGCTTGCCTAGATCCAGGAGCTCTGTTGGCCCTCTGTAAACCGACGGCAGCCCAGTTCCTCCCCATGCAGCCCCTCCTGGGAGCAGTCAGAAATCTTATATGCCATGTTACAGGTCAGGCCCTGAGGTACTAACTACCATATCAGGAAAATTAGATGCTTAGTTGAGAATGTCCACAGCTCAAGCTTGTCTTTTACAGAGGGAGCTGCATCTGCATTCAGAATCCTTGACAGTGTCAGGAGCAGGTTCTGATGTGACAGGAGAGCCACATTGGTCTTTCTACAGTTTAAAGGACTGATGCTCATCGTCAGCTGTTCAGTAAAGAAGGGCAGCTAACAGATATATTCCCAAGCTGCTCAAGATTGCATGGAATCGCATGTATGGTATTTATTTTCTTTGAAGGTTAAAGTCTTCCGGCATTTATTGTGTTTCATGCTTGAGTTGGATGTTTTCTGTCACCTCTGGTAGCAGTTGGGTGCCGCATCTCTGGAGCAACATATACACAGTAATGTCTGATTTTTAGAGTTTCAATGTTCCACTAACTTATATTTCTACGTCAACAGCCGGTGAAAAGACAAGAGTGACGTGACAGGGGTCACTGATGAGCAATCACCTGACCCAATAATCCCTTCAGCTTTAAGGAGCATTCTTGTATCGTCCAGCTTTTTGTCTCACAGTTACACAGCATAACTGTTCTGGCTTAGTCTAAGCATTTAGAAATTTGTTTGACAGTTTCCACTGAAAGAAATCTTATAAATCAACTGTTCATGAGTGGACCGGACTCTTCACTGTGAAATTGTGCGCACATTCTCTGACATTCATTTGTGAAAACGACTTTTCACCATCCCTGTTCCGCTTAGTATTTTCTGTTACTAAGCAACCAGCTGCGGAGTAGACTCTCTGCTTCCTGTCACATGACTTACATTTTCAGGGGCACATTTAATCACAAAAGGTTTTTGCACCATTTTGCGGCAGTTTCTGTGCAGAAATACTTAATTTAACTACTTCTGACACTGTAAACTGTATAAAGTAAAAGTGCTCATTAGACTGACTAATATATTATTTTATTAAGCTCTATGACACCCTTAGATTATTAATACTGAAGCAGCTGTGTAAGCAGCAGGTGGAGCTAGAGCTAAATACGTTTTAAAACAGATTTATACACAGGGATGTTAGATTTATTGTGAGAGCTTGTTTCTCTCTGTGATTTGTGGTGAGTTACTGGATCATTAAAGCATTTGAGAACTTCAGAGGGAAAAAGCTTTTAACAACTCAGACATCTGAAATAACGACCTTACTTTTCAGTACCATCTCACCACTATTCAGGAGGGGAAAATGGTCGAAACCATTAGTTTAGTCTTCAACATTGTGTTTCAACAGATTGTTATATTATCTATTGTTTGAAATCTTTATTTTAAAAGCAACCTAAGCTGTCAATGAATGTTATGGAGTAGACAATACAATAGTTCCCTCTGAAATGTATCAGAGTGGAGGTATGAAGTAGCATAAAGTGGAGTACTTACATGTTGTGAAATAACAAAGAAATATGGCTTTTTTAGTTCATTAACAAGTTTATTAATACAATAACAAGCAAATAGGGCGAAACATTGACCCCCGCCCCCGATGGGATGTATCTGTTGCATATTGTAGCCTGCTCTCGCTTTTCCAGGATTACCAACCCTAGCTTTAATTTGCCTTCAACCAACAAACTTTAACTCTAATTACCTCCAAAACCTGTGAGCTGCAGCTACTGAGTATTCTGCTTTCTCCGTGTCAGTGTTCGTTTTACATTCACAAAAATCTTTGTATTTCAATCTCAGTATACTTAGGTTAATAATGAAAAGATCTATGTGCGTGCACAGTGGTGTGGGTGTTTACAAATATAATAGGCCTTTATGTAATTATATAAAATAATATTTGACAGAAACCGTACCGTCTGCTCAGCCTTCATCCAGCCAGCCCACCACTTTCTCTTGAGTTCACTCATCAACTTTTTCTTAAGTGTTATATAATTTCCATTCACAGTCCTAGATAAACATCGTATTCAGCGGGAAAGGAAAATGATCTAATGCCTATTAGACCCTCATAACAGCCTTTTAATTCACTATACTTAAACTTAGTCTGTACTTAATGTTATACTTTTGGCCTTTTCTCATCAACCTTCATTCCTGTGGTCAATAGATTTTACCCTGAGTACAACCTTCAGAAATGATCTTCTCCAAGTCTCATCTCACTCTGATAGATGTCTTACCCCAAAACTTACATCTCCATCTCCATACATACATTTCTAAACATTTAGTAATTTACAAATATGCACAAAGTAGATTTCTACTTCCCATCGTGTGGAGGCCCTGGATGTGCGGTTCAGGGCAAGGACAGTGTTGCATTGTCCCAGAGAGTAAAAGCAAAGCTCAACAAAACATCTGTTATCTGTTAGAGTGATGTGAGAAGAAAATATTGGAAGGATTGTCCCCTTGTAAATGAGTGAAGTTGAGACACTAATCCAAAAAGGTGCCGGGTGAATCCCTGTGAGCCAACTATGTGTCCATCAATAAAGATGTGGCAGATTTATGTCAGAAGATGAAACGTTACATTCAGGAGAAAGACACACTCCGTTATCTTTTCTCTTATCTCTCATATATACACTACCGTTCAAAAGTTTGGGGTCACCCAGACAATTTCGTGTTTTCCATGAAAACTCACACTTTTATTTATCAAATGAGTTGCAAAATGAATAGAAAATATAGTCAAGACATTGACAAGGTTAGAAATAATGATTTTTATTGGAAATATTAATTTTGTTCTTCAAACTTTGCTTTCGTCAAAGAATGCTCCATTTGCAGCAATTACAGCATTGCAGACCTTTGGCATTCTAGCTGTTAATTTGTTGAGGTAATCTGTAGAAATTTCACCCCACGCTTCCTGAAGCACCTCCCACAAGTTGGATTGGCTTGATGGGCACTTCTTGCGTACCATACGGTCAAGCTGCTCCCACAACAGCTCAATGGGGTTGAGATCTGGTGACTGCGCTGGCCACTCCATTACAGACAGCATACCAGCTGCCTGCTTCTTGCCTAAATAGTTCTTGCATAATTTGGAGGTGTGCTTTGGGTCATTGTCCTGTTGTAGGAGGAAATTGGCTCCAATCAAGCGCTGTCCACAGGGTATGGCATGGCGTTGCAAAATGGAGTGATAGCCTTCCTTATTTAAAATCCATTTTACCTTGTTCAAATCTCCCACTTTACCAGCACCAAAGCAGCCCCAGACCATCACATTACCTCCACCATGCTTGACAGATGGCGTCAGGCACTCTTCCAGCATCTTTTCACCTGTTCTGCGTCTCACAAATGTTCTTCTGTGTGATCCAAACACCTCAAACTTTGATTCGTCTGTCCATAACACTTTTTTCCAATCTTCCTCTGTCCAATGTCTGTGTTCTTTTGCCCATATCAATCTTTTCTTTTTATTGGCCAGTCTCAGATATGGCTTTTTCTTTGCCACTCTGCCTAGAAGGCCAGCATCCCGGAGTCGCCTCTTCACTTTAGACGTTGACACTGGTGTTTTGCAGGTACCATTTAAAGAAGCTGCCAGTTGAGGACCTGTGAGGTGTCTATTTCTCAAACTAGAGACTCTAATATACTTGTCTTCTTGCTGAGTTGTGCACCGGGGCCTCCCACTTCTCTTTCTACTCTGGTTAGAGCCCGTTTGTGTTGTTCTCTGAAGGGAGTAGTACACACCGTTGTGGGAAATTTTCAGTTTCTTCGCAATTTCTCGCATGGAATAGCCTTCATTTCTAAGAACAAGAATAGACTGGCGAGTTTCACATGAAAGTTCTCTTTTTCCGGCCATTTTGAGAGTATAATCGAACCCACAAATGTGATGCTCCAGATACTCAACTAGATCAAAGGAAGGCCAGTTTTATAGCTTCTCTCACCAGCAAAACGGTTTTCAGCTGTGCTAACATCATTGCACAAGGGTTTTCAAGGGTTTTCTAATCATCCATTAGTCTTCTAAGGCGATTAGCAAACACAATGTACTATTAGAACACTGGAGTGATCAGTTGCTGGAAATGGGCCTCTATACACCTATGTAGATATTTCATTAAAAACCAGACGTTTGCACCTAGAATAGTCATTTACCACATTAACAATGTATAGAGTGTATTTCTGATTAATTTAATGTTATCTTCATTGAAAAAAACAGTGCTTTTCTTTGAA
This sequence comes from Hippoglossus hippoglossus, assembly GCF_009819705.1. Taxonomy (NCBI): domain Eukaryota; kingdom Metazoa; phylum Chordata; class Actinopteri; order Pleuronectiformes; family Pleuronectidae; genus Hippoglossus; species Hippoglossus hippoglossus. Next base: position 14,579,823 of record NC_047159.1, on the reverse strand, counting down.
AAATAAGGACATTTCTAAGTGACCCCAAACTTTTGAACGGTAGTGTATATCACAACAATGACTTTTAAATGAGACTTAGGGGTGTAAAGCCTGTTAATGAAAGATACTGAAGCTCTTACAGTATTGCTGCCAGGTTTAGGGTCATTAAAGGAGCAAACATGTCAGTGAAATCTTACACAGGCATAGTCTGCAGAGCTAGTGGTTTCAACAGGGCTGTAATTAAGCACAGTCATGCTTTGTTTCAAGTGCATCATCATCATACTAACATGCTAACAGTGACCGTGACAACAAATTTAAATTGATTTCATGGCAACCCCTCCAATAATTTAACCAAAAATGAAAACTTGTACAAAATTTCATGGCAATCTATTGAATAGTTGTTGAGGTATTTCTTTCTGGACCAAAGAGGTGGGGCCATTGACCAATAGACCCGCCCCTTTAGAAACATGCAGGATTTTAAAAGGTGGAAGGTAAAAGTGAAGTTTCAAGGTTAAATATATACATTCAGTCATAAACTGTGAATGGCTTTTTGTAATTTTCAACTAACTTGGTAGGATAATTACTTAGGAGATAATCTCTGACTGGTCAAAGGTCAAGAACAACAACAAAATCGTCCAAAAAAACAAACCTATAGAGCCACAATCTAAAGATTATATTGATTAGAAATTTATTCCCCAACATATGACATCACATTTATCATATATATTAGTGACATCATCAACACAAAATCTGAAAATGTTGTCATGCATAGTTCAAAAATGTATTTTTTGAGGTATCTCTGCATCCTATAGGAATTTGCAACCAATCAGATTAGAGACACGGCCTACAATTTATTTAGATAAGCAAAACAATCATTTGTCATCATCTGTTATAAATGACGTCAAGATGACATCATTATTAAATGGATTTAATAGAATATAAAAAGTTAGCATTGCCTGCGCAGGGTTTATATCGCCCTTCCAAAGCTTTCATTCAGAGATTTATAATTCTTTTTATGTGGCAGTACCTTGTCCTTGATCAGAGAGTTCAAACCATGAGTCCAGAGGCTTCATCGTGTATTCACAACATCTTTCAGTCTTTTCATTAGACTTGTTTTGGAAAATTTGAGACCTGTTTATTCCTCACTGTCTGCAATCATCAGATTTAGAAGAAAGGGAACAAGAAAGCCTTGCTTTAAGTATGCTCTTGCGTGGCTAGTGCGTATGTGTGAGTCAAAGGGAAAGTCAATTAGTGCTGTTTTATGACTCCTTGTGTGTTGCACTTGGACCTGTGGGTTTATATAACTTTGCAGTATAAACCACATCGAACACTTGCAGTGAGTGGGACGAATAACGAAAACAAGGGGGGTCCTTGTAACCTTTCATGTAAGAATTCTTGGCAAAAACTTGTTCACTTCCATAGAAATTGTTATGTCTGCTGCTCGGTTGGAGAACTCAGGAAGCTTGAGCTATGATGGATTAATTGGCATATATTGCTCATGAGCACGTGGGTAGTGCTAACTTCATTATACTTTCATCGTCATAAAGTTTTGAAACAGGCAAGTGAGTTCTTTCTTTTCTCCCGCATACCAAATGTTTCCAGAAAGGATTTGAATAATTGGTTTAACTTCATAGTGAAATTAATGATCTTAACTCTGACCAAACTCCCAGTGCATTTAAAAGCCTCGGTTAATTATTAGAGTTCAACAGACACCAGCAGCAATGTCCATGCCGTTCTCTTCTGGTATTTGTTAGTAAGTGTGTTTGCATTCTTGTCTAGGATGACAGATAAACCAGCGTTGCTTGCATGGAAAGCAGAACTGAAGAATGAGGAATGCGTAAACCACACTGTCTGCAACTGTCCTCACTGGACCCCTGCAAGATGTAATGGTTTACATGCACAGCTGGCAGCATGGCTGGCCATCATTCATTGTTATACTTGATTCAAAGGAAGGGGATTTTCTTTGTTATTTGTGTCTTTCTGTTCTGCATTGGAGGCTTTGTTATTTATAGGAAATGAAAATAATATTTTTACCTTTTGTTCATATTTTGACACATGATACCAAACTCAGTAAAGGGATTGTCAAACATTTACTCAATCACCCTGGGGCCGGCTGAATGTGACCATAAATACAGACCAGAATAAAGAAATGTTTGAAACTTTTTCTCTGCATTTAACACATTTATGGAAATTTATGGAGATTCTTTATTATAAGTTGGGCAAAACCAAAAAGATTGTATAAGCACTTGATTCTATAATAAAAGTCTGGAGGGGTTTGAAAGCAAACGTTAATATGGTCATATGGTCATATGGTCTTCATAATAATAATGATAAACAGAGTCACAGTGTCTACGGAGACAAGTCATGCGTGTCTATTTATCAGACCTTCTTGAAATACTGTATAACAGTGGAATAGGACCCTGTAGATGCTGATATGAAAGTATTTAATTCAAATAGCATATAATAAGTTTTTAATTAGTTGCCTGGGCAAACACGTGGTGCAGTTGTTTCAGTGTGGCCTTCTCTTCAGAGGTTGCATCTCTGTTGAATTGACTGAGTGAAGGAAAATATAGATTACTCCCTCAGTCAGTCAGTCCACTGATTAACCCACTGGTAAACATTTTGGAAATACTATCAAAAACCATCGACTTCCATTCATGCCCTGTGGCATGATACAAATGCACAGCAGGCGCAGCTGATTCAGATTTTGTGTCAAAATGACAGGATACAAATATCTTATCTTATTTTTGCACGCATATTTCTTTGTTGCTGTGTTTTATTTATTTTGAATTACTAATTATTATGTTGGATTATTTCTTTTTCCTTGGTTTTAGGATTTCTTCTAACTGCCTTTGGATTGTATAGTTTTGTGCTGTATCGACATTTTTCCGACTGTAGTGTAGCGCCTATCGGACTAAAGGTGCAGTCGAGTGGAAAATTTGTCTGATTGAACAATAGGATTGACAGCTGGAACAGTCAGCCCTCAGTCAGTGTCAGTGCAGTCAGGAACCAGTGAATGACCAGGAGGTGGAGCTGCAGGTGGGAAGAGGGTGTTTGTTATCTTGGGAGGATGCCAGTCCAATGAAAAGAAGCATGCTATTATCACTGTACCACTGATGACACAGGTGGACACATGGACACAGGTCAAGATGGAGCCAAGCCAACAAATATATCTCCAGTTGCTGGGCAGACGCTGGAGCCTTGGCCCGGACAAGTGAATAACTACACTTTTCAGAACAGATGTGCTGTTGTAGGCACATCTGTTGTATCCAGCCGAGAGTTCCTTGGCTTCCACAAGTTGGGTAAACAGTAGCAGTTGTGTTAGCAGTAAAATATTTGGTGGGGAATCTGTGAGCAACACATTGGGCAGTGATTCCTGTGAATGAAGCCCCTGAAAGAGTGCACCAGATTTGCTATCGGAAAGACTCTTCACTCATCGTTGAAGAAGGTCTGCTTGCTGGCCATGGGTGAGGCTACAAGCCACTATCCAGCACTAAGAGGACAAAGACAATGGATCACATCAGTGACAAACACCACTGGTCAAAGATTTCCTCACCAACAACTGTGCGGTACCCATCTGTGTTTTTTTTTAATGTTGTATTTGTCTAGTCTTTTTTTGGCTTTCTCGAAAGGATAAAGTTTGGGAGATGTGATCAGTTCCAATGGGTCATAGAGGGAATAATGATGTTGCCGGTTTACCTTGGCGCACCTTGTATGCCTAAAATTAAGGGGCCATTCAGTCATGACTGTTAAGTATATGGACAGGAAAGAACAAATTCAAGGACTCCTAAATGCCCGAGAAATAACAGAAGTTAGGAAAGTAGTTATTATACTAATGGGAAGTGGCAAGTTAGTTTGTTGGAAGGAAAGAGCATGACCAGGCTGTTGGGGTTGCAAGAGGCGCCCCTGTCACAGATGCTGAGGGCCACCCAGATGAGGGTTTTACTGCAGTACACCAGGAGGCCGTGCTTCCGGTGGCGGAACAGGGTGGACAAATTGTGCTTTCCAAACCACAATGTGGACCTTTATGAAAAGAGGTGATAAAAGGGAAATTATGAATGATGTAAAATACCAAATGAGCATGCTAGCACAGGATGTCTTGAATCAAATCAAATCCCTCAAATAGCCAACAGGTCCGGTTGACACTCCTTCCTTTACCCAGTGACCAAAGATGTGTTTTTTAACCCAACAGCTTGACTAAATATGGTGAACCTATATGTCAATATTGTTGACGAGATAAAGCCACTCTGACCTGTTCATGGCTGCCTAAGTGCATGGCTGGCTTAAACTACACAGACAGGATCCAGGCGTGTGGTTGGCCTTTGAAGAAAGTAACCAGATGACCAATATCATTTATTAGAGAATTTCCAACAACAACAATAGTAGATTGTACAGAGGGAGTAAAATTTACTAGGATGCTAGGTTCAGGCTCTCAGGTAACTTACAACAACAGTTGATGGATCCACTCTTTTCAAAGACTGGAAAGATGTCAACAATTGGTAGCTTTGCCGAGTTTTGCTGCTACAGCTACAAATAGGCTCTTTATTATCACCTTTGATAAGGGGAAGAAGAAGAATAAGTAGGATATTGAAACACACAGTGGATGGCCGTAATGCACCTTGATGTTGGTTGCCACCCGCCAATAAACCAAACGAAGAAGAGGACCTAGCAAGGGACCCAATTATCCCCCAAACAGTGAGACTGTAGTGTGAGGCTGGCTAGAACTAATTTTGTAGTCTGAAAGGAACAGTCTACAGTTTCTACATGCCTCCAAAAATTGGATGGGCAACATTACATGGAGGAGTTGGATCTCCAGGGGGCTCATGACCTGAGCCTAACCATTGGATTTGATGTTGTCATTGAAGTGGCTGTGGTGAAGGCAAAAGGTTTACAGGAAGAGGAGAAGCCCACTTAGGAGGTAAGCAACCTTATCAGTTGCATAGGTTTAACGTAACAGCAGCCTGTGGAGCATCAGGCTTTACTTAAGAAGTGGACACAGGTATTTGGCAGGACAGATATAGATCAACACTTCATCCACGCAAGGAGAAAGCAACTCCCTTTTTAACAGAACCAGATTTAGGTTTGGCAGCAGTGAGCCAAGATAGCTGGGTTGAAAGAAGAGAGTGCTCTCCATCACCATCATGAAAACACCAAATGGTATCTATCACTCCAATAGAGTTCCAGAAACTTGTAGAATCAATTTCAAGTGTATTGTAACTTTTACTGTCATTTTCCTTTGTCATCCTCCTGTTTCTAATAAAATTATTTCCTGTAATGTTTAGTTTTCATAAGGATAAGAGGGCAGAGCAGTAGGCTTTTTTCCGGTTTATCCTCTCTTTACAGTTTATCCTTCTTCCTTTCTCCTCTGTGCTTCCCAAGTGCAGCAACTAGGGAGGATACATGATAATTCAAAGGAAGTTAAAATGAAAACTGCATAATTTGGAAACGGCAGTTTTATGTGGAAACGGAGAGGCATGCACTTAGTAACGCATCCAACAACACTGGCGGTGACTTTGTTGGGGGCAAATATTTTCCATTAAGAAATTCATGAGCTTGTAAACAGCTCAGGTCCTGGGAAGCATAGTTACAACTGGGATGCCTGTTCGGAGTAATACCAGTCATTTTGTTTTCATTGACATACCCTTCTGTGTTTTTCTGTACAAGAACAGCTCGAGGCTTACTTTGCAATAAGCTCAACACTAATTCTGTTGGAAACCCTGTAGAGGCTTCTGTGATCACCTTAGTGCCTAAATGATTGCATTTTTTCAGTCGATTAAGATCCTGTGTGTGTGCCTGTGTGTGTGTGTGTGTGTGTGTGTGTGTGTGTGTGTGTGTGTGTGTGTGTGTGTGTGTGTGTGTGTGTGTGTACTTATTTTTGTTACCTCTTTGGGACCTACTCCAGTATAAACACTGACCTTGTCAGGATCATCACCTCATGTGGACCAAAGCTTGGTCTTAATGAGGCAAAACTTAATATCTAAGGTCCTGGTTATGGTTAGATGTGAGTGGTGGTCTGGTTAAGGTTTAGACATGAATTTGTATTGTTTAAGGTTTGGGAAATGGTTTTGGTTTGGCTGTCCACAATTAATAGAAATCAAGTGTGTGCCAGCATTTGTGTGTGTGTGTGTGTGTGTGCGCGCGCGTGCATGTTCACAGCTTTTCTTTCTTTGCCTGACACCCTCTGTCTGCGTGCGAGCGTGCAGGTGCACACAGAGACGTGTGCTGGTGAAGATGAGTCAGTACAAAGTCACTAAGCGACTTTATAGAGGATGTTTGTAAACTTTAAAGGGCCACCTGTGAGCAGTCATAAAGCTGCCATTGTGCCAATCGTGTGTGAGCTGAGTCACACCATTTCGCCACGCTCCGCTTGCATTTCTCGTCCTCTTCCTTGGTTCAGGCCCTTTGAGGTGACACTGCTTACTGTGACTGATGCTAACATCACAGTGAGAATTCCCCTTCATCTGCGTCACGTCTCTGCAGCTTGCATGCAATGAATATTTAATTCAAAACCCAAAATGAGTTCATCAGGATTTAGATTCAGCCACGGAATAAACACCAAAGTCAGAGCTGATGTAAAAAGCAAAGGTGAGTGATAAAACAAAGCAAATTAACAAGAAAATATTAGCTCAATAAGAAGCCTAAATAGGTCTTACCACTCTCCTAATGCTTTCAGTCTGGACTGAAAGTGATTACTAACAAATGCTATTGGAATATAGCTCTATAAAGTATGATAACGCAAGGTCATACATTGGATCCAAAACAAGTCTGCATTGCAAAGTAATTACTTCTTGTAGTGGACACGTTTTATACTATATTATATTTCTTTTTTTATATCTTTAATTGGGTGCAAAAATCTGGTCTTCATTTTCTGTTCCCCCATCGCCACGTGTGGTGCCGAGGTTTTTCACTTAACCTTCCTGGAAAGTATTGGCTACTTTGCTAAATATGGGGCCTGCTGTTACTCACTTAAGTACATCTCATACACTTTATTTGTGTTCTGGGGAAGGTCTGGCCTTTATGTTCCAGAATAAAGATGATTCTTGCAAAAAAAAAATCCAATAGCAAATGAAGAAACAGTTGCTTGGAAAGTAGCAGCAACACAACCTTTCCCATGAAACAATCCACATGTCAGTTAGATGAAAAAGTGTCATATTGTTATGTGTGAAAGCTCGACTGATAAATATGCTCAAATACCAAGAAGCTGTGAACGATTGCCCTCTCAGCAATCAACATCATTAACTTCAATTATTCACATCTCAAACGGGAAGCCGAGGAACTTCCTGTTCACTTGACTTCAGTTCCTCCTGTTGCTGTTACAGTATTGTTTATCCTGTGTTTGTTCCTCTACGCACTCTGTTCACACGTAGATTCATACAAGCTTCCGAGACGCCTTTCCAGGATAGACTCTATTCATCATGGCAAGTTCAAACGATTCGCCTCTCAGTCTGCGCTAAACACTCTTTCCCTTTCACACTTAACTTGGTTCCCACGTGTTGGTAGAGTTGTTCAATCCTCACCTGCTTATACAGGAACTCATCAGCATCCCAGACTTTTTCCAGTCTTCCCAGGATGCACAGCTGCTTTTCTCCGCTCTGCATGCTGGGAAGTCTATCTTTGTGCAGATAATATTAGCTGCATCCAGTGTTTACCTAATGCTGAAAACTGAACAATTGTACATGGAGGAGTCAGGGTCCCTGGTGGCTGAGAGGCACGAGACAGTGTAAAGATAAAAAAAATAACACTGTCCTAGCTGCACAGTGACTAGAAGGCTGTGGAGGATTGCAAAGTGAGAATGACAACTGTATGAAATTGAAGGTGACAGTGTTATGTCCTCCAATAAATCAAGCCTTTATGCTGAATGTCTTGTTTACTGAGGGTACAGTTGGTAAAAGACAAAGAGATCTGTAATTTCCAAATTGATTTTTGAGGTTTTGTAATGACTGTGAATATATCACTGGGTTTTGAATTTGAAGGCTGTACTGCACAAAATTGAAAGTCAAGCCTGTTTTTTGGTTTTGTCCTGATTTGTTTCACATCCATTCCCCAGGAAAGTACTCTGGGTACTTTGTACACTTTGTACCTCATTGTTAAGTGTTACAGACTACTTGTTATGTCCTTAAATTCGGTAATGCAGCAATTTGAACTGTTAGATTTTCTATTATTATTTAGTAGTCATTAACACCTACCTTGTTGGGTTCAGACCTTAAGACCTTTCAGTTTAGTCCAGACCAAAACAACAGGTGGGAGAAGTTCCTGGACCAACGGATCAAATTTTTGTCCAAGCTAAAGCGGTGGTCTCAGTCCAGATCAAACTGGTGAGACAGCATTAAACAGGAGAAGAAAAACAAGCAAAGGCTGTTCAAAGGATTGCCCGCTCTCTCTACCTCCAATTATATAATGTTTGAACGATGAGGGTGGTCATTTGGCGCGTTTGAACTAGTAGTTCATTAATTTTCTTCATTCAATCAGAAACAGACTGCTTTTTCCGATACACTTTAATCATAAAAGTTAGCCAACACATTAGCTAACCCTAACCCCCCGTAGGTGATGTCGACATAACATACTTATGTTAACACAAGGTCTTTAGTGCGCTCCCTCAATTACAATATGAAACCAAAACTAAGCAGATCTAATGTAAACACTGTGACAAAGAAACCGACCTTGGTTTGGACCACCACACTTTCAGGTGGGGAAAAGCCTTAAATCACGTTAAAGCTACATCTCCATCATCGTTAAGCTGCTCTGGTTTTCAGATGGGTTTTTAAAAGTTGTTTGGCAATGTCTCGACAAGGAGCTGTTAATTCGAACATTCACCACTTTACAACCTGATATCGAGTGTAAAGGTGACACAGTTTGGAACTGACTTTATCTTGCTCAAACACGGCTTCCAAGAAAACCACAGTGAGTTATTAGTGAAGTGGAACATATCCTTCCCTGTTGCTGCTTTGTGACTCAACATGAATGATGTGGAAGTGGTACAAGGCAACAGAGAACAGTGCTTTCCTCCAGGTTATGTGTGCAGGAGTTTGCTGTGTGTTCTCACTGAGTCACAGATCCTTGTCCAAACCAAACTGGACTGAGGCCACATTACATCTTAAAACAGCTGCACAGAGGAGTTTGTAGGCCCACCTTGCAGCTCTGTAGCACCTCCACGTCGGAATAAACTCTTAAACAAATAGGAATTCTAACCAGCAACCTTTTATTAAGCTGTCTAACACTAAATGCAGATTGCTGCTCTAAAACCTTTCCGCTCGCTCAAGATCAACAACATCCTCTGTGATAGCTGAGGAACTGACTGCTTTCCTTGGCATCATGACATACACAGGCAGATATTTTTAGGCTATCCTGTATAGACAGTGTTCAGTGTTCTCTCTGTGGGGCAGTTCAGATCTACCTGATTCTTGGGTTGCTATTAGCCCTTCTAATAAAGGCCAGATTGTGGGAAAACTGGTTGTTAATGTGACCCGGCTGTGGCTTGCTGACAGACATTCCCACCAGCGGTGTAGGACAGAGGTTGCTCCATTTTCCTATCCACAGGAAATATGCTATCAGCTCCCTTCAGTGCTGCAGACTCTTTACTTTGCCTTATTTTCCCCAGAGAGGTTTAATAGCCTTCTATCTTACTCTTGACATCAGTTGTGAAATTCAATGACTCCGTTTTCAATACGAGTCCATTCACTGCGTCTGTGGCAGAATGGCAAGGGCAAGCTCAACTCCGCAGACGTGGATTCAAAAATCCAGTCAAATGTCTGGATACGACTGAAAGTGACAAATGAGGATTGTGTCTTTTATCGTATAGACTATCTCAGAGGTCTCAGGTGTTTAGAGACCAGTGCACTCTTGGTTACGTTTTTCAGCGTCTTTTTTAAACTCAATGAAATGATGAGACCCCTTGAGGATATTGTTGTATACGTCTAGTTCAATAGACACAAAAGTGACAAACTAATATAGTGGTAGATTAACTTCGATTCTTGTGCTGATTTTGGATCAAATAATGTGACTGTAACAATAATTATCATCCGAGCATGTTTTCTAGTTTACAGTTTGAAATTCTTATGTGTGTTATTTTGAGATACAGTGGGCTCTTATAAGCAAAATAAGCTCTGATAGCCTCACCATTTGATATAAAATATATAATAATAAACTTTTTTGATATATTTTTATTTATATAACACAGTTAAAGTTACAAAGTGTTTAACAGAAAGTAAAATGGAAAATTCAAAGAACCATTACTTAAAAACAATAATAATAAATCAGTTAACAAACTAAATTAAAACAGAGCAAATGTCAAAAATCCATAAAAACTTTCCAGTACAAAAGTTTAAAGAAGGCATTTCTGATCTCAAAAACTGTTCCACAGTTAGAGTGCTCTGACAGCAAAGGCTCAGTCACCCTTAGTCACCAGCCTTGATCTGGGAATAACCAGATCATAGCAGGAGGTACCACCAAATGGCAGAAGATCCAGATGTTTTTCCCATGAGTTTTTTCACAGAGCTGAAAGACGTATGTTGTAGATTGATTCATCCAGCGACTCGTAACTCCAAATTAATGAATTCTTGTGTCTGTTGAATGTGTAAAGTGACGACTCTTCGCTGACACATTCGCCACAAAAACGTCAAGGTTAATTTTGTTTTTACAGCTTGTTGCATGTGACCTTTTAATATGGGACCATCGCTTATCCTTGGAGACAACCCTAGGGTCTACCCCGCCTCTCACCCAATGTCAGCTGGGATTGGACGAGAGGCGGGGTAGACCCTGGCTGAACCAGGATTCAAACTTTGAGCGTTTTTTGCTGTGAGGTAACAGTGCTAACTATCACACCTCCTGCCACCCATGTAACTTATCATATCTCCAATAGTCAGTCAAATAAATATTGCTGCCATCTGGCTTGTGAAAACAAAGATTTATAGTGTATTTTTATAAGATAATTGATGGACCACATAGACCAGAACTCAAAGTGGCCACTGTAGGCTTGTGTTTTGCTTCTTTTTTTTTAAATAGAAAAGCTCTAACCTGCGTTCACTCTTATGTAACTCTTGATGGTTGTCCTGAGGCGCTGTGGGGAATAAAGCTCATGAAGGAGTTGGCAAAGAAAGCTGAGATTAATGTTATAAAAACTAAAAAATGTTTTTCTTGTGAGATGAAACCAGTTGCATGATTTGTCAAATTACTTCTGACAAATTTCATGCCGCTCTCTGCAGCTCCGCACTCTATCTCAAACAGCAGATCCCTTCCACCTAAATCACATTACAAAGCCTCTAATTGGCATCCAGCTCTGGGCCCTAAAACTTCAGACACACCAGGAGCGTGGAACATGCCTGTCTCTGTGGTCCTCTGTTAATGGAACAAGCCTGTCTGCATGAGACCAGTTAATTCGAGCCGCTGCATGATAATTTCTTTTGGGTCTGTTTGGTGCCAGGCCAGCAGGTGAGGACTACACAGCCAGAGCATCCTGCCCCATTATCCAGACAGGACCTCGACTCTGGTTCCCACAACATTTTTCTAATAATTTGGCTCATTTCTTAGAACTCCCTTTTAAACGGACAGGTATAGATTTCATTTGATTTTTTTTAAAGAAACAGTTACATTTTCCAGACTTTTTTTTCTACTGATAGAGAAAACAGGCAGCTGAGAAGTCTATTTAAATGTTTGAGTGCATTCTGCAAGTTTGCACAATTTCAGCAGCAGATGTACAGAGAAAAAGGAAAAAAGCATGCGACAAATGTCGTCAGCTGGAAGCAAACTCTCCACTCGCACTCAACACAGTTTGTGGTGAGCTGAGGGGGAGACAGCAAGTCAGTGAACCTCATCAACATCACTCAGCGTTCTGCGACAGACCTGACACTGTGTAGTGGAGCTGGGGCTCAAGCTCACAGTGGGACATGCGCGAAGATAATCAGCTCAATAAAACTGTGTCTGCGTGTCACACTGTTGTATACTGGGACTGTGCAGGGACACAATGTCCTGTTTTTTGTGTTTTTATGATTCTCTCCTCTAGATAAATACTGTCAGGGGAATGCTGAAGAATGAACACACATCTATATCTCTATAAAGGAGTTTCTTTTCTTTGAAGAGACAAGACTGGATGAAATGATGTGGATTCCAGGGTTTACCAAAGGGAAACTGAACTTTAGAAGAAGTGGTTTTCTTGTTTCTGGACAGTCCTCTATCTGTCTGGCCTCTGCAAAATGACCAACATCATCATTGATTTGCCTTAAAGGTTCAGTGTGTAAGATTTAGGTGAAAGGGATCTATTGGCAGAAAGTGAATATAAAATTATCCTAGTGATGTTTTCACTTGTGTGTTTCATCTAAATTGTACAAATTGTTATTTTCTTAGCCTAGAATAAGACCTTTATATTTAAATACTTTATATTTACATCGGGAGCAAGTCCTCTCTACGGAGGCCGCCATGTTTTTTACAGTAGCCCAAACTGGACAATCTAAACATCTTTTGAGTTTTTAAGACAACTGAAGGCTACCACAGGTTCTCCTTCATGTTTGGAAGGGAAGGGTGAGGTGAGAGGTAATCAGCTGCAACATGCAACTTCACCACTAGATGTCACTAAATTCTACACACTTTGCATGTCTTTAGGCTACACAATCAGTATCATATCAATTCTCATCTGGAGAGTTCTTTTAAAAAAATATATATTTACAGACATTATTTGCATTTTAATTCATTACATCATATTGATTTAATATTACCAGAGTGATCTTTGTAAATGAGAGTGTGTCGGGCAGGTCACACGGCACTGCAGTCTTACGACAGTCTGTTCTGGGTAATTACTTTTATAGGCCACTCCTTCTGACAGACTGGTGTTGAAAAGTGAATATTCAGTGTGTGTGTGTGTGTGTGTGTGTGTGTGTGTGTGTGTGTGTGTGTGTGTGTGTGTGTGTGTTTGTGTGTGTTTGTGTGTGTGTGTGTGTGTGTGTGTGTGTGTGTGTGTGTGTGTGTGTGTGTGTGTGTGTGTGCATTTGTGTGTGTGCGCTAAAAACCATCATGTCCATGTCGATTGCAGCTCGCACTGTTGATGTCAATGTGTATCTCTGAACAAAATAGGCGGAAAAGCCAAACAGTGTAATTTTTCGAGTAATTTTTACTATCAAGCCCATTTAAAGTTATTGAATTAGCTCTGGCCAGACACACTGTCTTGACACAGAGGAGAATCATTTCACTGAATTATTTTTGGAGAAAGGTTTTTAATATAATGGAGAGCAAATAACCATCAGCAGGCGATGCAGCAGATGATGGCAGGAAGACTGAAAACGGCGCAGCGAAGCCAAAATGAAACTTCTGGACGTTACCCACATAAGAATAAGTACAAATGGGAAAAAAGAAAAAAGCCTGGAGTGAGTGCTCGAAGCTGCCAAGGTGCCACTTGATGTCTAAAAATTTTAGAGCAGCCAGTTTTTTTTTTCAGCTGAAGTTGAGATTTTTGGATCAGTGTTTTTCTGTCTTAGATTTTATTTACTTTGTTCGCTGTGGTCCTGTGAGTTAGCTGCATATAATGATTATTATAAACACATGAGCACAAAGGCCCTCTCAGAGTCTTTAAAACAAACTCAGTTATTTGATTATACAGCAGGAGACTAGATTTTCTAATTACACATACAACAGAAATGGGATATAACGTTTTGCTGGACTACACTGTATATTTGCACTCCGCAGTTCTGATCCAGATGACACCACATGTGAGACGCCCGGACCTGGAACAATATTTTTTGGGTTTCCTGATTTTTTGTGACAAAAACTATTTTAAGTCTCAAAAACTAATTTTATCCATGAAAATACTGCACAAGTAACTTTGGCAAGGTTTATATTTATATGTTTTGCATTAGGCCCACTGCGGAAACTAACAATATTGGCTTCCCCCAATTTTGTAAATTGCATGGCAGTATGTTCAAGGTCTTAAATCTAAATTTGGTTGGTGTTGGCTTTGGTGAACATATTTTGGCAGAACAAATTGTAACAGTTTGTTTCATGAATATGCTTTTTCAGGACACGGTGCCATGGGAGCAGAGACGAGTATAAGCTCACTGTGTGGGCAGCAGAGGGCCAACCACAGGACGGGACAATGCTCGGAAGGTTTTATATGGACCAGTCAAATCAGTGTATGAAGGGCTTTATATCCACTGAGGAGTTGATCCACCAGTATTTCATTTTTATTCTCTGTTATTTATTACAAAACATCTTATGAACACAATCAATAATCTATAGTACTATTATTTTCCAAGGAAACCAAACCAGATCTTTTTAGCACTGGTCTCTGTGCTGGTCCAAAACTTTGGGCCAGACTGAAACGCTTTTACGAGTATTGGATGGATATGAAATCTGCTTAACAATCATGGCTGCCTCAGGATGAAATGTGATAACTTAATACTAAATACTTTTTTTCAGATGCCATCATCAAGTCAATACTTTATGTTAACATTTGTTTGAAACTAAATACCTGGAAAACAAATTGAATTCCCACCAGCCCCAACTGTACTTGAGGTTTTGTGCTAAATATCATAGTCAACTGAGTAACTATAAGTAATAATATATATATAATTGCTAAATATCATAAGTGCATCCATGTGTTAAAAATTGTCAGTGCAGATGGACAGAACTGGCTTTGCACTCTTAGTTGTCATCATGTGTATGTGAAAGCTCATACGTGGCGTGTGTGATAATACAGTATGATCAACATTTAATTTCATTCTCCTAAACATGCCTGATTTATCTAATCCGAATCCATGAATTATTCTCTCAATGAAAATATAGCAAAAATAGCCTATCTCCAAATGTTAAATAAAACATAACCTCCTTGGCAGCGCTAATTAAAGACATACAACAATGTTATGGGAGCGACGGGGACTAACAAAACCTGTGAAAAAAGTCTAAAATATACTTTGGAACAATTCTGGAAAGAAACAGCTAAATGTGGCGTTAAAAAGAAGATACAAACTTGGCGAACATCAGCCTCTACTCAAATGTTTCCAAATCTGGATTTTAATACAGCCGGCCAAGAGCCTGCTCAATCTCTCTCACTGGAAGGTTGTCCTCGTACATGTCACCATCATCATTTTCAAACTGTCACTTTTTAAGCTATGGCACGTCACGTTCCTGTTCTGCAAGAATGATTCCTCATCTGGCGCTGCTTCCTTCTTCCTGTTTATGGTAGAACAGTGCCGCGCCTCAAGTCAGTGGTCTCCCCAGGCTTGTAAGTTGCACCTGACCACTCCTCCCATCTGCCTGACCCCGTCTGTCTCCAGCTTGTCCCCTGGTTGGATCGGCCCACCCTCCGCCTGCCTCAGCTCTGCCGCCGGACACGTCCAGATCTCGCCTGGGAGGAAGTGGAATGTTTTTACTGGGAAGTTTGGGATTAGACGACCATTGCAGGATTTTCATTCCATCTCTCAGTAGTTGCACTCCAAAGGAAGCCCCCCCCCCTCTGTTTTTTCTTAAGTAAGCCATGGCCAGTTGGGATTAATGAGCTCTGTCCCATGCAGAAAGAGCAAACTGGACTCTGTGTCCAAGAACTGCAGTACAGATTGTCCATGACAGAACAGCAGCGGGGTCAGAGAAGGAACACTCTCTTCTGTCGCTGCCCAGTGATTAACTGACATAAAACAATTTTGTGGTGAATTATAGTTCTCCTGCAGTAATCAGTGAAATCGGATCTGCCATCATTTGTCTGTTTCAGTCTGTGTAACACTGTTATTTCTGTTACAGATTTGACTCCTGTCAATGATAGTGCTGGATATGGAGGTGTGAACATCCCAGTGCAGATGTTATCTCCGGTTACTGCAGCTTACGGGTATTATCCAATATTCGAACACACACTTTGTAATCTACCCCTGAGCTCATTCACGGCTCCCTTATCATGCAGGCAGTGCCGAATGCATGCGAGTGGGTGACAGAGAAAGATGGACATTTTCTTTTTCCATGCAGGAGAACCCCCGAGGAACTTCCTGTATTTTTGTAACCCAGATGAGAAGCTGTTGATAACACGAGTGTGTGGGCGCCAGCGGGAAAGGTGACATTAGCGACAACCTCGCAGGAAGAGGAAGTCAATCAGCACAGTGAGAGGCAGCGGGACAATAGCATGACATGAGAGGAAAGCCAAGTGGGAGTATGATACACATGTGAGGTGTCTCTGTCTGCAGGTCAGAGGGAATGCGGGGTCGGTACCGCACGTGCATGCGCATGTGCCGAATTGGGCATGGCGTGTGCTTGTGTATTTAAGAGCATTTGCATGTGTGCGTGTGTGTGTGTGCATGGGAGCGTGTGTGTGTGTGTGTGTGGGATCACACAATTGTCTGTCCTGCACCTGGCCAGGCCTGAAGTGAGTCAGCAGAGGGGGGAGGTTAAGCTGCGTTCGCTGTCACTCTGCTCAAAGTTGTGTTAACCTTTCAGACTGAAGGCGGTGACGTGTGTGGGCTCCTGTTCATCGTGTGAGGGAAGCTCTCTGAATGTCATGTATTCTTTCAGCAGTCATCAAAATCAAATTGATAATGTGTGAATGAGGTCTCTCGGGAAACCATTCAACAGGTCTAAGTGAATTGTAAGGGGCATTCTGGTCACTGTGGCTTTCCCTGTAAAGTGTTGCTCTTATAACGCTCAGATTCAGGCTATTGTCATTTTTACTGGAGACTTTCACGTGGACTGCAGTCAAACTGGATGGAACCACAGCTCAACGGTTTTGATCCGCTGTTGTTTGTCTCACACTTTCAAAGTTGATTCAAATAAATGTTTTTGTCCAAACTGCAATATCTCAAAAAGTATTCTTGGGATTACAGTGGAGTTTTATACACACATGTATTATCCTCTGACAATGTATCCTGATTTGATTTGATAAATTTCAGCCTAATTGGGCTAATCTTCCTTGAGTCTTTGATGAATTTGACCCCCTTACTTTCCTTTTAGTGCCACTATGAGGTTTGCCTTTGTGTTGTTGAGTGAATTGTCTTGACACCTGCAATATGGCTTCAATATTTCGACATTCAAGTCAGAATTATAATTAGCGAAACCACCTTTAACATTTAATAGTAATTTAAATAAATGTATCATCAGGGTAACATTTGTCCAGTACCATAGAGTGTTTATAACGATAGAGAGAGATAAAGAGAACATGTCTCCACTTCCTTATACTATCCAGAAATCAAGCCAAATCATCCCGGTTACGAACTCTGCCATCTTACATATTTGTAACCAGAGTCTGAGCAGTAGTGATCGGGGGATGGAGCTGAGGAAGCAAGGTCAGTCTCAGTTGTCAAACACGACATCTCACCTTATAATATCAAAGAACAAATTAAAACCAAACTTACTGGAAAAATGAAAACTTGAACAAACTTCAGTGTGATAAGATATGATGGGCTCTATCTTTGAGAAATATTTATTTGACACGTAGTTTGACTTTTTAGTCTTGTACATGTCCCATCCACTAAACTAGAGGAGGTGGGACTTATGATCCATATTGTAGCCAGTCACCAGGTGGTGATCGAACGCTTTGGCTCCACTTTTGCGGAGCCGTAATTGCCGTCCATCTTGTCCATGTCCTTTACCTTAGTTTCTGATCATATACCTGCAAAGCTAATGACTTTCCCATTGACCTCACCTGCACTTTGTGTTTGGTGCCAATTTCGCATCTTAGCAGTGCTAGCATTCTAAGATGCGAAACTAAAATCACAAATATGGTCAAACAGCAAAAATAATTAGTTATTCTTATCATTATGGACAATAGAAGAGTAGGAAATAGGCAAATAAACACAATCGATTTAACTCTTCATCAGGTGTAAAGCTGATAGGATCTCTGCCCTGTTCAGTCCAGCTTGAGCTGATGTTTCTCGAAAAATCCGACAAAAGAGTTCCCTGGAAGAACAAAGCCTCTGATGTGACGCATGCTTTCCTGTAAAATCAGTGACATCACCTCGGTTGATCATCAACTGGCAACAGCCGTAATTCTACACCTAAGAAAACAGCATTTCAAACCGACAGTGAACATGAGAGTCTGCTTTTTTCTTTTTCATGTGGCCATGCCTTTTCTGTCGACTCAGCAGGGAGGAAGTGATAAAGCAGTTGCAAAGATGACTACATCAAAAGCCTTTAACCTGCTCGAACAGACCGCACACGTGATGAAGGAACAGGAGCTGGGGTTGAAAAATGATTAGAGAGACGAGGTCAGTGAAAGATGAGCCTGATGTTTTGTATTATGGTTACTAGTAGGAGGAAGAGTGAAGTCTGAGGACACAGAGAGGCTTCTATTGAAAGCTTCTTAATGGAGTTACTGTGAGAAAGATGATTCACACCATGTGGATTAGAAGGAGCAGGAGCACCGTAGGTGAAGCAACACCCGACCACATGGAACGGTCACATCTTTCTTTCTCTACTTTTAATCAGACCACTACATTGATGTCCTACGGTTGGCAACTGGTGGCCCGATGGCAAAAACTGTAGCCCGCCAACAAAAATATTTGGCCCACCTCATCATTTTGATCATTGAATTATCTTTATTTCATCATATCAGACTGACACAGACACTTACCGGTGGACTTGATGGCAACAACTCTGTTAGAATCACTTCCTCTTTAGCACACTGTTCGTCTTCGAGCAGAATTACAGAGCTTTTATTTGGAAAACTTATTTTAACAAAGCATTAGAGGTAAGAAGTAGCTTATGTGTGGGGTTTTTTTTGTGGCTCTTCTTCAGCTGCTGGTTCAGAGAAAAAACATACCATTGGAATTTGTGGAGTCCGGGCTTTCATATGATAGCGTGTGTTGTTAGCGTGAAGTAGCATGATCGTCAGTACCTGATTTTTGGAGATGTACACTTTGTGTCTTTATGCTGATTGCCGCTTGTCGATGTAATTGTGTTTTCTTTGGTTGAAAATGGTCGTCATGGGTTTAGCCAGGCTTATATCCATTTGAACGAGGTACAGCGTCTATATATTGACAAAGTTGGATTTTGTGTAAGTTAATGCTTTGTGCTTCGTCGCTGTGTGTTTAGTGTCCAGAGGGTCAGCGACATTTCTGGATTAGAGAGATTTACTTGCCGACCCCCCGTCCTATGTGATGGGGGAATCTGAGAACTCTTTTCCACCCTCAAACTAAAAGAGTTCCTTATGAATATTTGGCTTTTCTTGGCCTTCCAAGTGTGTATTATATATATATAAGAAATAAGATAGCAAAATAAAGTAAATTTTAGACTTTGGATGACAGACATCTAAAGGCTACTTTTAATGGTGGTGAGCCTAGTAGGATACATAGATGTCACATTTAACACAATTTAACTGAGGGTGTGTCACAAACTGAACAGTAAGTGAATGATGAATGCCCTCTGGGAGTGTGCACATAGATGTTTCACAAAGATAGTGAAGTCAAGATGAGTGGAAAGTAGGAAAAAAGACGCCCAGACTCACCTACTGTATTGCACATACGGCCCATAAATCCCTGCTACGCCCGCCAAGTGCACACCAAAGACAATCAATTCCTCGTTGCTGCCAATGAAACTGCTCATTTGCAGGGTGAGAACAGGTCCTGGCTTTGCTTGGCTTGAGGTAAGTCGAAGCATCATAAATTCAATTTTGAAATAACAGAATTCAGGATTTCCTGTGGTTAACCACCGAGGCACAGACATCCGATTGTCTAACCAAAAGGAGAACCCACGCCTGTAGTGCTGTCGGTACTGATAGATGGAATATGGATGTGTGAGTGGATTTTAAGAAAACAAGAGTGACTCCAGATGCCCTCTGCCGTGAGGAAAATCACTTATTTAACTCGCTGAGTTAATTCAAGATAGCGTTTGCGTGGCAGGTTGGTACGCAAATTCTGCCGAACATTCATAGCTGATTTGGAACATTTAGCTCAGTGCATCAAGAAAAGCCAATACCTTGTATATTATGATACATCTCAAACCATTGCACACCACAAATGATTCATTTAAAAATGGGTGTGCGTGCACATATGTTTGTGTCATGACCTGCAATGAAACCAGCCACTGTTGAGATTCGGGGCGAAACTTAAAAAAGGCTTGACTACACAATGAAGACATCCTTGGAGATGGCCTGTGTTTACCGTGGGGTTGTCAGGGAGTCCTCCACAGTCAGGCAATAAGGAAAGGGATTATTTGTTTTGGCTGTGGAAAAAGGCTCTAATCAGATCACTGACATGTGATCGTGTTTGTTTCTCCACGCCAGCCAGCTCCCTCCATCCGAGTGCAGTTTCTGTTCACCTTTCACCTCCTCGCCTTGGGTCTTCCTGTCTCTGTGAGCAAACGGTTTCTCAGGTTGTGAAACGTGCCTGAGTGAGCAGTTTGCGGTGAGTGAAAGTGTGAATGATTAATATCACTTTGAATGTATTTGCTGTTCATCAATCACGACAAAATGGACTGACATTTATGTCTTCATACACACTCCAAAAATAAACTTTTAACAAATGTCTCACTCACTTGACAGGCCCGAACTTGACAGGCTGCATGCGTAATTGGGTTTTTTTGGGGTCGTTTTTTTTCTCTTTCATTCACTTTTCCATTGTTTTCCCTGCTACTCGGCGTGTGAAAAGAAGGAGTGCAACATGTAGTAGATCGCTCAGGTTGGGGGGAATTGTCAAGTCTAATTGCCACGTTGTCTGCCTTATCTGATCTTGCAAGACTGTTATTGTAATGAAACACCAGTGGAGATGAGCAAAGAAAGGTGAAGATTACACACAGTGAGTCATTCATGGCACAATCCATCCCTTCATCGCTCTGGGTTTTCCACACTCCCAGTGCAGAAAGTATAGCGGGGCATGTGAGGGCTGGATGTGGGCCGCCGGAGAGAGGGTGTTTCAGGAGAGCTGAGGTAACCGCTCTGATAAGTGATGCATCTCTGCGCTGCATTGTGCATTGTGCTTTGACATGACAACCTCATTGTGAGGCAGCAGCGAAGAGTTAAGAAGCAACAAAGGATGATTATTTTCTGGAAACGTCAGGTTCCAGCCTGTCGATACTTTAACGTGGGGAAGATTTTAGCCGGTGAAGACTTCAACATGTCCTCAAGTGACAATAATTAATAATGAATATGTTATTTCATGAAGTCAGTTTTGAATCAAGCTAGTCATTTTGCTTTGACTTAGACAAGGTTTAGTGCACCCTGGTATTGCCCAATGTTAGAGTGTTTGTTTAGAGGCAAACCCTGTGAGATCTTGAATAGTAATGCTGCCTGTTAGTGCCCTGTCACAGGTGCAGTCAGTATTTCTGATTTTTATTACCGCAAACAAGGAGGTTGAGTTGTGCCTGTTTGTTATTTGAACCATTTAAATTTTAGTTCGGATTCAGTTAAAGAGGCTGATCCACATTTTTTTTGTCACTTTACTTATAATTGCAAGATTTTTTCAGTGTTAAAAAATCCAGACATGATTTAAGAGTTGAGATTTTAATGTTTGTACAATTTGTTTGTACATGATTAAATCACAGACTGTATTTAAAGTTGGATGATGCATCTCCACTTCCTCCTACGATCCAGAGATGATGCTGGAGCCGGAGTCTGTAGTGATCAGGGGTGTCAAGGTCCCATGAATACACACACTCGACCAATCATGAGTCAGTCTCAGCTGTCAGTCATGACATCTGCCCCCATTATTATTGCATCAAATAACGAATCAAAACCAATCGTACCTGAAAAATGACCAATTGGACAGCATCAGTGTGAAGAGAACTACCCAAATTTATTTGACGTTTACTTTGACATTTTAGCTTGGTCCATGTCCCATCCACTAACATGGAGGAGATGGGTTTATAACCAGTACTGCAGCCAGCTGGCGATCGAGATGCTTTGGGGACCTTTATTTTCTACGTTTATAAGAACAAGAAAGACGTGTAGGATTTGTTTGGCCCTGGCAGAGTTGTGTGTCATTCTTGTTTTTTCATTCTCTCAGCTATTATTTTGACATTAAACTATCAGTATCCTTTGTGGACGATTAAAGATAAAAGATAAATGCCAGCCACATTTTCAATTTGCAGAAAACAAAGCTTCTTTGTTTTTTCTAAACTAACTAAATCTCTCAATCACATTCCAAAGGGGCTTCAGTCATGAATAAAGTTGTCTAATGTCCAAATATACTCTGGATATATTGGTCTTGAACAGATGTCGGATGCACTTTTTGTTCCAGTTCAGTTCAAAGAAGGATTTAGTGGTTGAGTTTAATGGAAAGTAACAACAATAGAATTATGGTTTGGACTGAATGATGGGTATCGCTCATGTCTATTAAGCTGAGGTTTGTCTGCAGACACAACAAAGCTCCAGACAAGCATCCCAGGCCTTTCACTCCCGTTCTGCCTTTAATGACACATGAAATACTGCACTCAGTAAACAGAAGGGATCTGCTGCCTGTTTTAAGTGATGTAGATCTCACTTTGCTGTGTCTCCTCAAGTCAGATTTGTCTCTTTGTTTGTCTCGGGCAGGAGGGCGTCTTTAGTTTTGTCCCTCACAGTTTTTAGGAAGGACATGATCCCAGAGCCGCCGGTGCCCCTCTCCTCCAGCGCCTTGGGTGCTCTGCTGACCATCTCCCGCTCTAAGTCCGGGTTCTGCTTACGGAGCTGTCGGGCTCGTGCAGCGGGCACAGTGATGAAGCGGCTGACGACGTTGATGTGGTAGCTGCGCAGAGCCAACAGCTTTGTGACGCAGAGATGAAAGGCCTGGTTTAGACGCTCGCTGGCCTGCTGCTGGACAAAACTCCTCAGGGGCGGTTGCAGAGAGATGTCCTGGATTAGTTGCTTGTGAGCAGGTGGCATGTAGGTCCTCATGCGGGTTAGAAAGGCACCTATAAAGGCAGCATCATCACAGTGAGGGCTTTTATTTGTATCCAGTGCTGATGCAATCATTCAAAGGATTAAAAGAAACATGAAAATTTGCCATCATACCACTTTTTTCTTCATGTTTGACTCCCAGAAGTTCATCAAAACAGTGCAGCAAACTGCTCTGTGCAGCACTTCCTCCTGAAAACTCCATGGCTTCTGTCCCGACCCCCTCATAGACCAGGCCCTTTGGCATACTGGGGTTGTCTTTCCATCTATACACGTGTACATGGACACAAACATGCACACATTTCAAAAACATGTTCAACTGCACAAATAAATGACTAAATAACTTAAAAATGTTCTGTACCCAGACAAGTAGATCCTCATAATGCCATAGAAGACTGAAGTCTCCACATGCGCTGTAGAAAAATCACATTGATCAAAAATACTTTTTGATTTTCAATAAACAAAGTTATATCTGTGAGTGACAACCTTGCATCAATTTGAATGCATCAGTCATATCTTGCATAGACCGGCTAATGTCCTCCAGGGCTCTGGCCACAGCCTCAGTGTCTCTGCACCTGACACCGTTGATCACAGTGGGGATGCTCTGCAACACATGTCCAATTACTCTGGCTAATAAGTTTACTTATTATTGTTATTTTATTTGTGACTCTTATTTTTCAATACATCTTCACCCTCAGTGCAGGAACTGCTGCCAGCTCCACCAGCAGAGTGACCATGAAGAAGCCTCGGACGCTGTCTCCACCTGGGAGACTGAACAGCAGCTCCAGGTTCCTGTGTGACGTGAATAAAAACACATTTTACATACAGCACCTGATTATTACAAATAAAGTGTCGAGGCTGCAAATGAGAATGTACTCACTCCATGTCAAAAGGCCTGAAACAGGAGATGCAAAGTTGAACGTTAAAAAGAAACAGAGCATATTCATACCTAACACTTATATGGGACGTAATAAAACTACATGAGGACGATAAATGGCCTCACCCCTCAGGGTCCCTCTTCCTCCAGTTAGCCAGTACTCCATCAGCATGGGTGAGAATTGGGGGAATTCCCAATCGCTGTGACACCTCCCAGAATGGAACAGCCAGGTGACATGGAAGAACCTTATAGAAAGATTTAATAAAAGATTGATGAATATGTTGAATGAAGAACAATAAATATGATTAAAAGAAAAGCTGACGGAGTTACCTCAACTGTGTCGTTCTCTCCCTCCTGCCAAACGTAGCCCATGGTCATCACGCTGAGGGTCAAGTGGGCCAGCCTCAACTCCCGGTATTTCTGTAGAGAGCTGCTGCTCAGCAGCGGCATCTGCACAGAGAGGATCAACTGAACCACAGCTCCACAAACATATTTAACTGTCCTTGCCTGTTTTATTGTCCCTTCTTACCTTGTGAATATGAGAGCGCAGCTCGTGAGAGAGCACAAGCTCTGGGACTCGCAGGGCAATATCCATCCATGGCTGGAAGTAGGGGGGGAGCTCTTTCTTTGAATGTGAAGTTGCAGTTGAGTGTCCATCATGAGGGAATGTTCATCATTGTGACAAAGGCAAAAGAAACTCAACATGCACGGATGTGAACTTGTAATTGATGGAAAAATCTGAGACTTTTTTACTTTGAATTTTAAGGCTCAAATTTTCATTTGATGTTGTTTCATCAACAACGACCTTGGATTTGAAGAAGAGTTTAAACAAAATGTGACCGTGAAAGCACATGGGTGTTGGGTCGGAATAAAGTTAGATACAAAAAACAAGCATGAACAATGCCAAAAATTCTACTTATCTCTGTCAGCTGATCTCAATCAATACCACCAACCAAAGTTCACCATTTACTTACATACAGGGATTCACTTGTGCAATACTCATTTGAGCACCATATTTGTTACTGTGTCTTCAGTTTACATAAGAATCAGCATCATGGAATTGTTTTTAAATTAAAGTCCTGTTTTTTTAAACATTAGTCAGACACTACAGTTTCCTGACAGTCAGATTTGTAATGGTGACTGCATGGGGGAAATTATTGCTTCAAACAAAGTAGAGACAACATTTTCCACCTACCAGAGGCTCGGGGAGGATGAAGCCGAACTCCTCAGACACGTGGTAGGAGTCCATAGAGAAAGGAGCTTTGGGTTCTGTTTCAGCAGCAGCCATGGAGAAAGTAGCAGAAACCCCAAGAGAGCAACAAATCTTCTGACTCTGAATAGTCGAAGAGACCCTAACCTGACTGGACTCTGGCACAGAGTTCACTTTATACAGCTGTTCGGTGGTCATTGCTTACGCAACGTTTATCTTTCTTGATTTCCTACAGGAAATCAGTAGCAAAGTTTCCCTTTTTGAAGTTCAAGACTTCAACTGTTATAATCTTTACACCATCACAAGCATTCAAGCTGAGTAAATGGTTTACCACATTCACTATATACTGCATTCGACCAGCACCTGCTGACCTAAACTGCTGTGCAGAGTAATTTCCGAGTCTAGTGCAGATTATATGGTTATTATGGTAGATGAGATGCTTTGCATGTTGTGTAAGGGAAATACTGCTCTGTTATTTTACTCCCTTTTCAAATTATCAGGCAGGGATGTAAAAAATAAGGAAGATGTAAAAATGCTGTATTGATAACAACGGAATTTCAGACTGAACAATCAGTTTTCAAATACCCTGAGGAAACTGCAGTAAAACAAATTCAGCATATAAGAAAGAATGTGGACAAAATAAAGCAATGACAAGGGGTCGAATCATTAAACATTAGATGGACTGGACCATCTTTTATATATAGTATATCACTATATCACCTCCTGGTTAGTAGACGACTCACTCTACCTCCTCAGCCACAGCAGTCCACATTAAAAAAATTTCAGAAGTAAAAGAGATAAATGAGAAATAACATTGCTATCTTTGCATCTATTTCGATCAATGTTCTCCTGACTGTCCTCTGTTTTGATATTATATACTTATGATTTGTTTTACTTGCTAATACATTAATTGATTGGTTTACTACTTCAAAGTTAGTAGAAGACTCTAAAACACAACACAGTTGCTATTCAAACACATTGGCCTAAAGTACAACAACATACATACAACATGATATTGTACAATTATATCGTTTGTGTTTTAGTACAGTGAATGTCTTCCATCTGTTTTATTTTGAAGGAAATGATTCCACCCTTTGCTCTCTGTATGTCACTGCTCAGAATGAAAGTTGGGATTAAGTAAATGTTGACCGTCAGCCTCACCTGGTGGAGCAGAGTGAGCACTGCAGGAGTTCAGTAACATAGATGTCATATAGATGTCACTCTCCTGGTTCAGTGCCATCCATTCCTCTACACCACCATCATTTCACTTTGTTGGGTGACAGATGTAATTTAGGATCTTCACCCCGATAAATAATAAAATAGAAATGCAGTAGAATACATGAACCTTCAAGCCTTGTTGCAATCTTACCTAGCGGACGCCTTGTTTATACAACTGCAGTGTGGCTTTGGTCTTCATGCATTCTGAAAAGTGCAAGTGTAAAGGTCAACTGTAATTTGATCCTCTCAGTCCTGAATCAAAGTTAAGATGTACAAACACTGGATTGCATTGTTCCACTGTGACGCAGTTCAGGGCAACACAGATACACAGAGGTAGAAGATTAAAAAGTAACTGTTGAGATACTGGATTTGAGTGGATTTAAAACATTCGGAGGCTGCATCCACCTGGGGTGGAAACAACCGTTATTTCTCTGACGGCAAATATCTCTGAGGATAGACCTTCATTGCCTAAAACTTGCTAACCAATAGGTAAACTGACACTGCTGTATGTGCCAACACTGCTATAAACAAACCAAAAAACAGCCATTCTTCTTATAATTGGATAAATATCTTGATATATGTGAATATAATGCACATCATGAACATTTTACCTCAGGTGGCATTGACCAAATTCTTTTCAGGTTTATTAAACACACTCTTTTAATGTTAAAAGGAGGTTTATTAACTCAAAAAACAGAGATTCAGGGTGACTTAATCATCCTGAATTACTTTGTTGGTCGGAAATATGGAGTAAAAAAAACGCAAATTCTGTTTAATTACTGCAGTATTATTATACAAATAATGTTTTGAGATATAAAATACAACAGATAACATTAAGGGATGAAAAAGACCATCTAACTGTCTTATGACACTGTGATTTGATGATGAGAAAAGCAGTTATAGATGTTGATTGCCATCCATCAATCAGCTTAATGCAATACAACTGAATCAATAATACAAGACGATCTACTGCATTAGATCAAATTGGAGGGAAACAATAGGGCAGCATTTGGTATTTACTTGACCTTTATAGCAATCAGAGGTCACAATGTTCCATCTACTTATTGAACACTCTTCTCCAGACTGATCAGTGGTGACAGATGAGAGCAGCGTCAGTTCAACGCAGTTTAAAAGAACCAAAGTGCTTAATAGTTACTATATGACTGGTGCATTTTTCTTTAGACAGTCCTGTTGAAGAAAACAATAATGGATCTATTTAGACAATTAGTTTTTTTGTTTGGAGGACATAATTATTTATTTTTATTAAATTTGTGTAGTATATGGAAGCTGGCACTGTGTGTGTGTGTGTGTGTGTGTGTGTGTGTGTGTGTGTGTGTGTGTGTGTGTGTGTGTGTGTGTTTGTGTGCTTTCTTATGGGGACAAAAGGCAAGTCCACATAATGTAAATCATGAAAGTTTAAGGTAAAGACATGCTTTAAGGTTAGATTTAGGTTTTGACGAGTAGTAACTGGTTAAGGCTGAAGTAATGCACCAGGAAGTCCATGTAAGTCATATTACAAAGTCATGGAGACACAACTGTGAGTGTGTGTGTGTGTGTGTGTGTGTGTGTGTGTGTGTGTGTGTGTGCGTGTGTGTGGTTTCTCTTTGCAGGATGAGCCTCACCTGTCCCTATTGAATATAGAAGCGCCCCAGGAGACATCACTATCAATTAACACACCAGGGCGTTCATGATTCTGGCTCCTTGGTGTGATGCTGTGCACCCTTGAGGGATGTTGCTCTAAAACATATTTTTCTTACACTTCTACCAAAATGAAACCACGCAAAGTGCAGTGAGGGAGCGGCATTGTCAAGGCAGTGGACTTGAGGTCAGTGTATACCGGCTGACCGGAGCCGTGGAATGGGATTCGTGCGTCTTTAAAGTGGATCAGTGTTTTGTAATGAATGGGGTGTGAGGGTTTTTTTCGCCTGTGCGCCTGCCTATTATTAGCCACGGAGGCCTTACAGCAAGCTGAGGTGGTTCCATGACGGTCAGGGCTGCTGCAGCCTCTCTGCACGGCAACGACACGCTCCGTGTTTTGGCCGCTGCGCTCGGACTAATCGCCCTGATCCGCAGGACTCCCTCCTCCCGTTCTCCAGCCTCGGGTCACCTCGCCTCGAACATGACGTTGAACGCGAGCGGACGGCAGGTGCGAGCCGCATCCGATGGAGCCCTGCTTCCCACCGCCTCCATCGAGCAACCCGATGCAGCACTTCCTCATGTTGCGGTAAGAGGCAGCGGGAGACGGAGGGGGGGTGATGAGACGCGTCCAGGCTGCGGGAGGAATCAAACCGGGGCTTTTATTGCACGAATGCCGCTGAGTGTTGGGAACGCGGATAAACAGGCTCAGGAGTCAATGACGGGATGTTACATAAGGTGTAATGCAGCAGAGCCTCATGATTCGGTGGCGGTGCAGGGACTGTGCGGTCCTCCTGGTAGGAAATGCACGATTTTATCATCTTTTTCATGGCTGATCGCTGTGCAGGCTGCACGTTTATATCTAATAATAAGAGGAAATACTGCAGGTCTTTGTCTGATCTTGTGAAAAATGATGGATTGATTTGCGCAGCGTAGACTGAATCATGCATGAGCAATATTAGAGGCGGTGTATCTCTATTGTGTTATAGGCCCAGTCTTATAGGTCAAACTGTCAGATTTATCTACATACATATAAGGCCTATATATATATATATATATATATATATATATATATATATATATGCACTGATGCTGTATTTAATCTGAGTGTATTCCTCCGTAGGGGGATGGGGATGATGTCAATGAAAGGACTTTATGAATGGCTGCAAACTGCAAGTGACCCTTAGAATTAAAAAAAAATCACAGTAACCCTTGATAGTAATATTAACACCACTGTGTACATCACTGTCTTTTCATAGAGGTGAATTCATTGTAATCCTAGACCACAGCTTAGGTTGTAGTACGGGTGACCAATATTATTATCATATAGTGAAAACATAGGCAGTTGTTTCTTTACAGTCTATTGGGGTCCAGGCAGGCACACGGACACTAGAGCTGATCTCATTCACAAAGAAGGTAGCACTGTATAGGAGTGGCTACTCTGATGTACGGTTCCTAGTGCAGGGAGGAAGGTGCAAATGTGGTCTGGTGTTTAAAGACATGGAGTCAAACATGACGTGACTCAGTTTGGGACCAATTGATATTCAGAATAATGTATTGTTCGATGTGATGGAACATATTAGAACCAAGATAAGGTTAGACAACTAAACTATCGGTTATTGCCATGATTATGTGCTGCCTCTGCTGCTGCTTTTGTTAAATAAAATAAAAACCTGGTAACAGTTTGATACATGCATGTGTTCTGATAAAGGCTGTGACACACCCAGACACAGATCACAGTTCCCTTGGAAACCAGTGTGAGTGTCTCAAGCATCCGCCACCATTTTCACAAGACAGAAATAGTCTGTTTACCTATGTCCTCCATCTCTATTTAATAAGGGCGTACTTGTGCCTACCAGATTTCTAGCACTTACTGCTGTGAATGAGAGCTACAGGACCAGTAAAGAGGGAAAAGCGTTGTAGGCTGGCCTCGTGGGATTACAGAAATATCTGGCCAGGATTGCTTGCCTGTGGCTTTAATATATCTTTTTTTATATCGGGACAAGGGACAGGGAAGTTGTGAATGGGCACCGGGACGTCACGAGACATCCATTGATAGCTCTGCAGGCAGGAAAAATAAGCTGTGCAGATGATGAAGAGCAGCCACGGTGTCTGTTATCCGTATTGATTCATGCTCCTGTGCAGTTCAGGACCACAGTTTGAAATTTCTGGTGCTGATGCAGCCTTTCTGCACCTCTTTGTGTCTCGACAGGTCTCAGCTGACAGATTCTGATATGGACTATGAGAGGCCAAACGTTGAGACTATCAAGTGTGTGGTGGTGGGAGACAATGCAGTCGGGAAGACCCGCCTTATCTGCGCCCGGGCCTGCAATGCCACACTGACTCAGTACCAGTTACTCGCCACACATGTGCCCACAGTCTGGGCAATTGACCAGTACAGAGTATGCCAGGAGGTGAGTATGCAAATACATTTCTCTATGAAGATTACCTGGATGTTTATTAAGGATTTCAACCTTTGGTGTTTTGACTAAATTATAATGTATACATGAGAAGAGAACTCATGCACCATATGTACCTTTGGCTTTGCAGTAATTCATTAGTCATTGTCACACAGAGGCTGATGAACGTGTCATTTCTTATCAGGTACTAGAGCGCTCTAGAGATGTAGTGGATGACGTCAGCGTGTCCCTTCGGCTCTGGGACACGTTTGGAGACCATCACAAGGACCGACGTTTTGCATATGGCAGGTGAGATACCGTTAAATTCAATGTCAGACGACCAGCATGTATTCTGGTGCTGTTTTAAGGTTCGACAATTTGTCCTTCGTCTTCCCTCCAGGTCCGATGTGGTGGTCCTGTGCTTCTCAATCGCCAATCCCAACTCTCTGTACCATGTGAAGACCATGTGGTACCCCGAGATCAAACACTTCTGCCCCCGGGCTCCTGTCATCTTGGTGGGCTGTCAGCTGGACCTGCGCTACGCTGACCTGGAGGCAGTCAACAGGGCGCGGAGGCCTTTAGCTCGGTAATGGGACTAATGAGAAGTATTTATGTTTGTTTGAGATTTGTTTGTTGACATATTTTCTTCTTTTTCAGACCCATTAAATCGAATGAGATTCTTCCTCCAGAGAGAGGTCGGGAGGTGGCCAAAGAGTTGGGAGTGCCATATTACGAAACCAGTGTTGTTGCTCAGTTCGGAGTCAAGGACGTCTTTGACAACGCTATCCGAGCTGCGCTCATATCACGCCGCCACCTGCAGTTTTGGAAATCTCACCTCAGAAACGTGCAGCGGCCTCTCCTTCAGGCACCCTTCCTGCCGCCGAAACCTCCCCCACCTATAATCACTGTGCCTCCTCCCCCAACCACCACAGAGGAGCATCCAGTCGGTCTGCTGGAGGACCCACACTGTGCTGATGTCATTCTGGTTTTGCAGGAGCGACAAAAAATCTTTGCACACAAGATATACCTGGCGACGTCCTCTTCAAAGTTCTACGACCTCTTCATTATGGACACGCAAAATGAAGAGAATGAAAGGCCCTCTCGCGGTCCTCTCTCTGGCAGAGAGCTGCTGATGCGCGCTGCTAGCTTTGATGTTTGCGAGAGCATTGATGAGGGAGACAGGGCCAACCTGAGGAACTGCACTAGCGACGGGACCTTGAAGGACTCGCAGGGCCGGAGGGGCAGGCTGCTCTCCTCGTGGAGCCGAGCCTTCGTCAGCATCCAGGAGGAGCTGGTCGATGACCCTATAACATACTGCCCAAGGCCCATGACTGTTGTGCACATGGACCAGTCCATGCAGCTGGGTCCTTTCCGAGCAGTGCTGCGCTACCTGTACACAGGTCAGCTGGACGAGAATGAGAAAGAGTTAATGCACATTGCACACATTGCTGAGCTGCTGGAGGTCTTTGACCTGCGGATGATGGTGGCAAACATACTTAACAATGAAGCCTTCATGAACCAAGAAATCACCAAAGCCTTCCATGTACGGCGCACAAACAGAGTCAAAGAGTGCTTGGCTAAAGGCACCTTCTCTGGTGAGTGGAAACCATGAAGCCATGTTTTGTTTTTAAATGTGTTCTTCTCGTATACAGTGGATCCAGATGTCACTACCTGTGTCTCACCTCTGTATTGCAGACGTAATATTCAAGCTAGACGATGGGACGATCATGGCTCACAAACCGTTGCTCATCTCTAGTTGTGACTGGATGGCAGCTATGTTCGGCGGGCCTTTTGTGGAGAGCTGCACAAAAGAGGTGAGTCACATGACGTCACAGAGCTCAAATACACACCCTGGTCAGTGCAGTGCTCAGGTAAAACGTTTCTTCCACATATTTCATATTGTCCAGTGGCAGTCTTATTGCCATTCACATTTTAAGCTTTAAAATTACACGAAAGGCACTATGGCCGCAAAGATCAATGCATGCCTTGTCCCAAGTGGGAGCAGCAATGAATTACGTGCTCTGTGTGCAAACTATAATTTAATTAGAGGATTGCAAATCTGCTTTAATAGAATTACAGTGGCTTCTGTGATCCAAGCATACTGCTGTTCTGTGACCTCAGCTACTTTGTTTTTCAACCTTAATGATGCTACTAAAAGATACTGCATGCACCGTATGAACCTCTGCAGTGCGAGATTTAGACTAGGTTGTTTAGATAAAAAATAAATCATATGGTTATTCAAAGTTATATTAAGATATAATGATCAGTTATCCCCTTTGTTGTTGTTGTTGTTGTTGTTGTTGTTGTTGTTGTTGTTGTTGTTGTTGCTGTTGCTGTGGCCTCAGTAGAGCTGAACAAGTAATTGAGGATTTTGCAACTATCTACATCACAGAATAACAAATGTTAAAAGGAGATTCAAACACATGTTCCTGTTTCTAAGGTGCTGTTTCCCAACACTACTCGCAGCTGTATGAGGGCTGTGCTGGAATATCTCTACACAGGGCGGTTTTGCTCTCGGCCTGACTTGGATGCAATGGAGCTGATTGTTCTTGCCAATCGTCTTTGCCTCCCCCACCTGGTTGCACTTACAGGTATATTTAGTGTAGTTATTATCCTGTAACCACAGGATTTTACTAAACGAAGTTAAGTTTCTCAGTCAATGCGTCGCCTGTGTCAATGCGTGACTTTCTTTTATGCCTCTTCCAGAACTCTACACAGTAACAGTGTTGACGGAGTCAGCAATGATGGGAGCTGACATTGATGGAGATGTGCTGGTGTACTTGGATATGGCCCAGGTAGAGTGTGACGTGTCAATCATCTCAGAACAAAGACAACAATTGTAACACTTACATAATATTTATTTTGCTAATTGTAAAGGACAAACTGTTCTAGAGGCTGACGCAATCTTTACACCCAGTAGATGGAGCCTAAGAAACGCAGTCTTACAGTAAATAGTGCACTAAAGCTATTTTGAAAATAATTAGCAAACAACCTTTAGGGAAGTAGACATTTAAGACTTAGCAGTCTGGCTCAGCACCAAGTGCATCTCATCATTCAGACTGTGCAGATGTGCTTCTGCTACTTCAGGGACTATGTTCATCTGTGGCAATTTGATCAATTGCTTATTTCTTTGGTGATATGAACCACTAAAGGACAACAATTAATCTAAAGGGATTTTTCTGCATTCTTTTGACCTAATCTGGAGTATAGCTTGAGCCTTTTGGGGGCTAATGCTGATACCGATATATCAGCTGAAATAAAGTTTTTTTTTTTTTTAAATGAACATGATTCCTAATATGATAAGAAATGTAAAAAGGCTTGATATTTTTTACAGTTGAAATATAAACTTTATAATAAAAATAAGACCAAAACACAAATACAACCAAATATATAGAGGTTGAAAATAATGTAGTAAATTAAGATACATTTAATGTCAAATGTAAACATAAATGCACATATTTTTTACATTGTTCAGTCTGTGAAATAAAAGTGTTCATATCAGCACGTAATGGCAAACATAAACACATATATCATATGTCTATGAAAGGCTCATATTGGCCGATTTGATAAATCAGTTGTTATACTGTACTTTCTCATCTGCATTAATTATATTACCAACAAGTTAGCATGCCAATGCTAACACACTAAAGTTTAGTACCAGTGTACAGCTGATGAGTAATGACTGACAATTGCCACCAAAGTGAATATTTACTGCAGTTGAATCTGATGGCAAAATGTAATACAAAATGTATATAAAGGTAGAGGCAAGTAGCAGATGTAAACATAACAATCTGGACCTGAGATAGCCTATATAAATAAATATATATATAAATGTATATTCCATTTAGGTTGAGCTCGAATAAGGAGATGTCTGCATCCGAATCACCAGCAAAACCTCACAACAATGCTTGTCATGTACAGAAACTGTTCACAAATACAAAAATGGCAAATACAGATCTTGTATGTTGACAGTTCCACGGTGCGCAGCAGCTTACAGGCTGGTGTCTTCACCACATCTGCACCAACTACAACAGCGTCTGCCGCAAGTTTCCCCGAGACATGAAGTCCAAGTCTACAGGTAAAACACACGTGATCTGGTAACAGCCCTCTGATGGAAACTAAACACCAAGCTGTCACCTGTTTGGTGCTACAGTACATAAAGACTTGTTGTTTTGGAACATGGCAGCATGAAATGAAAACGTATTTAATAGGCTTTAGAAAAGACAGATGGCCAATTTAAATGAAATCTGTAAGAGCCGATTAAGCTCAATGAACCCATTCCACCTGAGTGAGACTTAGTTTTAAGCACTTCAGGAATAGTCAAGGACCTTTAACATTAATGGTTAATGCCTCCACAGTTCTGGTTTGCTCAATGATAAAATAAAATCTATTAATGTTCTATGGAGCCTTTTCCTTTATTAATGATGTTGGTTTTGTTGTTATACATAAATAATATTACACTATAATGTTATCAGTGTCTAGAATATATAAATAGCAAAGTATTTTTATATATTCAAATATATCTTCAGTCTGTTTCTTTCCACTGATTCCAATTCATTTGTTGTGACTTTGCTGAAATGCAAAAAACATTGTGGGGAATTTAACAATTTAAAAATGAATTTTGAAAATCCTATTCAGCATTTTTCTAAAACAGATTGTTCTGATGCAGAGAACCAAGAATATTTTGAGAAACACCGCTGGCCGCCCGTGTGGTACCTCAAAGAGGACGACCACTACCAAAGAGCCCGCAAAGAGCGCGACAAGGAGGACTACCTGTACCAGAGGCGGCAGTGTAAACGCAAGTGGATTTTCTGGAACCTTCCCTCCTCCCCTAACTCGAACTCTTCCTCTTCTGGCTCGTCCGCCGTCATCTGAGCGAGCGGTAAGGCCGGGTCCACGCTGCAGTCCCCTCAGCACGGATGGGACTTGTAACAGATACAATAGAAGATAAGCACTGCTGACTAGATCCGCCCCCAGTTATTCAGGCACACAGTTTCTCCTTCTCCGGTTTGTTTGCAGCACTCCTACATTAAGGTCAGCTCAATCTGGCAGTTTTAGTCGAGCTTTGTTCCTTGTATTTTTAGCTTGGTGTACATGACACTCAGACCTCAGTGATATGAGCCTCACTGACAAACGGCACAGTGTGACCGGCGCAAACAACAACTCACATCGATCGTTATGTGTTCCACCATCTGAATTTAAAGTAATAGCACTCTGCTGGCACAGAACCTTCCACCTGTGGTCATAACTATCATCAGTCAACCTGAACTGACAACCAAGTGCTGCTTATCAGCTGCAACAACCAGCAACTCAACACAGAAATTAAGTCTCAGAGATATAACACTTTGCCCTTAAGTGTTTGTACAATCTACCAAACTGCGTGTACAGTATGATCCCATCAACAAGATGCAACAATAGTATAGCCTGCCAGGAATCAAGTACTGAACTCTTCCACTCTAACCATTCTGATTATCATCCTGTATGCATAAATGAAAATACAGGCAAGTTGTATTTCTGTCCAGTCCTTGTGTTTTTGAATGTTTGTGTACGGCTTGCACAACTGAGAGCGGTGAGTCTGGACACACTCGGTATTCATGATGTATCGTGATCTTGTGATTTGTCGCCTCTTGTCACAAAAGGGCTTTAGTTTACATGAATGCATTCAGTGTCCGGAGACATGAGATCCCAAATTGAGGAAAATATCGGTATTTTCTGTGAAACGCCAGCAAAAACAAACCATTATTATTTCCCCGTATGTTGCTGGATGAGGCTTGTTGGCGCCACATGTTTTTCCTGGGTCTTTCAGCTTTACGTTGAATAGTCCCATCAGCCTGATCTCATGATGCATCTCAGACGCAACAGCAGCATCTCCGGAGCTGAAGTGACCACATGTACATTACCATTCCTCTGTGACGACGTGTTTGACATATCTCAAACCTGGTGGGGACTTCTCTTGGTTGATCGGAGGATCCCTAAGACTCGTACATGCAGGAAGCTTCCTCATGCCTAGGTGAAGTCATCCATGTTCTTCTACACATCTCGAGCACTTTATTGGACTCTTCTACGACAGAGACACACACACAAAACCCTCCAGTAGCAGCATCCTGGTGAACGGCACTGAGGACACTATGGCGCCATGACATGTTGTGGAAATGAAAAAAAAAGGAACTTGGGAGGATCATGGTGTTTCGAATGTTTCTGAAATACTGTCAAGCGGTTTAACTCAAATCATTTGTGTTGATTTGTTTTGCACACGTCACAGTAAATGTTCAAGTTTGTCATCTCATATTGGACTTGATTGTAGGATGGAGTGCAAATATGTTCAGATTTGTAGGCATGGTGCTCAGTGAAGCTGGGTCGTATTGTAAATTAAAAAAAAAAAATCAGATGAACCGCAAGTAACTTGCTTCGCTCTCATGCACAGTTACGTAATATTGTGCACTGCAGGCAGTGAGCAGTATCGCACAGTATTACTGAGTAATACATATAGTGAATATAGACTTGACTCGTCCGACTCGCATTTAGTTACCGTGCAGCTACACACTGTTGTTGAAAATATCTGAATACTCGTCGTGGTGACCTCCAGTTACATCTATTATATGCTGTAGTATACATGCAAATTACTGGTAGTTCATATGAAGAGTCGACTCATAGTAAAATAGGATTAGGGGTAAAGTAGACACATGTTTGTATAAATGACATTATAAAGACATACATGAAACATACCATTGTTATCAAAAGAGTCAGTTCTTGTTGCAGCATTTGCTTTTGCAGCATATGTTAAAGAAAAGCTTGCTTTTAATACTGCATAGGATTGGTTACACTTTTCCATACAGGTTCCGACTAGACACATATTAGACCGAGCCCATCAAAGAGCTGAAAAATGCTGATGTGCTATGAATCAAATCAGTGACAGAAAACTATTTCTTGCTTGTAATAACTCCTGACCTAACTACATTGCATGAACAGGGTTGAAGTTCAGTCATCATCATTGAAAGTGCACGCTACAGACAAGTGATGGGGCTGGTGCTCTAAGCAGTAGCTTTAAATTGTTCTCGATTACATTCATTTTGTCTGTTGCTAATTAATTAAATGCAGCAACCGTCATTTGAAGGTTTTAATTAAACACATTGTCAGACATTAGGCAAAGGGAGCATGGTACTCTTTTAGATCCAGCTTTATTCTAATCCTTAATGCTTGGATTCATCAATATGCTACATTCGATTTAATTACTTAATAAACAATAAGGCCCAGTTTTCATGTTAAATAAGGTTTATTATAATATCTATAGCAAGAGCTGTTATAATTTGCGTAGGTGTGATAGATGAAGTTCATAGATGTGCATTTCATTCCTCAGTGCACTGCATTTCTCAATGAATCCACTGCTGATGTTTTGCATCAACGCCACCTCATGCCTTAATGTACAGTGTAGTGTATGGCATCGAATGTAATGTAGTGTTACTATGGTGAGTAGTTTGTCTGCTATATGTTGAGTTACCATGGTGCTCTCAGTGTGTGTATCTGTAAATGTACATTATCCATAATTTGGTTGTTAATCGTCGGATTTTATGTTTTAAGCCGAATAGACAAAACTAATTAAAGACTCTGATCTGACCATCCTCAACTAACACAAGGACAAACCATAGATTTGTGACATTATAAATGAATGCAGGGATTTCTGATTTAGTTGTATTATTTCAAAGCTGCTTTATGCTGATGAGTCAGCACAGTTACAACGTGCTGAGACAGTGTGGCCATTGGCAGTTAGAACTCAAACATGTAAATATAAATTGTAGGCTGCTATTCAAACTTGGCAGAGTGATCGATATAAGCTATTGCATAGTTTAAGTAGGTAGTGTTTTGTACTATGCATACTGAAATGTCTGACTTTGAAACTTGCACTGCTTTGTAGCACCAGGTTCTATTCAATTTGCATTAGATGGTATTGCAACATCATTAGTTAGGCACACGACATCAGGTAAAACAAACAAAAAAAAATACACCGATTAGATCATAAATTACAAAGATGTTGACACTGGGGCCCTTCTCCATATGTTTTGGGTGCTACATCACCGCTGCAGACAAGCAACAAACCAAAGGGAGCTTTAGCAGCACCAGGAATATATTATATATGCTGCACAATCACTTCTGCATAGTTTAAGAGGCCTTGTTCTGAAATGGTTGAAAATTCAATGAAAAAGAGAAAGAAAAAAAAACAATAAAGGAAAAGAAAAAAAACTTGAATGTTTTCTCAGTGTTCAAAGCCTAGATGACGTTTTCCTAAGTCATCAGGTATTTTTTGTTCTTAAGAGCTGTTTTTATTGTTTAGGAGCTGTAAATCTGAAATTCTGTAGCATGTGTTCTTGAAAATGTGGAAATAGTATTTACTAAATAAAAATGGAGCAACGTTGGAAGTTTGGGCATCATTTTTTATATATATACAATAAGGTAGATTGTTAGTTTCAATTAAAAAAAAACTATAAATGTTGGTGTTTTGGAAACTTTGTTTTATGTATATATTTAATGTATATACAAACATTGCCGATATACAGAATATGTCCAACTAAAGTTGAATACAGTTAAATAAATACTCATTTCGATATATAAATATGAACTCAAAAAAACGTACACACACGTATATTCAGTCAGTAAATCAGTCACAGGTCCAATCTTTGTGTGCAATAACATTTCTACAGTCTAATTTAACACCAAGATATAATCTCTATAAATGTAATATAAATGCATTTATATTATATTTTGAGTCCAAAAAGTATAATTGAGTCAAGCAATGATAAAACAAGTGTGTCAAAGACTCTGGTTCATCGTTCATCTTATTGGTGATACATAACGTGAATGTAAACAACTGTGGCCTCTGCTAGTTGTTTTAGTTTCAGCTCTGTCATGTGAAACCTTTGCAGCCTCGTACGTCAGTGACGTGCTGCGCTACGTAGCTGCGTCATCATCATCAGCGGCAGCATCAGCAGCGTCAGAACCAGAAGAAGCAACAGACAGTGGAGGTGCAGGAGAACAAGCTGAGAAACATGGTAACGTTGTTCACATGTGAATGTCGAGATACACTAACTGTAGTGGAGAGAGAACCGTGTTTTATTTCATGTCCGGCTTCTAACTGCGTGGATAAACTGCACCGTGTCGAAACGTGCTGTAACGTAAATACAAACAAACAAACACGTGAAGGCTAAACTTATGCTAACGAGTACTTTACAGCACATGTACTTCACTGAGAGTCACGTGTCATTCGTCATGTAGACAGAAGTTTGCTTATACAAAATCATCAAGTTAAATGAATGACGTGTCAGCTATATGCAGCTCAGACAAGTTCATTTCATAAATATAGTAACACAAACAGCGCACGCACACAAAAACCTACACATTGATACAGTTAAGTTATGTGTTTTCGTGTAGTTTGTGATTCTTCTCATCAGTCCTTCTCAAAGATGTCGGTGCAGCTGATGTGTCAGAAACAGGTGTGGGCGGGGTCAGGTGTATACATCACCTCTGATTGGCCCAGACGTAGAGCACACATAGGACAATCATTTAAAAATGTTTATCTACAGAATGTAGCATAAACTAAACGCGATGTAGCAAATATATAACAACAGATGTGAAATTATCTATTATTCAACTTAAAATCAATCACCAATCCTGATAATTGTTCAGGAATTCATATTTTTTTAGGGGAAACGTCTTTACAATATTCTAAATTCACTTCTTTTCTTTGTCTTATTTTATGATTCAACAGCATTAGGGTTTCAAGATGTTCAGACCAGCTTTGTAAAGAAGTATTTTTTTTTCTCTGGGTAATTCAAAATTACATTCTATAGAAAACAACCTTTATAGATTTAGCAATAAAGTATTTGGCAGAATTGTGATAGTGAAGTTAATTAATCATTTCAGGTTTACAATTGGATTTTAATTCAGAAGCACTTCAGTTACTCATACTTTCCACCACTGGCAACCAGTCTTTATTTCCTGTGCTGCTTGAACTGTCATTCATTTCATTCATTAGAAATGAACTGGCTGGCCAGTAGCTGTTTTTTCCAGTAGTCCACTGTACATCCCTTGGTTTAAAAAAAAAAAAAAAACGATACTATTTGAATCTATAAGATTCCTGAAGTGGGTCTTGTCTGACTGACTGCTGCTGTTCCACAGGCTGCGCTCGGGTCGTTTCTGGTGTTGTCTATGTGCATCTTGGGCCTTTTCCATGTGGAAACATCACCAGACACTCTCAGCTCACTGGATTCTTCTTTCTGTCAGTAAGTAGATCATAATGCTGCAGAGAGATGTGCTCATAGAGTAATGGCAATGACAGGAGCTTCTTGTGCTCGATAAATGTTGTACTTCTGCTCATGACAGTATTGGAACCTTTTTAAATTAGTTGTCCATCTTTATATTAGACTATGATACTGTTTAAATTTCCCTCAATACTGAATGTAATACACAGCTGTGTACAATGAGGTTCAGCTTCTATCTCTCTTCAATAAAGTGGTGGACTAGAAGTGATCTACCCAGAGCTGGACATCGACAAATGCCTCATCGTTCCAAAGGACCAGGAGCTCAGAGAGAAAGTCAGCAAAGTGTGGAAAGCCCCACAGATTTACTTCTCTGGAGCACACAAGGTACAAGACGCGTGCGTGCGTGCGTGCGTGCTTGCGTGCGTGTGTGTGTGTGTCATGTGTGTCATGTGTGCATTCATGTTTTTTTTGGGAGATGTTGGAGATAATTGGCTTGTTCAGTATTTACTCTGCATTGATTATGACTCCACCACTGCCGGGTTATTAAATAAGCAAACATTACCCCCTTCCTTTTTAATTCGTAGATTGAACTGTCACAAAACACACACATTTTACATACTCTTAACTGATGTCCAGTAGTACATCAGCACTTCTTTGAATATTGACACTAGATTTTTAGAATAGAATATAAAGGAAATTCTCATCTATTATTATCAAACAGAAACATATCTATTATGCCTTAGAAGAAGAGGTTGTCATTATTAAGCGATTCACGAGGATGTTCTCGACATTATAATGACATGAAAGATTCTCTATATGTCTCCGTTTGTCAAACATGCACAGACTTATTTTGAACACTAGAGTGCAGTAATGGATAAAACAGGCTCCATATCATCACTTATAGGACAGGCCTTTGTTTACTGTCACAATAAACAACATGTTCACAATATTAGGCAAAATAACTATAATTATTCACATTAACTATTTAAAATGTCAGTCTTCTTAGTTTTCAGCATATATGTCACTTTTTATTATCTGCATCACCTACATCGCTGAGCACTGGTTGACTGCAGTAATCTTTAACACCACAGTGGGGTGCTAGCACCTCATGGTCGTAAGCCACTCCATGAACAATTGATTTACGTCTCACTTACATTGTACCTGAACTTGTACTTCATACTGTGTATAATGTCAGATAGCATCAATTGCAACGTTACTGCCATTGGCATCCTTAAATTGGTAACTAATGATAGGTCAGGTCTGATTGGTCAAAACTAATCATACTAGTAAACGTACAGACAATTATTCTATATCCTCAGATAGGAGTCAGCAGCACCAGAGAGTAAAATATACTGCGCATGGTTTAGAGAGTAATAGTATGAAATAGTATTAGTAGTAAATCAAGTTTATGAATAAAATAAGACACGGATTACTAACAATTCAATTAATCTATCAAAATGACAAGGCTAGAGTCCAAATGGATGCATTCAAACTGCTGTTTGAAGTTTGCATTAAGGGATTTTAGATTTTAGATACATTTAGATTGAAAAAAAGTCACAATGTTACCTGCTGATGGTAATAGATAGAAAAGTGCTTGTGAAAAAGAGGCATGACATTAACGGCACAGCCTCTAAATACCATCAAATCAAACGAGTTTGTGAAATGTGTTGGCAGGAATGATGTAGGGCTTAAATGTCATGTGATGTGTTCCTCTTTAAATACCCACTCTTCTCATGTCACGTAAAATCATCACAGATCCATTCACACGACCTGCGTTGTACTCGTTTATTTATTTATCATGTATTTTTCATCCTCTGTGTCGTTTTACTTGTTGAGTGACAGACAGAGAGGGAGAGAGAGAGAGAGAGAGATGCTTTACCCAGTGCACAGAACTGCTGCTGTGTTGACAATGAAATACATCAAGTGTACACCAACCTTCCTATCTGTAAATTGAAAACTTAAATTGAAAGCCACCTCGATTTAGGAGCTAGTTTATGAATTCCAGAGCTAAGCAGTCTGGCTTGAACATGATGTATTGCCCTTCCCCTGCTCAAACTCCCTTTGATGTATGGTCGTATTATCTATAATGCTGTCTTACATGATTCTCTTTTATTGCCAGAATCAGTGCTGGACAGCAAAACAGATTACATGTTAGATTAAATCAATACAAACTTTATTTACTGGGCTTTGAAATGTAATTCTCCATTTCTCCTGACACTTGAGCAAACAGGCACCGTTGAAGGCTCAGAGCGTTGCCTGCGGTCATGTGGTTGGTCCGCCGGTCCACCATGCTCTCTGTCACCGTGCCAGGCTGCCGGTGGTCGCTGCTATTCTTTGCCACTCACCCCTTGTACCCAGTAGCTGGAACACAGAATAGTGTCCGGTCAGGCTCAGATCCACCCACTGGAACACCCACTTCATTACTGGGATGGGATGCATGCCTGCTGAGTAATTGTAATGGAGCGCAATGGGCAGCAGTCCCATGAAAACGCCTCTAGAAAGGTGCTCATGACCAAAAACAAAAGCAAAGAGCCACAGAAGCTGCAGATTTCTGTGTCCAAACTTCAGAGCAACGAATCACCACTTGAACTTATGTGTTGGTGAAACCTGGCATGTGCATTTTTAGAAATCCTAATTATATTCAGAAGCCTTAACAGCATCTACTGTTTGATACAAGTGGGATGTGTGTTGGCTAACACGCCTAACACCATGTCCTAGTCTGATAAATAAAGTTAGTGCAAAGTGGCAATAAGAACTGAAAAAGACCTGACCATATTCTTTCAAGGGTACATATTTAGAAATAGTTTTAATAGGTTGGAAGCACAATTTACTGAAGGTCATTGTGACGTTATTTTCTGAATATATTAATCTCTGTCCTAATTTTTTAAAGCAAACTAGTGTTTTGAAGGGCAAAAATATTGCATAGGTTTGATTAGAATAGGGTTATCATAGTGGTAAACTATTATAAGAATGGGTTTGAACTGTAACACCCTTTTTCCCAATGTCCTTTGTTTCAGAGAGTGCAGGGCTGTTTGTCAGACTCTCAGCCAAACAATGCCGGAAAAAAAATACAAAGAGCATTCAGGTCCATTGTTTATAATTTATTGTCTAAGTCTAAAGGAGGGAGGAGGGCACATGCTTACAAACACAAATAAAAACAACAATAAATAATGTGAGTATAAATAAACTAAAAAGTAACTCTAAAACAATATTTAAATAGGTTTTAATCCTAATGCTGTCCTAATTATAATTATTATATATAACAGTGACCTTTTTAATAATTTGAAATAAAGGTAGAAGACATTTTGCTTCTTCCTCCAGTCTCACAGCCCTGATGGTTATTCTAAGTAGAAGCTTCAGTTGACTTAGATATTATTAATTAACAGGTATAAGACACTTAATGTAATCTTGTTCAACTGAAATTCTCAGATTTTATATATGTAAACTAAAGGAATCTTGTAAATGACATTCGCAGCAGGTCTAACATGAGGGTCGTGCTCCCCCTGCGTCTTTTCCTTCTTACATTAACTCTACCGTGGCATCTTGTTCTATAAAGTGTCTCTGAAGAATGATACCAGCAAACACCTACTCGCTGAAGTGAGGAACCAAACCTGAACCTTCTTCTAGACTCACAAGATTAAAATGTTTATTTAAAATCCAACTCACTCACAACTTACAGTTTATATCTCAGAGCCCACAGTTGAATGGTATTAACAAGTTTGTTCGTCACAGAACGTTTTACCTGTATCAGAGATCTTTATTTTTATATCAGAATGCTCCAGCAACTTTTATTGGAAATTGTTCAATAAAGACTGAAAAATGTTTATAAATGTCAAAAGAGTGTATCAACACCTTGTTGCATTTTCTTACTGTGTCAGAGCAACATTATGTCTCAA
This sequence comes from Hippoglossus hippoglossus, assembly GCF_009819705.1. NCBI lineage: Eukaryota > Metazoa > Chordata > Actinopteri > Pleuronectiformes > Pleuronectidae > Hippoglossus > Hippoglossus hippoglossus. Next base: position 14,535,591 of record NC_047159.1, on the reverse strand, counting down.
AATGCCAAAGTGCTTTTAGGTAATTTTGTTTTACAGAAAAGACGGAGCTGTGCAAGTTCTTGATGTCGATAGAGGCTCTTTGGAAATCAAGCTTCGCCTGTAGAAAGAATTAAAGAACAGTGAAAATGAAGAAGGACCCAAAAATAAACCAAAGAACTCGGAGCTAGAAAGGATTAAAAAGCTCTGTGTATATTTGGCTGCACATCGGCTCATCCAGGTGTGCTTTAACTCACTAAGGAATGTCAAAATGCGTTTCTGCCTTCTTAAATCTACTTTCAGCTATTTACTGATCGTTTTATTATGACCAAAGTTTTGCACTGCACGATGCAATCGGGCAAATTAACATCCGATCATGCTCTGTGGCATGTTCAGTATGAGGATGCTGAGCAGGTCCAGTCGATTCAGATTTTGTATCAAGACGGCAAAAGGAAAAGATCCACGTGAGTGTGAAGACGATTCATTGTTGGCAGGAGCTTCAGTCACATAAATGCTCACCTGGCTGGTGTTTCAATAGGAACTGTGACTAAAGGGACATCTGTATTTAGATCATCATGCATTTGTATAACATGTAAGGAATTACAGGAAGTTATCTGACTGTGTCAGTGGACAGTTAACGGTGAGGGATATTTACCATAGACTGTAAATAAAGATGGACGACATGACTGCTCCCCAAAAGTGAAGCCAAACCCTTTTGATCGCCTCCTGGTGGCTGGCTGCAGTATAGGTCATAAGTCCTTCCTCCTCCATGTCAATGAATGGGACATGGACCAAACTAAAATAGTTTCTGTTATTTTATGTTATCACACTGAAGTTTGTTCAAGTGTTCAAGTGTGGTTTTTGATTTGTTATCTGATGCTATAAAACAGTGAGAAATGTTGTGATTGACAGTTGAGACTAACTTGCCATTAGTGGAGTGCTTGTTTCATCGGGACCTCGATACCGCTGCTCCATCCTCCCGATCGCTGCTGCGCAGACTCTGGCTCCAATTGTGCAAGTTGGCAGTGTTCATACCCTTCAATTCTGGATAGTGGGAAGAAGTGGCCACGCGTTGTCCATCTTTATACACAGTCCATGGATTTTACAGTAGGACTGCGGTGCATAAAACCTCTCATTATAAAGATGAACACACATTTAAGAGCTCAGTGGTGCAAAAACCAGAGGCACTGGTCTACAGACATGTACAAAAAAAAAGGTGATCTGGTCAGATGAGTCATCTATTACTGCGTCCTCGCCACGGGTGGGTGAGTGCGTGTGTGACTACACCAACAGAATAGTACAGGCCTGAATGCTTGACCCCTGCACTGAGCAGGTCCAGTGCTTCTGTTGTGCTGTAGGGGGGGCATTTTGCTGACATGGTCTGGGTCCGTTTGTCCCAGTAGAGGTAATGTTGTCAGTGATCACTTTTATAAAACATGTCTATCCCCATTGGAAGGATCTCTGGTAGGATGACAATGCCCCCAGCCAGAGGACACACACCTCATTGAACACCTATGGGAGATTTTGCTCCAACATGTTAGAGAGAGTGCTCTTCATTACTGTCATCAAAATATCATATTGGAAAATATGTTTTGTAAAAATGTTATGATTCATCCCTCCAGTTGAGTTAATCTATGCTAAATGCAGTGAAGCTTCTCCAGTGCACGTATTGGCCTTGCACTTTTTTTTTTACTATATGTCGTGTGTGTATTTTTTATTTCTTCTTTTGTTTTCTGTGTATATATAATATGTGCACTCACATCATTTAAAATCATTTTGAGTCATAGTTTCGACACAAGCTTGTTCAGGCATGTTTGTCGTACTTGGCGTAAACAACACAGGCCACAGGAGCTATCTTTACCTCATAGTTTCTCCAAAAGTGGAGACAGTTTTGGACTTGTTTTCTTTTTGTTTTTTTCAGTAAGGACCACAGCCACAGGGCACATTCTTAGACATGGGGGATTTCAAAGCCTTGTTTTTTGGGTAGACATTTCTTGCATCTTGTGGATGGAATGAGGGTTTAAACCATTACTGCGATTAGAGCTGCCTCACTATGATCTCTTGAGCTTGCTTACTGCTGCTAATAGCTGTTTCCTCTCTATTTCCCTCTATCTTTTTCTTTTTCGCTTTCTCTCTCTCTCTGTGAATGATTTTTATGCTTTGCTAAAACATGTGGGGGCGTTGAGAGAGAGGATTTAAATGCAACGATCCCCCTCCTCTTTTTTTTATTTTTTTATTTATTTTTTGGTGAATCTCAGCGTTCTTTTCTGCAAGCCTCTGATGACGACAGGGCAGCTTTAAGCCTGGCAGTGCCCACGGCAGGCTGCCGTCTCAGCGCTGCCCACTCTCCTCTGTGTTGGCATGCTGGAGAAAGCGAGGGTGGGGTTCCTCTCGAGCAGACCTTGTCATTCCTAGGAAAGCCTACATGTCCACCCATGCAGGATTCCTGATAGGTCTCCATGTTGGGGATGTGAGAACGAAGAGATAGGGATTTTATCTCCAGTAGGCGATGGCCTTTCTTTTCAGTGAGGAGTGTATATTTAGATAAACAGACAAGGCACTTCCTTGAGCCTTTATGTGACAGGGAGGGTCAACAAGTGAAACATGTACTATAATATCCATCTAATTGCATATTCAGTCTCATCAGGTGGGTGTTTTTGGCTCTGCTGGATTAAGTAGGTGTGTTTGGCTGAGATTCAGGGAGTTTATTTCCTTAGCTAATGTTCCCCTTTGTCATTATAACACCGTGTTAAGCTGACCCGTGTCCCGCTCCATTCAGTCATTGCCCATTTACCACACGGCACACGTGATTCATGCGAGCTTCTGAGGAGGAAAGATTTACAACCTTCTGCTACTAGTACGATTGATTATGCATATTCAGTGGAATGAAGAGAGGCAGTAAACCTCCAGAGCCACCATCTCACCATCACACAGAAGAATCATTTGCACCTCGCGAGACGCACACGCACCTCATGAGGTTTGACCCGTGACATGCAAAATGCAGCGCTGCAACAATTTTGCCCTCAGTTGGCGGGAACTGAGGGCAAAAGGATGTGTGCAACTGTCTTTCATGTGTAAGTGAGACTGCACCTGACACGTTTATATCTGAAATCAAGTGTTCTTTTCCTATTTATTTCACCTCCTTCCCCTATTTTCTCCGTCTTCACGCCTCTCAACCATGCATTCAGCTCTAAACTGACATTCATTTATTATACTTTTTTTTTCCATTTCGCACACTGCTGTTGCAATAGCGTAGTGTTCCTTCACCTTACATTTGGACTGCACGCGCGTAGGCAGAAATACTTTTTACTCTGTGGCTGTGAGTAAAATATTTCAATTACCATGAAAATGTATTGTATTATCAATGGGAGGATGAGAACAGATTAAGGAAGCTCTTGGATGCTCTTACAGATGACAATGGTCAGGTTTCCATGCAAAGAGCAGCACAGGAAGAATATGATTTTCCCCGTTTGACAAAAGCTCTGAGAAAAAGGAGGTGGTTGAAAACGTAAAGCCGACTCAGACCTGATATGTTTAAGAAAATGATTTGCTTTGATACACAGGAATGTTTTTGTATTGATGACAACTTTTTTATTTTTTTACTTATAGCAACCTAATTAAGCAATAAGACTATAAGCTTTCGTCGTTGTAAAAGTTAAATCTTAGATCCAAATTTGTGAACTCCGGCACAGAGGCAATAGCAATCACTTGGAGAAGCAGCGGGTCTTTAATAAAGATACGACCTGAACCTGCGCCGCCTGATTATTATTCAGTATTCACACAGAAATTCCATCTCCTCAGTTCATATACATTGACGGCAAGATCTGTTCAAACAGAGATTCATAATCTGCATGGGAAGTGCATCTGCTGCTGTGGATACTTAGACAAACATACAAGATTAAATTTCTATTTATATGAGCCACCGAAACCTAACATTTGCCAGGGAATCAACGTAAGATCTGGAGACGACTCGGTTGCACTTTGGCAGAGTGAGAAACTCGTATGTTTCCCTAACGTGATCTGTCCAGCTGGGACATGACACCCAAAAAATCCCATTTAAAATAATAAAATCAAGCCACCCCCCGCAGTTGTCATTTTGTCTCGTGTGTTGTACGATCTCAAGAGTTCCCTGGGCCTCAGATATCTGGGTGTTAATGTGAGCTCCTTCCATTTTGTGAAGATTTTCAGGACAAAAATCAAACTGTAAACTTTAACTTAGATTCTTCATGTAGAGTAATTCCTCTCAGATGCATAGAGAGTGAATACAGACGCTCAGATAGGTTTACTGTGGCTCTTTTCCTTGAAACTGACATAATGGGCTTGTTTCTACTTTGACAGCCTCTTTTCTTTTTGAACTAGGTAATCACAAAGTTAAAAGTGATCATGTGAAGTTTTACTTAAGACCCAGATGCTTGGCTTAGTGGCACGTTGCCCAAAATGCTTTTTTGTGCTTCTCATTTGTGGTCCGGCACAGGGTTTAGTTACAGTTGTGTCCCAATCCTCTGATTCACCTTCTTTAAGAACAGCTTCAGGGCTGCTCATAATGCTTAACTCTCCATAATGCCATCCCCTTCATCTCCCCAGTGGTCTTATTGTCTTAACTCTGGATGGAGAAGACAGAGTGTTAAAGGAAAAACAGGTTAATACACATTTGGCACAGTGAAAGTATCATTTCAAAGATGCACAAACATACAAGTTTTATGTTTTTTGATTCCTGTTTCTCCCAACTTCTTTCGTTGCCTTGTCAGTCTGTTTTACTGTGTTTTTAAGATGTATTACCGGTGATTCATTTTTGCTTTTGACATGAAAAGGCGGCTAATGGTAACAGCGATCAGGTGCATTGATGTGTTGATTGATTTGAGAACAGGGGGATGATAAAACTGCCTTCCTTGTCATTTTTCCTGATCCTGTAGTTTGGAAGCAAAAGAAAATGTTATGCAAATGATTTGTTAATCCCTTTACATTATTTGTTCCATTTCTACCGTTCGTTTTCACACTCAATTTCCAGCACAGGGAGCTGACAGGCGGACACCCTCAGATCGCTAATTCTTAAGATAGGAATAAAAAAATAAAAAGTCAGCCATCCGTCACGTTTAAAATATACTTGCTTCAATTAATTAATTTGCCTTGAATGATTTAGCCTGAAAAATGTAGTAGCGGACCTTGAAAGCCCTTCAAGCACTTCACTTTAGAGACCTCCAACTTAACCTCTTTCTCTTCTTTTATGTGTGTTTTCATAAACGCTCTCACCAGCAGATTAACAGACTCTCAAGAAAAACATTGACCTGCACAATTAAGGATATGATATCAGCATAAGCAGGATAAGGCAGCTGAGTCTAAGCTGAGAGAGCAGTGGCACATGAAACTGTGACCAGTATTTCTCCATAGTTTTGTTGTCCCAAAGGTTGGTGTTAAAAATAATAAGAAAGAGGTGGGATGGTCTTAGATTCAAGAAGCTTAAAATGCAAAATCTCAAATAAGCCCAATTTTCCCCAGCCAATCGCGTCGCATTTTGGTGGGCTTGTGTTGATCGTCTCAACTGACTCACACGCCGCCCCTCCCCAAATAAAAACACTAGAGATTTACGTGGCTTTTCAAAAAATGTATCTAGACATTTATCCAGCTTAATCTTCTTAACATATTAAAGTGATTTGCGTTACCCTGAAGTGGCTGAAGCTGCAAGCTCACCGCCCCTCATGGAACTAAGACCCGAGAGGCATTGTGGACACCTTCCGCTCACGAGGAGAGAGGTGGGCAGAAGTCAACCTGATTCTCAGCTGTGGAGCTGTCCCCACATTTTGCGTTCATTTTCTTTTTCTTTTTTTGTTCTGTTATTAGTCCAACTGTTGCTCTCAGTCAGTGTTCTTAGGCACACGGCTCTGCCAGCACTGCCCACACTGTGGTGTGGAGGTTTGGAGCTCTCAGCTTTTTGAGCTGAACTGAAAGAGCTCTCTCACAGAGTAGGTGTTGGCAGGATGCTTTGTTTCTTTCTGTGAATGTCATGAGAGGTATGGATAATGAGAAAACTGAAGCACAGTGATGCCATGATTTATCTGGGTGCCAACTTTATGCCTGACTGCAGATTTGGGCATTTACAGATAGACGATGCGCTTAACCTTTTCTTCAGACGCGGCACAAATCTGAGAATCAGAAGTGACAGTTGCAATGTGTTTTTTCCTAAAAACACCACTTCACAGGCCGGGCAGCAAAAGGTCTTGGTCAAACTCAAGCACTGCTAATGTCCTTATTTGGCGTAATTGCTCTATGGATGCACCTCAGGGCATTCGTTTTGCCAGATCGCATTAGCAGAACTGTAAGTTTACATTTGAAAACGTTCATTGTAGCTGAAGCCTGGGTCCATTCATTGTCTTCATGGTATTTAGCTTAATGTCTGTCAGAGTTAAATCACACATGATGGGGTCAAAGTTAATGTGGCTGGGCTGCAATCCTCATTTGGTTTATTTGGATAAGAGTTTAAAGAGTCGACTGAAATATGAAAGCATTTTAAAATTATCTTAAAATCATGGATAAAATGTTCTTTATGATAAATGGAGAGGACCGCAATCATAGCAGCAATCATTCAGTCAATCAAAACCAACAGCAGTGCACCACTTTTTAGATGAGGACATTAGGCTGGATTCATTGATCAATTAATGTTTTGTCTATAAAACATCATAAAGTAGAATCTTTATCACAAGTGTAGGGTATCATCTTTGCACCTCCTGTTTTATGTGACCAACAACCCAAAACTCAGATACTCATATAACATATTCAGATGTCTACACATCCTCACAATGGAGAAGCTGGAACTGGAACTTGGCATTTTGGCTTGAAAACAAATAATGACTTATTAAAGTAGTCGCTCATTCATTTTATGTCGATCAATAGTCAATGAATCGTATCAGCTCTCGTTTCTTCTTCCAATACATTTAAACTAAACTATGTCTAAATTATATAAATCTAAAGAATGTAATTGTCATCTGACTACTTAGATTGTGGTTCAGTATTAAACAAGGGTATTAGGGGATGATACACATGAAATGATAAATATAATAAAATGTTATTTCACTTCCTTTTTATCTTTGTATACATGAGACATTGTGTAGTATCTATTTGTTATGTGTGTTAAGCTTAGAAGAAGGCATTGTTGATTCTGTATAACTACATTTACATACAAATATAGTTTACAGTAGATATACTGCAGTTGCTTTTAATTTAAGCTCATGTCAGATATTATTGTAACACCGTATGCATTTAACTTGCTAGTAAGAAAGGGACAGCTCACAGTGATTTCTCACATAAGCCTGTCCTGCGTGTGCTGGACAGGCTTATGTTTCTGTTCATGTGGTCACTTATTGGTACATCTGATGAAAAGTTTCACTCTGCCTCTTATTCAGATTGGCAGGAAGTCGTGTACCTACAGGTAATGTCTGACAGGTGTTAAACTCAAACACTGAGGCCGTCCATACGAACTAATGCAGACGAGCACTTCAAACAAACTATGAGTGGTTGCTTCTTTTCATATCACACAGAATAGGAGAAATTGATTGGAACTGGGAGGCTTAGGACTGGATTTTCCTCAACCATAATATTTTTTCTTTAACAACTGCAGCTTAAATTTAGATTTTTTTTTTGCTGGCTTTGTTTTTTATTTCTTTGTCCAAATCCTATCGAGTGGTGCTTCAGGTTTTTCCTTGAGTAAAAAGTTGATATTGTTGTGGGGAGGGAGAAAGGACTTTTTTTTTTTTTCATGTGTGCAGGAATGTAGATTTCTTCCCCCCGTGAAATCCTAATTGTGCCTTGGAGGGCTGGTAGGGTATCTCTGCTCGGCTCAGCTCAACAGGATTTGTGTCTGTGTATGTTAGAGTATGTCTCTTAGCTTGAATGCGGATATAACCCTTTCATTGCACAAGCTGCTGATTCTTCATATTTGCCGATAGGCTGATCCTGTGCATCCGTATCTTTTTGTGGGAGACATTGAAAGTTTTTTTTTTGTGAGGGAAGCTTCCATCTTTATTTTGTTTGTCTTTAAATATTTGATATTTTTTAAGAGTTAATGCAGATAACAAGTGGACTTCTATCTGTGGATCAACCATGTTTGAAAATTAAGCTCCTGAGAGCAGGCCTTGCCAATAGTGAACGGTCAGATCGAGAATATATCTCAGGTCAAAACTACATCTGTCCCGTGTGCTTCCTGAATTATTGCTGTGCATTTATCTATGCAAATCCAGGATAAGATCCTATCTGCCTGCAGCGACATATCCCCCTGGATTTGGTCTATACGTGAATTAGGCAGGTTATGGTTGACAGTCAAAAAGGAATTGCAGCAACATATATGCGGAGATTATTGCTGTAGTCATTAATTGTTGCTTGAAAGGAGATTAGGATTACCGGTCCTGCAGAACACTAACACCTGTCCTTCCTCAAATCCAACAATGTTACTTCAGTTTCCCTTATTTCAGTATCAGCTCGAGTTGGCAAAATAAAAAAGGCTGATTTATTCAAATGAATCATCAACACTGGAAATGATTCAATATGCGCCACATTCAGATGGGTGATATATTATTCCCTTGGGGAGAGGCAAAGATGGAGCTGTGGAGCTGTTTTATTTGTGCTCTCTTTATCAGTGTGTCAGGCAGAGAGGCTGAGCTTGTTCTCAATGAATGGACGAGCCCTTGAACCATAAACCTGTACCTCCTCTGATAACAGTTTCTGCATTGTGATATAAGTGCCATTCCCTGTGATGTCCTCTTTGACAGCGCTAAATATATCAACACGCACAAAATGATCTGTCAGACGAATTATTTTATTTCTACCAGTTCTCCAAAACTAAGGTTTTTTTTTCAGCGTGTGCAGTGTGTGCATTTGGAGACGTGCTGTATTGTGGACTTAATTACGGATTCAAAGCATAGTGCGTTGTGGTTGCAATTCACCCGGCTCTGCTTTTTATGCTCATAATGTTTTGCCTTTAGGTGAATGTTTACTGTACATTTTAGTCTTATACATCATTTAATGCTTTTTCTGCTGCTGGGACCTCAGCCGGCTCTGACGTCTGAGATAGCCACATCTTCTAAGGTGATGAGAGTGCTCCCTGAATAACTCAGAGCCCGTGTGATGACATGGCCCTGATTGTCAGACTGGTGGGCTGGTGACACTGGAACACAGACGGTGCTTGTCTGTTTGAAATATTCTCTTTCAAGCTTCCAAGCCCTGGGCAGTCCTCTCTCCCAGTCTCCCAACACCCAGCTTCGCCCACTGAAACAAGACTTCCATACTGGAAAATCCGGCCCTGTCAACTGGCAGTCTGGACTTGGTTCAGCCCACATGCCAAGCACCCCCCCACCGCCACTTCCACCCCTTAATAAGCACTAGAGTTTGCCACCCCATGTAGATGCCTTTTGGTCGCCATCCATGGATGGCGTCAATAGCATCTTCCTACACAACAGTGACTGAACGGAGGGCACAAGAAAATGTGGGAATAATTTACACTTTCTCACTGTACTACCATCAGAAACCATAATTAATCATGATAGAAAAAATGTGGAAGCCATCTTGGCTGGTGAAACACACAGTGCCTGTGAACAGCCCTGACACCTTTAACAGCTCTGGTGGCCAAATAGGAATGGGTGTCAGAGTGCTTACAACTAAGCTCCCTTCATGGCAGCATGTAACCCATGATGGTTCTTTGTGAAAGTGGAACTGTTGTAAGACTTCAATTTATTTTCTTCAAATAAAATGCTGTTACAGGTCTCAAAATCCTTCAGAATGTGGCAGCAAATTAAAGAATTTGAACAAAATAGCCGCCAAAATATTTTTTTTATAATAATATGTTGTTTTTTTTTCAGCTTTGTTGCTGTTTTCATTTGCACATACACTATATATCTACTATAAGCTCAGCAGATCTTAATAATTTTCCTTTTTATCCTCCGAATTCCCCTGAGGGCTCTTAGATTCAAAATAGTTGATTCAGATTTCCAAATCCTGGGGAGGTAATTAGAAAGTGCTCCCTATTAACTTTTATAGGCTGCACTTGGTGGTAAAATAGCAGATCTATGACTCCAAGTGTGTGACATGCTTGACAGACTAATTATGGTCATCAGTCCAGTGCTGTAATTTTCCCTGTTTGACTGTTGTGTTCTCAGCAGCCAGACTATACATGACAACAATATTTCCCTCTTTCCTCATTTAGCTGGGTGATGACGCTCAGATCCCAGCACCTGGTTGTTACTTCAGAGTCGTGGTTCTCAAACTTTTTTCTGTTCACGCCCACCACCCCACAAGTTTTTATCAATCATTATCGGTAGGGTTGGTAATTTGTCTCTGTAACAGTTTCTATCTTATTTGTTTAAATCCTCTTCACATCCAGATTGTCATCATTCAAACGCTGCATGACAAAACAAATAACAAAAAAAAGCCGGTATCTGTGGCCGTCACATTATTGGTCAGTGTACCTGTCTGTAACTAACCAACCTGCCTGCCTGCGCACATCCTGTGAGTCTTCAGCCAGAGAGACATAGACAGCTGAAGCCCAGACGATCAGTCAGAAGTTAGCGAGGGAGTCATGGAAAGGTGTTTTGGGGGCGTAGCTTTGACGACAGGGCAGATGGGAGGCGATGGGATGTATTGTTTCCATCTTTTAAAGTATAGCCTGCTCTTTACCATCTAGCTAGCTTTACCAGGATTACCAACCCTACCTTTAACCTTGAAACATTATTAATACAATCATAGAATAATTTATTCACCTATGATTAATACATTTTTTAATCAATCATAGAGGGAAAAAATGATAAAAAAAGGCTTTCCACTATATCAATCATGTTTATTCAAGTTTCACTCCATATTTTTCCCCTGGTCATCCACGCTGACCCCCTGCAGTGACTCCATGACCCCCCAGGGGGGCCCACCCCTCGGTTTGAGAATCATTGCTTCAGAGTACCTGTTAATGGCAGTGTCTGTGTTAGAGCATGTGCATTTGCAGAAAGGCTTTCATGGCAGTGAGTAGGTGTATGTGTGTAAAGCCACCACTAGAAAGTGTTGAAAGCCTCAGCTAGCAAGATCGCATCCAGGGTGACTAATAAGCTTAACATGAGCACGGCTGTGTTCGCAAGCATGGCGCGGTGAAAGAAGTCTTCGATGTTGAGAGAAATGCAGAAATGGTTCCCTAGGCTGCCACTAATTCCCTCACCCCCCTCAAGCATCAATCAGACTGTGAACTGTCTCAATGTGGCTTCATTGCATTGCTCCGAACTGCACTGCTGAAGTACACGGCTTCACAAACACAGTTCAGGACAGACTGCGTTCAAACATCTTCACAAATCCAGATGTTCATTTGTGGCTTTAGAATAATATGACAATAAATCAAAATGTATTGTTCAATAGATTATATTCTGTGAGCAGAATCTATAGGTTATAAATGACATTACATTGTCTCGCCTTACCTTCTGTCAAGTTCTAATTTGATTAGAATAAAACCTGGAAATACATATTTGTAGGTTCAAACAAAAAAAAGTGTGTTAATGTAAATATCATGTAAACTTGTGTTTGATATTTAGCTGTGATTGTCCTTGAACTGCTGCCTCGCCGTAGCTCTCTCACCCCTCTGTGTGGCCACAGTACCTGGTGGGGATCTGGTAGCTGTGTTGTCTTTGGGCCTTAAATATGAATATGTGTTTATTTCCACATGTGGCTTTCTTTTGACCATGTGGCTCCTCCAAGTGTGGATTTATAAGCCACTTCACACTCCACTCCTGTGTGGGAGGAAGGCTGAGTTAAAAATAGGCAGGTTTGGAGGTAGTGAGCAGCCCGCATCACTGTGTGTGGTGCTTAAGAACACACAGGATTATTGGCATTGTGTTTGCATATCATTTATACGTGTCAATAATCAAACTGAATGTTGAAACCAGTTATTGTCGTTGTTATTGTGAAATTCCCCAAATCATCTTGTATAATAATCTTAAAAGGGTCAGTAGCACTCGTGTTCTACTAAAGTGGGATAAAGCATTGACTTTGTGTGCCGTGGAGTTTAATAATATATGGAAGTTTATTCATTCTGTGCTAAATTACAAAAAGATATTCAATTACAAAACATCCCTTTTAGCTCACTGTGCATGCTACTGTGTACACAGTATTTTTCTTTAATATAACATCTTCAAGGGGTATTCCAGTGATTTAGTATTTAGCTCAAATTAAACAAATATTGTCCAAATATGAAAACACAGGATTGTTTAAGTTGAGATTTAAGCAGATGAAATATATAATTATCTAATGTGAAAACTGGCAACAAGATGGAAAGGAGTACTGGTAACAGAGTTCAGGAATCTGAGCTGGTGAATCCTCTGATAGCAGCGTGCAGTTTGTCAGGTATTGAGGCAAGTGAGTTTTCCAACACGGAGCTTTTTCTGAATCCAAACTTCACCTACAGAATAGAAAAGGTGGCAGAGCACGCTGGCATCCAGAGCAGAGGAACTGAAATGAGCAGGGGTGGCTGAGCATGGCAGGTATTGTTTGTGAGGCAGGTGATCCAGGCACAAGTAGACGGGTAGTACAACAGAGACAGAGCAGGGAAAAAAATATAACACTTGAAATAAGAGGGCGGCTAAAGCGTTTCTACCACTTTGCAGAGTCTCGTGGATTCAATCAGTCTTTGATACTGCTTCTGATCTGTTTAGCTCATTAGTTGATTTGTGTGAGGTGAACTGGAAATTGGAATTCACGACCAACCAGCCACACACACAAACCAGAAGCATGCTTGGAGAGCCCATAACTCTGCCAATACTAATGCCTCATGTTGCTATGCTAGATAAAGAGAAAAACAATTCTGTTTATCTGGTTCAGGTTCAAATTGAATGGGGTTCTTGTTTGGGTCACCTTTCCACAAAATTTGTAGAAATCAGTTCAGTCGTTTTTGAGTAAATCTGCTAAAAGACTGCAATGAAGACATGGCCTCATTGGCAGAGGTAACAAGAAAAACAATCTGAGGCTAAAACAACAAACAACATGAGCTGCGTTTCCACTGCAGGACCTTTCCCCAGGAACTAGGAACCTTTGCTGGGTTTTAATTACAAAGAAATCTTTACACCCCCCAAAAAAGTCTCTGCTTTGGGAGTAATACTTTACGAAAGTATAATCTTTGGGGTGGAGCTTGCAGCGCTGAAGATGCCTGATTGGCTGTGGGCTCCAGGGTTTTATTTCAACCTCTCCATCCCAACAATGACTTGTAAAATCTGTTTTCTTAATTCAAGTCTATATTGAGTGTTTTGAATACGCTTTGTTGCTAGTGTCCATTCTTTTCCTAGAGTTGACTCAAAATTCCTGATTTTGTAGCGTTGCTCTATTTATATAGCATTGTCTTTGTTGTGGAGTGTACTACAGAACCACAGCCTGGTGATTTGGAGTGGAACAGCTTTTTGTAGCCGTGGGTCGTTCATACGTTAGCAGAATAATTAGCCTATTCCCCCCTGGTCTGTGGATCGCAGTGGAAACACAGGTCAACAAGAATCTGCTGGAACCTTTCAGTTACTTGAAAAAAGTCCCTGGGACTAAAAGCTTGAGGTAATTTTGGCCGAAACGTGGCTATAGATGATGTGATCCCCACACTGGATATTATTCAATTCATGCAACCCAGTAACATTTGTATGGACTGTAAATTACTTTTAAACTAGACCGCCTAATTTTACTTTGTTTAAGATTATTGCTGTGACCACTTGAGTAATTTTCTCAGTCTTTGGAAAACCCTGTTCCAAACCGAGCCAAGTCGTTATTACTACAAAGGTTAGTGAGGTAGTACTCTACTGTGACTAGCTAATTGACTTTTATATATAAAATGATTGGAGCATTGTCTCTCATCACATGTTTTTTTTTTGTACCTGAGAAGTGCAGACAATAGATGGATGAGAGTGGTTGTGTATATTTTGAAAGCTTCACACACACACACACACACACACACACACACACACACACACACACACACACACACACACACACACACACACACACACACACACACACACACACACACACACACACACCAAAGCCTCCCCACTCTCCACATTTAGCACAGCACTACCTGTGAAGCACTTTGAAACATTTGTTTTGAAATGTGCCATATAAATCTTTACCTACTTAAAAAAGAAACGTGTGGATCACAGAGCTGTTCTTGTATCCCTGTCTCTGTAGTCACAACAATACCTTTTTTTTATGGTTAGAATAATAGGATGCTGTTTGACAAGATTCCATGAAACTCAGTTTTTCATCTATACCAGTTCCTCTGTAGCAGATTACTGATCTGCCTGTGATGTGAAGGAGCTTTTATAATGTGGTGCGGAACAAAGAGGTTTCAAAGCTTCTGCAGATTAGAGGTGGGGGTGGTGGGGGGGCTGATATCAATGACAATGAAGACCTCCTCACCTGTAAAGGTTGGTGCCCTCTAGGTGAGCGCCATTGCCCCCTCTTCCTATCTCCATCTCATATTTGGGTCTGCGGCCCCCTACTCTCTGCTCAGGATTCAATTACAGCTGCCTGGCCGACCTCTGACCTCCCCTCCACCAGGATGAATCTCATCGTCTGACCCTGACCGTGGTGCCGCCGTTCACCTTCCCCATCACTCCTCTGCCCCGCTCAAAGCACCTATATCTTCTAAAATGAGACCTTATTACTTTGTCCTTAGTATAAAAGTTCACTCATCTTTGTTCTGTGAATACACTATTATATATTCAGTTTGATTTAGAATATTTTTGAGGCTGCGGAAATAATAAAATTGTAGCTGCTATTTTTCTCCATCATCTGATAAATTTATTTCCTCTGCCGTCTTTTAGTTTCTGTTTTTCTGTATTTATAGATCGATCTTTCAACCTTGCTATAAGCTGCAGTCGATGGTTGTTAAGCCATCGCTGTCTCTTAATCACAACACAGATACCTGTTAATTACCAAACGAGTTCAAGTATTTTTGGTACTTAAACAGGGATTTGGGATCGATGCTTTACTCTGCTCGGGGTCGAGCGCTGAGCACAGTTGACCATTTAATGAAACGTTGTGG
Organism: Hippoglossus hippoglossus; assembly: GCF_009819705.1. Taxonomy (NCBI): domain Eukaryota; kingdom Metazoa; phylum Chordata; class Actinopteri; order Pleuronectiformes; family Pleuronectidae; genus Hippoglossus; species Hippoglossus hippoglossus. Next base: position 14,520,581 of record NC_047159.1, on the reverse strand, counting down.
GTTCGGCGCGCAGACGCTGGAGGAGATGAAGCGCAGGGAGGATAAAGCGATGGGTATATTAATAGGCAGCTGCATGGACGACACTGTTTGGTATTGGGTCAGGGATAAAGCATGAACTTGTAAACTCACTGAGGGGCCTCGCCTCCCTTCCTCCCGCTCGCTAACTCACTCTCGCCCTCCGCGGTGTCATCAGTTAGCGGAGCCGGGCTCGATAGCCCAGGCAGCTCTACGAGAGCAGCGATTAGACGTCTCTCTGATTCTCAGCCCCAGCAGAGTTCACTCAAAGGTAAGCCAGTAGTTTACATCCTCAGAGACACTCTCCCTTTGTTCTCCACCGTCTTCTGTTTTGCAAATACTCTATCTATTCAATGCGACTGGCCTGGAGCGGGAGTTTCATGTCGTCTCTTGAAAATATAATAATAAAAATATGTGTTTTAAAAAAGAACTAATTCTGCCCCCCACCCAAGTACTCTATAGGTGTCACCTCCTTGTTTCCTGTCTACCGCTGACCAGTAGCTGCGACAGAGACGCCCAGTCAGCTGCAGGGTGCGCTCCAGCCGCCTGGCGTCTGAGGTTTGGTCCCAGTGGGCCGTTTTGCTGTGATCACAGCAGGCAGTGGGAGGTTAATCCCAAGAGAATGCAGGCTCAATATCCCCCGCCTCCAGCCTGCACCTAGGAGCCTCACATCCCCTCCTGTATAATGGCCCGACGGAGCTTTGTGGTCTGCGGCCGACACCTACCTAGATTTCACTTCTGCTCAAAGCTTTCAGATTATAATGGCATTCTTAACGTCGTTTAGCCGCCATTACAGAGAACAACAGAGCTCACAGCTGACCTCTCACCTGTTTTCCAGTGATATCATTTAAGTAGATAAAACAATTGGAGTCTTTGGCTTTTTGAGCACTCCAAAATATAGACAATGACCTGTTATTATTGATAGATTTGATTAGCAAATGTAAATTTCATCATTGCTCTACATGAAGTTTCCGCGTTAGCATTAATGATAAACACTAATATTGTTGGAAAATATGTGCCTTACGGTATCCAGCTATGAGAATTATCACCATTTTGACATACATGCAGTTTTGTTCGAGCCCTGATAAATGATTTCAGATGGCAGAATATGCATCTGTTTTTCCCTGGAGTCTTTCGCACATATCTGTGTGTAATTAATGTGGATTTTGACAGATGGAGAGAAAAAAAATTCCTTGTAAGAGAGAAGGGTACATGCCACAATGTGTGAAGTGCAAGCACGGAGGGAGCTTCTTGTATTATTTGCTGCCTGTGCCAGCTGGACCAGCCAGACTCTTACAGGTAGAAATTCATGCACTGAGAAATCATTGAAATTCAGTCCCCTGCTATAAATAGGCCACGATTTCCTTGTTGCAGTTATAAAATAAATGTGATTAATGTTGTTCTAAATTTGGCTTTAGGAGAACTAAGCCTGTCCTATACAGTGAGCCTCTTTTACGGTAACTTTCGTGAAATATCCAATAAAGTGTTATTTCTTTCAGTGGTAATTGTGACTGGAGGTCATTTTCAATTTAAATGCTTAAATTGCCTTTGCGTATTTGTGTGCATGCATGTGTGTATGTGCTGTTGTTTGAAACCATGCTATTTCTTAATGCATCAGGGTCTGACTTAAATATTAGTGTAACTACATTATCACAGTGTCTTTGCCTGGTAGCAAACATGTACAAATGAGGATTACAACTCTTGAGAAGGCAACAGGTCATGGTTGGTAAGCTGCCTGGGGGGGTCACTGATATAGAGTCACTTTTGACAGGCTGTGGAGGAGGCTCTATTGTTGCTGGTGTGTCTGTGTGTTACCTGGAGGCACTATCACTGAGACTACAGTATTATCCTATTATTAGGCTTAGTTGTTTACGCTTATTACTGCTTGTCAGGTAGGCAGAGAATCCTTCTGGAAATGAGCATCTGCAGAAAAATACGACTACTTTATCTCATTCAAGTACATCGGCTTAATTTTCTGAGGCCTTTAAGAACGTCTTGATAGGACACAACAAACAGAAATTTAAGGTGTATGTTTGCATGGGAGCGTTTGATTCTATGACGTGCTTCTCTGTACCACACACAGCGTTGTTTGGCAGTCAGTGAGAGAATTAAAGAAATGCAACATCTGTTTTATATGTGTTAAAGCTGATAACATTATGGTCTCCAGTTGTAAGTATATACAGTACGAGGACATCGCGGATTGAAACAGCCTCGATTAATGTCTCTGTTTGTAGAGGAAGTGAACAAAATAAAAAAAGCCCATCATATGGTCCGGCAGATTTTGGGCACGGGCCCAGGGATGACAAATGTGCTCTTGCAATAATTCAATCTGCTCTCATAATTCTCTAACTTTTAGGGACAGACCGTAGGAACATTTCTCCGGCAATTAAGCCGCCAAGTCAACGTCAAGTAGCTGTGATCAAGCGTTAGTTAAGATGCTTTTTCTCTCACTTTATCTATTGACAGATTGAGGGGTATAAAGATACTGGGTAAGTGGCAGAAAGTTACTGTGAATATGTTAACGAGACGAGTTGGTATCGGATCCAAAACACTGTCATTTTCATTGGTGTCACAGTTATTATATTAAGTTTAGGGAATAATGGAGAGGAAACAGCTGTAGTATTTCTGTAAAAACAAGTGCATTGCAGTTTGTGATTAAGATACTGTATTTAATGTGTTTGAACAGTTTCATCCCATGTTTTCTATTACAATATTATCTCCTGTTTATTTCTTTCTAACGTTTTAACGTTTCAGCCTCCACAGCTGAAGTAAAACTGTTATGATCATGTGTCAACCCATTAAAAAAGCAAAACCACTCTTCGGATATCAACTGGGTCTGTGAGCTTCCTGTGCTCAACTGAAAACAAGCGACTAAAAAAACAAACCACACATTTAATGAATAGAATAAAATTCACATTTTGCAGCATTCTAAGTATTCTAAGTAAAAGCTAAGGAAGCAAAGTGAAGCATGTGCTTTTGAAGTATTGAAACAAAGTATTGTTAACTGCAGGGATGGCTGTCGAGCCTTGGGGCAAAAACGCACATGGCTGCACTTAAAAAGCGAAAGGGATCAGGTACCGCTCTTCCTGGATCTGCCTCTGGGCCAATCACAGTGTGTGTAGTAAAGCTGTTTTTATCTGTATTAAATATAATTATATATATGAATCTTATGTTTGCAGAAAAAGACGTATGTTCTGGTGATGGTGGATCCCGATGCTCCGAGCCGCGCTGGTCCAACATCTGCATACTGGAGGCACTGGCTGGTCGTGGACGTACAGGTACAGTAAAAGTCTGCAGTAACCTCTGCTCTTAGTTTAAAGCAGCCTTGTGTGTTTTGGTGATGGTGACACGGACGGCATTTCTTATTGGATTATAGGAACTCATATGCTACAAATTTATGAAGTAGTGATTTTTTTTTTTCTCCTCTTGAAAATTGTGCATTTTCATAATCTCGGGGTCTCACTTGGCATGTCTCGTGTTTACATCTGCACTGGGGCCGATTGCAAGGCTGAAAAATTATGAATGGTTTTTAAGCCTAACTTGGTGAAGAAAAGATGCCAAGTTCAAAAAATGTTAATTTTTCATATCATGTATCTTGTGCAATAAATGCCTGTGACAAAAGTGTGGGAGTAAGTCTTTCTAAATGGCTGTGAAAGTTTGCAAGGCCCTGTCAGCAGCAATTTCCCTCTGCTGCGGAGAGCCTGGGACGTGTCAATGCAGGCGTGTGAGACTGAGATTGAGGAGAGCAGCATGCGAGGCGCACACTCTTTCTCCCATAGAGCTCCAGTCCCTCAGCTCCCCCTCCAGTGGAGAGATCTTGGCAGAGTGTCCTCCCTTCATCTGTTCCCCCAGGCAGAGCAGCTCCCCCAATGATCCACACTTCTCCATATTTTACACCCCCGAAATGGGCACGGCTCCGATCCCCTTATTTCTCTTCATATTTCTCTCCTTTTCATCCGTTCGTTTGTGTGTTTTCACATTCTTGCATTCTAACGCCAAATGCGTGTTGAGTTGTTGATTGCCTCAAATATTTGGAGGTTTGCAGACATTTTCTAATCCCGCGGGAACTGGGAGATCAACCCAGTAGATTAAGACTAGTGGTCTTAAAAACAAGCACACAAAGACGCTTCGCCGATGTATCACTGCTCCCGTTTCATTTCATAAGGCGTTGTCGTACACTAAGTGAATGCCACATCGATTTCAAAGATCCAAATGTGATGTATCTGGGATGTAGATTTGAGTGAGTCTACAATAGGCGTAAATTCAGGATTTTGTGATTCAGCTCGTCTGGGCTGCACTTAAAGAGATGATTTATGCAGCCATTTACCTTAAAGAAGCTGTGAATAGTTACCTCATATCACTCACAAACATCACTGATATATATATAAAAGTAATTTCCACTTTATAAAATTTCATTGGGCATCACCTTTGCTTCTTATTCTTAAGCCCATAAAGTCTGTCTGGCCGCGTGACCGGCTGTGAATAAACAAATGTCTTTCAAGTGCTCAGACAGACCACATTCACTCCAGCTATTCAATTGCCTGTCACTTGTGTGGGTGTTGACCTGCGCTGCCCATAAAGGGATTGGCCAATGTGATGGGATGTTTCTCTGATTGTGACTGGTGGTTGGTCAGAAGGGTTAATGAGCCTTTTGAGTGATGCCAACCGATAGTGGGAGGTGTTTAATTGAGCAGGGTGGATAGGTGACATCACACAACCTCAGTTTTGTTCCTTTTTTTTTTTTTTTTTTTTTTCAAGAGTCTATGTGCATGTATTGGATTTTGTTTCGGTGCAGTTGTGATTTTGACAGCAATGTAGGTCAGTTTATGAATTCAGGGGTTCATATGAAACGCAGCAAAAAAGCTAGTGATTAAATCTCTTTTAGTCTGTTCCATCTTTATAAGATAAAGAGTGAAGTTCTCGATGACAACACGTTTGGCATTTAAATAGATCTTTTCTGGCAATGTGTTTGATGATTGTTTTGTAAAGCAAAGTATCTTTTTTAGCTGAAGTCAGAGGTCATGCCTTCAAATGTCAAGTGGATCAGCGTTTCGATCCTCGACAGCGCGGGCCTCAGCCGCCACTTTCTTTTCATACATATATATTCATTAGTCCAAGGTCGTCCAGTCTTGCCCCAGTTTGTGGATGTTTCCATAATTAGTGTGTGTTCTTTATCCGTAGCCGCAGCGATGAAGGCTGAAGATTTCTTTAAATTCAGCTGAGAGAGAGGGAGTGGGGTCAAGCTGGACAGAGCAACGCTGCACCCCTAGATTTACTCTTCTCCTTCAGCTGAGGTCTCATTAGAGAGGCGGTGGTAACAGAACAAGGACACACCTCGTGTATTACTGAGACATCACTCACCTTGATTTGAGCTGTTATCGTCACGTACCCAAACATGTGCAGAGGATCTCCTCACCGTGTGTCAGCCAAACCTAAACCCTCTTGACAACAGAGAGAGGAATCTGATGTCTGTTACCACATAATGTACAGTGTTCATGTTCCAACAGTATTTATCCACATCTACAGTGTATAGAGCCCCATAAGAAGCAGACTTATAAGCATTAGAAACATGTTTTTACTGAAGAGAAAATTTTGTGTTAAACATGATAAGTTCTTCTGTGTGGCTAATCATGAAGTTTAAGTTTAAGAAAGAGCTCTGCTGTGGCAGATTTGAGGTTGAAGCACTTTGGACAGAAGACAGAACATTTTGTTTGCATTTTCATATTTAAGGAGTTATGGTCTCGTCTGAAAAATCTGCCCTTAAAGTTTTCAGGCTGGCTGGACAAACTGAGCAACAGATGGAAAAGGATGTAAGGCTTTTAGACAAAAAAAAAGAATAAAATTAACAGGATATACGAGGGGAAAGCACAATATCAACTAGCAATAGATGGTATTTAGATTTCTATAATTTAAAAAAAATTACGTAATAAATGATTTTACAATTTAATGAATTTACATGTGTTTTTTTAAAGTCGCTCAACTGGCCTGAACTGAGCTCAGTTGGTGGTTAATGCTAAACTAGGCTAGTTCCCAGTTCAGCAGATTTTATTCTCCCAGCTTTTGTCTTATTGATGTTGGATGAACAAAACAAAAAAGTGAGTTTAGCTGAGTGGTTATTTTATGAGCAAGATATAACTATAACTGGCCCTCTGTCTTTGGCCATTTAGTTTAGTTTGTAGCTGTTCTAAATATATATATAAATATATATATATATATATATATATTTATATTTATATTTATATGACATAAACATAATTATATGTTTAAAAAATGTCAAAAAGTCATTCTCTGGTCTTAATGTAAATTTTTCGAATTTTGGCTTTGAGTGACTCAAATGATTTTCCCCTCTGCACCAGTATTTTTGGTGTCATAAGTTTGTGTGGGCAGGTTTTTTGTGTGTGTATGACACAATAAATAATGTAACTTACTAAGTGTGCGAGACAGTCATATTTTAATGTTTATGTCAGGTGTCACATCTTTAATTCAACCGGCTGCACCACTCACCGCATCATTACTTTTGACGACCAATAACAATTTAATCCAGCAGTAAAAAGTGTAAACTGTGTGGGTATCTCGTCTTCTCCCACCAGCTGTCCACTTTCTTTTAGTGCTCACATTATTAGATGCTGTATATGCATTTCCACTGCAACTGCCCATTTTCAATGACCCTTCAAGCTACAGAAACAGCAATTTAGAATCTTCTGCAACTCTCTCTGTTTTACATCAATTATGGACAATTACCAAAATAACCATCAACAGATTGTTGTCTCGCTCTCGAAGTCGAATTCCAGATTGCGAGCCCCTCCCTCCCTCCCGCCGCTCTCCCAGAGTCTGAATCAATGCAGATGTTCCGGTTTGGTCTCGCAGCGATAATTACTGTAACAAGCAAATCATTAGTATCCGAATAGAGGCAGCTTACATAAATGCAGCACTGGGTGTTACTTTCACTTGTTAATACTTATTCTCTCATTATAGTTTCGGCAGTTTGAAAGTCAACATGATGCAACGTGAACTTGCAAAACAGTTGCTACAGTTAATGCTCTTTTCTGCTCTGAGAAAAGCCAAGGTATTCATTATCTCTGTAAAATCCCATTTAAACAGAGACGTGTAGCCTTAGGTTTTTATGGATTTTTTTCGTACTTTTTATAATGTGTGAAGTTTCTCTGCTGAGGGTTTGTCTCCGTGAAAGGTATTAGCTGTCTGACAAACTTGCCCCAACCCTAATATTATGCAGAGGAGTTCGTATTAGAATAATTAGTGGACTTCTCTGTGCGCAAATCATTTATTTTTTTCAAGCATAAAACTATCTCTTGTCTTGACCCATTGTAACCTGTTCATGCTTTGGCGTGTTTCCATGCTGTCCTTCCTCTTCCAGATTCCCTTCAAAAAGGTCAGGTGACATCGCGTGTTTGGTAATGTTCTCTCTTTGGCGTTGAACTGGGGGCCAGTTGGACCGTTCGCTGTGGTCATTATTATGGCGCACAAGGGATATGCATGCTTTAACATCCATCTCTGCTGTAGCGGCTCCCGGAGGAGGACAGAGCTTGTGTTCTGCTGCTGGTCAGGCAAATACAAACAGTGAAGTATTGTGAGTGTGTCAGACCAGCTGGCTTTGTGTTTGCAAATTCTGTGGCCTGCAGAGATCGTCTGCTCCACACCTCAAGATGTCCTTTAGCTGCAAACTATTAGGCGTGTTAGTCCTTACAGTATTCATTCACTCAAAAAAACGATAACAATTGTGTCGTTTTGTGGCTGATCCACCTTTTTTTCAATCAAATTGTTTGTACAGCTTTAATTTTTAATGAGGAAATACTGTGGTGTAACAATAGTTCATGTCGTTGAGGAATAAGATACAACAGGTTGTGGCTGCACTGACAATACTTTGGTCTGTGGAGATTTCTCTCATAATACGAGTGATTAAAATACAAAGTCACACCCAGTTAATCCTTAAATGTGCAGCCAGAACAGTCATTCAGTCAAGTACAGCACGTCCTGAGTGACTCGAGTGTATGTCTTGATCTTGTAAACTTACACTTCATGTCAAAGTTTAGCAGTATTTCACTATCGAGTGTTTGAAATTGCATTTTTTTCTCTTTCTGTGCTAAAGTCTTAGTTTGTTTTAGCAAAATACCAATATTCAATATTGCAAATAAACATACATAATTGCATTGTTCTTTATCCTGTAATTATCCCTACTGTGGCATGTAACGATATAAGCGTCTATTTTTGACAGACAGCTGCCCCCATATGGAAGCCAAAACAATTTCCCAAAGGCCAGGCGAACCATAGCTAGCTTCATTGTGAGAACAAAGAGCCATTGGTATTATTCATAATTAAACTCTTATTGTGTACTCTGCTGAATATTTCCATTCTTCTGCCTCTCTCCTGCTCACTCTCTTTTCCCCTCGCGCTACTTTGCACCTCGTGCTGGGAACATCTGTCTGGCGTCAGAGTGGAGCCTGGCTGTGCAGATTGGAGCAGGTAGAGGAGCACATTGTAGCCCAGCTAATGATGAGAGTGTCTGCCCTCTCTCTTGGAGGAGATGCAAGCTGCTGCTTCACGCTCGCTCACTCCACTCATACGCCCAGGGAAACAGATTTCCAAACATATGCAGTATGTTTTTAATCCAGTTGAGCACTTCATTTCCCAGCAAACACAAATAACCTTACGGGACATCCATATCTTATGACAAGGGGGTGGGCGCAAAGGAATTGAACAATTTTCCTTTTTAATGTGATTTTTATTTTTTTCCTCCAAAGTTGCTAAACATGCTCATAACCCAGGTTAACAGTTTGCTTGTTTATGGTTTCACAAACTTTTACACAGAGCTGCCTCCTGGCTCCAAGTCACATGAAGCAACTTTACCCAATCTAAACTCCACTCTGTGCACCTGTTGTCATCCTTTGTTTAAACTTTAACTGACGGCATAAACACATGTTCTTTGAGTGAAGTGCCTTAAAGAATTTCAACAGATTGTTGGCATTAATATATGTATCGGGCGTTAAGTATAACAGGTGCTGTTTATATGATTAAAAGTGATAGAAGAATTTAAAGAATGCTTCAGGTACTTTAGTTTCCTGACTTGTCAGTAAACAGCTTGAATACTGTATTTTCTGTTTTATACTTAATATTTCAGCTTGAATTAGTTTGACCGTTAGAAAGTTTACATGCAGGTCATTCATCTTTTTTCATAACTACCGAAACCTCCCCTGGTACAAGTCAACAATAGTCCTTAACATGGACGCGCAGCTGGAGGTGCTTAACATTTAGAGCAGTGCTCATCCTGCTGTCAGCCAGACAAATGTCAGAGGTGCTGCTACATCGAGTTCAGCTTGTGGAAGTCATTCCCCCATTAAACCTCGACAGACTCTCCTCACACTCTGCTATACTCATGTTTTTTGTTCTTTTTTTATCAGCCCTGGCTCAGATCAAGTGTAATGGAAACATGAACGAGCTTATATCTTCTTCTTTTTCTTTATATTGGCAGTCTAGATGCTGATGCTGCATCCTTTCCGGCACAACATAGCAGCAATAGCTGTCACGGAGGCTGCTCGCCTCTGTCGATAACTTCTACGACTCTTTTGTCATCTCTTCCACAAATTCTATCAGTCTGCGCTTAAGCAGCGACCTAAAATCGACCAGTCACCGTCGAGTTTGAAAGAGGGACAGTAAAAAAAAAGTGTATCCACCATAACGTTGACACTGGTTTTCACTCTGCTTTTTTCTGTTGTGTGTTATGTTTCCCAGTCCAGACACATTGGCTTCCATTGAGACTCTCCTCTACTGGCAATGAGAAAAGAGACAATCTCCTTTTTAGTGAGTTAACCAATTTTTTAAGAACCTGCGTATACTTGCAAATATTGGTGAAAAGAGGTATTAGAGAGCTGTACTTTGTTGGGGGACAAACCAACTTCATACCTGGCCTTGCTGTAACTGTGACTGTCCCTATCGCTCTGTCACATCTGGACCTTCTGGCCTTGTGTACAAACTCCCTGTAATAATCCCATCACGTTTTTCTTTTATCTGATCTTATCTCCCAGCTTATTAACAAACAGATTCTTCTTCAGTGTGGGTTGCTGCTCTCACTGTTCTCTGCCACCTAAAGGGAGAATTACATAAGAATCCTCCGCTCAGTTGTCAGCTCCATCCCCCGTCCACATACAACACACACACACACACACACACACACACACACACACACACACACACACACACACACACACACACACACACACACACACACACACACACACACACACAGCTGATAACCTACCAAGCCTCTTGCTATCTCTATAACAACTGACCTCCCTGCTCTGGTTGCCGTGGTGAGATGATTGAGGAGGTTTCACTGCATGAAGAACGTGAGCTGCGATGGTGGAAGCTGTTTGTGCAGCAAGGGAATAATCATCCATAAATTAGAGTTTTTACATGTTGCCTAATGTTTCTTTATTTTCTAGGAAACACATTTCTATTGACTTCACCACATGGATTTAGTCTCTTTCCATCTATTCCATGTTTATTTCATTTAAGTAGGCCTATACTATGTGTCAGCGTGCACACTGTCCTGGATATATCACGATCACTCTCCAAGAAAAGAAGGACAACCTGGAAAGCCCTCTTTGATCCAGTCTGTCACACTACAGCCTAGTAGAGAAAAAAGAGCATATTGGACCCGCTCCATGCAAATGCAGTTTATAAAAAACAGTAGCAATGCACACATAAAGGCGCTTCTTTTAATATGTGCCCCCTTTCTTCACACCCACGACCATTGTGTATAAAATCCTGTTTTTCCTGAAAAGATTTCTAGTCGCAGCCGCAGACAATGTTCCCCCACACAAGCTGTCGTCTTTGTCATACCCCCCCTCCCTTCCCCGCCACTCCACTTCAGTCAGTAAAGCAGGATCTCTGGCAGTCGGCCCTATGTGCGAATTTGTGTTTCAGGGTACAGGTGGGGGGTTTGCCGGAGTCTGCCTACCTGTTCCCGGGGTCAATCTTGACAGACATGCAGAAAAAAAGGAGAAGTTGGAAAACCGAAGGAGGGAAAAAGGGGCGGGTAAATGAACAAATGTCAGGGTCAGTGGGGGGTTGCTGTGGCCGCCGCTGTGGAAAATGCTTCCTCATAGGGGTGTCTCCTGATAGGGTACGGTAAAGGGGAGTGAGGCATGCTGATAAAAACAACTCACTAACAATTATGCTCACCTAAAATAGCCCCTATTTAAGTATATAGCATGCATGCCAGTTAATTGTACACAAAAACAAAGACTTCACAAAAGACCTCCTGCAGCCAATGTATTTTCTTGTATTTTGGCATCATAATTAACTGTGACAGCTATGAATGCAAAGTTGGCAGATATTATAGTGGCCTGTCTAACTCTACATACTGATTATGATTGTTTGGATTCCAAAAGTTGTTCTGAACTATAAGAATAGAAAATTGCAGTATAGTTCATATTGTATAACAAACAAATACCTAGAGCTGGTATGGCAGTATAGATCATCTTTAATATAATAAATCCGGGATAAGAAAATAATCCAAAATATGAAAATTAGATAAAATATAATAATAATAATATAAAACACATAAAGCTGGAATCTGTCATGAATATAGAAATATTTAGTCCATCATAGTTACCATGGCTTCGGGATGTTTGACAATTATCTGTCAATGTAGATAGAAATGTAGAACAAATCCTGGTTCTATTTTACTGATATGATATTCTGCCTATTTTTGTGAATACTGCGAGTACTTGTCAAACATTGTACAGGAGGATGAGTCCATTCTGTGCATTTCACAGCCCATATCTGTTTCTAACCAGGCAGTTGACTACATGTGATTTAAGGACAGCGTTCCTGATATTCTCAGGAGATTATGATTTTTATAATGACAAACAAAAAGCCACTGTCGATGCTGTACATTCAGTAGAAGACGATGTTGCACTTGAATAATTTCCTCTGAATTGTTCTCGAGATTTGTTCAACTTGCTCTTATTGATATGCTGTAGGACTAACAACCATAAAATCTACTAAGACCTCTGATCTGTACTATTGACCATTATCATAGCCAAGAGGTTTGTTACAATGTGGTATTTTTATGCTACAGTTGGTGTGAAACCTGTTTACATTCCAGGGTGCTGTAGTTCACTTCTTTTACGCAGCTCAGTCGGATTCCAAAGCACTGTATAGATTTCTTTCAGCTGATGAAATTAAAAAGACAGCAGTGTGTGTGTGGTGTGCCTTCCAGCAACGCGATTTGCCTGCGAGTTCACGATACGGGTTGAGAGGGGAGTTCCTTTGGGGGGGATTAAATAGCTCCCTCTCTTCCTTCCCTCCTCCCCTGCCCTCCATACTTGCAGAACATAAACAGCTTGCAGGGCTGTACAGTACTTGTACAACATGTTTGCCACAGTGCTGCTCACAGGTAACAATAAGCCAAGGTCAGAGGTTAAGAGGGATTGTGGAGCGCGAATTCTTGTGTGTTCCTCTGGCAAACATTGTGCACAGGAAACAGTGCCGATAGGATCACTGGGAGAAAGAAAGTGTGAGAGACAGGGAGAGCGAGTTGGCTCGGTAGAGAGGGGGTATTAGAAAGAAAAAAATGAGGGTCAGTTTCACTAAGACATGTCATACTGGTCTATATGGCGAGGACAGTCTTAGGTGGGTCTGCAAGGTTAGGACGGACAGAGGTTGGTTAATAGGTTATAATAGCCTTAGCCAAGTATATAAGGTTTGGACTATCTTAAATGTGTCTATAAGATGAGGACAGTCAAAGATGGATAAATAAGGTTAGGGCGGTCTAGAGGGGGTTTATACGTAGGACACGTATTGGTAGGTCTTAAGGCTAGGACAGTCTTTGTTGGGTCTATACAGTTAGGAGAGTCTTTAGTTGGTATAGATGTAAGAGCAGTCTTAGAGATATCTATAAGGTTAGGATAGTCCTAGACATATTTATAAGGTTAGGACAGTCTTTAGTTGGTATAGAGGTTAGGAAAGTCTTTGACGTATCTATAAGGTTAGGACAGTCAGATATATCTATAAGGTTAAGACAGTCAGATATACCTATAAGGTTAGGACAGTCAGATATCTCTATCAGGTTAGGATAGTCTAAAACTTATCTATGAGGTTAGGACATTCTTGGATGGGTCTATAGGGTGAGGACTGTTGAAGATTGGTTTATAGGTTAGGACAGCCTAGGTTTTGGACAGTCTTGTGTTGATTTATAGGTTAGGATAGTCTTAGATTGATTTATAGGTTTAGGCAGTCTTAGTTTGGTAGGGCAGCCTTATTTTGGTTTATAGGGCCTATAGGATTAGGACAGACTTAGACGGGCCTGTAAGACTAGGACAGTCTTAGTCTTACAGGCCCGATAGTTAGGTTCATAGGTTAAGACAACTGTACAAAACATAAGACTGACATTAATCTTAAAAGGTTAAGATTGTTGCAATTGCACTTGCTTACACACACAGACTGTGCTTTAAAAAAATGACAGCATCTGTTTATCCAAGCTGCTTAAAAGGACCCATGTTTTGATTCCTGTTCATATAAAGAACAAAATCAATTCATAAGATGATGATATGCTTATTCGTGGATTCAAAATCCTAAACTAACTTGAAACAATAGCTGAAAAATATATGTAAATGGTTAAAAAGTAAATTTGCCTCAAAAATTGTATCTGCATAAATTAGCAGAAAATGAAAAAATTATAGTTTATTACTGTACTTGTGTAAATGGACTTAGTTGCATTCCATCACTGCTTAAATGTCTTTTATCACCAACAAAAAGGGAGTTGTTGGAGATTTTCAGAAATTAATTGAAATCTATTTGCATTTTTGTACAATTTTCTCCTAATTCTTTAAGGATTTCCATTTTCCTAGATTTACCAAACAACAAATTTCCCCTCAGATTCTCAAAATGTACACAGTTTGGAGCAACTGAAGAACTTGCATGTCCGTCTGAACTCTGACGGCTGGTTAGGTATAAGCTATGATTTAAAGTCTATCTTTGTAAAACCAGATTTCCACATCTGTCAGGCTCTTTGAATGGGAAAGAGATTATCCATTTAATCTCTTAATCATACACACTGCACACATTGTTGATGCTGCACCTTAAACCTCTGTCCTGATCGGATCTATCTCAGCCACCTTTTGTGATGATTCTCTCTAACCCACCGACTAATTCAGGTTAGCGCTGGCACTGTTACACAGGTTCCTCTCCGGCTGTCAGTGTATTAAACCCTTGGTGCCCTGTTAAAATGAAATCCAGACCAGCGGTGCATAAAATGGAATGTGAAAATATGTAGATTTTAAAACACAGCTTTTTAAAATCCCTCATTCCCACAAATGCATCCACAATGAGGACAGTTGTTTCATAACATGAATGAGGTTACTGTACATTTTTGCGCAGTATATGTTCCCCCAAAAGTAGGAATTAATAATGAAGATGCTTTTTGGCCTGAAATTGCTATTCAAACAATTATGTACTTAGTTTCTTCCAACAAATGCATTCCACATTATTGTTTTGCCTCATAGCAAAGCACCCAAAAGACTAAAACCTTTCATTCCAGCAAAGGCCGCTATTGGTCACCGTCAATAAAAGCATAAAAGCATTTATTTCCCACGTTTGTCAAATTAACAGCATACTCCATCTCCCATAGGACTTGTAAGGTTCATTAACCTTTCTGTGAAGTGGGACAGGTTTCCAGCAGTTACCATAACCTCTGCCTCGCTCCTGCCTCAATTATAATAGAAGAATTAAACATCCAGCGATTCAAAACAGTAATGCTGCCTCTTAAATCCCTTTGTACCAGCTCTCAGTTGTTAATGACTAAAGACACTGAATGAACTATAGAGTTATCAACAGATAGAACAGTGGACGGAAACAAATCAAATGGCTACTCCTAACAGCAGGATTTATGGACTGTACGTGCACTGTTTTTGTCTAATGGGCAGAATTTACTGTTTCTAAAACTATTATTTTGTCTTTTAACTCATACTGGGTCTCTATAATTAACACAACGTTGGATTAATAAAACTCAAACTATTGCTATTTATTGGGGAAATTTGTTAAATCAATGTGGAAACAGTTGTTTTAATTTATTGCTGTAAATTTCAGGATATTTCACTGAAATGTTCCGATCTTGCTGCTTGCTACATCACCAACCTCCCAAAGTCAAAACAAGAAAACTAACTGACCTTGGACTAATTAGCTGGTCAATTACACGCCTGTTGATCGCTTTTAATTTCTTCATAATTAGATTAATTGTGTGGGCAAAGAGTTCGTTGTCTTGTCCACCTACTCCTACTCCTCCTTCATCCTCCTCCTCTCGCTCTCACCTCTTCTCCTCCTCCTCACCCATGCCCGGGCCCACAAGGTTTCGATACTCAATTTATTTTGTGTCAGCGTTCACACCTCAAAAACTATTTTAATTCCGGGCCTTTGACTGTTTAATCAGCTTAATCTCGCTCTTTCTCTCCCGCCCCCTTACATCTCCCCCGTCCCTTCATGTGTTAATCAAAATCCAGGCACATGCCCGGATATATTTGTGGGCACGCAGCTCGATTATCATCCATCCATTTACTATCTCCATGGAGGCCTCATGTTTGTGTGTGTGTCTTCTGATGCTACTTGTAGGCAAGCTCTGGCTGGGATTTTCCAGTGCCACCCCCGGCAGTGGGAAGCCCTGTATGGGGACATGTCAGCGCCTTGTTTGCTCGTGCTGATGAAGCTGGGGGTGGGGCGAGTGGGCAGCCTTGTTCAGGTTCCAGGATTCCCTTCAAATGAGTCAGCCAGCCCCCACTCAAACAGACTGTTACCTTGGGAACTCAGGCTAGGGCTTCCCTCAACAGTACTTAAGTAGAGACTCATCAGCACCCATACTCTCTCACACACACACACACACACAGGAGCTGTAAGGGAAGCAGCACTCAGGTTGGTTGAAATTATCTTGTTAACACGCTCTCACTTTGGCCTGTGCTCTGCCCTGTTAGGCCCAATCTGCTCCGTAAGGATGACCGACCCGGCACGGCCACTTTGTCATTTGTAATGTATGCAAATTAGACTTAATAGATGGATGTGATAATGAGTTTTTGGTGGCTAGTTTCTTAAGTGATTTGAGTAATAGTGTGCTTTCTTGCTAATGAGCCTGACAGAGGGAGTGTAGGTTCGGTGCATCACAGCGTGTTGGGTAAAGTCAGTGATGGCTGGAGTTCACTTAATAACTGGACTGTTTGTGTTTCCAACTCTTCATTTGGACCGCTTCATTACCAAAGCCAAATGAGTTTCTTTACTAAAGCCATTAGTCCAGCAGGCTATTGTTAAGTGGGTTAATTTGTTGATGCACTGAAGCGGATCAAGGGTGACTCCCCCGCTGGCTTTCACGCTGTCTGACTGCGCCAATCCAACCCGCTCAGCTGATCACCACCAACCATTCACCCCAGACCTGAACCCATTAGGTTTTTACACAACGCATGCTCAAATACCATTAAGACTTGAGTGAAAACTGATTATCAGGCTGCTGATGATTTTATTACTTATTTATTTATATTTGATTGAAAAGTGAAACGCACCTAACACAGTGTTATTTATTGTATGTAGTAATCATTGTGATTTATTGGTATTCTTATATTTTTTGTTTTATGATGAGGTTGGATGGTGTATTTTGCAAAACCGAAAAAAAAAAAAATCTTCCATATGCTTTTAGTGCCATACATACCAGCAACCACGGACATATATCAGCTGCTCAACTGTAAGTCAAGCTTGCTCGTTGTAAGATAAAGGCTGGCTGTTCTCCAAAGTCACACAGCATTGAGTTGTGCCGAATGGTCGGCACTGTTCAGACCTGATGCTAATATTTGTCTCGTGTGATCCGATCTCAAGTGGACAGCTCTCAGCACAGGTATGAACACACCCAAGATGCATTGACGATACACTTCTTATCCAATCAGAGCACATTCTTTTAGCTGTGTGAACGCAATGCATTCTGGGCCACAATGAAAGGCTGCCTTCTCAGCTACAGCCTCTGACCTGCTACAGTTTCATAATTAACCAAAAAATATGTTCACACTTCTCAGCGTTTCTCATACGGTGTTAGGGTGTTGATGTGCTGTAAACAAAATCACATGATCTCGGCAGCAGAGTTAATACGTCACTTCCTGCCTCTGCCTGCTGCACCCAGCTGCACCACCCCTCACCTGATAATGTAGAGGATTTGTTGCTGTTGTGAAAATGTCTGTGCAGGGAACCTCCCGCTGCGTTGTGTATGTCTGAAAACGGCTACACATGCACAGAGACCTGTCTGTCATAGTCAGACTGGTTAAAAACAACATGATTTGGTCTATGCAAACAGAAATGATATTAGCAATTTTTTGCATATAGGCCAGGGAATTGAGATTTGATCACATGTGGTTGTGCCAGGTGTGAACCGATGTACCTGGAGCTGTCCACTTGTAATGAGATCACCTGAGATGGATGTTGAGACCTGATTTGGGCCTCTGGGTGGCACCTTGAACTATCTGAGAGGCAAAAGTTAGCTTGATCCCAGCTAACTGTGACATATAGGCTAATGATGAGCATTTAAGGAGCAGCAGAGAGGTTTCAGTGGAGGAATGTGGTGCACCTGTGTTTGCAGTTAAAACGATGGAGCCATTTTTCAGAAAAGCACAAAGGAGGTCTACGATGTCTGTGACACTGCAGGTTGTCTCCACAGAGAGACGTGGCCAGGTCACCAGTTCAGCTCACTTTCACATTGCCCAGGTGACCTTTGTGGACCAAGATAACTAGGTTGCACGCTTGTCTGCAGCTGTATGCAGTCTTTACACATCATAACAGCTCATGTCAAACCTGCCAGAAGTTGACAAGTTCTTCTAAGATCTTTGAAGGTCAACTAGAAAAGTTGGGAAACCACAGGGACCTGCTCCAGCTGGGAGTGTAGGAGAGACACTGAATTTGGAAGGAGCCTCGCAGACCAGTAATGAATCCTTAGTGGCCTGTGGCCTGCGCATGATGTGGCAGCAAGAGCTGAAAAGTGTGGCTCTTCCATTCAATGTCTGACCACCAAATCCACTTGCTTAATTATGCTTGCTTACCTCCAGCGTAGGGGCGGATGCAGGGGTGGGACATGGGGGGCAGCTGAAATATGATTGGCCTCTGAAGTGCCCCTGTCCTGTCAGCAATCCTTTTTTTTTTAATGAACTGATCCCTTACTCACAATACTTACAATAAATATGACAATTTGTTAAGGATTTTTTTGTGCCTGAACAAGGAACAATTTTCAAAATAGATTCACTGATGCATGGCTGTGCTCAAAGCTACAGCAAACACGGAGTAACTTAAATGTGCACCTTACTGAATCAGGAATTGTGCATGGATGTTGGACATATAATTGGCCCCTCTGCGTAAATTGTGGTGCCTGATTTAGAAAAATACTATTTCCACCACTGCTCCAGAGTCTGTTGAAGGTTAGCAGAGACTATGTCCTTCAGTTTTAGGAGGGTGGCACAGGTATGGTACAATGGAGTGTGCAGCTCAGGCAGCAATTTTGTGTCTGAACCTGAACCGAGCAAAGTGTTTTCCCTGATTAGTGGCACATGCCGTGTAAAAAGTATATAGTCCATCCAATATGACTTAATCCAATCAGGTTTGTCAGATAAAGTCAAAAGTGAGGTGATCTTGCTGGTTTCTTTTCACTTATTGGACATGAGACTCTTGTCACCACTGATGATTTTAAGTGTCAAATTAATCCCTGTAACAGAAGAGAAATTCAATGTTTTCCCTTCATCAACATAACTTGAGTCTCCCAGTCTCCAAGTAGCATGTTTATCTCCTCCAAAGAATAACAGTGTTTAACCTGTAAACCGTGAGGTTCCTCGTGAGACACAGACTTTTAATTCACAATAACCCTGCAAATGAATGGGCTGATTACTGAGGCGAAGATGAGCAGGCAGTCATAAGCACTTGGCTTGAGTGGAATAGGCGAGGGGGGGAGGGGTGGCTGTGGCGGTACAAGTCCATCCTCAGAAATAGAGCTGTGAACACCATCTGTCATGCTCTCTCTCCCCGTCTGTTAGCCTGACTGCAAGTAAAAGGGAGAATGATGCTCACAGAACTGCATTATAAGGACGTGGGTGCTGATTGTCGTAGGTGTGGGTTTACAGGGTGTGCAAGGAGGGGGAGGAAAGCGGTGGATACACAAGTAGGTGCATGAGTAACTCTTGCTGACAAAGGGAAGCACGCACCCACACAGAGAAGTAGAAGGGTTGCTGGGCAAGTGGGTATTCCTGGTGAAACCGCACCCCTGCACCCACCCACCACCTCCTCACACACTCCTACCTATTGGGTCTTGTCAGAGGATTCCTAGCGGAAGTTATGTAGACACGTTACACAAACACATGGCTCATCTTCTCCTCTCAGGCCTGGAGACATTAACAATTCAGAGATACTATTAGGATACATTTTTAAACATTGATTAACAGGTGATTTCTTCAGTTGTTTTTGTTTGCCACAGGAGGCGTATCAGTGTCCCATCAATTATCCTTTTATACAATTTCAGGATGGTAATAACGCTGCTATCAACTCTGAACTAATTCTGATTCATTATGTGTAGTGTGGTGAAAAAGCTGCTCGGGAGCAGCCTTGGTTGTGCTTTGCTCAGAACAGAGACAGAATATCAGTGGTTGGAGTGTCAGGCTATTGCGTGACCCACAGAAAAAGCTCTGCTGCGTAGCTTTTTTTCCCAGATTTCAGAATTATTCATTGCTCATAACGTGTAGGTTGTTTGGGATCCTTTCTGCTTTTTTGTCTGAGTCAGAGTGTGAGAGAGTCAGTAAAACATGCAGGCAAGCTGGACTACGCTGAACAGAAGAGGCAGGATGAAGTGTTGTAACACCACAGCTGGACTTAGATAAGTTAGATCTGCTATCTGAAGGCTGAGTAGCTCCCACATTCAAACAGTTTACACAACCTGAAGAGATCTGCTGTGGAAATTCATAAACAAGCGATGGATGATATATTTCATCAGCAGATCGTGTGGTCATTTTTGTACTTGGGACCCTAATGCTGTTTTCCATTACTGCCCCCCACAGGCAGATCAGAGGTCCTGGTTGGCCATACAACAGGTTATAGGCTCTTTGTCATTTTCATGGGTCATTTAAGACATGTTTCTTGTTGTGGTGTCATCAACTCCGGTCCCCTAACCCTACTCACTACACCCTCTCCCTCTCCTGTCCACTGGTTCTTATTCAACACCTTTATGCTTCAGAGTTTTTTTATTCTTCTGTGCTAAATATGTAAAATAGTAAACGGCCGTGTTGACACGTTCAGTGTTTATATCTCTGTCAGTTTGTGCTTCTCCCACACTGTGTGATTCACTGTCACAGCTACAAGAAATAGGGTATTCCCCTAGTATGAGAATGCAAAGTGTACTCACATTTCATTTGACTAAATATCTCTTCCATAACATCCAGGTAATTTATTTAATGCTATGTTTATTAAATGTTTATTTATGGTATCTATACATGAAATTATTTCCATACTTCTCCAAGCACTGACTGATGATGACAAAATGTCCATGTTGTCATCCTGGAAAAACAGTTGAGATTTGTCAGGGTTTATGCTTTGGTGGGAGGTATCAACTATAATAGATGCCGTCTGCACTCACAGTAAATTATAAAACATTTATTCAAATGATTCCTTTGCACAAGGGTCAGTGTCGTCACTAAGTGTAGTACTGATGTTACTGCAAAAGTGTTTTAAACTTAAGTGTTCTCTGTCTTTTTAATTGCAGAACATTCTTATGTGACCCTGGTAATATCATTTCCTTCAATATGAACCAATACAATTTTTAAAATGTTTGTAGTTTTCATAGTCAGTTCCATACCCGTCACATTAGAAGATTAAATTACAAATATCTTTCTCAGCTCTTGAAAATATGTCTTTTGCAGAAGGCTTCAATGCACAAGTAGTAGAAGGTGGTATTGTTTACAATGAATGATTGAACATATAACACATTACATGATGTGTGATATTCATGGATATATATTTAAAAGGTAAATATCTACACCGAAACATTGATACGGTGTTCCTGTAACTGCTGAGATAATGAGGCCATTTCTAGTCTTTTTCAACTTTCAGCTGTTGAAATGGAATAACTTGAAAATGTCCAACTGTTGAAACACTGACACAGTGGCTGTGAGTACTCTGTTGGTCTGTCTAGTAAATATTCTGGTTTTGATATTTGAATTAATGTCTTACAGAAACAAATAGCGCGGACGGCTCTATACATCACTTGTTTTTTTCTGATTGAATTAGCTGCATGCTTCAAATTTGGATTATGAGTAAACATAGTGTGCACAACAGAAGACCAAACCACAGGTTTCTCTGACATCTGTGTAATGTAATATTGCTTTGATCTTTAGGTTGATGTCAGCACCGAGAGTCCAAAAGTATATCTGCTTATAGATGAGGTATATATAGAAACTGTTCAGAGACATAGTGCAGAATTGTACATCGTACTGGAGAATAGAGAAAGTAACAAAGAATCAACACACTTGCAAAACATCAGGTTTTTCTTCTAAAGCCTTCATTACATTGTCCTTAAACAATAATGTATGATTATATATCAGTTACCTGTTATTAATAAATATAATTGTATTTATCCATCAGGTTTCATTGACTTTAGTTGTGTCTGCGGTCAACAGACATTTTATTCATATTTTATAGTTATACTTGCTTAAAGCCAGATGTAGTAAATAAACTAAGCAAGGTTTTTGCCAAACATCAACCTTATAGATTTGCTATGTAGAAATGTCAGTGTTCAAAATTGAATTAATGTAATTAACTGTATTTAAAATTACCAGTGTTTGTTTATCGGCTCATCGGTGTGAGCCTTATAAATGTATTACAACTCTAATTTCATGGATGGTTAACAAGGAAATCGTTCAACTGGGCTGAGAGACATTACATGAAGTTAATCAGGTGAAACTGATGAATTTATCCCTGACAAATTATGTTTTACTTTCACTACATGCCATTGTTGCCTTTTGTTTTTGTTTTTTAAATTAACATGAGTTAGAAAACTTGTTTTTTTATTAAATACACATGTGAAAACCATCACGTTCAGCTGAACCTTTCTTTACAAACACAATTAAGTGAGCGAGCGACTGTCAATCATTTAGTAGTCAGAACTTTACCTGCTCTGTGCCCCACCCCCACATCAGCGTCCCTGAGGGAGGACGCCCACCATGTGAGAATGTCCTGTAGATTAGTGTGAGCAGGTCCGTCACTCCCCAGTGAGCATCAGTAACCTCGACACTGTCCTGCCCTGTCACAACGACTGTGACACCAGCTCTGCTCTGCATGCACAGATAAACCACCACAACTACAAAAGAATGTGATTTCTTAGATTAATAAATGTGATTCTACTGTATGAGAACTCTGCACATGATTTACTTGTCTTTTATTGTTTGGCTGAATTTTAATATTGCATTCACTTATTGTTGTTTTTACTCTGTGCATTGTAATGAAATTAAAAGGGCACAGGGCGCCGTGGAGAATGAGCGAGAGCCGAGCATTAAGATGTGGTAAAATGTTGCACGCTCAAATGTTGACTACCTGTTGCTATGGCAATGGGTTTGGATCCTGCATGCTGCAGGACTCTCGCTATTTCTAAATAAAGCTTTTTTTCTCACTCATCAGTGGCTGAAGATACAGTTGAAACTAATCCTCTGAATCGTATCAGTCTGAGTAAACACTGCTGCTGTGCTTTCTAATACTTTGATTGTTAAACCTCCCAAACAGCAGTTACATGATTCAAGATAAGATCCTGCACAATAGGGGCCACGCATGCTCTACTAGTGCTGCTTTTTTATAAATCATAAAACTGATATTAATAAATGCAATGTAACATCAACATTGCATCTCAGTAATTCTGGCATAAAATTACAGACACACTACTTGCTTATAAACACATTGGCACTATGTACAGCACCAAATTCATCTCCCTCTACAAAATACCATTGTTGCATTTTGTACAGGACAAATACAGTTTAAAACCAGTATGTTATTTATTTGTCACTAAACAAAAGTGAGATCTCTGCTTAAGACTTCAAGGAGATGAGAGAGACACTCCTTGTCCTGCTCGTCCTTTGTCTTTGTATGCTGTCCAGTAACACAGTACCTCTGTCCTCCTGTGGGGGGCGCCTGTGTGTGCAGAAAAGAGAATAGGAGTAGGTGCTGGGACCAGATATTTGATGCCTGCGATGGGGACTTCCATTCTTACCTCAAGTGGGTTTTGGGCTATTTCACAGACACAGATATTCAGTCATTTTCCTCCCACTCGAGGACGCAGCCGTCTTGTAGAGAGCAGCCGAGTCTGTTAAACAAACACTTGTGTTTGAACAACTTGCACAGTGAAGTCCTTGACTCTGTGCTTCCTGGGGATGAAGGAGTTAAATCTGACAAATATACATTTGAAAATACATGAAAAATATCTGCTTTTCTGTTTCTAGGCGACGGATTAATAATATGGGAAGTTGCTACCTGGAAATTCACTCTGTGGATAATTCCCAAACAATATATTCTAATTGTCTTATGTTTAACGTTAACATATTTTAATCATTTTTGATGGACTTCTGTAGTGGAGCTTGGAGCTTAATGTAATCTTAATATAATGTTTTTTTTAGATAAAATTAAAAAAATATTATATACCTCAAGGTGTATTGAATCTATTTGCTGAAATCTCATGCTGTAACAATATGTGTCTGCTTAGTGAGAATTGAGCAGGTTAGATTGAAAGAAAATTAGCTCCCAGTAAAATTGGCTTGAAGAGTAATCTGCCTCTCGATCCTGTCTCTGGTTACAGTGGGTGGGTGTGCTGTAGGAAGAACTGTGACGGCCCACCGTGCTGTCTTTTTACCAAACTATTGGGTCTTTATGGTCCTTTTTAATCAATTGTGAGGTTTGGCGGAGAAGTGAACTCACTAACTGTCCCTTAAATCTCCCAAACACTTAACAGGGGGATGCTCTCCAGAGTGGACAGACACATGGAACCACCCTCACTGGTGACTATGGTTTTCAATGGACCATTCATTTTATAACCTTACTTAGTTTATTTCACTACAGTAGCAGCTACCATCTTGAGGTATTGATTAAAGAAGATTATCTAAAAATAATAATCTGGATGTTTGATGGTGTTTTGAGTCATACATTTGTAGAAACCTTTTTACAATGGAAATAATTTTAACATCAAAGAATTAACCCATGACTTTATATTTGTGTTAATCATATCTAATGCTTGGTGGTATCAGTCACCAGTCACAGCTCTACTCATTCAGTGTTTCCTTTGCAGACTATCATCCACCGATCCCGCCTCAGAAGTCTGGTTTTCATCGTTACCAGTTCATGTTGTTTGAGCAGCCTCCAGAAGCATCAGTGTCACTCACCCCACAGGAAAACTCGTCCCGCGGTAACCACACGACTCCTCGAGTTCAGACCACTTTTGTCATATACCTGCACTGATCAACACAACAGCAGCCAGTAGTTAGGTGTTGAATCAGCATAGAGGTATTGAAACTGTAGACCTGAAAATGTCCTCTCAAATTAACCACGTTATTGTTTTTTGTGGTTTTGTGTTTTTTGAACCTTCAGAGATTCTGTTGCAGGTATTTTTTCTAAGCGTTAGATAGATGATTATTTCACTTCCTCACATACACAAAGTTTTGACATTTTACAACATTAGACTGGTGTCGTTATTGCCTCATTTGTTAGAGTGGACTTATTTAGAATGAAATTTTACCATGTCAGATTTAAAAAAATTCATTGCTGATTCAAAGGAAGCTCAGATTATTTGTGATTTTAAATATTATTATATAATGTCCCATGACACTGCAGCCAGACACAATCTAACCATGTTTAAGTCCATGTGGTTCGAGGCTGTATTTGTCCAGACAAATGTCATTATGCGCAATTCCCAAACAATTATCAGCATTTCATCTGAGCATAGTGGGGTTGCTTTAGGAAGATCATTTTCTCAAAGTGCTTGAACTTGACAAGGGAAATGTTAATGAGGTTAGTGAGTAAGTGCCTGTAGGGTCAAGATGAGTATCTCCCACGCATACCTGCACGAGTGTGCCTAACCACATGTTGTTAAACTCTGCCTTAAATTCTTATCCACCGTGATGATAGACGTGCAGTCACTTATAATATCACCCGATCATTTTCTTAGTTTGCCTCTCTGTTAGTTTGTCTCGCAGAAAGCAGGTATTGTTCTGTTTATACTTCAGGATTTCTGACTTTTCCTCCCCCCCTGAAGAAAGGTATCGAGAAGGTGGGCAACTGCATTTGGATGCACAGTGCAGCACCTCGCAGGAGGCGTGCCCGTCTGTCTGTTCTTGTCGGGCCACAACCTGTGATTTGAGCGGAGACCGCTGCGTTTTGAGACTTCATGAGCTGCGGCCGCGAACGTGTGGAGCTGCCAGTCTCTGCTGTTTGAAGTTTTTGACAGCTATGTCAGCAAACAATCCACACACATTAGGCTCAAGTCTGTTTGATGTTGAAACGTCTGGGAAAAAAAGGACATTTCCTTATCTGAACTCCTATTTGGGGAAGATGAGATGAAGACTTATCACATTGTTTGGGTATTCTCTGTGTCAGAGCTGGTTAAGATGAAGAAATAACAGCATGAATAACAACCTGCTATTTTGAATATTTTAATATAGTTTTTGCACCAAATAAAATGGTGCATACTAATTCCCTGCTGCAGCTCAAATACAAACATTTCCTCCACATTATGAAGCAGTTGATCTGTGTGGATCCACCCATCCTTAATCTGCTGGGTGACTTTCACTACCGCTGTAGCGCTTCCTCTCTCCTGCAAACTGTTCTCTGCATTCAAGGGAAATGAAATTTAAGAAATTCCCTCTTGAAAATCAGATGCTTCATTCGATGGGTCAATTCAGGAGAGAATAACCGGCCTTGTAATGGAAACGCTGGGTGACATATTAAGGATGAGAGCCTAGTTGTGGTTTGGAACAGTATTTGATTTTACAGTCATCACATGGCTTTGGCTGAGATCTCCGGTGTACCTGTTGTATCATCGCCGGTCTCAACTAGGCTGCGAGCGTGTTATTCCTGCACAGGCACAAGAGGAACAGGGGGAATCCCATGTCTCCCCACCTCCTCCGTTAAGTATGTTCACTTATTAGCGTCTGTCCTCCCTCCATGTGGTATGACACAGAGAGCATTTCTCATAGCCCATGACATTAATTGATGTGATTTGCGAAGGGAGAGCATTTAGTCGTGGGTGGGAGACTCCTAATGATCGTTTTCCACTTCCAGTAGTGCAGCCATTGACTCAATTTCAGCGCAGATTTGTCGTCTTTTTTCTTTTCATCTCTGGCCGTCACCTAAGCGATGAACAATGAGAGGTGGGTCGGGGCTGCGGTGTCTCCGGTGTTAAGGTTATGAATGTGGGTCAGTGAACTGATGGCGACAGCTGGTTTGTTTCATAGGGAACTACAGGGGGGCTGCGCTCTTGGCGTCGGGCACAGGGGCGTGATCGTAGGGAATCCCCCATTGCTCTGGCTCAGGAAGGGTGTCCCTGAATGGAGGCTGTCCCTGTGCCAGGGTGGGGGGCAAGCGTGGGCACACAGGCCCTCGTGATACTTGTCAGCCACTTGGCAAGCCCTCAGTATGTCCTGCTACTGTTGAGTGCCGCCGAGTCAGTTTGTCAAGGGAAACAGTGTTACAATGCCGGGGAGGGACACACTAAGGCCTTGAGAGAGGCCATCTCGTGTTGTTGCAGCCTACACAGTCGTTTGCACATACGCCGCTCACATATCCAGCCCTCTGTCCCCTGACTTGGACCTCGACAGATACAGGCTGAGCCCAAACAAAAATGTGATGAAAACAAGAAAAACTCCATCAAAACATATTGGCTAAAAATTTTAGAGTAGAAAATGAAAAAAGGATCCAAATCGTCATTCTTGCTCATTTTTTCTCCTGATAAATTACGGGGGAGAGGATGTGTGTGAGGATCACATTTTTGTGAGTGAATGGATCACAGCGGAGTTAGCTTCTGGATGGTGCACGTTGCTCATCTTGCCTCCTCGAGCCCCTACTGCCAGCTCAGCACACTCCACAGTAATTGAAGTCATTTGCAATGTTGCAGTGTGGTAATGGGCAGATCCATGTCTACCACCCACCCACAGCCTCTACCATTAATCAGAGCTGCGTGGAGTCAAGAGAGCCAGGATTTGGTTGCTACAGCAGGCCTGAGTTTCAGCCAGGAGTCGGCTGCCTTTAAGGAACACTTTGACGTGATTGATTTTAGCTGGCTCTGTTTTTTCCTCGCTCTCTTCAACAGACACTTGTCAGGTCGAGAGTAAAAGTTCTGGGATTTATGTTTAACTTCACAGACTCAGGGTCATAGTGTTTTTTTTTTTAATAATCAGTCTTCAAAGTCAAAACAACAATGAATGTATTGGTTAGAAAATAATCAATTAATCATTTACATTAGTTTTTAATAGCAAAGATAAAATATTTCTTCTCTGTTATGCTGTTTTTCTTTGTCTTTCCGTTTTGCACTGTTCGAAGTAGGAAAGAATAATTATGAAGGACATTTTCTAAAAAAATTTCACTGAATCATTAATTGATGAATCAATTAGAGGAATATTTGGTTGACAGAAAACTAACCTGCAACAATTCTGACAACAGGTTAATTGTTCAGGTCATTTCTGTATAATGCCAATTCTCTGTTTTCCCAAAAAGTTGTTGCTTTTCTTTCACAGACAGTTAAATACAAATATTTGACTAATTAATCAATTAATAAAGAATAGGCACAGTAATTAATTAAAATCGTAATAGTCTTTTACAAACAGCCCTTATTTAATGTGTACCCTGTAATTGAACAAGTATTCCAATGGAAGTGAAGGTCAAACATGAAAACATTTACTCTGAAATGACAGATGAAGACTACTAACTAAATATTATTCAACACATCTCTTTAACAGCAGGGCGACAGCATTTGTTAACAACGTAGGCTGCTAAACTGACAGCAGGCTATGAGCTGTGACATCGGCAGCCAAACGACTCAGGTCCCTCCACAGCACAGCATCTGAGGCATCTCTGAGGCTCTGTTCTGTGGCTGACCCCTGACGCCCGCTAACAGTTTTCCCCTCTCATGAAATTAGACGCTGCATTAGCTTTAATATGAATCTTATGCAAAGAGACTCAGCGAGGCTCCTAACCTGATACGGCTCCTGTTACTCTGCTGCAAAATGAACAGGATGACTTGGTTTTGAGCGTTTCTGAGACACTATAAAAGGTTTAACAGGGACACCGCCCACACCACTAAATGTAGCAGCTCTGTTTCACCTCACAGCAGTCCTGATCTTCTTGCCATACCCAGATAGAGAAGCAAGGTGGAAACAAAAGGGGAGGCAGGAAGACTTTAACATCGCCCTCAGGTCCCACACTATCTGTCCTTTCCATGAGCAGGCAGATGGGAGAGGCGGAAACGCGTCGCTGCGCTACAAACACACACCAGCCTATTTTAAGGTCACTTGTAAGTCTAGGCATTTGCAGGGTCCCAGTCAGTGTGATGGCACCAGATATTGGGAATTTGCCTCTTTTTGGATGGTGCCCAACGGTTGCACGGCTTTAGACAGGATTATGTGCGTAAAGTCTTACAAGCATCGCCTGGTGTTGACTCTTCACATGATCGTTATTGTACAATAAAATGATCCTCAGTGTGATATTTTTTGGCCTGACACTATAATAAGGTAGGTTTTTTGCATGAACAGGGGAATAGGAAGTCTGAGGATTTAAATGAGTGTCAAATATATGAACTATATCCCAGTGTAAAGTTTGTTGTCCACCAGCTGCCTCACCCCTCAGCTTCCTATAAAACGCTGCCTCTGAGGGGTGACCTTTTTCTGGACATGCAGTGAATTCTGGGATACTGCAGAGGCGGTGCATTATGTTCCTCTAAAGCACAGGCCAGAGGGGCCACGGGGCCATGCCCTGTCCTGCAGACAGGTCACTTGACTTCATTGCCCTCACTCGATTATTGGAGCCCTCTCTGCGAGCAATCCTCATTCACAGAGAGGACGAGGGGAGGCCCAGGTACTCATCTGCTCATCTCCCAGTTATTATTCATCCTCTTTCCCAGCTGAGCTCCAAACCATGACCTGACCTCGTGGCAAACCCAGACACACAGAGGTGTCACTCTCACAAGCCAAACATGTAGGGAGGATCTGAAGGAGCCCAAAAATAGTTGAGTAATAATTTTGGCTGTGCTTATAACTTTCCCAATTTGAACATTTACAAATAAATACTCCACTCTCAGGTTTGATAGTATTTGGATGCAATAATATATTCTATAAAAAGCCTGAAATATCGCAGCCTTGAATGAGTCATTTTGACTGAAACGCAAATTAAACCTTCTGATTTGTTTCAGCACTGATAGTAGGTGAGTGCACTTGATGGTAAAGTGCATTTCTTCCCCCAGAACTCCTCCGATATGCAGGAGGATTTAAAGTGTGGCTGCATGATGGTGAAAACAGAGACGGTGTATAGGCCTGTGAAGCAGCTGCAGCAAGAGGTCGGCAGCAGTAATGTTTCTATCCAGGAGCAGACTCGACCCCGTGTCTGTGAGACCGCTCTCTCTCTACAGATGTGGACCATTTCAATTGTTGGCTTTCCTTTCAAAAGATTAACTTTCCTACGCTATTCTTGAGCAGCTGTTAATGTAATTACTTCACATGCGGAAATACCAGAACGTCAGTGATTCCCTGGATTACGGAGCAAGGCATTGTCTTATGAACACATGAAACATGTGAGGCTGCGCACAGACGGAGACTAGTTCCGTATAATCTGTTGAAGATTGCGAGCTTAAAGCACGCATGATTTTGTTGCCTTGGAATGATAATTGTGAATTTTTCTTTTTTTTGTAAAGGGAGGGGAAACTGCAGGGAATCATGGGTTGTCAAAATCTAAGAAGTGATATTGTCATACCAGCCGGATGGCCGTCTGGTGTTTGTTTAAAAGGGGAGGAAAGAAAAAAAAACAGTCCAGGCGATTGAATCATATCTTCTTGCCAATACGTCCTTGTGTTCCCACCTCCATCATTACAGCAACATGTTTTATTTTCAGCAGTGCTGTTCTCAGTGACTCACATCCCAGAGCCATGTGCTGCTCAGTTAGGCCTCAGATCCCTGAAACATGGGCCGAGCGGTCATGAGAAATGCCCTCGAAGCCTGCGCGTAGACTGTGCTAAATGTATGAAGAATATCGTCAGGATGAAAACATGTTTTCTAGTGCTTCAAAATCTGCAAAGCAATCTCATACTGAAATTTTAATAAAATGTCTCCTCTGTAAGTATACTAATATCTGTGTCATTCTGCTCCCACAGGTAAATGGGATCTCCAGGCCTTCGTCACAAGGTTTAATCTGGGAGAGCCTGTGGCCGCTCTGCAGTTTCTCACCCAAAACTGCAAAGACTGACACCTGGAAGAGGAATCTGCCAGTACAATGATATAAAATAATGCTACCCCACTTTCCCTGAATTTAACAGCATTAGTTCTTCAAGCTTGCAACAGGTCAGCCCTCTCTGCCTCTTATCTTATCGCTGCGTTAGTAAG
Organism: Hippoglossus hippoglossus; assembly: GCF_009819705.1. Taxonomy (NCBI): domain Eukaryota; kingdom Metazoa; phylum Chordata; class Actinopteri; order Pleuronectiformes; family Pleuronectidae; genus Hippoglossus; species Hippoglossus hippoglossus. Next base: position 14,489,937 of record NC_047159.1, on the reverse strand, counting down.
AGATTTCCTCTTTGTGTTGCACCAGCTGCTGTGTTTTGATGTTGCCCCTGTATCTCTCCTCCTGTGGTCCTGAGCGAGGGGTTGGGGAAATAGATTTTGACCTCATTGTGGGGATTTCTTATTAGTTTCCAAACACCGTCAACGAGAGGAGGAACACGGCCTGATATCACAATTCATTGTGGAAAGAGTTGATTCTAATTCAGGGGCGGAAACACGTCAGGGCCAAAAAAAGGAAGTGGGAGGTGAAACCGAGACCGCAACTGAGCCGGATGCTGCAGTGGAACTTGAACCAAAATACTCAGCAGAGTGACAGGGCAGGGGGGAGGGGCTGCAGGGCCTGTGGTGTCTCTGGTGGAGGGAACTTACTGTTTGTGTAATTGTTTATCATATTTCCATTGACCACTCTCACCCCAATCGGAAACAATGAGCTACTATCGGGACCTCGATTGATTTAAGTAAAAATAGGAGACTGCTCTGTCTAAACGCTGCTGTGTCCTTGAATGTAACTTTGGGATGATGAACCTGTGTTGAACTTTGGATGGTTGCATAAGAGATCCCACCTGGTATGTCTGCAGAGGATGGTGTGAAAACTTCAACTTTTCAACCCGCTCACAAGGAGATACTTTTCAGACTTCACGGGTCTTTGTGGAGGGTGGGTCAGAGTACCCCCCAGGAGGCATATTGGTTTCTAACCAGCAACTCTCCTCTGGGAGGGGTTTGTATCAATACCCCAGATGTCTGAAAAAGGCTGGATTTACATGAGGGACTTTGATGTTCTGATGATCAATCTTTAGTTGGTGGTTTCATTGACCCTAATTTGGTGTCTCATCAGTGGGCCAGGCAGGAGTAGGTAATGGAGGTTTTTGTTCCTTTGGTGGTTAAGCCAGCCTTGGTAAACCCCTATGTGCCCTCTCCATGAACTCCAGGAGATCATTGATCAAATTGTCCTGCATCTGCTTTGTTTGCCTCCCCGACTTAACAGTCAAAGCAGCCTGCGTTCACAAAACAAAACAACCAAAACAATGCACACACGCACACAGTTAGATGGAGAGTCCACCGCCTCTGAACAGAAGTGTGTGTCAGTTGTAATATCGCTCTTGACCTTGATTTGCCCATCTTATTTGACTTATGAAATCACATTTTTAACAATTGGCATAGTGGAGGATAATTCCACACTCATTGTGAAGCATGCCAAGTGGGAGAGCATTCTTCCAAAAACCACCTACTTGAATCCATCAGTACACCATTAAAAGCCAAGATTTGTACTTCCAAATACAATGTGCATTTTCTTTCTCTCTTTCATATCTCGGAGATATCCTGCCAAACAGCTGGATTTTGCCACTCAGCTTCCTTGAATGTGTTTATTTTTACTCCAAATGTCAGGAGAGTTGAAATATTATGATTAAGAAAAAACTGACAGCTGAAGTTGAACGTTGAACAATATATTGCCGTCTCTGGGAAAAAAAATTACCTCTCACATCCCTTGGTGATATGGCAAAGGCATTTAATATTTTCTTAATTTATTCAAACTTACATTAATTAAAAGCAATTTGTATAATAAATTCAATTGCCTAACCGGCACTAAGTGATCTAATATGCATGGTGTCTTGAGTCTGTCTGCTTTTTCTTTCTCTCAGCTGAAGAAGTGATGCAGATTTATTTCACCAGAGCATCTCTGGTGTTTATCGCTCGCTGTGAGCAGTGGCAATGTGACGTCTGTTCAATGCAGGTCCACAGTATGGTCTGCTGACCACTTTGCCTATTTTAACTCCCTGTGTGTGTGACCTCAGACAGATGTATAGTGACTGGTATTGTTCTGCGAATCTGACGGCATAGTGCAGTTCAATCCATCTGGAGATTTAAGTCATGCAAGAAAGAAAGAAATGTTTGCATATTTACGCTCTGCTTAATGTGTTTGTACTTTCACCAACAACAAACGCAGGATTTTAAAATTCCCCTTGTGACCTTCTTCCTGATGTATCTGAAATGTCCTTGTGTCTTAAATGCACGTTGTTATCGCTCCTGTTAACTGTGAAAAATAAAACTATGTCTGTATACAGACAAATAGCAGAGAAGCTCAATGATCTTACTGGAACTATTGCAAACTACATATGAAAACAGGCTGTACCTTAAATGTTGTGATGAAAATGAAGGAGAAAAAAAATGCAGTTATGATCCTCAGAAAATGTAATGTAAATGTTTTTCTAATAGTGCAGCATGTTGTAATATGAAAAGCTTATATTCCTCTTACTGTAACCTCATTTCAACCACTGGATAAGGTTTAAATTTGATGCAGGTCAGCCTCAATTAAAGCTGAAAAATAAATACATCTGAGGCCTTGATCTGACAGCAGTAATTCAGCTATGGGAATAATAAGATCATATTAAATTAGGCACACATTAGGACATCATTATTAGTATGAGGGTCGACTGTATCAGAATACATTTCTCGTGCCTTGACACCAGTATTACAAGATACACAGTGATAATAAACAATAGAGGTATTTGCTTTAAAAAGTGATGTTGAATAATGGATGTTAAGTTACTGTTTGTATAACTGTGTAACTAAACATTTCATCTTTTCATCTCTTTAAATAAAATCAAGGAACAAGAGTTTTAGTCTTCCCCATGAAGCTTGGAAAAACAAAACTAATTTGACTATACTGTAAACTCCCTTTGCCTGGACAGTTTTCCACTGTGCTTTACAATGAGCCTGTGCCTCCATGGAATCCCCATATATGCAAAGGAGCCAGGACTCTGCAGTCAGAGAGCTGTAACACTGCAGCCCTGCCCCACGTGACCCAGCTGACAGTCGAGGAAATAAGCCCTGCGACAGGCAGGTGTTCCAGGTGGGCCGGCCAACTTTCCAACCACAGAGCCACATGAACGCTTCCCCTGAGGAGACACAATATTGGTACAGTCAGAACTCAGACTGACCTGAGGGGATTCTCTCAGACTGTCCCCGCAACCTCATCCATGGATCCACCTGTGAAACTTCACAGGGTTGGAAAAAACACCAGGAACAAGAGACACTATTCACATTCTTATTTAATAACCATAGGTGACACTTTTATTAGCTTCTAGAATAATGTTTAAGCCGTAATATAACAGGTCATAGGTCGTGGCTTTGATCTGCTTTTCCTCTTACCGCTGGCAGTTGTGGTTCAGTGGGTCGTCCACTAACCAGAAGTTTGATCCCCAGCTCCTCCACTCCGCTGTGTCGAAGTGTTCTTAGGCAAGATACTGAACCCCAAATTGTGCCGACAGTGTGTGAGTGATGTGTAATAGAGAAAGTGCTGCACATAGATACACATATAGATATGAATATGTGTCAATCAAGACTAGGAAAGTGTATATATACAGACCATATACCATTTATTTAGTCCAAACCAAGTATACGTTCCCCTATTTGCCTAGTTATGCAATGGTATAATTGTAATATTTATTTGTGTCTGAAGCAGTTTTATGATAGAAATATAACTTTTAATATGATTTACTAATATGCTGTATCCCATGAGTATCCTTTGTCTTTCAAAATCATTTTATCTTAGAAATAGATATAAAGCACAACATATGTAAAACTGAATTTCACACAGATTTTGCAGTCATTGTGTCACAGGCCAAATCTGTGTTTAAATAAGCTGTGATAAAAGCTGTGCACATGCACGCAACTTTAAACTTCAACTCTGAACAGCTCACACTCAAGTTAAAGGGCAAATTTAACTTGTGCTGCCTCTTTGACCTGCAAAAAGTGAAGCACAGAACAAGTTTAGGGAGTGACTCAGAGTGAGGGAGAGGATGAAGTCAACACAGAAAAGCTATCTTTGGTCAGAAAAAGTGTTGTTGTTGAACTTTGAATCAGGAACATCCATTTTTTTCTTAGAGACACGATGGAGTGGGGGGGGAGACACCATAAGAGGACAGTGCTCTGCCTGCTGCTGGTTCGACTGACTCAGACGTGCACATGGAGGACTCGCCTGTGGTAACAAGACACACAAGAAGATCACTGGCTGCTCTGTTTGTGTAAGCCCCCCTAAACACAGAGCATGATTCAGACTAATTCTCCCACACACTCTGTTTACACTTCTGATTCATTGAGGTACTATTAATTTCTCAGGTTTGTTTCATTCAGCATTTTCTGATGATGTTTTTGCAAAAGCTTGTGATTTTATAATGTCACAGCTACAGTATGAAAAACATTTCTCATCAAAACTAAGCAAAAACTTCAGAAAGTAGTGATGTGAAACCTACCAGTGACCCCAGAGGACTCTTGTTTATTGTGTGACAAACCAAATTAAACTGGGTTATTTTTTAAAACCCAATCCATCCAGAGGAAGTTTTTTTTCACAAACTGGTAAAATAAAAAAAAAACGAACCATGACGCTCAGTCCACTGTCATCTCTTTTTAAAACGTCTGTGGCTTCCGATCACTTTTCCACTACTATACTTCACCCGGAACTCCTATGTCCAAATAGGGACGTGAGGGGGGCGGGGCCGGACACTGCCTTATTTGGAGTTTCCACTTGAAGCGCACACTTGGGCTCCAAGTCAAAGCAAAGCCTGTGGATTTTAACAAAGCGCTTGCAATATTTACAGGCGATTAACTCCGTCAACTGCTGTCTTTGTGAGACAGTGTTGCTGCATGAAAAGAGGGAGCGGGGCTTTGTCCCAGTGTTCCTGCAGCACAGGACGGGACAGAGTGTGTGCATGTTCACCCAGAGCCAAGGACACAATGACTGCAAATTCATGTTCTCTCTGAACTTCTTAATTAACAGAAAGCTGCATGTAAAGCCAGCAACGGCATTTACTCCTGTTGATATGAACAAACACTTACAGGCCTAACTTAAGACACGAGTCTGTCTTATGAGTGGCAGCCCTAACGCCACAACACACTCCTTCTCTCTTTCTCCCTCACACACACACACACTGCTGCGTAAAAGCCGCGTAAAACCTATGCGTAAAACCCTGGCACTCTGTTGAAGATGCCACAGCACCTGACAATAACAGAAGAAACACAGTGTCCAATCACTGCCCGGTTTTCCACGGGGACAGGGGGAGAGGAGACGGCTCATCCAGGAGAAGGACGCAGCTGCAGGGGACATGTACACTGTGGGTAAACGCGGTGGCTTATCTATCTATGTATCTTTCTACCCATCTCTCTGCCTGTCGGAGCCTTTTGCCTCCACAGTACTTTCCACCGACTGACGCGCGGAGAGCCTGGCGCTGGCCGCTCTGTCCATATATGGTCATCTACGTCACGCGAATGTTCCAGCCCCCTATTTAATACGGGCACACTGGAGTCCCCTATCCAGCTCCAATAGAGCAAGTAGGGCTGCTCTTGTGCAACCAACACCGCCGCCTCCTCCTCCATTGATTCACAGACTTCACATTCCCCCCACAAAGCAGAGCCACCAGCTTCCACAGTGATCACATTAATAACAACAATAGTGTGTGATCGCAGGAGGAGAGAGAGAGAGAGAGAGAGAGAGAGAGAGACCCGGCCGCCGCTGCTCGTCCTCCGCGGGATACTTGGATACAACAGGATCCATCCCTGCTGCCTTTTTTTACCCATCCACGCCTGATCCACACCTGTGTTTCTCCACTTTGACATCGCCAGCTGAGTTTTTCTTTTTGTTTTTTCCGTGCGTGTAACTTCTTGGATACCTGCGCGTTGTCCTTCATCAATGTCGGACTGAATATAACTGCTATGACAGGGAAACTAGCGGAGAAGCTCCCTCTTACCATGAGCAGTTTAATAAACACGATCCCTGACAGTCTCTATCCAGAAGAGGACATCCCGACGTCAATGAATATTTTCACCAGTACGGAATCTATTAACCACTATTCCCAGATGAACGCGGGTAAGATGTTTTTATTTTTTATATGTACTTGTGTTTGTGTGCGTCCGATTTTGATCGAAGTGGTTCAAACTATGCGCGATGTGCGCGGAAGGCAACAGTTGTCTTGGCGCTTGGAGCACCTGTTTGCGCTCTGGCTGTTGCGCACAAAGGCAGATCCCCGGACTGAACACTTTCTCTACGCGCCAGGTCTAAAACACGTAGAGTTCAACAACAATTAAGAAAAGAACACATTTGAAATAAGTGGCGTGTGATTTGTGTCATTCCGCTCATGTTTTTTTATTTATTTGTCCGGTTTTCAAGTGTCGTGTTTTCAAACAAAACGTAGAAAAAGCGCACCTGTAGCGTCACAAGTTCACATCTAAAAAATATAATACATAAACACGTGCTTGGATATTATATTGAATCAGCTCCGAGCTGATCGGCTTGTTAGAAGAAATGTGTTGATGTGATGTGACCGGGTGAGGAACCAGTCGGGTTTCACGCACAGATCAACAAAACGCAGTCGGCTCTGTCATTCAAACTGATAATTGAGGACATGTGGTCAAACTAAAAATGACCACTGATTTATAAATCTAATATTCATCTAATATCCATCCGCAGAGAGCGGCTCAACTATTTCCGACAACGACTTTCATTCCCAACTATTCAGGTGTCAAAGATTTGGGATTCCAGTAGGCGTGTGTGTCTGTGTGTGTGTGTGGCTGTTTCTCCCCATATAAATGTGTTTATATATATATTATAGATGCCGCAGGCCCGTGGAACCATCTCATATTCACTGAAAATGCGAGGCCGGAGATCTTATTGATTTATTGCTTCTAGATTAATGTACATTTCTGATGAGCGCAGACGCCATCCCAAAGCTGACCTGTTATTTCTGCTAAGTGTCGCCGATTGGCATTAAATCAATCAGTAGTTGTACAGACTCACCTTCTGAGGTGATGGGTCAGTGCTGCTTGACACACACGAAATCTGAAGATCAACATGTGAGGAAGTGAACAACGATTTTTTTCTTTCTTCATTCACGGATCAGTTTTAATGTTTAGGTTATTCCCCCCGATGTATTCACTCTGATTTACGCAGGAAGTGCATTTAAATTACCTCAGCGCCAGGTGTTGAATATAATATATTAAAATTTTTCATAAATGATATATATAGGTAAAATTAAAACATACGTAAAATTAAAACATACGTGTTTTAAAGTTCATGTCAAATTTTATTTTTATAAACACGAAAAAATGTACATTATGTGACCTCTGACAGGAGATTTAAACAAACGGAATTAAAATATGGGGGGAAACGCACTGCAGAGTTGAGGTGTGTGTTGCTTTTTAAAATACATCTGATCTTGGTGAAATTCACATTATAAATAGAAAATAAATATTATAGCCTGTACACATTTTTTGCCCATGTGCTTTTTGAGGGGGGAATTGGGGGTAAATGATATATTTTTATTAAAAGCACCAGGCTGTGATTTTACAACTCAAGTGTGTGTGTGTGTGTGTGTGCTCTTCAGCACTGAGCTATAAGAAAAGAGTGATGACTTTATTTCATGACCCTCTGTTTAAACAGCCCTCTATTCAGATGACCCCCAAAAAACTAAAGAGTTGGAATAAAATGCATTAATATCAGCTCTGACTTGTTTTCTAAATGTTAAACACGCGTCAACAAAATTCTGCCATTGTGAATCATTGCTCGTGTGTCAAACATTATTGTGCAATATGCATAATTTTGGTTTTGTTTGTTTCATTGTAATTTGCCTTCTGCTAAATTGTAGCAGGCTGTAATTACTGTGCGTTGACATATAGGGACAACCAGTGTATGATTTCCTGCAAATGAAAAGAGATGTTTATTTTGACTTCTGCTTAAAAAAAGAATCAAATATTTAGATGTCTCACATTCAGTTTTCAGATCACGATAAAGCTCCCAAATGTGTCCCCATAAAACACATGTGCATTTGATGGTTTTGGGGTCTTAGAAGGAATCAACGACAAAAGTCGTGTGTGTGTGTGTGTGTGTGTGCGTGTGTAAGATTCAGCACGAATAAAATATCAAGGACATTTGTTAAAGCTAACTAAAGCAGAGATCGGATTGACACTTAAATACCCCCCCCCACCCCCTTGTGTGCAGATGCTCTTTGCTGCAAATGTGTTTTGAATCCCTGAGCGTGATAGATGTGGCGTCTGCCTTATAATCCTCCCCGCTGCAAAGAAATCAGATCTCGCCATAGAGTTTGGCTGTCCTCCTGAGGGACACAATGACTGGATCAAAGGGGGTGTTTAGGTCTTGATTTATGAGAGCTTGTGGGATCTGAGCGAGAGAGAGAGAGACACCACCGTCTCAGATGCAGCAGTCACTCACTTAACTTACAGGTCTGACAGCGCTCACATTTCTTTATGGACTGCGTTGGACTGCTTTTATTTGGGATCTCTTGTTGGCACACTTTTACAGAAATATGAACAAAAAAAGGCAGAATTTTGGACAAACCCAGGACTGTCACTGCAACTTCATGTAGCTTGACAAAGGGAATTTTCTAGACTTTTTTCACAACTTTTGCCACACGCTCACTTTTGCAGGCTTTTTCCACAGAACTGATTGCATTTCGTGTTCATGTCTGAGCAACCACGTGGATGATTTGTTCATATGTTTTTTATTTGCTTTGTTGTGTAGATAATATCATGGATCTGGGCATGGGAAGCGAGAAATCATCGGCAGAGATTCAGTATGGATCCAGCTTCCAGTCCAACCGCAGCGGGCAGACTGTCACCTATCTGGGGAAGTTTGCCTTTGACACTCCTCCGTCAGGTGGCATCGGTGGCTCCGGCTGGTGCTCTGACAACAATATCATAAGTCTCGTCAGTGCAGGGATCCTGGGGGTTTCTCCCTCACCCGGCACGGTAACGACGCAGACATCATCCTCCGCAGCCAGCATGGGCGGACAGACGTCAGACATGGAGCAGGTATATGGTCCACCACTGCCTGCCTATTCTACCTGTGGTGACCTGTACCAGGATCAGGTCTCCTTTCACCACAGCCCTGCCACGAGCACGGCTCTAGCCTACCCTGGCAATGACTATCACTCCACATCCAAAGCCTCCATGGACGGCAGCCTTTTCTCCATGATCCCTGACTACAACCTTTTCCATCATCAGGGGGATGTTGGGGTGATGGAGCACAAGCCCTTCCAGAGCATGGACCCCATCCGAGTCAACCCTCCCCCCATCACACCCCTGGAGACCATCAGAGCATTCAAAGACAAGCAACAAATTCACCCAGGTTTCATCGGTGGGCAGCAGCACCCTCCCCAGCACCACCCACCGCCACAGACTCTCACCCTCAAACCCATCCGGCCACGGAAGTACCCCAACCGTCCCAGCAAAACCCCTGTCCACGAACGGCCGCACGCCTGTCCGGCAGAGAACTGTGACAGACGCTTCTCGCGCTCAGACGAGCTCACACGTCACCTTCGCATCCACACAGGTCACAAACCCTTCCAGTGCAGAATATGCATGCGCTCCTTCAGCCGGAGTGACCACCTGACCACGCACATCCGCACGCACACAGGCGAGAAACCCTTCTCCTGCGAGTTCTGTGGACGCAAGTTTGCCAGGAGTGACGAGCGAAAGAGGCACAGCAAGGTTCACCTGAAGCAGAAGGACAAGAAGCCGACCGACAAGAGCAGTGGGGCGCCTGGGAGCCACAGCTCGCCGCCCAGCTCCTGTGGGGGGCCGACAGTGGGAACGTCATGACCGTCACTACGTGCACTTGGACTGAGCCCTCACCATGCCCCATAAAGAGACTTATGAAGAAGGGATCACGTCCACTATGAGATAAATAGGTGACTTTTTTCCCTCTCTTTTACATCCCGTGCTCCTTTCAGTTGTAGTCCTTCTATTTTGAGATGGATGCCTTTAGTTTAATTAGAGCGGAGAAAGGCTGCTACGCCATTCTCTTTCAAGCAACTCAGAGCCTCAGCTACTGTAACACAGTGCCACCACAAAGAAGGGCACCTTGGCACACACTGCCCAAAAGGCCACTCTGTGTGTGTTAGGTTTCAGGGGTGGATACACTTTTGTAAATTTTGCCGAGAATTTCTAAATTGGGAGGAAGCCAGAATCCATCACAAGGGTCGAACAGACAAAATAATAAATGGAGCTCAGTGGGAGGTATGCATTAATGATATTAGGCTGTTTAAAAGTGCAATTGGTTATATTTGTGTACTGTCATTGATACCTTATTAGTGGCACTTGACTGTCTTTCTGATGTTTTTGTTGAGGTGTAGTGTTTTTAATTTTCTATTTGAATGTTGTTTTCTCAACAGAATCTGCCAAATGTATTGTGTTGATTCAGCCAACTTGGTTCTTAATATTGTGCCTGATGTTTGCCAAACATAAAAGTGATATCAGCTTAGCACACATGTTGAGTTCAAGGTGAGATCAGGCTCAGACAGCGGATCTCCGATTTAGATTTAGAGTTGGATTTGAAGAATTTGGTTGGATCTAGATGACTGAATGGGTCGCACGAAAACAAACCAATGTCTTGTCCTGTTACCTGTACTTATAAAAACAAACATGCCTGCAGCAATCAATGCCTTTGCCAAGACTTATTTATTTGTAGTCACAGAGAGACACTGTGTATTTGTGTTGCCTTATTATATGATGGCTTTATGTGGTGTTACCAGATATAATTTCTGTTGCTTTTCTTTAAAGCTCACCAATAACGTTCATTTGTTCAGTTTTCTTGAGTTCTGCAGTTGTATGCAATATATTCATGACGTGTGCCACCAACCCGTAAATCAAATTAACTAAGAGCACAGTTAGACAGACTGAACTACTTAAATAAACGACACCGGTTTGCAAATCAGCAGAATATGAGAGCAAAGATGAATAAGGGAAAAAAGATGAATGAGGCCCTTTGTCTGTGCTTTCTAGTGTAAAAAGATTTAACTACTTGTTTAAATGACCAAAAGATGAGCAACATATGGTGAGAGAAAAATTAAAATTTCCAAATCCATGTTTACATATTTTCTAATACAGAGACTGAGACTGAGTTGTAAACTATGAGGACTTGTTTTTGTACAGTATACAAATATGTATGCAGGTAGCTATAGTAGAAGTTTCACTTTTGTACTCAAATGTCAAATGCACCATAACTCAGTATTAAATTGTGCATATTTGTGCATGACTCCATGCACACTATGTAAATACAAATGTCTGCATAAACAAGAATTTTCAATTGACTGAATGCTTGTGCGGAATGTGTCTCAAAGCTTTTAGTAATGTAGTTATAATACAGAATATTTTGTTGTTATAGGAAAAAAAATTTGGAGCACTACAATTGTGCCAAATATGGTGTGTTATCTCCATTAAAAAAAAGAACAATAGCAGTTGCACCATCTGTAACGCTTTAACGTGGTAAAAGGAAGCACTAATGTGTTCTCTGAATAAATGAGAAGATTTTTTTTATTACATTTTGTGTACCTCCATTATAGTTTCAATCAATTATTTCAATTAAAACATCTTCCCCCTTTTATAGAAAACACTGGTTGTTCTCAAATAGATTGTCACAGAAGAAATGAATGAATCCTTTCTCAAACTAAATATACGACAGGGCAATGCCACAATTTTTTACATTTGACTCCTTACTGATATTTGTAATGATGAAGGGAATACCTCAATTCAATGATGATGAATTTTGTAAAGACTCATCTTTACCATTCTCTCAGATCTCATGTTTTATATTGATATTGACAACAATAACCACATTTGATAAACTAGCTCTTCCTCAAAAATGTTGCTTTGCTTTACCTCTAGAAATAGGAAGGTTCCATATTATGGCTTTGAGGAGCAAATACAAAAAGGTATAACTCAGATGGCAGCGAATACTCTTTTGGTCAAAAAGGCTATAAATATCAAGATATGTACTTCACTCGAAGCCAGCACAAGACACAGATGGCAAAAATACTGGTTCTGACAACACCATAAATTATCATGTCCTGGTAATGAAATAAATATTTTAATAGAAAAAAATATTTCTCAAATACAAGATAAACTTTTTCTAAAAAAAGAAACCTTGTTCTCTCCCTCTAGTATTTCCAGTTGTTGGCAGTGCTCTCTGACTATTAAGAAGTGTATGGTGCATGTGAGGCAAAGAATTTATATAAATATTATTATCAACTGGGAAAGAGAAATAATATTGTACCAGTCAGCAGACACAGCAATCAGGCTTAAAGAAAATATCGACAGACAAATGCAAAGGCCAAAGGAAAGGTTCAGGAAAGCAGTGCCACGGAGAACACAGTGCACACAGAAACGAGCTTCCAAGGCCACGCTTTCCCTTTCCTGTAACAACCAGTTTTCACTGCTGAGCTTCCTGGCAAGTGTCCACTTATTTTCCAATTAATTTGGCCTCAGAGAGTCTTTTCTCAACTCATCTACATGGTTAAATGAACAGACCTCCTAGCATTTTTAGAGATAGTTTAAAAGTTCACACACCCTGCAACAACCAACAGTAAATCAATAGTTTTGTATCCTGAAAAATACGTTCTTTTACTCCATAGATGGTCATCGGCTAATGAAACTTTTCGGAGCAGATGCAACTGAAATTACAGCTTAACAAACTCTTGCTATGTTTTTACACATTAAATCACACAGCATTCCTTCTTTCAGATAACTAATATCTAAACATTGCATTGGGATTTGCCAGATTAAATGGCCTCTAATGTGACCTTCCTGTGGCAGACAGCTTCATGGAGTCGGCTCAAACAAATATATGTAGTCGATGACGTGATGAGAAAAACAAAATGTTTAAATTTAATGTTTAAGAATAATTTGACGTTAGACACTGATTGTTATATTCTCTGGATAATTTTGACCAAAAATTATGATCTTGTGTGCTCCAGATTTGACACTTAGCTGGTGAGTGTGGATCTCTTTTTAATTACAGTATAAAGAATGTGGCCTCCCCTTTGAGAAAACTGTATTTTTGTTGCTTTGTGTTAAGGACCGATGCAGAGAGAGGCGGAGACTCCACCAAACCATTTCCACGTCTAAATGAAGCCCTGTAATTACGATTTAGCAAACTCAATAATTCATCTGTCATCTCATCTGACTGTCTGTCACTTTTGTTCCGTGACATTTCTGTACTGGTCGGATAGATTGAGTAAAACGACCCAATCCCTCCCCCCCGCCCCATCCCGCTGCGTCAATATAGTTTGGTGGTTGAACAACAATACAGGCTGTATCATGTTCTTCTGAATCCTTCTGTGTAAAGTGTGAATGCTATAGATAAATGTCGGTGACTTGTTGATTTGAGCAACACCCCCCTCCTCCTGATAACGCTTCTCAAAGAGAGGCATTATTTTATGTATTTTTAATGTTCTATTGTCCAAAAGTAGGCAGCTGAACGCTCTGAAATTGGAATTTGCCTCATCCTCGTTCTCTCCTGCGTGTTGGATGAGAGCCAGCATCAGCAGCCATCTTTGTGCCAAAGTGGGTTGCAGGGTTAGCTGATCAAAAACAATGCATGATGAGAGCTGCACAGGAGCAACAAATCGTACATGTGACCTCAGCCTGCTCGCAGTGGAAGGCAGCCTTGTGCTAATGTTTGTGTTTAACTGTTTGATTTAGCGTCCTTGGTGTTGGCCTTGGGCAGGGCAATAGGCTTGGGCTCATTCATGACCATTTAATAATTAGAGGATTTAAAACAATAATAAAAAATAAAAAAATACACAATTCATGCTTGAAGAGATTTCAATAATGTGTAGATATTACAGACTACTCATGTCATTTTATGGACTACAGTGTGGCTTCAGGGATTGTGTGGTCTTCTACAGTGACACTGGTATTCGGATGGAGTCAATACTCACTGTTTTCTGTTGTGTTGTGTTTCCTTTTCATTACAGTATATCCTCATGTTTGCATGTGCACGGAAAACGTTTCCCAAGTGCTGCCCCCTCCAGATGCTGCGGGGTGGTGGTGCTCATTTCTTTATTATGCATGAAAAATAAAAGTCACATCGGGTGAAATGGGATAACAACTACTCAAGACAGTCAATTGGAAACACACACTGGGATAACTGTTCTATTGGCTTTTTCTTTTCTTTTTCTTTTTCTGTTCTTAAAGAAAACAAGAGGTCTTGTTTCAAATGTTGTGGATGTCTTTAACCTATTTCATGTTTTTATTACCTTATAATAAGGTCCTTTTATGATGAGCTGAATATTGAAATTAATTTTACTATATCCTTGTGATGGGGAGGATGTGCTCCCCTGTTTACTTGGCACTTCGGTTTGTTGTAATGCAATTGTTTTGTTATTTCTATGTAAGTACTTGAATAAAGAAAAATATCACTTGCCCTCCGTCTGCTTGGGTCTTCCACGTGCACGCGCACCCACCACCAACACACATGTGAAACTAGTAAATATGAAATAAATGCACAAACACATAATAATACCGCTCACCTGGTGTTTTGACATTAACACGTGGACATGATAGTAACTTCTGTGGTTAAACCATTAAAGTCCGGAGAGGAAACACGGGCAGCCTGGCACCGGACTTCCTGTTTAATCCCCGCCTGTTGACTGGGGCAAAGGGATGAGGTCCTCGGAAGAAAATAAAACAACCAAGTGAAACCGGAGTTAAAGTTCACTCAAAATGAGCTGGTATGTATATCCCTCGCTATATTATCGATGGAAGGTTCCAGTTACATAGAAAAGTAAACTAATAATAATGACCAAGGGGCTGACGGCTCGCCAACCGGGCTCCGGCTATTTCCCGGAAGCGCTACACAAACAGTTAGCGCTAGCATGTATAACTCACGGCTAACGAGAATAAAAAGTCGTCTAGACTCACAAAGTCGTTCAGCAGCGGTTCACGTGTCGATGCCTTGCACAAAGGCAGTGTAGGGTTTGTTGAATAGTCGCTAGCAAGGCGACAGTTGTCACAAACTTCTATACACGGGTGTCCGGCAAAGCCTGGTGCAGTAGCTTAGCTAGTTGACGACATGGTTAGTTGCTGAAACATTAGTGAGACAGAAGTCTATGAAAACAGCCATTGTCCGAAGTTAAAGCTGCTTGTGTGTATTGTTCGGGATAAAGCTAATCGAGCTGTAAGCTTCACATGGGAACTCAATGTAGTTGTCAGCTGGGTCAGCAGTGAAACCATTTAAAGGGAACTGAAGTTGTCTGTAGCTAACGTTAGCATGTTGACAGGTACATCTCAACCCTCAGGAGGATTGTTGTTACCTTTTACTCTCCTGAGCAGACATTACCGATGAGATTACGTTTTCTCGTGCATGTCTGTTTATGTAGCTCACACTTGGGCACAATTGATGTTAGTTAGCCAGATAACTTTGTTGGTACCCTGAACATGTTTACTGCTACTAACGAAACTGGGTGTTTCAGGTATAAGTCTGTACAATGTGGTTTTAGTAAAGTCAGCACCAGTCTGATAGTTGTTCTCTGGACTGCTTGTCTCACATTTGCTTTTAGTTTGGGCCATTGATGTGTTTGAAGTTACCTACTGGGATCTAGACGTGTACTAACACAGTCGTGTCTGCAGCCCCAGTCCCTGGCATGTTTACATGGAGGTGCCTTCATCATCTATCAATAGACCCCCACACTTCATAAGCATTACAGTGGAAACTATTCGATGATTAATCAATTAGTCATCAAACTAAATTAGTCAACCACAACACTGATGATTGGTAGAGCCCATCCCATACATCAGGTGGTTGATAGTATCGCCTGTATGAGCCTTACACTGACATAATGCTATCTGCGTTTTCTCTGCTGATATGAAAACAGTATAAACAATGCAGAACAGATGTGCGTTTCGCATTACATTTACATATATACACATTTTCTAAATTCAAGTTCTATACATGTGGTTGTAGTTGTGTTTTCTTTTCATTTGTAGTTATCTCTAATAAACTTTATGGTCAAAATGTAAACACATCAAGCTTCAGTTAGATTTCTTTGTCATAAGGGTTTGATAACGACATCTTAGGAGTCATTGAGCACATAGTCTGCTGATATATCGGTATTTACTCCCTAATATCACTATCAGCATCTACCCACAAAGGTCCATATTGGTTGGGCTCAAATGATTGTTATTAATTTATCAAAGGAAAATGTCAAACTTTCTCTCATGCCAGTTATTCAAATATGACTATTTGGTGGGTTTTTTTGACTGAGTAATATATATATATATATATATATTTGTGTTTTGGTCTGACTGTTTGGACGATAGCTATGATTTTCCAGATGTCACCTTTTGTTGTCATGAGCAATTTTCCTTTTCAGACAGTATTTCATGAAGATACAGAACAGTATATACAGAAGAACAGTTTCTAACAGATGCTCTAATAAGGAATATAAAGATGATTACCAGGGCCACGTGCAGTTTCAAAACGTTTAGCACCGTTTTGCTACAGTTTACAGGTTGAACAACAAGTTTGCTCAAATCAGCAGTGACATGTAAATGAACCTCACTATGTTAAAAAGGCAGTGCACACAATGGAATCTAAAGGGCTCCATAAATGCGGCAGCTGCTGCTTGGTGTAACATAAAGCGTATTAAACGCATATTTAAATCCATTCCATCAAGCTCCAAGATTTCTTTCACAAAGCCACAGAAGATCATGGAGTTAAGTTCAATGAATGAAGACAAGTGGAGTAAATAGTTGGTCTCGTAACTAACTTACTAGATGAGTCTGCAGGTAGTCGGACATCTTCCATGGAGCTGGTGACCTTCCTGAAAAGTATAACAGCAAATTAGGTCGTGCTATCATTTTCAGGCAAATGGCAACAAGAGAAAAAAAAAAACATTTATCCATAACAGAATTTGTTTTTAATGCATTCCTGATTCTTGACTCTTCTCTCTGACAAGTTTATTTAAATACATGTCAAAGAAGGCACACACAGCACACTACCAAAGTAGTTCACAATAAAACTCCCCAAAATCTTAGCTTGTAAGAAAAACGTAAGTCAAGGGTGTCAGTGTTATCTTATGATTGACAGTTTTTTCTCATTTTGAGTCTTATATAGTCTGAATGTATATGTTTATACTGTATATCTGTGTATTATATTCTTTACTTGAGTAGGCTGTATTGTGTCTTGTCTTTTGCAACATGTTGTTTCATGTTTCCAGGGCAATATTTGTTTTCTGTTACTGGGATACATTTGCCCATCAGGCTCAGCAAGGTGTGTAATCTGTTGTATGTGTCAGAAAGGTTGTGGCAAGTTTCATCTTCTTTCATAGAAAGTGTTAAGTTGATCACTCTCTGGTTATTTGTCAAAAACACAGGCAAAGAGAAATTGCTGTTATGACCGTACACATTTGGTATATCACTCTGCTCATTTTATGCTTTCGAGCTATGGGGGTGATAACCATGATCTTTGTGTTTTCTTCTTAGGAGAGCATGTTTTGGATTCCATGGTATTAGTATGGATTCAGCTATTGCTAATGTTAATTTTTAAAAGAATGGGAAAGTTTGTCCGAGTAGTCTTCAATTGCGAGTGGCTGTTGACTTTAAAATGAGCTTTCTTTAAATTCAGTGCTTGTTTCTCACAATTCACAAATGTATGTTCAATTCTTCAGTATGCCTGTGACGTGTGTGTACATTTAATTGCTTTTTAATACACATCCTTAGTGTCATGTTTAGGGATGACACTAATCAAGATTGCGTCACTCAGTTCAGTCAGAGAGTCAATGGCTGAAAAGCAACGCTGCAACCAGCACGCACGCCAAACACAAGGTCAAGAGTGGGGGCTCTCGACAAGTCAAAAGAGTCTTTTATGGTCTGTGCTGACTGATGCATTCCAGTAGGGCCTGCACACTTGCCTCTATGACGTGAGAGGTTTGACTTTGGGGTCATCATCAGAACAATTCCACTTCCTAATATCTTCAAGCAGCCTTCTGTGCTCCGTGGAATATCTAAGGTCGAATGATGCACTATCCCTCTAATGGCATACACATTTGCAGTTTTAGTGAAAAGCCATTGGTTCTTCCAGTCAGTGCATAATGCGTCCAGGATAGAGAAGACTGTTATGTCTTTGTTCGTGCCTACGTGCTTATTTGACGGCTGTGACGTGTAGCCTATTACAGCAAAGATCAGATAGCTCTGTAAATGAGTTGATAGTGACAGCAAATGTGTAACAGAGCAGTATTAAATGCATCTGGGCCAGGAAATGGACAATGACTGAAAAATGTCAACAACAAATTACCTTTGATAAGTCACTGCAATTTCCTAAAACTAACATATTTACAAATATGTTGGAAATAATGATTATTGGTAAATGAATCCTCGAAGAACTGTAACATGTACTGATATTACACTGACTATATTTATCAAATTGTCCAACATATTCAACACAATAAACCAAGCCAATGTTCAGCTGATCTACCCACGCCTGCCATCAGTAGGCTTACATTTGTTTGCAGTAAAAATTGGACTTCAATTTGCATAAAACACAAGTTTTCTTTCTTTATCTGTCTTGTGGCCAGGCCTCTGCCATGATAAACACTAGTTCTTGGTTCACAGGAACTGACTTACCAATGTTTCTAAATGTGACAGCCCCTACAGAAATATTGCTGTGTGAAGAAACACTAGGAATGATTCTCACAGTGACTACCATCCTCCCTCTTTCTAGTTCTCTCCCTCTGGTTGCCTGTTACATTTTCCCTCTCCTTCCCTGAAGCACACTTCACGCGGTGTGTTTGCCAGTTCTCATGGGCAGTTGAAGAGAATGACCACTTTACTTTGGCTCTTTATAGAAGTGGATATAATCTAAATCTGTAAAATTAAGAACTCTCCTACGTATTTTTTTCGACGCAAATGTATCATTTGGTCTTTTTAAGGGAAAACCCGCACTAATATAGTTACACTTGGACAGACTCTCTGAATGTCCCAGAGACATTCACAGAGAAACAAATCATGTCATGGTAAGCTCTGCCAAGATGTAGCTAAAGAGAACATTGAAAGCAAACAGTTATATAAAACATTTAAATATATGTTTCATAATGCATTGATGGCTATTTGGAACATTCCAGTGTTTGTACTTTACTCTTCCATTGGGTTCTTTGCTGTGGATGTTATGATTTTCTCCCTGACACACCCACCAATGGAGAGCAACATCAAGAAGCTGTTGCTGTGTATTGTTGGTGGAAAACCACCAGAAACCACAAAAAAAAACAAATAGCAAAATCACTTTGACTGCTTCTGTAATGCTGCAGCAGACCAAAGTCACAAAGTAATAGTGTAGTCGTTTGTTGTTGAATATAAACTCATGAGCTGTGTTGTAGCATTGTTCAACTGCTAAGTGGCCTAATTTTTTTGAGATTTCTATTACGGTCCTGTAAATGTCAATTATAGATATGTTTATTGTTGCAGTGGACACATACACTGCTGTTACATATATTTGTTAGTTTATCTTTATTCATTCAGCAATATTTAATGAGATCAAAATCTACTTTTAATGAAATCTTTAATGTCCCTCAAAGTAACGAGTGTCTTCGTTTTCTTTTGTAGTTCATTCTAGTATTATTGTATATAGTACCTAATATTGCCTTGAGACATACACACACATATATATATATTTATTATATTTTTTTCTCCATTACCAATCTAGGGCTCTATACTTTTCAAAATTAAATCTCATGATGATAACTGCTCTAACCCTTTACTGTAGCTTTAGGAGAGTATAACTTAGGGAGTTTACCTTCTAAGAACTATCTATAAATTGATGCTGCTGTTGTGTTTTGGAAAAGCGATCCCCTACAATTACAAATACAAATAACGTACGTAGTAAGGTATTCAGGATGACGTTATAGTGTACAGATCAGGTAATCACAGAAAGGTGAGTCACATTAGATAGAGCTGGGAGGTTCTGAGGTTATTTTCCGTGTTGGCTCACCCAGATGATGACACAGTGGGTGAAACTACTTTCCTGAGCCAAAAGCAACTATACATGCTCAGGCATTGGTAACTGGGTCACATTCAGATGGCTAAACCTTGTATTCAAATCTTCATTAAAAGCAAGGTCAGGACCATTAATACTTTATACAACCCCAAGCACAGAGTCAACACAGAGCCATAAAATACAAGAGACAAATTTGATACCTGAGGCGCTAGTGAAACCTGTGTTATTTTAACTAGAGTAATCCTGCTGTTATTTGACCATGTTGAGTTTTGTGATTGAGTTGCATCAAAAGGATCTTCCTCACACATCAGTAGCATTCCCGGGTTGCACAACGAGGCCCTACATCACACCCTCTCTTTTCCATCTCATTATTCTACACACCTTTCTTTTGACGCAGCTGCTGCCTCACCCTGCCTGTCAGCAGCAACTGTCCATCATATAGCTTAGATTTCAGGCCATTAGTGTCACATCAATAACAACCTACAGCCAAGCACATTGGCAAGGCAGTGTTTTCTGTCTCATGTATTCTCAAGGCACTGTGATGCTCGGTAGCAACTTATTAAGGCACAGGCTTGGGTTTGAAATGGGGATAAAAGATGATGTTTTAACTAAGAAGGAGCAGGTTCCTTTTTCTGTTACCAAAACTATAGTTTCGATTTGTCGCTTTTTCTTTCAAGAGTGAGGAAAAGTTTGTATTTCATTCTGAAAATTAGGCCCAACTACCCCAGTTATACTACACCTCATGACATGTTTTGATGTTGATCTTTTACAGTAAAGTCAGTGTCCTGGTTGTACCTTTTTGAGTCACAATATATTGTGTTGTCTGCCTGATACTCTGAATTAGGTTGACTATTTTCTTGATATGCAGCACAGCAAGTGCATGTGTTTGATTGCCAGCCAGGTTCATGCAGTAAAGCCACATAGAGAAGAACAAACAAAGTCTTCCGTTTAGTGATATGTGCTTGCAGTGGGAGCCAGATGATGACAGTGATTAACAGTTTCAGATTGTCTGTGACCTTAAGACTTGTGGTCATGTAACTGATGACAATCTAAGCATTCAGTAATTTCACCCTTTAGGTAGTCATTTGCCACATGTTAATGTTGCATGTCTTTTTGTGCCATTTCAGGATTCCCTTTAAGATTGGACAGCCGAAGAAGCAGATTCTCTCTAAAACTGTAAGTCACGAATGTACACTAAATTGCCTTATCACTCACAACGATGTAGTAGACACAGAAAATTCTAAAAACGTTGGCATAAGTAGATACAGGATTTCCCACAGAATTAATTCAATCTATGGTAGCAGATGCGCACAAACTGCTGCATTTGCATAAGTGTGACCGTGGCCTAAAGAGTGAAAGAGAAGGTCTTGTGTGAGAGAGGACTGCAGCTGAAACTATGAGGTCTAACTGTTGTGTCTTGTGCATGAAGGATAACAACTTAATGGACAATATCGCGAGCAAGCATTTGGCAAATAGCACTGCAAATAATACTGCACACATATAAACAGCAACGGAGCAAAACACGAAGTTAGTGATCTCTTATGTTATTAGGAGAGTTTTTTTTTAAAATAGGTTCATTATGAAACTATTATAATATGGCGGGCTGCCGCAGGCTAGATAATCAATGGGAAACTCTGTAAATCAAAAAAACTTGCTTTAGGGAAACATTTGTAAAGAACTGCTTTGGTAAAAGGTAAGTTATAGTTAAGTTTAACAAATTGTATATACAACATGAACAGCATTCTGAATAAAGTCATCAGAGTCCCTCAGCCAAAAGACTTATTGGATGCCAGTTTGTCTGAGCCATTCAGGAGGGCAGAGGTGGTTACCTTGAAGTAACAGTGAGTGGGTGTTCTCCTTGCTGGAAAAACCACTTCCACTCTAATGGGTCTGTGGCCCGGCAGGCACTGTCAGACTGGGTTTCCAGCTTCCTGTGCCATCCTAAGCAAAAACCAGGGAGTGGGCTAGAGGCTGCCCAGTTAGATGATCACCTAGTGACAAAGTGTCAACTGCCTCCCTCAGTGTTTTGGCCTCTGTGTTTAAATCCAGGAGCCCACAGAACCACAAGAAAGACGCCCCTGAGGTCTCTGTAACCCACGTGACATGTTTTAGAGACATAGCTGGACAAGCGGTCCAAGCCCTTGTTCACCCTGGGAGCTTGATTTATTTCACCTGTAGTTCAACCACTGGAACTCATCTCCAGTCACAGTTCCTCAGCTAAAGTGTATGTCTCCCCCCCCCTCAAAAGTCCTTGTAAAAGAACAAGACCCAGGGGCTTTTCAAGTAAAGATTGAAGATAGTTAAGTTATTAAACACAAGCCTCAAGTCAGCATCAATTAGGCAATCATAAACCTGCAAAGGTTGTTGCAGGTTATGTGGTACATTTCAAACTATGTGATAACTTGTTATCCTTTTCATTTCTCTTATTATTCTTCAGATAATGTGGAAGTATAAAGAGGATTTTTTTCCCTCCAAAATTATTCAACGATTAAGCTCTTGCAACTTGTATGTCCTCAGGGTCTGTGGTCAGTAAATGGCTCTGTGATTATTGTGTGTGCATGTCTCATGATAAATAATCTTCTTAAAAAACTTAACTTAACTTGTGTCAAATAATAAAATGATTATTGTTCTTTTTTTTAGGTCGAAAGAGACTTTGAGCGTGAATATGACAAACTCCAAAAGTAAGTTCAGATTTTGTCGATGTTGATTACTACTATTAGTATTACAGCTTTTATAATTAACTGATGTTTTTGTGTGTGTTGCAATATGTGTTAGGTAAAACTGTATTTTGATGCCTTCGCTTTCGTGAAGAGGTGATCACTGTGCCCACATAATGCACACTCGTATTCCTCCCAGAGGCCTCCTTGTGCCAATATGAAAAAAATCTTCAACGTTTAATTTAAAATGAAACAAGAGTAATATTCTAATGAGAAGTGTTTTTAAAGAAAATTAAATTTGCAGCATAATGGCTTTCTATATTTCCTACTATAATGGTATTCATCAGCCTGCTGCTGTGTCCAATGTGGAATTGGCCCACTTTCCTGTGTTAATTTTAATACTATTGTATTAATGATATTAAGAACTAAAGCATCCAAATGTCTTAGACCACTTACCTATTCAACTGAATGTGAAACTGGTCTCAGACTTTTAAGAAAGTAAAGTTTTTAGAAAAGTAAGATATTTACACCATACACACTGCAATAAAGATAATGGAACTCTGAAGAGATCGGAATATATTTTCACAAATATATGCATATTTATCCAGAACTAGGTTGTTGATGATGTGTTCTACACAGTTAATAAACATATTGGTAGTTTACAAAGCACCAAGATCATCACACATAACATAACATGTACAGTACAGTTTCTTGGTCCCACACAATTAGCCAATCCCTGCTGTGTCTAGTCACTTTTTTCCCTTTAACATTAAACTGTGTAAGCATTTTAACTATGAAATTACAAACTGGGTAGGAGAGTTTACTTTGAATGAGATAATCCTCATCCTCTGATAAATCTAGGCTTCAGCTAAAAATTATAATGATATGAAAGTTTTCCTGTAGATGTATCATTGACGCTCAATAAAGTTCAAGTATTTCATCAGTTTGTACACATAGACATCCTCAGAGCTCTTTCACCCATTAACAGGTAATACTTAACTAGTCTTCGTAAAATTATTGAGTTACATTTTACTATGAAACAAAGGCGAGAGGGGTTCCGGGCACTTATGAATCCAAGGCCTAAAAACACCCAGGCCTTCCCTTACTGTTGAGACAGAGGTTCTTGAAACTCCCTGAGGGGCCCTGCAGAATGAGTGGGAGCACCATTTCCCTCTCAGGTTTGGTTGAGTAGGAGGGCCCTTTATCAGCAAGGTGTGGTGCCAATACATCTTATAGATGAGTCAGAGCGGCAGGCATGTAGAGACATTTAAGTTTCACCCTAGAGATCCATATCAACATGTAATGGTCTATCTGCGGCTTAAATATTCTTGGGAGGCCTAAACCACGATATCTCCACCTCTCCTAAGACGATTAGTGTAATATGACCTGTGACGTAGTAGTAATGATAACAATTAATTGAATCTAAAACTATTTTTATTGACATGTGCACAGCAGCATGCTCAGCAGCACATTTACAGAATATAGATATAAAGCATGCTTAAACATTTTGATCAGGAATGTCTTGTGTTTTTGTTATTAATATATATTCATAAAGATAATTATGTTGTAAAATCAAATTGCGAAAACAAACAAAACAAAAACATGCAATTAACATGTGACAGCCTCAACCCTTATTTAGCAGGTTGAGTGCTAACTGGCTCAATGACCATACACATTTATTGGGGTATCCAACCAACTTAACAAGAAGGGTTGTTGAAGTGAGGAGAAGTCATTTAGGATTAATTATTCTGATTGCTGAACATTTGCCAGGTTGAATTGCTCGTGTGAATATTGCAGGGGCCTGAATAAATGAAGTAATGTAAATAGGCTTCTGAAAAGGCTATAATCTTTTGGTTTAGATTTACATGGAAGTTTGATGCCTTGGCTGAGAAATGCACTCACCAGATATTACTCAAAAGAAGGGACTGGTGACAGCGGTCAAACATTGTTGACTGCTTCTTCATTATCTAGTGTCATACAAAGGGTTTGTGTGTGAAAGTCATAAAATGCAGTAGTAGATGATGTGGACAGGTGATTGTAGCTGCACGTGCCCAACAAGGAAGGAGCAGCAGCTGTTCCACCAGGCCACTCTATTAGCACCTCCTGGAAAGAGACTCCAGGCTCATCGGTACAAATCCAGATTGCCTCCTTCACTCCGGTGCTGACAGAGTAGGAAAGATGGAACAGCATTGTGTGACACTTTGTAAAGTGGGAGTCACTACCTGGAACATGGGTTTCACATGGAAAAACAACCTCTTTAAGAACACACCATGAGCGTACAGACGTTGGTCTCGTAACAGGCTAGTTTGTTTACATGGTGAGATGCTTTCACCCACTATCCTTTAAGAACGGATCTCCATGACTGGCAGGCTTTTGCAGTTATATTGTTAATTTTACTCATCTCATATTTGCCTCCTATGTTACAGTGTTAATTGTGTCAGCCAATTTGCAAGACACTATTTTAGTTTCGGTTGGTTTTACGCGATGCCCTCCATTAATTTCACTGGCATTCAGAGTCCCATTCAAAGCAAAGTGTACTTATATATGATTTCTAAACTATTTATGTTTGCCACCATCAAAAAGACAGAAATGATACAACCACTTATCGGTATTTCTAGATGTTTATAATTTTCTCAGAAGCATTTTTAGAATTCAACATTTTTTTTAGTGGCGGTATTATTCTGAGCAGAGCTGTCTTTACGTTTAGCTTTTAAATGCTCTTTCTAAATAAAAACAGAGTTGATTGTCCTGGTCTACATGCACACTGATAATGCATTTACTGGGCAACTTATAATATATCATAAAAACAAGAAGCCATCTTAATTATTAGACATTGACTAAATCCTGCCTGAAGTATTGCTGATAATGTTGACTCTAATGTGAGTAGCATCCACTGCAATTAGAAATGCCTATTTCTGATTATCTGAAATGTTAACATACATTTTGAATACATTAGAGGACGGGTGTTTCGGTGTATGAGAACCAGTTACATCTAATAGATGAGAGGGATACAGCAAGTTACTGTGGAGATTGTTCTGACAGAATGTTTTCTTTTTTGCGTGGCGAGAACAATAAGGGATGAAGTTACATCATTTATTGCAAATGACATTTTTGGAACCACCTCCATCTGGTGTGTTGCAATTCAGTATTAAATCCTAAAAAAAACACTGAGGCAAACTAAAGCGTGTAGAGGACAAATTATAGGAAAAATGTTAAGGATTTATATTTACCCTTTTATTTATTTGTCTTGTTTTATTTTGAAATCTTTTATTTTTTACCCTATTAACACTTTGTTATGGAAACAAACAAAGGTAACTTAAAATGACATAACAGATCACAATCTAATCTGTCTGTCTGTCTGTCTGTCTGTCTGTATGTGTGTGTGTGTGTGTGTGTATGTATATATATATATATATATATATATATATATATATATATTCTACGTTTATGTCCTATCAATAAGAAAATATCATTTAAAAAAGAGTTTGGGGTTCATTCTTTGTTTGCCCCACTCTGTAGGATAAACAGTGTTAACAGTCAATGTCAGTGCAGCAGAGAACCAGTCAAATTTGTTTCTTTCATGCACCTGTGAGAGTACCTGAGTATATACCTTTTTTTTTTTTAAACTGCCAAAACTCTGTATTTAGAAGCAACCTGCTTCCATTTTTGTATTTCAGCTCCCAAACAGCCATATGTGTGTGACTGGTGTGTTTACATTTTGTGACCTTTGGACACAGCGTCCCCACCAGAGACCTGACGTTACACAGCTATTGTCTATCTAGTTAATATAATCCCTCAAAGCAATGATACAAATGAAACCCCATCACATTCCCTTTTTTCATCAAACCAGGAGAAGTGATATGAAAGCAGTCTCAGGGGAGATTCTAAACCCTTCATTTGCCGTAATTGATATAATGAATGGCATGTGTTTTCAGCCTCCATAGTTTGGTAATTGCCATTTTTAACACCCATCAATGGAATGTGTGCAGGGGAATGATTGAAGACAATAATGCTTCTGAACGCAAATGTAGTTGACAGCAACAAGAACGATTCCCTGTGTTGTTAATAAGCTAACAGATGTTATAATAACATTTTATATGGAATCAATGAAATGTGTAATTCCTTCTTGAACCTTTTTATACACTCATTTCCTTTTCTGGGTTTTTGATTCGGTGCTTTCTATGTCCATGTCAATGTAGCTTTAGTGAATTAAATAAAATAATGAAATATATATGTAATATATTATTAGATTATGATATGCTGTGGACTTGATGTACTTTTGTCACAATTTTTCCTATTCTACTTCTGACATTGCGGTTGTTTTTCAAATGTATTTCACTTCATGTTTCCCATTGTTGTCAGGACCACTGATGCTTTATTATCATAGCAGAAGCTTTGCTGATCATCTCTCCTCTTCTTGTCCTACAGGCTGGAGGATCAGACGAAAAAGCTTCACAAGGACATGAAGAAAAGCACTGAGGCTGATTTAGGTGTGTTCTGCACCCAACCTGTGTTACCGCCTGGTGTGCAATTGATCTCCACTTGTTCACCAACATACTTGATGTTGCTTGGCAGGTTTTTTTTCATGGCTAGAAAGACGCCTGGTTGTCTTGGTTTGTTTGGTGGTGCGTCAGCTCTCCGAACAACTTGACAAATGAAAGCGCAGGCCTCCGCCTTAATCATTTGTATAGGTTTTTATAGGTTATCATTGTGTGCAGGTTTTGGATTTATGAGTGGATCTTTTTGTGCAGTGTTCGGTTAGGGCTTGATTTGTCTTCCATCTCTGCCTTCATTTATTCATACATTTGTCTGCCACAAAAACCATGTTTACTTTTTATTTGCTTATTTGTTGGTTTTGGAGTTGTATATTTGGGAAGTAGCAGTACACATGGCCTGCGGTTAGTCGTCAGTTGTGAGGGTGGAGGAGTGGAGACGGATGGAGGAGTGGAGACGGATGGAGGAGAGAGAGGCTTCTTCATTTCCTCTCCTTTGTGCTCGGGAATATGGATGTTTGCATCATCAAAGTGTCGTAGCTGTCAAGCCCTCATTATCGTTAATGGATTCCATCTGTCGAACAGGTCCCGTCTCCACCAACTGCTACCAAACAAAGAACTGGACCTACTCTGCATGTCAGCACTACATTAAATACACTGCTTTCTATATCGGAGAGCATTTATCAAGTCAAAACTATTGAACCCACTGAAAATTGGCTGTAGAGGGACCATAATATATGTTAACGGCCGTTCCTGTTCACAGTTTCAGTCAGGCTTAGTAAGAAAGCGGCTGAGATAATTGCTTTTCATGCTGACAAATTGTTTCATCTGTTTCAGGCACAGATGATAACAAGTGACATAATTTCACTTATTTACACACTTCTGCAAATAACAAAATCATTACCTTGGGGTCAACTTTTGATTTTCATAAACTTATAACCAACGTGTCTCTCAATCATCTCAGGCAAAGGTCAAATCAAGCAATTTGTTACTTGTCAAAAAAGAGATGCAGAAACATGACACCCCAATAATTGATCGGTTGAAAATTGGTCTTGAGAGAATCCACAGTGTGAAAAGAGACCAGTGACTGTTCCAGATCCCTGTGAAGCTCATTTTCACCACAGCCTCTCCTGTCGACTTGTGTTCCCGCCAGTGCAGCTCATTTATTTTGACAGTGAAGCCATAATCTGATATATGCTCTGTGTCTAAACAAAGTGGCAAGAGTGCAGATTAACAGTAATTGGTGCTGTCAGTGTAGAAACGCTGTAAAGATTCTTGGTGCTCTGGTGAATATTCAACACGGCAGGCAGCCCCACCACCCCCTCAGATTTTTTACAATGGGGGCTGCACTGTGCCATTTTACTTTTTGCTCACTTTTGAAAAGCCTACCACAAGCAAATACACATACTGATGAAACGTTTAAAGCCTTAGTGTAATCCACAGAAGTTACCCCCCGTGGTTTGAGAAAAATGTAAAAACATGTCTTTAAATTTGATTTATAAAAAAAAAACTAATAATTTCTGTGCTGTAACCTACATGATGGCCTTTTCACAAAGCTATTTAACAAAGTTTTAACAGTGTTCTCTGCTTTGTATGTTTCTGCCAGCCATGTCCAAAGCAGCAGTGAAGATCTCTGCAGACCTGCTGAGTAACCCGCTGTGTGAGCAGGACCAGGCCTTCCTGGAATCCATGAAAGTTTTAGATACGGCCATGAGGAGGATGGACTCCTTCAACCAGGAAAAGGTCAGACTCAAACCGTTTTCTACACTACCTGGGATCCTAAAAAAACAAAAAACGATTTTAGAGCGCTTTAATAAAACTACAAAACAGACCCATGTGGAACTAATAACTGATCGTCTACTAACACTTTTATCTGAATTTATCTCGGTACACTTGGCTTAGCTTTGGGAAAGACTATGGATACCTGCTGTCTTTATTTCATTAGCTATGGTCTAAAAACATCTTCTTTCTTGTCTTCTAGGCTCTTGTCATTGGTATTAAACTGTAATCAGATGAAATGTTTTTACTGAGACATACAAATTACAAAACTGCACAAGTTTCTGTTCATAGTACATGTTTTCATATCTGTCAATATTGTGCAGCCTGTCAACTAAAAACTACCCGTATGTCTTTCCTTCTGCTGTTTTTGAAAAGCATCTGTGGCATCATCCTCTATAAGCTCAGGGTACTGGGTATCAGCTGTGAAAAGTGATGCATTTGTGACTCACTGGAGTCTAAAATAACTCATACAATAGAAAGGCCTTTTCTTAACTGGAAAACATGCCCTACCGCAAAATTCACAGAAGTAACTCTGTTCCCTGCATGTGTAGTGGACGAGTGTATTGCTTGGATTACTTATTGAAACAAACATTTGGCTTCAGTTCAGCACTTGTCTTACATTGACGGTTCACACCATATCTTCATGAAAGGTTGCAGCAGAAAGTCAGTTATTTCCTTCTCTTTTTTTTATGGAGAGGAGCAGCTGCCATGAGCTTGAATTTATAATACAGAAGTCCTGCAGCATTACATTTCTGTTGGTGTTAACACTTGATGAAAGAGCAAGCAGGGAATCACCAAAGATTCAGACCAAGCCAACAAGCTGACTGACAATCTGACAGGCAGAACCAAACTGACATTGCCATCCGGAAAATATGGTCCTACGCATTTTTTGTGTGTATTAAGATATTTAGAGTATTTGTTGATTTGCAGTGTCTCTTGTAATGTTTGTGTTTTTCACACTTGCATGTTTTGTCCTAAGGGGCAACCATAGAAATCCAGACATGTCTTTACAGAACACTAAGCAATCTTCTAGTGCTCTCTCTCTCTCTCTCTCTCTCTTATTGCTGTACTCTGTTAAGATCTCTGCTTTGGCTGTCAGGCCTCTTCAGATTATTTGCCGGGTACATTTCAGTTTTTGATTAGAATCATTGCCACAGGTAGTTATAATGTGAATCATAGTGGCACCGTATGTGTGCATCCTCAAGGCACTGCACTGTGAAGGGTAGACTTTTAAAGAGGGAAAAAATACTGCAAACAACACAGGAGATCGCACCAAGGCATATGCCGATTGACTTTTTTCCATCTGTGTTTTCTTGACTCATTGCCCCGCTGTTAGGTGTTCTGGGCTTTTCACATTTGTTGCCTTAAAATATCTATTTTCTTTTCATATTTTGTTGTGAACCAGAATGATTTCATAACCTCTTCAACAACAAAAATCTAATGAGTTGAGAAGATGAATACCTTTTGTAAAAGAAAAAAAGAAAAAAGGTGGATCTTTTTTTATTCCATTGTAAAATTTTAGTGTACTATCTCACAGAAATGGCACCATCTGGAAATGTACATATTAGGTTCAGAGTTGATTTATATTTTCTCTGAAACCTTCCTGTGAACTGGACTTTCCATTGCAAATCAAACCATAACCTCTTCCCAAACATGTGTGAGTGAAGCAGCAACCAAAACTCTCATAGAAGTGTTTTGAGGTTCCAGAAAATATTCTTAAGCTATGCAGAGCAAGTTGCTTGGTAAGATCTTTGTATTTGAAGTCTGTAAATAATTTTTTTTCTTCCTTGATAGAAAGCAACCTAAATGTCAATCAGAATCTAAATATCACTAAATATATTAAATATACTAACTGTGTAAGGAGGAGTTTTAGCAACTAGAAACCACTTTTGTTTCTTTCCTTTCTTCTTCAGCTCAACCATACCAGTCATTCAGACTGGTTTTCTCACAGCTCATCAAATTTTACAGGAGCCGTTTTGAGTGACCAGACAAAGTAGAATGTGGGTTGGACAGAGCGTGTGGGTTTGTGACCCCGGGTGCGTATGTTCCAGGACTTGGCTTGGTCGAGTGCCCAGAAGAGCACTCCTGCCAGTTTGACTGTTTTCAGGATGAAGCTTTACATTCTTTAGATTTTATACAAAATCAAATTAGCTTTTTTTTCAAATTTTCACTGTCTTTGAAATTTTAAACAGTGCTGCCATGCTCACTTGCCTGTCAATTGATATATTGGATACAGTAAATCCACTTCTTTCTTTACACGTCATTTGAATATCACAGTTTGAAGGATGACTCCTTCAACATAAAAGTCTTCTTTTTTCCTCCTGGCTAAAATTGTAAGCCTTTTCTCTGGTCAGTTATTTGTCTCTGAATGTTGGCCTTGTGATGGACTGGAGACCAGGGTGCACCCCACCTCTCGCCCAGTGTTAGCTGGGATTGGCTATAGCCCACACAGGACCCTCAAAGGATAAGTGGTTAGATAATGGATCTCTTGGGTACCCTTGTCAACTTATCCCTGCAGGATCGACGCAGAGCCTATAGTGCGGCCTACACCATTCAAAGAAATTGTTCTTCGTCAAAAAGCTTGTCTGTGGTTAAGTTTCTATGTTGGAGCCACATTTTTTTTCCTTTTACTAAAATTAATGCAACACAGAAATAATTGGGAAGATGATGAAAATGACCATTGAACTATTTAGGTTGAGTATTGTTTTTGTTTTTTATGATATGGAAGAGGCATGGTTCCCAGTTGACCAATCACAGTTGTTGCGGCCTGTTTCACGGTGATGTGTAGTTACATTTCTAGGAATGTGCACATCAGGGTATGTGACTTTGTGGGACCTACGACATCAATTTCAATCCAGAAGTATAAATCGGCCTTCAATCATCTCTCAGTATAATGGGATTTCGGTTTCTAGTAGCTTAGGGCATATTGTCTTTACAGTGTATAGTAGGTGATCTATTTTCTGTCTCCACGGTGTATATGTTTCCTCTTTGGCTCTTTGACTGGGATATGTTTGACAGTGATTCAGTTGGGCATTTATATCCCAGCCGAGTTTCTCACTCGTGGAGGACAACAGTCACAACTGTATTGACTTGACTTGGTTGTATGTTTTTTTAACACACTTTGATCCAGAGTGGATTTTGACAGCTAGGTCACACCTGAGTTTCTGTGCACTTCTTTCAGTCTTACTGAATAAAAGGTCCTCACTGTAACACAACGTTCAGGTCCAGGTTTGCGCTGGATTGGTATATTTCCTTTTTGTAAAGTGGCTAACAGAGAGCTAAAGGCGAAATAGAGAGAGTGAGAACTTTTTGGTCAGTCTGCTATGTGGAATATCACCTTGGATTTGCTAGGTGTTTAAAATCCAGCACAGCTCGCTCGAACACTATTCGAGTATCTCCCTTCAAGCTGACTGTTGATTCTGACGGCACCAACAGCAAACCCTATTGCTCCAGCAAAACAGACACAAAAGCATCCACCCTTTGCTCTTCTCCATGTTGAGACAGGATGTTCTGCCTCAGGGCTCGCAAGTAAGAGAGCCAGCAGATAAAACGTGCAGCGATAATGAAGGCAGCAGTGGCCCAGGTCTGTGTGTTTATTTCTGGGGCTGAGGAGGGCGCACAGCCCCGCCGGCACACTGCTGCCGAAGCTGAGCCCCAGTGTACATGGCGGCAGCACAGTAGAGGATGCTCCGTTTGGAGGGATATTGATTTCCTCTGCGATCTGTGTGTATTTTTGGGAGGCCTGTGTGCCGGGATGGCCTCTGCCCCGTGACTCACTGATGGAGACTGCTACTTGAGCACCGGCCTCAGGCTCTGCGGGGCCTCCAAGGAATACCCCCCCCTTCTCTCTCTCTCTGTGGGAAGGGGCAGAGGGTAGAGGGCACCAGCTTGCTTAAGCAAATCTGCCGCTGTTGCTCTCCCTCTTCGCTGCATGCTCTCACCTTAAAAGCAGCGGCACAGCTCAAGTCGGGGAGGGGTGGTGGTGGTGGTGTGAATATGTAAAACAAAGAAAATGTGTATTCCCATGTACTTATTTGTTATTGGTTCTCTATTTTCCCTCAAACCACAATCAACCATTTTGTACTTGGAAATCTGCCCGTGTGAAACAGTGAGCATCGCTGTATGTTCTCATAGATGGTCAGGGCATTTTTACAAAGCGCAGCTGCGATCCTGCCTCCTTGTTGTTGTGTGATTGACTGTCCTTCCAATAGCGAGTGAACATATGATTAGCGGAGCTGCTCACTGTTCTCATGCAGCTGTCACTTCACATCTCGCTGCTTTAGTTTCTCCTTCGTTGCTCTTAGCGTTTACTCTCCGCTCGCCTCGATTGCTTGGTTAACTTCTGTTGTGCTGGAGACTGTAGTAGTAAAAGTCGTTTTGAATCTGCAATGTAAATGACGCTGGAAACTTTATTAATTGTGCGCCAACTTCTGTCAATGAGACTTGGGGCTGGAGGCCTCAAGATGAGATGTTCATTTACTTCCATTTAACACCCCCCTTCCCCTCCCTCCCTCCCCTGTTGGTTCTGGCAACCAGAAGGAGAATGCAGGAAAATATAAACTGTTATTGTTAAAATGTTTGCTTGCAAAGAACTTTCATCTTGTAAGGCAGCCCGCCCTCCACAGGATTTGAAATCAGTTGGGCTTTGCTTTCATGTCCGTCCCCTGACAGTTCCATCCTTTTGTATCGTCGGCTCAATGAATATTCAGGGGTTTCTCCTCAGGGCTTGTGTACAATAAAAGAGTCAACGTCATGAAAGTTTCTTTGGAAGCCCCCCCTCCCCTTTTTTTATTCTTGAGTGCTCAGTTTGAAATAAACACGAATGTTGATGTTTGTGCAGTGGCATTACTTTGCAGCTAATGAGCGAGAGATGTAGAAGCTATTTTGTTTCGAGTTAAATTTTGATGTAACTCAATTTGACAGTGAATAACAATTCATAAAGTCCCTTCCTTGATGTAGAGGTGCTTATTGCTTACATTAATTGTTGTTCTTTTTAAATTACAGGTCAACCAGATCCAGAAGACCGTTATCGACCCTCTGAAAAAGTAAGTGTCCGTTTTGATATGTGACTTTTATTTTTACTGCTGTATTTTAAAGGTGGACTCTAAATGATCTGTTTACCAGATCAGTGTCAAATAGTTATTATCGATAGTTTTCACTTTTGTTTGGACCAGCGCAAAGGTAGATTTTTTTCACGTAGGACCAAACAGTGGTTTAAGATACATTGCACAATCAGAGAAAAGTGTTGTAAAGGCAATTCAGTTCAGTTTTGTGGCTTAATTTCCCTGATGTAGTATTGGACATATCTGGGCAGATTAAGTCCAGTTCATGATTTTACCTTACTCTGCTCCTCACACTTGTAGTGTGGTAAGTACAGCCACAGTGCACGAGCTCAGAGAGGCCTGCTGTGTAGTAATGCAGTTTGTAAAAATTGTGCTGGTGGTGCTGCTTTGGTGTCGGTAGTGCGTCTGGAAGAAAGTTTATTTGGTTCTTATTCCTAATACTCGCCCCCATCTGAGCAGCCAGTGAGTGCTATTCCATTCCTTAAGCCTACATTTTTTAAACACACGCGCACACACACATGCAAACACAAACCAGAGGTACTGAAGGGAGTGGTTGGACTATCCCACCCGTCTTCCGGAGAACTTGTTAAGGTTTTGCTTCCTCCTCTTTGCTCCTCCCAGGAGATTAACCATATGCTTTGTAAGAGAGCAATTGCATAGGTTTTCTATTACAAGCTTGTGTTGAACTTTCTGCCCCATAAACTTGTAATTTTTAGTAACTTCACTTTAGTTACTAACAAGTAACCAATATGAAGAGATTCCTCTGTAAAACGTGTGTGTGTGTGTGTGTGTGTGTGTGTGTGTGTGTGTGTGTGTGTGTGTGTGTGTGTGTGTGTGTGTGTGTGTGTGTGTGTGTGTGTGTGTGTGTGTGTGTGTGTGTGTGTGTGAGAAGCCCTCTCTTCCTTGTGTGCTCTGGTGGCGGAGCAATGACAGGATGGAATGGTTCTAATTTCCTCTTCCTGGTGGGCGGCAGGCGGACGTGTGGGCAGGCTCAGAATATGGCAAAGGGCCCAGCTTCCTGGGCCCAGAGGATTGGATGAGGGGGAAAACTGTCTCAGGACAGTGCGCACACAGAGACACACGCACACACACATCAACACGTAGATACACAAACACCTACCCATATTTTGTCAGGGGCACGGTCTCACAAGGAATGGTATTTTAGACCATAAAGTTTAAAGGCATTTACATGATTCGGAAACCAAGCGGAGTAAGAAAGTTTATAAACGTGTTTTAGAGCCAAGCTAAACTGACCTCATCATTAACTTTTTACCTCCTCAACAACACGGCACTATTAGTTATTAGTTTATGAAAGTGTCTTCTTTAGAAAACTGTGACACAAAAGCTACTATACTTAAAAGCGTCCATTAAGATTCCATTAGTCCTTCACTAATGAATATTTTTCATTTACTTAGTCTGAAAATACTCTATCGCTGATCTTGTTTTATTGTAAAGGAAATTAGAGAAAGAATGTTAATGTTAATGGAAGACCTTGAATAGGTTGTGTGTTTTTGTGTGTTTGGTATGTTATTAAAGTGTCCATGTGTGACTGCTATTTAATATTTTGGCATCCATCCTTAATACTTAGTGTGGTAAAATGAACAGTAAACACACACAAAAAGATACAGCCCCCTCCTCCTCCTCCCCTCTGTCTCTTTCTCTCTCTCAGGCCCAGACGTAAATTTCATCCCCTCAGCGGGGGTCACTGAATGATATCACTGTGTTTATGTGAGGGGAGGGGAGCGCAGCACAGCGCAGCGCGTGGGCATTGAGGAATTTGTGTTACCTAGCCCTTTCTGCTCCGTTGCTCTTTTGGGTGAGTTAGAAGTCGAGCCTGTTTTTTTTACCTCTGCCTTCGGTTCAGCTACGACTGGAAAAGCCACCTTCACCCCTCTCAATCAGGAGGAAGATCCTGCCGCTGGGGCAGGTAGTGAGAGGCCTAGAGCCAATAGTTGCATTTGGCCTTGGCTGTGGGGCTGGTGCCATTTTTGGGGCAGGGGCAGTGATTGGATTCGGTCTCATTTTGGTGTTGAATTTTGGAATGGAGGTTACGTTTTTTTACACTCCAGATGTTTGCTATGAAGTTATCAATCTTTTTCCCCCATCTGGTGTATCGGGTATCCAGGCTGCGTGAGCTGTCTTGAGTTTTGATCAACAAAGCACAAGGCAAGTTGCAGCAGATCCAACTCCTTCTGGTTTCTGCCGAGATAAAGGTGTTTCAGCTGGCATGTACGTCACACACTCTTTCACATGGCCCACTGCTCTAAACCATTTATACAACAAATGGTAGTAATTTTATATTCACAGCAAGCATGTTCAAACAAAACCTGCCACTTGATGTAATCTTGTCTGGCAATCTTAGTTCTTCATCTGAGTCTGTGGCAGAGTCCCATATTTTAGTGGTTTATAGTGTGTTTTGCAGTAGTGGGTTATGTGACGGTGATAGTGAAGTGGGACAGCCAGTGTCTTAGACTGAGGGTGTCTAGACCAGACTTGGGCTTGGCTGACGGGTCAGACTGGCCTGTCTGTGGATTGGCAGCTGCTCATAAACACACTCTCTGGTCCAGACGCTATTTCCATCCAGCCTGTTGACCACACCCTGACCTGTCACATGGACAGTGGTGTGCCCTTGGCCTCGTGTTGCTCTCAACCAACACAGGACCTCATTCAAACGAGGCTGACCACAAATGCAGACCTAGCTGGCTGACTGGTAGTTGTCCAGCCGAGGCCAGGACATCGAGGGAATGTCCAGTTTCTGGACACTTATAGACCAGACTATCATAAAAAGAATATATAGTCACCTACAACCATGGCCATATTCTGCTGTATATCCTTGTGTGGGAGCCTTTGGCAGAGCTGAGTTACTGTAACTTCTGTACAGAGCCCTGAATGTAACAGACAGGTATCAACAGCAAGGACTGAAAGGACAGGAGTGGGTTAACCCTCTTTGTTTCTAGCTCTTCCTCCTTCTTTTGCACCATCAGAGGCCCTCAAATGTCTTTGTGTGCTGAAACATGGCAGTTGCTGGCAGTGCTGTCCCACTTCAGAGCCGCATACCATCATGTGTCATGAGGAAATTGCATGGTTCAGGCAGGTGAAGCATGCAGGTGAAAACGTGATCAGCCATTGTGTCGTCTTGAAGTTGACTCTTTGGGTTGTGATCAGCCAATAGGATCGAACTAGAGAGCAGTCATGTCTAGAGGGTAGTTACATAATCCCTCGGCACTTCAAGTATGTGTACACTGGAACAGATAGTAGACTTGAGGATCAGCATCCACCCCTGCCATAAACTGGGCCAAAGTGGTATTTTATAAATAGTGGTGGAGCGTGGGCCGCAGGGCTGGGCTGAGCTGAGCTCTGTGATGTCACTCCATAGTTACTAGACCACTCCTTACTTAACTTCCTGTCGGAAACAATCCCTGCTTGTCTGAGACTGCGCCTCAGTTTGCGTCACTTTCTACTCTACCCCCCTCCTCCTCTCCTCTCGTAGTAAGATCACGGGCAGACACAGCCGTAATTTCACAATCAGTTCACTGCTTCTCAGTGGTTCCATCATCTGCTGCACAGAGCAGGGCAAGGGTTGGCGTGGAGAGGAACGTTGACCAGGAAGCCCACACATATTGTGGCTAATAACACTATATAGGCAGAGACACACATAATAAACTATGGTAGTAGTGGGCCTCCACACTTGATGAAGTGCATTAAAAAAAGCTGCATCTCAGGCTTCATAACAGTTTTTATGACATGTAGCAAACACCTGTGTGACTAATCTTGTCACTGGTTTGTGTTTACATGTTGGAAAGGACCCAAATAAATCGTGCTCTTGCTTATTTAGTAATGATTACTGGGATTCATTTCTGCCATTTAAACAGCTTTAAACAGTGATACACGTCTCCATATTTAAATATTGTAATTTTATTGATGTGCTCTGTTACACATGACATCTATTGCACTTCTGTCCGTCCTGAGACTCTTCCTGTGGTGTCTGTTTTTTTTCCTCTTAACTTTTTTCCCCCTAACTCTTATTGAGGGATAAGGACAACGGATGAAATAAAAATATTAAATCTTTTGTTTTTTTTAAATAAGGAAAATGGAATATAAATACCTCACTTAAAATAACTAATGTAATGGCATTTACTGCATAATTTATATTAATGCTGAATACATTTGAGGATACTTTAATATTGTAGTTTAGATGTTATTAGTCATCCAAGCGTTATAACTTGAATTATTATATATTTTTTATTTAATACTATTGGGTTGAATATTTACTGTATAACAATATTCCTGCTTCCCATTAAACGCAGCCACAAAACCAGTGCAACAAGTCCCAGGATGAAGCTCAGACTCCTGTTGCTAAGTTACAGATGAATGTTTCCCTATTTTTAGTGCTGAAGACCAGGATTCTCGTTGCAAGAATATATTTTCATTTGGAATATGATAATTGTCACAAAATGAATTGTTTCATGCCATTTTGAACTACAGTAATTAGATAATAGATTAGAGGAAGCTTAATGCAGAGCTGTCCTCTGGGGTTTGAGAGTACCTCTACAATAAGATGTTGAGGAGAGGGGTTTTATTAATTCATAATGACTTCTATTAAGATGGGATGCAATGCAGAATGCATGTCTACAAATTTCATTGGAAAGTTGTTTTAATGATTTCTGGGATAATTTTTTCCTAAGCATTTATGTACTTCTGTGTGAGTGCCTGGGTAATTTGTGCTTGTGTGTGTGTGTGTCCCATTGTCTTTGTCAAAGATGGCTAACGCTGTTCGTACCTGTCTTGCAGGTACAGTGGCGTCTTCCCCAGCCTCAACATGGCAGTGAAGCGGCGGGAACAGGCGCTGCAGGACTACAAACGGCTGCAGTCCAAAGTGGAGAAGTATGAAGAGAAAGAAAAAACGGGGCCCGCTATGGTCAAACTACATCAGGTAACTGTGGTTTAAAGCCTGCATGGCTGCACGTGTTGGTCCACTCGAATGCTCCCTCTATCTGCCGAGGAGCAGAGTTCACTTGCTCTTACATGTTGCTCGTATTGTGAATTGAGCGGAATAAGTGGAAAAAGACAAATGCTGACTGGATATGAACAAAAATAGTTGAGCACATGCATATTGTACATGTGCGCTCCTTCACCCACGCAAGCTACCAGGCTCTCAAGTAGTGCCTTTTCAAAAAGGCAGTGCTGCACATCTACAGGCACGTAATTGAGAATTGTAAACACACACACACACAAACGCACACACATGCACACATACGCACACACGCCATGAGGCCACTACAGAAGCACACACATTCACAGATAACGCTGCAGTGTTGCCTATGCTATTCGCTCTAACACATCCTCACATGGCGAGCCACCCACACACATTGAGAAAAGCACTGTCAGGGGAACAAAGCCTTGAAGAGGCCCCTACATCCCTGCCCTTTGAATCCCTGCACACTTAAAGAAATGATCCTGACAAAACACTTGTGTGCCATTTCAACTGGTAAGAAAACTAACTAAGGTGAACAGACCAAATCGTTATGCAGCAGATAAACAATATCTTGCAGTATGAATATAGCAACTCCCCCCCCCCCCCTGTCCCTTTTTAATGAAAAAAAAAAAAGAAATTCACCCTCTCTCACATATTCATTGTGCATTCCATAACTCCATGCCTACAGTAGACTACCCACTAATACATTCACACACAGATCAGTGGTGCTGGAGTCCACTCACAGCCAAGTCTGCCCACATTACCCACTCCTCCTCAGTGTGGTCGTGATCACAGCCTTTTTTTTGCGCTGCCTCTCCGTGGGAATTAGGGAAATATTTTTCTGAACAATAAGAAAAAGGACACTTGTGCTTGTGTGCTGAATTTACAAAAAAAAAAGTTTTTCTTTGCACATTTTTGTTTTTCTCTTGTTTAAATCCTTGTACAATGTGGAAGAATCTTTAATGTGTGCTATAAATTATAATCTATGATTATATGATCTGTGAAATCAGGCCTGATGGTGACCACTGTTGTTTTGTTTTCTGTCCCCCCTCCACACCCCAGGCCAGAGAGGAGCTGCGACCAGTCAGGGAAGACTTTGAGGTCAAAAACAAGCAGCTGCTGGACGAGATGCCCAAGTTCTTCCACAGCCGCATCGACTACTTCCAGCCCAGCTTTGAGGCTCTCATCCGGGCCCAGGTTAGTAACACCCCCCTCCCTGCAGAAACGCACACAATGAGACCAGCACACCCCAAAGTATGCTGTTGCAACCTGTGAGCTTTGGTTAAACAGGGTCTGATGAAAGGGAGTGTATAATCCTGGACGTCTGTCTCCCTCCATGCTGTCCTAATGTGATTAACCCCCAATGACAGCCCACACTGCTGTGTTTAGCCCAGGAAGGCCTCATCTGTGTGGCTCCAGCGCAGCCCTGCAAGCCTCCCTCTTAACCTGCCGCTTCTCTTAAAGCAGCTGGACATCTCAAGTTAGCGCCACCATGTCCCCCTCCCCCACCCCAGACCTGCCTGTCATTTCCTCCTTGGGACGGCCACTGGCATACTTCTAATTAGTAAACCAGATTAGCCCAGACCTAATGACAATTACGGAGTTTGATGATGTGCTTTGAACTTAAAATTAACAAAGTGAGTAATTGACTGTAACCAATATGAAAATATTCACACAAGTCTAAGCTCAAGATATTTTCTCTTTTGAGGTTGTTTACCTTTTACCTGCTTTTTATGGTGCAACAGTGCTTATTAGTCACACTAGCTAATCTACTCCATCTACATTATCTGTATTCATATTGTTGAACAAGATGAGTAAGCATTTCCACATTACATGCTTGTGTGGGGCCGTGGCTCAGGGGGTAGAGCGGGTTGTCCACTAATCACATGGTCACTCCCTGGCTCCTGCAGTCCTCATGTCGAAGGGCAAGATGCTGAACCCCAAACTACCCCTGATGATGTAACATGTGTGAGTGTGTGTTTTTGAGAGGCGCTCTATGTACTGAATGTCTCTATGTATGTCTGCACTGTGCGTGTGTGTGTGAATGGGTGAATGTGACCTGTAATGTAAAGTGTTTTGAGTGGTTATTAAGACTAGAAAAGCACCATTTACAATTTTTACACACACGCACACACAAACACACACACACACACACACACACACACACACACACAAACACTCACAGAGCAGCACGTG
This sequence comes from Hippoglossus hippoglossus, assembly GCF_009819705.1. Lineage (NCBI taxonomy): Eukaryota > Metazoa > Chordata > Actinopteri > Pleuronectiformes > Pleuronectidae > Hippoglossus > Hippoglossus hippoglossus. The sequence goes on along the minus strand of NC_047159.1, from coordinate 14,449,000 downwards.
GGTGGTCAGTGGACCAGTGGACCACATCCCCAGCCTTGCTGCAGTTTCATCCTCCACTCCCTTCACTTCCAGCTGCTTGTTGCTGCTCAGCTCCCAGTGGCAGCAGGAAAAAGGCACAAAGGCAGCTTTTGTTGCGAGTCTTCATCTTCACTGCCACAAGTCCTGTCCAGAAACTGTCAGTGAGACACACTGCCCGACACGTTCACCTGTGCAGATGTTGATGAATTGCGACATTGTCTTGTTGAATTCACTGCTGAATGTGCTCATAGCAGAAAACACTTACAAGATGACTTCCTTTGTCTCTTTATTTCTCTGATTGTCTGTCTCCTGAAACAGTGATCACACAGTGTTTAGGGACTCGCTGGACACAATGAAACTTAAATTACTCAGTGTCTTTGTAGGCTCAGAGGTCAAAGTGTAACCTCTGTATATAAATATTAAGCAGCTGGAACTATGGTGTGTTAAAATGCCTTCATAGAAGTCATGTAAATCAAAGCTCTGGCTTCACCCGAAGGCTGTTTTCTGTATTGTAGGAGGTCACAGTTGTGTGAGGCTGTGTTTGTTTTCCGTGTGGTGACTCCACTAATTGGAATAGTATTGTCTCTGCTACAGAAGTCACCCAGACACTGATCTGGTGTACATTATCATCACTTGTCACATGCACATTTCCGATGGCCGTTTCAACAAGCCACTTTTGGTTAAAAAAAATAATATATATATATATATATAAATGTATATATCCGCTTTACCCCCACAGACACCAGTAACCCAATACTTACTGCCCACTCATGTGGTTTAGGTGGCAAATATTGTTATAAACATACAGAGGTCTTTGACATTGATCATTTAAAAGGTTGTTTAAAAACCTGACCTTCCGGATGACCGTGTCAAATCTGCTAAGAACCGAGACAAATGTCTTTATTTGAAGATGGAAGATTTGTTCTGCTATTTCCATTTTGAACCAACCCTTCTGCTGTGAGAATTTCTCCCACTAGTATCTCAGTAGGTCTTTCTGTGGTCTACAATAGGACACGTGCGATTTTAGAGAGGCCGACCCTTAAGAGCCTCGTATGCATCGCTGCGTGAATAAATATTGAGATGTGTGTGTGTGTGTGTGTGTGTGTGTGTGTGTGTGTGGGTTTCAAGGGGTTGTATTTCCCAGTACTTTCATTCTCTGCCTACTCTTCTGGAGTCTTGTAATGTGATTAAAGTCTATTAATCATCAAAGCAACTCTCTAGGGAGCCTGACTCATGAACTAAGGGGAAGAAGCAGGGGTGGGAAGTGTCAAAAAAGCTTTCAGTGAACACTCTTTACCTCTTGTTCAGATCGGGAGAGAAAAGCAGGGTCACTACCCACTGAATTTGTGGCTTTGTCGAAGTTGTTTGATATCTCTGGGCTCCCTCTTCTCCTCTCAAATCATTTCTCATTAGTGAGGTTGAAGAGCTTTGAGATCAGCAGCCTTCAGACTTGTGCAAGTAAAACCCAGGTTAGATTGTGCAAGTGGAGCAGAGTTTGGACATGATTTTTGGAAGTTTTTCCACAGAGGCATTTAGGAGAGGTCTGTGGACTGTCCAGTCTTTATCGAAGGATTTTTTTTTTTTCACTATCACATCATTTTCCTTTTTCTGTCCTGCCCCTCAGGTGGTCTATTTCACTGAAATGTACAAGATCTTCAGCGAGTTAACAGACGAGATCGACCAGGCAGGGCTGACTGACGAGCAGAGGGAGAGGGAGACCGAGGCCAAGCTCAGCGAGTTGCGTGCTCTGTCCATTGTCGCCGACGACTGAGGGAGGAAAGCCGAAAACCGGGATAGGCTGCTTTCATGCCTCTCTGAATGGATTGCACTCTTTTCAGGCTCCTCCGCGCAGCGCAAACGGACAGCAGTGGCCTTCACCTGATTATCAGTTTGCCCCCCCCCCCCCCCCCCCCCCGGCCCATTCCTCTTGCACTACACTCCCCATGTTTCATTCTATCTACCGAGACCCTGCAACTCAGAGCAGCTGAAATGCCACATTAACTAAGCCATCAGCCAAGTGCAGCATTATAAGCCAACAGTTTTTTTTTTTTAAGTTTAGGAATCGAACAGCTCTCGTCTGAACTGATTAACTTGGTGACATTTCTTGGTTTAATGAATATCTATAAGCATTTGTTTAAATAAGCAAGGAAACAAGCAAGGACATGATTTATTAGTCACACTGCTACGTTAACAGCGGTCAGTGAAACATAGTTTAATATATTTCCCAACTTTAAAATTACAAACACTACAGACTGAATGTTAACGTACTGTATGCTATCGGCAAAAAAAATGTATTTCTGTATTTTGGCCTTTGCTGGTGATCTGTGTGTGAAGCTCTGTGCCATGATGTGCAAGGGCTTTTAATGAAGATGTAACAGGCTGATGGTAACGTCACCTGTGAATAACGTGCCTACATTGTCCTGATAGTGGCTGTAACATGAAAACTAATTTGTGTGAAGTCAGAATGTGCCTGTGCAGCAGTGTTGAAAGATCGACCACTTAACTGGTCGGCTGCGGAGAGAATAAGAACAATCACTGTCCATAACAAAGGCTGGTGCTCCCTCTAGCGGAAAACACTGATCATGACACACATTTTCCTTTTATTCAAACCATCCATCCTTTGTTCTATTGTTAGTGGTTCAGCTCCTCTGTTAATAAAGAAGCTCCTCTAATGAAGACGGTCCTCTCCCTGCCCTGTACACCAGGGACGGAAGCCAACTGTTTTTGGCTTTTCTTTGTATCGGACCAAAATATGTTGTGAGTGTCATTTGTTTCCACCGTCATCAGGAACAGCCTCAGTACGATGACCATGCTCTGGTTAGTGGAGCCACATCGTAGTGCACACACGCTGATCGCTCCCATATCACGTCAGTGGATTTTTTTTTTTTAGGTGTCATAGCAAGAAGTTTATTTATTAATTGACAGTCCTGTTTGGTTTTTTAATATTGAAACAAAAATGATTTGTTTTCACGTTGCATCATGGAACGTACATCTGTTATGTTTTTAAAGTGTATTAATGAAGGTGTTTTTGTAAATAATGAGTTAAAGTTGTAGAAGAGGTTGATTTTTTTTTTTTCTTTTTTTTTTTTAACGTAACTAAGTGAACACTAACGCTAGTGTTTGTTTTATTTAGGTTTTAAATACATTAATGCTACAAACACAATGTTTTTCTGATGTCATCTCGATGTATAATCAGTCATGAAATAAATGAACTGTGAGAATACGAATCAATCCTCTTTGTTAACCTATTATTACCCCCGCCTAGGAGGTTGTGTTTTTATCTGTTTGTCTGACTGTTAAAAGAATTACGCAAAAACTACTGAATGGATTTCCATGAAACTTGGTGGAAAGAATCCAGTAGACGTTGGTGTGGATCTGCATTAGGGGGCAGATCCAGGATTGTCTTTCCACTTTAACACTGAGGGATTGGGTGTTTTTCAACATTTCCCTTGATATCTCAGAACAATTCATGGATCTTGATGAGAAGAATCTGGCATGTTAAGGGAACAGATATTTATGAGTGTGGCTAATTTGGTGCGGATCCAAATACAAATCTGCATGTAGTGAATTGAAAACCTGAGGGCAATGTTGGGTCTTGACAGGTATGTGCTCTACTGAGTGACTCTAGTTACTATTGTTCTGCTGCCCTGATGAACTGGAGTTTGGATAACGACTCCATATTTAGGAGGTCGAGTGCAGGAGTTGTGAGATTCAAACAAACGTGCTGTAGTTAAATGACACAAAGGAAAGTCATCAGTTTCTAAACTTTATTTCTGTTCGGTTTCGCTTTACAGGAATTAGTCAGTAGTGTCCTGTTGACATTTGTCAACATAAGAAGTATTTACAGTACAGTCATTTTATTATACAAGTCATTGCTGCTTGAAACCATCATTAGTTGAAATGATTTATCTTCAGGTGAAGGATTACAGGCTACCACTGGTTTATAAATATCTCCAATTAGAAAAATGCATGAGCTAAAATCAAGGATGTTCATGGAAAAGCTTTTATGATGGTGAACCATCGACCTTAAAATACAGACCTACAATTAATGCAAGTTCTAACAAGTACAGTGTCCCTTTAAAAAAAACCTTTGTCTGGGAAAAGAACACAGCAGCAAAATGTAGTTGTCTCTGCAGTTTGCTTTATCTAGTAACTTTTGAGATTCTCCGCTCTACAACTACACAATAATTTACGCAAGTGAGACAGGAATGTAAAATAAAAATAAGTCTTATTTTCCATGTAAAGAGTTAATACATTACACATGTGCAGGATGTGGACACGGGTGGTGGATATAAGACTCAATAAAATAAAAACAAAAACAGCATATTTCCATTTTTAAATTTCAGACGAGGCACTGCTGGACATTTAATGTTCTACTCCCACCCCCCCTTATTGGACACCAGTTACTCCTGGCTGTTGTGTGTGAATTACTGAGTAGAGTCCTGTAATTAAAAGGCCGTCTTGCTGTATATGCTCGATATCTGTTCCTCAAAGACTCTGCGGATGTCGGCACGTCTACTTTTCAGGGTGGGTGTGAGGAGGCCGTTGGCGACGCTGAACGTCTCCGGATGCAAGTGAAGGTCTTTCACCTGAAAGGAGGAAAAGACATGAAAGCAAAACCACAGTCAGTATTGGTGGGTTTGTAGCTTAAACATTTGAACTGTCTGCAGTGATCGCTCACTTGTTCAAAGGACTTCAGCCCTGCTTCCTTTCCCACGGCTTTCATGTCCTCTAATACTGCCTTCTTCACGTCCTGTTGGAAGGCACATTTTTTAAAAATCCATGCGCCACCGTACAGTAATGATTATTTAAGAAATTAAATATTGAGATCTGCCTTACAGGATTCTGGCAGAGCTCCTCGTAGGACCCCACACATCCCCGCTCTTTAGCCCAGTCAACAAACACCTCCACGTCAGGTACAACTATGCCTATGAGATAAGACTGGAATACAAGAGAGGAATCAAATATTTAACTCTTGCCTTGAGGCATGTTTTGTTAATAGATCAACTGAATAGGATTTGCATCGGATTAGCTTTGTACCTGTAAACTATCTCCGTGCACAAACACCTGGAGCACAGGAACACAGCGCATGTAGACGTTTTCTATCTTTTCTGGAGCAATGTATTCTCCCTGGGACAACTTGAAGATGTGCTTCTTTCTGTCGACGATGCGTAGCGTCCCGTTCTGGCAGGGGAGAAATGATATAAATGCCCATTTGCTCTCTTGTGATTATATCACATATCATATCTGTCACCTGTCTTAACTTACTGGAAGCCACTGGCCCACATCCCCACTGTGCAGCCAGCCGTCGCTGTCCAAGGCCTCAGCCGTCCTCTCGGGATCCCTCAGGTAGCCTCGGAACACACTGGGACCGCGGATGCAGATCTAACACAGGATTCGGCCGTGAGAAGAGTCGGCAGGCATCAAAATTGTCTGTCAATTTGCAGAATGAAGAGTCCGACTCACCTCTCCTTCTCCGTTCTTAGCGTAGTATTTCATGTCGGGGATGTCCACCACCTTCACCATGGCGCAGGGTAAAGGAGCTCCAACGTGACCTGACACACACAAACACACCTGCTGAGGAGAGGCAGCACAGAAGCAACAAGCCACTGGGAAATCAGACAGTCTCTTACCTGCAGTCCAGTCCCCCGGCATAGAGAAGGTGCAGCCTGCGGTGCACTCTGTCTGACCATAGCCCTCAAATATCAGGCAGCCCAGAGTGGCCCTGAGGAAGGACAGCACTGTGGGGGAGATGGGTGCTGAAGCCGTCAGGGCAAACCGCAGATTTCCTCCTAAATTGGCCTGAAACAGAGGAAGTGCACGCAGTATTTGTTTAAAGCACCATTCTAACAATGATCACCGTTGGTCATATTTCCCATCTGCATCGACCACAACAAGCCAGAAACTTTCAGTCCCTGTTTGTCTGTGTGCAGGCTTCTCCAGTGAACTCCCACAGGGCCAATAGGCTCTGGGGGATTTTGGCTCTCACTGCTGGAATAGTTTGGAGACAAATTTGTTGATACTTCCAGGGCGACTGGTGCCACTGTGTTAACTTCTACAAAACATAAATAGTGACAAATATTAGTAAAAGTCTCAAATGACTAAAAGAGATGTTTTAGGGGTTGATGCCACTTGTCCTCTTAACCATAGACTGTATATAGAGATGGAAGATGTGTCTCCACTTCCTCACACTATCCAGAAATTAAGCCAAAGCGTCCATGATACAAACGCTGCCCTCTTGTGCGCAGTAGTGATCAGAGGATCAAGCCACGATAGGGAGGTCCCACCGATACGCATGCTCGACCAATCCTGAGTCAGTCTCAACTGTCAATCATGTCATTTCACCCCATTTTTATAGCGTCAAATAACAAATTAAAACCAATCTAACCAGACAGACAAACACTGAGAAATACACCAGAGTGATAAGAACTACCTTAAATGAAACAAACCAACTGTGAGAAAAATTTGATGTATACTTTGACTTTTCAGTTTGGTCTATGTCCCATCCAATGACACAAAGGAGGCAGGATTTATGACATATACTGGAGCCAGCCACTAGGTGGCAATCAAGACGCTTTGGCTTTACTTTTGGGGAGCTGTTATATCCATCTTTATGTGTATAGTCAATGATTTTTTGTTAAGAGCCAATCATATAGCCTAATATTCTACATCCTAATGTAACACAATAGAAATATAGATATACAGCAAAGGAACTGCAAAGAAAAAAGCTTTCAGCAACTGACCTGGATCCTGTTGAACACCAGTTTGTCCCACAGACTGTTGTTACGTACAACCCCGCTGCTCAGCTCCGCCTGCTTCCTCCTCACGGCGTAGTGAAGCAAAGCCCGTCGCAGCGGAGAGGTCACTGAGCCCAGGATCTTTACACACATCAGTCAAAATGGAAATCAACCGAAAATGAGCTTTAAAATATAACCTACAAGGAATTATGCCCTCTAAGTGCCGTGTAAATGACAAGATCGGAAAACGTTAGCTGACCTTGTCATAGATGCGGTTGAGTAATCGAGGCACGACAGGAAAGAAGGTGGGTTTAAGAGTTTTAATGTCATCCATGAGGAGAGAAATGTCCCCCTGGTAGAATCCTACTCTGGCCCCGTGGCAGAACATAGAGACCTGGATCACAAATACATGTTCTTTTTTTCTTTTTATCAACACAAAAACACACATTAGAAAACAAACTTCTGAGAAGAGGATCAAGTACCTGAATCATCCTCTCAAACATGTGGGCAAGCGGCAGGTACGAGATCGACACATCCTCCTGCTGGATCACAAACGAACCCTGAGAGAAAACGAGACATAAAATGAGCAAAGCACTAGGGAGAGATAAAGTTCAGGCGGCAGCGGCGGCATACGGTGAAGCCTCGCAGGCAATCAAACATGCTGTATGGCTTTTTCAATAGCAGTTAGATAGCAGAATCTTTATACTGGGGCAATTAGTTAAAGTACCTCGCAGCGACAGGGGCAATCAAACACCCAATTAATCATACCATTAGACACAGCAGGGAGAGAGAGGGACAGCTCGGAGATACAGAGACACAAGCAGATGGGAAGTGGTGGAAGCTGTGAGGCTGTTCTCAATTAGACAAGGAGGTGGAAGAGTAGACAGACCTCCAGGATCTTAATGACAGAGGAAGTGTTGGAGGCGATGTTGCCGTGGGTGATCATGGCTCCCTTGGGCTTCCCTGGATAAATAAACAAGACATTATTGCAGTGCTCCGCACAGCAAAGGAAACTACAGCGGTGCCATAAAGAGCGGTTGTTAGTGGGCACTGAAGGACACTTCTCTAATGATGTGAGTGAAGGATAATTAGGGGAGAGACTCAGGAGATCAGACGATACCTGTGGTTCCACTGGTGAAGCAAACCACGGCCAGATCCTGGGGCTGGGGCGGCTACAGCAGGCAGCAATAAAATATGACAATATGACATCGGGCTTCCTCCACTCTTAATTTAAGCAATGTTTACAAGTGAGTGTTAATTATATCGTATGGGACAGGAGCAACAATAAAACTGTCAACATGGTATTTAGAGGGGGATCAGGTATTTACTGGAACCAGCTTGATGGGGTGATGTACGTAAAACTCACCACAGGATCTTTGAGGTTCTGCCTTCCCAGCTCCTAGGATGTGGACAAAGTGGAGTTGATCATATCAATTTACATCAGCAGCATTGATTAAAGGGGAGACACTTCAATGAGTCTGCATTACAGGGACTCGGTACTTCCACCCTGCTCACCATGAGCTGCTCCAGTTTCAAAACCTCCACCTCGCAGGCCTTCGCCCGCTCTACGAAGGCCTCGCTGAAACTGTTAAAGAGGACCAGGCAGGCGAGCTTGGGAGTCACGCCTTGCTCCTTGTTCTCTAACAGAGCGGCTGCCTTCTCCTCGCTGTCACAGATCACCAGGGAGATCTCGGCTGAGGACGCACCACGACACGACACACAGATGAGATCGACTTTACACATCAGATGCAGGAAAAATCAAGTCTCACGGCAGCAGAAATACAAGAACTGATGCATTTAGGACATTAGAAAATAATAATAATAATAATAATAATAATAATCTAGTACTATCTACTATATAAAAATGAATAAAAAACTAAATCAAAACATCACTTTATACTATGTCCAGTAATTTTGGAAAGTAGGTGCATGTGCTCAAGAATTAAACTAAATATATTTCATAGTGCTACTACCACAGTGCACCTAACAGCTATAGTTATGTGTGGCTTTGCAAATTCAGGATTTTACATTAAAGACATAGAACTAGAAACATTTGTGGATTTTATCCAGTTACAAAAAAGACTATGAGATATTAGCAGTGTTACCAAAGAGAGAGATCCCCTTAACACAAATTACAGAGCTTAGTATGTTTCGCTAATAATACAATCGTATCATTATCAGACCTGTATGACAAATTAATGTGGGGCTTGATATTTAACAGTTACACCTTACTGATAACAAGAAAGAAAGAAAGAAAACACAAATACTGCCAAATATGTAAAGTGTAAACCTACATGCATATCTTCTGTGCATTTTTACTAAATTAAAGTTTTCATACAAACTTATATAAACAAGCATAAACACTGGCTCATATCAGATGATTCTTTGCCAGAAAACCAATAAATCAGTCAAAGTCTCCTGTGAAAACAAGTACTTTTACTCCTAATTAAGTATTTTACCATACAGTATAATACCTTTAAGAATACTTGACCTGAACTAAAGAGTATTTTCTTTCTTTCCAACATGATGTATATATATATATATATATACTTTTCTCCGATATTTTCTTACGTTATTATTTTTCTGTACATCAATTAAACATCTGCACAGAGTTTGTGTTTCAGTCTACAAAACAAATTACTGTGAGAAAGGTCATTGTGGTGGTCAGTACACAATTTTCAATTAGAGGAGGCTGACACACCACTAATGACACATTTGTGAACTGGTCCTTTAAATAATAATGAAATCTCATTATTATCATTGTATATTGATGTTAATTCCTACATGAAGGGTTCGGGTTTTCTCACCCAGGGTGAGTATGTGGACCATGGCCTCCAGCCCCAGTGTGTCATACAGAGGCACCACCGCCATGGAGTAAGTGTAGCAGGCCAGCTCTGTGATGATCCACTGTGACCAGCAGAGGGAGACAGAGCAGCACTGTTAGACTCCTTTCACCCACTGATGTATATTTGTTGAGTCACATGTCTAAACATGAGAGACGTTTCTCCGTTAGTGTCTATATTACATGAATTTCATCTTTACAAAATAAACAAAACCATGTTCAACATAATAAAAGCACAACCCACATGGAAGATCAATGTGATGGAGCAGAAACTCATGTCTGACTCTCAGTTTACACGACTGAGCGTGAAGCAACAGAAGTGGCCCTGCCTCATGGATATATTAAAAATGAATTTGAGAGCAGACATGTTCCAATATTAGCTGCCCTGGAGACCCACATTCACCAGCAGCTCTCTGAGCTCAATATGAATGAAGGCAAACACACTTTCAGGACACCCGCAGACAAACACAAATCCCATTTTAAATGTCATAACTCAATAGGAATAGTTGTGATCCTGGGGCTCCAATAGTCGAATCATCATTCACAATGTGTGCATATGAGAAAATATTAAGTTTTACTTTGGTGACATATCATTTTAAACCATAGGGCTCACAGGAAACCAACCAGTGTGGGAGCAAAGTGATGACTATGTACCTCTGGCCTGTTTTGTGCAAATAACCCGACAAACTGCTGCGGGTTCGGCTGACAGCCTTTAGCCAACAGCCCAGAGCCCAGCACCTGCGCCCGCTCAGCCACCTGGAGGATCGGAGACAAACAGTAAAGAGTAGCACATCACACTGAACCGTTGTGATGACTGGACCATCAAAATACTAAGACATGTCAGACCTCAGTGTAGGAGATCCACTGGTAGGGCTGACCCGGTTTCCTTGAGCCAAGGCACGCACCATTTCCTGAAGGACCCAAGACAAAAGACTAACACCAGTTAAAACCAAGGCCCTGTTCTGTCCTGACAGACCCGATCACGGTCAGCACTAAGTACATCACATTTGGGTGTGTTCACAACTGTACTTAACAGAGATGTTAAAAGGATAGTTCACCAAAAAATTGAATTTCACTCATTATCCACTCACCACTATGCCAATGGAGGGGTGGGTGAAGTGTTTGAGTTCACACTACTGCTTCTGCTGTGTCATCCAAGTGTCAACAGTTCTTTACACCTAAATGTCCACTGTTATACTGTGATAGCTGCAGTAACTGCAGCTTGGCGGTGTGTGCGCATGAACGTGGCTCCGGGCTGGGAGGATAACAGCCGACATTTAGGCTAAAAACGTGGTGTTAATGACGCCGTTTAGAGTCGAATTTGAATGTTGGGGCTTGTGGACACTTGTATGACACCACAGGAGCAGTATGGAGGCATGTTATGTATTTTTTCAGTTTTTATTTTACGTCTAAAGAAGAAGTCCTGTATACTCCAATTGTATTGGATTTGGCTTCAACGCTGTTTACCCCTGAAACTTCAAAAGTGTTTTGTGGACTGAAACACTTCACCCACCCCCCCATCAGCATAGTGGTGAGTAGACAATGAGTGCATTTTCACTTTGTGTGAACTATCCCTTTAATACCAGGTCTGAAGATTTATAGCATCGTGAAATTGTTTAACTCAGGACGTGTCCAGTGGAATTATATTGTAGTGTATTATAATTGTAGCTCTGACACAACAAAGTAGTAGATGATAAAGAAATATTTTGAATTTTATTGTATAAATGTCATGTTAATCAATAGTTCTTAACTGTTAGTTAACTAGTTGTTATTATATCATTCTAAAACATACTTTATCAGACTTTATGTGCAGTTCGGTGACTTTGACATAAATTTGACTGTTGAACAAGTAACGAGTTTAAATTTGAAGATAAATCAGTAAATTACTTTTGGATGAATTGATGGGCTGTTGCTTAAAATCTTACTGATCGTCAGCTTTGATAACACAACTAATACAGTTGAATTGATGTGTGGCGACAGTGTCCAGTGTGGTCACCTGAGATCTTCAGGCCTCTCTGGAACATGTCGTAATACGTCCTGGTGTCATCGTAGTAAAACTCCAGCAGGGAGTCATCTTTAAGAAGAGCCGATCTCCTGCAGCTGGGATCTCCCTGCAACCAACACCGCTCTCATCAGACACAGTAAAAAACACTGCTGTTATATTGATGAGGGACATTAACACAGACAGTGATGATTCAAGTGAGCGACCACAATCCACTCACATTCACAGCTACGGACTGGGCTTGGAGATCGCACGGGGGACGCATGGGTCGAGGACGGGTCACCAGCCAGTACGCAGTGAGGGAGGCCAGCGCTCCCAGGCCCAGCAGAGAGGAGGGGGACAGAGACAGCGAGGACAGAGATAAGGAGGACAGAGGCAGAGATGGCAGAAGTCTCCAGAAGTCGTCCGCTTCAGAGCCTTTGAGTCCCGAGCTGGAGCGAAGTGACCCTAACCACTCCTGAAAATGCATAGCTGAGAGAAGAGGAGAGGGGGAAGAAAAGAAAAAAAGAATCACTCTACAAGTAACTATAGATACTTCCTCTAACTATCACATCCATCTACACCATTAAAATACTTTACATTATCGCGGGGGAGGGGGCTGGAGCCAATCAAACTTGGGCAAGAGGCGGAATACACCCTGAAGGTCGTCACTGTATCGCAGGGCTGACATACAGAGTCCATACAGAGAAAACCCACGAAAACACGGGGAGAACATGTAAATACCCCGACTGAACCAGGATTCGAACCGGAAACCTTCTTGCTATGAGGCGATGCAGCACCACCGTGCCACCCTCTATCTACACCTGACATCTTTTTACAATTCATTCATTAATTGTTTAGTCCAAAAATAGTTATTTTTAAAACCCCAAGTTAACATCTTCAAAGTACTTGATTGTCCACCAAACAGTCCAAATAAAGACTTTCATTACTTATATCTAAAATAAGGGCAACATGTTTTTATAAATTCAAAAGCTGAACCCACCAAATGTTTGTTTTCTAATCGACAAAATGAACTATATAAAACGGTATAAACTTTAACATCTTAAAGCGACCCTCTAGCCTCGAGCAATGTAAACTAGTGGCATACAATCTACCTTAAAACACAGAATGCAACAAAACCAAAAATAATAGTGTGATTAAAAGCATTCTTCCGCTTCTGAAACTATAAAGTCTGGTTAGGAGACTGGATCCCACTGGGTCACAGGCTTGGCACCATGCACACACAAAGAGAGAGAGAGGGGGAGAGAGAGAGAGAGAGAGAGAGAGAAAAGGCCTGAGCTGTATACAGGACAGGAGGGGGGAGGGTCGGGGTGAGACACCAGGAAGTAATAATGATTGGCTTAAAAGAAACAGGCACCGAGGTTACTCTGAGGCATGTTGTGCCTCTCTCTTTCATCCAACGGGGAGCGAGAGAGACCGGGGTCGGTACAGTGGAGAATCGAGGGGTTGGTGATGAGATAGGGTGAGGGGGACGACCACGGGGGGGGGGGGGGTAAGTCCCCCCTCAGACTCCCTGCCAGAGTCTTTATTGTTCATATCCAAAACTGAATGACAGAGGGACACAGGGGGAGAGGCAGTGTGAGGACGACTTATGGCCCCAAAACAAACTTCCACTGTGTTTAAAAAGTAAAACACTTCAACCTAAAACTGCTCATTTCACCCCCTCCCCTGACAGACCACTTCATCTTCCCTTGGGCAAAGAATTCACGTCATTGAATAAATCTCCCCTTTCCCACATCCCCTCCCCTCCCCAAAAACCCCTCAACCTCTCACCCACTTTCTCCCCCCCCCGCCGCCCCGGGTGCCCAATAGAAGAGGGGATAAAGAGTGGTATCGCACCCCTCCCTCCTCTCTAACCGGGCCGATGCCGAGCTGCTTCCCTTCCCTGCCTGAGCAGAGAGATGCCGCACGGCCCCTGAAGACTGACGCCACAAACTTCAGAGGGTTTCGAGCATCGATATTTGTGAGTTGAAGCTGCTCAGTCGCCACTTTACACCTGCAGGTGTAACAAAGCAGCGGCTGATCCCCTCCAGCTGAATAAAGGGGAAGCAAAAGGGCTTTATGAAATTTGACATCCCAAAAAAAACAAAAGAGACAGTCTGCTGTGAAGAGAGCTTCCTGTAGTCTCTCTCCACCCGCTCCCTCCTCTCTCACTCCCATTCATAAAGCCTATTGTCAAGGCCCAGACAGGGACCATTGTGCTCCCAGCTTTTACTCCGTGGAAGACATGAGACAAAAGACAATGGCTCTCACACACATGTGAAGACACACTGAAGGGAAATACACTTTCTCTGCTGTGGGAGAGACAAACCTGAATGTCCTGGCGTTTATCACCTGGATTTCTACTGATGGGAGTTTATCGCAGGACCCATGACAGAGACGCGTTAGCGAGGGATCACGCAGCATCAAGTGGAGCAGATTACATTTGTGTTTGGTGCAAATGATTAAAACATGGAGATGACCTGACATCTTGCCATGCAGTGCACAGAACATGCAGCAGAATGCAGGTTCACAGGGAGCGAGCAGGCGTGTAACAGATTGCCTGAGGCCGACTGCAAGTCTGTGCACATTAACTGCTGCTGACACGCAGTGACAGAGCTGAGACCATATTCAGAACTACAGTGTAGTATGTCACATAAAAAAAACAAAAGAGCAACACACGTGGACATGGAATGTGCAAAAACAGAAACCAAAAACTGGTTCTGGGGAAGATCTGGCATGAATGAAACTGCCAAACTGTATTTCAGATTGATCGAAATGGAACAGGTTCAAATTAATTATATTAAAATGGGAGATTACAAAATTTGTATTTAAATGTAAATTTTGAAGGTATTAATAATGAAAGAATGTTTACCAGGGCTATAATATAAAAAGTATAAAAGTAGCTTCATCATAAGCTTCTTTATGTTTTTGGTGAAGTAAAATGATTGAGAAATAAAAAAGGAGCAGGTGCAGAAAAGAGGAAAGTAAACTCAGTTTCTCTTGTGACACGTCTGGCAGCCAGATTCTGTTCAAGTTTAAAATAAATTTTCAGTCAAACATGAAACGAGCAGTCAAGGCTCCTTTTAACAAATAGGTGCAGAATGTCTTTTTCCCTCTTCTCACAGACAGACAGAAAAGGGCTGACATATGTGCTGGAAGAGAGCCACTGCTGGTTTTGCCATCTACCTGTTAAAACCAAGAATATAGACTCAGCAACAGAATGAGAGGAGACTCTGTACAGTAGCCTACAGAACTAGGGGGAGCAATGCTGGGGGACGTTTTCCCCTCTGACCTAAAAAACTACAGGCGGTAACTTGAAGAGGGGGGGGGGGAGGCAGCATTTTGTACCCACACCACCACCAGCAGCAGCAGCAATGAACCCTGCACACTTTCCATGTGCCCAGAGTGGTGAATGGTCCGATCGAGGGGAGATGAGGAGAGAGGGGACACGTGACCCCGGCCGGGCAGAGGGGGGAAACCAGAAACAGGAGAAAAGAATGAAGCTCAGGGGTGTTTTCTGGCTGTGATTCCCAAACCAAGCGTGAAGAACACATACACACACTGGTCACAATGATGTTTTTCTTGCCCAGGAGGAAGGAGGCGGAGAATAAATGAGTGAGACCTGGCATCCTGCACGTAGAGAACACCTTCGCTCTCCACAAGTCGATCATGAGTCAGGATTCTCACAAACAATGGCATATTTGTGCATTTCTGTTTTCTGCAGCATCACGGGTTCAAACGTGACTGTGCAAAGGTAATCCTCCTCCAGTGTTTGGTTCTCCTGGCACCACACCTCATGGCTGCACTTGTGAATCAGTGAGTGTTTTTGTGCACCAGTGCACGTCACCCAGCCTTGCACGACTGGCAACGCACAGGCCTCAGCTGCCACACTGTGCCGCGGAGCTGTCAGACACTCACATGGGATCTGGAGATACCAGAGAAGTTGGCATTCGGCCTTGTGGGTAATTGTTGTATTTTATGCCCCAGAATGAAATATCAAGACATGTAGAAAATGCACAAACAAACAACACAAAGCAGGACGAGAGTAAATGTGCAGGATTGTGATTTTAACTAAAACAATGTCAGAAAACCTTCACTTCAGGGCTGAAGCACTTTCCAACCATAATTATCCTCAGTTTGGATCAGGGACAACATTCCACAGCTATGTGCTTCACTTGACAGTTACTCACTAGTGCATGCCAGCTTTTTTAAGTACACTGCAATAGCAGATGTATCTATAAACTCTATAGGAGGAGAAAAGCTGCAGGAGAACAGCATGAGTTAAAGCTTCAGATGAGCAAATGCAAACTGCAAAACAAAATCTCATGAATAAACTATTATTACTAATCACTGCCTGTGTCTCATCACTGGGTCTCTCCGGGATCCAGTGATGGAGAGTGAAGGTGTAAAACTACAAACTGCAGTTAGTTACCAGACTCACTCACTGTCCTCAGACTCTCAGCTCCCAGCGCTGCAGTCCAACTTCCCTCTGCTCAGGATCACAAAGTCTTCAGAGTCGAGAGGAACAGAGAGAAAACAAACCAATACAGAAGGAAAGGAGAGAAAGATTGATGGAGACTCACCTTAGAAAAACTCAGACCTCCAACTTTATCTTAGATTGCGATCCCAAATTACAACTTCAGCTGCAGCTCCATCGAGATCCGTGATAGTTAGATAAGCTAGAGATAGTATACATCCATATCCTGTCGGTATTTTCACAATAAACTACCACAAATGGCGGCATTGTGCCTCGCCGAGATTAATAATTGTAGAGGTATAAAAATAAATGCATAAATAAACAATTAAATGTAGAAAAATACATAAATAAGCCAACAATGTAGAAATATGTAAATACGTGTATAAATAAACAAATACATGAAGAAAATATAAATAAATACCTACATAAATGAATACATTTCTAAATAAATTAATACATACATAGATATATGTAGAAATATGTAAATATATACCTACATAAATATATAAATGTAAAAATATGTAAATAAATACATACATACATAAAGAGATATAGGTAGAAATATGTAAATACATATATACATAAATGAAAACATGTAGAAATGTATAAATAAATATACAAGTAAATGAATAAATATATGAATATATGAACACATTTGTAAGTAAGTGAATAAATGTTTGAATAAATAGATTGATATTCATGTATTTTATGTATTAAATCATTCCTGCATAAATTTAATTCAAGATTCATGGTCTTTATTGTCGTCATACTCAGGTACAATGAAATCGTAAGATACTTATTTTTACATACATACTGTATTATAAAATAAGAAATAAATAATAATGATAATATTTTTCATTTATCCATTGTTACTTTACATTACATGTAATTCTTTTTTTTTTTTTACTATTTTATTTTGTAGGTAAACCTACAGGACTTCCGGGACTTGTACTTATTTCTGTAGCTTGATGGCTTTTCTGCAGGACGAAGCCGACTCAGACGTCATTTGTTAATTATATGCAAGCATTTGGGGGAAAGATCAAACCCTGACAGAGTAATTGTACAATAACAATAGAGTGAAAAGTGACAATGAGGCTGCAGCTTTGAGAGAAAAACAAAGACGGTCTCGTGTAGATTATCAGTTTATTGAGTTACATTCAACAGCGGTGACATCACTGAACTCCTGTGTTTATAAATCTATAGAGGTTCTACATCAAAAGCAACAGTCTCAGCTCAACACAGCCGACAGCAGGGTCATTTATCAAACAGCAACACAAACTGATACTGTGGAAAAATTGTCTTGTCTGAAAATATAATGAATTCTTGATGGGGAGTAATGAATTATTCATGAGGACTAAACCTGTGAGTGATGAAGAATTGTCTGACTGATTTTGTTCACCCTGATTGTTCACAGCTCGCACAGCGTCAGAAATCATCCCAGTTTGTGTGCAGCTCTGCAGCGTCCACAGTGTAATCACCACAGACACTGCTGTCAGAGGGATGCTTCACCTGAAGGACAAGAAAAAAGTCAACAAAAGAATCTGGGCCTTTGCTCGCTGCTTTATCACAAAACAACAATACGCCACACACAAAGCTTCTTACTTTGGGAATAAGTGGGGCTTTTAATGTGTTTTTACAAAGTCCTTCCCAGTCGAATCCTTCAAACCATCTGAATGAAACAAAAACAACAGAGCGTCACAACCTATCCGAGCGTGTTGTTTCCAAGCTCAGGCCTCAGTGCAGTGTAATAAATCTGTGGCCTCACTTGTGCTTGTGGATGTCCTTGGCCCCGTTTCTGAGACTGCCCAGTCTCTCAGAGGGGGTGCTCCTTGGTGACGGAGGGCAGAAAAGGGAACACACAGATAAATAAACTTTGAATTAATAATCAGATTCAGTCTTTTCAAAAGATGGTGTCACTGGAAAGGTCAGCTCCAATACACCTGCACCCTCTCTTAATGTGCTGCTGCTGTCTGTCTGTGTGCATGTCTGGTCTGGAAGAGAGGAAATGTATGAATATATAGATGTAGCTATAGATATAGATATCCTATAGATATAGATATAAATATAGATATGCTATAAAATTATATTGACAGAGATAGGCTTTATATAGCTAGATAGATATAGATATGATAAGTAGATATAGATAGGTAGGTAGGTAGGTAGGTAGGTAGGTAGGTAGGTAGTTAGTTAGTTAGGTCGGTAGTTAGATCGGTAGGTAGGTAGGTAGGTAGGTAGGTGGGGAGGTAGGCAGGTAGGTAGGTAGGTAGGTAGGTAGGCAGGTAGGTAGGTAGGTAGGTAGGTAGGCAGGCAGGCAGGCAGGCAGGCAGGCAGGTAGGTAGGTAGGTAGGTAGGTAGGTAGGTAGTTAGGTCGGTAGTTAAATCGGTAGGTAGGTAGGTAGGTAGGTAGGTAGGCAGGCAGGCAGGCAGGTAGGTAGGTAGGTAGGTAGGTAGGTAGTTAGTTAGGTCGGTAGTTAAATCGGTAGGTAGGTAGGTAGGTAGGTAGGTAGGCAGGTAGGTAGGTAGGTAGGCAGGTAGGTAGGTAGGTAGGTAGGTAGGTAGTTAGTTAGGTCGGTAGTTAAATCGGTAGGTATGTAGGTAGGCAGGTAGGTAGGTAGGTAGGTAGGCAGGTAGGTAGGTAGGTAGGCAGGTAGGTAGGTAACATTCACATAATAATTCATGCTGTAGTCACCTGCACAGTTTCTTTATGAGACTGGAGGCACTTGTGCTGATGTTCTTGGGGAAGTCGATCTGATCGATGCCACCAATTGTTGCAGTGAGAATCTTCATTGTGTCAGAGCCACTGAATGGGAGCCTGGAGAGAGAGAGAAAAAAAATAATAACTGTCACGATCACTTTAATCTGCAACTCAACAGATGAGCTGAAAAACTCCTGCCGGCCTGCGCAGTGCTCTAAAACTCACCCACCACTCAGCAGCTCAAACACAAAGACACCCAGTGACCAGAAGTCTGCAGACAGACTGTGGCCTCTGTTCAGGATGATTTCAGGGGCCATGTAGCCCAGTGAGCCACAGAACGTCCAGGTTCTCTTACCCACCTCCACCTGCTTCACACATCTGGTGCCAATCTGCAAAACGTACACATCAGTACAGATAGCTTTAGATAAAATTACATTGAAATAATCAATCAATAATTTAAAACAGAGTAATCAAAATTATGAAATGGTGTTGCACCAGTTTGGCATAACCGTGCTGGTCCAGAACAACATTTCCAGGCTTGACGTCTCTATAGATGACTCCTCGACAGTGGAGAAAGGTCAAGGCCTCGACAACACAAGCTGTGTAGAACCTGGTGCTGCACTCGTCCAAACATCCTCTGAAACAGTGTGCAGGAGGGCTGATTTAAACAAATATGTGATGTAAAACATCAAACCCCGGTTAAAGGCTTAAAATGAAAGCTAAAATTATAAATATTTTATCAGTGTGATGACAAAACGCGTCTTGAATTTTAATTTCATGCAATCCAAAAATACTTACTTATCTGTGAGCAAACTGAATAAATCCCCTCCAAGACAAGCCTCTGTCAACATGTACAGACACTCAGGCTCTCTGAAGGTTTTATGTAGCCTGTAATCAACAAGTAATAATGTTTTTAATCATCAATATATTAAAATATTATTTAAAAATCTTGTTTATTAGATAAGTATTGTCAGACACCTGACAATGAATGGACAGTGAGTGTCCATGAGGATGCGCCCCTCTCTCAGGATGTGCTCTCGTTGACCACTGTTGAGAATCAGCTTCTTCTTCAGGACCCTCATGGCATAAAGACAGTTGATGTCACTCTTTAGTTTTACCTGACGGAGGTGAAAGTCAATAGATTACATTGCAGAAACATGGACCCTCCTGTGGGATCACAGTGTCGCACGGGTTAATATCAACTCTCACCAGGTCTACGTGACCAAACTCCTCAGCTGCTAGAGTGCAAAGGATGTGGAAATCACTCAAGGTGGAGGATGAGAGGAGGCTGTCATCCTCGTCTGACCTGCCCACAAGGGAAACTGGGGTGAGATGATATCTTGGGTTTTCTATATGGGCTAATAAAATGTATTTCTTGTACGAATCAGTATCGTAATTCTCCTCACTCGACTTTGGAGTCAGAGCTCTGCTGCATCTTGTCACTGCAGCCTAACACCAACCCGTCGATGATGTCTTTAAAGCTCCTGAAACACAGAAGCATGTGAATATTCTACAAATCTCTGGACACACAAAAAAAAGGGTAGATATTACTACCTCCGCCAGAGAGGATATGTTTGTTACCAGGATTACGCAAAAACTACAGAACTGATTACCATGATATTTTGTGGAGGGGTGGGGCATGAACCAGGGAAGAACCCATTTAATTTTGGTGCGGATCCAGGCATTTTTGTTCCACTTTCTTTAACATAGCGAGATAAATGGTCTTTTCAATCTTTTCATTGATTTCTGAGAGAATAATTCATGGATTTGATGAAAACTGGACTGATATTTATGAGCGTGTGTAATTTGGTGCAACTAAATATCCTGATCTAGTGAATTGAAATGTGGTTTCATGAGGGGACTGTTGGGCCTTGGAGAAGGTGTGCAGGTAATTGTGTGAACACAAACCAGCCACTTACTGTCTGTCTATTACCAGGCAGGTAACTGAACCTGCAGCCACCACACTGACGGTGTGAACTTCTTCTCTAAAGACATTAAAACATAATGTCATCAATGCAAAGCACAAACTTAAAAAGAGAATTTATTAATATCATACCAATGTTGAGCCAAGTATAACTTTTTAGCATAATTTTCATAAAAGCTGCTGAAAACTATGCATACTTTTCTTTACAGAATCTTGTTAAAGTCTATTATTTCCTTCCTCTTACCCCCACAGAGCTTTTTCTCCAAACCAGTGTCTCTCAGAGAGCTTAGAAAGGATTGTGTGCTCCACGTGCCCCGGCTTCTTTTCAGTCACTTTCACCTGCCAAATCCAAAGGAGAAGTAATGGAAAAGGAAGCCTGATGGTGGAGAGCAATGCAGAAAAGCACCAAAAGTCAATTATTGCCATCATAAAGCAATTTCTAAAGCTGTCCTGGCATTTTCACCTCCGCACTACAAATGAATAATTTCTGAAAAGCCTTATTTCATCATTCAGCAAAGAGTATAAAGCTTTACCTGGCCTTTGCTAATGATATAAAAGGTGTCTCCTGTGGCCCCTTGTAGAGTGATGTAGTCTCCTTCTGTGTAGAGCGTCTGTGGAGCACAAATGACAGAGAGAGGAGTGAGAAAAACAGCGGAGAGCCATTTAAAAAGAGCATGAAAAGCAAAAAACAACCACATCTCTTACACACAGAGAGAGATGAGGGCTGGTAACAATGAAGGATTCATTCTGGAGCTATCACTGCACCTGCTTGTTAACTGATGCAACGCAAAGGAAGCCGAGAATAGAAAATGCAGAGGGACGGCCTGTAAGCAATCATGTTTACACGCGCTCCTTCCGACTGCGCACATAATCTGTCGACTGGCGTCTGTTTGAAGAGCGAGAGACGGGCACACAATACCGATGCTTCAGATTTTAGGAACTTAATCTGTACCTCCTCCATGAGATCACACATTTTCATGATGACATCCTCTGGCAACGACTGGAGGAAGGGAACGCTGCAGACACACAGAGACACACTCAGATATATCATCCACTGTGACAGGCCTGCGAACGGTTTGATTTTCCACATTTTCTAGGTGCTTAATCATATCAGAAACATACAGTATATTGGAGAGTTGATATGAAAGATGAAAGAGTAAATATGCCTTATTCTATCCTATATAGTTAAATATGTTAAAGGGATAGTTTACCATAATATGAAAATTCACTCATTGACTACTCACGACTATGCCAGTCATATGCCGGCATTCAAATCTGCTGTTATCCTCCTTCGGATCCGCATTCACGCCTGGATCACAGAGGTAATTTAGTCTTAAAACATGGTGTAAATGTACCCGTTTCATGTCGAATTTGAATGCCGAGGCTTAGGGACACTTGGATGACACCACAGGAGCAGCATTTTATGTTTTTTTGTCTATTGTTATCATACGATTGAAGAATTGGTCACCATTTACCTCAGTTGTATTGGATTTGGCTGCAACGCTGTTTACCCCTGAGACTCCAAAAGTGTTTTGGGGACTCAAACACTTCACCCACCCCTTCATCAGCATACTGGTGAGTACATAATGAGTGAATTTTCCTTTAATGTTATGTTAATTTACCTTAATATGAAACTTTCTTGCTGCTATTATTATTTTTTATTACACTTTTACACAATTTTTATACTTTGACTGAAGAGAGAAGCCTCCTAAAATGTCAGGGTACCTTAGTATAATGACAATAAAGATCTTTGAATCTTGAATATTAAGGACAGTGTAAAAGGCCTTAAATGCAGCATGGTGACCTCTAAACAACGTGACCTCCTGGTGATGTTGTGTTGAAGACATTAGAATAGAAAGCAGCTCTCGGGGCCTGTCCCATGTCCTATCTTCACCTGCTAAGCAGCTCCATAGTGTGAGACAGGCTGTTGAAACCACTCTGCATGAGGACGGTCTGGTAGCTCTTGCAGTCGAGCACCCACAGCCTGCTGTCCATCTGTGCTGCAGATCAAACGACACAGACCGAGACAGTGGGTTAAGGTTGTGTCAGTGACACCGGAGCTCAGGTGGAGGCGTGATCGAGAAGCAGGTATTGAAACAGCTGAAAGTGACACACATAGTCTGTGATGGATGTGGGTGTACCCTGCAGGATCATGAGGTACAGTCTGAAGAACAGATGGTATGCATTATTAAAAAAAAGAAGACAGAATAAATTAAGTGTGAGCTTATTGTCCTTAGAAAAGATTTTTAATATAAATCTAATCTGGTTTCCTCAGCCTTAATCAACCTCTCTCTACAAAATAGAGCTTGAGAGAGTTGTAAATTAATTATGACCCATATTGATTGATTCACTAAAGCTTCCTACATATCAAAAGAGATGTCCCCTAGACGGTCTAATTAGATCCAGGGTCTGAGAAAAAGGTGCAGCCTTGATATCTCAGTTCGCACATTTGGATTTACCCCATCGGTTTTTCACTTCAGCACCATGTGACGCACATTTCAAGGCCACTGCTTTTTTCATGTGCCTCTGAATCCTTTGCAGAGTAAAATTCTCAAATGTCTCACAGTAGGGGTTTCTGACATTTTCTTCAGAACCTCCACAACCTGATCAGGACGCCGTGTTTTCATCTGCACCTTCATCTCAGTCACAATAAAAGAGACCAAACGCCTTATTGATGGTCTCACATGGCAACAATGGAGGGAGAAAAAAGTCATTTCAGGTCAGGAGGGAGATAAACACAGTGGGGCCCTGAACAGAGGCAAAGGGAAAGGCTGACAGAAATGGGCATGGAGCGAAGGACAACAGAGAGCAGACATGAGCTGAGCATTGTTACCAGAGAACAAACATGAAATTGAAACGGCCTCCTGGTTGCAAGATAAAGAAAGCAGCACAAAGTGAATGTGATGCTTAGGGACCAAACAAGGCCTTTTTTTCAATTTAGACTGATTCTGGTTGTTTCCACAGTCTCTACTTGTGAAACCAGGTCAGATGCGATGGCTGAGAAAGGTTTTCCCACAGGTCTCTGTGATCAGACAGTGAAAGGAGATGGTAGAGCACTTTCAATTTTCTGTTGGGGACTATCAGTAAATCTTACACCATGTATGTGTGACAAGTTATGAGAAGAGAGAACTGAATGCAAACTATCTCTGAAAACATTATTTGTAAATGTGGGAGTGAAGATTCAGTTAATGCATGCTGGATTGCAGGGAGGACATGTGGCATTCGAACGGCAGCGTTAGCGCAGGAAAGCAGAAAATGTTTTAATTCCCCACATCTCCGAGAAAAAACGTTTGAAGCTGTGCTGTTGTCTAAGATATCAAAAGGTCTGGTTTTAAATTCAACAGACGTCTTCTGTCCCAGACGACTGCCAGAAATCCGCCTGCTTCTGATCGACTCTCAAACAAGAATTATTCATGTGCCAAACAATTCAAGAGTAATCACAGTGAAACTCCACCGGAGTTGTTTTGGAGTGACAGTGACAGCTGCATGCAAAAGTATAGAAATCAGGAAGCGAAAACAAAACCGCTTTGGTACCTGAGACAGAGTAGGTGTGTGTGCAGTTGTAGAGCAGAGCCAGCTCTCCAAACACATCCTCCGGCTCCATTGTTTGCAGCCTCTCTCCGTCTTTTGTCACCTCCATCCTCCCTTCTGTCAATAAACACACAGTCAGTGAGCAAACAGCGTGTACACAACACGTACGACTGTTACAGGCTTGTGTTAATGTGTCAGAGAATGAAGAGGGCTGTCGAGAGCTGTCCGCGATGCCCTGCACAAACAACAGGTTATGAAATCATCCCTTGACATTTCGACACAAAGCATAAATGAATTGTGAGGCGGGCGTGTAAAAACGGCTAAACAAAAGATATGATCAAATCCAATGTTTCATCTGAGCACCTGTCATCTCACTGAGGTGTTAATGATGTTGACAGAAGTGTGAAGTATGCTGCAGTTTGATTAATGGTATCTGGTGTAAGACAGAAATGATTCACCTTCTAAAACGTAAGCCTGGGCCCCGGTGGTTCCCTCCTGAAAGACATAGCAGCCTTGATTGATGGTGGTGGGATACATGCAGGCGATGACGGCCACGATTTCTCCTTCGTCAAGGTTCTTCAACAAGTCGTTTTTCAAAAACGCTGCCTGAATCAGCCTGTGGGACCTGAGGGGATAGAAGGTGGGATGCATGATGTCACATTTAAGTTAAATTCGGCGACATGAGCAACACTGTTTGAAAATGATTAGAAATATTGTATTTATTCAGAGTCTGACAGACACGGTTGGGTGAAGCCTTGAACATTTGTGAGGCAGATTTGTTCAGTGTGAGCAGGTGGGGGCTGATGGAACGCTGTGTGCTCTTACGCCTGGCTTTTGTCACAGCAGCTTCTCTGTGAAACCATGGCCAGATTCCCCGGCTCCAGACTGAAGGGCTCAGAAATGACTGTCTTCCGTTTAGCCCCGTCCTCGAATTGAGCCGAGCAAACTAATGGGAAAAATGAAACGCAGGGTTAGGGGCCTGTGCTGCCTGTTTGGGGGAGTCCAAACGTGACCTATTAAAGCAGCATGCACCTGCACTGGCTGCAGAGGCTCCTGGGAGGGAGACGGTGGCTCTGTGGCGATCCAGCTCGTCCTGGAGTCGGCGAATAAGTTCATCCTTGGTGTCCAGCTCCAGCTCTAACTCGTCTATCAGCGTGTCCCTCTGGCGAAGCTCCTCGATCTTTAGTTGCAGGGCAAACTGGAGGTCCCGCAGTGTCCCCATTTCCTGCAAATACCAGATGTCAAAACACAGAAACACACACACACACACATCCACATAGTGTACATACACAGAGAGAGTGAGATTTCTGCATTAGTATAATTTGCATTGATTCCCCCTGTTGCAGCAATTTCAGATAATCCAAAGCTTGATACTTCTCAAATGAATGTGCATCTTTTTTCCTGTGGTTACTGACATTAATATTAACAATAATTAATATATTGATTCACCAAAATTATGAATAATATATCAGGGGAATCAGTACTGACCAAAGGTTCCATTAAGAATAATTCATTAGCATAGACAGGAGAGTACGCTGCATGCGTATCTAAGTAGAGAGATTACGATGTAGATATATAAAGATATTGATATATCTATGAATAGATTAATATGGAAAGATATAATAGATAGATAGACAGACAGACAGACAGACAGACAGACAGACAGACAGACAGACAGACAGACAGACAGACGGATAGACGGATAGACGGATAGACGGATAGACGGATAGACGGATAGACAGATAGACAGATAGATAGATAGATAGAGTATTATTTTGCAGATTTGTCTATTCCTCTTTCTCTCCCACATCTTAAATGAAAATAGAGCTCAAGGACACTTGTCACACTTACAGGAAAATAAGGGACAAGAAACTAGAAGTGCTCTGGCAGATTAATACAATAAAAACACTCTCTGATTTGAAATAAAAAAGGTCAGTATAAACTCTAAATTGAATGCCACACACTCAAATAAATCAATAAAATATTGATTTTGTTTTTTACTTTGGGTCAGAGGCGCGCCAGCAGCCACACGTCTTTTTTAATGCATAAAAGAAAAATGATCAAATCTGACAAAAGAAAATGAGTCATGTTAAAACATCTGTGTTTACAAACAGTCCTGCAGATTATAACACCACGCACACACACACACACACAGATCACTCACCACGTGCAGTCTGCTGTGGAAGTCTTTGTGCAGACTTGTGCTGAGCAGGTTGAGCTGCTGTGTGTCCAGTCGACAGGTGCAGATCTCCTCAGTGAAGGATGCTCCGGCTCTCCCGCTCCGGGGCTGACAGGACCAGGGCTGAGCGCACACAGCAGCCAACCACGTGATCAGCACTGTGGAGGACGTGTAATGAGAAATGCACGAGCTGGTCTGATCCCAACTGGGTCAGATTGTCTTCAGAGAGTTGCACAGCCCTGGGGAATATAGGTGGGTCTGAGCCACAATCATTTCACTCCTGAATGTCTTCAACATGTGCAAGAGATGAAAGTGCGCGCGGATCAAGCAGCAGCACTGGGACTTTCTATTATTTTTCACTCGCACTGTCACAATGACGTGTTGCCTATTTCATACAAACGCACGCAACAGCAAAATAATGTAAACTGCGTTTGATAGCGTTTTAATTGTGGTTATAGTCACAGTGGCTGATTATATAATTCTCACTTTAAGTAAAAATGTTAATTATAAAGGCACAGCATAACGCACGACAAGGACATTTTACATGTGCTTGGACAGATTATTATTATTATGATTATTATTATTATTATTATTACAATACACCCAATGGTAACATCCCTTGTGACGTCCAGATCTATCTTTTATCTGCACAATGTGTCATTATGGTCTATGGAAGCCCATATCCGCCAGAGAAAGAAAAAATGTTAAATCAAAATTATAAAATAGTAAGTCGTTATTCTGAGATACTAAGTCATTATTGTGAGATATTAAGACACTATCTTGAGATCCCAAGTCATTTTAAGATCGTATTATTATTTTGGGTTAGCGAGGTTATTATTTTGAGATAGCCTAAGTCTTTATTTTGAGTTACTAAGTCATTATTTTGAGATATTATGTCATTATGCTGAGCTATTAAGTCATTATGCTGAGCTATTAAGTCATTATTCTGAGATATTATGTCATTATGCTGAGATATTAAGTCATTATGCTGAGCTATTAAGTAATTATTCTTAGATATGAAGTCATTATTCTGAAATATATATAGTCATTATTCTTAGACATTAAGTCATTATTTTAAGATGGTATGTTGTTATTTGAGACAGTAAGTCATTAGTTTGAGAACGTTTCTTCCTAGATTTATAACAGTGGTATGAATCCGCTTCCACACATTCAGACAGTTCTGCTTCACTGGAGAAATGATTTGCCACGTCCCTCTTAATTTCAGGTGGAGTTGTCCTCCCCGCCGCCAGTAGGTGGCAGCAGTGTCCCCTGGGAGCCTCAGCAAGCCGCTCGAAGCTGCCGGAGAAGAAGATGGGCCGTTGACAAGAGGAGAGCTGTGTTAAACGAGCAAAGTAACGTCACTTGATTACAGTTGAATTTCAATCCAGAAACGTATTGTCGTGCTGTCGTGTTTAGTCCAGAGTGTGGCTGAAAAATGATCCTGACCGTGAAACCGCTCCAAGGCAAAGAATGCAGCGTGCAGGTGAGTTCAGCACCACCGTCCGCTAACTGCTAATGTTAGCTCCCTGACGCTAGCTTAACTCGCCACATTAGCCTCTACAGGGAGCCTAGCTGGTTCGCAGCGGTCCTAACACGCACAGCTACCTGCGGGTGTAGCTAACACACACACGCTGCTGCAGTATAAACTACTGTTACTATTGAACCAAACACAATCACCAAACTCCACAGTGTAGCTTAAATGAAGTTTTTATTACAGACACATCGTCGTTGAGGTACGAACTGAGCTAGCCTGCTTGGCTCAGCCTTGGGAAGGACAATACCTGCAACGTTATCAGATCGACTCATATCCTTTCTCTCCCATTGTTCGTTACCACTGTTTGAATGGGGGCTCTGAAACTCTTTGGGTGGCTGCACTCGAAGGTGAGGCAGATACAAATGTATATATAACTTTATACATCTATAACGCAGCATCTTAGGAAAGTACTTTAGGTTGTGGCAGCACAGCAGCTCCCCACGTTACAAGTTACCAGCATTTGTCCTTCACTCAATAGTCTTCGACGTTGTTTGCCCACTGTAGGTCAGTCCTAGCCCTAGGTGGAGCCCCACATGTTTCAGAGGGATGACGTTACTGGATCAAACCGAGGCTAAAACAAGCCACTCATATGTAGAAACCCAGAGGAATGTAGCTATGTGAACCTAATCCGGATAGTATGAGAGTGTAGGGGACAGAGGTGCATCTAAATAATCACTGAGTCTGATGTTTTATGTGCAGTGTTTTTTATTAAATTTGTATCTGTTTTGATCTAAAGCATTTTATTACATTATGTGTCAAATAGGGAGAACCAGACTAAATATGCGACTCTAATGTGTGACTCTGAAATCGTCTTTAATCTGACAGTGATTTAAGATAATGTGCTTCTCCCAGCTCTGGAAGTTAAAGAAGTGCCTGTCCACTTCATAACATCCCTGTTATTGGGTGTTCTGCTGGGTGTATGGTGTGGACAATATAGACTAATGTGTAGGCTATAGCAAGGTGTGAGTAAGTGAATTCCTCATTGACCGTGGGTTTTACGTTTGTTTTATGTAAAGCTAATGCAAAGTAAGAGGAAGATTGGCTATGCTCCTAAACCAAAAGATAGACTGTATTTTGATCATGTATGGTGTTTATGTTGTTGATCTTCTAGGTGACTGAAGATGAGAAAGTCTCCACAGTGAAAGAACTTGTGTCTGAACGTCTCAACATACCAGCAAACCAGCAGCGGCTGCTCTATAAAGGGAAAGCACTTGCAGGTAAATTTGCCAATTATCAAGTGTTTCAAATTTGTTGTACATAGCTGTTCGTAACTGATCAGTCGCTTTAAATTATATATGATTGTATACTACATTGCTTTCCTCAGATGAACACAGACTGAGCGATTACTCCATTGGACCAGAGGCTAAATTGAATCTAGTGATCCGTCCAGTGGGGGAGAGGACTGCAGCTTCAGGGATGGCTTCCAGCAGCAGCAGCAGCAACTTACATGGAGGAGTGTGGCAGACTGTGTCCATGATACTTGCAAGAAACTTCAGTCCAGTAGATGCAGCAAAAGTCCATGAACAGCTTATTAAGGTATTTAAATGCGGCAATCTTTGCACCTAGGCATAATAATCTGATCAAACTAAATTTGTGGTTATCCATTTTGAGATATGGGTATATAGAGTTGCTGAACAACATAATATTAAACTACTAGTAAAGGCTGCAGACTGAAATATGTACGACTTATGCTTAAAATGAAGCTTCAAATGGCTTTAACCCAGTTATAATTGAACACGTGGATCTGAAGGCAAGGAAATAATTTGAGAATATTATATTTATCTGTTGCCTCTTGCTCTGTTTGTATAAATGTGGCCCCTCCATTTAGTGACTAGATATTTTATGTTCTTATCTTTAGTTATAATTCATTACATCAGACCAAAAAGGACTGTTTCATCTCTGTGTCTCATCCAAACATGGGCAAGGTGTGCAGTTGTCTTGGTGCAAATTTGAAAGAAACAGGAAGTTTAGACTCTGTAGGTGCTGTGTCAGTTTGCTTAATATCTTCAGACAAGCCTTGACAAGTCATAACATTTGGATCGGCAGGTGACAGTCTCATTTTTACCAAACGTTTCAGTTGAGATAATTATCTGTCACTGGACTTGAACAGAAGAGGAACACAATTTGTTCAAGCCACTACAAGGTGGAAAGCCACAAGACAACAAACAGTAGTTTGCATAGAACAACTGCTAAGAACCAAACATAATCGTCTAACTCCACACAGTGTAGCTTAAGTTAAGTTTTTATTACAGACACATTCAGGTATGAACTGACATTGATGTAGCGAGCCTGCTTGTCTCAGCCTTGGAAGGACAATACCTGCAACGTTATCAGATCGACTCATATCCTTTATCTCCTATTGTGCATTACCACTGTTTGAGTGGCAGCTCTGAACTCTTTATGTAGCTGTACTTAAAGGTGAGGAAGATACAAGCATAATGTATCTCGAGACTAAACAAACTTGAAAGGTACAGACAATCATCCTTCATATCCTCCATGCTCTGTTAAATATACAACAATATATAAAGCTAATCATGGTTAAGATGTTTTTGAACCCGCTGTTTCTCAATTTTTAAATATGTTTATATATTTTTCTTCAAGGACTATGAGCGTTCACTTCGACAACTAAGTCTGGATGACATTGAGCGCTTAGCGGGAAGACTCCTCCACCCAGACGGCGAGGGAATGGACACCTCGTACATGGACTAGGAACGCCGAGTTGGAAGTTGCTTTTTGTGATTGTGTTTCAAGAGGCGCTCTGTGCCCTAGATGCATACAGTGTTTAGAGTGTGTGAGGCATGGAAAAAAAATATGTGTTTTCTTGCACAGAGCCCCTGGTGTGTGCCTAATCAGTGGCTAAGTGAACACGGATAACACCGACTGTCTCCGCAACAGGGGCTTTCTTATCCACGACCAAAGGAGCTGGATAAGACCAAAGGACTTGGATAAGAAAAACGTTGCCGCTTTGGATTAGTCCTCGTCATCGATGTTGCAGTCGTGACACGAGGCCTGACCACATAATGTTTGTACACAAAGGAATCCATTCACGCTGTTTGTTTCACATGATCTCTGGCTGCTACAACTCCCAGGGGACACTCATTTCTACTGGAGGCTATTTATTAGTGATGTCTGTGTTGGATGCTGATTGCTGGGTGTCTTCTGTTAATCATTTATGCGAACTGCAAAGGTAATAACATGTTTTATCCCATTAATAACTGAAGGTCATTGTATGATTTGTAAATATGTTTATATATATATATACACATACATTAAAACAGTAAAAAGACCGATGTTTGTTTCTTCTTGTGTTGTTTTATTTCAGAGAAGTGATGATGGTTGATGAGAAGTGTTTCGATCAATTTTATAACATTAAAAGTGGAAGTGGTTAAAAAAAAAAAGGGACGTCCGCTTCATGAGGGACTTCACAAGGCGGGACCAAACACTGTTGTATACGCGTCGACCAATCAGATCCTGAGACCACCCGTGAGTCATATTTTACGACCAATCAAATTGATCTAGAGTGACACTCGTACCGCCCATTTTCCAAACCGACGGTTGTCTCCTTTGCTGCTATCGCTGGGTGACATTTTGGGTTAAAATGTATCGTCGTCCTCGCTCACCTTCTTTCCACAAAGCATGAGGGGCAGACACGTCGGATAAGGAGGGAAACGTCGTGCTGAACATCGGTGAGGTCGAAGCGGAGCCTCGGTTCCTCCAGCCGCTAAGCTAGCGTAGCGTTAGCTCCAAGCTAGCACGTCTGTCACTTCCTGCCTTTACTAATTAGCTCCAGCCAGCTAACATCCCTGTTATTATGATTTTAATGTTGCCCCGTGCTGCCACATCATTCATGCACATGTAACTCTGACGGTGGGTCGGTGTCGTGGCTGGAAACGTATCCAGAAATCCTAGCGTTCAGTCTCAGTGGTGGTGGAGCTGATGCTGGGGCGTTACACCCCTCTCTCATCAGGACCATGCAGTGACCTCCTGGGATGAACATGTTCTAGCCCAGAGCTACAATTTAACCTTATTCTAGTTTCTGTGTGATTCTACATAATCTGATTCCCGTTGCTGCACGTTCCCTGTGTTTATCCACGTCTGTCCTGTTTCAGTAGGTGAGCCCAGTTTATCGGAAGGATGGAAACTCTGATCCCCACCATCAACCGGCTGCAGGAGGTCTTCCTCACAGTGGGTGCAGAGAGCATTCAGCTGCCTCAGATTGTCGTGGTTGGATCTCAGGTCAGTCAAGAAAAACAATGAAAAGCTTTATTAGAAACTAAACCATCTGCAACTCTCTCCTGAATTTCACTGCTATTGCTAAAACTATAAAGTTCGATTTGAGTCAGAGTTTGAACAGATATTGAGAATGTATTGATTATGTGTATATTGCACGCACAACCCAGACAGAAACTGCCTAAATCCACTTTTCTTTGCACAACACAGTGGTGAATATCCCTTTTACATTTTAAGGTCTTCCGCCAACCATCAGCAGATGTTAGGGAGGTATCTTCAGTTGTGTACCTCAGTATGAAACGGGTGTATTTGCCTTTTAATTACAAGACACAGGCATCAGACCTTGGTGTGTCCCTGACATCTTTGGGCCCAGTTGAGGTCTTCAGTCCTGATCCAGAGTCAAACCCATCCAGCTAACCTCCACAGGGCGACTTTTGCTTTCCAGCCACGTTGTGCTGCCTCATACCACATAATTCAGTAAAATCATACAGATTTTTCTCTGTATCTATAGATTCAAGCAGTATTTTTTAGAATCAGAATGCAGCTGTTTTCTCTCTGTTCTGACAGTGTTTATGTTTGCCTGGGAAGCTGGGCCACAGGACACACAGTGATGCCTTCAGCAGGCAGCCTGGTGTGTGTTCTGGGCTTCTTGAAATGTTGCTGAATTATTCTCGTTTTGTGCCACAACAGAGCAGTGGAAAGAGCTCCGTGCTTGAGAGCCTGGTCGGACGGGACTTCTTGCCTCGAGGATCAGGAATAGTTACCAGACGACCGCTGGTGTTGCAGCTAGTTAATATTGCCCCTCTGCAGGAGAGACAGAAGATCGAGAATGGTAACCAAATATAAATCTGCGCGTTGTTATTTTCTGTAGAGTGAGGTTGCCTCAAATTTTCTTTTAAACACAGTACATTTTTACAAGTTCTGATGTGTAAAATATCAGCAGATTCTTCTTAGGGCTGCAGCTTTGTTATTTCTGTCTATGCTTGGAATCTGCTCGCATTAGTTGATGTGTGTATCTTAGGCACGGCACCTTTATTCACTGTTTGAACTGCTAACTTCTCCTTGTAGAGCCTTGCTGTGTCTTTGCTAACATGCAGTCTTTCTTCCTCCTCTTCTTCACTACTCTTTCAGGAAATGGGATAAATCAAAATGCCTCAAACAGCTACTCAGGTCTCTGTTTATTTTGTCTGTATCTTTGTTTAGCCCTGTCATTTCTTTTGGGAACATTTCATTTTATGATTCACATTCATCAAGCATGATACACAGCGGGGTTCAAAAGTTTGAGACGTGATCTCAGACTTTTGGACCCCACTATAAGTTAATATGTAATCTTTATGATTTCAACATTTTCCCTCCCAAGCATTAATTGTATCGTCTTTCTACATTTTGGACGAATCACTGTGAAACGACTTAAACTCTCTCTTGCAAATTTCCCCATTGTGGGACTCATAAAGGCTTATCTTATCTTGTGTGTTTAGGTGTCAAAGCTGAAGAATGGGGCACATTCCTGCACTGCAAGAACCAGGTACATCTATCTAAAGTTACTTTCAGGATCATTTCTGGAAGATTCTCAGCAAGCAAGTTGGTGTTTGGATGACATTTCTCTCATGTGACAGCCATGAAACTGGAAAAATACAAATATCTCGGGATGAATAAAAGGTGCCGTACACATAGAAGATGTAAGAGCTTTTGGCCATGAGGAGCGATGCCGGTGTTGATGTGCTGTAAACAGAAAACACAGGGGAATTAATACATCATATCCTGCCTTCTGCTTGCTCTACTCGGGCACCACCCATCGAGTGAAAGCTCAGATATTTTCCTGTTGTTGTAAATGCATCTGGCCCAAACTATTTCCTGCTGCTTTCTATCCCTCCGTGCCGGTGATAGCCAGTGGCCGGATGCATTATGTTTCAGGTTTTCCATCTGTCCCATTCCCCTAAACGCGATATCTCAAGAATGTCTTTAGAGAATTTCTTCAAATTTTATACAAATATTCATTTAGACTCAAAGATGAACTGATTGGATTTTGGTGCTTGGAGGTCAAAGGACATGTTACTGCAAATGTGATATATTAGGGCTTCCCTCAGGGAATTTCATTAAATCTGATACAATTCACTTGGACTCACAGATTAACTGCTTCGATTTCGGTGGTTACAGCCTAAGATATTCATGATGTTGATTGGTCCTCTCGCCTTTCTCGCCTTGACAGATCTTTGCAGATTTTCAGCAAATCCGTCGGGAAATTGAAACAGAGACTGAGCGCACTTCAGGCGAGAACAAGGTGAGATGGAAGCTTTGGTGTAAAATTTTGTGTTGCCTTAAATTAAACATTTTACACTGTGTTCATGAATTTCTTTCCTCTTTTCACATCCTGCAGGGAATCAGCCCTGAGCCCATATATTTGAAGATTTTCTCTCCCAAAGTCCTTAATCTCACTCTGGTTGATTTACCTGGAATTACTAAGGTAAACTCAGCCACCTGACAAAGATGGTGATTTGGTTTATTGTGTGCAAACTCAGCAACACCTCATCATGATAAATGAGTGTCACATTGCATATCTGTAATCATCACAGATCCACAGCGGCGCAGCATCTGTGCTCTGCTGACTCCTTATTGTTGTTGCCACAGGTTCCTGTTGGGGACCAGCCAGAGGACATTGAGGCTCAAGTGCAAGAGATGATCTTGTCCTTCATCTCAAATCCAAACTCCCTCATCCTCGCCGTGTCCCCTGCCAACTCCGACTTGGCCACCTCTGATGCACTGAAATTGGCCCGTGAGGTTGATCCAGATGGTAGGACATTTTGTACACAGACTCTTCCTCTCTTCAGATTTCATTTTAATTTGCTCTCCTCTCCAACTGTGTGCGTATTACATAACATGCCTCAAGTGGAAATGCATTTTGAATGTATAAGCACATCGTGCTCAAGTCATTTCAGGCTATCAGATTCATCAGTCTTTAATGTTAACAGCTTCCTGGCAGTTAACAGATGCCTAGAATATTAATGCTGCTATCATGGTGCACTCTAAAGAATAGATTGATCAATAATGAGAATCTGCCTGTGGTAATTGTCTGGGTGGTTGGCAGCATGGCCTAGTTATGTCTGTTATACACAGCGATTGTGTAGTAGGAAATCTGTCTTTGGGCCCAAATGTTCCTCAGCTAGTCTTAGATCCCGTCCCATTTGAGACTAATTTCCTGTTTCTCCTCTCCGCAGAAACATTTCCTAGTGGCTTTGTCAAAACAGAGGATTATACCGGCTGTCTACTGTCCTTAAAAAGACCTTGTGTGGTGTTTATTTGTTTGTCAGGTCGTCGAACGCTGCTGGTGGTCAGTAAGCTGGACCTGATGGATGCAGGCACTGATGCTTTAGAGGTCCTTCTCGGCCGAGTCATCCCAGTCAGGCTCGGGATCATCGGGGTGGTTAACAGGTCCGAAAATAATATTGAATCTTTTTCTGTTCAAAGTCTGGTTTTCATCCATAGTTATGCAGTGCTGTTATCATAAAGCACTCAGGTATTCTTTTAATGCCCGTATTATCCTGATTGTCTGATTACACTTACTCTCTACCTAATTGGTGTTGTGTCTAGGAGCCAACATGACATCAATACCCAGAAGAGACTGGAGGACTCAATGAGGGATGAGCAGGCCTTCCTGCAGCGCCACTACCCCTCGCTCGCCTCCCGCGCTGGCTCACGTTATTTGGCCAAAACTCTCAGCAGGCTTCTGATGCACCACATCCGGGACTGCCTCCCAGAACTCAAAACCCGGGTGACCGTGCTTAGTGCCCAGTACCAGACAAGGCTCAACAGCTATGGGCAACCGGTAGAGGACCACAGCGCCACCCTGCTGCAGATTGTCACCAAGTTTGCCAGCGATTACTGCCACACCATCGAAGGAACAGCCAGATACATCCAAACCTCAGAGCTGTGAGTCTCACCTCTCTAAAGTAGCAGCATCTTAATTGAACAGAAATACTTTTTTGCTGACAGCAGGCATTTTTTATGTTCTAGTGAATTTTCTCAGGTTGGCATCTAATTTATTAATTTAACTGCAAACCACAGCATTTTACCTGGTTCACAATGCATGACAGGTGATGTCCTTGGGGTAACGTAATTTTAAATTAAAGTATCGCCATCTTCTGTTGGCACCTTTATCTCCACAGCTTTCTTACCACTGGGCAATTTAATTCATGTAAATATGTAGGGATCAAATATTGACCCTTTTTGGTTGACTGGATATGATTTGGTGTAATTAACATTGCTGAGAAACAGCGTTGGTGTCTCAGCTGAACCCATCTCCTCTGCAGCTGTGGGGGTGCTCGCATCTGTTACATATTCCATGAGACCTTTGGCCGCACTTTGCAATCCATCGACCCCCTTGGGGGACTGTCTGAGCTCGATATCCTCACCGCCATCCGCAATGCTACGGTAAGCTTCTCCTCCCATCTATTCATGTAATTTATTTAATCCAAATTCTATTCTAGTCTAGTTGTGCTGTTTTGGAGGAATAGCAGGTAAATAGTAGAGCGTGTGTGAGTCTGTGTGTATGAATTGCCCTGTAGGGTCCGCGCCCGGCACTTTTTGTGCCCGAGGTGTCCTTTGAGCTGCTGGCGAAGCGGCAAATTAAGCGGCTGGAGGAGCCGAGTCTCCGCTGCGTGGAGCTCGTCCACGAGGAGCTGCAGAGGATCATCCAGCACTGCTCCTCCTATAGCACGCAGGTTAGCTCAGAGATTGAGATGCACTTTACACATCACTGACTTCCTGAAACGGCACTGCATTATGACAGCACCATGCTAAAAAAGTATGTCTTTGTGTTTGCAAGGAGCTTCTGCGGTTTCCCAAACTGCACGACTCCATTGTGGAAGTAGTGACTGGATTACTGCGGAAGCGTTTGCCGATTACTAATGAAATGGTAATCCACAGCTTGGCTAGGATTTTTAATATTAATACTAATAAATAACCAACAGCCAATAACCATATTAACTCTCTAAGGCATTTTCTTCCCTGCTTTTTTTACTCTAGGTACACAATTTAGTAGCAATAGAGCTCGCCTACATCAACACAAAGCATCCAGACTTCGCAGATGCAGCGCAGGTCTCAGCATCTGTCAACAGTCAGCAGGTAGTTGTTTGTCCCTTACAGCAGGTACTCACATTTATCATTTATTCTGCCTGGGTAAACAGCAGCAGTTGTGTTCTGTAAAGCCTTAACAATTATGTTCTGCATCCAGACGTTAAAAGCCCCTTTCATAGCTTGAAGTGGAATTCCAGGCTCAGCCAGAATTGCTTTGACCCTCTGACTTCTTCAGATTTCTCACTGTCAGGCAGAGGCCCTCGACGGAGGGAAGCGCTGGAAGAATGAGAAAGTTGCGGAGGAGAAAGCCCCGCCTGCAGGCTTTGGCAGCCCCAGCAAGGGCCAGGCCATTAACTTCCTCGACACAGTGAGTGGTGAGATTAGCAGTAGGACAAATGACTCGAATGATATGAACACTATCAACATTTTACTTCTCTCTCTCTCTCTCTGCCAGGCGGTGCCCGTGTCCCGCAAGCTGAGTTCCAGGGAGCAGAGGGACTGTGAGGTCATCCAGCGGCTCATCAACTGCTACTTCCTCATTGTCCGCAAAAGCATCCAAGACAGGTTGGACTTGAACAAATTCAGTTCTCCTGGGGGGGCGCCTTCTCTCCCCATTTCCCCTTCTGTTTCCACTCTTTTGTTGTTGCTATTGATGCTGACTTTCTAACTTTGTCTCGGGGCTGTGTGTCCGCAGCGTGCCCAAGACCGTGATGCACTTCCTGGTGAACTTTGTGAAAGAGCATCTGCAGAGCGAGCTGGTGGGTCAGCTTTACAAACAGACACTGCTGCAGGACCTGCTCATTGAGTCAGAGGACACGGCACAGCAGAGGACCGAGGTTGCTCAAATGCTTGAGGTAAAATTGCCTGTTGCTTTTGTTCTCTGAGTAGGTTCTGAGTATCAAGAACAACAAGGACTTACTCTTTAGTTTTATATTTCAAGGCCATCGATGTTATAACCATGTCCTTTTTCTTTCTTTCTCAGGCGCTCAAAAAGGCCAATAACATCATTTCTGAGATCCGAGAGACCCATCTGTGGTAGCCAGAGGACACAAACAAATTGCATTGTCATAGGACAGCTTTGAGAGTATATGAGTGTCTGTGAGTTTACAGCAGAGAAAGTGAGAGTGTGTGTGTGTTTGCGCTTGTTTGTTTGTGTGTGTGTGTCTAAATTTTCTTATGGACCAATGACCATAGCACATTTAGATCTTGAACACTGGAGCTGTTGGTTTTTCACTGTGAACGTTGTGTAATGTCGGAAATCATTTAAACACTCAGGCCCACTCAGTGTTATCAAGAAATTTAAATGGTAGACAGCTGCAAACAAATCATTATTTTGCTTCGTCTTGTGACAAAATATTTGTTGGGTCGTACGATTGTTGCTGTAAATGTCAAATGTCAATTATATGTGGAGTATTTAAGCTGTTCTCCAGGGTGTTTTTTTGATCAAAATGTAACTCGCACTGTTCAATTTCATACTTTCCAAAAACTGGGCCTCCTCTGAGCCCCTTCAGCAGGTGCTATAAACTATGTTTGTTGCTTTGCAACTTTAATCTCCTTTGTTGGAAAACAGAAATGAAATGGAAATCCAACTTAATCAAAGCAGACTGCAGAGCAACACAGAATTCACACCTCAATGATTTTAAGAAATTATAGGATGGTTGCAGATTGTTTTTCTCCAGCTCTGCAGTGTAAAAACAATATCAGGTTTATTTTACAGTCACATTTACATATCCCTGTGGGTGTGCAGTCTTATACTAGGAGACCAAACATCCCATCATAGGTTTGCCTCTGTTTGTGGGAGGTCTTTAGGAGAGGCAGCTATAGTGTGTAGTGTATAAAACTATGGTGTTAGTGAGTTGTGATTCAAATATTTTTTTTAAATGCAGAAGGAGATAACATGCAGGTACATCATATGACTTCAATATTCTGTAACCTCTCTTCACTTCCTCCAAACTAGTTATCCACGGATTTCCACTTTAAAGGATTCAGAGCTTGCTGCTTGAATCTCTCTAAGCGCAGAGACCAACTGTCGCCTCGATTCCGTATGCGGATACCTCCTGCATGCATTTATTTGTAAGCTATCAACTTATAACCAGAGCCATTCTATTGTGTAATGATACTTGATGTTTAAAATTCTTCTTTTTCCATCCGATGTTCCAAACTAAGGTTGATTGTCAGGATAATTCATCCCAAACGTAAAGTAGGAATTAATGTAAATCTTTTCCCTTAGCCTAATAACAAATTTCCCTAAAAATGAGTTTTTTTCACCATCAGACCTTTTCTGTTCGGTCAGGGAGCAAACACAACATCGCATGTGTGTGTTCAGTATGCATGTGAGGACGTATGAATGAATAGCTCATGTATTTTTGTATTATTTAAATGTAATGGGGTGGTCCAAAGGTCTGAGACCTCTCTCTCTGAGTTTTGGACCCCAGCTGTTATTATTATCATGTGTGAACTGCCTCTGAGTTCTTGCCTGCCAATATTTGTGATACCATGTTTACCAAATGAAGTCTGTTCAGACTGGAGGGACTCATTAAAAGATAACAAAGGACACTGTACTGTGTTTGGGTATTTTTGTCAGCGTGCTGTTCTAACAATTGATCAGTTTTCATAAGATCTGTTAGTTTATCTCCCATGGTGCCGCAGCGGTAGATGTGATGAAACTCACTCTGCTTCGCTCATATTGATCAAGTGACTGAAAAAGTCTTTCTGGTCCAACGGGTCCGTCACAGCTGCACCGAAGGGATAAAGTGTCCTGAGGGCTGCCGGCACACACACACACACACTCTCTCAGACACACATACTCACAGTGACATTAGCACCAGTCTCCACACCTTGTTATCCAGTTATTTGACTCTATGCTACAATATATTGACTGATGTTTCACACACTCCCATTGAGATGATGGGTTTTTGTCTTTTCGATGAGGTGATCTTAGTAAAAGCTGAACAGAGGCAGCAGAGTGAGCTGATGGATAAGTTGAACGTCCTTGTTTTATATGAGGCTTATCCCCCATAAGTTGTTTTTGGAGAAACAACTGTTGGCACAACAATGCAAACATGACAAGTCTCATCAGCCCCACTGCCAGTGATGCTGCTCACACAGCAGTCACACTCCATCTACAGCAGAGACCAGCTGGTGAAAGAGCACCACGCTCCAAAATGAAAAACCAACCACGAGCTAATCAACTCTTACTTCAGGTGATTATTTTAGATTAAATGCTCTTCTTCTTCTCACTCTGTTGCCAGTTATTCTGATCACCCTTTCATAACACACCCCACCTCCCCACCAACTGAGACCAGACTAGACCATACCACTTCTGACAGGATGGGAGGGGGCTCGACTGCAGCATCACGACAAACTGCATCATTCTGCTCTCACAAAAGCAGCTGAATTGAGGTGGAAGCAGTCCAACACACGTTTTGATTCATTTATAAAAGAAAAACCCTCCTTTGTGCTCTCTTGCCTTCCATCAGAGGGGTGCACAGGGTTTCGGGCTGCGCTCACCTCCTCCTCCTCTGGTGAGCTTGGCAGCAGAGCAGGCTGAACAAAGCCATGGGAGAGAGAAAGAGAGAGAGAGAGAGGAGCTTCTGCGAAGAAATGTCTCTCACTGACTGTCGCCTGGACAACCGGGTAAGAGAGGAGAGGAGAGGAGTGAGAGGGAGAGAAGGAGAAAGGACTGGGGAGAAAAACAACAACACATTATTAACTGCTGAGATTAGAGGATTCCCGTAGAGTGTGTTTGAGGGGGGCTGGAGGGATGGAGAGCCCCTCGCTGTTTCTCTCTCTCTCTTTCTCCTCGTGAGTTATTAAGTCTGATAATAAACCAGTAAATAATTTTCTTTTCCCTCACACCAGAGCACGGAGGAGATGAAATTGCAGAGCACAAGTTCAGCACATTACAAGTGGACCCAGTAGACCTGAACGATCCACCTGTAATTCTTGTCTAATCAGCCTCAGGTAAGTCTCTCCTAGATGTTGCAGGCATTTTGCTATGATAGGGATGATTTAGTCTTTGCCTGATTATACATTTTGAAACACACATTAATTATTTAAGGCAGTGCACTGTGTAATTATCCAGGAAATGAGAAGAAAAAAAGCCAAGAAATTGTTTTGGGATCAATAAAAGATAATCAATATTTGCTTGCAGGCTGTTTGGAGAGCCTGCAAGAGAGCATCTCGGAGGCAGAGAAGTTTGGGAAAATAGGCTTCATTTTCTGTTTGAATGTGTTTCCATTCTAAAATAGAGAAACTACCTTCAGTACAGTAGAAGGAGTATTTGCTAAAAAAAAAAAAATTGTTCACAGAGAGCTGCGCGCGTCCTTCAGTGCATGTGGGGAATTCATGGACAATAAGAAAATGAACACTGCTGTCAGGAGCAAATGGCTCTCCAGAGTTTGACTTGCACCGTGGTCTCAAGCTTCACGCTCCGTAAAAGAATAGAAGGCAGAAAACACACACCGCTGGGTGTTCACGCGCGAGGAATGTATTCATAGAGCACTAGTGGTGAAATCAATGCCCCTTTAAATGAGGTGGTACGCTGGCTGAGGTTACACCAGCCTGAGTGTGTGCGGGGCAGGAGGCAGCTTGTGATATCCATATTGGATGAGATGGAGACTAGATAAACTGAGGAGGGTGGAGAGGGGGGTTATTTTTAGTTGCTGTCAATAATGAAGGTTACAAATCTCTCACCTCTGTGGAAAAGATAGTGACGGAGAAAAGGCGGTGAGAGCGAGGGGAGGAAAGGGCAAGAGAGTGAGGGATGGAGAGCAGAGGGAGGGGGAGGATGGGTGAAGGGTTCAGGCTTGCAGTGTTCTCGGAGCTCCCACCTTAACTACCTGACACAAGCCAGAGATGTGGCGGAGGAGGAAAATGCTGACAGTCAGTTTATGGACTTCTTTTATTGGGGTTTAAAAAACACACACACGCACACATACAGGAAAATGTGGTTCAGCTCATTTTACAGTTCACCCTCCTTTTTAGCTCACAACTCACTGAACACAATACACGACACAGCGCTGTGCTTCGGAAAGTCCAGCAGGCAGGCAGGTGTGGCAAGGGCGCAACTGTGGGTTGAATGTTGGAGGGTGTTAAGGTCAAATGGTCAAATAACACTAACCTAACATTATTATTTCCTACTCACTATTTATACATCACACTTGCCAGATAATAGCAACTATATAGGGGCCAAAGTAGCTGCAATAAAAATTGGGCTGAAAATATTATTCTTGGCTCGTGGTGCAAATGAAATCTAAACAAGAAAACAAATCACTTTATCATGCTTTGTAACAGTCAATATTCTTTAATTCAGTGCGACAGTGTGAGCTATACAGCCCAGTTTTAATATTGGGGAGGGTTAGAACCCCTCTATCCTCCCTTAAATTACAACCGTAGAGGTCTGATGTGACCACCCGGGCTGCACAAATCCAATACACAGTCAAATGTTCATTTTCTCAAGTGATTCATATACGATGTTCAGCCCTGTAAATAGTCTGTGCTGTGGTGGTTCATGTCAGGCCTCTCAGTGCGTTTCTCTGTTACACTCTGCTGCAGACAAAGAAACACAGCCTCGCTATTAAGAATGTCGCGCTGTACTTTAATGTAGACAAATCCATATTGGAGACAGAGCGTTTTATTCCATTCATACAGAAAGCAGGATGCTAAATTACACCCTATTTTTAATCCACACCTGCACCGGGTATAAAGCGAGCGTGTTCTCCTAATCTTTGCAGAAAAATAGCAGTGTTGAACAATCCTGGCAGCTTGTAAACACATTAGTTATACCAGGCTCTGCACCGCTCGCAGTGCTTTGCAGCTGCACACCGCACTCATAATTATTGTGCATGAGGTGCAATGTTCTCGCATGAGGAAGAAACGTCAGACTCATCAAGACGAGAGGAAAAAAAAGCACGTGTCCCTGAGGCTATGCGTCTTTCCTCCACTGTACCTGTGTGCTGTCTGCTGCAAAGCACACAGCAGGTGAAGAGAGGGTTAGCATGAAGCACAGAGCTCCTCCCTCTCGTCTGAAAAGCAGTGTCTTATCAGACTCTAATGAGTTCCTCGAACTGTCAGACTTCTGCACCACTAATCAGCCTGTTCTGATGTTGGAGACGGGCACAGAAATGAAGCTGTGGAGATGTAGTGATAGGCCTCTCACTTCGATGTTCTTTTCTCCATGAATATTAAACAGCAGCATTTCTTTTCACTGATGTTTGAGGTGCTGCTGGTTTTGTTTGAAGGGTGACGGCAGTGGCTTGTGTGTGTGTGACTCAAGTCATTCCACAGACTTGTCTCTCCTCCTTCCCTTCCACTTCTTTCTCTCTTCATCTTTCTGTTCTTGTCTGCGAGCCTCCTCTCATCCTCTGTTGATGAGTCGTCAAAACAAGCTGAGAGAGGCTGAGATGAAATGTGACAGGATTACAATAATCTAATTACCAGAATTAATAAAATGAATCCCATCTAATTAGCTGTAAATGCACAATTATGTCATTTCTTGATGATTGGTTATATTGCCTGAGCAGAAATATGTCTGCAGAGGAGACATGACTTGCATCATAATATCACTGACAACATCTCACTGCTTATTTGGAATAACAGCTCCCATGATGGGTAAAGATAACCAGCAAATGACAGCCTGCACATTGGAACAA
Source organism: Hippoglossus hippoglossus (assembly GCF_009819705.1). Taxonomy (NCBI): domain Eukaryota; kingdom Metazoa; phylum Chordata; class Actinopteri; order Pleuronectiformes; family Pleuronectidae; genus Hippoglossus; species Hippoglossus hippoglossus. The sequence goes on along the minus strand of NC_047159.1, from coordinate 14,405,123 downwards.
ATGATTTTTCCTGTGGTTTTAGAAACAAGACATCACTGCAATTCAAACACAGACTGAAAATAATTCAGTAATTTTGTTGAGACTGCATATTTCTTGCTCTAATTTCACACTTCCAAATAAAGCTTCCCAACACCAATTAATGAATGTGTCCTCTAAAAGAGCAGAGGGTTCGCATTCACACTGCGTGGGCAGCTGCTCTAACCGTTACAGGGTGCTCTGGTCTCCTTGTCACTGCAGTTAGACGACATGATAATTAATAAAAACCCAAGTATTGTGCAGATTTAAAAATACAACAGCCAAACTTGGCCTCTTTTTCACAGAATATTAGACAATATTAGTGTGGAGCTCCTGGTTTATCTATTTCGTAAAAGGAAAAACATCCAGCATGAAAGTGGATTAGCTGGATTATATAAATCCTGTGGACATTAACAATCTCTCAGAAAGTGAGAAAGTGTGGAGCTCAGGCTGTTAATGATGTGTCCGTGAAACACATCCGTGAGCTGCTCCATTACCGCTGAACTGGAGAATGAATTTAAGGACACAGTGACTGCACATGACATGTGATTTTCTGCAGTAGATGTGAGCACATTTTCTGCTTAAACACACATGAAATTTTATTCAGGCGTAACATTTCATCAGGTGTAACAGCACAAACAAAAATCACACAAATCCAAAAGCTACCAGTTCCTTTTCAGCTTCAGGGTTTGTCCTTCCCTCTCCTTCCTAACTCGAGGAGTCTTAATAATTTATCCAAATATTGATTAGGTGGTATAATTTAAAAATTCCTCTTTTTTTATGTAGGATTTTCCCTTCAGCTACAGAGGCGAGCGCGGCAGTTTTAACAAGAAAAAAATCCAGATTCCCCATCTCACCTGGCCGACCTTAAAGCCCTGTTCTAAAGAGAACAGATAAATTGCTGCAGTTAGCTCACAGCCACCTGAATGCAAACTGTCCATAGCATTGTGTGTGTTGAGGAGAGGGAAAAAGTGGCACCTATTGACACTGTTAATGAACCAACTGCCCATCACTGCAGATAAACCCTTTCTCTTATTCCACAACGGTGTCCAATATCTCACTCTGCTCCTCCTGTCAGTAATTAGACAAGTGAGATGATTTAATTTGCTGCAGAGGAGACACAGTGGACTGCTGATATGTGGAAAAGCCACCTGCACACACTCTGGGTGATAATGGCTTGCACGCGCAGACAGAGAGAAGAATTAAATCATAGCTTTTAGCCTGTCTCACCCCCGAGCTTTTGTGATCAGCATCTTAAAGCAAGAGCCAGCAAACCATTTTCTCTTGTAAGCCCTTGAGATGGGGAAAAGAAAAAAGGTCTCCCCTCCTCAGTTTTCTCCATGTAAGCTGCCAATGGGAGCCCTGCATCATGTGCTGCTTGAGGACAGACTTAATTCTCACATCCTCGCTGCATGGGCAAAAACTTTGGAAGTTGCCTTGTCCTTCGTTTTGCCTTATGTCTGTGTCAGCTGCTGCGAGTTCAAACATCCATTTTGTGCTCATGTCCACCTGCCCTGGGGGGGCTGTTATTTCAACTCAAAGATGATCAAGTGGTGTTATGTGTCCCTGACAGGTCTCAGCATGGATGTGGAAGATGACCAGCCGCTGTTTCAGACCAGCTGGGGAGGGGCGGAGGAGGAGGAGGATGAGGGAGAGGGAGAGGCAGAGGATGGAGAAGCACAGGCAGCAGGACGGAGGTGTTTCTCTGGGGATGCTGAGGTGTGTGGAGTGTGGAGGATGGTGGGATGGGTTTACACACAGCCATGGTCCAGTGGAGTGGTTTTAGGGGTCGTTGTCCTGCTGCCATGTGCCCTGTTTGCCTACATGCTCCTCTACTGCCCTCGTCTGGACATAGACCTCTCCTACAGTGCCTTCGAGGTTCACAGTCACTTCTCGTCCGAGCGCTTTGACGCCCTCGCCATCGCTGTGAAGACTCAGCTGGGGTCCTGGGACAGACGTAGGCGAGATTTAGATAGCAGTGAGTCTGAGGCTCTGCGGGAGCTGCTGCTGCAGAAGCTGGGCAGGCAGGCAGCATTCAACAGGACAGATAACGAGGGCATGAGGTCCTCCAGTACTCAAAATGACCCTTCACAAGCAGGAAATTACCAGAAGAGAGGAGAAGCAGTTTGTAGAGCTGATAGGAGAGTGCCTGATTTGGTTCAGTGGGGAAAGAGGAAGCACAAGAGCTCGAACGACACAACAGAGGAGTATGAGGAGAGGTCACAGGACAGAAAATCCACTTTGCCTCTCATTAGGAAGCGCAGGTTTGCTCCCAACTACTACTTGCAGAGTCAGGCCCTTTCGAGGATCGAGCTGGTGTTTGTAGCTCAAGGTGAGGGTGACCGCAATATCTTCACCCCAGAGCGTCTGCACACCATTCACCAAGTGGAGCGCCTGCTCATGCAGCACCCTCAGTTCCATCAGTTCTGCTGGAAGCCCATGGAGGTGCTGAGGGATCTGCCACTGGGGCCCTCCTACTGCTCCCCACCCAGCTCCCTCCTGTCTTACTTCTACCCCAGTGAGCGAGGAGGGAAGATATATTACGATGGCATGGGCCCAGACCTGGCTGATATTCAAGGTGAGGGAGTTGAGGGGTGAAATGACATTTTCTAAGCACTACCTTTAAGAGTCCACCTAACTGTACTGACTTGCCTTGTATGTATCTGTTTACAGGTTCCCTGAGTCTGGCCATCACCCACCCACAGTTCTACTGGTACGTGGACGAGAGTCTGTCCCCTGAGCACCTCTCCTCCGCTCTCTTACGCAGCGAGATCCACTTCGGAGCTCCTCTGCCATCCTACTTCTCCCTGCAGGACCGATCAGACGAGCAGAGGACGCGCTTCAAAAACTTTGTGGTTCAGTATGCAGACATCCTGGCCAAGCAATCCACCAGGTCAGGGAAAATATACAATGCTTTCCAGTTTTTTATTTTTCTGTTCTCTCTGTGCATGTACTAGACATTGTTGCGTACAGTTCTAATTTGATGTGACTGTGTATCTGCTGTCCTTGTCTCAGCCAGGTGAAGGTGCTGTATGGAGGCACAGAGCTGTTCGATAATGAGGTGAGACACACCTTCTACAACGACATGATGCTGGCTGTCATCAGTGGAGCCTGCATCACTGTGCTCGTCTTCGTCCTCACCTCCTTTTCTGGTACAGTAGGACCGGTTTCTTATTCCTTTTGTATTGATTTGTAGAGTTTTGTCCTGAATGTGAATGTTGATGAGCTTCTTCCCTCGTCCCTCTGTAGTCTTTCTGACTTTCTTCGGGCTGGCCAGCATTGGACTGAGCTGCTTGATGGCTCTTTTCTTATACCATGTCGTCTTTGGTGTGAGGTACCTGGGCATTCTCAATGGAGTGGCAGCTTTTGTTATTATTGGGATTGGTAAGAGAATTTTTTTTTTCTTTCCATCTATCCATCCATCCATCCAGTTTATCCTTTTGATGGTCGTAGAGGGTTAGCTGGAACCAATCCCAGCTGACAATGAGCAGGAGGCGGGGGAAACAGCCGGGACAGGTTGCCAGCAAATCACAGGGCCGTCACACAAAAAACATTCACACTTACAGTAAGACCTACGGTAAACTAATCAAATTAACCCAACCCCAAACCCACACAGAAAGACCCTGAACTGGGATTTGAACCGGGAACCTTCTTGCTATGAGGCAACAGCAACCTCACAGTGGTGAGACACCACCATGGCACACATTTAGAACCATGTCCATTATAAATGTAACACATTTAGTGGATTGTGTGGCTGTGGAGGAGGTGGTGCATAAGGAATTACCTCCATATGCTTTACACATGTGTTACTAATGATCACACATGTGAGACATTATTTCCTGGAGTGCGGAAAACCATCTCTTTTTTTATTTTCCTTTAGTGAAATTCACTTCACTTCACAAAGTCGATACTTTGCTCAGAAGGTTGCTACCACTCTCACGTCTCTGAAAGCTCATTTGTTTTCTCATCTTCTCCCAGGGGTGGATGATGTATTTGTGTTCATCAGCACCTTCAGACAAGCGTCTCATCTGCGTCAGCCGCAGCAGCGAATGATCTACACGATTAAAACAGCTGGCAGAGCCACGTTCCTCACCTCCTTCACCACCGCTGCTGCATACGCTGCTAACACCTTCTCCCAGGTAACCCTAGAAGAAACACTCAGCTGTTAATAGGATCTGTGCAGGAAGAATAAATGACTCCCCTGTTATGGATGAATAGAAGTGCTTCTCTCAGCAGACAGCCTTTCTAATGTGATAAGCCCAAATTGAATGTTTCAAGGTCCTTTACACTGTGCTGCGTTTAACTGACACTCAGATCCCAGCCGTGCATGACTTCGGTCTATTTATGGCCCTCATTGTGAGCTGCTGCTGGCTTTGGGTGTCCACCCTCATGCCAGCCGCGCTGTGCATCTGGAGTCAGTGTGTGGAGCCCCACGAACACGCCTGGTTGAACTGGTGAGTCACGATTTCCTCAGTTTTTTTTGCGTGAGCTGTTATTTGTGCATGCTGCGCGACACCACGGCCAAGTTGTAATCCCTTCAGCTGTCGCTCTCCCTGAACTTCCTCCTCCCTCTGAAGCTGGAAGTTGTTTTCATGCCTGTCAGCGAGCCAGAGCCCTTTGTCGGATGAGGATGATGATGTGGCACTTCTGTCGGTGGAGCTGGAGCCAGGTGAGATTACTATCTCCCCAGCATTGTGCGAATGCCGGGGGGGAGAATGGGGAAAGGGAATGAGTCCAGGCTGTAAAACGCCCCCGTCCAGGCACCACTAAAGCCCCTTCTCTTTGTCTCGGACAGGCTCCTGTGACACAGATGGCGATGCAGCCATTCTGTCCCTGTCAGTGGAGACACCTCTGTCCCCTCCAGGACAGCAGCATGTGGGTGTGGTGAGCATGAACCTCCAGTGGGCCCTGAAGCATTTAGTGGCAGAGCCAGCTGTGGAGCGACGAAAGACTGTTCTAGGTGAGATTTGATATAAACCCTGAGAACTCACAAGGATCCTGACACAGCTGAGCTCAGTTTATAATATGAAATTTAGTTCTATAGTTTGGTTTTCTCTCATATTGCCTGTCGAGCTTGAGACACATGGTTTAGACACAAGAAGAACCTCGAGCTTAAATGAGAACTATTGAGGAAACGCTGTAATCTCCGTCTGTCTCGAGGGGATTCAGTCTGTCAGAGTACCCGTCTCTCATGAAGTATTCATCCACCCTCTTCAGGAGGGACTGTAATTGATCCTTGCTGCTGATCTGTCCCTCAGTTGCTTTATCAACTCCATCAGACCCTCCTCTCTCCCATTGTTTGTCACTATCTTCCTGCCGGCCCAGGTGTCTTTCTCCTGATTTTGCTGTTATCTGCCGGGTGCTGCTGTCTCCTGAGGCCGGCCACTCACGCCCCTCTGCTTTTCCGCCCGGACACAAACCTCCAGACTCTGCTGGCTCTGAGGAGCAACCTCAGCGGTCAAGGCATCTCCTGCCCCCGGTGCTCAGGTGAGACAGACTTCCCACTTAACTTCAAACATCCAATCCAAGTATCTGAAACGCATGCTGTGTTCTGCAGGTGTGTTCATGGAGAAGCCCCACTCTTTGTACAGCCACAATTCCTTATCAGCATTTAAGTTTTCTACGCATCAACAAACTCCGAGCTCGACAACCTCCAATGCTCCTCGGACCTCGGTGAAACTCAGTTCAGGCACCAACCAAACAGGTAGAGCCCCCCCCCCCTCCATAAAAAACACCCTCCTTCCTTTTTAAAGCCCATTCCATGACTTTGAAATATTTCACTTTTACTGTTTTTAGGCTCTTTCCTGACAGTGTATATATCAAAGCTGGACCTTGGAACCTCTGCAACCATTTATCGTTTCTCCCTTAACACCAGCACTCCCTCCCCATGGAAACTATGCAGCACAGAGCATGACCAGGTGTCATCATTTCAGGTCTGGGAGATGAAAAAATCCTCTTGATGATATTTTTTTTATTGGTTGTAGGGTTCGGTCTCTGATTTGTGTCACAACTAATCTTGTTTTATCTGAATAGGCTTATAGTCAGCCCCACAGCAATTACACCAGCAGAATGACAGTGTGTGTTTCCCATGTGTACCACCCGTACCCCAGCTGGATGATCACATCTGGCTCATGCGAGCCCAGGCATGGCTGGATGCCAGAGTTTTCGTTTTATGTAGCTGCGTCTCTGCAGCAGCAGCACAGCAGGTGAAGCCACAAAAGAAGAAAACTCAAAGTAAATGTTGGATGGAGTGTAGTTTCAGTGGAGTATCCATCACTGCAGCTCTGCTCTCTCATCACAGGAGGCTGTACTTTGCACAGCAGCGCCTGAGACCTCATCCCAGCCGAGTGTGTGTCGACCCTCCTGGCTGCCGCATCGGCTCCGGGCCTGATGGACCAACACAGGGAGTCTTTTATACTCCTCTTTCCAGTGGTGAGTCAGGAATTGTCAATGTCAGAGAGCATCGTTAACATAGAGACAGTTTGTCGGCCCATCAAGAAAACTACTGCGTGCATCACACTGCTGAAATGACTTTTTATGCGATTTATTCGCAGGTTGAAAATTGATAAAAAGGCAGTGATATAACTTAGTTTATCAAATACAGCTTAAAGTTGCAGTCTCTGAACCCACTACAGGATTTTTCCACAGTAGTAGATATTTTTACACTGAATAAATAAATACCCTTGTGAGATTTCTCTCTGGTTCTATTTCCAAAGGTCCCTCGTCTGCTGCCAAAGTGAAACCATCCAAAACATTTGGCTTTAACCCGTGCAGCGGTGGTGTGTGTGGCCGCCCAGCGGTGCGTCCTCTAGTCGACACCGGGGCCATGGTCTTTGTCGTGTTCGGGATCCTGGGAGTCAATCGAACTGAGCGCAAGGACAACCATGTTATTGGAGATATGGTGAGGGCCATTATTCATCAACAGAAATAATGCAGAGCCATATTTGTAAAAGATTTTCTAATGGTGTTGATATGTTGTTTAATTTTCTTCAAAGGGCAGCATCATATTGGATCCAGACTTTGATATTTTCCAGGAGATGGGGCATCTCTGCAAAATCTGTAAAGCTGTCAGTGCAAACACGCAACTAGTGAAGCCAGGAGGAGCACAGTGTCTGCCTTCAGGTAACAACTAACTGAGATCCTATCACATAAAATAATGATGTGAAATAAAAAAGTAGTAAAATAAAGTTGAACAGGTTCAGTCATGTTTTAATCCAAATCACTAGCTACACAAAAACGAATATCAGCAGTTTTTTTATTATTCTTTTAAATATTAAAATGAATATATGTGACGACATTTGAAGATGTCATTCTGTAGTTTGAGAAGTTATAGACATTTTTCAATGTACGAGTATTAGGGCCATATGAAGAAAAAATGTTTGTGAAGATTACAAGAAATAAAGTCATAATATATGAGAATAATGTTGTAATTTACCAAGAAAAAAGTCATATTTCAAGAATGAAGAAAAGATTTTTTTTTAGGAAAATAAGCCACAGAGAGATCCTGTGCCCGCTTCCACTTCCTCTTGATCCAAAATCTTGAACCAATCTCATCGTTTCTTGAGAAACTACGAAACCCCTTTGAACTTGATGCAGATTCCAGTCGACCATGGCCAAACATTTCCTCCTCCGCAAAAGAGGCAGTTTCCTGTAAATCTATGCTCTTCTTTCTTCAGAATAGACTGTTTCTTTCATAATAATTTCAAATTGGTCATAATTATGATGATGTGGTGCTGATGAAATTAGATTTTAGTATTTTGTTATTTTTTGAAACTTATACTAAAGTATAACCTAACAAGATGGTTGATCTTCTGATATTTCCCCTCTCAAATGACTCGTAGCCTCAGGTGGCCCTACTTATCTGCATAATAAAATCCTGAACAAAAAGAAATGAGATAAATCCACTAAGCTGTAACTAAAACAAATCATACATAGAGGATAAAAGTGCTGAAAAGGCTGTGTCTTGTTGTTCCCTCTGTTCTCTCCAGGCAACAAGCTGTCTTCTATTCTGCCACTGCTCCACCCTGACTGTCACTCTCTCCCTGAACCCAACCTGCTCCCGGGGCAGCTCTCCCACGGAGCGGTGGGAATGCATGGAGGAAAGGTCCGCTGGCTGTCCATGGCCTTCGAGTCTGTAAGGCTCTTCATCTTTCAGCGCTTCATCTTCACACTTCAGCTGCATGTTTCAGAACTGGTATCGTCCCTAATGCGCTACTTCTTTCTCTCCCAAGACCACATACAAGGGGAAATCCTCCTTTCAGACCTACTCCGACTTCCTCCAGTGGGAGAACTTCATCCAGGAGCAACTCGCCAGCCTCCCGCAGTCATCTGCTCTGCAGCGAGGTTTCCAGACCTGTGAGCACTGGAAGCAGATCTTCATGGAAATCATAGGCAAGTGAGAGGTGGTGTGTCCTATGTTGTCGGCTTGTCGTCACATCTTGATATCTCAGAAACACCTCGAAGGATTTAGGACAAAATAAAAACAAGTTTTTGGTGGTCAAAGGTTAAGGCCACCCTGACGTCATAAACAAGTTTGAGGACATAACAGAAAAATGTATTATTCTATTGTTCGGCGCAAACACTTCTGACCTTCATTCAACATCATAACTCAGGAGCAGAGGGAGAGATGGCGAGTACATGTCCTGCAACGTGACTGGGTGGCTGAGTTGTACTACCACAAGGCGGTAATTCCGCTGGAGCGTGACCTTTGATTATGTCATCAGTGACATAGTGCCTTAAACACAGTTACTGTTGTAACAAAAAGTAAAGGGTACATTTAAAATAAATGTCAGAATGTCAATTTTGTTTTGTTGTTAGCATTTGGTTCTTGGTTGATGAATCGGTGAGCACGAAAGAGTCTGATACAGCAGTTCTCTCTGCTCTGTCCGTAGGTGTGGAGAGCGCCCTCTGGAGTCTGCTTCTGTCTCTGGCCATTTGTGTGGCAGCTGTGTCTGTGTTTACTGCTCATCCTCTGTTGCTGCTGCCTGTTCTCATAACCATTCTAGGTAAGAGAGGATGCTGTTTATTCATACTTGTAAGTGACTTGTGTCAACACTTAAATAATTGATTTCAAAATTGATTCATGGCTGTGTTGTGATCGGATGTGTAACTGTGAGTTTGGGCCTTGAGCAGGAGTGATCTGTCTAGTGGTGGCCATCATGTACTGGCTGGGCTGGGAGATGGGAGCAGTGGAGGCCATCTCTCTGTCTATCCTCGTGGGATCTTCAGTGGATTACTGTCTGCACCTGGTGGAGGGATACTTGCTGGCTGGGGAGACCATGCCCTCTACGCCCGGTCCTAACTCGGTATGGGAGTGTGAATCAAAATCTGTCTCACAGCAGCAGTCACGAGCAATTAGAAAAACCACCACAGCATGTTTTCTGTTTACACACTACAACAAGCTAATGATGAACATTTTGGGTTTAATAAGGCAAGAAGCCCCCTGAAGGCTGATGAATAAAGAGGAGCAGCTCATCCTATTAATCTGTGTTTTGTTTGCAGCAGCTGCCGACTGAGAGGCAGAGGCGGACCCTGGAGGCAGTGAACCATGTGGGCGTTGCCATAGTGTCCAGCGCCGTCACCACGGTGATCTCCACAGTCCCCCTCTTCTTCTGTGTCATTGTGCCTTTCGCCAAGTTCGGCCAGATAGTGGCCATCAACACCGCTGTCTCGATTCTGTTCACCCTGACTGTGACTGTGGCCATGTTGGCGAGCATGGCCCCCGCCCGCTTCAGCAGGCCCCCTAGCGCCGTGCTGAAGGCCTCCCTGGTTGTGATGGCGGGTGCGGCTGTGGCAGCGGCTCTGTGCTGGGTTGGAGGACAGCTGGGTGCGTTGGCCTGGCGATCAACCGGCACATAAACGCAACTGTCCGTCAAATCCCACTGATGTCAGGCAGAGGACTCCCTCTGGACGCAGTACTGTATTTTCCTCCTCATTGAGAAGGAATGTCGGATCAGTACATAATCTCACAGCACAAAGATGTCAGAATCAACTCCATCCTTAGAAGCAGTTTGTCATCACAAAAGACATTTTTTCACTTGTATTGATCAGTGGATTGTTAAGTATTGGAGAAAAAAAAACATCTCAACTGCTGAGTATCGCTTCAAAAATGTAAAGTGTGAGTGACTCAGTAGTGGGTTGACATGATGACTCAGTCTGAGGTATCGCCCTCGGCTCCAAGGTGGAGATGATGTTGAGTAATCGTTGGGAAACACCGGCTGAGTCACAGTTTTCATCTGTGTAACTTATTAAGTTGTGAAGAGCCGCTGACTGTTCCGTGATCTGCTGTCGTGAAGAAGAACCGACCGCTGAGCTCTGACGTCCGTGAAGATTAGTGTTCACATGATTCATAGCTATCTTCTGAAACATCACACTCGCCTATTTATTTATTTATTCAATATTTTTGGGGGGGTGTTCTCTTACTTGTGCATTGAATGTGGATTTCACAGCCACACAGAGTTATGGACGTCCTGCAGCTGTGGTTGTATTAAAAGTTGCCAAATGTTAACAGTGCACAGTTTTCAGTGTAACCTGTAAATGTCTCAGTCTGCTGCTCTCGCACTTTCTGAACTGATGCTGCCGGCACACACTTGTTCTGCAGAGCTGTGTGTGCCAATACTCACCGCAACCCTCATCCTCTTCTCTGACCCTTTCCCATGTTTATATCTCCAATCTCAAACTGCTTCAAGGTCTTTTTGTCATCAGCGCCAATTGAAAGACACTTTCTCGTCAGCTCCTCAGGTGCACCCTCCACATGCCCTCCACCGCACTTGTAGGCACTCACCGTAACCCATTCTGCTCTCGCACAATTTATAGTACCACTCCAACGCCCATCAGCGCTCGCTCCAGTCTGCTCCGCAGTGAGGGCTGTTTGTCAAAAGTACCAAACACAATAATGGTTGGAGAGAGGGACTCAGTTGCGGTAAGAGCAGTAAATTTCTGTTGTGTGTGTGTGTTTCTTGGGAACGTCAAATAAAGCAGGTGCAGAAAGCCTCGGGTCTTTTTCTTTTGGGAAAGCTCAGCCCTGTTTTCCTCTGCATTGTTACATAATGGAGCAGCGGAGCAGGATGAAGAGCTGTCATTGTTTGCTCACAGTCACATAATTATTGATAGAGCCTCTGTAGTCACATGTCTGGTTAGCTTCCATTAATTATTCATATGGAACAGCTCAGATTTTATATTTAAATGGCCTCTTCTGTCATATGTTGGTTCATCTTATGTCACATTGCTCTACATATAGTAGCCTTTCTGTGAAAATATGCATAGGAAGATGTAAACGGATATTTTCAATAAAAACAGGAAAACCTCAGTGGACCTTTAATCTGTAGAGTTCTCTGTTCATTATTTTACTGGAGCAGCAGCATCACACGTATTATTGCAACAGAAAAATGTCAATTGCCAGTACATTTATAGTGTCAGTGGAGCGACTGGTCCATTTATATCTCTTTAAATGAGGTCACGTTTTCTTGCAAATAAGTATGTGCACCTGGTGTATAAGGAAATTTAGGTTTTATAGGATAAGATGTTTCTGAAATGGGGAAGTCTGGTTATGTTTTCATCTGCCTTTGTTTTTTAGCAGGGAGACGGGAGAGAGAGGCGAGAGACCAACAGTCGCATAACCATCAGGTTTCAGCTCTGACATACTAGTTGTTATAATGAAAACAATACGACTGATATTTCTAGATTTAAAGATGTAATTAATGAAATCAGAAACAGTTAATAATAATAATATTAATAACTAGGGCTACGTTGTAGCACTGAACGGGCCCGAGCACACGCAACTCAGGACCTGTTGCGGTTGGTGGAGAGAGCGATCGGCGACCGGGCACACGGCTCCGCGTTGCATGTGTTTTGCACACTGCGGGAAGGATAAACACTTCACTTCCTGCGTCTGTCACGCGACGTCGATCCTTGTCTACTAATTGCGCATTACGGTCCACGCAATCAATTGCAGATCACACGGTGAGAATTACATGTAAATCGAATGATAGTTGTAAAACAAAGCTTACTTCCTGTTGCCAGTAGGTGGCTCCATCACTATTATTACATACAGACATATAATAACGGACGTCTGTCTGTCTGTCCGTCCCAAAAAATAAATAAATACGGACAGACAGTAATTTTCAAATTACTCCAGAATACTAAAATATCCATAGGTCTTGAATTTCCTGCAAATAATTAGGGCCCGAGCACCTCCGGTGGGAGGCCCTATTGTACTTCGAAGGATTTGTATTTCCCTTTTGGGGCTTTTTCAGGGCCTAGACATGCTCAAATTGTTACCAAAGTTTGCAGGGAATTCAAAACCCCAAAAAGTAATTGTATTCTGGAGTAATTTGAAATGGCCGTGGAAAAATGGCTCAACAGCGCCATCTAAGGAAAAGCCCCTCAGTTAGCTTTCACCGATCTTCACAAAAATCGTAGCCCAGGTGTATCATGACCAGACAAACAAAAAAGTCAGAGGTGCAATTGGAAAAAAGCAACAGGAAGCTTGGATGTATTCCTCCTCATCCACTGGCCGCAACCATGTCAAACTGTATCAAACGAGTCTCAAGACATTGATAATGTAGGCATAAGATTACTGTGACTTTTTCGTCAAACGCCATAATAGTGGCGTGGCGTTAAAGTTCATCGACTTGCTGTGACACACGAAATTGCTGTAACTTCCGTGTTCATGGGTCTATCCCCCCCCTGCAGACATTCATATGGTTTTAAGGAATGGCCGTGGCAAAATAACTGACTAGCGCCCCCTAAAGGGCAGCCCCGGCACCACGAGTGGCGGACATGTACAAAAAATTAGTTAGGCACATGTGTCTTCTCATAACAAACAATAAAGTCTCTTGGATCGAAAAGGTAGAACAAACAGGAAGCCCACCATTTTGACTTGAGTGGCCATATTGGCCATTTTCCACATTTTTACTTTGACGAACTTGTCGTAGGGCTTTCATCAGATCAACTTCATATTGAAATGAGTGTCATCTCAACAAGATGGAGATGTAAACTACCTCGGCATATTTGATTTTATCACGCGGTTTGACGGTGACGTGGCGTTAAAGTTTGATGAGTCAAATCAAGATGATTGAGCTGTACCTGCAATATTAGTCACTAGAGGGCAGTGTAAGACTTCCCAAGGCACAAATCTTCCCCAGGGCTGAAGAGTTCGTTCACACATTGTTAATATGTTGCAAACTAAATTAAACTTACGGATGTTTGTCAATTAATGTTGAGAGATAACTTAAGTTCACGATTAAGAGTAAAATTTAAAAAATTTAAGTGTACGTTACACGCTCTGACCGTGGCGTGGCGTAGAATTTTGATGTTTCGCCAAACAATAGGGATTTATTTATAACTCCTCTGTGCATTGTTCCATCAGCATCAAACCTCATTCACACATTCACAGTCCCACCCTGATCAGATCCATGTGTCAATATTGACTCGTCGTCAAAGCCCCCCCTGCTGGCTACAGGAAGTTTTATACTTTAATGCACTGCTCCTGGCTGCTTTACAATATACAGCTCAAATGAGCTGAGTCAAGTCATAGGACCATGGTCAGAATTGTGACATTTCCTCAAACTGTGTAAACATTGAGGTGCGGCGAAGGTTCATCCTTCGCCAAAGAAGATGATGTTGTCATAAATCCACTCTGCATTATCCAACCGGCCCCCAAATGCTGACCTATAATCACAATCCTGACCTGAACAACTCCATATATTAATATTAGTGCAGGGTCATAGCGCCACCTACTGATCAGTGTGAAAATTAAATTGTTGTAACATTGTCCAATTGAAACAAAATTGCTAATGCTACATCAGAGCCCCTACTTGGACAGATCTATTAGTCTGTATGTAATAATATTGATGGCGCCACCTACTGGCAACAGGAACTAAACTTTGTTTTACAACTATCATTCAATTTACATACAATTTCCACCGTGTGATCTGCAATTGATAGCGTGGACCGTAATGAGCAACTAGGGCTACGTTGTAGCACTAACGGGCCCGAGCACAGGCATTTTGAAGCCTGTTGCGGTTAGTGGAGAGAGCGATCAATAGGGCCTCCCACCGTTCGGTGCTCGGGCCCTAATTAGTTGCTTTTAATTGATAAGTGGTTTTATATCATTATAGACAGTAAGATAGATGACAATTTGCTGCCAATTCAGATGTAAAGTAAACCCTCTATAATTACGATAATTGCTCCTATATATATGTTGATATGTATGTATATATGTGCTTTTTTCAAAGTTATAGATCGTGTGTGTGTGTTTTTGTGTTATAGATTCTGTCAGTACATTTCCATAGATATGTTCCCTGCACTAATAGTTTGTTTTAATGGTGTAGTTCATTTGTGCATCGCTCCAGAGAACGAAGTTGCCCTGTGAACTTCAGGAAGCCATAATGAAATGGGAGAAGTTAAAGCCTCCGGAGCCAGATGATCCCATGTGCTGCTGCGAGTGTGATATCTACCAGTACGGATGCTGCTGTGACTGTGAAGATCTGGACGAGGCCTTTAACAGGTTAGAAGAAGTATGACCTTTAATGAGACACAAAAGGGTCACAAGGTGATTTACAGACATCAAATCCAATTTAGATGCAATTCTCAATATCATATTTTAGCCATAATTGTTCAAAAAGCTAAAAAAAGTACTTGTTAGAATAAAACCATGTAAATAACCATGCATGGTGATTATGACAGATGACTGACAGCATCAGTTGCAGCAGGTCAGTTTACAGCACCACAGGAAACATTGCACATGGGAGATTTTTTGTGAACAAACTCAGCTAAAATACCCTTTGGGATAATGGGGGTCACATATCTCTGACTCGGTTATTTTGGGCATCAAGGACTCAAAGGTTTTGGAATCCCTGCTTTAGTACAATAAACTTCAGGCCGAGTGAAGAAATGTGCCAGGGCCCCAGATCCTTCTGAGACTTCATGACTTCATGTTGCAATGTATTTAATCATAAATTCATTTTATTTTATCCATTTATTTATCTTTTTACAGTTTATTTAAAACCAAACACGTGTGACATCACACCAAAGCACAATATTAAAATTACAGGGACTGACCCTTCTAATAAGAAAACCTGGAGATCTCCATGATCCCGGCCCTGGTGCTGCTGCCTCTGCTGCTCCGGGCCGCAGCGCTGCACTACCTGCTGGGCATCATCATCCTGACAGCTCTGCCCAGCCTGGTCCTCTGGTACTACTACGCCACGCACCGCAAGAGGAGACGCACCCTCTTCTTCCTCACTCTGGCGCTGTTCTCTCTGGCCTACATGTATTACCTCTTCATCACAGAGATTCTACCGCGTGGGGACGTCAGCCATCTGCAGCTGTGCACTGTGACTGCTGGGATGATTCTCACCATCGGATCTCTCATTCACACCAAGAGAGGCCCAGGGTTTCACACCACCTCCTATCACAGCCAGAGTGAGGAGGTTAACAAGGACTCTACACATCTTAATGGATCCATCCAATCAGCGGCCTCCTCCTCCTCTCCTCCTGCCCTGACAGAAAAGTGTTGCAGATGCTCTGTGTGCAAAACAATGCGACCCCAGCGGGCCGGACACTGTCGAACCTGTGGATCCTGCGTCAAGCGTCTGGACCACCACTGTGTCTGGTGGGTTGGATTTGATATTATAACATCTTTATACTTCTTTGAATTGTACATTCACACCACATCATGAAAGGGAATATTGAATTATGACCGATTAGATAACTGCCCTGTAATTACACAACAACGTTCATGTCTTAAGCAAAGACTCCTACTGTACCCACTGGTTTCCTCAGGGCCGTGCACAGACATTTTGGGGAGCGGGGGCTCAAGTGAAAAACTCTTTGCATCCAAAGATTGATTTTTAAATGGAAACTGCTTCCAGCAAAAATGTCTTCAAATGTAAACTTGAACTACAAAACTGGTAAACTGGGATCTGTCTCAGGCCATCCAGGAAGACAGGGTGTCTATTTGTTTGTGAGCTTTATCAGACACTTTCCTGAACTGCACACTGCCAAGAACATTAAAGATGATGATGTCAGTTTTATAAATCTCTTTATACCTCATGCAGTTTCTGAATTGTTTCATTGTCTGCAATAGACTTACAACCTCAAAGACAAAAGAATAAAATGTATATATGATGTTAATCTTCCTATTTATTATTCACATGTACTATATAGATAGAAACTCCAGAACCAACCATGATATACTGTGAGTATACTGAATCTATTACCACCAAACTAGAATAACCCACATGATAGTCTGACCAGGAAATATTCAATAGTCTTTCAAATGTAAACTTCAAATACTACATCTACTGAGTTATTTTAAATACAGCAGGTATATGGAGCCAACATATCCAGGTCAGCTTGGGTCTCACAGATCTTTGTCTTGTGGGTCTGTGTTGTGTTTGTGTGTTTGTGTTGAGGTGTTGCAGGATAAACAGCTGTGTCGGACAGGCAAACCACCGCAGTTTCCTGCTGACCCTCTTGGTGTTCATGCTGACCTCTCTGTATGGGATCAGTTTGGTGCTTTGCAGCATCTGTCCTCGGCAGTATGTCATGACGGCTCTCTTCTACTGCCCCGGTGTCTACAGCCAGTCCAGGTACAGCACTCTATATATCATAAATACATGTTTATGTATCACATCTTCTGTCTCATCCCAACAACTACATCAGAAGTCCACATTGAAAAAGCTCACCAAATTAATTTAAAAAAAAAAAAATAAAATAAAATCTGTCCGTCTGTCAATCCAAAAAAAAATAAAAAAATACGGACAGACAGACGGACAAAAATCCGTCCGTCTGTCCATCCCAAAAAATAAATACGGACAGCTGGATGAAAAAAATTTTAAAAAATAAAATATGTCCGTCTGTCCGTCCCAAAAAAAAAAAAAATACGGACAGACGGACGACTTTCGTACTTTTAGTTACTTTCGTACTTTTTAGTTACTTTTGTACTTTTAGTTACTTTTTAGTTACTTTTGTACTTTTGGTTACTTTTTAGTTACTTTTGTACTTTTAGTTACTTTTTAGTTACTTTTGTACTTTTAGTTACTTTCATACTTTTAGTTACTTTTTAGTTACTTTTGTACTTTTAGTTACTTTCATACTTTTAGTTACTTTTTAGTTACTTTTGTACTTTTAGTTACTTTTTAGTTACTTTGGTACTTTTAGTTACTTTTTAGTTACTTTTGTACTTTTAGTTACTTTGGTACTTTTAGTTACTTTTTAGTTACTTTGGTACTTTTAGTTACTTTTTAGTTACTTTTGTACTTTTAGTTACTTTGTAGTTACTTTGGTACTTTTAGTTACTTTTTAGTTACTTTGGTACTTTTAGTTACTTTTTAGTTACTTTGGTACTTTTAGTTACTTTGGTACTTTTAGTTACTTTGAAGTTACTTTTGTACTTTTAGTTACTTTCATACTTTTAGTTACTTTTTAGTTACTTTTGTACTTTTAGTTACTTTTGTAGTTATTTTTTTTAAAAAATTAAAAAATAAAAATCTGTCCGTATTTTTTTTTTTTGGGACGGACAGACGGACATATTTTATTTTTTTAATTTTTTTTCGTCCAGCTGTCCGTATTTATTTTTTGGGATGGACAGACGGACGGATTTTTGTCCGTCTGTCTGTCCGTATTTTTTCTTTTTTTTTTGGATGGACAGACGGACAGATTTTATTATTATTTTTTTTTTTTTAATTAAAAAAATTAAAATACAAAAGTAACTAAAAGTACAAAAGTAACTAAAAAGTACCATCGTACTTTTTAGTTACTTTTGTACTTTTAGTTACTTTTTAGTTACTTTCGTACTTTTAGTTACTTTTTAGTTACTTTGGTACTTTTAGTTACTTTTTAGTTACTTTTGTACTTTTAGTTACTTTTGTACTTTTAGTTACTTTTTAGTTACTTTGGTACTTTTAGTTACTTTTTAGTTACTTTGGTACTTTTAGTTACTTTTTAGTTACTTTTGTACTTTTAGTTACTTTTTAGTTACTTTGGTACTTTTAGTTACTTTTTAGTTACTTTTGTACTTTTAGTTACTTTGGTACTTTTAGTTACTTTTAAGTTACTTTTGTACTTTTAGTTACTTTTTAGTTACTTTTGTACTTTTAGTTACTTTTGTACTTTTAGTTACTTTTTAGTTACTTTTGTACTTTTAGTTACTTTTTAGTTACTTTGGTACTTTTAGTTACTTTTGTACTTTTAGTTACTTTTTAGTTACTTTTGGACTTTTAGTTACTTTTTAGTTACTTTAGTACTTTTAGTTACTTTTGTACTTTTAGTTACTTTTGTACCTTTAGTTACTTTTTAGTTACTTTTGGACTTTTAGTTACTTTTGTATTTTAATTTTTTTAATTAAAAAAAAATAAATAAATAAAATCTGTCTGTCCATCCAAAAAAAAAAAAAAAATACGGACAGACAGACGGACAAAAATCCGTCCGTCTGTCCATCCCAAAAAATAAATACGGACAGCTGGACGAAAAAAAATAAAAAATATAAAATATGTCCGTCTGTCCGTCCCAAAAAAAAAAAACAATACGGACAGACGGACGACTTTCGTACTTTTAGTTACTTTTTTGTTACTTTTTTGTTACTTTCGTACTTTTTAGTTACTTTTGTACTTTTAGTTACTTTTTAGTTACTTTCGTACTTTTAGTTACTTTTTAGTTACTTTCGTACTTTTAGTTACTTTTTAGTTACTTTGGTACTTTTAGTTACTTTTGTACTTTTAGTTACTTTTTAGTTACTTTCGTACTTTTAGTTACTTTCATACTTTTAGTTACTTTTTAGTTACTTTTGTACTTTTAGTTACTTTTGTATTTTAATTTTTTTAATTAAAAAAAATAAAACAAAATAAAATCTGTCCGTCTGTCCGTCTAAAAAAAAAATACAAATACAGACAGACGGACGAAAATAAATTTAAAAAATACGTCTCTTGGATAGATATGCTAGACCAAACAGGAATCCCGCCATTTTGGCTTTAGTGGCCATTTTGGCCATATTCCACATTTTTACTTTGAAGTACTTGTCCCAGGGCTTTCATCAGATCAACTTCAACTTCTGGGAATGTCATCTCAACAAGATGGAGATATAAACTGACTCGGTATATATATATATATATATATATATATATCACACGGTGTGACCGTGGCGTGGCGTAGCATTTTGACGACACGCCATCAAAACATGAGGTTCTGTATCTTGGACATATTTTGTCCAATCGAGTCCAAACTAGACATGTAAGACAAGAATCCCGGCCTGATGACATCTACACAAAAATCATGGCTTAAATACACAGCGCCACCTGCTGGCTACAGGAAGTGACATGTTTTATACTTTGATGAACTGCTCCTGGCTGCTTAACAATATAGAGCTCAAATGAGCTGAGAGAAGTCAATGGATCATGGTCAGAATTGTGACATTTCCTCAAACCGTGGCAACATTGAGGTGCGGCGAAGGATCATCCTTCGCCAAAGGACACGATGTCATAACTCCAGTGTGCATTGTCCTATCACTACCAAACGTCTGTCACATGATTAGAGTCCAAGCCTGAACAGCTCTATGTGTCAATATTTCCTCAGTGTCATAGCGCCACCTACTGATTCGCCATGAAACAGGAAGTACTTTGTAAATCCACCCTGCAGTATCCAACCGGCTCCGAACTACTGACCTATGATCACAATCCTGACCTGAACACATCCATATATTAATATTAGTTCAGGGTCATAGCGCCACCTACTGATCAGTGTGAAAATTAAGTTGTTGTAACATTATCCAATTGACACAAAATTGCTCATGCTACATCAGAGCCCCTACTTGAACAGATATATTAGTCTGTAGGTAATAATAGTGATGGCGCCACCTACTGGCAGCAGGAAGTAAGCTATGTTTTACAACTATCATTCGATTTACATAGAATTGTCACAGTGTTATGTGGAATTGATAGTGTGGACCGTAATGAGCAATTAGCAAACAAGGATCAGCATCACGTGGCGGCAGAGGAAGTGCAGCGGTTATCCTTGCCGCAGTAAGCAAAACACATGCAACGCAAAGACGTGCGCTTGACACCAATCGCTCTCTCCACTAACCGCAACAGGCTTCAAATTGCCTGTGCTCGGGCCCGTTAGTGCTACAACGTAGCCCTAGTTAAAATTACTCCAGAATACGTACATTTTCACCACTTTCTAATTCTCTGCAAACTTTGGTAACGATTTGAGCACGTTAAAGCCCTCAAAAAGCCAATTCATTTGCCTGAAAAAAAGAAAAGAAAATCCTTACAATTTCAGTAGGGCCTCCCACTGTCTCCCACTCTTCCGTGCTCTGGCCCTAATAAGTGCTCAGTGCATGATCAGGACTCACCTGATCCAGAACTAACTACAGGCTTTAAAGGGCCCATATTGTGTAAAATACATTTTCTGGTCTTTTACTATCCGTAATGACTTGAAGGGGGTCAGTAGGGATCCTCAAAGTCTGAAAACAGTCACTCCGCGGACTTTTTCACTCAGTCCATTCTAAGAAATATGTTATCGAAACGTCTCGTTTTGTACTTCCTCCTCCATATGATGTCATTCGGGATCGCACTCGACTCTCAGCCCCACCCAGCAGGTACCAGTCCAACCTCCGACCGACTGTCCTGCTAAAACTTGAACCAACATGAGGACGGTGTAACTTACCGTTCAGAAACATCCTGTTGTAACCGACTGTAAATATGTGGCTGATCTTCTATAGCTGCAAACATAAAGTGACTTTCAGCTGTGTTTACCAGAATGAGACCGGTGATAGGCGTGGTCGCGTAGCACTCAAAGTGCAGTCAGCCAATCAGAGGAGGGGCTCAAGAGGCAGGCGAAAACTGCCTGTTCTGTCTGCAGCTCCAGAGAGAGGCAGAGGAGAGGACATGGAAATACACATTGCAGCAGTTTTTTCGACTTTAAACCACTGATATATCATCTTAGGGGTACCAATACATCAAAAACCGGATGTGTAAAATATGGGCCCTTTAATAAAGAGGAATTTTAAAGTTTAACCTTAAATGAGGAGATGGTGTCTGACTTTCGAACCCAGAGCTGGTTCCACGAGAGGAGCCTGGTAGCTGAAGGCTTTAACTTTAATTCTACTCTTACAGAGTCTGGGAACCACAAGTGAGCTTACATTTTGGGAGCGAAGTGATTTATTACTACGCTATGAAGGGGCTTGATTGTTATATGCCTAAATGTTCGCTGTTATCCTCGTAGCCCAGAGCCACATTGAACGTGAACGCGGCTCCGGGCTAGGAGGATACATTTAGGCTAAAAACATGGTGTAAATGACATTGGTTGCCATTTACTTCAATTGTATTGGATTTGGCTGCAACGATTCACCCACCCCTCAATCGGCAAAGTGAGTAGAATTTACAATTTTTGGTGAACTATCCCATTAATGTTCTTGAAGCATTCCTAAAGTTTAACTAAGTGATTAGATTCATCAGGCTTCATAGATATGCACAGCTGGGAGTCATCTGTGTAACAATGAAGTGTACATGGTGCTTTCTGACGATGTTGCCTAAGAGGAGCATATATAATGTGAAAAGTATCGGCCCAAGTACAGAACCTTGTTGAACTCCATGACTAACATTTGTGTGCCTGGAAGAGTAATTGTTAACATTAACAAATTGGAATCTATCCGATAAGTACAACTTAACAAATAAAAAGCTAGATCTAGTGAATTTAGACGTGGTTTCATAAGGTGACAGTTGGGCCTTGGCAGAGTTATGCATGCTACTGAGTGCCATTCTAGTTTTACTGTATCTGTTAATGTCTAAATAGGAGTGTGACTTGAATGTTAAGGTCCAAATCTAAAATATGCTGAATACCCTAAATGACAGCCCTTTACCTTGTACCTGCACCTTTCACAAATCTGTATCCTTTATTCATGAATGTATGTCTTCAACCAGACTGCAGGTTTATTATATCTGCACGTATTTGACAGTCCGTTTTGTTGGGGTAAGCAGAACGACAGACCCAATTTCAGTCATGCCGCGTTGACAGTTTTTGGCACAACAATACAACACTGCTCTGCTCCACGTGTTTTTATGAGGAAACACAACAGGAGAGAAATGGAATAATTGAGGGGGAGAAAGAAATGAAGATGTGGCAAGATGGAAAAAGTAAACTTGGTCCCATTCAGTGCTCTGAAATGACAAGCTTCATCTATAGACAAATACATATATTTCTATTTCTATTTGGTTTTTATAGTCGTTCTTTGTGTTTGCTGGCTGTCAGAAAACTTATCTGAACCTTATTTCAAACACAGACCCATGTGTCATTTAAGTCCTCAGTGCGGTTACTCCTACTCCCATGTCCTGGATTGCACTCAAACAGGAACTCAGTCAATGCAACGCAGCACATGGTTTAACTTAAAATTTTAAAAATAAACCCGTAATCAGTTAATATTGTGAACAAAGGTCAGACATCAAATGTGTATCGAACCGCTGCAGTGTCACACAACATTACCCCCACAGCGTAGAATGAGAAAGAAATGCAGAAAAGGAATGAGTGAGCAACATAGTATATTCAACATAGACCAATGGCTATACATGAGAAGGCAATTTTAGGGCTAATGTCAACAGTACCTTTCCACCTTTACATCATACATGTGATTACTATAACAATAAATAGCCAGGCTCATTTGGTTCTTGAGAAATACTTCATTGTACCAAGAAAAAGGCATTTCCTCTGGTGAGAGATTATTTTACATCAGACCTGTAAATCAACACTGAAACATTTAGTCATATCTTTATTACCCCATGTTGCAGGGCACACACAATGTTCAAGTATGCCTGAGGAACTAAATGGAGCAATTAAAAAAACAATTAAGAATAAGAGAGATAAAATGCATTTTAAAAATAAGTGAACTGGCATTGCATTTCACAAAAATTCATAAGCTCATGATTTTGGAACAATTCTCTGTAAAGTGCTAACTGGTTCGAGCTGAGAAAAGCACATGTTCCCTTTGAAAGATTATACACATGACTTTATACATGGAGGTACAGTAATAGCCAGTCGTCAGGTGAGCAATTACCAACCAGAAGACATGGACCACATTTCTTTTATTAGTCCTTTAATAAGATAACTGCTTCCTTAATTTCCTTGTTAATGGTAACAACGAGAATCTTGCCACTGCATGCCAGGACAATGCCAATTACAAATGCTGGTGTTGCCGCTGTACAATTTTTCCTTCGCTGCTTGCAATTACATGCAATTGACCGACATACAGTATCAAAATCTCAAGTCAAGTCTTTCTAATCCTCTTACAGACAGGAATCCTTGAACCGAAGGGATGAGAGAGTTAGGAGAGGAGGACAATTACAGAGGAGCGCAGGAGATCTTCCCTGACTCCCTCCCTCCTCTCCCTTCTCCTCCCCCCCTGGATGTGGTGGTCGGGCCCGACAAAAGCAGGGATCTGTCCAGCTGCAGGTCCTGAGAATCCACTGTTTTCCTTGTGTGCCTCTCATTAGGAGGCATGTTTAAAAAAAAAAAAAAAGAAGAAACAAATGAAAAAATTATATGGAGGGAACTGGGTCAATACATTTTCCCCCACTGTCCGCCTAAAGTGGACTTCCACCCTCCCACCCCAATCCTAACCATAAAAAGGTAAAAACAAGGTGTACTGCAGAATGGCTTTACTCCTCACAGTCTGTGGGGGGAGCTAGAGCCCCTAGGAGCTGAGGTGCGGTTGGTGGTCTTGCGGCTAATCTGTCGTGTCTGATTCATCTTGGTGGCCGAAGGTTTCCGAGCGTCAGGCTGGCGCCTCCCCTGGGGGCCCCTCCGCTTGCCCCTTTGCCCTGCACGGCCCCTTCCGGCCCCCGCTGGTCACTTGCGCGAGTGCAGCGTGTCCTGAAACTTGGTGCTGGTGTAGCGCACGTGGAATCCTTTTTTGTTGATTGTATCGTCAGAGCGGAACTTGATCACAATGGAGTCACCGGCTGAGTAGATCTCCTCTGGAGGCTGTGAAGAGGGACACAACAACAGGTTCATTTGTGGCTTTCTGCTTCTCTGACTGCACTTCAATTTAAACTAAGCACTTGTCCCACGCTGAAGCCGGAGTCAGATCAGTGACCATGACGAATGGCTTCTTCCTAGATGACAGCTAGTTCTGTAACAGCCAGGGGCCACAGGGGTCCAGGACCTTCTCAGCTTTATTCTGATTCAGGCTTCTACTGCTATCGATGTGAAGATAAAATATTCTCTGATGATTGGTGCACCACTGCAGAGAGCACTTTCTTCACTGAACAAAACCATTTACTGCTGCACAGCTTCATGTGCTTCTACTGTCCTCAGTACACTGAGCTAAAGTGTTTCCAGTGAAGCACAAGTTAACTTGACCTGGCTGTTTGTCAGGATCGTGGTGTCACATGAATATTAATTCAGAACATCATAGTGAAAAATAATTAGTTGTTTGAGATGCTCTGGCAGCTGCGGCTTCGACAGAGACAAGCACTACAATGTCAAAGCAGCTGCGGCTCCAGCCACCAACAGTAAATACTCCAGACTGTTGATTAAAGCTGCCAATCATAACATTAATAATATATCTACAATGGCCCATAAGTCTTAGCTTATTGGGAGAGGGATTTAAAACACAAGAAAAAAAAGGTCTGCAAATCTTATTGTGGAACCGACAATAACCAGTCGTCAGTTTAACTGAGAAAAAAAAAAAGCCCCTGGGCTAAAAGTAAGCTCCCCCACACTCTAATGAGTTTTCACCCTACTTTGGTCTGAATTGTGTCAGTTTATTTCGACCGGTTTTAAAAAAGGAAACTTGATTGAGGAGCTGCTCCCCAGGGTTCTCCGGGTGCTACGTCCCCTCCAGCGAATGATTCACAGGCATAGGCTGTGAGTAAATGGCCAGAGCTTATTACTGAAGTGTGTAAATGAAATCAAGCTGTTCTCTGACCTGAGGAAACTTGTTTCTACTCCCTGCTGCCCACATTGTTCCGGACTCTGCAGCCTCAGCATTGGCTAATTAATTTGTATTTACAACCCAGTGCCAGAGATTCTAATAGGCCATCAGCGCCCAGGGAGCGACGGCTTGTGTCGACCTACAGCGGAACTCCCCCAACTCGTTGACTTTCATTCAAGTTGGAGTAGGAGTGGAATCAAGAGCCCCAGGGTCCTTCAAAGTCATCCCATTCAAAACCCCTGGGAAAGGTTACTCCACTGCAAACAATTGTCTCAACCCTCCTGCTGTTAAAACACTTGTTAAAGAAGAGGTTGCTTCCAAAATTGCTCTTACCCCTGAGCCACAGTAACGCCCCAGCCGTGGAGACTTGGTGTCATCTCCGTCGAACAGCTCCATGTAGTCATAGCCACAGTCCGCCTCCTCCTCAATCTCGAAGGTCTGGAAGATGAGCTCCACGCCGTAGCCTTTCTCCGCCGAGATCACCCACTCGCAGTCGGAGGCTCCGGGGTAGTTATTGTCCCCAAACTGGGCATGGGAGAACAGGTCCTTGGTCTTCACCTCTGCCTTTAGGTGACCTCCACACTCTGTGGACAGAGAAGTTGAGCTGAGATTTGTTTGTGCACTACTCATTTGTGGTTTCACAGTCATCCACACAATAAGGTTTCTTAAACACGCTCTGTTTTTAATTATGAGTCATGATCATTCTCAGAAAGGAAGGGGATTTGGGACTAAATCTAAAGCTTGTGCATATTATACCGCCCCCCCCTCCGAAAAACTTTCAGAGTTGGAAGTGCTGTCACATCAACATCTGTTCTTACCTGCAGTGTGCGAAGCCTCAAATCCTTTCTTCTGCACTGAATTATCTGAGAAAAAGCGAATGAACAGCTTGTTGCCACTAGACATGATGGGCTGCGGCTTCTTTGTGCCACAGAAACGACCCAGACTTGGGGCTTTTCCATCGCGGCCATCGTAAATCTCAATGTGGTCGTAAGTACACTCCAAGTGGGCCTCCACGTCGATCTCATTGAAAGCCTGTGACAAAAACAGTCATTACATATTTTATATTATTATAAGTAACTCAGTTTTCAGATGTTTACACTCCTTTTTTAAGTAAAATGACATAATCTTGATAGTAACGTGTCTTATTGCTATCACTGGATAAAGAAAACTAATCTCTGAGCACACAGGCACACTAGGGTAAAGCAGGAAACACGTGTCTTGATTATATATTACATTTTAACAGAATCACACAAAAACCTCAACTGTTTCAATGAAAGTTTGTAAAGAGGAGGGGTGGAGCATGACCCAAGGAAGCATCTAGTGTTCTTTTCCAGAAACAAACGCAGGCATCACACTTTTTAATATTATGCGTTGGCTGCTGGTTTTCTTTCAAATGATTTACTGCGTGTCAGTGACACAGTAAACAAATATGTAATAACAGAATCATTGTTGGTGGTGCCAAAACAGTCTCTGCACAGTAAATGCAGATGTACTCAATGAATCTAGCAGTTCAATTACACAAATAGGCAACGCACTCCAATAAATTCAGGACTGACGGGTGAAATTACACAGAGAGCAGGAGGAAGTGGCACATACGATTTTAATGCGGTGGCCTTGAGTGGTGGTGAGGGCCCAGGTGCATGCCTTCTTGCTGGGGTATTTATCCGGCCAATTGGGGCTGGTGATGATACCACTCACACTGTTCACCGTGTGGTCACAGCCAGCTGCAAACAGACATCACTGGGTTAACACAGACCTGTGCATAGTCCTGCACTCAAACCGTTAACACCAGACAGCGGGCGCACAGTGGCCGTGTTGAGGAGAAATACCTTCTTTACAGTCGTGTTTGTTCTCGTGCAGCACAAAGCCGCTCCTGCACTGACAGCTGTAGCTCCCGAAAGTGTTGACACACTCGTGTTGACAGCCGCCGTTCTCCTTGGAGCACTCGTCTTTGTCTGCGGACGCACAGAGGACACAACCTTGGTGACTGTTTCCTTTGTAGGCAACAGTGAAAGTGGCTGAATGGAAATGGTAAATGGAGTGCATTCATATCGCACCTTTCTAGTCTTTGCAACCACTCAAAGAGCTTTACACACACACACACACACACACACACACACACACACACACACACACACACACACACACACACACACACACACACACACACACACACACACACACACACACACACACACACACACACACACACACACACACACACACACACACACACAATAATGCTCCAGCTTCAGGGCCAATTTAAGGCTCTGCATTTGCCAAAGGACACTTCGACATCAAACCACTGTCTTTCTGATGAGTGGACAACCCACTCTACCTCCTGAGCCACAGGAAGTCTGCTAATTTAATTCAACACTGTTAGAGCCACTCACCTGAGAAGAACTGTGCTTTAAAGCCCTTCTTAGACACTGTATTGTCGGATTTGAACTCAATTCTCATGTTGTTATACTGAGAGGTAATAGCTTCCGGCTTCTCGGCCCCGCAGAACTTCCCATGTAGCCTTGAGTCAGCGGAGAGCCCGCTGCGCACCTCCACGTAGTCGTATTTACAAACCTGAGCAGAGAATGTGATGAGGCTGGGGCATTTTTATTTCATTTTGAATACGACACATGAAGGAGAGGAAGTTGGGTTTATTTGCTGTGAAAGAGGAGAGCTGTGGGTGCAATGACGGAGAGGGAGAACACAGAACAAACCCACCCCGTGCCGATTCAAAATAACCCCAGTGCTCACGTCATTGCCCTCAGTCTCAAAGACGTCAAAGAGCAGAGTGATGCGGTACTGCGTGGGGGCGACCAGCTGCCAGATGCAGTTCTTGTTTGGAGGGTACTCTCTGGGCCAGCCCGGGCTGGTGATTGACCCATTCAGCTTGGTGATGAAGCCTCCACAGGCAGCTGTACGGAAAACACAACCCATGGGAAGAGACAAGGACAAATAGTGAGCTCGATAGAGATGCAGACGTGCTCTCAGAAATGTTGCTGAAACAAGAGCACTCTGAAATCCTTTCTGTGTCTTGAATAAACCTGATTAGTGGCTGTACTCCATGAGAGCTTTGTATCAGTTACACAATACACAACATGTTACATGGTGCCCGAACCCTCGCCAAGCTATTGTTAGACAAGATTAATGTGCACTGGTTATTCCTGCAGCTGGTGGGTTATTATATGTGAATGCTGGTATGGTCAAAAGTACAGTATTTAGCTATTTTTACATGCCGTTAGGCACCTGTTTGTTACCCATTGTATTTCTTCATTGTAAAGTCAATGTAAATTACTACAGTAAAATACTATTATTCTTTAATACCACATTCGTTCTGTTTTAATGTGCTTTTTTTTACTTTATTGACTGTATCCTTTGTTACTTAAGTACAATTTTCATGTATTTGTACTTTACTTTAGATTCATGTTCAGGTACTTTTCACTTTTACTCCACTACATATTTCAGCAACTATCTGTACGTTCTACTCCACTTCATTTTACAAAACTTTGCGTTACATGTTCACATTGTTTTTTATATTTTTAGAATAATCAATAATGTGAAGGGATTGGTTCTCTGATCCAATCAGAGTGGGCATGTAACACTAGACCTCCTGCAGCAGCAGCAGCATCACTGGTTAAGAAACACTGAGGATGTATTCAGAGGAGGGCGAGACTCATCCATTAATTAATAAGACAAGTTTTTCAGTTCTGCAGCGTTCTTCATTAATGTGAAAGAGTGTATTCTTGAATAAAAAAACCCAAATGCAGTATAGGCACAGTTAATGAGGCAGTAGACCATTGCTTTAGGAAATAGGCTAAACTCGGGTAGTACTTTTACGTATACCTATATAAGTATATTTAAAAGCAAATACTTTCTTTTACTTAAGTAGAAAAGTTAACGTTATACTTTTACTTAAGTACATTTTAGTACTTGCTGTCATGCTTTTTATATATCAATGGGTTTGTTTATATGACACTAAATACCATTATATATGTTGCAACTGCATTGTAATGAACCTATCTTTACAATTTCAACTGAGCGTGCAATATCTCAGTTTAATCTGCTTGTAAATTTGTTATGTCTCAAACATCTGTATATTTGTACACAACGCAAAGCTGGAGTGACAGCTGACTTCCTCTGGGGGCGGACAGTGATCGGCCAGTGTGTGCACTTATAGTCGGATCTTAGACAACGACACGTGCTTTGAGATAAAAATAACACTTGAGTTGTTGAGACTCAAATCCAGCCAGCACAATCATCATATTGTTTCTGTTGTTTTCAGGAAGGACTGTACTTATTGTGTTTGTGTGACTAACTGTGTTAAGTCCTTCAGTGGAAATGACATGGTGAGCAGGGCTGGTAACCGTTTCTCCCTGTACTTACCCTCGCAGCTGCGCTTGTCAGCCGCCAGCTCATAGCCCGGGTCACAGGCACACTTGTAGCTGCCTAGTGTGTTGACACAGCGTTGCTCACAGCGACCGTTGTCCGGTTTGGAGCACTCATCCATCTCTGAAAAACACAAAGATATGTTGGGACCCTTTTCGCTGGCCCCCTGGCTCGATTGCGTACAGGAAAAACCCTCCAAAACAAGAGCAGGGGCAGGCAGAGAGGGTCGCAAAAGAACCCGACGGTGCAAGTGGAACAAAAAAAGTAAATACACTTCGAAAAAGATAAACGATAATGACAGATGGAGAGATTCCTGGAACGTTGACAACCTTTAACCCCTCACCTTTGAAGAAGTTGGCAGCGAAGCCGGCCTTGTTGACCGAGCCATCTGAAACAAATTTCATCCACAGGTGGTTGGAGCTGGTTTTGATGTCATCTGGCTTGTCGTAGCCACAGAAGCGGCCCAGCAAAGGGCCGTTCTCAGAGTTGCCATCACGCACCTCCAGGTAGTCATAGGCACAACTGTCGTGTCTCTCAATCTGACAAAAGAGGGTTTGACGTTTAAATTGGTCAAAATAGTCCTAAAATTGACATAAAATAAAATTGTATTTGATAAATAACAGAAGGATGTGTGTCTTACTTCAAAAGACTGGAAGGTGAGGCCTACGTGGTAGCCCTGAGCTACAGAAATCTTCCACACGCACACTTTGTTGGGCCTGTAGTCGTCAGGGTAGTTTGGGGACTGGATCTGGCCGTTGTCCTTCTTCACCTCCCCACCACAGATGGCTGCATGTGACAGTGAAGACAATTAAAACACAGCACTAAGCTCCCTGGATAGCAATATCATCAGCACGTGATTCTGAAAGGGAAAAAAAACTGTGTGCTCACTGTTCTGATTTATGCATTGTGGATTAGCTGAAATGCCTCCACCACCAGCTCACACACACACACACACATCATCCCTTTGCACGGTCTGGAAACAATGGAGTCGAATGTGAGGGCCAGGCCAAAATCTGATTAATGCAGTGTAAAGTGCCTGACACATCAGCAGTAGGGGAGCCAAAAACTCCTGATATTAATGCGGCTCCTAAGCACATTGTTGGATGTGTGACTGACCATGCGTTCAGTCAGCTGAGCGATGTGCTGGAATGGGGGAGCAGCGAGGTCGTGCAGCGGGTGCTTACCCTCATAAACGGCGGAGAAACCTTTTCCCACCCAGTTACTGCTGCTGCGGAACTCGATCCACAGCCGGCTGTCGGTGGAGATGATGGGCTCAGGCAACTTATCGCCACAGAAACGACCTGGGTCACAGGTGGAGATGCACACAAATAGACTATGACACCTGAGATAGCGAAGACATTCCTCCACACATCTCTTTACTGCAACGAAACTGAACAAACTGTGACGGTACGAGAGAAGATGAGGAACACTAAAATAGATAATAATTCAACTTCAAATTAGCGAATTTATCCAAGTATTGGATATCTGGTAAAGTCATATACTGTATGACATGGGTTTACCAAACAGTTTCTATAAATAATGTATATATTCTACTTTTTCAAGATAATTTTTCATTAGTCCCACAATGGGGAAATTTGCTGTGCTGCAGCAATAAAGAGATCAGTAAAGAAATAGACTTCAGTAAAAGTAATAAATAAGTAAACATGCAATATAAACACATGGAAATATAAAAATAAACAGAGAATAGTTTGTAAATCCTTGTATCAACAGCCTGGAAACAAATTCAACACTGAATCCCACTAACTTTATGGTTTTATTCTTCTTTTACACTAGTACATAGAAGACCTTTGAATTTTGGAGTATTAGTTGG
The DNA here is from genome assembly GCF_009819705.1 of Hippoglossus hippoglossus. Classification (NCBI taxonomy): domain Eukaryota; kingdom Metazoa; phylum Chordata; class Actinopteri; order Pleuronectiformes; family Pleuronectidae; genus Hippoglossus; species Hippoglossus hippoglossus. The sequence continues at coordinate 14,373,966 of NC_047159.1, read as the reverse complement.
ACAAAACCAGACGTCTTTGGTGAATCCATTGAGACAAGATTAATCAATCATTAGTTGTGACCCTAGGACAGTGTTCTCCAGTTAAAACTGACCTTTGAGTGGCGCCTTCCTCCAGTATCCATCTCGGATCTCCACGTGGTCGTACCAGCACAGGTGACTCCTGTATAGATCCATGGAGGTGAAGTTCAGAATGATCTTAAAAACCAAGAGAGAGTGATTATTGACACAGTGTGGGCCAGAAGGTCACGCGACAATCAGACAAATACGAAGAAAACAGAGTCATCGGAGTTATTATCATTATTTGCAGTCGAGGCAGCTTCTGTTAAAAGGTGTCTCCAAATTGACCTGGAACTTTCCATGTGCTCATACCTTTTCCCCCGGCGTGACTGATATTCTCCAGATGCAGTGCATGTAGGCCGAGTATCCGTTGGGGAAGCCAGGAGACGAGAAGTTCCCGCTGCTGTCCTGCAGACTGTCCCCACATCCTGTGCACAGAGACAAACATACACACTGAGCGGCATGTGAAGGCCCAGGCTGTGAGCAGTGAGCTGTGAGCTGCGACGAGCTGCCAATTAGTGTCTGCCTGAAAACAACAGAGAGCCACTGAATCCAAAATATATAGTCATCAGCTCTGAAGTCAGCTGGCTGCAGAGACAGATGCTCGATGGAGGAACTGTAAAAACTGAACGTGAAGTAAAGGGCAGCTCTTTAATGTTCAAAGCCACATCTGCTGATAATATTCACCCCCTCCCCTCTACCTCCCCCCCCTCCTACTCAATATGATGATCACACAAAGGAATAGAGGGAGTGTGTGAGACACTTTCTCTGAGCATCCTCTTCTGAAAATAAACCTGGCCCACTATAAATAAACCAGCCCTCTGGAGGACATGATGCATTATGTACGTGTTGCCAGTGAAAAAACAAAACACACCACCACCCTTAGTTTGACTGGCAAAACTAAGTGTGCAAGTGTGCGGAGACTGACTTCCAAACACAATACACGGCCGCGTGGAACAACTTGAGGGAGGCTGCTGCCAAGTGGGGGAAAGATGTGTTTAATTAAGACCAAGAGGAAATGACAAAGGTTCATCCTGGGAACTGCGCATGCATTCATTATTGCCTCAGTGTTATCTTTACCTTGGGCTGCGTTTCTTAGGAGTAAGGAAAACATCTCCCCCCCCCGACTGTTGGCATTTATTGCCTCCCTCGAGGATTGTGTGTAAGCAATAAAACGAGGAGCCCTGAGCTACGAGTTGTGTGTAATAATGCTTGGCAGAGGTCCGCCAATGCTGAACCATTAACAAGCTCTCAGGCACACACTGGGGGTGACAAACACTCCCAGGAATGCTGCATGAATGGGAGATTCATGGCTCTTTAAGATTTTTTTTCCCAAGAACATGTGGAGAGACTCACAACCTCATCCCACACAATGTGCGCCACATCATCGTCTTCCTCAGCAGACAGAGATGTCAGACAGAAGACTTTTCCAGACACCTATTGATCCATTTAAGGTTAAAACTTCCAGTTCTACTGTAAAAACCACAGCGTCTGGTCCCTCTCTCGTGACCCATCACTATATTTATTCTTTGAGCTTTAATGTGAGGCTGACAGCTCAGCTATCCTGGCCTGACCTACAATTAACTGACATCAAATCTATCCAGCAGAAGGCTGCTCTCATTGTACTCTCATCTGTTAATGCTATAAATTCAATTTACTTCAAAAGCATCAAATCCTCTCTCTTCTCTCTGGAAGCGTAAACAAAGTTCAGGACAAGTGCCAGGATTACACAACTCTTCTTAGTGCATAGCTGCACAGTTTGCATGGTACAAGCTGTGTGTGTGTGCATCGACAATCTTTTTAGTCCGTCTTCTCGAAACCAGCTGTTCTTTCAGGTCTATCTGGGAAAGAGTGATGACAAACTTCCTCGCCCTGGCTGGTGTTTACACTCCTCCCAGCTTCAGAGTCTTGGACGCTGTAGCCAAGGAACCGCACCGCACCACATCAACAGTAGATGCTTGGCTCTTTCGACGCAGTGTGGAGCTGCATCTGGAGGAGGCAGGAGGAGCTACAGACCGCTCTCTCAGGGCTATGTTGCGCACACATGCAAAAATAGACAGGAAAAACCCATAGCAGACAGGATCTGTCATTAGGTCTTACTGGAGCATTTGTAGAGTTTGCGTGCCTGTGTGATATCCCCTTTGCTCAGTCTGGTCCTCTGGCCAATGGGCGGCCGCACGCCGTTCACATCGTAGCGTGGCAGGATGGTGTCCAGGAAGATGCCTCTGTAAATCCAAAAGAGAGACTGAGGTTAATGTTAATTGAAGTCACACTGTATTTACACAATCCTGCAAACTATGGTCCAACATCACAACCTGTTGGCTCAGGGATTAAGTGATTTACCATTGATAAGTGCAATTGAATCACTGTCAACAGCATTATTAACTTTTTCTTAAAAAGGACTGAGACTTGCAAATACCAGCATGAAAACGAGCACCAACAGTCTCCACTAAGCCAAACAACATGTGCTTGTTTTGTAGAAAAATACAGTAAATCCGGATGCCAGAGTGGAGGGGGCATGGAGCGCTCGTATTCATCCTGCTCATGTTTGGATTAGCATTCAAACAAAGATGTAAACATAGCAATGCAGAACACGCATATACAAGCACTAACGTACATCTGTGTAACATACACACGAGAGGCTAAAACCCACATCTAATAAATTAAATCAACACTCCTTCAAACTACACATGGGAATTCTAAGAGATAAAGAGATGCTTGTATAGACCTGGCACCGGAGAAATGCCTCAGCATGAGGCCTGAGTACCTGCTGTCGACCTCCACATGAGCACGCACACCCATGTAGACTCGAGAGTATTATTATTATCATTAGAGATAAAAACTGCTCGTAGTGTAATAAACATTAGATCATTAAATCTACTTCTCAAAAAACTGTAATCTCTTGACACATTTTTATAGTCAACCCATCCATCTATTTGTACCAGGGCACATTAAAATCTGTGAAGCGAAACTGATTTTTTTCTTTATCACTGGAACTTCATTTGCCATTTCCTCCACGCAAAACATGCATGCGAGGGTTTAAACGTGTTGTGAATCATTACCTCTGCAAAGGAGGTTATGTTTGCGACTACATTTGTTTGTTAATAAGCAGGATTACACAAAAACCTGAACCGATGAATGGCCGATTCATGAAATTGAGTGGAGCGGTGGGGCATGGATTTTGGTGCGGACCCGGATCAAGGGAGCGGATCAAGGAATTTAAATTTCCACTTACTTGAACATTGCAAGAGGGACGTTATTCAACATTTCTATTGATCTTTCAGAGAATAATTCATGGGTCTTGATGAAAAAAAAAATCTGGCATATTTAGAGGACTGATAGTTTTGAGTGTGTGCAATTTGGTGCAGATCCAAATAAAAATCTGGATCTAGTGAATACAAATGTGGCTATATTTGGGGACAGTTGGGGCCCAGTGGAGGTGCTCTTCTGAGTGCGCTTCCAGTTTCTATCTATTTTTTATTTTTTTATAAAGTATTGAACTTTTACTATGATTCCTTTACATCTAGTCATCTCCGGCTAAATGCGGCAGATGGACGGTTTCAGTAGCTTATCACGTTACATTGGGGTCACGCGGTCAGCCTCAAAGGTTAACGCTGCCATCATTCTTCACACACGTCTGCCCTACAGATGGACCCAAACTAAGAGCCTACCACCTTCTACTGAGCTGCAGAGAGAGGAAAATTAAATTGCATAAGCTGTGAAAGCAGGAATGTGAACAAAAGCAACATTAAAGACTGTAAAAAACCATCAGGTGACGCAGTTACAGAGCTTTTCTTTTGAAATGGCAGAACAGAACAGTAAGTCCAGAGAGACTCTTTTCACACTGCTGCCTCACTTGACACTTTGCTAGTTTATCATCTCCGTTTTTCTGTAAGTATTGGCGAGCAACGGCCTGGCTCCCCGGTCGTTCCCATGGTGACATGCCTATCAACGGCAGGCATGTGCAAACAGAGCAGCCTGAGCTAACAGTTTAGTCTCTGCCTGTCTGTGTGTCTGTCTGTGAGCTTCCAGGAGCCCGTATGCTGTCTGTCCAGTGAAAAACGCCACTCCAGCCGGTGTCACGGCAGACAAAGGGCACACTGGCAGGTCTCTATTTGAGTTGGCACCGCTCCATGCACCAGTCCCGAAAAATATCTCTGGAGAAAAGGGGAGGAGGGGGGAAAGGCTGAGTTGTGAGTCGGATAACACAACCCAGACAAAAAGCACGGGGATCAGGCCCTGCTTCTCCCCAGGATACACAGAAAAACATCAAGACAAGCCATGAAATCTACTGGACAACACCCGCGCCAAAGGACCCGGCTTCCCACGGTGATTTACTGTAAAACATCGAGCAAACACACTGGCTCATAATGGAGTAACAAAGCGAGACACTGGCACAGGTGAATCAACCAATCAGGGCGCAGGGAAAAGTGCCTGGACTGACTTGTGAAAAGCTAACAGGAGCCCCTTGTCTGCTAATACAACTCTGTGAAACATTCCCCAGCAGCGGCAGCCATTCCTCCCTCATGTCCAAACAACCTTATTGATCAACAGAGTTCCACGAATTAGGGGAGCAACGGAGTCGGAACTGGAGTGAAAACAGAACAGAGCGGATTACCCAACATACACCTTCTTCAGGGCCGGGCTGCTCCATTGTGCAGCAGGCTGTGATGAACACCACGAATTTGCAAGAACATGAGCTTCAGTCCAGATCTTGGCTGAAGAATAATAACAGCTGAATGGGCATCCTGTGTATAAAGTGCTGAGTTGAATAATATGAGATTAAAACAGAAAAAAACATCCTCTCAAACACAATGGTTGCATTTGCACTTTATTCAGGCGCCAACCTTAAAGCCCACTAGAAAAGAAACGTTGTTGTTTGTTATCATAAGAGAAGTTTTGGAATAAAATCCTACTTCATACCATATGTGACTGCTCTCCGTTTCCTCATTTTCCAGTTTTCCTGCACAGTATAAAACACTAAAAACCAAACAAAATCGAATTCTACAAATAAATGTGCTCCGTTCCAAGTGCAGTGCATTGACCTAAAGTTTGGAAACAGACACTCAGGCATTTTTCTCAGTACGTTGGCCTATACCCAGCCACAGCCTCCTCTTAGACAAAGATTCCCTCTCTGCTTCCCAGAATCTGTTTGCCGTGCGGCAGTTGATTTGCGAAGAGGCCCATACGCAGAGAGAGCAACACAGCGCATTGGACTGCTGTTTTTTTAAATCTACACACAGCTGGCACACAGGGTCGAGTAAGAACAAAAGGACGACAAACAGCTGGTTCTCATATCAGACCGAGCTCGCAATGATCACGGCCCGGACTCACATGTTTTACTTTCCTTTTACTTTCGTGTGGCAGAGTTCGCATTACACCCTCTCTGACTAACTGAGGCCTATCAAAACTGCTATAGGTGCAACTCTGCAGTTGTCCCCTGGTTTATCTACGTAACAGAGGCAAGGGTCAAAACGCTGTTTTCATACGCAAACCTGACGTCATATCCTGCACATGCACTATGAGGAAACACTAACATTTACACAACTTGATGTAAAGTTTGGATGTCACCGCCTAGGACACCATTAAATGGACAGGTCGTCAAGAAGCTGTTTCGTAAAAGCATCACTACACTCATCGCAGCTACAGTAATGACTAAGAAGCCGCATCTGAGTCAACTTTTCCCATGGGATCTATTTTGGCTTTGCAGTTACCCAGCTGGCGAATGACTCTTCAAATTAACCACATCCTAAGATGACTGGAGTACGAGCCTGACTGATCAGCATCCGTCATGGTTCTTTTTCTAGTAAGCTTATGTTTCTGACGCCTCAACACCCCTGAGCAGAGCTGTGTCACAGCACGTCTGGCAGAGCTTCCTGTCGCATCCAACGGGGAGAGAGGAGCGAGGTCAGCTGGTGGCAAATTGAATATGATTTTCATTGCTTAAACATTTATGCAACGCATTTCCAGTATCCAACAAACGCCAAATGTAGCTCCCGCTGGGACTTCAAAGTTTAGTCATTGAAGATAGGCTTGGTAATTTATGTCTGAAACACATTTTATCTTATTTGTTGGAATCCTCTTCAAATTCCATCAATAAACACCAATAAATACAGTCTGTTGAAAAACAAAGATAATAAAAGCCGGCGTCTGTAACCCTCGCAGGACTGTAATAAACATGACCAATCACTAACCCGCCTGCCTGTTCATGTGTTTTGAAGGTGTAGCTTTGATGAGAGGGCCCATGGGACGGGGAAGGATGCATCAAGTTTAGCTTGATCTTTTCCAGGATTACCAACCCTAGCTATAATGCCTAATTATTATTTGCATACGTATATCATATAGATATGGCACTCAGTAGAGAGTAAACTACCGCAAAAGCCGGCAGTCCCCCCGAAATTCAATCAAGCTGCACCAGATTTCACAAACCCATAGATATCAGTCCCCTTCATATCAGTCCCTTTAATGTGCCTGATTTCGAGGAATTCTGTTTGATAGTGTTTGTGTAATTTTGAATACACACAAACAAACATACATACATACAAAACAACAAACAGACAGGGGTGATAACATGACCTTCTTGGAGGAGGTACATATTTAGAGTAATGTGAATCTCTTTACTGAGGCTGGGTATTATCAATAATGCAAAACTGTAAATGTACCCAGTTTGAGGCCATTCATTTTCCACTACTGGAGTTCTAACCATATGCAGGTGATTATTAAGGGTTGATCTGAATTGTGGCTGGGGAACCAAACATTTAGCAGCACGGCTGGTCTAATAACACAAAGTCCTATGAAGGTGATAAAAAGCTTAGCAGCAGACACCTCGGATATAAATCCACCGAGTCCCTGCATCAGCCGAGGGTAAATATCACGCTACTAATCATCAAAGCCTCTTCAAAGAGCCTGTAGGAGCATAATGAGGTGGTTGATGGTATGAAAGCACAACTTTTACAAGAAGCTCCACATAGGCTTGAAAGTGGTGAACAGATATTTTGTTGTGATGAAGCACGGCCACTGTTCCTGGTCCAGTTCTGCTGCAGGACTGATGCTGCTTTATGGGGGGGGGGGGGGGGGGGGGGGGGGGTCTGCTGCTCCTGCGAAATCAGCAGGAACTGAGGAGTGGAGCCTTAATTTGAACAGGCTGTGGGAAGGAGCCGGCATATTCCAGACAACACTTTCACTAAGGCTACAAAGACTTGGCATTCATTTGAAAGAAGAAATACCATTTGTTTTATGTTGATGATAACTTTTCACAGTGAGCATGAAAAGTGTAAAGATGCGGTTTTGATGCCAGAACTGATAAAACCTACAGTGTTAAGCAACAACACAGCTGCAGATAAGACGCACAGACTCTAATCCACTCCGATCCCAAAAGAGAAAACGAAACACGTCAGGTTTCTTCCTACAAGTTACTTCATGCACCATGTGGATTATGTAGGATCCTTTGGGGCTCTGATTCAGTTATAAGCAATTTAAGCTTAAATATTACATAACTCAAATTAGTGCACCCTGTAGTCTCCCTGAAGCTCCACGCCCCATTGATTGTAAAAGCAAAGAACAAAACCTGGACAAGAGAATAGTCCTTGCTCCAAATTAGGAGCTACTAAAAACCCACCCAATCTGAAGAAATCAGTTTCTATCTCTTTGCACACAAACTCAAATAGAGAGAAAATAATTCAGACCCACCACAAACATTGAAGCAACAGAGAGGCCTTTCAAAACCTGATGTCCTCAGGCTGCACGATAAGATTTCTAGTGATTTATTATTGAGAGGAATGAAGCGTTTCTTTCTTCCTCCCTAGCTTCGGGGAATCCAGCCACATTAGTCAGCAGCAGGCCATAGACACTGGTGAGCTGGTGCATTACAGATCCATACAGTCATAAAACACCACGGACAGAGATGGAAAACAAGATGACGGGTTAAAAGGTTATACAGCCGAGTGAGGAAACAGCCCGACTTGATCCGAGGCCAGTTTTCATGCCTGGGGCCTGCAGGGTGAACTTTAAGTTGGCTCCTACCTGGAGAATGTATTCCTGGCATAGTGCATGATACTGTCAAAGTCATAGACTTCTCCCAGAGAGTCCACCTCCCCTGGTTCCATCTTCAAGAAGTTATACTCCTGTCCTGTGAAAGGGGGGAAAAAATATTATGAAGCTGATTCATACTGAAAACCCCCATGTATGAATGTATGTCAAAGGTGAATAGATCTGAGCTCTGTGTGAAAACATTATTAAACAATGAAGATACAGATAGGAATGAACCACCTGTGTAAGTGCAGGACAGAAATAATGTCATTTTAAGTTGGCCTGGAGACTGGCTGTCACGACTGGTTGTTTATAGTGTGTGTGGTGAAACACTTCGAAAACCACTTTTTCATAGAACGCTGCAGAAAGATGAAGATGAGTGTAAACCCCACTGGTTTTCCCATTCTGTGTTTTTTTTAACAATCTCAGCTCAGACTCTGTGTGTACAAACATGTGACATTCATTATTTTCATCTCTCTGACATTATTGCTGAGGGATCAGTGAGAGTTCATGCGCATACCTGGCTGGATGTTGTCCCTGATAATGCTGACGTGTTCGTCTCGGTCGGGCCGTGTGTGTTCGTGCCAGAAGCCAATCACGTGACCCAGCTCGTGCACCACAATGCCAAACTTGTCACAGTTTTTCCCAATGGATATGGCTTGGGGCCCCCCTCCGCGGCGACCCACATAGGAGCAGCACCTATGAATTAGCAAGCCGACACGCAAACAGAGAGGGTCAGTGTTACCAAAGCCAAAATACAGTGACTAGACTTTATGTTTTCAAAAATCACTAACAAGCTCGTGGAAACTACAGAGAGAGGCCAGAAGAAGTCATGTTTCCAGGTTGAGAAGAAGAGGGAATGTGTGTTTGGCTGTATAACATCGACTAGCCGCTGTATATATATTTAACGTGCTCTGTATGGACAGTATATAATGAAGCTTTTGATGAGAATGACATTATCTCAACAACCTCGGGTCTGTTTTTTGTACGAGGCGACTCGTAATCCGCACTCACAGCAGTGACATTCATTCGTCCAATTGCCAATGCAGATGCTGAGAGTGACAGTGGAAGCTGGCTGACTGCAGCGCTCCATCTCAGCGTGACATGAGAGGTTCAGTGTGGGAGTCTGTAGGATGGGCGCACACATCATGGCCCTGTGGCCCAGACAGCCGCTCTCTAATTACTGCCGGCCCAGCCAGGCTCTCCTGAGACACGCCTTGAACTTTGCACAGGACGGACGGGGGCCTGCTGAATATGCAGCAGAGCCGAGCGTTCCCACTGCTAACCGCTGCCGCCTGCATGGATAATGTCATCCCTGTTACTCCAGAGGCCAGTTACCGGGCTAAAAATGGCTATCAACAGTTGGCTGGGAAAGAAAGGTTTGCGTTTCAGGAGCTGCATCCGCTTTCTGTTGGTCTTAAATGATACACATCAGTGGTACATTGTGTGTAATGACATAATGCTTCCAGTTCGTGGTCTACACAGATGTGTGCGGTTAAAACATGGGAACATTTTAGGTTTGCGTGTCTCCTGGGAGCCTGTCTAATACCTCCCCTAACATCTCGCCCCCTTTTTTTTCAAACTTCTAAATTAATAGGCTGGTTTGTGGCAGCAAAGTGTTTTAATTTTAAAAATATTTCATAATTTAATAATAGAGCACTGCACGTCCAAACAGGTTGTGAATAGTCGCTTAGCAACTACAGGAGCCACAAGCAGCACTTCCCCTGTGTTTAAGGAGAAACGCTGAGTGGACACTGAGCGTAACTTGAGCGGAGTGCGGTAAACAGGGTTGTGGAGAGGCTGTGGAAGTCTCTCCCTTGGGCGCAGCCGTGTGCACCATGTATGACTAAAGTGCTGGGCGAGTGATGCACTGCGATGATGAGGCGCAGGAAACATTCCTGGCCACTGTGAATGTCTCTTACAGGGCTGGTGGGGGGGGGCAGAAATAACAGCTCACACAGAAACTGTGAGAACAGAGAGAGCGAACAATGGAGGGAGGCTGCTGAGAAGGAAGCAAGCAAACCTATTAAGGCGCTTAAAAATTAGCGGTAGATGGCGAAGGCTCGACAGAGGGTGACCATTGTTCAGTTCCTTCATGTGGGAGCTACAAAACCCACTGACTCACCCACATGGTCGGTAGGTGAAGACAATATAGCTCTCCTCCTGCGTCCGCTCTATAAAGGTCACACAGGTGTGCTTCTCCCAGTGCCGCATGGCTTGGCGGAATATAGCCCGCTGGCTGCCTGAATAGGACACAGACGGTAAGATCAGTGGAGCTGACAAAAACATAACATGACGATTTCATTTAAAAAAAGGACAATAGAAAAGTTTGTTTCAGTTGGATGGAGAGTTACTGGAAATAAAGATGAAAACAGGATGAACTAGTAGGGTGCATACCTCCGCTACGGCCCGACAGTCACCTTAAATTCAATCAAGCTGCACCAAATTTGGGTCCCCTAATGTGCCAGATTAATAGTATTCTCAGAGAAATCAACAAAATTGTTGAAAAATCTGACTTTCAAGGTTTCTTAATGTTGTATTTTTACATGGAAATCTCCGCTTATTTTAGGGATTAGTTTCATGTACGACGACTCAGCACTTAACTTCCTTTCCACAATTACATTTCAACAATGTTGAATCTTGTACTTTTATCCACATCCAAGAATAATATTTTATGGTTTTCATGTCTCTGAATTATATAATTTAAAGTTTGATTATCCGTACTCCATTACATTACATACATATTTGACTTTTTACCCGATCGGTATATCATTGTTACTTACCACTGAAGTTACCACTGATGACATAGGGAATAACACCTTCAGGCCAGACGCGCTCCGGTCTGGAAGTGGCAGCCCTTTTCCTGCGATGTGAGCCGTGTCTATTTTGGCTGTTCTGATTGGTCAATCCTGAGTGTTTCAAATAAAAAACAACAACAAAAAGTAGAAGATTGAATATTAAGTACAATTCTGGTTCTGAGTAAATACGCACAAACACGCTGAGTCCCTCGGACGGTAGCTGGGATGACAAATGAGGACTTTATTCATAGTTTAATATAGAAATTCTGATTATCATTTCTCATTAAAGACATTACATTCACTTTCTTTGGCAGAGACATTTGTTCAAACAGCATTGTTCTTCCTGTTTTGCACGAATGCAATTTTATTAAAGCTGAGTTCTTTCTTCTCTCAAATTAATTTCACTGTGAACGTCACTCAAACAGACATAAATGTAGAGTAACCATGGAGACTAAGCTCCACCTAAACCATGGTGATTATAATATGTTATTATAACAAGTAGGGAGGATATATAGAGAAAACTGTATCTGGTATGTTTGAAGTCTTTTATATGTAAAATAAACAGTCAGCAATAAGTGTCCAATTATTACTTTGGTTTTAATTGACTCTTTATCCTCTGCATTAAGTCATTGGAAGAATAATTAAACTGACACAGACAAAAATGTTCTCATTATCTGAAACTGAGCTAATATGTCAAAACAAATGATGACATTTTAATTCTAGACAATCTAATTATGGACCGCAAGAAATACACCTTTGAGCCTTGATATATTATTTTCTTATCATTCTAATCACATCCAGGAATAATAATTTCACAGTGCTGAGAGTTGAATTACGTATGTTACATTACAACATTGTACAAAAACACATCCTTTGTTTAAATAAGCAGAAGTAAATCATTTCCTTGTAAAGTAGGATCAGTAAATCTCTGCAGGGGAGAAAACTTCAGCTGGAAGAGACCTTTATATTCATTAATGCGGTGTATGAATCTGATGAATGTGTTGGAAAGATGTTATGATTTTGATGAAATCAAACAATATAGATGTATTAAAAGACAATGTGCTATCGTACCTTTATGTTATCCTTTGATTTTTTATCTCTGGCCAAATTATTTAGAATAGCAACTCTTATGTGCTATTACAGAGCTGGGACACCGTTGTCTTTACAGATTAAACTTCAAACAACTGACTTCACTCATTTTCAGGAGAAGGTTTTTAACTATAATGAAATTCTGCAGAACCTTGATTATATATTATTACCTGAGAGTGGTTCAGGATTTATAAAAAGATTGATTTAACACGCCTTAGGAGGTCATACTTTCAGAAACGTTTTTAAAGAATAGCTTTATTGGGAGATATCACCTGATTTAATCTTACAATCTTTAATCTTACTCTTTATACAACAGGTTTCGCTGAGGCAACAAAAACAAGTACATCTGGATAAAAAATATCCTGCGCACTGTTTGTTGTTCCGTAACGCTGGTCCAAGCTGTGCCACTAACAGCCCTCATCTCTTCTAATTATATGTGATTAACATGCGACGCCACAGTTTGCTGGAACAATGTGTTCTGTTGAATTTTAGTCTGCAGGAGTAAATCTCAGCAGCCTGGAGAGATCAATTAGCACATACACTTGTGCATGTGTTGAGGAAAAGTCTGATAACAGCCAAATCTGCTCAGTTCACTGATAAGAAGTGCTGGGGAGACAGGAAATTGTGGAAGATGTGTTAATTATAATTATTATGTGATTAAATACACTATCTTCATTCTTTGAAAGGATGTTTCACTTGTTGTTTGGATCATGTTTGTTATTTAATTGTCCCTGCTCTGTGGTGTTTGTGGAACACGCAGGTTCACAGTCCAGGGAGATTAGGTCAAAGACTAAACTGGTGTTGTGAAATGTTTTGGATGAACAAACTGATTTCTTTGGCACCATTGTGGTTTGTGTTGTTTCATAAAATACGGATAATTAGTTTAATAATTAACACTTTAGAACGATGCGCAAATACTGAGAACTAATCGTTAAAAAGTGAAAAGCGAAACACCAAAATAGAGATGATGTCTAGAGATGTTCTCATACAGATACCAGCCTGGAAAATGCCTCTGATACATTAATCTATATATTAAAGTATATTAGTTTTGCTCCTAAAGAGCAGTTGTGCTGTACTGCCACTGACAAGTACTGATTTTTAAGTGGTGAGGAAGAGGTAATTCCCTGTGTTGTATCGTTAGTCAGAGCTTGCCAAAATGTCAGTAACTTAGTAATATTTCATGTTGGAAAGTCCCACAGTGACATGTACCACATGAAATACTTCAGTTTCAAGGGGTGACGCAACTTCAAAAGGTCATATTTTTATAAATTGTGGCTGCACTTAAAGGAGCAGCTATCTAAGGGAAGAAATTGTTGAATATTCCTAGATGTATTAATGCGTGATCTTTTCAGTTATGACGGTCAAACCTATCGGAACATTAATGATGAAAGTTGAGATATGTAAAGTGTGGATTTACGCATATAACCAAATACTAACTAACCATATATTATATAACTGAAATGTCCGACCGTTTAGAACAATTTGTAAGTTCCTCAGACCGGAAAAACCAACCTTGCGTAAAGGTTATCTGTACTACTTATTAGAAGCCACACCTGTATGAGGTGATCCAGTCTATAAACTGAGGTGAAAGCTATGTGGGAACAAAGCATTACGAGAAATAAATGCAGCACCCACGCTTGATGTGTTTTTAAAGTCCTGATGCCTGAGTCTCCTCTTCCCTCCCGACCTCAGACGTCACTGTTTGCTTTGGGAATCAGTCCAACTGAGGTAAATATTTTAGGAGCAGTTGAAATGTATTTTTAATCCTGCAAAACCATCTCCTCAACATTTTTTATTAAAGTCAAGTGAGGGAAACAGCAAACCGATCCCATTCGAGCACTGACGGCAACATGCGCGTACATGCTGGTTCATGCTCGCCTGCATTTTGTGGGATTGCAAAGTTCTATCTGTCCCCTCTGACTCACAGCTGTTGCTTAAATGCTGTCTTTCCTCTTAAAAACAACATTTAGCTCGACAAAGCCCAGCAATTACTGCTGAGCCTGAACATGGAGGTACAGGTGTAGCAATGTGCAGTGATGACATGGTAGTTGTGCATAAAACTTTTTAAGAGACCTCGTGAAAAAACGCAATGCTAAAATCAGAAAGGGGCTGCTGCTGGAAAGTATCTGAGCGGTTTGACAGTCGTAATGTTAGAGTATTAAATGTCTTTATATATATAATTATTCCCAAATGAGATTCAAAATGTAGGAGCTCTGTTATTTTCAGGTGTTTTATTGCAACTTTATGTGGAGTCACAATACAAAATCCCTTTTTCACCTCACGTTGTACAGTTGAAGAAGTGGTTTCTGCTGTCATTACCTGTATCTGTGTGATTGACAGTCTGGACAGTTCTCTGAGCCAAATCTATTATCCTGTCCACTTTAAACATCCGCATGTCCTCCTCGTCCAGAGCGATGTCTCCCAGAAAGGCAACTGAAACAGACAGACAGAGACGGCACATGTCAGATGACATCCGCTACATGGAGCATCATTTTGCCCCAGCGAGTAGCCTTGAGCTTTTCTCTGCCCGGAAAAAGAAGGCTGCATGGAGGTCTGAGTACATAACACACACACACACACACACACACACACACACACACACACACACACACACACACACACACACACACACACACACACACACACACACACACACACACACACACACACACACACACACACACACACACACACACACACACACACACAAAAATACATACTCTGCTCTGTTTACCCTTTTGCAACGAAACAGAATCCGCAGCATATCTGTTTGGATAACAGGAAGCCCACTTTGTCTTGACTCCAAATTACAGCGTACAAATGTAAGCAGCACAGCGCACATGGTTCATGATGGTTCATGCAATGAAGCGAGAGTATGAACTCAGGAACCTGACCAGTGACATGATCCGGATCCTTCACTGAGCCAGGTTCCGTCCAGATGTGACCAAACAACAAACCTCACAGTGTGGGTGCTTCAGCGCCCTTGGTAAGTTAATGAGAGCCATCAGATATGATACAGCGAGACGTTGACGCTGCCTCCGTGGAGTAATATGGGGCACCTTGAGCGAGTAATAGCTCTTTAATGAGGCCAAGGAGAGGGAAAAATAACCAAACAGTCCCACTTTATGAGGAATGTGCTTTATGGGATTCTTAACTAAATGCCCCTATTTCTGCAGAGGATAAGCCGGGAGTCCTCTCCGCAGAGACAGGGCGCTTGGGTTTACAAGCTTTTAACACCAGCACGTTTCCAGAATTTATGACCTGGCTTGTGTGCAGGAGTTGGGGGGGGAGCTAGTGGGAGAAGACGAGGGGGGAGAGAAAGCAAATTAGTGGCACTGTGACCTATGTCCGAACAATAGATGACATGGACGGGAAGGGAGGATAAGGCTTATCCGCTCTGCCCACACTGCAGCTCTGATTAGGGAAGGCAGGAAAAGAAAATGAGAGGCTTTTGGATGTGTGTTTGGAGGTTAGCGTGGTGGAGGCGAGACCAACCCTGAAGGAGAAGAAGCCCGGAGAGCCGCTGTAACTACAGAGTTAATGGGAGCGATTTCCACTGGTTGTGCTTGAATCTGTAAATCTTCATGGTGTCACACTGAAACAAGCTGCAATTACTTTGAAATAACCGAGAAAATGTATTTTGTGTAGTTAGTTTTGAGGCATGTTTCTTTATGTTAGTGCGCTTTTATCCTCTGCACTGTATAAAAGTTTGACAGAGGACTGAGACAAGAGAGAAAGAACAAAAGAAACAAAAGGAATAAAAGAAAAAACACTTGGTTCACATCCCTGCTCACCATGAGGAGTATCATTGAAACAATCTGGATTTCGGTGGATGGGGGCCAGTCTTTCAACCTTTAGGTTACAGAGGATACGCAGCAGAATGACTGTGTTTGACTTTCGAGGCTAATGACAGCAATAGGGAGAGGTGTAGATCACTGCTGGCAGGACCTGACATGCACAGAGGATGGGTTTAAATTCCAGAGGTCAAAGGGATCCTCTAATTTGTGCCTGTGAAAGACTCTTATTCACTACGACCAAAATCCATGAGTGACTAAACAGACTGCCCACATTAATGTCGTCACATCGGCAGCCATTGCCAGAAACAGCGCTGATAAGGGGAAGCTACCAGATGTTGAGCAATATGGGCTGACTACAGCCAGTCATTTTTCTCTTTTATCGTTGTATCATTTTTTATTTGATTCTCAGAACTGCTGAGCACTGAAAAGAACAGGCAGTGCATGAAGAATTCATTCCAAGTTGCGGTCACATAAGAACACATTCAAAACAATTATCTCAAGCTCCTTTTCGCTCCACATTGGCTGAGAAAAATTAAACAATTGGAGGATGTTTCTTTATTGCACCAGACTCGCTTGATGTGCGCAGGCCGTGACTAAATAACTAAGTGCAGGTTTTTCCTCCCACCCCCATGAGGTTCACCGAGGGCTGCGCTCTCTGCCCATGGCTGAGTCCCAATCATCCGCCACTGTGCCGGAGACAGGCCGCTTTAATCCACAGTGTCATTGTTCTCAGACGGCAGTGGAGATTTGAAGTGAGCAAATGCACGGCCCGGTGGCATTAGGACTCATTTCCCCCGGGCGCAGCAGTCGTCCTGGAGACGCTGTTGCAGGTTTACGGGGAGACTGGCAGGGATTGCGAATTAATCCCCCATGTCTCCTGGCTTTAATTATCCACAGGCGCGCGGTTTTAGGGAATCTTTTGTACGCGACTCCATCCTGGGATTGGGGACAGGTTTTTGGAGAAAGGTGATAAACTCATCCAGATACAGAGGAGCTGTAATGATATTAAGTACAAACACAGTGAGACGGGTGTGTTGCACTGAAGATTAAAGCTCAGGGAATGTGGCAGATGGCAAGTGATCACCACAGAGTACAGTGCTGCATCTCTCTCCAAACAATATTCATTACCTAAATGACAACAGCTGCAGCGATAATACTAATATCTATGCAGAATAGTTGGGTTATAGTGGAGTGGTTTTTATTGCTGCTCTTGCTCACATGTCCCTTTTTATTTATAAAAAACAAGACAATATCTTGGTTATTTTCTTTTCAGATAGAATATATGAATGAGGGATTGTAACTGGTTAAAATGTTGCTGATAGCTGGGGAGAAGGCAATGGGGAGAAGATGTGGTGAGGTAATAAGAGTGGATACAGATTGTAGACTCTACAATCTGTATCCACTTCTCTACAATGTAGAGGGATTTACTCCCTGGTCAAATTGACACATCGCCTGAGAAGAAACACAGCTGGATGAAAGGTGGGAGAAATGGCCGTAATTAAAAAAGAAAAATAGTAGTATACATTTAAGTTTGAGTGAAAGTGTATGATAATGAATATATGAAAGAAATATTGGATTCAATAATTATTTTAATTTTTTTTAAATAGTGCAACCTTTCCCCACCACTGAATTTTTTTTAATTAATCTAATCCATCATAATCCTTCTCATCTCAGACTACCCCCCCCCCCTCAATCAGTGGATCCAGTCAGATTACACATGAGATCTCAATCAAATTAATCCCATTGATTCGTGTAATGCCCTTCGCCTCAACCACTGCAGTGTCAAATACTCTGTACACTCTCATAAATCTCCTTCCGTGAATAGAAGGCCGCGACATCTGCCATTGAAACATGCACAAACATCAATACTAAGCCTTTATAGACACCAACACCAGCCTATACTTAGCCGCCGCGGCTTCATTGAGATGTCGCCGTGGTTTACACTCCTCACTGTGCTGACAAGGGACATTTAAGACAGTCTCTCTGCATACGAGACCTAATGATGAGCCTGGCCAATATGTAAGCCTGCGCTGCATCACAATGCCCTAGCACCGCCTTTCACAGCCTGTGTTTGGTAACAAACGCTGCATTTGAATTCCAATAGAGGCCAATAGTATATTGAGTTTAGGTGATTACTATCTAATGACAGTGTAAGTTCACCTTTCAGGTTTAATTCGGTCAGTGAAGCCATTGTCCCTGCGGACACTGTGTTTTTTAAACTGCAGAGAAAGAAAAGGAGAAAAGTAGTAAGCCAGCATGAGGAAAAACTGTTCCTAAGTAAAGAGAAAAGAAATGCATACTCCGAACAAAGCAATGATGGATTGTACTATGCCGGCCTGTTGTGTTGTAAATATGGCACCTTCTCCTCTGTAAAAGCAACACCAGCTGCTTCTTCCGCAAACTCTTACAGTGACATTTCCTAACACTGCTATTTGAGCCCAAGGCGGAGGAGAGAAATGAAAAAAAAAACCTCCGCTTATCTGCTCATTTGAGAAAAAAAAAAATGTAACCAAGGTATAATTAGAAGCGAGGCTCCGGCTCAGGTCTCCAGCTACGTCCGGAGCTTGAGTAATTATTCTTCGATAAAAGCCTGAAGCCTCATCAGCCCCAGCTGATCAAGACAGAGTTTCTGTCACCGTGCCGAGGCTTCAATCTTATTGAGAAGACGAGAGCGGCTTCAGCTGCAAAGGGCACACAGCAAGAGACTGCCGCCCCTTTAACATTTCACACTCCATCAAGCCCATTAGCAGATTGGATTTCCCAGCTCATCCCTGCCACTGATTACTGATATACCCTACTGCCAGTCGAACCCCCTCTAATGACTCATCAGCTCCACAGCCATTTGTCTCTTTTAATGTCAGCGATACACAGAATTGAGCCCCTTTACATGGATGAATAATTCATTGCCACACTGCAGGAATTTTCACCTTTGACAAAACTTATTTTGACCATCCAGACTTCATATTTGTGGTTTTGGACCGCAGATGAACACACAGTCACAGAGTCTGGCGTGAGGAAACGGCAGGTTTACTCAGAACAGATGTCCAAAACAAAGTTTAAATGGGTTTGCGGATGAACTAAATCTGGAAGATGTCTTCAACACTTTCCATAAATACGAAGCTGAAGAAAACACCTTATTTATTTCATACAGGTGGAGGGAGCAGAAAAACAATTCTTCCACATGAGCAGCGCTGCAGCACTGATGAATTATTTTGAAAAACACACTGAGAATAATGAAGCCGGATAAGCTGCTCTTTAACGTAGGCTAATTGGGCTTTCTTTGAGCCATTCAAATGAGCTCTCTCTCCCAGTGCGTTTGTTTTTGCTTAGGCTCCATACCCAGATTCGGTATTATTGCAATGCAAGATTAGTTATTACTTAGCTCTGACGACAAACATATTGTTCCAACTAACGCGCTGAGATCGTGCCAATAGATTGGCTCCCTAATCACCTGAACCCTGCGGAGAGGGGAATGGCAGGGGTCCTGTAATGTAAAAAAACACCCAGCGTGGGCTCGGCCATGCAGCTCGAATTCCATGATAAAAGAAAAGTATCTGCCTAAGTGTTGCTTGAAGGCCCAATCATGGAGTTCAACAGGCCCATCACACAGAGCAGGACGGAGGGGAGAGAGCTGGGTCATAACGAGTGTCATCTGCTCGGAGAGTTTGAAAACTGTGTTTCAAACTAAAACGATCTCTGTCCACACGAGCCACAAACACGGCTCTGGATCAGTCTTAATCCCCCGTACATACTAACACGCCTAAAACGCATATCACCTGACCACTCACAAACACTGGGCATGCGCGTGCGGGTGTAAACAGGAAGCCATCGGTTGTCACAGACAACAGCTCGTCTCCTTCACATGTAAGCAGTTGTATCATTGTAAAATGACAACAGCGTCCGTGACGCCTGTAACTGGTTATCCATGTTGTGTTCTACACTGGTAGCCAAGACTAATGCTGGTTGTTTTCTTTTAGAAGGGGATCATGTGACAGGGGCCTGACGAATCAGCGAAGGCTTCATTGTGACCGAAAATACCAAATCAGCAAGCGGTTGTTTGTGTCTATATCACTGTTTCCAACAATCTGCATTTCTGCCCATCCAGACTAAAGTGTTTTCAAACTTCCCTCTTTTTAGCGGCTCGAAAACTCTGGAGCCGTGTGGACGCAAGGCTTATGCAGTTAATGCATTTTCAAAACGTAGCCTTAACATTTAATCTAAACGACCAATTCAAAGATAAGGCCCTTGAGAGACAAGAGGAATGACTTCAATAGCAACGCTCCCCTGTGAATGGCCTGCGCTCACCTGCGCTGAGCCGCTGTGGCACACAGAGCGAGCGTGCTTTCCCCTGGCATGAGGTGAATGACCTATACAGTCTGTGAGAAGTGCTCGAGCCAGTCACAGGAGAGGGCCAGGGGGCCCAGGGAGACGTGAGGACTACTTGCATAAGACAGGAGGAGGAGGAGGAGGAGGAGAAGGGTGCGTTGCGGGTTGCCCTTCCTGCAGCTGAGGCCACAGCAGCACAGGAGCTGGAAGGGAAAAGCGCGGCTCTAAAGCCTCAACAGACTGTCACAGGACGTAATGAAGACGTCTGTTGCATGAATTAATGCATATGTACATGTCAACTTTTTCTCCTGATTATAATTTAAGCAGCGAAGACAATGAGCGTGACTGCCTCTCATCCATTTTTCATGTTGAAAACGGGTGGATCTAATCTCAGTGGGTTGTTGGAGTCTTAAATGACTTCCTGGGACGCTGCCAAGTTTGGAGTTGTGCAGACTAAGGAATTTTCCACTGGTTAACTTTCAAAATAGATGGCATTACTTCAGTGTTATTGCACTGCTCACTCCAATCGAAGCACATTTCTATCATGTCTGCTGTAGTGATGAGCTATTTCACGGTTCGTGAATGTGAGCGGGTTTTTTTGCTGAATGGAGGCAGAGCGGGCACACTTAATTAAGAAATGAAGACCTCCCTTTAAGTGTATTTTAAACACTGCGGGGGAAATGAAATGGTCACCATGTGGTTGTCAAGGTGTCTTGTTTTTCCACAAACACCTGAATGGGACTCATTATACTCACTTTCAAGAGAGAAAAAAGTATCCTGGAATCAGTTGGTAAAAACCCTGACATCAGTGTAAAGCAAGGACAAGCCTGCAGAGGACAAACATGAAATTCTCTCCTCACAGAGCTCCCCTCACTGCATCAGAAACTTCACACGGCTGTAAGCTGTTTTTCTCTGAGGGGAAGCAGCGTGACACGAAAATGCTGACCCGGAGGCCACAGAGAGCGATCGGATGGACTCGGTGCAGCGATGTGATTGAAAAATGAGGAGAGGGAAAAACTAAATCAATAATGCACAATACATCAACTCTATAAGTCCTGCAGACGCTGGTATGTGGAGGTGAATATCTAGTGTCTGAGGAGGAGTGTGGAGGAGCAGGGAGATCTTGGACGTTTGGCTGGGAAGGAGAAAAGGCAGGTGGGTGTTGGAGGAGCTGAGGGTTCAGGGGAGTGGGAGTTTGTACTTGTGAGCGTCTCTGTCAGCAGACGTGCCCAAAGCAAACCATAGAAACAAAACTGCAATCAATTCAAATGACAATTCAAAGTGGTGTTTGGAATAATGACCATGTCCTCAGTGATCATGACGTGGATTATCGAGTGGGAATGTCCCCGCCGAGATGGTAAGAGGAATACAAACACAGCATCATCAACAGTTTACCTCTCAGTCTTGAGTCATCTGAACACCACATCAATGTCCAGTAAAACAACACAAACTATCTGGTTTGAACACTTGAACGAGTCAGTGTAAACAGTGAAGCAAAAGCAGGACCTACGTTGACTCATACATGGGACATGGTTCATCTGCAGCCTGACCTTTGTCATGCTCATGGAAAAGTCCATTTCCAAGTCCCCCCCTCGTCATTTATTAATCATCTCCGGGGGAACGATGGAGAAAACAGACACTGTAGGTGGAGGAGAGCTGGAGCTGAAGACTGAATTGCGGCTTTTCTTCTCTTTCTTTTTTTTTTATAAATCGCCTGCCACATCAGAAATCTTCAAATGCCAAACCGGTGCACACTTCCAGGACATTAGAGGTCACTTCGACTGAAGCCAACTCTCTGTATCTGTAACCTGAATACTTTCACCAGATGGAAAACACAATCTGTTCAAACTCCCCCAAAGGGATTTGGCAAGACAGTGAGTTCACAGTGGAGGAAAAAAAAAAGAGAAAAGATTACAATGACAAGTCTGATTCACTTTAGCCAAATAATGAGGGAAAATGCAGAAAAGAAGCAGACATATTTATACTTTGAGCCACGAGACATCAGCCAGCAGAATTATGTGTGCATGAGCTCCACTGTACTCTCGCTCTCTCCTCCTCCACTTTATTTTAGTGGCCTGTGAACAGCCGGTGGAAAAAAAAAAGACTATTTCTGCAGGGACAAAAAATAAAAAAAACACAACCAGGAAGGGAGAAGATTCAGAAAGCCTTTGTTTTCCCAGCAGCTCTCCTCCATACAACCCAGGACACAGCCTGCAGCTTCACACGATCACGTTTTAAAAGAATAAAAAGCACACTGGAACTTTTCAACCAGCACTTAAGCCCAAACTTTTCATGGATTTACTCAGACTCACCCCCCCCCCCCCCCCTTTTTTTTTTTAATGTTCAGATCCGTACAGCCACTCTTCACCCAGCAGCTTCAAATGTTTTCAAAACTGAACAATAAACTGTGTCATTCATTGCAAAACAGACGCACATTGTGTTCTCTGGAGCCTTTTAAAAACTACATGCACTGCTGTCATCTCTCTGCAAGATCCACACACACGCGCACACACAGAGAGAGAGAGAGAGAGAGAGAGAGAGAGAGAGCGAGCAAGAGTCGTGGCATGTTTCTACCTCCACGTAAATAAGGTGAAACAAATCACACCGCGGGGGCAAAGAGGGAAATCTCTCACCAGCTTTACAGGGATCCTTGTAGTCGATGTGCTCTGATGTGGCAGCGGGCTCCACGTAGTAACCCGGATCAATCGCGTCCAAATCGATCGCCGAGATCGCGCAGCAGAGACAGGAGAGCAGGAGCAAACATCTCGCCGCGAGATCCATGATTGTGGTGGGGGAGACGGCGGAAAGCGAGGGATAAAGGTGAAGGAGGAGAGAGGGGCGAGAGAGAGAGAGAGACAGAGAGAGGGAAAGAGAGAGAGAAAGAGAGAGAGAGAGAGAGGGAGAGAGGGAAGAGAGAGAGAAAAAATGGGAGGTTTTGGGGGGAAATGAGATCCCTCCGGAGGGCGGGTTTTAATTCCAGCCTCTCTCCGGTGTCCTCTCGGCTCTTGGGGGCAGAGATTTCTCTCGTCCGGCTCCGGGCGGAGGAAGAAGTGCCGGAGAAACTTTGATGATATGGCAGCTCCGCAGGGGCGGTGATAGAATGGCCCCCTCACTCACTGATGCCCGGGCACATGCTCACTGCTCCCCAGGGGCCCTGACAGAGGTTAGGGGGGCAGTTTGGTTCAACACAAAGCCTGTAATGTCTTTGTCTAAAATGAACATTGTAGTGTTAAAAGTCTAATTGTACTAACAGACCTTCATTCAAGAGGAGTTGCCCAAAGTTAAAGATGTTTAGTTCATGTTGAGCTTGGAACCACAGATAGTTCAACTGGCCCCAGGTGTTACGTTTGGCTGTCACATCAATAAGTCAAATTAAGAAGTTTGAATATTTATTTATTTATATGTTAATATTTACATGAAGTATTTGACATTTAAACAGCCTCCTCAGCTTTTTATATAGTATTTTTTACCTTTGACACAGAGACAGACTTTCAGCAAAGCACACTTATTCAAGGCTTGTAAAATTACTCATGAGCACACGCACACAAACGCGCGGGTGTAAATCCAACAGTGCTTGGTCTTTGTTACTATCAGAAACATTCACTTTCTTCAGGCTTTCACATTTGCACAATTTTTTCACACACACACACACATCAAACAGACTGTGCTCCACTTTTCAAGCAATCACGAGTTAGATGAAGTGATTACAGCGCCACCTGTTGGACACACACATATAACACTATATGCAAAGCATGTAAATTTAAATATAAACAAACAAACAAGGTAGGTAAATCAAATTTTTAAAAGGAAATACTTCAAGATTAATCGACCAGAGTAAAAATATTATTTTTAGCCTATGTTTAGCTTGGGCCTATAGTTAGTTAAAAATGAGCCCCTGGTGTTCAGTTTGGATTTGACATTGTTAATAAAAGTGTGTAAAATGAAAAAGTTTTAACTTCAACTGCATCTACAAGATATTGTAGTGAATCTTTACACTTTAAAGTTGTTTGCACTAAGACACCCTTGTTATTTTATTTAATCTACCTTACATACACAGGAGACATCAGAAATGTGTACTTTTTTCAGGCTTACACACTTCCACAATTATTATCACATGCACACACATCACAGACTGTGCTTGACCTCTCATATAAATCACGAACAAGTGATTACAGCGCCACCTCTTGGCCATGTACGTCACACTACAGGCAAAGCATGTAAATTGAAAAATAAACATACCAGCAAGGTCGGTGGATGAGTGTGTGTCCAGTGTGTCATGATAGTCTGAGCTGGGATTTTTTAAATATTCATTCTGTATTCTTTATTTATTTTTATTAATGAATCATTCTGTGACTGTGAAGCATCAGGAGTATATATAGCCGATAAGTATTTATAAGATTAATTATATATAATGAATCACTGATCTAATTATTTTTCTTTTAATTTGCACTTTTAGGAAATAGGTAGTTCATATACGTATATGTTTTTGAATATTTGTATGTAAACAGATTTACATGAACATTTACATACATCAACTATTGTTATTATTTTTATCATCTACAGGAATGGTTGGGGTATAAATGTAATAAATGTATAGTTTAATCTAGTTTAATGTACAAGGACTAACCTGCATATTCTCATTATTTTCCTTTAAAGTATATTATTGGCATCAACACTGCAGTGTACAGTATATTCCCTACACATTACAGTTATAGCTTATAGTTGGACTTGCTGGTTCCCCATATTAAAGAATAGTCTTTATAATCCGATGTAAAAATCTTAGCAGTGAAATCAGAGGCAGTGACGATTCAAATTCATAATGAAGAAAACCACAAAAACTGAAGAGCATTGCAAACTGGATGAGGAGACCTCCGTTGGATCACATGAGTATCCAGTGGTGCTGATGATGGGAGGCTGCAGCAGCTCTGTTGCTCTATCTGACTAGCATCAATTATCCTGTCCCTGCCTATTACATACAAAGCCTGGCTTATATAAGAGGAGAGCTACACACTCTTCTCTTTATCTTATCTGACTGCTGCCTATGTGAGGAATTCAAGACAGGATGTGTGCCGAGATGAGTGGGCTGTATTTATGCTGCTGCTGTAAACATGGCAGTTTAACTACCGTGCATGAGAGTAATCTCCTTCATTATATTTTGAGTTTCTCAGCTCGCTCAAAGCTACGAGTGTTGTACACAGAACCAAATATTTAGATTGGCAACATAGAACACAGTTGACTGTCTTCTGGCAAAAAAAAGGCTTTTTACTGTGATAGTGTCAAACAACGGGTCCATATAGAGTGATGTGATGATACAGCACATATGGGAAATATGAGATTATAGAGGAAATGTAACAAACAAACGTTCCCATAAATACTGACACAAATGATTTGGTCATTATTGCAGCTTCTTGTGTGCATAGTACATATTATTCAAAGTGAGTACTGCACAGTCAACACCATAAACTTCAGCTTCTGCGACCACATGATTATGATACTCACATTTTATTAGCTTTGAAAATTAGTTCTCACTCTACCGCAACATATCATACTGTTAAGTTGGTTGTCATGGTGAAATTACTATGAAGGGTTACTCTAATGATGATGATATAATTATTGTGACAGATAATATAAAAGCTATGACTAACATTCAAATGATACATAAGATGTATTATAATAGAGGTGATGACAAAGGGAATTAAACAAATACACAGCCTACTCAGGGAAAAGATAGTGTAGTGTATCAAGAACCAAGAATTGCTGTCTGTCACAGTCTGTTACAGTGTTACCATCAGTCCAGCGAGGTCGCAGTTTATCTTCACATGATATCATTTCCTCCCTGGAGGAGGACGTATCATCATGCTGTGTATGTAGCGGTCAGAATTTGCTCATTAAAATTAAAGGTGAAAGAAGAGACAGCACACTGTAGCATAAAATCCACCACTGCAGCGTTGGCAGAGTCTGCGCTGTCCATTCGTGCACATGGAAGCAGCTCAGCCACAACTGACTGGGACTGCGTTGCCTTTTCCAAGCGTCTCGACGGGGGAGCCCTCTGGAGGGTGTGAGGCAGGTGCTCTGCATGTTGTGGGGGTGGTGTATACATCATTACTGGGAGGGTGCAGTCTCATCAGCAGGCTGCGGCTCCCAGATGCCTCTGGTACAGCACCAGGTCCCATCAGGTGCATCACCACATGGAAACCACAAGCCCAGATTTTCACTGCTGTAAAAGGGCAAATATAATAATTAATCCATTTATATTAAAGCCTTGAGGACAAAAAACTGCTTGACATTCACAGTAAATCTTCAGCTCTAGTACTTATGACAGATTCAGTGTTTGCAGTGTCTTCAGTAATAGTACGAGGCTATTATTAGCCACAATCAGATGAACATTTTTAGAAGCACAGCTTGTTTTTGTACAAAGCCTCCCCTTTAGACAGAATATGAAAATAGTTAATAATGAAATGACTTTTACTCTGCAGACATGGAGGGTTTATTGTAACGTTCCATTGTCTGATTTCAAAATAGGAAAATATTAGTTTTCTGTCCCAATATGCAGAAGTGGGTACCCAGGAAAACAGCTGCTCTATGAAACAAGCTCTTTAAAGCTATAATCCAAATAAAAACCAATACAAAAAATAAATAAAAACTATACATTTATACTTTATATTTATACATACTATACTACTTTTGTTTATACACTTAATCCTCAGTATATGATCAATTATGAGGATTATGCTCTGAAAAGCTTCTTAAATATTCATTATACCATGAACTGTCATGTAAGGGATAACGGTAAGTAAACAATAAAAAGTTACATGTGCTGTTTAAATGAGACACACCTTGTGCTCCTGGGGGGGAGCCGGGGCCACAGCCTCACCACCTTGGCCGAGAGATCCCGCTCTACCTGGCTGCGCTCCTCGAAGCGTCACCGTTATAGAAGTAGGGACTTTCTGCCCTACTGACAACACACAGACAAAACTGCTCAGCACTAACGACTTCACATGCTAATCCCCAAAATACACCAAGATGGACTACAGCATTTTACTGAACCACAAATATCGTCCGACATTGATGAAGGTGACGGAGATGATCTCTTCTGTTTTGTGGTTAGGCTAGCAAATAAAAACAATAGCAGCATGATGAGAAGTAAAATGTTGTATGTTTAGTTGCGTGACAAATACAACTGATTCACACTGGAAAAAAAGCACTCACACATAATGAAAACATGAGTTTGATTCCAGTCTTTATTGTGACAACAATAACAGATCTTGGGTCATGCAATATACTGTTATTGCTTTCAACACTTCTCTGTCAGAGGTCTTATTTATGGATATTATAAGCAGGTGATTCAATGAAAGGGTTTTCAAAATGTTACAACATGAAGAGGCAAACAAAATAAACACAAACATGAAATGACAGCTTGAACAAACAAAAGCAGTTTGGTCAACTTTACCAACATTGATTTTAAATTATTCACAATTCTTCTGTATCAAATCGTTTCATACATTTATATTTTACATTTACATCAGTTTCTACATGTGTCAAACATAAGATGGAAAATCTGACCTTACATTGACCATAACGTTCTAAACATGAACTCAACACGTTGCATGTAGCTGGTCTGTATTCAGACGCTGTATGGCTGTTCATCTGACTCAGCAAACTGCCGTCAGGCTCTTAAAGGAACAATATCTTCACACACAGGTCGACAGAGCTGTCCTCTATTTTTACCACCACATTTCTCCCTGACCTACAGACGTCCTGATCTAGTGTTTCCAAAACAAAGGATGAATGAACCCTGGGCATTCAACGTGGCCGTCGGGTTTTGGCAGTTCGAGACATACCAGCGGTCTGATTGGTGATGTGTGCCAAGCCGGGCAAGCTGCTGGCAAGTTTGGCAAGCCCACCATTGGTGAGCAGCTGGTGGATGGCGGTGGTTTTAGCCACTCCCCCTGTGGTGACCACAGGCACCGCTCGGAGCAGAGTGCTGCTGCTGGTACCGACAGAGCTCAGGACCTGACCCTGGGGCTTCCCACAAGCCACCTGAAGGTGGAGGAGGAGAAAACAAACAGTTGATGGTGTCATCAAGAACAGATCTGCGTTCTAAAGAGAAAGGAGCTAAAACCAAGCATTTCATGCCTTGTCTACAATACTATTTTAAAGATATTTTACCCTCCGTTGTTAAACACCTGTTTCAAGGAATATCTTGAATCAGATGAGAAGACAAAAACAACTACAAAAGCTCAAACAGGCATGCCAGGCTAGTAGGCACAGATAAACTCTACATTAAAGTTCACCAAAAATTAAAATTCACTAACTAACTACTCACCACTATGCTGATGGAGGGGTGGGTGAAGTGTATAAGTGGATACACTTCACACAATGTGGGGGCTTTGGGACACTTGGATGACACCACAGGAGCAGTAGGAGGTATTTTAAGTTTTCTGTTGTTTTTTTACATTTGAAAAATGTATCACCAATTACTTGAGTTGAATTGGATTTGGCTGCAACACTGTTCACCCCTGAGACTCCAAAAGTGTTTTGTGGACTCAAACTATTCACCCACCCCTCCATCAGCATAGTGGTGAGTACATAATGAGTGAATACAAATTTTTCTGTGAACTATCCCTTTAATGATTCATCAAATACCAAAGAACATTGTGAGCATGCTCAGTGAGCTTATTCTCCTCCTAACCAGTAAACAGCAGCTATTATTGTTGTTATTTCTGGCTAATTGCACAAAGCAACAGTGGGAATGTGTGAAGTAAGCTATGCCATCATCGTTTCCCAAACACTTGGGTTTACATGTACACACAGAACCACAGAAATCACATTAGTGTGGACAGGGCCTCAGACAGAGGCTGAGTAGAGGACAGTATAAGGAAAGTGATGCCTTCTCTGAACATGTGCATGATTCTGAATCTGTGCATGTAAACCATTTCAAGTAATAACCCAAATTAAAATGACAAACTTAAATATAAGCATAATATGTCTCCTTTAAACAGACAAAACTGTCATTATGGTCCTTCAAAGGTTATCGAATGTAACTATGTAGTCAGGACGTACCTGGGTGCTGCCTGTGTTGGCTGCTGTGGACGACAGGCTAGGAGCTTTGGTGATAATCTCCTGAAGACTGAAACTTAGGCCTTGTAGCAGACTGCTGGCGGAAGGCGCTGAACACAAATAAAGACAATCAATCAATGAAAATTAAATCTTGGTGAAATCAATGCCAAGTTTATGTTAATACAACAAATCCTAGTTTCACAAACTGCTACCACCCAATCCCCACATGTCTAAACTAGATGGACACACACACACACACACACACACACACACACACACACACACACACACACACACACACACACACACACACACACACACACACACACACACACACACACACACACACACACACACACACACCATATAAAAGTCATGTCCAAAGGGTAAGGATCGGGACAGTGATAGACAGCAATGGCGCAAGAGATGATCACTGATGTTTGTTTAATTATGTTGTCCTTGTACACTGTTATCATCCAGTGTTCAAAAGTTGAATCTCACTCTAACAAGCAGCTAGAACTGTGCTGTGTGTTGAGGCTACTGCGCTGAGATTAGCTGCGCAGTTATGAGTGAAAACAGGCGTGCAGGGCAGGACAGGACAGAGATACCTTGGGCAGTAGCCGGAGCTTGCGCCTGGACTGGTGTGGACGACCCTGACACCATGCAAGGCTGCACGCTGCTGAATGAGCTGGAGCCTGGGGACAGGGCACCAGACACTTCTGAGAGACTACCAGACCTGCAGTGACACACATAACCACCAGTCTACTCAGGAGCTACCCCGGCAAGTGCTGTTTGTCCATCACTCCGCTCCCAAACTCTGAGTACACAACTTATCAATCCCTCTGCACCAGACACACTTTTGTCCAATAGGGTGGGAGGGGGTGTGGGTGTAGGCTTTGTGAGGGGTTTAAGTGCGTGTGTGTGGCAAGGCCAGCTAGCTTACCGGTGGCCTGTGAGAAGTCCTGAGAGTTCCTTGGCCCCAGCCACAGTCTGTCCCACTGTCATTGTTAAGGGCTTCCCAGAGACACTCGCTGCAGGGAAAAGAGAATATCAGAAGTGAATCTTTTTACATATTAAAATACCACATGAACATTTTTCTTTCGTTATTTTATCAAAAGATCTGTTTGAAGGTGAGCTGCTAAAAACTTTCCCATACTGTCTACTGATTTTATGGAACCACAAAGTAACAAACTAACAAAAAAGCCCAGTGTGTAAAGAAAACGGAATAAATTCTATATATAGTAACTACTTTTTGTACAGCCTCAGACGTAAGTGATAAAAGTAAGGATATCAGGTTGTGTACCTTCCTGTGCAGCATGACTGATGGCGCCCCCTGCTGACTCGCTTTGGGAAACAATGGTCACCTTGATCTTAGCTCTCTTGGATGCTTTGCTTGGTGTGGGGCTCGGTGTCTGCCTCCTCTTGCCATGGGACCTCGGCTCATCTCTGTCAAGGCCCTCCATCTGATCACTGGTCACTGGCACTGCACCACACAAACACACAGATATTTATTAAAAAATAAATATTCAAAGCATGAAAATGAGTGTTTTAGTGCAGTGCAGTGTTTTATTGTGTGACATTCATATACAATTATAGCAATGGAAACAAGGAAAGGAGTGAAGAGACAGAGGAAAGAGAAAGGAAGAGGGATAGACACTTACCAAAGATACAAGGAGGAGTACCAGGAGGAAGATTTTTCCTCACAAGCATGTTTTGTTTCATAAAAGCAGCAAACTGAGCTGGAATGAATCGGAAAGAAAGCCGGAAAAAAGGAAAGTTGAAGGAAGAGAAAAGACAAGAAGATGAGGACAGTATTTCAGTCACGTTCCATCTTGCCCCATTGGATGTCGTGACGTGATAATCTCTTTAAAAAAAGAATTTATTTACAATCAATTTCACATCTGACACACCACCCACGCCTGCTCAGCTCGTACCAAAGTCGAGGTGAATGACTCATTGAACAGGTTTATATAAACAAGTGGGGCAAATGTGAGGGCCGTGTACGCACAGGTGCCAGGATCACTGTGCACGTGTAGGTGAACGCTCACGCTCACTCAGTTGTTTTTCAATGCATCCACAGTTCAAGTGTGGTGGTGAGCTAACCTTGAGCCTGCTTGTGAGTGAGGACTGTGCCAGAGCGCTGCATGTGTGTCTTGAGGAGCTGCGTCGCTGTAATCAGACTGGACTTCTGTGCTGGAGACAGACCTGACGTCTTTGGTTTGGGACTTGAGGTGGGGCTGCTACAGACGCTAGACAGATCCTGAGGACACATTAAAGTGGAATAGCACCTGATGAATAATGTTTGGTGACAGTAAAAACCTATTGCTGTTACCATTTGTGAGATACAATCATTTTATTTCAGCAACCCTAAAGGCTCATTTATGCTCAACGTTAGATATGTATACAGGAACAAATGGAGCCCTCCGTCCATACTCTGCATTCATTGCATCTGTATTTGTGAACGTCTTCTGAAAGTTTACAGATACGGAAGAAACGGATTAAATGGAGCAGTACCACTAGAAATCACGGGGGGCAGTGTAGCCAATATTTCATGTGATTCGAGGAAGAATGGTGGTACTTTTTTAGGATAGACCTTGTGAGTGGGTAAGAAACCACAGGCGTCTAAAAGAGGCTAATTCACCGGAGCAAAAGGGAAGGAGCTACAATGCAGACTTATATCAGAATTCTGTTACTCTTGTGAGTGGAGGAAATGAAACCTGTGTGTGTGTGTTTGTAGAGATGGTCATCATCCCATGAAAACCTCACACCCATGCAACCCTAGACAACTGCATTCAATAAATACAAGTATTTTGATAATATTATCTATAATTATGAACAGTTGCAGCCAAGGATGTTCATCTAATAGCTTGACGCAAAAGTTGCAGCTTGTAACTGACCTCTGAACCTGATGGTGAGATGGGAAGTCTAAGTGCAGGGGAGGAAGGGCGTCCTCTCTCCATGTCAAAGGGAAGCTCCCGTCGAGGCCTTTTCTTCTTCTCTGTGTCCAGGTCCCTCATCTCCCCTGAGCCATGACCGTGGCCCTCTGCCCTCGTGAGGACGCCTGACAAGAAGTCAGCGATCTCATCCTGCAGTTCAGTGAAGAAAAAAAACATTGTTTTTTTTAAAAAGATACCACAGAGTATGGAAAATAGGGGTCAACTGAATCAGTCAGCAATTTAATCAGGCAGGTATTTGGGAGATAACTGGCATTGGACGATGCCTGCTGTGGAACGATGTTAGCGCTCCCTGTTAATGTCAATTTTCAATCATTCTTTGATACAGATCATTTGATTGGGCACATATCAGGAGCTGCTGTTGGACAGTGGGAAAAATTCCAATACGAGATGAAAGGTCAATATTTGCCACTCTTAACAACATAGCAAATATATATAATTAGATTGATTCTGGTCTTTTAGTGAGAAAATAGAAATAATATTTGTTGTGAATTGTAAACGTAGCAAGCCTTTAAAAAGCTAAATTAGCTTACATTGTTCAAAAATAGTTTGTATGGCATCCGCAGCCCCCCCCCCACTCCAAATCCTGGCATAAAAAATGTATCAGATTAGTCATTTGGGACTGCTGTGAGATGTAACTGGTGCAACTGTAAAGCCTTTTATTGTGAGGGAGTCTGTGGTCTGCAGGTAAGCAGGTTACATAACACACCTATTTTCTTAGTCAGTGTTGCTGATACACATGATGATGCCAAATGTTTGCCAGCAGCAGAATAATATTAACAGCCAGCTAGCAGGAATATTTTCAAGTGGGAAGAGCAGGAATGATTTCAGTTGACCAACATTTCCTTTAGTTGCCTACTGCCTCACTTTATCTTAAATAAGTGCACTGCAGAGTGCAGACAATCACATTAGTGTCACTGTTCATTGTTCAATTTTGGGTTTCATTTGTTTTTATTGATTTGTTGATTGATTTATGTGTCAGTGACTAGGGTGAAAAAGTCCAGAGAAAACAATGTAGATTTGATAAGGACAAACCTGAATGCAGCGATCCACCATGGTCTGCGTCAGTCCCTCTGTTCTCATCTTTGCTGAATTGATTCTGTAGAGGGATATATTGCATGAAAACAAAATCCTCACATTCTGCTAGACACAATCCCATGTTACTAACCTGAGGTTGTCGTCAGCTCCTCCGACCACCACCATGCTGTTGTCTGCCCTCAGCTTCTCTCTGAACTCCTCCATACCTTCGTTACTACACTGCAATGCATTCTGTCCGACCACAAACAACACTGGAGTCTTCATGTCCAGCAGTGGATCATCCACATCCTGAAAAACAGGAGCACATTAACAATCATAAATATCAATCATTAATAAAAGTGCCATTAAGTTAACTTTAAGTGAAATTTAAATCATCATCATATTGACGTGTGAACTTTGTGACGAATTCATTCTTGAGTCATGTCCAAAATGCGTTTTCTAAGGGGCAAACAGAAGGGTCAAACAGAAGTTGACCTTTGACCATCAAAATAAAATCGCTTCATCCTCGAGTCCAAGTGAAGGTTTGAGCCAAATTGATACATTGCCCCTGAAAGCATTCCTGAGATGTCACATTAACGTGAATGGGGTGGACGGACGGACAACCTGCAATACCTCTGGCTGTCACCACTGTGGAGGACTAAAAATGCATATGAATGGAAGATCTTACCCCTCTTGGCCCATTGACTGTTAGCAGGGGGAAGCCAAGACACACCACAGCAGTCAGATACTCCATAAGGGATACCTGTAAATAATAAGTAGTATCAAATTATGACAGTTCAAAATAATTTGCATTTCTTCCATGGGTGAAAACTGTTTAGCATTACACTCAACAACATTGATAAGTTATAAGAAGTCTTACGTGACAAGCGATAAGAGCACCAGCGTTCCAGCCAACCAGAATAATGGGTTTGTGGGGGAAGTGACTGTGAACCTGGAGGTTAAATTTGAACACTTGATTAAAACAGCTGCAGAAATATTACAGACAAAATCAAACATAATATGATTTAGAATATGTTGGATCTATTTTATTCCAGTTTTCCTTCACAAACATGATCAGTAAAAGTGCTGAGGTAAGATCATTTTTATGCAATTCATTTTAATTAAAGACATTTTAACACAGTGTCTTGTAGATTGGATTTTAAAAAGTAT
Organism: Hippoglossus hippoglossus; assembly: GCF_009819705.1. Taxonomy (NCBI): domain Eukaryota; kingdom Metazoa; phylum Chordata; class Actinopteri; order Pleuronectiformes; family Pleuronectidae; genus Hippoglossus; species Hippoglossus hippoglossus. Next base: position 14,339,670 of record NC_047159.1, on the reverse strand, counting down.
ATGCAATGCAATAAGTAAGAATTAAAAACAACTGAATAAAAGTCATCCCGATGTCCCATTTAGGTCCCAATGTCAAAACATCACATGACTAGTTTTTTAGAATTAAGCAAATAAAGACCTACCTCCATGACCTTGGCTCTGACAGTACCCAACATGTGCTCCAGACACTGGGTAATACCAATATTTGCGCCACTGTTTACATGAGTGTGCACTGGTATGACCTGATATGGAAACAGCTGTTAGAGGCACTTTTCTGAGAGAAATTCAAAAACACTATGTTCTTGGTAGCAAGCTAAAGATTTAAATGAGTTGTGCTTCAGACCTTTCCTAAACAGGAGAGCTGTGATTGCCAGAATCGCATCCGTCGCGAAGTAGAGAGGGCAGGATAGGTTGGGCTTGATGGTGCAATTAGGATGAGCGGGGATCCAGGAAGCTTGCTCTGAAAGATGCGAGAAAACAGACAGGGATCCGGTCTTAAATATTTTGAAGAACTAAGTGAAAAAGGTTCTGTTAACATGTTTGGTTTTGGAGTGAATGGTTTCATCTTACCGGTTTGTTTTGAGACAGAACTCCAACAGCAGGGTCCCACGGCCGTTTCAGCAGCAGTGACAGAGCCTCTGCACTGGGAGCTCCAGTCTTTGCCGAAGGCATCAACATTCTGTCAATCAGCAACGGCAACTTCCCAGACACAGAGATGGGTAATAATGAATCAAGAAGCACAGATGCTGCAGCACATCCCAGACAATACACCAAATTACTACTCAATCAATTACAGATATGATACCTTGCTTTTAAGAGTCTGCAGCACATCCAGGTAAGCAGCGAGCATGGCAAGGCTTAAGGACTCGATCATGGTGGTGTGCAACCACTGCGTCAGTTTGGTGTCCCAGTTTACACTGGCTAAAGCATGCCGCACCTTTCTGGCACACTTATCCACAGCTATCCTCCGCAGAATTGGCTCATTGGAAGCCTAAGAGAAACAAAATCCCACAGAAGATCCAGAATTAGGCCCTGTTCCAATTCACCCCTTAGCCCAACCACTTCGTTTTTGACATGGCAGTAAAGGGGTAGTGTTGTCCCATTTCTCTATGTGATGAAGGGGGAGTTGCCAGCTAGCCCTTCAAACACACCTTCAACCGTAGTGTATTCAGGACCCCTCTTAAAACAAAGGAGTAGACGGAAATTCCAGAATGCTTTACGAACAGACGAAGCGAATCAACATGTCGACTGCTGCGGGTAAAATGCTCAGAAATGTTCAAACTTGGGATTTATCTGGGAACGTTAGTTTTACAGGCTCAAAATGTTATAGACACTAATTTGACTACATGGCATTCCCAATGTGGCTAATCTAAAATCAGCATGACATAATAATAAACTGGTGATTTCAAGCGATCTTCAATCCAGCACTCACAAATGATGCTGCAGATCTATTTCTTCAATTTTAGCTCTTGAGAACATCACTAGATTGAGCGCAACTTACATTGTCATTGGCCAGACGAGCGAGTCGCTCAGCGTGTAAAGCTTTCAGGACTTTATTGAACAGTTTGTTCTGGGCCACTGACCATCCAGTCCTGAAAGACAATAACAATACAGTTAAAACAACATAGTGAAACTGAGATCCTTTCAATCATAATGCCTACACTCAAACACAAGTGTCAAGTAAAACAATGGAAGTTGAATTACTTGTTCAAATGTTCCTCCCAGTCATCGGGGGGTGGAGGGCTCTCAGCAACAGTGCGAGCGAACAGGACATGCCGCTCACACTCCTTCATTACACTTAGAGCTTTATGGTTGTCATATAGAGGAGTAGGTTTTGGTCGGACTGTTTCCACGTCAATTAGAGAATCACATTCTCTGCAGAAAAAGATACAAATCAAATCAAATTTCTGTGAGGCAGAACAAGTTTCATTTTTATATGAGCTAAAACAGAGTGGACAGCTGATGACAATCCAAACTGTAGTCTAAGGAGCTTTTTGACTCACGACAAGGCTTCGGGTTGGCGACGAGGGGTGACAAACAGTGTCCGTGTGGGCCGGGCACTGCTGGCATCTGGGTGGGCATTCCACGGCTTGGCATAGCTGTGGTCCAGAAACACTAAGTCCAGCTCTCTTTCATGAGCCGACAGCTGGAAAAGCAAGGATGTGCCCATCTTCCTTGCTGATATCTGGAAATCCTTATCCATACCACGATGCATCCTCTTCCTGGGCCCCAAAGGGCCATGAGAAGGGCTCAACAACTTGTGGGGATTCAGACCGAACTGGAGGGTACAAGGGAGTTTAATTCAGTTATTTTAGATCGGCTGACAAAACAACAAATTACACACGTAGATCAGACTAACAGTTTGTGGAAACATATTTGAGCTGCAACTTATGATTACAGTTAGTGTCCATGTAAACCTCCTACAATCATCTTGGAATTGGTTGATTTGTCTTCATACAAGTCCAATACTCAAAAATAATCCGTGATAGAATATTATATAATAAAAACGCAGCAAATTATCACATTAGAGTAGCTAAAAAAGGAAAACGATTGACATTATTGCTTTAATAGAGGCTAAATCAATCGATTACCAGGAATTGCTCTAAAACATATGTAATATCTTCAAGAGCTTCGTCAAGTGTAAGAAAATTAAGGTTTTCTTCAATTGGGAAGTATTTTGAGAGTCTCCTAAATATATATTGCTGCCATAATTAACCACAGTAGCAGATCTCCTTTATAATTATGACTGGGTGTTGAAGATAATCTCAATTTAATCTGCTACAATTGTGAATCAATTGATTCACAATTGAGTCATTTCAAAAGCAAATGTGTCAGAATACTCTGGATGTAACTTCTTACTCTGAATATATGATAGTTTGGGCAAACCCGTAACATTTACAGTAAACTACACGAGCCTACACTTGATCAAAACAACACACAGAGAGCGCTACCGTGGAGTCTGCGAGAGTCATGGACATTATTCGATGCTTTCTGAAGCTCAAACAGTGATCGATTTTTAAGTATTAATAAACGGAAGGTTAATCGATAAGGAAAATAAACGGACTGATGTTTAAACACATGTTATGCTGGGTCTGACAGCAGGGGAGTTTACACTTGCATGTATTTAATTCACAGTGAGCACCAGCCATTACTGCCATGTACTGAATATATTGCCTTATTTTATATAATCCACCTAATACGTGTAAACTATTGTGAAAAACATGACAAATGCAGAGTTATCAATAGTTTAGCATCCATCTCTAATGTTGAGCCTTTGTACTGCGACTGTGGGCTGGCCTACCAACGCTAACGTTAGCATAGCATGCTAAGAGCTAACGGATTGGCGCTGTCTTCGTGGTGTGCTGCTCACCTTTTCTTTGTTCCTCTTCGTGAACACGGTGGAAATTATTCTCATGAGAAAATGGAGACGGGTGAAGAAAGTATTTCTTCGTAAATCTCTCCCTTATTTAACGCGCTAACATTTACTGTGCGTACTTCCTTTTGTTACACGAGTTGTTGCCATGTTGTGCTCCGCATCCTCCTCTCTCTGCCCATTGAAAACCAACAGCACCGTGAGAGCCGCGAGTCAACCAAACTGGCAACCAAGTCTCTGGCGCGTCACCGTCTAAACACAAAACGTGGACTGGATCTACGGCCATGATGGATCTGGATCCTTTACTCCGTCCACAAACCCCATTGTAAATAAAGTCAAATGAGCACCATCAGTTGGAATTGCTTCAACAATAAACGTAGGGCTATTTTATTTGAATATTTAAATGTTTATACATTTAAATAATGTATTACATTTGATGTTGTCTTAGATTTTGATCATTTTCTTTTTTTATTTGTCTTTCTTTGTGAAGCACATTATATCAATACATTATTAAGTTAATAAAGTTACTATTATTATCATGGCATCAGAAATCTTCACAGATTTATTTTAATGTAATATTTTTCTTGTTTGTGTTTTAATGTGGCAAAAGATGTTCAAAGTTCAGAGCTGAAAATGATAAAATGCAGGTTTCAATACGTTGCTCATTAATGCAAAAGTTGTTTATTTGACCTCGACCATCAACACCATGGCAATCATCAAGAAGGCCCAGCAGCATCTTCATGGCCACTGGGTCAAACAGGCCAGTTTATCCCTTATGGCCCTCACCACCATTTACCAAGGCACCTTTAAAATGTCTCTTCATGTATACAGTTTATGTTCATGTGATTCAGAGGAACTATATTTTGTCAAAGAAAGAGGTGACAAGAGTGGTACCGGTGTCCCTCAAACCACTGGTGCTCATGGAAGGGAATATGTCAAAATCTCTTTTAGGAAAACTTGTGTCCAAAGAATAATGGCATGAAGAATCAAGGTCCAGGCACGCAAAGTGGTTGGAAAAATGTAAAAGGCCTTTATTTGGCGCTTTAAAATACACGCTGTATTTTAAAGCGTCAAGTATATTTTGTCAAACTTTATGTTTTGTATGTAAACCTAGTTCAAGCTTTTCCTCACTGAGTGAAGGGTTATGGACAGAGGACGATGCACCTTGTACTGATTTTTAAGCCCCATGAGGCAAACTGTAATTTTTTTATATGGGCTGTACAAATTCAAATTGATTTTATTTTTACATATTTGAAGATTTGCCTTGCAAATGCATTTTGTTTTTCTGTTAGACAGATACAAGAGGCAATGACCTCTTCTAGTGAAATGACTGCTCCTCCCCTCTTTTTATTTAATTCCAAAGGTCCCTATTGGCACACTGTTTAAAAGAGCAAGTTCTTCATTAAAAATACACAACATTCATTTTCAGCCTCTCATCTGACAACGTGCTCTTAAGTCTGACTGCGACCATGGTAAGTTCTAATCATTTAAATTTTCTCTTTCGTGGTATAAATATTGACTGGGGAAAGTTTAGTGAATCCTGGAGATAAAGAGAGTTGTTATATACTGGTGAACAAAAGTGGTAGAATAGTTAGTTTCAACACTGTTGAACAATCTACATGTACAGTAGCAACCAAATAGCCAACATGGTTTCTGTTTGCTTGGACTAAATGTTAAAACTGTTGAATTTGTTTCTTTTTGTCTGAGAAGAAATATTTGTCCCTGGCTGTGCTGCTATGCTGCCTCCTGCCACTGTCAAATGCTCATTGCTTCGTCATGGAAATTAAACCAGGTAAAAGAGAAACACAATCACACAGGCACACAGGTTGTATTTGTGGTTTATGCATTTCCTCATTACAGCAATATATAAAATATTGACACAGGATTACACATTGTGACTGTGATGAAAAATGATTACAGGCATGACACATTGTCAGGACAGTGACGATCAAACGTGGCATGAAATAGGATCTTCATGGAGGAATAGCAAATGTATGGACTGTACTTGTGCGGGATGCTGTTCTGCGTAAGTATCACAACATTACAGTGTTTAAATGGAAAAATAACAAATGGAACAGTGTATTTACATGTTCACTGTCTACTGTTAACTGTGTGCTTGCAGGTATTCGACCCCTAGGGACTTCCCAGCTGACTGTATTTCAGTGTTCGACTCAGTGGCATGTGTATACAGAGTGCACAAGAGGGATGACCCAACAGTACAATGTCCAATTTATGCTTCAGTTGGCAAGTGATGCAGTCATCGGTTCAGGTGGCATCAAGGGCTGAAGTATTTTATTTCTGTTGTTGTTGGGTTGAGGGGTGTTTCGTTGGTCGGAACACACAGCTAAGGAGGAAGCACGGCTGCCGGAAATAGAAAATAAAATGCTTCTACAAATAAAATTTCAAATGAATAAATAAACTATTAATTCCCGACTTACTTTGTTTTGCTCATCCTTGTATAAGAACAAAGAATTTGTAACAGAGAAAAAACAAAACATGTTAAAAGGGCACTCCACCAGTTTTACACATGAAAGTCACTTGTTACAAAGAGTAAACCACTCTGACTGTGTTAACAGTTCTACACTGTTCTCTATGGCTCTGGAGGGAGGTCTCCAGACTAACACTGAGTTTTAGCTTTGGTTTAGGATCTATAAGTAAAACAGAACAGGCTGCATTATAAATACATGTATGGACTTTAGGAGTAGGGGAGTCAAATAAGAGTCATGAGAAAATGCAGAATTTACAATTTTTTGTAGACCGACAAATACTAGACACTTACCTCAAAATATCTGTTGCTCTGATTCTTACACTTCACCACAGACAGCAGGTGAGTGAGTGAGTGAGTGATGATGATGGTGGATGGTGCGTGGAAGAGGAGGCGGGAGGAGCAAGAACGAGGTGTCACACACACACACACGAAAAGCTGGAATTTCATCAAAGCTAAAACTTGATTGTAAACTTGATTGTCTCATGGTGAATAAAAGGAGAAGCCAGCAGGCAGCATGGAGGAGTTCTGCACATTTGAATTAACCTACACTTAACAGCCATGTTAGCAGCTAAGGCACAGGTACTCTTAGCGAAATGCACCTATCTGGCAGAAATGCGGACAATTACAGTACTATACCATTCTTAGTTTAGCAATTAGCTTGTATATTTTTTTGTAACCATCTTTTGGCATGTTTGTATGATGCCATTTGCAAATAGGCAGTAAACTCAAACCTCACATGGTGGGCATGTGTAGGGAGAAGAAATGGATTAAATAAACATGCAGGTCATTGAATGAGTTTTTGGGGTCTCCCGAATCAAGGTGTGAATGGCTGTTGATGCATGTAAATCTAAATGGGATGATATATATCACATGGGGCACTTTGAAGGAGCTAAAGAGTGAGAGTTATCCTGCCTCCTGTATTTCTGATATTCAGTTCCACATGTGTATTCATAGGGGTGTGATGGAAACTTCAGGAGCACCCGTCACTATAATGTAATCCAAGACATTACAACAGCCTAAATATGACTAAATACAGAAAAACCCAGTTATTAAGTCTGTGTGTCATTGTACAAAAACAGTCACCAGCCATGAATTACCACTAGGAGGCAGCTCAAGCCAGTGGATTGTGGTGTTTCCACTGTATTGTCTTCATTAGCCTACAGTGTGTGTGTGAGAGAGAGAGAGAGACCTGTGAGTACAAGGAGACTTGTGAAAAGAGACTTAGAGTTGTTAGACCTCTAGGATCCTGGTTGCATATCTGTATCATTAACAAAAGCAGCAGGAGCTGGAGGAGGTTGTGGAGCTTTGTGCGTGCTGAGCAGGACCCAGTGATGAGACAGCCTCAACAACAACAACAGTGAGACCCTCAACACTCATGCTTCCTCTCTCTCCTCCACGTCTACCTGTGAGTTACTGCTCTCCTCTGGATTACTGCTTTTCCTTTTCCATGCTGAAGGCGCTTGTGGAGAATTGAACCTGCAGGAAGGACCAACTTCTCCTACCAAGTTTTTATTTTATTTTAATTTAAGCTGGTTTAGTTCATCACCTCATCGGTATGAGATTTTCTTCAGCTGGAATAATGCCTTGGTGCTGGAGTAGAAACTCCTGGTTTCCAGTGGTGCTGGGTGCTGCATTAGTTGTGCTCACTGCTGGAAATGCTGGACCAGACCAGGCAAGAAGGCAGGCTGGGTCGTCCTCGTGCTATGGAGGCTTCGACCTCTACTTTGTTTTGGACAAGTGAGTATAGTCTGACACACATGATCTGACACAGTTAGATGGGATGGATTAAGAGGATGTTAAAATATATGAAAACCACTGGGTTTAATAAGAAAGATGAATTATTTTTGAATCTGTAAATTTGACCTCCTGCAGTGACTGAGCCTGAATTGAATATTCCATCAACCTGTATCTACTGCTTGCCTTAAAAACGATGTATTCTTATGAGAGCACATTAATGCATAAAGTAAATATGCGTCACTTTATGTTTGTCTCCTGCTTCTTTAAGTGAAAGTTATGCAAAAGTCTGCAAAACCTTTTGGTGATGTCATCACCTTTTCTGTTATCATTACATCCTCTGGGTTCATGTTGAGCAGGAAAGTGGCAAAAGCTCTGATCTAGATTTCAGCATGGTATGTGTCCACTGGGGATATATGTGTGGTGGTCTGCTGCACAGATTATATACAAGGTTGGTGATTGCTGTGTTTGGTGTTGCTCCTCTTTAAAAAAAACTGTCACCATGTGGGTGGCTTTTATTTCAAATGCATGCATTTCTGAATCATTGTTTCCTCATCTTCTCTAACTTTTAGTCTGTGCATCTGAAGGTGGACACCGGAGGTTTGGCCTGCCCATTTAGTCATCTGGATACTTTCATTTAGAAACTGTCCATGTTTATCTAACCATTTTTTTTGGTGATTCCTGTTTCCTGTCAGTCGTGCAACATGGGCACCTGATCAAAGCTGTCACATTTTACCATTTACATGATCACAATAATAACATTTTAGATGAGATTGGATGAGTTTCGGTTTGGAGTGATTTGGAGTTTAATGCACAATGCATTCGTAAGGAAAACGTTTATTTTCATGCTCCATGCTCTAAATCCATGGGCTATTTTATTATAATATTTAAATGTTTATGCATTTTAATTGTTTATACATTTAAATAACCTATTACATTTTATGTTGTCTTTGATTTTGATCTTTTTCTTTTTTTCTTTGTCTTTCTTTGTAAGCACATTATATCATTACATTATTATGTTAATAAAGTCATCACTATTATTATCATGGCATCAGAAATCTTCACAGATTTATTTTAATGTAATATTTTTCTTGTTTGTGTTTTAATGTGGCAAAAGATGTTCAAAGTTCAGAGCTGAAAATGATAAAATGCAGGTTTCAAAATGCTGCTCAGTAAAGCAAAAGTTGTTTATTTGACCTCGACCATCAACACCATGGCAATCGTCAAGAAGGCCCAGCAGCATCTTCATGGCCACTGGGTCAAGCAGGCCAGTTTATCCCTTATAGCCCTCACCATCATTTACCAAGGCACCTTTAAATTGTCAAACTTTATGTTTTGTATGTAAACCTAGTTTAAGCTTTTCCTCACTGAGTGAAGGGTTATGGACAGAGGACGATGCACCTTGTACAGATTGTTAAGCCCTATGAGGCAAACTGTAATTTTTGAATATGGGCTGTACAAATTCAAATTGATTTTATTTTTAGATATTTGAAGATTTGCCTTGCAAATGCATTTTTTTCTGTTAGACAGATAAAAGAGGCAATGGCCCCCCTGTTTGAAAGAGCAAGTCTTTCATTAAAAATACACAACATTCATTTTCAGCCTCTCATCTGACAACGTGCTCTTAAGTCTGACTGCGACCATGGTAAGTTCTAATCATTTTAATTTTCTCTTTCGTGGTATAAATATTGACTGGGGAAAGTTTAGTGAATCCTGGTGATAAAGAGAGTAGTTATATACTGGTGAACAAAAGTGGTAGAATAGTTAGTTTCAACACTGTTGAACAATCTACATGTACAGTAGCAACCAAATAGCCAACATGGTTTCTGTTTGCTTGGACTAAATGTTAAAACTGTTGAATTTGTTTTTTTTTGTCTGTGAAGAAATATTTGTCCCTGGCTGTGCTGCTATGCTGCCTCCTGCCACTGTCAAATGCTCATTGCATCGCCATGGTAATTAATCCAGGTAAAAGAGAAACACAATCACACAGGCACACAGGCTGCATTTGTGGTTTATACATTTCCTCATTACAGCGATATATAAAATACTGACACGGAATTACACATTGTGACTGTGATGGAAATTGATTACAGGCGTGACACATTGTCAGGACAGTGACGATCAAACGTGGCATGAAGTAGGATCTTCATGGAGGAATAGCAATTGTATGGACTGTACTTGTGGGAGCTGCTGTTCTGCGTAAGTATCACAACATTACAGTGTTTAAATGGAAGAATAACAAATGGAAATGTGTATTTACATGTTCACTGTCTACTGTTAACTGTGTGATTGCAGGTATTCGACCCCTACGGGCTTCCCCGCTGACTGTATTTCAGTGTTCGACTCAATGGCATGTGTATACAGAGTGCACAACAGGGATGACCCAACAGTACAATGTCCAATTTATGCTTCAATTGGCAAATGATGCAGTCATCGGTTCAGGTGGCATCAAGGGCTGAAGTATTTTATTTCTGTTGTTGGGTTGAGGGGTGTTTCGTTGGTCGGAACACACAGCTAAGGAGGAAGCACGGCTGCCGGAAATAGAAAATAAAATGCTTCTACAAATAAAATTTCAAATGAATAAATAAACTATTAATTCCCGACTTACTTTGTTTTGCTCATCCTTGTATAAGAACAAAGAGAATTTGTAACAACAGAGAAAAACAAAACATGTTAAAAGGGCACTCCACCAGTTTTACACATGAAAGTCACTTGTTACAAAGAGTAAACCACTCTGACTATGTTAACAGTTCTACACTGTTCTCTATGGCTCTGGAGGGAGGTCTCCAGACTAACCCTGAGTTTTAGCTTTGGTTTAGGAGCTATAAGTAAAACAGAACAGGCTGCATTATAAATACATGTATGGACTTTAGGAGTAGGGGAGTCAAATAAGAGTCATGAGAAAATGCAGAATTTACAATTTTTTGTAGACCGACAAATACTAGAGACACTTACCTCAAAATATCTGTTGCTCTGATTCTTACACTTCACCACAGACAGCAGGTGAGTGAGTGAGTGAGTGATGATGATGGTGGATGGTGCGTGGAAGAGGAGGCGGGAGGAGCAAGAACGAGGTGTCACACACACACACACGAAAAGCTGGAATTTCATCAAAGCTAAAACTTGATTGTAAACTTGATTGTCTCATGGTGAATAAAAGGAGAAGCCAGCAGGCAGCATGGAGGAGTTCTGCACATTTGAATTAACCTACACTTAACAGCCATGTTAGCAGCTAAGGCACAGGTACTCTTAGCGAAATGCACCTATCTGGCAGAAATGCGGACAATTACAGTACTATACCCTTCTTAGTTTAGCAATTAGCTTGTATATTTTTTTGTAACCATCTTTTGGCATGTTTGTATGATGCCATTTGCAAATAGGCAGTAAACTCAAACCTCACATGGTGGGCATGTGTAGGGAGAAGAAATGGATTAAATAAACATGCAGGTCATTGAATGAGTTTTTGGGGGTCTCCCGAATCAAGGTGTGAATGGCTGTTGATGCATGTAAATCTAAATGGGATGATATATATCACATGGGGCACTTTGAAGGAGCTAAAGAGTGAGAGTTATCCTGCCTCCTGTATTTCTGATATTCAGTTCCACATGTGTATTCATAGGGGTGTGATGGAAACTTCAGGAGCACCCGTCACTATAATGTAATCCAAGACATTACAACAGCCTAAATATGACTAAATACAGAAAAACCCAGTTATTAAGTCTGTGTGTCATTGTACAAAAACAGTCACCAGCCATGAATTACCACTAGGAGGCAGCTCAAGCCAGTGGATTGTGGTGTTTCCACTGTATTGTCTTCATTAGCCTACAGTGTGTGTGTGAGAGAGAGAGAGAGAGAGAGAGAGAGAGAGAGAGAGAGAGAGAGAGAGAGAGAGAGAGAGAGAGAGAGAGAGACCTGTGAGTACAAGGAGACTTGTGAAAAGAGACTTAGAGTTGTTAGACCTCTAGGATCCCGGTTGCATATCTGTATCATTAACAAAAGCAGCAGGAGCTGGAGGAGGTTGTGGAGCTTTGTGCGTGCTGAGCAGGACCCAGTGATGAGACAGCCTCAACAACAACAACAGTGAGACCCTCAACACTCATGCTTCCTCTCTCTCCTCCACGTCTACCTGTGAGTTACTGCTCTCCTCTGGATTACTGCTTTTCCTTTTCCATGCTGAAGGCGCTTGTGGAGAATTGAACCTGCAGGAAGGACCAACTTCTCCTACCAAGTTTTTATTTTATTTTAATTTAAGCTGGTTTAGTTCATCACCTCATCGGTATGAGATTTTCTTCAGCTGGAATAATGCCTTGGTGCTGGAGTAGAAACTCCTGGTTTCCAGTGGTGCTGGGTGCTGCATTAGTTGTGCTCACTGCTGGAAATGCTGGACCAGACCAGGCAAGAAGGCAGGCTGGGTCGTCCTCGTGCTATGGAGGCTTCGACCTCTACTTTGTTTTGGACAAGTGAGTATAGTCTGACACACATGATCTGACACAGTTAGATGGGATGGATTAAGAGGATGTTAAAATATATGAAAACCACTGGGTTTAATAAGAAAGATGAATTATTTTTGAATCTGTAAATTTGACCTCCTGCAGTGACTGAACCTGAATTGAATATTCCATCAACCTGTATCTACTGCTTGCCTTAAAAATGATGTATTCTTATGAGAGCACATTAATGCATAAAGTAAATATGCGTCACTTTATGTTTGTCTCCTGCTTCTTTAAGTGAAAGTTATGCAAAAGTCTGCAAAACCTTTTGGTGATGTCATCACCTTTTCTGTTATCATTACATCCTCTGGGTTCATGTTGAGCAGGAAAGTGGCAAAAGCTCTGATCTAGATTTCAGCATGGTATGTGTCCACTGGGGATATATGTGTGGTGGTCTGCTGCACAGATTATATACAAGGTTGCTGATTGCTGTGTTTGGTGTTGCTCCTCTTTAAAAAAAAACTGTCACCATGTGGGTGGCTTTTATTTCAAATGCATGCATTTCTGAATCATTGTTTCCTCATCTTCTCTAACTTTTAGTCTGTGCATCTGAAGGTGGACACCGGAGGTTTGGCCTGCCCATTTAGTCATCTGGATACTTTTATTTAGAAACTGTCCATGTTTATCTAACATAGTTTTTTTGGTGATTCCTGTTTCCTGTCAGTCGTGCAACATGGGCACCTGATCAAAGCTGTCACATTTGACCATTTACATGATCACAATAATAACATTTTAGATGAGATTGGATGAGTTTCGGTTTGGTGTGATTTGGAGTTTAATGAACAATGCATTCGTAAGGAAAACTTTTATTTTCATGCTTCATGCTCTAAACAGTAAAATCAGTTCCCAAAATGGTGAGTGTCTCACATGAAAAGTGTTTACCTGAGTTTACTTGACAGGGACTTGAAGGGGAAGCACTTTATACTGTCAGCTAATATATGCATTGCCTCCTTGGCACTAACAATGAACTTACCCACACTGTTGCTTTTGGATTGTAGCAGAACACTTACCTTATGTAATGCTCTTTTTTTTTTTGCAAGATTGGTTCGCTACGAGCCAAAATATTTTGCCAACTAGGTCAACAGTAAATTTATCATCCAACTCCAGATTTCCTTATCTAGAGGATGGACTTGGTTGTATTTCAGTTTGCATTCTCCCTCTCTCCTTGTTGCTCCTCTGTTTATAGCCCCCCCCCCATGACACTGATGGATTTTCCAGTTGTCCTACAGTACATGTCAGTGCCAACTCCAGGCACTCTGCTGTTCCTCTGAGGGGAAATAAGGCAATTGTGTGTAACAGAGAGTGATTGTTAGGGAGAACCTTGTTTTAACGACACCGATTTATTTTGCATGTGTGACCTGACAGCATTTACCGTTGAAATAACAAAATCACTCTTTTTAGCTGTGCCTTTTTAAAATAATTTCTCCAGGCCGCAACGTAGCTTGCTTCTGAACAGTGATGTCCTCCACCTGCACTCAATGTCCTCTCGGAGTATCGGCCTGACCTCACTTCTCCATGTCTGTGCTGCCCTCACTCCATTAGGTCCAGATGTTCCAGTGTTTCAGTCCGTTGGCTAGACTGTTGTGTCATGGTAACAATGGAAAAATAGATTTTTAAAGAAATGTTTCAGGAGGATTTGGTGATTGAAAGACATTTTGAAAAGCCTCAATACTGATACACACTACTATATACTCTAGTTTTGATATTTATAAGAAGATAATTAGATGAAAGGAAATATATCTATACTAAAAAAGCTACTCCTACTATATCTATTTATTTTTACTTCCTTACGACAACAGAGCAGAGAGGACTTTTTGGCCGTTGTTAGAAAGTCCAACAAAAACATCACAGGGGAAAATGTGAGTCCCAACAGCTCTGTTCTGAGTTCATTAACAAAGAGGAGGTAGTGAGCAAGATGATCAACATCCACACCGACCTGGTTGCATGAAACCCTAATGAGGATTCGTTCATCTGACTACAATGATAATAATTCACATAATTAAGAAGAAACAGAATTGCAGGTGCATTATGAAGATGTTAACAGAAATCTGAGGAGTACGATGTAATTGCTACTTCTCAGGGTCAACCAGCTGTGTTGCATGAGCATTTACTCATGCAGAACGCCTTCTGCAGGTTTTTCTCTTCAACTGCTCCCTTCAGAGGCTGTTTCCTGGGTGGATCACTGAATGGTCAGGGGACGACACAAAACAACTACAATGGGATGCAAAATGATAACAAAGAGATGCAACATGAGAAAAAATGTAATATCATAGATTGCATAGAAAGGTGGACAATGCATCTCCGCTTCCTCCCACTAAAGCTCAGATATATGGTTGTAAGGTGCCCCTGATATGCTCGACCAACTCGAGTCAGTATCAGCTGTCAAATTATGACGTTTCACCCTGTGTTTAACCAAACCTACAGGAAAAATCAACTAATAAAATGTTATTTGTGTAACCCACATTCAAATATGAACATGCATCAGTGTGATATAAACTACCTAAGTGACAGAAACCATCTTTGAGAAAAATGTATTTGAAATTTTCTTTGACTTTGTAAGTTTGGTCCATGTCCCATTCACTAACAGGGAGGAGGCAGGGTTTATGACCCTTACTGCGGCTTGTCACCAGGGGGCAATCAAGATGATTTGGCTTCACTTTTAAGTTGGTCATGTCGTCCAACTTTATATACAGTCTATGGTTGAAATACAAATAAATAAATAAAAAGAGTGGGGCTAGAAAGTTGCATAAAGTGACTATAAAGTGAAGACAAATCCAGAAAACCACTACATAGTGGTGCATCATTTGTCTCTCTTTGTCTTGGTTGACTTGCCACAATGCAAGAGGGGTTGGGGTGCTCGTAGATGTCTGTGCCATGGGTCCAATGTCTCAAAAACAGTCCATGGTCTGTTGTTAACTTGACAACTTAACAAGTGTTTGATCGGATCCTCACATTCAATTTGTCTTTTCTCTTCTCTCTCAGATCTGGGAGTGTGCAGAACCACTGGACAGAAATCTACCACTTTGTTGAACATCTAGCTCATAAATTCATAAGGTAACAAAAAATCCTGGTTGTGTCATAAAGCAACTTTGGGAAAGGATACAACAAGAACTGATTATTGATTTAACAGAGTGCATTCCCCTCTTCTCCTTGCCCCCAGTCCACAGTTGCGGATGTCCTTCATCGTGTTTTCCACTGACGGACAGATTTTAATGAGCCTGACAGAAGACAGGTGGGTGCAGATCCCCTCAAAATTAATTTCAATCCTCTGCTTCTCTGTCGTCCATCTAAAAGGAATGAGCGTAATACCAGATTTGGACACAGGTCACACACAGATTGTCTGCGTTTTTTTTATGATCAAGAGATTCCAGACATACTTTCCCTCGCCGTGATCTGATGATAGTGTCAAAGGTCTGGACGGCTCTTTCATCATGTGGTTTTTGACACATTGTGGGCAGCTTATATACCTAGTCTTTCCCCAGCAGAGTGTCTCTACAGCCACATAATCTTTTCACTGCTTTCCTCACATCTTATTCTACAAAGGACTCATTTCCTGTCTAGCTGCGTGACAGTTTCTCAAGCCAATACACACCAGGGCTGTTTCAATTTTTTCATCTGTTACACATTGCCGGTATTTCCTCCAAATTGCTGCTCTTATGGAAACTGTTATTCTCTTACCCCGCCTTGCAGCGTCTAGTTTTAGTCAGAAGTATGTTCTGAAAATCATCCTACATAATCAATATTTTCCATTAGATTGTATATTGTCAGAAATGTGTATTAGGTTGTGATCTGTTTTTTCTGCTCAGGGAACGCATTCGCAAAGGTCTGGAGGAGCTGCAGGGGGTCCTTCCAGGGGGAGACACCTTCATGCATGAGGGCATCTTGAGGGTGAGCGGCCGTTGCAGCTCTGAGCTTTATCTCCAGAATATCTCCAAACTAATAACACCCCCCGGTCCTGAGCACTAAATGACTCATTCACTCACTGCATGCTACCAGATAAATAGTCCACTGTTTCATTCCGGCTTATCTTTTTCACAGGCCAGTGAGCAGATATACTATGGAAACACTGAAGGTAAGGTTTGGACAATTCTTCTCTTCTGTGAACAATGATTTAAAATGTTGGTCAAAGTTGATTCGATTTAAGAAATCTAACTGTATGAACTTATTTGTGACCATCTGTGTTTATGTCATTTATATGAAAGGGGGCTGGTAATTTTGAATGTGTGTAAGTGTATTGTTCTGTTTGGTATTTGGATTACACTGAAATGAATGAAATAAATGAAACTGAGTTAATGAGTTCAATGCTAAATCATATATTTTAATAATAGCTCCATGATAGTGTCAACAAAAACTGAATATTATAGGCATCATAAAAGTTGACTTTATGGCAGAACAGTTGTAATTGATAGAATCAGATTAAACAGGTGAACCTACTCAAATTGACAGTGTGTGGTGTAGTGGAGTTGTGAGTCAACATAATATAGTTTTAAAATGTCACAAACCAACCTGAATAAAAGCACAGAATGAGTACTTACTTCTAATTGGGAGTTCTGGTGTGTTTTTCTGGGATAATAACTAATTGTGTGATACAGATTACAATGAATTAGACCGTTAGAGAAGTAATTCAGGGAGCCTTTATACTGCTGCCTATTTATTTGCAAAGCATAATAGGAGGAAACGCTATGAGAGCAGCATTGACCGAATTCTTTCTGTGTGCAGGTTATCGCACTGCCAGCGTTGTCATCGCTCTGACAGATGGAGAGCTGCACGAGGATCTTTTCTATTACGCTGAGAGAGAGGTGAGAGAGCTACAGAGAGGTTAAATGGGTCTTACAAATTAGAACCAGGTGAAATATGTGACTGTGCACGTGACGGACCACATCAAACACTGCCACCCTACACACCAGCACTTTGATCCTCCTCCTTTAGTCTGGAAAAACGGGGTCAAAACGTCTGTCAGATTTATACATGTGAGCACAGTCGTCCTCGTCTGCACTGGGATGTAATGATTTATTTGCACCTCAGATCATCCAGACTCTTCAGGTGAAGGCTTTAGAAAACCTGAGAACAGCTTTGAGTGCCCTCACAAGGAAGCTTTCACCCCAGCCCGAAATGCTGTGGGATGCCTTATTGTCATTCAGTGTCTACTGAGTTTGCTGTTTTTGGTTTTCATGCATCTGTGTGACATTTCTATTCCACATGAGATCTGAATAATATTTTTCAGATGAAATATGGTGTTACTCAACTTCTTATAAAATCTTTTCAGAGGTCCAACCCACACAAGTCTATTTTCACCATGTTTTGGACGATGTTGTGAAATGGAGAGGTGTAATTGAACCCAGGTGTTGAGCTTCTTCCTGTTTTTGCTGTGAATCTGTGTGTGTATCTGATAGGCCAACCGTTCCCGAAGTCTGGGGGCCTCAGTTTACTGCGTGGGGGTGAAGGACTTCAATGAGACACAGGTGTGTTGATGTGTCTGATGACATCTGGGTTTCAGGAAGCATTATGGATAACAAGATTATCAATTTAAAGCTTTGTAATTCAAAACCAATTTTTCAAGTAGCTGTAAATTGCTTTAGATTACAAAGATTGTATTGTTTTGTATTAGTTTAAATTGTTTATACAAGTTAGTTCAGACTGCCAACTCTGGTCCTAGAAGAAAACTAAAGTTAATGTAAGGACATGATATGTGTTACAAATGTTTTTGAAGCTTTTATCCAAGTAATTTCAGCCTGATCATTGCAGAGTTGGTCTAGATATCTTTTTTTCTTCTACTTTGTGTCAAAATAGTTTTAGTTTGTCTTCTAATAAAAAAGGAAATTGTTTCATTTTGTTAATAACTTCCATATGTACTGCCCCATAATCAAGTATCCTCCCACTGATTCTGCTATGATCAGACAATTTCCGAAAACAATGAATGAAAAAAAACGTCTTGGATGAAGAAGTGTAAGGTTCACTGTGTTGACTTGTTTCCTCTGTAGCTGGCAAAGATTGCTGATAGTAAGGACCATGTCTTTCCTGTAAATGACGGATTCGAGGCTTTGCAAGGGGTCATTGATTCGGTAAGGATTTAACTTCAACTAACTAACTCAAACAACACCAACTGCAATCAGGACTGATAAACAGCCTAATATAACTGTCTGTATTCACTTCTCCTTTAGCACACTCACTGATTGAATAGCTCGCAGCAAACAAGACTAAATAGGTTTAAAGCATGATAACTTATTCCATCCATGGAGCCTGGTCAGGCACAGAATTCCAGGAAAACCTGCTGTTACTGTGACTTTGCTATTGATCAACACGACTCAGCCAAACATGATCAGAACGTGTGCTGTACCTTTTCAGACCAACCTCAGTGGTGTTTACTTAAACTTTTGTTATATAATATATAACTGTTTGTCATGCAGGAGTAGTTGTAACTGGGATACAAGGTTTGTTGAGGAGTTAAAGGTCAGACAGCTGACTGAGCTGACTGTCACCTGGAGCAGATTAACTAAGTTTATGAATGAGACTGTGAGGCATGAATCTGTCATCTTCTTAGAGTTATAGTGGGTTTGTTCCTAGAGAGCATTGAGTACAGACACATCTGCAGAACACAACTGAGAATAAATGGAAACTTCAGACCAATAGACAAAAGGTTTGTGAATATGCCCATTAAAGACCCAGAACTGTTTATAACCAGTCATTCTGTCAAGAGGAGAATACATACTGCAATACAAAAGACATGGGCACTACACTGAATACCAGGATCAAAATATTATCTTCACATTGTGTTAAAGCAGAACAAATGTTGGAGAGTTAAAGGACACTACAAAGCCAGGGGCCTGCTGCTGCTCTGATGAACTCTGTGAATTCCTTCCCTTCGTCTCCTCAGATCCTGAAGAAGTCATGTATTGAGATTCTGGCAGCAGAGCCCTCCAGCATCTGTGCAGGAGGTAAGAGGTTTTCTTCCCCTCCATTCTCCTTAGGATGCTCAAAAATGTAATAAGACTAATAATCTTCAGCATAAGAATAACTCATAAAAACTCCTCATAAGAAAGCACAACAGGCTGTAGTGTCAGGTCCTATGAAGGAAATACACACGGTGTCTTAAAAGTCCAAAGCATAGATTGTTAATAAAGAGAGTCCACACGATAGCCAAAAGTGAAGCCAAAGCATTTTGATTTCCCCCTGGTGGTTGGCTGAAGCATAGGTCATAAACCCTGCTGCCTTAATGTTAGACGATATGGACCAGACCAGACTCAAAGATGCTTTCTCTCATTTTTGTTAGTTCTTATCACACTGGAGTTTGTTCAAGTGCTTATTTTTCCAGTAAGTTTGGTTTTAATTAGCGATTTGATGTTGGAAAAATAGGTGAAACATCATGATTGACAGCTGAGACTCACTCTCAATTGGTCGACCGCATCTACGAGTGGCACCTCCACTGCGGTTCCACCCACTGATTGCTACTGCATAGACTCTGGCTCCAAATCACGTCTTCAGCACAAGACAGCAGCTGATAGATCCTGGATATTTTGGCTTCATTTCTGGAGAGTAGGAGGACGTGGAGATGTGTCGTCCATCTGTATTTACAATCCATAGTCCACAATCATTTAACCCAGACTGTGTGTCAATATCAGCTTCAGCACTTTGACACAAATTATATCCTTGTTTTCCAGTGTCAGTTTGCCATGTGCTGGGTTTGTGGTTTTAGTCTCAGAGAAACTGCAGCGTCATACCACACATCAAGTATTCAAAGTATTTCCGACAGTTATTATATTGACAAGGAAATTGTAGTAGTTGAGTGAGTGTTCCATATTGGATAATGAAGAGTTTGGGTACTGCTTTGGAACAAAAAGTATAAAAAAAAAAAAAAACCTTATTTTCAGTTGTTCTCTTCTCCTCACCCAGAGACCTTCCAGGTGGTGGTGAGAGGAAATGGATTCCTCCACGCCCGAAATGTTGATAAAGTCCTGTGCAGCTTCCGAATCAACGACACCCTCACCAAAAGTGAGTGAACACCATCTAACTCAAACCAGTTCATTAGCAATAAAAGCAGCTGGAATACACGTAATCAGAATTACGCGTAATTGAGCGTCTTGCTCGTCAAACACCAAGTGAGCCCCTCAGCTGGAGTCCCCTTTGATCCAAAAAGCATCTATGCTGGTGTTACTGGTATCATAGCTGTTTTTACTTTAAACAACGCACTGTGCAATTTTACAACCTGGAAAACAGCCAGAGACAGAACCACACATGAGGCAGACGGAATGAAAAGGCCTCAGGGATACAGACAGTTTCCCCACAACACTTACTAGTGGTCTTACTGTAATAGTTGTTAAAACCACTTCCTCCAGTGCACACTGCAGAAGCTGCAGGAGGTGCTGGTTAAATTTCAAAGCAAGCTATTCACCAGACTCGAGGCACTAACCCACGTCTGCTCCTCTGATGAATAGACATGTTTCTTTTTCAACCTCATGTTAGTGCATCCTCTTTTCTCAGTTATTCAAATTTGGAATTCATTACTTAATCATCATTAAGTTTTTGTCTGTTCATCACTTCTGTCAACTCTCCTTTACGTTGTGGTTTATTAAGATGTTGCAATAAGATGTTGCATTAATTTGTTTTTGTAGCCTAATCCATGCATATACTGCATACACAGCAGGCTATACAGAACAGTATATTTATGTTAGTTTTATTAGTTTCCCAGAGAGCCTTCCCTTTAATAATGGGTAATTTGGTTCTGGGCATCTTGCTCTTTAAATCAAATTCTTCAAACAAAGCAAAAGTCGATTATTTTTAGAATTCAACAAACTTAAACAATCCCTGTGGATGATTCTTATTTCTGCATGACACATCACACAACTTCCTGCAGACGAACCGTGGACGTGGAAACAATTTGAGTAAAATGATCTCCTTAAGTCAGCTCCATTACACTTATTCTCCTCCTCCAGATTCATCCACGTCTCCAGATTGTTTACACCCAATTCTCAATTCTCTGGAACTTGTTTACGTCACATCAGGGGTAAACTTTAAATGAAAACAATTCGGCCATGGTTAGCTCAGCTGCAGATAAACATGGGGTAGATAGTCTATCAGAAAAAACTATATATAGGCTACATCTTCACTTGCCCTCGTTGACTCGCTCCAGCCCTAAGCATACTTTGCAAATATGGTGAAATGGTGGAAAGGAAAGAAAGACAGCAGCAGCAATATGTAACTATCATGTGCCGAGCAGATGAATTGGTGTTTGAATTTGTGTTGCCAGGAAAGAGAAGCAGAAAATAGAGTGAGGCGTGCTGGGTTTTGGCAGGTCCTGTTCTGAGCTGTCCATTGTTTTGTTGCAGTGGACAACACTGAACAATGTAAATAAAGAGACAAGACATAAGGAATAGACATTCTGGCATATGTGCTTTTTCAGTTGGTTGCCAAGATTTAGATGAGAACATCCATCCTCCTCTAATGTCTGTATGAAGTTCCTGCTTGCAGCTGGTTAGCTTGACTTAGCTTAGCATAAAGACCGTAAGGATGGGGAAACTTAGCTTGCCTTTGATGAAAGCTTTCAAAACCCACTAATTGACATGTTGCATTGTGTCGGTTTAATCTATTAAAAAAACAGGGTATGTAATGGACAGTTGTGGTTCTACTTGCTGGAATTTTCAATGGTTAACTGGAAACATCACAGTGGCAGCAAGAGTCCCAGGAGTCAAATTAAGTATAGAGTCTGTAGAAATTCAGGAGAATTTGATGTAATGCACCTTGATGTTAGTGGCCACCCACCAATAAACCAAACAAAGAAGAAGAGAATTTGATGTGAGAAGACAGCAGGGGATCCCCAGCTGGATTCACTGCGAGCGAGTGGATGTCACTTCTAATGCATGACAGACGATGATGTCAAGAGAGTTTGTGGTGAGCTGCTGACGGCATCTGTGTGTTGCAAAGAAAATCACATGATCTCTGCAGCAGAGTCAATACGTCGCTTCCTGTCTCTGCAGCGTTGCCAGATGGGAAGTGTTGAAGTATCGTACCAGGAGCTTAAAATTATCATATTTCTCGCCTGAATAATGCAGAGGATTTGTTGCTGTTGTGAACGCATCGGTGCAGAGAATCTCCCGCTGCCGTGTGCATTCGTGAAAGGCAAACTGCGGATAAACTCCGTGGCCAGGTCATGTCTAAAGACGGATTATGAAAATGGCAAACAACCCTTAAAACCAAAACTCATCCTGATTTATGTTACTAAAAACAGAGCCAAGTGCTTGCTATTTCTCTTTGTTCCGAGTCTTTATGCTAAGCTAGCTAGCTAGCATAGTATTTTACCCTACACACGAGACATTGATCTTCTCATCCATCTCTCCGCAAATCAGCTATTAAGTGTATTTCCTAAAATAAAATGGCTGACCTATATATTGAGTCTGATAAGTTGCATTTCTTCAAGAAGTCAAATATACAACTGTCTGTCTGACTGTATACTGTCTTGAGCTTGCCAACAATAAGTCCCATCTTTTGGTCTTTCTTAAGATTAATGCCAGCTTTAGAAACAATTCAAAGTTGAACTCTGCAGGGCACCACAGTCAAACCTAGCAACTTCCAACCTACCAACACTTCAGTGGAAATCTGAAGACTGTTGAAATGTTTGACTTTGCTGTAGTTTTTTGTCTTCATTCTTTTTCCTGTTGTTTTAATGTTGTAAGGCCATTCTGAGTGCGAGGTGGTTGCATATTTTTATTTGTACACCGCACCACTGTGCTGCATGGTGTTTTTAGGAAAGACCAGTCGTTACCTACTGTGCGACTGCGTGTATTGATTTCCTCAGTCCTGGGGTATGCTCTCCCCTCGCCAGGATAAACAGACAGGCCTGGTGTGACGACACTCGTTGGAGCCACTTTCTTAAAAAGCCAACTGGACAAGGATCTACATTTTGCCTGAAAAACAAAAGCTGCGGTGAAACAGCTTGTAGTGATGACTCTGAGGGGAATACATATGTCCTCGCTCAGCAGACAACAAAGCACAGTTTTTGAAGAAACTCTCTTCTCTAACCCTTTTTTTTATTTGAGTGAAGGATATGTACTCCCTTCTTTTATTGAATTAAAATGAAGTAATGTGGCGCTAATCAGTCAGTAGAGAAATCTTTCTGTAATCAGGCTAAATAATGATATAATCTGAAAGGTGACTCGGGTCATGACTTGTGAGTAAAACTCCTGCTTTGCGAGCTTTGTATGTTAGTGACTTTACCACTGACCATGACCACAAGACAAGACTGGAATACTTGACTGATTCTTGTGCTGGTTTTTATGATCCCTTTCCCCCATGTGCTCTAGTGGTGAAGCCTTTGATTGTGGAAGACACATATCTTCTCTGCCCTGCACCAGTGCTTCAAGATGAGGGGATGTAAGTCCTAGATTTTATTCAAATGAATGAGAGATTTCATCTGCTCTGTTTTTAAAGACCCCAGTAAATGACAGCAGGAACATTTTTCTTTTTCAGGGTAGCAAATCTTTACGTCAGTATGAACGAGGGTCTCAGTTTCATCTCCAGCTCAGTCACAATAACCACTGTGGGATGTGTGAGTACAATTCACTTTACTAGCATTTAGCTTTGAAACTGGAATATTATGAGGTCATGGTACATTGCATAGCAATAATGATAGAAAACACACATAAAACCAATCAAAACATCCATCCATACATACAGTGGGCCTGGCACTAATCCCAGCTGACATTGCCCAAGAAGGATCAGTCAAAACAGTGAACTTAGTAAACACTTGTCTAAATGATGGATGCAAATTATTTGAGGTTTTTCAGCACAAGCAGTCATTGTCTTTGGTGTAACAAGCTTTGAAAAGGCTACATAAGATCAGAAGAGCCTCTTTCCTACATGACGCATCGAGCCCAGAGAAGTGGTTGACATGGATTTAGTGCTCTACTTATTCAGACTGTGGAAGTTGACGTGTCTGTCTCTGTTACAGTCTGATGGGACCATCCTGGCCATCGCCCTGCTCATCCTGATGCTGCTCCTGATCTTGGCTCTTCTCTGGTGGTTCTGGCCTCTTTGCTGCACTGTGGTGAGTTTTCTCAAATACTAATGCAAAAATAAGATGCACACATGCTGCTTTACAGATGGCTACTGGTCTAACTAGCTTCTTCAAACTCTAGATGGTCTGAAACAGGCCTGGAAGGCAGCAATGTTGCTTGTGGACAATGCAACAGGCAGAAATGTCTTTTCCAGGTCTGTCTTGTCTGGCTAACGCCCCCCAAGGCATATTATTAACCTTAACAACACTCTCATGGTGAGAAGGTTAGTCATGAGTCAACAAGGGCATCTGGCTCCTTTGGATCCCTGCAGCTGAATTTAGTCCAGAGGAGGAGGTCAAGGCCACTGGGTGAATGTGTGTTTAAGTAATTATTCTGCTGTTTAAACAATCAGTGTTTCTAAAGGTCACAGCAGGTGACCTCTGAGTCTCACCTCTCAATACAGCCTCAGTATATGCACTGGAAGACTTAGTCAATTCTTCCACCAGTAATAGCTCTAAGTTTCCAACTAGTGACATGGAAACAAAAACCCACATAGGCTGAATGTTTTGGGTTAATATCTTTGTTACTATGGTGGTTTTTAGAAGCAAGATAGCTCTCCAGGAATAAAGTGTTATGAAAAATATTTGTATGACAATCATTTGCTTTGCATACAGTAACAAGAGGAAATATAAGAACACACTGTGCCATGTGGTCAAACTGCCAACATCACTATATCTCAACAAACTCTCTTGTTACTCATGTTGCCTTCTGTCAAAATCTGTATTTCTCCTTTCAAATTAAAAGTGGGGTGTCTCTTCAAAATCCAGTCCAATGTTTCCAGAGCTGGAAACAGCATAGAGCTGAGAGGTGCCAGAGAAAGATGTCAGCTTTTACAACATGGCCTTCCCTCCCTTTACTTTTTTTTTTCTGTTCATGTCCGTTTCTTTGCAAACTCAACTCTGTGCAAGTAAGTCTGTTTAGGAAAAGCGATGCTAGGTTACCACAGCGAATCGTTTCGTGTTCCAGGATTGGAGACACATGGAGGAAAATCCCAAATAAGAATCAGGATTCCTTAATTTGCTAAGTGCATTAAGTGTAGAAGAAACCGTGTTGGAAAAAGAAACACTGACAGCTCATATGGTGACTTATATACGGGCGAAAGAGACCAAGTGGATGGTGAAAGACAGACTAAACTCTACATGCTTAAAACTACATTCTGTCTGTGTGCAATCCTGCAAGGCTGATGCTGTACGACACACTCGGAAAAATGGTAAAAGTAGATGGATAAAAAGTAAAAAACACATACTAGGATAAACAAAAAGTATCAATCCTTTATACAGAAAATAAGAGCAGTTTTTATGAGCCTGTTACTCCTCCTTTCTCCTAATCAACAACCTCAGGCCAAACAATCTGGATTGCAGATTTCTAGGTCAGTGTTGAAAAAAAAAAAAAAGATCCAATTCCTCAGCCATGTGTTGTGTAACCATCGTGTTGCACACAGAGAAGACTTTGCTTTAAAACGCCGATGATAAACGAGTGTGTGACTTTTGTCATCTTCCCATGTGTAACAACACGTTCCTTCTTTCTCCTCTCATGCATGTCCCCTCCCCCCACAGATCATCCACGAACCCCCACCTCCACTTGAAGAGGAGAGTTCGGTGAGAGCTGCTCCGTCTCCGCTTGATCTCTTTCTTATGACTCAAAAAGAAAGGAAAACAACTCATCATTTAATATTCAGACAGCTGAAAATGTTTAGTTTGTGTAATTGCTGAGTTTACTCTGGCAATTCGAACCCCAGTAACCACGCTGCGTCATTCACTCACTCCCTGGCATGAAACGCAGATTTCACTCAATTAGCAGTTCATCATTTGTGATGTGAGTTAACGCCCTCGTAGAATAATAATGAAATCCTGACTTTTACTGTTGTTTTCTGCACCTCCATGTCCAGTTTAAACACCACCGTTTTGTAATCCAGATTTTTATTCATGGTTTCTGGAGCTGGAGCTGGAGCTGGTCAGACCTTTGTGGAAAAAGTCAAAATTTTGCCAATAACATTGTTTCACATGATTTTGATAACCAAATCCAAATAAATAAGGTACAGTTGCCCAAAGCTTGCATGCAACTGCGTGACATATCAGTCTGTATTTATTTACCAGAGTTAAACTGAAAAATATGTTTAACTGGAGAATTTGTTTAAAAACCAGACTCCAGTGGCAGCCACGGCCTCAAAGACAACTTTCAGACTTCATTATGGTTTCCTGTGTAAGACATCCTAATAGATTATGAATCTTAGAGGGTGTATAAAAGAGCTGAAACATCACAAACTTTGCCCAGTGGGCTTTGTAATTTCCTCTAATATGACAGGCTCAGAGGGGACAGAATGGGGAGAGCAGACAGAGTATTACCTCAAATGAGCCGCATGGTGACAAATGAGAAGGCATCTACCATTAGGAGTTAGCTCCTAGGTGATTATTGGGCATGTGTACATTAACCACAAAAGCTTGTTAGCTGTAGGTGGTAAGCCTTTTAGATGATATATCACAATAAAACCTACGTCCTGCCCCTGTCCCATAGGATGATGAGGACTCTGATACCCCCAAGAAGAAGTGGCCGACTGTGGATGCTTCCTACTACGGAGGAAGAGGAGTAGGTGGGATCAAAAGGATGGAGGTGAGATCTGATGACTTAATTAGAAAGGGGGAACCTTTAAAGTAAACTGCTTAGGTCATTAAGGCTGCTCTAAAAGGCATCTCTAATTATGGAGCACAACAGCAGCTCTCAATTTAACTGCACGTATGCAGAACCATCTTTTTCCACATTTGAAACATTAAGTGTAGACTGTGCAAGTGTCATCATTTCCTCTCTATCCTCAGGTACGCTGGGGTGAGAAAGGCTCCACAGAAGAAGGAGCAAAGCTGGAAAAGGCCAAAAATGCCAAAGTGAAGATGCCCGAGCAGGAGTACGAGCTGCCCTCCACACGGATTCTCAACAATGGCATGCATAAACCCCCGGGGCCACGCAAGTGGTACTCGCCAATCAAGGTACCAGAGCGAGTAGCTGCAGGAGGAGTGCGTTTGGTCTGCAGATGCTCTTTCAAGTCTCAGCGCTGACAACAACTAAGAATGGCAAACATATAGACGTTATGAGTTTCATGTGTATGACATACAAAACAAATGGAGGATTTGAGAGACATAAAGCTCAGCTTATGTTTAGTTTATAAAAGCATTTACGATTGTTTAATAGCTTTGCTGAGACATTATGTTTTTTTCCAGCTGTTAGCATGTGTCGGCCTACTGTAAAAGTACATCTGTTGCAAATTACTCCATGTTAATCTGGCTGTGGACATATGAGTAATGGCATTATTAAAATGTTGTTGAAAGTAGCATGAGATGTGTTAAGGTAATAACGCTTTGGTAACTACTGGCACACAGGACCCGTCCTCCAGGGCCAGCACGGGGTTAAAGGAGTTGTTCCGAAGCCTTCCCAGTCAGTGGGGGGATCGCTAATAGAAACCAGACTCCTGTTAGACTGACCTCCAGGGAGCAGCGCTGCACACCCAGCACTTTTGTTTAGTGAGGGAAAACAGCTGCATTTTCTGCCCTTATCCTCAATGTATTTGCTGTGTTCAAAAGTATGAAGAGCCAGTTCACAAACAGCTGAAATGATTTCACTTTGAAACGACTGTAGGAATGGGGATAATACTGTTCATTTGGAATGCAGCTGGAGTTTGGTGCACAGTGTGGGAGAAAATACTAAACGGATGATTTTGTCTTCTCTGTCTTCCCACAGAGCAAACTGGATGCATTGTGGGTACTTTTGAGGAAAGGCTACGACCGTGTGTCAGTAATGAGGCCTCATCCAGGTGACAAGGTAAGACAAACACTTCACAGATGAACTCATGCACCATTATTCAGCCTGTATTTGATCTTAAATGACATAAGGCCTTGGTTGTGCATTAGCATTTGTCAGATTGTAGATTTGTTTGCATCTGACAATGCTGAGTATATAGACCAGCTGTGAGTAATAAGTTGTGCACAGAGAGGCTCATGGGAAAACCTGCAGGGAGCTGGGATTGAAACTGCAGTGTCTGGCTACAGCTCTCACCAATCTAACGACGGCTGGTGAAGTCATCATGAAAAGGAAAAATGTATTTTATCCAAAGTCCAGATTGGGAGTGGAGGGAAGTGATACAGTATGTAACAAGCTGGCAGAATGAATCTGAAGATGGACAATATGGGTTTTTTACAGTTTAAATACGCAAACAATTCAAACATGGCATCAAATGTAAAAAAAATAAAGCCAATTCCCCTGCAGTTCCAGAGTACGACCACTTCAGTTAAACATGATCTAACTATCAGAGAGCTGGAAACACTCTTCCACTTATGTTATTTTTACTCTTTATTAATATCTATCACCGACAAATGTTTAAAAATGACATAAAATCCAGAATGTGTGTGTGAATGGTTGAAAGTGATGTGTACTGTGAAGGGCTTCAGAGTACTGAGTGAGTGCTTCAGTTGATAAAACAGCGACGGAGAAGATCGTTATGTGGGTTGACTGCAGTTTGGATAACATTGCACCAAAGACAAGCATTACAACCGCTCTCATTCACAAAAGTAAAACAATGTGTAATATGCTAATTCTGGACATAATGGAGCTCTTAAAATTGCCAAAGAAAATATGTTTTTTTTTCATGCACACAATTTAAGAGGATGACATTTTTTTTTTTGTCTCCATAGATATTATTACGGATATATAAAGAGTACTATTGATCCATGTGTTACAAGACAAAACCTCATATCACTGGGGCCAGACTTTGAATAGTCTATTTCAACAAACATCAAGGCTGTGGCTCAGGAGGTAGAGAGGGTAATCCATCAACAACAGGGATGGTGGTTCGATCCCTGGCTCCTCCAGTCCACATTTTGTTTCCTTGGGCTAGATACTGACCCCCAAATTTCCCCTGATTGGTGTGTGATGAGAAAAAAAAGCACTGTTTGTATGAATGTGTGCGTGAATGGGTGAATGTGTTTTTTGAGCGGTCAACAAGACTGTAATAGTTCTACATAAAATATAGACCACTTACACATATGTAAGGTCACCTGATGCATCACGAGGGGTAACTCCTCATTAGCTTAAAGAAAATATACTCCTTCCTCTATGCTGCAATTGAATCTTTAGTTTTGCAAAATAAAATAAAACACATTGTTTTAATCACCTTTAGCTACTGTATGTGTTGAAAGATAAATTGAATGCCTTTCTACAGCCTTTCACACTTGAGACCAATGAACGCCTCCAGAAAGCCCCTCACAGCTCGCAACAACAGAGTGGAGTTTACCACAGAAACAACCAGGCCCAGTGTCTAAACAATGAGACGTTAATGCAACACACTGAGACTCTCTACTGATCCGCTGCAGAACTATAGAGACAGAGAACAAAGCTCTCCACAGAGACTGTGAGATCCTTCAAACGCACTTCAGTGACTGAAAAAACAGTGCTGACCTTTTCCACTGTGAGCAAAGTTTGAGACCCGGGAGCGAGCGGGAGAAGAAGTAAATGTCAATACACCGATGTGAGAAAGTCTCAGAGGTGAGAAGGAAAGAGGAAGTTTAGGTGAGAAGAAGATGAAAAATGACTTGCACATGAATTCAAAACTTGAGTTGCTATACAACTTAAGCTTTGGTAAATTTATATAATGGCCAGTTAATCTTGCTTCCAGGATGTACCGACAATATAACAATATGCATGGGAAGCTACACCTCAGATGAAGCAATATCGAAGGTGGACTGGTCCATGTTAGTGAAGTAACAGTCACCAGCACTGGAGTTAAATTCCCAGGGTCACGTTCCTCGCTTTATTCCCAGTACAGTAAGTGTTGCTGATGCACTGCTCTGTAATTAGAAGTGTAGGAGTGAATCCTCCTCACTATAAAGCTCTTCATTAGTGCACTGGGGAAAAAAGGCTTGGGTCAAGTATCCTTGATGATTTGCAGTAAACAAGCATGTTCTGGTTGCAATTAGGAGTCTCTCGTCAAAACCTCGCTTTTATAACTTCCTCTAAATGAATGCAGCGGTGGGGGGGAAGAGGTCAGTTGAGCCCACTAACTGGTGCCTGAGAGAAACTTAAGTCAGGTTCCTGTAACAACTCATATGTTCCTGAGCCAGTAAAAGACTAAAGGGATCAAACACAGGGAACAGCAGCAAGTTAGTAACTCAACATTAGACATATTCCAACATTTTGTTATCACACATGTTCTCTTAGGTCTGACTGATTTTAAGAATAACTACGATACACTTCACTGTCGCTCATACTTAAGGAATAAAAATACAGGTTCTGTTTATTTGTTCCATCCTTGTCGACTGTTTAACATGCATCATTTTCCCTGGAGGTCATTTTGCCCTGGTGGTAACACGAGCAGGGTTTTCACTCCTTATCAGTTCACTGCCCCTCCCTGATCCCCTCGGTGCGGCTGTCCAGGGGTGTAACTTGTTTCTGGAATATGATCGTCTCCCTTGCATGACCTCACTTTGGTTTGGATCACAGAGTGATGGCAGGTTAACTTGTTCATTTGAGCAGAGCATTTACAGTACATGGTCCATAACGCCCATAAATTCCCTATAATTGCCCATAAAGTGGTGATTGAGAATTATAGCGTGTGCAGGCTGAGGTCTGTTGACAGTAAAGTGCTGTCGTGCAGATCTGTGCTGACAATGGATGAGGCTTCAGTAAGTGGGAGGCACACAAACGTCTGCTCCAGTCATCAGTCTGTCTGATTTGTAACAGCAAGCAGCGAGGGACGTTTTTATATCTTAGACTAATTCAGCTGTCAGAGCAAGAAAAGTATGGGTTTTGTCCAAGAAATATGATTTAGACAAGCAGACCTCTTCAAGCAAGCAGCACATATAGTTTCTTTACATTATGAGAAACAATCTATCCATCCATTATCTATACTGTTTATCCTGTAAGGGTCGGGCTGGACCTAATCACAGCTGACATTGGGCGAGAGGCATGTACACCCTGGCCAGGTCGCCAGTTTAACGCAGAGCCAACATACAAAGACAAAAAAAAACATTCACACTCACACCTACGGTCAATTTAGAGTCTTCACTTAATATAATCCCAACCTACATGTCTTTGGACTGTGGGAGGAAGCCGGAGTACCTGGAGAAGAAGCCACACAGACACGAGAAGAACATGCAAACTCCACACAGAAAGACCCCGGCCACCCAGAAACAATCACAACAGTTAATCTACTACATGAAGTTATTATAATGACAACTTGGACATTTCATAAATATACCTGTAAACATTTCATATCAACTTTATTCGGGATTTCACCCAACATTGGTTCTCTATCACTCTCTCTGTAACATATTGAGCCTAAAAACTGACAAAATTAAACAAAGGTTTATCACATAAGTGAACTGAAGGCACAAATAAACAAAACTCGTTTAACTTCTTGTTTGAAAAAAGCTTCTCCTTTTCTTTTCAAATCAGTGGACAAAATAAATACTATTATGACCCCTTGCATTTAGGCTGTCACATATTTCTCACTCATGTTTTGGTGTCTGTAAACGGATAGCCTACGGTTAGCATGTTGGATAAAGTCCCTGATAAAGTCAGCTGCTGTGTTGTAGGGTACATTGTGTGCACTGAGTGTCTTAAAGAAAAATCAGTTTCAGCTTCATGAATCACAAAACTTTGTGGATCTGGATCAGAGGGCAACGGGAATTTCCTTTTCCACTTTCTTTAACATTGTGGTATCGGGTGCTTCTTAACATTTTCCTTGATTTCTCAGGGAATAATTCATGGATCCTGATGGAAAATGTGGGCGATGAGGGGACTGTTGGTGGACGTACAGTATGTGCTCTCTGAGTCACATACGTCCGGTCGAGGCAGATGGCCGCCCACACTGAGTCTGGTGCTGCTAGAGGTTACTTCCAGTTATTGAGGGAGTTTTTCTGTCCACAGTCACCAAAGTGCTGCTCATTGTGGGAACTGTTGGGTTTCTCTATCATTTTAAGGAGTATGAAAAGTGCCTTGAGATAATGTATATTATGATTTGGCGCTATACAAATAAAATTGAATTGAATTGAGCGCCCTTCTAGTTCACTATGCAGTGCCCTAAGAAATCCCCACAATGGAACGAAAGAACTTTCTGCCAACAATACAACACAAAAACTCTCTGTTTTGAAGAACTACAGGGCCAGTGTGCAAAGTGACGCTGGTTCCCAAGTGTCAAAAATCTAGATTTGGTGCTCATTATACAGTGAAGAGTT
Organism: Hippoglossus hippoglossus; assembly: GCF_009819705.1. Classification (NCBI taxonomy): domain Eukaryota; kingdom Metazoa; phylum Chordata; class Actinopteri; order Pleuronectiformes; family Pleuronectidae; genus Hippoglossus; species Hippoglossus hippoglossus. The sequence continues at coordinate 14,307,340 of NC_047159.1, read as the reverse complement.
AACATTAGGGAGGAGTGAATGAGGGTGTTCAAATCTTTGCCCTTAAACCAGATGCTCCACTTATGTTGCACACAACATGTTCTTCTTATAACAATTTTTGTTGTTGAATGTTCCTCTGAAATCTGGTGTGTTTTTTAAATTTCAGGGCAAATGCATGAACTTCACCCGCATGAAGTCTCCCCCTCCTCGCTACAGCCACCACTCATCTCCCATCTACAACCCCCCGAGCCAGAGTCCACCGCCGCCGCAGGGCACCCTCCCACCGACCCCCAGCAGCCCTCCATCATCTCCGTCTTTCTCCTCCTGCACCCTTATATCCTTGCCTCCAACACCTCCTCCCACCTCCCCCAACCCCTCTCCTCCCATCACTCCTCCCCCCTACACGCCACCTCCCAACCGGGCTCTTCCTCCGACCAACATGCCCACACCAGCGCCGTCTGCGGCCTCAACGACCCCTTCACCTCCTGCCTCCCCAACGGGCTCCTTGCCTCCTCCTCCACAGGGACCTCCTCCTGGTCGAGCCCCTCCCCCTGCACGCCGTCCGCCGCGCCCTGGGCAGTAAAGCTCCAGCATGGGATGGGAGAGAATCCCACAAGTTTGAAAAAGGCAACACAGTGTCCCACCAGCAATCAGCACATGACCATCATTGATTACCTGGAGGCCAGGACATGTGGACACTTGTGCCACGCTCAGCGGACTGTGGCCTTTCTGCCTTGTGAAGAGGAGCAGCGAGGACTTTTTTTCTGCTATTTGTCTACAGTGAATGTTGTACACATCTAGCACAACAGTGCAATTGCTCTGACGCTTGAATTACAGAGACGTTCCCTATGAATGAGGTCATGCGGGCCGGCTGAAAAACATTTGCCTCCATGGCCCTGTGGGCTGTTCAGGCCCTGATGCCTTCACCATGAGCTCACAAGATTGGATGAATCCAAATCAGCTGCTCAACAAGGAGCAAAGTTGTTTTCAAAATGATCATGACACTAAAATATGTGTAACGTTTCCATCTTTTCTAATAAGAGATAAGAGGAATCTGAAAGTCCCTGTTTTTCTGTTTTAGAAGGTTGAGCAACTGCATGCCATCGTGTTTGAGTCAGTATGTTTGTTCTTTTGATAACATTTCTGCCTAGTTTTATACATCATATAAAGATCTTTAGTTTGACTTTTTTTAAGTAAATAGACCAACTTTTTCAAGTTAAAATTTTTGATGTTGGAGAAACAATTCTTGCTTTTAAGTAAACATATTGAAACGTAACTGATCTGAGCTCCTTGCAACTTTTGACTTCCATAACCTAATAAACCAGCCTAATGTGCACATAGGAGTAAACAATAAAATGGGATTCAGATACTTGCACCTTACAACTATACAGGTGCATCTCAAAATATTACAATATTTAATTTTGAGTTTGAGTAAATTACCATAAATACTGTGTATCTCTTGGTCAGTGGTCCAAAGTCCTGTTTTCAGATGCCACGCCACATTGATGCAATAACTCTTGATGAAGGAGGCCCTGCCAAGTATTGGCTGAATTTAAATCCTTTATTGATTGATCTTAGGAAATACTGAAATACTTTGAGCTGTTAGACATAATCATCCAAATTAAAACAAGCTGGAAATATTTTCAATTACAATATTTCACTTTATGTGTAATGAATCCAGAATATATTAAAGTTTCCCTTAAAAAAATTACTTTTCCACAATATGCTAATTGTTTGAGATGCACCTGTATAACTGATATGACCACAATCACAGCTATAGTTAGCAGCGTATGCTCTGTCGATCAAGATGTGGACAAAAACGTGTCAGAATCAGGGAAAAACTTTGCACATTGTTTTGCTCATCCAGCCACAGACTCTTACGAAAGCTGTTTTTTATGTAAATAATAATTTTGATACAATAACCATGTGTGTTCAGATCTGTGTGTGTGTGTGTGTGTGTGTGTGTGTGTCAGAAAGAGAGACTAATGTACTGTATGTATTCATGACTAGAGAGAGTCAGTTGCCAGTTTCCTCAAATTTCTTTGCACAACATCCTCGCAGCATGGATCACAATAAAAGTGTTCTGTTCCACGGGTCACATGAAGTTCAGATTGATATGAAGCTGCTCTGTGATGATCAGAGGACTCGCAGCAGAATGCAAAGCAATCACAATCAGAAAGACAGTATGCAACTCTCCGTGGATACAGTATGTAGACACCCATGTCTGTAAACAATCTTAAGTGTATAAAAGTGGACTCTGTTCTTCTGTATTTTCTTCAAAAACCACGTGAAAACAACCTCTGAGCCGGAGTTTGTTCCCTAAGCTTTCATCAGAAACCTGTTAAGACTTTATAGGTTTACTCTCGTCTTTCCTTCAGTCTCCCAAAAACATATTCCACAGTTTGTTAAGATATCAAGATGTTCTGTAACTTTCAAATTAAATCCATGTTTTATTCCATGCTCAGTGGAACACTAAGTCAGAGAACTGGTTTTGCTGCTGGGGTCACTGGGTTCACACAGTGGAGGGCAGATGAATACAGAGAGCACACAGCACACAGCTCCCTCCCTATGATGTGGGAGAGAAAAAAAAAAAAAAACTGATTCCAGATGTTCATACTGTATGTTGCATTATGTCACATCCATGAACAGGGTGAGATACACCTTGGAAAATATTAGACACCATCTAATCCTCAGGAAATCTGGTGTGGCTGCAGAGACTTTGAGCTGCTGCTAATCGTTGGCGGCACAATTTGGGGACAAATTCTGAAGAATCTACACTGGCTCAACTAAAATGTGTCTTCAATACAATCTCCTGGTTACCTCCGCCAAGTTGTTTGTAAGTAAGATTACTCAAAAGCAACAGAGATTTCCATGAAACTTGGTGGAAGGATGCAATATGAGTCAGGAAAGAACCGATTAAAGTTCGGGTGGATCCAGGTCAGGGGGTGCAAAACTGCAAAAGTAGGACAGTTATCAACATTTAGCTGATTTCTCAGAGAATTCATGCACCGGTGCTTTTCCATGTGTGCAAAGTAAGTCTGCATGATAAGAAATACCACGACCTCGAGAAAACTCAGTCGCTTTAATACAGGTTATGCTTTAGATGCAAAAAAAAAAAGTAAATAAACCATGGCACTCTTGCTATGGAAAAATAAAAAGAGTGGCTGATGTGTGGCAAAGACAAAAAATGCATCTACACATGGGAGCACACTGGTGTGCTACAGGCTGACGTGTCATGATTTCGTTCACAAAACTAAATTCACATCATAAATTAGCATCAATTAAGGTCCCAACACCTGCTCCTGGTTACTCACTCACACTCAGGACGCCTTGGTTGCAGCTGCTGTGCTGCTTTGGTTTCAGTGAACCACCGGTCTGCTGCTGCTCAGAGGGAATTTATCTGAAACTAATTTTTATAGATGAAAAATTACCCACAATGCTCCCCCCAGTTGGAGAATGGAGACTGAGATTGTTGGGAGCCACGACTGTTGTCTGCAATTACTCCGCAGCTGCTTGTGAAGCCATTGTTGTGGTGACTCTGTGCAATGAAATCCTTCTGAAAACTGCGATGGCTTCACCAGCGGCAAACATTTGTACCTGAGCTCTTCTCACGAGACCGACTTGGAGTCTTCGGCTGCTCCACCTGGCCTTCATCACAGACCTTCAGAAACAGCTGCTCTCTTCCATGTGGAGGAAGAGGAGGGAGATCTGTCAAATGGTTTAATTGGGTCCAGTTGGTGCTGCATGGCGTGTCTGCACTCTGCCAATGTTCTCTGTTTTGTTTTTTTGACAGTCCTGGCCCTCGTCCTTGCGGCACCAGTGGTTCTGTCGGCTCTGTGCAGGATCTTCAGACTCACTGTCTCCACCAACAGGAAATTAACCGAAAATGTTATTTCCATTGTGAGATATCTTTTCAGTTTTTATTCTAATAAAAATAAATGTGACATTTTTGCTGACCTGTTTTAATGAATGCACAATATATTGTCGTCATTGTGAATAATAGTTTACTTAACTGATGTTATTCTTTCATACATTGTACATGTCGGCTGTTTAAGCAGCAGCTTTTAGTGAAGATAATTTTACTGAAGGTATTTGAAAAATCATTTGTACAACAATTAATATTCTAAAGCCTTGCATCTGATTTCGCCCCTGACTGTTGGTTTGTTGGTTTGTATGTAAGATTAAGAAAAAACTACTGGACGGATTAGCACAAAACCTGATGGGAGGATGTAGCATGGGACAGGGAAGACTCCTTCAAATTTCGGTGCAGATCCAGAAATTTATTTATTACTTTATTACATTTTTGGGGACATTTCCCAGAAAATAATTCATGGATTTTTTTGGGATGTTTTCCTATAGATCATATGGAATGGTGCATATCAGTCAGGTTTTTGTGTTGGAGCTGCTCAGTGCTCACAGTCCATGCTAACCAGGGAATTACACCTTCTGTGTACATGGTCGTTGCTTATCCTTCACCAACAAGCACCCAAAGATTTGATTATGATAAAAAAAAAGGCAATTGAATATTGAACATCTCCATAAATTAAATAAATGAAAAAAATGCAAGTATGCATCTTGAAAAAATAGCAGATATAACAACTCCCTCATGCAAGGGAAGAAACAATTAAAACACTCAGATACATAACTATGTTCTGCTGCTTCTTCCACTATATCTTGGGTTTGTTTTGTCTTTCTGTTTGTGTTCAGAGTCTCTATTCGATGACAAGAAATACAAATTTCAAGCTATTTTTTCCACAAAAGCAGGTTCTTCCTCTTTCCGCTCGATAGAAATGTTTTTTTGTCCCGTTGTGTTAAAACGTCAGCACCGTTTTAACGTTTCTCACTGAGTTGCCACAGTTATTCCAACAGTGTCATCACGGATCGTGTGGACTTCCTCTTCCTTCATTTATCCGTTCTGCTCAGTTGTGACCTCTGACACTTTAAACTCCGGGTTGGAGACAAAACCGGGTGGATTTAATGTGAGCCCGTGACTGTGTTTTCCTGTGAGGGTCAAAGGTCGTCCTCAGGTCACAGGTTGGTGTCAGTGAACATGGTGTGCTCCTTCCTCACGGTGCTGAAGCCTTTGACGGTGTCGACAAACTCCTCATCTTCCATAAACTATCAGAGAGAAGAGTAGAGGTTGTAGTCAATTTAAAATGTATTTGCTTGTTTCATGGGCCTTTCTTGCTCCACTTCCTCTATATGATGTATCCTGTATACATGTATTAAACAGTTCATCAGTTATTCTTCTATATTCAGGGTCTCTCACCATCCCACTGTCATGGCCTGAGATGTTTGGGTCCCACGTTCCATCGTCTGTGAGCGACTTGCCGTCCATCACCTGGCTGACGCTGCGTCTCAGAGAGTTAACGCTGAGGATCTCGAGCTCGCCCTGAGGAGGGGCGTCGTCAGAGGGCTCACACTTAGCCTCCAACATTTCCTAGAGAGACAGAATAAACACACCACGTATTATGCACATGCACAGAAATACTGTTTGTGTGTGTGTATGAGTCTGCAGGGTTTTACCTCCATCTTCATGGTGAAGCCCTTGAGTGTGACACTGTTGGAGAAGCCTGTTCTGTCAGGCATGGTGTCGAACTGAGGCAGAGAGGGTGAGAGGTTTAAAGAAATGCACTAAAGTAAATTCTGCCTCACTAACAAACAGAAAAATATACCTATCATTAGTGTTTGCATGTTATTCATACAGAATGTGTATGCTTCAATTGAATCCTTCTTTACATTACACAACATCTATTCTACAAAATAAAGGCTACTTTCTGTGTTGTTTTTTTCTTGTTTTAAGAAATTAAGCACTAATATAACTTCATAATTATCCATTAAATCCCTTATATAATGTTTTTTAACCAATAAAATGCCAAATTCTATCATGTGTGTCATGTTTTTAATTGAATAGTGATTTGTAAATAAGGAACTCACCAAGACAGAATTGCTGGCTGGGTAAACAGCCATGGGGTTCCTCTTCTGCATGGGCAGGGCCACCAGAGGGGGTCTCTCTCGCGGGAAGGGGGGTTTGTTTAGGGCCTGAGCAGAGGAAACAAGAACCTGATTTGAGTTTTTCACAAGTGTAATAAGTTTATTCCTTATATAAGCTGCATGTAAGCTGAAAGTCTTTTTGAAGTCTTACTGTTTTCTTTGCACCCATCCTGAAAATGACGTCTCACTTCAATATATCACTGTATAAGCAGATTTATTCAAATGTTACCCGGCTCTCCATCCTTACCCTTTGCTTTTCTTACTCAGAGGATTAGTTGATACCGTTCACATTCATTTACAATGACCTGTGATGTGATGATGTCTGGAGCTCTCCCTTCTGTCGCCCTCAGCATTTACCGTGACACAGAATCTCTATTGGCCCTCACCTTATGAAGAATGACACCCAACACGACGGCCAGCAGCAGGAGGGCGATGGCTGCCATCACGACGATGAACCACAGCTCCTGGACGACCGGCCGGTTGCCCTGACCGCCCTCTGCCCGCTCGCCACCACCACCCACTCCTTCTCCACCTCCACCTCCTACCCCAGGAGGAGTGGGGCTCTGTGAATCTGGAGGTTTGACAGAAATTATTTAAAAGGGGAATACAGCATCTCCTTCAAATATGCCAGTTAAGAGATGGTTTTTATATTGTTGTTTAAAAATGAAAGTGCAAGACCCTTTTTTCTGGATTTTATTGCATATCACTGGTAAAAAAAACATAGCTTCAAATATTTTATCTTCATGCTACCTTTATGCAAACTGCAGTTCCTCCCAATGAATACAACTGAGTGAAAAAAGAATCGAACTACTACATCCTGGTAGTTTTGCATATGTAGACACACACACTCGGGCGAGAGACGACCTCAGTGCAGGTCATTTTTAAGTAAACTACAGGCACCATTTGAGTTCTGCATCTAAATCAGCAGTTAAATTATCTGTTAAATCCTTATTTTCAGGGATACATCTGACAGACAGACATCACAAGTCATGTCACGAAGGAAAGAAAGACGACCACACACACACACCCTGTGCAGGAGATAACAGTGTAACTGGAGACATACTAGCTTGCATGGCCTAGTTTCTAACCTGCAGACAGCACCATACTCTTTAATCAGCCACTTTTATCCATTTATATTTCCATACCCGTGTGTTGTCTTAGATATGTCAAGACCTTGAATATTTATTGGCATTTTACACAGTATTTCTATAGGAAGTCTCTTAAATAAAGGCCCGGTAAGGTGCCAGTTAATAATTCTGCTTTCCAAGATGTCCTAGGAAAGGCCTTCCAGTAAAAACCAGCTGTGTCAAAGATATGATTCTTGTTATGGATTTACAGAAAGAGAAATAAGTTGAATGGAAATAAAATAAACTGCAGACAGACACAGAGGGGGAGAGAGAGAGAGAGAGAGAGAGAGACAGAGAGAGAGAGTGTCCAGCCTGAGACTCACCAGTGCTGAGGTCCGTGGTTCAGCCTGTGGCGGCCCGTGCTGGCAGCCCCTTGCCGTGTCATGCATCGATCAGAAGGCCAAAGACCTGCCGGTGTTTAGGATCACACCTGTTGCCCCATCAATATTTCACACCTGATACTTTTACTTGCCACCTCATTCTCTTCAACACCACAGAGGCGAGGGACGAGAGACATGAGGAAGATATTCCAATGGAGGACTCCTTTCCTACACAGAGGCAAACGTTTCCTAGAAAGCACAAGGAAGAAACATAGTACCTGAAGTAAGACGGACTGCCTGCGGCTGGGCCTCCCTAATCCTCTAAAACTCCCATCAACCTTTGCTTTTCGGCAGCAGTGTCATGGTAACAGCCAGGTGTCTGGTTTCAGTTTACCTGGAGAGGGATGGTAGAAGACATATCACCCCTCTGCTCCTCAGGTGCACTGCTGGACTCTTAAGTGCCTCACATGTATACATGCATTATAATTCTTAATGTTGTTAATGAACACATGTGAGACCTCTAACAGTGTAAAGACACGTCTGTGTGTGTGAAGGTTGTAAAGTATTATTCCAATACTTATTCCAGTCGTATATTCAGTCTTTTTACTATCGCAGGCTTATTCCAATGGCTGTTTCAACGCTTGCTCCTCTGCACAGGGACCCAGAGGTTTGGGTAAGGCAATTTCTCTTTTCTCCTTCTTGCTATTTTAAACTTTAATCAAAAAGGATGCAAAAAGCATGCAGCAAGATCCCTTTCCTTCGTGTAGCAGTCAGGTTTCATATTTTACATTGTCTTCTTAGGTTTAGTTGCTCATTTACAACAATTCTTCTACAGATGTGCTATTCACATGATCATTAAAATGAGTTTTATTGCATTTGACCTGTTGGTTATTATAGTTAGTAAACATTATTCAAGTTTCTAAAATGTTCTCATTCTCTTTAATGCATTTTTCTTATTTTTTTATTTAACCTCTTTGTTTTCCTTTCCTTCCTGACACCAGGGGCTTGTTTCTGCCTGACCACGGAGAGTTTGTTGTCAACTATGTGATCACAGGGTTTGATGGGCTCTGCGATGAATTTGCTGCGGTTGCCAGAGTTACTGCTTTATATCAATTGTTTGTTATTCACACGCTCTGCAGCTGAGAGGCAATATGTCAAACAGGTTAGTCACAGTATTGTCCACTAGAGGAAAGTTAGACCTGATTTCTTAGGGAAAACAGAAACGGGTATCAATATATAACAATTACAAGTTATATAACTTATTATCTGAATTATAAATGCGGCATGTTCAGAATGGCCTTTTTCCATGAGGGCATGCAGGGAAAATCTTTGTGTAGGCCTGTAAACAGGTGGACAGTAATGTAAACATCTTAAATTATTAATATTATTCTAACTAGTCAGATTTAAGATGTATCTTTAAGGAAAATGTATACAAGAATGGAATATGTTTCTCATATTGTTTGTGTTCTTATGCAGGTGAAAGAAGAGGACAAGGAAGAGGTGGCCGAGGAAGACACAGAGGTACTTGTTCTATCAGAAATTCCACAGCATGAATAAATAATATTTTAACTTATCTCAAACAATATCCAAATAACAATATTGCATCAAAAACCTCAGGGGATATAAAAGAAAACACAAAAGTGAGTATTGAGAAATAGTTTTTTTGTTTTCAGTACTCATTTCTCTTTTGTATTGTATAATTACAGGCCTACCTTCTAGAGCTTCATCCTGAAGCACCCGCCTGCGCCATTGTTGCAGGAGACTTGAGAAGCTGCAGACAGCGGCCTGACCATCAGATCCAGTCCAGTGGCAGAAAACATGTCAACTGTGCATTTCACTGATACAGTGGAATTCATCTCAGAGACATAATCCCTGTGACTCCTGCAGATTTCTCCACAGTGCCTTTTTTTGATGCTAGAGCAAACCTCCTGCCAAAGGAATAATTTGCCTAAATGCACTTTTTGCATCAAGACAGTTTTGTCTTGTGCGTTGTAACAGGAACGAAATATTGATGTCGTTAATAAGACAAGAGAACACTACTTGTGAGACCTACTACTTGGCATTACATTGGGATAGTAGACTAAAGACAATGCAAGTCTTAAAAACGCAGGAGTCATACAGGAAGTTAAGTCTGAAATTACATTAATTGGTTGATTCAATTGATCTTAAGAGGTCTGTCAAGTAACTGACACAATCTTCAGACCCAGGTTCACAACTTTTCAAAAGAAAAGCTCTGTATAATTCAGCTCAATATAAAGCTTTACATCAATAAAACTAATGTTGTACTTTTACTAAGAAATAAAAATAGTTAAATCTATGAATGTTGTTGCCATAAAGGAGATCAGCACGTGCGACCCCCGTGAATGTCTAGGTCAGTTCGATACGGTGAAAAAGAAAGTCAAAATTGTAAACATTAAGTGGTGAACCAGATATTGCGAACGCCCCAGTTTTGGCTCGTGGGCCCCAAGGACATAAAATGAGACATGGTCAACTCTGTAGAGGAGTAGGCAGCAGAACGGCCTGCATGCCGTTCTGCTGCCACTACAAGGCACTGTTAACAATCGCACCAGATTCAACAATACACTTCCTTGGGCCCTTAACAATGCACGTGACAGATGTGAAGCTGATAAGATGAACAGTTCTCAAGATGTGTTTCATATACAGACAGACGTTTCTAGAGTTTAGAGGCAGATTTCAGGATGTGTGGGTTTGTCTTCTCATCAAATGACCTCAGACACATACAAACATGAAGTATTTGACACTTTATTGCATCAGTTCCACTAATAAATAGTGCCCTACTCCCTCAGTAACAACGGATGTGAGGATTCAGTGCGGAATCCTTGTTATCAATGTCTCCAGTCAAATCAAATTCTGTAACAACATTGTCCAGCTTTCAAACCCTTTTTCTACTGGCTCAGGAAAAGCTCAATGTCAATGGAAAGAAACTGCAAAAAGTCCAAGGCTTGATTGCAAAAGCAAGGTAAATATCTAGTTCCCATTTCTTCATTATAAACAAATGTGTGTGTGTGTGTGTGTGTCCACGTATCACTTTTTCCCTGGCTTCTGAAAAAACATTAAGGAACACACACACACACAACTCGCATCTGACGTCTACATAAGCTTCTACAGTATAGCTGTGTAACTGCATATATGCACGATTGGGTCTCCAAGTGTCTTCACACCAATCTATCAGTGTTAGTACATGTTTGGCTACAAAAAATAGGATGAACATATAAAATATATATATATATGTTTTGGTTTACAACTGCCAAAACCATTGTACAGATTTTTGGTTTGACAGGACATTTCATAAAGACGATAGAATTCACATTTCAAATCAAAGAGTAATTTCAATCATATAAAACATTTCCTTTTTTTTTATGAAAATGAAACATACCAAAAAGAAACAAGCAATAGCTACAGATGGTCCCATATTTCAGCAGTGATGAAGGGGTGTGGGCTGGCATCTAGGTGCAGCTTCGACTTCATCTCACTGCAATTACTTCAGAAGTGTGTGATAAGGTCTATTATGAGCAGCTAAGCAGCAAAAGTCAATGTACGAATCAAACTCAGCAGTGCACAGAGAGTTTTTACAGTATCCAAGCTGTGAGTATAACGTACTAAAGGTAGAAACAGTGCATGGTAAGTATTTGTAACCTATCCAAGAAGCTTTCTACACAATAGTGTATTCATTAACTTTTCTGTGATCCAGCTTATGACGCTGCCCCTACAGTAAATTGTGCAAACTCAGAGGAAAGTCCAAGTCAAAACAGGCAAACTGCGCTGTAATTATGAAAAATTGATGACCTGTGGCTTGGAATGATTTAAGACTGCTGTTTACTTCATCTGTGGAGTAAAGACACTTCAGATGATTAGCAGCCAAAGAAAAATATCTACAAATCATTTCACTAATGAAAGGAGAACCAGTAAAAAAGGTTTTTAACGACCTAACTTTATGTCAGTAAACAGCTTTTTTAACAGCAGCTCCCCGAGAGGCCAATCAAGACAAATACACACAGAGCGCCTGCTCAAAAGTTGGGTCAGTCAGTGTCACTACAGACTCCCAACCCCAGTAAAAGTGATGAAGATACACCAGTGCCAGCCCAGACCCTGGACACAAAACCACTTCTCTAACAATAACATGACATGATACCAAAGAGAGTAAAGACATTGAGATATAGATAATATGCACACTGAAGATGCACAGCTGTTGAGAAAAAAAAAAACTTTGCTTTAAAAAGAGCCCTGACATGAGACACATAAATGGGACATTTTCTTCTCTTGGTTCCTGCAAACACCCCCCCCCCCCCACCGTGTACGTGTCTGCCAGGCTTCTGTCGTTACGTGATGAATGGTGCACTTCACTCTACTGTCACTGACTTGGCCAGGTTTCTTGGACAGTCCACCTAGATTTAAATAGAAGAAGTGAAAATGTGAGCACATCATCCCAAGCCTCGTCGCTTTCCATTCATTTTAAAATCCAATTTCCAATAATAGAAATTGCTAATTGTTTAAGGCTTTTAATATCAAAGACCGTATTCACTGTGTTGCTCTAAGAATAAAACTAAAAGCTGACATAACTTTTGCAGCTGCTGCTACATGATTATGGAACCAGTCCGTGTTAGAAATTAGACAAGCTTCCTCCATCTCGGTTTTTAAATCCAGGCTCAAGACAAATGTTTATTCCATCTTTATCTGTTGTAATTTCCATATTTCTGCATTCGTCCCTGGTTGTTTACTGTTGCTGTTGGTAATTTCTTCTGTGTTTCTACTTTATATCTTTATTTCCTTTTTACATGACTGAGTTTAACTGTGCTTTAGAAAAAATCTTTAAGTGCCATTTATTCTTATTATGTATTTCAATAATATTTACTATATGAGCCAAGTAAAGAGGACAACATATTATATACGTCTTCTGCTGTTGAGTAAATGTTACATTCAAACTCTAACAAAACACTCATGTTTTCACCCAGTGATACAGCTTTTATGATTCTCAAATCTTTGTCCAGACACTTGGACAAACTTTATAAAACCTGGAGGGTGAGAAAAGTCTGTGATCATATAAATCTTTGCTTCTGTGTCAGAGCAGCAGCGCAGCTTGGCATTAATGTGAAGACTCATGTGAAGTGAACTGCTGTAAAAGCTGCATCAACACAGGCTTTATTTTTATACCGAATTCTGCAAAAAAAGAAAAGCCAGTGAAGTTTACAAAGCTGCAACAGACAGTAGTCTGGCATCGCTAGACCACTTGACTTTTGCGAATGGGTCTGGAACTCCGATCATTTATCATTTCAGCGATTTGTGATCAAATGTCGCAGAGCAAACCTCGAAACAATCAGAGCTACGAACAATTTGTGACAGTGCAGAAAAATGTCAGTTTATATTCTGTCCGTTTAATACTCTCCAAAGCCGATTCAATTGGTCTCTCCATACCAGTGGTAGCCATGTTGGTTGTTAAAGAAAAAGCTTCTTTTGGGTACTCCTACCTCACTTACATAATCAAACCAACCCTGTTTAAGATCAATAAGTTGGGATTGGCCAGACGAGTTAATGGATGGAAATGAGTCAGAATACAAGAGCAAATGGATATGAGCTCATTGATTGTTTTGGTTTCCAGGCTAGACAGAAAGTCCAACCCTGTTTAAACTGTGAGCTGCCCTATATTGTCTTTTATCATTATCCCAAAATTAACCAATGCATATATGCATCTGTGCTTAGTCTAAAAAATGTGATTACCTTAAAGTTCTGCTTGAGTAATTTGCCTATAAAGCAGTGCAGAGGTCTGCTGCTGCCAGATAATTAGGGGCATAGAGCTTATAATTTCACTGTGGGTGTAAACGCACATCTCCCAATAAACATGTGAAAATTCTTCTCCCTTGTCTACAGTAAACAATGACACATTGGTAATTATGAAAGTTTTAGTTAGAATAGTCTGCAGGTGAAGACTGAAGAAACTTCAAATCCTATTGCTTTTTTTGGCATGAATTCTGAGAAAGGGAGTCTTAAGAAGCAAATCACTTGAGATCATCATCAGTTACCAGTGAGCCTGAGGGGACGGTACTTACGTCAAACCCTCGGAGCACAGCCAGGTGGAAGGACAGCAGCTGCAGAGGTATGACGCTCAAGATGCCCTGCAGGCAGTCCACACAGTGAGGCACGTTGATGGTGCGGCTGGAGTTCTTGATGGTCTCGTAATCATCTTTGTCGCAGATCACAATAGGACGGCCCTGTACGGAAAAAAAATGTTAAAAAAAATAAAATAAAAGTCTTCAAATGTCAAGTACATCAGGTGTTGATTTGATACTAAACCTGGATATGAGTTGAAAAAAAGCAGAATATTTATAATAATACCATTTTTTTCCACCCATCTCGGTCAAATTTCACATCTCTTAAATCCACATCTGCTGCACATTACTGACAGCAGTGATGTCACGCTGAACCAACCCCTCCCTCGTATTTACCGAGGCGAAGGATCAGAGGTGTGGCACAGACAGGACTATGAAAATTAACCTAACATGCAATATCTGTTGTGGTCGCCCAGTGCTCGAAATGATTTTGTTCCGTTTCTCAGCAATAAAACAAAAGGAAAAAGGAAAAATGACTAAGTCAGTAACTACAACAACTGGATATATAAAATGGATCATAACTTTAGGGGAAAAATATATCAATGATTTATACATTACCTTAGATTATGTATTTTTTGGGGTGTATTTGTGTGTGTGTGTGTGTGTGCGTGCGCGCGCGCGCCTCACCTGACGGGCGACGACTTGCTGCAGGGCGTTCTGACATTTGGTGTAAGTGAGGTCTCTCATGATGATCATGATGACTGGCATGAGTTTATCCACCAGGGCCAGTGGGCCGTGTTTGAGCTCTCCAGCTAGGATCCCCTCTGAATGCATGTATGTGATCTCCTTGATTTTCTATACGGGATACAAAACACCTACAGGTTAAGGAATATTGAAACGTGTATTGTAGTCATTATAGGCTATTTGAAAAAATTTAAATAAAAAGATAAGAAAGCATCAGTCCAAATCAAGACTTGGAAATTGTTCTGCTCCGTATTTCTCATTCAAAAAAGGAATGATATGTAGAATCAGAGACAATCATTTATAAAATGTACTCGCAACAGTAATTCAACCTTTTGGGTTTAAAGAGAAATCTTTCAATCTAAGATTAGTTGTATAAATACTGCTGGAGACCACTGGTGTATAAAATAGAGCAGTTTTTATAGTTCTCACATAAGAGAAAATAGAAAGATGAGACAGTCTGCATTTGCTCACCAGTGCTCCTTCCAGGCAGGTAGCGTAATGGTAGCCTCGGCCCATGATCAGGACACTCTTCTGCTGATACAACTCCACGGCCAACTTCTGGATCTCATCATCCAAAGCGAGGACCTCTTTAATCAGATCTAATATGGGCAGAAAAGCAATTATGACTCAGTTTTTATGAGTAAACTTTGGTGCTGTCGCATGCTAGAACCTGGACTGGACAAGCTCATAATGTTGGGCAGGGAGCAGCAGACATTCCTCATTAGTTTACCATTAGAGTCATGCCATCAAATGCTTTAGATCCAGAGCAGCAGGCGACAGCTCGCAGCCAACAACTATTCTTCCCTCCTCCTATTTTTTCTTTTGATCTCTCTCTCAACATTTAGCTTCCTCTTCCAAGAGGATTGTTTGGACAAACAACTAAAATGAAGCAGGCTTTGGGTTGTGCTTGATCTTTGCTGCAAGAGATGGTTTCCCATCCCTATATGTTTTAATCTCACATGTGGCCAGGATTTCCCTGGCTGAAGCAGAACTCTCCCATGGCTTGATTTACCTGGAAGAACTCTCAGACCCTGGATTATCTCACGACGTCTGGGCTGCACTGAAATCCTGTCATCGCACATCAGCAGGGCAAACATGATGAGGGCCACAAACTGACTGGTGTAGGCCTGCAGAAAAAAAAGGAGTATATGTGGTATTATGTCAGCATATTAAAGAGCTACGTGTGTGCAGTTTGAGCCAACTTTTGAAAATGACCGACTTATAAAGAAAACAGTTGTATAATGTGTGCACAGATATAGAAACAGTCACTTATTATAATATTGACATTGCAAGATTGGTTGTGGTGACCAGATCACTAAAGGTTAAGTAGTTTTCCTTTTTTGCCACAATACTGGAACCAGAGCAGCAACCTGATCCTAACTTTAGCCTCATCCAACAGAGTTTGTGGAGCCTTGTGCTTCTTGTTTTGATAGTGAATTTAGTGTCCAGATGATAATCTGCACCAGATGAAAAATGGCAGGAGAGGTAGATTTGAGTGCATGCGATGCAGCATTAAAATGCAGTGAAGCTAGTTCTGCTCATGCTGGAAACTTGGTACACCCACACACTCGCTCTTTGTCATCATTCTGGAAATGTCACTGCTCACAACCTCAGCATATCTGAGCTTCAATGCCTGTCGTCATCAACCCTCTCTTATCCTCCACTTCCCTGCATGTTTGGAGGCCTTCCATGCCCATTTGGGAGATTTAATCAGGGTTCAAATGGAGCCAAGTCCTTTCACGGGACCCTCTGGACTCAGAAATGCCAGTGTCTGCGTCCAAGAAAATAGCTGTAAAACATTTACACTGATTTCTTTTCCTCACCTGATAGCACCCTGACTGCAGTCTCTCTGAATTGTGACATTGAGGGCTGTCGGCTCTAAAAGGGGCCTAGATATTTTTCTGTGCTAATTTTTTTCTCATGCAGAACATACCAGCTGTTGCCCCTCAACGTAAACCACACTTGCATTCAGCTGAAATATAAACAATCCTCCCTCAAACCAAAACGTCTGTGGACTAGAAATCAAACTTAACCCTGTAAATTCCCAAAGGACACTTGTACGTCATTCAAACAGGCAGCCTTCTTATATTTACTGTCAGTTGATGAGCCAGCAGGATTTGACTTTTGACAGCATCAAAGTCTTTCTTCTCAAGTGTCAAATATTCCATAAATCTTGCATACGACCAAATGAACCAGAAAAGGCTCTTCTTTTTTCTATGAGCTCTTTCTCTTTTCCAATTAACTAAAGAAGATAAATTGTATTAAATATTAAATAGAAGCCAAATAGATGAGTTTGTAGTAATTTAGCAGGTAAGTGTGATACATATTGACTAGTGATCTTAAGAGCAAGGCAGTGCAGCAGTTAAGCAGTGTGTGTGTGTGTGTGTGTGTGTGTGTGTGTGTGTGTGTGTGTGTGTGTGTGTGTGTGTGTGTGTGTGTGTGCGTGTGCGAGTGTGTGCATGTGTGCGGCCCAGCCAGCCAAGCAGTAAATGATGGCGTCTTTGAGGCATGCTTCGAGGCTTTGGAGCAGAGCAAGAGTCAGTGAGCCAAGCCCAAAGACTTAGCCAGGGGGAACCTGCTCCACTCTCTGTTTCTATGCTCACTAACTGGGGCCGAGCTCCACGACTTCTCTGCTCTTCCTCCAAGTCTAAACTGGCAAATGCTTTTGGTTTGGGAGAAAAGGAAAAATAAGAATCCTAACTTTACATGGAGTCAGTCTTCTTTAGCTCCCTGAGGAATAAGAGTGCAGGAAAATGTCAACTCGCAAAGGCGAGTCCGGATTCACAATGATCTTTTCAGATGGGTTTATATTCAGTGTCAGAGGGTGTGGAGTTCAGCTATGAGATGATGCAACAAACACGTGAAGAGTCCTTTAAAACATTGAATTCTTCTAAAATGTATAAATGTGATGATGAAAAACAGATGCATTAGTTTTTAACAATAATGTCAATTCAATCTTATCTGAATAGCGCCAAATTGCAACATACATGAAGGCACTTGTCTTCTTGAAGTCGAGACCTTCCAATATTATAGATAAACCCAACAGTTACCACAACTGTAATAATTTCAGATGATAGTTATTTAAATGTATTTATATTGTAGCTAAAAATTCACATCAGCCATCTTTGAAATTGATAATTGAAGATTCAATACTTACTGCTATATCAATATAATTAATTGGAATTTTTTCCTGGCAAGCTCATCCAAACATAGACAAACCAAAAATACAAAATCTGTGCCTTTGAGAATAGAATCTTAATGAGTTCCTATGACGATGAATTTAAACCACGCTATTACACAATCAAATACAATTCTGCTCTGGAGGATTAAGTCTGTAACAACAAGCTAAAAAAGGCCCTTATCATTCATCTGTTTGAGTAATGGGACCTGAACTGTCCTTTCAGTCTGGTTGCTGATAGAATGATTATATACTGTAAATATTTTCCGAGGATCTGAGGAGAGTAATGACTAAGTGTTTACGGTTGCAGTCACTGAGGGTCTAAGAGAAAATGTGTGATAAATGTAGGCTGTGGTAAAGCCATGAGGGGTTTTTAATATCCGTATCCTCAGGAGAGTTAACCAGAGCCGCAGTTGTCATGGCTCACCTTGGTGCTCGCTACCCCGATCTCAGGCCCAGCGTTGATGTGGACTCCGCAGTCGGTCTCCCTGGAGATGGAGCTGCCCACTGTGTTGGTGACACCCACAGTCAGAGCCCCTCTCTCCTTACAGTAGCGCAGGGCCATGAGGCTGTCAGCTGTCTCCCCTGGAAGGAACGGGAAAACCCAACAGTTTTTGCAACGCAACAGCTCTGACAACAAAACGATGCTGATTTATAAGTTTGTTCCGGAATTGCTATTTCACAATCCAGGACTCTGATTTGAAACAGGTTCACAGACAAACCACAAGGCGAACCACAGACATTGCTCATGTAAAAAATTAGAATGCCACAAGTAGCGCACATTCCCGAAGCTACAGCTACAGTGTTTAGGTGGAGAAAACTCAACTGTACGGCAGAACTGAGACTTAACAGTTTACTGAACATCAAACAGCTCCCCTAAATGGAAACTGGAAGATAACTTGATCAAGTGCAGATGGCACAATCCTCCTCACCTGACTGGCTGATAAAAAAGCAGACATCATCTCGGAACACAGGTGTGTTCCTATCCAAGAAGTCACTGGCCAGCTCAATCATGACAGGCAGCTCGGTTAGCTCCTCCAGGATCTGACGGGTCTGGGAAAGTAACAAAGGACTGTTCAGCAAAACAAACCTGTCGAGCACATGTGCTAACCCATAAACTTCACACACCTGTGTCCACAGCACAGACATCACATTTCATACTTGTCTTACGGACTGAACGCGGATAGCGAAACAGAAAGATTTAAATGGTGTGCATTTACACCAAAGGGGGACAGCATTTGGCAAGTGGCTACTCACCGCTACTCCAGCATGGTAGCTGGTGCCGCAGGCAATAAGTATAAGTCGCCGACACCTCTGGATCTCTTTGATGTGGTCCTTCAGTCCACCCAGTGTCACTGGAAAGCAAACCAAACCACTAATCCATCATTGTGCTCCAACATTTTCCATCTCATTTAAAAAAGGCCACCAGAGTGCAGAGAGAATCACTGACAAGGTATATTTGCAGATTTAGCTTTTCTCTAACATCCATGTAACCTTGCTGAAATCAATCATGCACACTGAGGGGGGAAATACAGTGAACTTTAGGTCATCCTGGTTTTAACACTAAAATTATTATGACATCTTAAATAAATGAGTTGGGCTTTCGTGTGCTGTCCTTTTCACAAATCCTGAAATAAACACATCTGAGCAAATGTTTGAGTGACATTCATGAAGAAAGTAGGCCAGCAGAAAAGAGGGACTGTTTATACTTTAGAGGTTATTCAAATGTTGGAATTTGCAGTAGTAAAGTAAAATCTGAAGAGAGTTGGGACAGAGTGGAAAATAGTTGTCAGTGGAACATTGATGTAACGGCACCTATAAATGCACTAATCAGACATCTCTCTGACCTGTGTTTTCATCGAAGTTAACTCTCCCTCTCATGGTGTTGACCACAGACTCTGGCTGCTCAAATATCTCCTTCTGCATGAAGGAGCTGTAGTTGCCTGTGGTGAGAGGATCAGAAATCAGGTGAACTTTTACAAAATTGTAAAAAAGTATCTCATTAACCTCCTGAAAATCTCAGTTTCATGCTCGAACAAAACATTTTTTTTATGATAATAAGAAATCCCTGGAAATGCAGGGAGTTACTAAAAATTCTGAGCCACAGCGTTAGGTCATCCATTACACAAAGAAAAGACAAACATGAAACATCAGGGAGACACTGTTTTGCAATCAATTATAAACTGTGACAGTGACATACGAGGTTTTTATTCTGCCTGCCTCAGAGTAATTTGGGTCGAGGGAATTATGTTATTCAGCAGAAAGTCTCCAGGAACTGAGGCAGAGGAGAGAGGCTGAGTAATGACAGGAACACAAAGGAATGTCAAGAGCAGCCAGCTTCAGTTTACCTCTGCCCTCTGCTGGATGACTGAGGAACAGTCAGTAGAGGAGAAGACAATAAAGAATAATAATCACAGGCTGAAAATAAATAAGTTATTGTGGCAGTGACACATTTTTCCTTGGGTCGACTCTGTAGCATGGCACATTGGAAGACAGTGGAGGTGCTGACTTTAAGTTTTCAGGGTGCTCTGAAAGCAATAGAAAACAATGCAAGGAAAGACACCCCTTTATACTCACATTTGCAATTTAAAGGGATGGCAGCTTGATAATTGATAAATCATTTTGGTCCTTTTTGTCAAGACGATTGCAGCTTCTCACATAATGAGGGTTCGCTGTTTGTTTCTGTAATTTATGATGGCAAATGAAATATTTTTGCTCTGACAAAAACTATATTATGACATTACCTTAGGCTCTGGGTTGTTGTGTTTGGCTTTTATTTTTTTTACTATTTATTGATCTTTTATTGACTTAGTGATTGCTCATCCAACAGTGGGTGAGACAAGACAGATCCATTTAACCAGTCTGTAAGGCTCGCAGTCAAGACACAAAGGCAACCAGGCCAATTGGCAATATGAAAGGAGTCAATCTCCCTTTTAGCTGTTTAACAAGTGGGAAAAAAAGGGGGAAAAAAGAAGCTAATTTGGCACAAAAAAGGGTTTACATCTATTCATACCAAGGGTAGAGGGAGAGTGAGGGGGCTAAAGGATTCCAACTTAGGTGTCATTTTTACTACAGAGGCTTCCCTGGAGTGCAAGTGATCAAGCAGGGTTGTAAATATCTTTGTGATAAAAAAAGATAGCCTCAGGACTGGACAGTCTCCCATTAAGACTTACACAATAATAACAGGACAACAATTACAAGGGTACAGGGCCAAATTACAAGGAAGAGTTCAACAGATTTATCTTCAAATGTGGCTTTGAGTAATTTATGATCGCGAGAAAATGTGAACACAATGAAGTCGGACCCTCAACTCACCCTTCATGATCTGCTGCAGCTCCATCTGCAGGGACTCGATGGCCCGGGATGGGTAGTCTCCAGCCCTGCGTTTTATCCTGTGGATGGACAGCCGGCCCTCCATCACGGCGGCCACATCATCATCCTCCAGGAAGATCACCCGATTTGTGTGCTCGATCACTGCGCTGTCATGACAAGAGAGACAGACAAAGAACCACATCAGACATTTGATTGATGCAGATTTCAAAGCGGATGTGGAGCTGTAAAAAGGTGGATACAAAAACTGGTTTCTGCTGACCTTGCATCTGAAGCAAAGTAGTACTCCACCGCTTTCTCGTCCACAGGGAACAGGCAGGTGTCCTGGTCGGACCTGGGTATAGCACCGCAGCTCTTCTTGTCTTTAGCAGCTGAGAAAAAACAAACAAAATGGGCCTCAGTCATGCCTGCGCAATCGCATGTGGAAAATTCACAACATTCATAAAACAAAGAACTTACAGGAGCGGTAGAGCACAGGAATATGGTCAGTGGAGAGCTTGTGATCACTCCGCACTCCCATCAGCAGAGGACTTCCCCTCCTGCACAGTAACATTTAAATGATCCAACAATACTTTAATCTGCAATAACTATAACAGTATAATAGTTTGACTGCATCAGTGGTGGCCTACCTTGTGCCAATTGCCTCTCCGGGGTAGTGGACACTCTTGAAGACCAGGGCAAAAGCTCCCTCCTGTCAGGTGGAAGAAAAAACACATCAAACTTTTATCTGCTGATCACAGAAGGAGAGGCGGAGTGCACGAGCAGGTCCTTACCAGCTGCTGGATCACCCGTTCCACCAGTGTGGAAAAACTGAGGTCGTCACTCTCGCGGTTGTCATACATGTACTTCACCAGTTTGGCGATGGACTCTGTGTCGGTCTCTGACTCAAACTCATAGCCTTTGCTCTCCTGTGGAGATCGAGTTAGAGAGTTAGTCTAACCCTAACCCTCAGAGTGATGAAAAGATGTCTATAATAGTTTTTGAAAGATATTGGCTCACCAGGAATTTCCTTAGGTCTTTGTAGTTGGTGATGATTCCATTGTGAATGACAATGAACTCTGTAGAACAGAGAGATCATAATCATTTTTAAGATATGATTCCTGCACCCAGGTGAATAAAAACAGACTGAGCTGTTACGAAATGCGAGGTAAAACATTTAGCTGTGTGAGGTGAAATAGCTTTTGATCTTTAACTCAACTGACCGTTGGTCTTGTCAGATCGATGTGGATGGCTGTTGACTGGGCTTGGCACACCGTGGGTGGCCCAGCGGGTGTGAGCGATGCCGACGTGAACATCAAACTCCACATCTAGGTCCAAGTCCTGCTGCTCTAAAAGTCAAACAAACACAACCCAACATGGACAAGGCTTAGTATCTTAATGGTTCGGTCACATACAGGATGACAAATCAAGGCTTCAGTTTTTAAAAACTGATTCTCCTCCTCTAAGCTTACTGTGGATCTCATCATCGAGAGCCTTCACTTTTCCACGTTGCTTGATAATTTGGATAGATTGGGGACTTCCATCCTTGCCGTTGCCCCCATCAATCCCCACACCTAACAAAAAAAACAAAATTAAGAAAGAGCATGAGAATTACAGGGATCACAAGTCCTTCAGTATCAACGGGTTGGGGCAGATATCGTTTTGCAAGTAATGGACTGTTTTTAGTCTAATGACAGAGCTGAACTCCAGCTTATCGTGTTGCTACATTCAATGAATGTTTGCCAAAAACTGTAGGATGGTGATGAAATTCAAATGAAGTAAACACACAGGGAATTAGCTCCATTGATGGTGCAACAGGTCTGACCCAGCCTCGTGATAGTGGCTGTAAAAATCACAGCAGACATTGTCTTGCTTTGAGTTCCTCACATTTTCAGAAGAACAAATAAACATTAAGTGTGACTGATGAAGGTCGAATCATATGCTGCTTTAACATTGAATTGGACACACAGTAAACACTGTCTGTAATTTGGTGGCATCTTAAGGCAGGCAGTGAGGAGACAGATAAGGAAGAAGGTGTGATAAACAAGCAGGAGTCTGTTGGTGATGTGAATGTTGATGTGTTCTTCGCTCTCACCCGCTGAGTCATAGCCTCTGTACTCCAGACGTCGCAGACCTTTGAGGAGGATCTCAAGGATCTCACGGCGAGTCCTTGGTACATGGTAGTTGAGATAGGCAAAGATTCCTGAGGAGAGGAAAGCAACAGTCTCAGATTAAAGCTGTGTTTTCTTTAATAAGAATTTGGGTCTGTCGACAATATCTTTTTAAAACTGTCTGTCTACTTTAAAATTCTAGGCGGGCACTTAAAAGTTCAGGTTGAATTAAAATGTGTCAAACTGGTACATCTACTTGTCTGTTATTCCAGCACTGTTTTGCAGCTGACGTGCAAAGATTAATGCAGTCCCGTAGGCGTAGTAACCAAACTCATGTACACTTGGATCATAGAAACAATAAAATACAAGGAGGGCTGGGTATCATGGCTGGAATTAATGTGACAGTAATGATAAGAATACTGTTTGATATTGAATACAGGATTTACCAAATCAGCAAAAATCACAAAAGATAATATTTATTCTATATAGTATTCTTATAAACATAATCATACATGTGGACAACAGAATTGAAATAACATAAAAACTCACTATGATCATTATGATTATGTCATGATAGTTTCTGACCTGAAAATGACCACAATATGTCAAGGTGACTGAAGAAGAATGTAATCTGATTCCATCCTGACACAATGGATCAAGCTTTTACTTTGTGACGTACGGCTCAACTCTTACAGGCTCAAAGTCCCAAACGTATTTTAGGGATAATGCATGAGGAACCTGTCCTACAGGAGGGGTGATGGTACTGGAAAAACAAATATTGTTCTCTCCAGTAGTAGAACCTGCTTAGAGACAATACAGTGTTTCTGCTGTTTCACAATAGTAATTAAAGTGGGAGGAGTAACTGTGTGAAAGACACCACAAAGGTAAACTCAAACCAAGCTGTTTGGCTTTAGTCCGAGATGCTTATATATTAAGTGTATAGCTTTGAGTTTCATTGGCAGCTGCATCATACCTGTGTCAGTCAGACTAAGGTGCTTGGGCCAAACACACTCTTGGTGCAGCAACAGGCTGTCAAGACTTAAACTTTATTGGTACATTTTAGCAATAATCTGCAAAGGACTGAGATCTATGGCCCCTCCGATACCTAATAGAACACACTGAGGAGTGTCTCACTAACTGGCTATGGAGAATAAGCTTAAATAGAAAAACACTTGAACCTATGTGCGTGTGATACTACGTGTTAAAAATTATTTGGTGTCATGTTTATTAGTCTGTGGTGACATTGGGTTTCTTCATTGTGGTGGGTGATGCTGCGCGTCATTGTTGTTTGTCAGTCTGACGTGCGCTGTGTGGCACATGAGGAATTTCCAAAAGGATGAAATAATTATCTACGGAGGAGACATGAAAAACAGGCCTTTCACAGAACTGAGCACTGAGGAGTCCATGCAAACAGGGAGCCAGAGGGTCCAACAGAGCATTCATTCATTCATTGACCAGCGGGGAAAGGAGGGAGGTGGAGTGAGTGGCAACTGGACCTGGAGAAGAGCTGCAGCAAAAGCGTCACCATGAAGTGAATTCACAGGAAATCTCAACAAAGAAATTGGTTTGATTTAATACATATCAACCAGAGCACAGTGACATGTGACTGGTGTGACTGTAGTGACGGTGATGGGACACAGAGTCCTCGCTTAAACACACAATATCCCAACGACTCGAGCTAAAGTATAACGACGTGCGACTTAATGATTAAATGATTTATTTCAATCAAATACGCTGTAAGAGGTTTAGAGGAAAGTTACGCTGTTGTCGTAATGTCAGCGCAAACCACGTTAGCTGTGTGTTAGCAGGAGGAACGCAGGTTAGCATTTCTACGATGTTTCGTCATGTCGACTCGCTGCTCGAGCCAATACATCACAACTCACACGTGGACAGCGTGGACAGGAAAAAGGGAAACATGTCTGGTTAATGTTTAAATGACGAACAGCAACAGCAGCCCATATTCGCTAACTCACGTTAGCCACCCCTAGCTAAATTTCAACTGGTTTGCAGCTTTAGCCTTTAGCCGGCAATGCTAGCAGCCTGTCAGATATGATCAACGTGTTGTTCTAGAGATTGGAGAACATCGTACATCGCCCAGTGACAGCTGTAAATGTAGATACGTCCTGTACTCACCACACATGTCTTCGGTTTGGCTGCTACTCTGGTAGCTGGGAACGCCTGTCACATAAGCTTTGCCCTCCCCCCCGTGATCTCACCCAATCAGAGCCAACCAGCGTATTCCATAGCGCCTTCTGATTGGCCGAGAAGCCTGTCAGTCGGGGTTGCACCTACCGACGCAGGTACTTCTGACGTGGCATCAGGATGCAGATCCGAGCTCCACTTCAGCAGCACAACACTGCAGGACTGTAAACAATTCATCAGTTATGTTCAGGCTGGTCGATCTTTTATCTTTAGTTAATAATTTGTCCAGAAAAGACAAACACATTTGTTTATGCCCTTAATGAAGGGATGTGGCCAGAAGTGGTAAAATATGTAAAATACTCCAAATGAGATTAAATGAAATGAGATAAGATATTTAAACACGAAAAAAAAACACGTTTATTAATCCTAATATTCATCTCTTTCCTTATTTCCCGTATAGTGTGTGAGTGAATGTGTGTGTCTGTAATTGTGTTTGTTGAGTATGGGGGCAATGGCAGTGAAAATATACTATGGGTATGTTTCTATACCGTATGCTGCTTTGAAATTCAGCCAAGCTGCACCAAATTCCAGTTCTCTAAATATGCCTGCTTTTTTAAATCAAGATCCATGAATTATTCCATGGGAAAACTGAAAATGTTAGAAAATGTTGCAATGTTAAAGTGATAAAAAAAACTTAACCTCCTTCACAGAGGCAAAAATAAAGACATTTAAAAAAAAAGATTAAAATGCATTAGATCAAGATGGAGAGAGGTGCAATTATTAAATATTTCAATAAACTTTATTTACATACATACAGAACTATATGTGTACTTTAAACCTAAAAGCTGTTTTGAGTGAGAAATGTGAAACTGTGTGAAATAATAAATAGAATATAATTCAGCCCAGCAGTCATCAGTTTCTTTTTATGGGCTCTTCTGATCTATACTTTGAGAAATAATAACAAAACAGCTACCAAAGTCAATAATAACATAAGGATGAATGACAATGATGATCACGGGGTCTTTCACACATCACGCTGTTCAACAGTTCCTCCAGCTCTGTCCACATCAGATGACCAGGGGAGAGAGGAATATGTAAATGCAGTTCAAGGTTTCGGTGTAATTCAAACTTGAGCGTTCATCTCCTCTTCCTCTTCTTTCACCTGTGGATAAACACAAGTTTAGTAAATAATTTCAAGTTTCACTTTTTTTCTTCAAGTTATTTTGTGGCTGAGGAATATGAGAAACAATGAGATGTGCGCAAATGAAAACACTTGTCAAATCCCTAAAATTAATCTAGAGATTGAACACCTAAATAACAAAAAACAAACTAAAGTAGTGTTTTTCAAGTCTTTTGGACACAACAACTTACAGGTAATGACAACAGCTGGTTTGTGCAATAAAGATAGTTCGAGTGATAATCAAAAAATATTATAACTTTGAATGTTTTTCAATGGAGATAAAGCTCTCTTAACTATTGTTCCCCACTACTTTGAAACCCATCCTTTCACTGAGCAGTATAAATCCAAATACCAAGCTGAAAGTTTGACATGAGATGTGTGTGCATGTGTAAGGAAACCTATTCTCTGGCAGGAGAACAAACCTGCTCCACTGATTCAACTTCAGGAATGTAAAACTGCAGCATGTTTTGGATTCCACTCTTCAAAGTAACCATGGAACTGGGACAACTAGTGCAGGCGCCCTGCAACTTCAGCTTAACGACGCCATCTTCAAATCCCCGATACAGGACGTCACCTCCATCCTCCTGCACTGTCGGCCTGGGGAACAAGACCACCCATCAGCATGTGTGAGAACAGAACAGAAAAGCATGGTGACGGGGAACAGACACTGATAAGAGAGGATGTCTTCACAGGCTTCACCTTATTCGAGTATCCAGCAGTTCTTTGATCATAGCCACGACTTCATCATCATCATCTGATGGAGCTGAGAATAGAAGTGGAAAGGAATGGATTCTAAAGAATTCGCAAACATCTTCCATTATCTGATGTTTCAATGTTCAGATGGTTAAATCCTTTACCAGTATCTGCGTTTGGTTCACTGTCCTCATTGACAACAGGAAGCCCAGTGGTGAAAAAGTCCATAATGGCAGCAAATACATCAGGTTTGATTACTTTCCATTCCATATTTGCATCAGACTGAAAGAAAGAGAAAAGAAGAGAACATCAGTACAAGCGATGGCACAGAGCTACACTATGAATTTCCATCAATCCTAAACAGCTGTCTGAAGAGAAAAAACAGAACATCACTGAATACCAATGGAAATTATTATCAGTCACTCCTTATATATATATAACTTTTATTCTTTCCAGATTTTATTAGAGTAATTATTGCTTGGGTTCTTATGTCACAATCATAACTAACAATCGTAACTTAGACAACCATCATAACTAATAATTATAATTCCTTTAATTATAAGTCCTATAATTAGGTGTGAAATGGGGTAACATACCAAACATCATAATGCAAACCTGGGCCTTACCTGCTTTGCTAGGCTATCAAAATACCTACTGTAAGAACACTTTTTACCATCTATTTATCCATCATTTATTCATCATTTACCTGGCTAATGGTGAGCAGTGCGCGTCACGAGGGCCGTCAAAAGTCAAAAGAACTGTGCGACCTGGGAGAAGCTTTACGCTGTTAGGATTTGGTGTATCCTGTGTCTGCACAAACATGGTCCTCCCTTTGAACAAACACAAATAAGACGCCATTAATACTGAGTTCAATTCAAAAGAGCTTCAAGGATGCGATTGAGTCAAAATGGGAGGGTTTGTGTTATCAACTGAAAACCTTCTGGGTTCAGTGGACCATGCATCCATTTATAACAGCAGTAAGACAATTGATAAATGGAGCTGTAAGATAAGTAATGACCTACAATGACTAACACAGCACATACTCTAATCTATAGTCAGTGTTTGTCTTGCCTTGGAAAAAGAGAATGCATGATTCACTTACTATTACAGTTTTACTTTTGTGATATAGCCAATTTATCTTGCAAAAAAGAAAATGACAGACTTATTGGAATTAGAACACATTCAGATATACATATGTGTTTAAGAAAAGAACAGAGATAACACATGATGAAGGGCAGGTAAAGAGTTTTGTCACACTAGACTGGCACTCAGTAGAGCACATACCTCTGTCAAGGCCCAACAGTTCCCTTAAATTCAAATAAGCTGCACACACACTCATTGATATCATTTCTCTCAGAATGCCTGATTTTTTTCCATGAAGATCTCTCCATTATTTAATGAGAAACACACAACTGTTAATAAAAAGCGATATTTATGATACATGTATTTAAAATATTTATTTGAAATACAAAATAGTATTTTGTAATTTGTATTTGATAGGTTTGACGAAATGGATTGATATTTTGTATCAAAATACTTCTGTATTTGCATTTTTGTAGTTTAAAAATACTTTTTGTGAGACATCTACGTGATGTCATAAAAATGAAAATCGATACAGCCTTTGATTGGTGTCTCCATAGTAATTTGCTTGTTGAGATCAGAACATTGAGGTTCAGAAAATGAATGATGCTCGAAGCGAGCCTCAAAGAAGAACAAGCACAAGATGAGAAATGTGTGTCTCCATCGATTTTTGCATAAATTGCTACAATTCTCAAGAGTTCCTGTTAGGTTTTGGTGTTTGTTTTAGTATCCAAGGCTAAATCTAATTACGCAGGGTTCTAGGAAACTATTTAACCAGAGTAACGTTTGCAGCCTCACAGTTAATGTTAGCTTGCTATTTTCAGCCTAAGTTTTCATCAGTTTTGCACGAGAGAGAAACTTAAACATTTCAGAGTTGTTGTACAGCTTTACTTTATAATGTCACAAGATGGTTTAACTTAGTGAACACTTGTGTTTTGTGCCTTATTGTCCTTAACAAAGTTGTGCTGCAAAGCCATGAAACAACAGGTTATCCCATCCACCACTGGTGTTTGTTGTAGCTCACAACTTCTCTAAGTCTAAGTGTGTAACTTTGTTGGGGCTGTGATGTATTTCGTGAGAATTGTTCTGAAATAACTCTGTGCGATTGCGTCGGCAATTGTATGATTGATGTTGCTCTCAAAAATGGTCAGTGAGCTGCTGAAGGGATATATATATATATATATATATATATATATATATATATATATATATATATATATATATACACACCTCTGAGTAAACACTAGTGACGTGTCCTTCCGTGTCGACGCTTCGAAGCGTGTTTCGACTCCAGCCGGCCGTACCACGTGACTGATTCAGGAAATGGTTCGCGGGTTTGGCGTGCGATTCGAAATATAAGGGGCAGCGAAACGCAATGGATCCCCCCCCCCCTCACATTTTGTGGACTTGTAAACTTTTTAAATACAAATGAATAAAATGTTGTCCCTATTTTACGTGTTACATTGTCCCTAGTAACATAAGCACAGTCACAAACCAAGTAACACAAGCACATTCACATCACAACCCTCTGCCCAATTTGTTTCCACTTTCCCTTGTGACCCCGCCATTGTATCATAAAGACAGACACCATATTAATAAGTTCATCATTTATGTATTGGCATCACAAACATCATTCACTCATTTTTTCAATTCAAAGCTTCACACACCAAAGCCATGGTGTCATTATAATCACTCTGCCTGTTTCACATTTATTGTCCACTTGATGGCACAGTAGAGCAAATGAAGCACCATGAAGCTTCGGCCCATGAGTGAACCAATTGCATGGAATGCTTCATGAAGCTTCATCTCGCCATCACTACTGATTAGACACTAGTTCACGATGTATGATGGAAACTAAATTAGCCAAACCGCTGTCGTCCAAACTGAGCACAAGTGTTGTGTTCTCCAGTCGGTGTCCAATGTCCTCATTGTTTCTCTATAGAGGCAGTCCCATGACCGTTGAGGTGGTGTGGGGGGTTTGTCTCCTGTGATGGAGGTCCGTCCACGTCTTCTCTGTCCCCCTGGGTAGAGCTGCAGCTGCTTCCTGGTGAGGCCCAGCTGTCTCGCTGCCGGTAGGCCTCGCACAGCGGCAGATCAGTGCTCTCCCACTGACTGTAGCTTTGTAGGGCAGAAACCAGCGGGAGGCAAAGAGTCAGCGCAGCAGAGAAAGAGAGGAGCAGACAAGAGCAGCAAGTCAGAATAAGCGCATCCGTCACATGGAGGGGGCACATGAAGGAATGTGTACGATAGAAGCATGGAGGTTATGCAGAAGCACTGGATATGATCAATGCATACAAAAAGCTGTTTATTCATGATTTGGTACTATTAAGAGGAATGACTGATCAGCGGCTGATTTTAAGTTTGGCGAAAAGGTTTGATTAGTCCTGAAAGTCCCTGTTTTTCTGTTTTAGAAGGTGGAGCAACTGCATGCCCTCGTGTTTGAGTCAGTATGTTTGTTCTTTTGATAACATGTCTACCTAGTTTTATACATCATACACACATCTTTAGTTTGTCTATTTTTGTTGAATAGACCAACTTTTTTAAGTTTAAATTTTGGATGTTGGAGAAACAATCCTTGCTGTTAAGTAAACATATTGAAACGCAACTGATCTGAACTCCTTGCAACTTTTGACTTCCATATCCTAATAAACCAGCCTAATGTGCACATAGGAGTAAACAATAAAATGGGATTCAGATACTTAATTTTACACCGATACAGGTGTGTCTCAAAATATTACAATATTTAATTTTGAGTTTGAGTAAATTACTATAAATACTGTGTATCTCTTGATCAGTGGTCCAAAGTCCTGTTTTCAGATGCCATGCCACATTGATGCAATAACTCTTGATAAAGGAGGCCTGGCCAAGTATTGGCTGAATTTAAATCCTTTATTGATCACAGAGGGATTTTATCTGAAATTTCTTTTCTAGATGAAAAATTACCCACAATGCTCCCCCCGGTTGGAGAATGGAGACTGAGATTGTTGGGAGCCACGACTGTTGTCTGCAATTACTCCGCAGCTGCTTGTGAAGCCATTGTTGTGGTGACTCTGTGCAATGAAATCCTTCTGAAAACTGTGATGGCTTCACCAGCGGCAAACATTTGTACCTGAGCTCTTCTCACGAGACCGACTTGGAGTCTTCGGCTGCTCCACCTGGCCTTCATCACAGACCTTCAGAAACAGCTGCTCTCTTCCATGTGGAGGAAGAGGAGGGAGATCTGTCAAATGGTTTAATTGGGTCCAGTTGGTGCTGCATGGCGTGTCTGCACTCTGCCAATGTTCTCTGTATGTTTCTTTGACAGTCCTGGCCCTCGTCCTTGCGGCACCAGTGGTTCTGTCGGCTCTGTGCAGGATCTTCAGACTCACTGTCTCCACCAACAGGAAATTAACTGAAAATGTTATTTCCATTGTGAGATATCTTTTCAGTTTTTATTCTAATAAAATAAATGTGAAATTTTTGCTGACCTGTTTTAATGAAGCACAATATATTGTCGTCATTGTGAATAATAGTTTACTTAACTGATGTTATTCTTTCATACATTGCATGTCGGCTGTTTAAGCAGCAGCTTTTAGTGAAGCTAATTTCACTGAAGGTATTTGAAAAATCATTTGTACAACAATTAATATTCTAAAGCCTTGCATCTGATTTCGCCCCTGACTGTTGGTTAAAACACTCAAATACATCATTATGTTCTGCTGCTTCTTCCACCATATCTTTGGTTTGTTTAGTCTTTTTCTGTTCGTGTTCAGAGTCTCTATTCGATGACAAGAAATACAAATTTCAAGATTTTTTTTCATTAGAGTTTTTCCACAAAAGAAGGTTCTTCCTCTTTCCGCTCGATAGAAATGTCTTTTTGTCCCGTTGTGTTAAAACGTCAGCACCGTTTTAACGTTTCTCACCGAGTTGCCGCAGTTATTCCAACAGTGTCATCACGGATCGTGTGGACTTCCTCTTCCTTCATTTATCCGTTCCGCTCAGTTGTGACCTCTGACACTTTAAACTCCGGGTTGGAGACAAAAGCGGGTGGATTTAATGTGAGCCCGTGACTGTGTTTTCCTGTGAGGGTCAAAGGTTGTCCTCAGGTCACAGGTTGGTGTCAGTGAACATGGTGTGCTCCTTCCTCACGGTGCTGAAGCCTTTGACGGTGTCGACAAACTCCTCATCTTCCATAAACTATCAGAGAGAAGAGTAGAGGTTGTAGTCAATTTAAAATGTATTTGCTTGTTTCATGGGCCTTTCTTGCTCCACTTTCTCTATATGATGTATCCTAGCAACAAACAGTTCATCAGTTATTCTTCTATATTCAGGGTCTCTCACCATCCCACTGTCATGGCCTGAGATGTTTGGGTCCCACGTTCCATCGTCTGTGAGCGACTTGCCGTCCATCACCTGGCTGACGCTGCGTCTCAGAGAGTTCACGCTGAGGATCTCGAGCTCGCCCTGAGGAGGAGCGTCGTCAGAGGGCTCACACTTAGCCTCCAACATTTCCTAGAGAGACAGAATAAACACACCACGTATTATGCACATGCACAGAAAAACTGTTGTTTGTGTGTGTGTATGAGTCTGCAGGGTTTTACCTCCATCTTCATGGTGAAGCCCTTGAGTGTGACACTGTTGGAGAAGCCTGTTCTGTCAGGCATGGTGTCGAACTGAGGCAGAGAGGGTGAGAGGTTTAAAGAAATGCACTGAAAAGAATAACTTACACTGTATAAGTAAATTCTGTCTCACTAACAAACAGAAAAATATACCTATCATTAGTGTTTGCATGTTGTTATACATGGAGTGAAGTATATGATATATTCATACAGAATTTCAGAATTACAATTACAGAATTGAATCCTTCTTTACAATACACAATATCTATTCCATAAATAAAGGCTACTTTCTGTGTTTTCTTGTTTTTGTCATTTCTTGTTTCAGAAATGAAGCACAAATATAACTTCATACTTATATTAAATGCCTTATATAACATTCAATATATTTATATATAGATTTACCCAATAAAATGCCAAATTCTATCATGTGTGTCATGTTTTTAATTGAATAGTGATTTGTAAATAAGGAACTCACCAAGACAGAATTGCTGGCTGGGTAAACAGCCATGGGGTTCCTCTTCTGCATGGGCAGGGCCACCAGAGGGGGTCTCTCTC
This sequence comes from Hippoglossus hippoglossus, assembly GCF_009819705.1. Taxonomy (NCBI): domain Eukaryota; kingdom Metazoa; phylum Chordata; class Actinopteri; order Pleuronectiformes; family Pleuronectidae; genus Hippoglossus; species Hippoglossus hippoglossus. The sequence continues at coordinate 14,274,265 of NC_047159.1, read as the reverse complement.
GCGGGAAGGGGGGTTTGTTTAGGGCCTGAGCAGAGGAAACAAGAACCTGATTTGAGTTTTTTACAAGTGTAATAAGATTATACCTTATATAAGCTGCATGTAAGCTGAAGTCTTTTTGAAGTCTTACTGTTTTCTTTGCACCAATCCTGAAAATGACGTCTCACTTCAATATATCACTGTATAAACAGATTTATTCAAATGTTACCCGGCTCTCCATCCTTACCCTTACCCTAACCCTTACTCAGAGGATTAGTTGATACCGTTCACATTCATTTACAATGACCTGTGATGTGATGACGTCTGGAGCTCTCCCTTCTGTCGCTCTCAGCATTTACCGTGACACAGAATCTCTATTGGCCCTCACCTTATGAAGAATGACACCCAACACGACGGCCAGCAGCAGGAGGGCGATGGCTGCCATCACGACGATGAACCACAGCTCCTGGACGACCGGCCGGTTGCCCTGACCGCCCTCTGCCCGCTCGCCACCACCAGCCACTCCTTCTCCACCTCCTCCTCCTACCCCAGGAGGAGTGGGGCTCTGTGAATCTGGAGGTTTGACAGAAATTATTTAAAAGGGGAATACAGCATCTCCTTCAAATATGCCAGTTAAGAGATGGTTTTTATATTGTTGTTTAAAAATGCAAATGCAAGACCCTTTTTTCTGGATTTTAATGCATATCGCTGGTAAAAAAAAAAAATAAGAATGGGTTTTTTGTACATAGCTTCAAATATTTTAACTTAATGCTACCTTTATGCAAACTGCATTTCCTCCCAATGAATACAACTGAGTGGAAAAAAAAAATACACTACATCCTGGTAGTTTTGCACATGTAGACACACACACTGGGACTAGATACAACCTCAGTGCAGGTCATTTTTATGTAAACTACAGGTACCATTTGAGTTCTACATCGAAATAAGCAGTTAAATTATCTGTTAAATCCTTATTTTCAGGGATACATCTGACAGACAGATATCACAAGTCATGTCACAAAGGAAAGAAAGACGACCACACACACACACACACACACACACACACACACACACACACACACACACACACACACACACACACACACACACACACACACACACACACACACACACACACACACACACACACACACACACACACACACACACACACACACACTGCAGGAGATAACAGTGTAACTGGAGACATACTAGCTTGCATGGCCTAGTTTCTAACCTGCAGACAGCACCATACTCTTTAATCAGCCACTTTTATCTATTTATATTTCCATACCCGTGTGTTGTCTTAGATATGTCAAGACCTTGAATATTTATTGTCATTTCACACAGTATTTGTATAGGAAGTCTCTTAAATAAAGGCCCGGTAAGGTGCCAGTTAATAATTCTGCTTTCCAAGATGTCCTAGGAAAGGCCTTCCAGTAAAAACCAGCTGTGTCAAAGATATGATTCTTGTTATGGATTTACAGAAAGAGAAATAAGTTGAAGGAAAAGAAAATGAACTGCAGACAGACACAGAGAGAGAGAGAGAGAGAGAGAGAGAGAGAGAGAGAGAGAGAGAGAGAGAGAGAGTGTCCAGCCTGAGACTCACCAGTGCTGAGGTCCGTGGTTCAGCCTGTGGCGGCCCGTGCTGGCAGCCCCTTGCCGTGTCATGCATCGATCAGAAGGCCAAAGACCTGCCGGTGTTTAGGATCACACCTGTCGCCCCATCAATATTTCACACCTGATACTTTTACTTGCCACCTCACTCTCTTCAACACCACAGAGGCGAGGGACGAGAGACATGAGGAAGATATTCCAATGGAGGACTCCTTTCCTACACAGAGGCAAACGTTTCCTAGAAAGCACAAGGAAGAAACATAGTACCTGAAGTAAGACGGACTGCCTGCGGCTGGGCCTCCCTAATCCTCTAAAACTCCCATCAACCTTTGCTTTTCGGCAGCAGTGTCATGGTAACAGCCAGGTGTCTGGTTTCAGTTTACCTGGAGAGGGATGGTAGAAGACATATCACCCCTCTGCTCCTCAGGTGCACTGCTGGACTCTTAAGTGCCTCACATGTATACATGCATTATAATTCTTAATGTTGTTAATGAACACATGTGAGACCTCTAACAGTGTAAAGACACGTCTGTGTGTGTGAAGGTTGTAAAGTGTTATTCCAGACAGTCGTATATTCAGTCTTTTTACTATCGCAGGCTTATTCCAATGGCTGTTTCAACGCTTGCTCCTCTGCACAGGGACACAGAGGTTTGGGTAAGTCCATTTCTCTTTTCTCCTTCTTGCAGCAAGATCCTTTTCCTTCATGTTGCAGTCAGGTTTCATATTGCCTTCTTAGGTTTAGTTGCTCATTTACAACAGTTCTTCTACAGTTGTGCTACTCACATGATCATTAAAATGAGTTTTTATTGCATTTTACCTGTTGGTTATTATAGTTTGTAAACATAATTCAAGTTTCTAAAATGTTCTCATTCTCTTTAATGCATTTTTCTTGTTTTTTTATTTAACTGTTTGTTTTCCTTTCCTTCCTGACACCAGGGGCTTGGAATGATTTACGTAATTTACGTCAGTAAACAGCTTTTTTAACAGCAGCTCCGCGAGAGGCCAATCAGGACAAATACACACAGAGCGCCTGCTCAAAAGTTGGGTCAGTCAGTGTCACTACAGACTCCCAACCCCAGTAAAAGTGATGAAGATACACCAGTGCCAGCCCAGACCCTGGACACAAAACCACTTCTCTAACAATAACATGACAATGATACCAAAGAGAGTAAAGACATTGAGATATAGATAATATGCACACTGAAGATGCACAGCTGTTGAGAAAAAAAACTTTGCTTTAAATAGAGCCCTGACATGAGACACATAAATGGGACATTTTCTTCTCTTGGTTCCTGCAAACACACCCCCCCCCCACTGTACGCTCCACTGTGTACGTGTCTGCCAGGCTTCTGTCGTTACGTGATGAATGGTGCACTTCACTCTACAGTCACTGACTTGGCCAGGTTTCTTGGACAGTCCACCTAGATATAAATAGAAGAAGTGAAAATGTGAGCACATCATCCCAAGTCTTGTCGCTTTCCATTCATTTTAAAATCCAATTTCCAATAATAGAAATTGCTAATTTTTAAAGGCTTTTAATATCAAAGACCGTATTCACTGTGTTGCTCTAAGAATAAAACTAAAAGCTGACATAACTTTTGCAGCTGCTGCTACATGATTATGAACCAGTCCGTGTTAGAAATTAGACAAGCTTCCTCCATCTCGGTTTTTAAATCCAGGCTAAAGACAAATGTTTATTCCATGATCTTTATCTGTTGTAATTTCCATATTTCTGCATTCGTCCCTGGTTGTTTACTGTTGCTGTTGGTAATTTTCTCTGTGTTTTTACTTTATATCTTTATTTCCTTTTTACATGACTGAGTTTAACTTTGCTTTAGAAAAAAAACTTTAAGTGCCATTTATTATTTTTATTTATTTCAATAATATTTACTATATGACAACAGCCAAGTAAAGAGGACAACACATTATATACGTCTTCTGCTGTTGAGTAAATGTTACATTCAAACTCTAACAAAACACTCCTGTTTTCACCCAGTGATACAGCTTTTATGATTCTCAAATCTTTGTCCAGACACTTGGACAAACTTTATAAAACCTGGAGAGTGTGGAAAAGTCTGTGATCATATAAATGTTTGCTTCTGTGTCAGAGCAGCAGCGCAGCTTGGCATTAATGTGAAGACTCATCGACATAAAAACAAGAGCTAACTGGGCTTCACTCTCAGGACGTCCCTCTGAAGTGAACTGCTGTAAAAGCTGCATCAACACAGGCTTTATTTTTATACCGAATTCTGCAAAAAAAGAAAAGCCAGTGAAGTTTACAAAGCTGCAACAGACAGTAGTCTGGCATCGCTAGACCACTTCACTTTTGCGAATTGGTCTGGAACTCCGATCGTTTATGATTTCAGCGATTTGTTATCAAATGCCGCAGAGCAAACCTCGAAACAATCAGAGATACGAACAATTTGTGACAGTGCAGAAAAATTTAAGTTTATATTCTGTCCGTTTAATACTCTCCAAAGCCGATTCAATTGGTCTCTCCATACCAGAGGTAGCCATTTTGGTTGTTAAAGAAAATGCTTAAGTGGCGCTTTCTATTGCCGTTGCCCCCATCAATCCCCACACCTAACAAAAAAAAGAATTAAGAAAGAGCATGACAATTACAGGGATCACAAGTCCTTCAGTATCAACGGGTTGGTGCAGATATCGTTTTGCAAGTAATGGACTGTTTTTAGTCTAATGACAGAGCTGAACTCCAGCTTATCGTGTTGCTACATTCAATGAATGTTTGCCAAAAACTGTAGGATGGTGATGAAATTCCAATGAACTGAACACACAGTGAATTAGCTCCATTGATGGTGCAACAGGTCTGACCCAGCCTCGTGATAGTGGCTGTAAAATCACAGCAGACATTGTCTTGCTTTGAGTTCCTCACATTTTCAGAAGAACAAATAAACATCAAGTGTGACTGATGAAGGTCGAATCACATGCTGCTTTAACATTGAATTGGACACACAGTAAACACTGTCTGTAATTTGGTGGCATCTTAAGGCAGGCAGTGAGGAGACAGATAAGGAAGAAGGTCTGATAAACAAGCAGGAGTCTGTTGGTGATGTGAATGTTGATGTGTTTTTCGCTCTCACCCGCTGAGTCATAGCCTCTGTACTCCAGACGTCGCAGACCTTTGAGGAGGATCTCAAGGATCTCACGGCGAGTCCTTGGTACATGGTAGTTGAGATAGGCAAAGATTCCTGAGGAGAGGAAAGCAACAGTCTCAGATTAAAGCTGTGTTTTCTTTAATAAGAATTTGGGTCCGTCAACTCACACGTGGACAGCGTGGACAGGAAAAATGAAACATGTCTGGTTAATGTTTAAATGGCTAACAGCAACAGCAGCCCATATTCGCTAACTCACGTTAGCCACCCCTAGCGGATTTCAACTGGTTTGCAGCTTTAGCCGTTAGCCGGCGATGCTATCAGCCTGTCAGATTTGATCAATGTGTTGTTTGAGAGCAGTAGTTCTCAAATGGGGGTACGTGTACCCCAGGGGGTACGTGATATTTAAAATATATATATTTAAAATTAGCATCCATTCAAAAATCCTTTAAAAATTGTTATTTAATAAATAGTCAATAAAATATAAGTGTAAGTTCATAAACTGAATTTTATATTCAGTAGGCTATTCAATTTCATTATCCTAAAAACCCAGAGTCTCCCCCATACCAGGATGGTTTGACCCAACCTGGCACACGCCACCTGTCACCACCTGTCAATCACTGCCGCCTTGAAAACTCAAACAATGGACTCGGTGGTTGGAGCGTAGCAGCAATGCTGCTGCTAACAAATAGTTCAAGAGAGACCACTACAAATGAGCAATGTTATGCACATTGATGGAGTTTAATGTTTTATATGTGTTTTTTCAAATGTTTGAAAATTGAAAGTGTCTAGTTACAAAGTTTAATAAATCAGACACTGATGGCACAGCGCTGTGTGTTACATCTTTTTTTCAACCAAAAATGCTTTGCGCTGGTTAGGGGGTACTTAGCTGAAAAAAGGTTGAGAACCACTGAGATTGGAGAACATCGTACATCGCCCAGTGACAGCTGTAAATGTAGATACGTCCTGTACTCACCACACATGTCTTCGGTTTGGCTGCTACTCTGGTAGCTGGGAACGCCTGTCACATAAGCTTTGCCCCCCCCCCCCCCCGGGACTGACAGGCTGCTGGACCAATCAGAAGGCGCCATGGAATAGGCTGGTTAGCTCTGATTGGTCCAGCAGCCTGTCAGTCGGGGTTGCACCTACCGACGCAGGTACTTCTGAGGTGGCATCAGGATCACAAGATCATAGACTGTATATATCAGGATGCAGATCCGTGGGCAGGACGAGATGAGGACCCCACTGATGTGCCTGACATCTAAAACTACCCCCCCCCCTGAGCTCCACTTCAGCAGCACAACACTGCAGGACTGTAAACAATTCATCAGTTATGTTCAGGCTGGTGGATCTTTTATCTTTAGTTAATAATTTGTCCAGAAAAGACAAACACATTTGTTTATGCCCTTAATGAAGGGATGTGGCCCGAAGTGGTAAAATATGTCAAATACTCAAGAAGAGATTAGATAATATCTTATCTCATTCTCATAACACACACAAAAAAAACGTTTAGTAATCATAATATTCATCTCTTACATTATTTCCCTTACAGTGTGAGTGAATGTGTGTGTCTGTAATTGTGTCTGTTGGGTATGGGGCCAATGGCAGTGAAAATATACTATGGGTATGTTTCTATACCCTATGCTGCTTGGTTATTATCTTTGTTGCTATGCCACTATGCTTTTTCTACGCCTCCTTTTTAAACGTGAAGGAATTTCTTTTTCTGCAATGTTAAAGTGATAAAAAAAAAGAAACCCTGCATCTGCCCCTGACCCATACCGCATCCTTTCATGGAGGTCTGTTCAGTTGTTTTGGTGAAATCTTAATTACAAACATACAGATCAACCAATAAACAAACAAACAAACAAACAAACAAACAGGGGTAAAAACTTAACTTCCTTCACAGAGGCAAAAAGATAGACTCTGCAATATTCATAAATAATCCATTCCACATTCAAAAAAGATTAGATTTGCAGTTTAAAAATATTTCAACTTTATTTACATACATACAGCACTATATATGTACTTTAAACCTAAAAGCTGTTTTGAGTGAGAAATGTGAAACTGTGTGAAATAATAAATAGAATATAATTCAGCCCAGCAGTCATCAGTTTCTTTTTATGGGCTCTTCTGATCTATACTTTGAGAAATAATGTCATTGTACAGTCATTTTACAAAACAGCTACCAAAGTCAATAATAACATCAGGATGAATGACAATGATGATCACGGGGTCTTTCACACATCACGCTGTTCAACAGTTCCTCCAGCTCTGTCCACATCAGCTGACCAGGGGAGAGAGGAATGTGTAAATGCAGTTCAAGGTTTCGGTGTAATTCAAACTTGAGCGTTCATCTCCTCTTCCTCTTCCTTCACCTGTGGATAAACACAAGTTTAGTAAATAATTTCAAGTTTCAGTCTTTTTCCTCTGAAGTTATTTTGTGGCGGAGGAATATGAGAAACAATGAAGTGTGTGCAAATGAAAACACTTGTCAAATCCCTAAAATTAATCTAGAGATTGAACACCTAAATAACAAAAAACAAACTAAAGTAGTGTTTTTCAAGTCTTTTGGACACAACAACTTACAGGTAATGACAACAGCTGGTTTGTGCAATAAAGATAGTTCGAGTGATAATCAAAACATATTATAACTTTTAATGTTTTTCAATGGAGATAAAGCTCTCTTAACTATTGTTCCTCACTACTTTGAAACCCATCCTTTCACTGAGCAGTATAAATCCAAATACCAAGCTGAAAGTTAGACATGAGATGTGTGTGCATGTGTAAGGAAACCTATTCTCTGGCAGGAGAACAAACCTGCTCCACTGATTCAACTTCAGGAACGTAAAACTGCAGCATGTTTTGGATTCCACTCTTCAAAGTAACCATGGAACTGGGACAACTAGTGCAGGCGCCCTGCAACTTCAGCTTAACGACGCCATCTTCAAATCCCCGATACAGGACGTCACCTCCATCCTCCTGCACTGTCGGCCTGGGGAACAAGACCACCCATCAGCATGTGTGAGAACAGAACAGAAAAGCATGGTGATGGGGAACAGACACTGATAAGAGAGGATGTCTTCACAGGCTTCACCTTATTCGAGTATCCAGCAGTTCTTTGATCATAGCCACGACTTCATCATCATCATCTGATGGAGCTGAGAATAGAAGTGGAAAGGAATGGATTCTAAAGAATTCGCAAACATCTTCCATTATCTGATGTTTCAATGTTCAGATGGTTAAATCCTTTACCAGTATCTGCATTTGGTTCACTGTCCTCATTGACAACAGGAAGCCCAGTGGTGAAAAAGTCCATAATGGCAGCAAATACATCAGGTTTGATTACTTTCCATTCCATATTTGCATCAGACTAAAAGAGAGAGAAAAGAAGAGAACATCAGTACAAGCGATGGCACAGAGCTACACTATGAATTTCAGATAAACTGAATCTGGTTTTACTCTTGTTATGGTGATAAAGTCGCTGCCCAGGAAGACACTCTTGACTCCATCAATCCTAAACAGCTGTCTGAAGACAAAACAGAACATCACTGAATACCAATGGAAATTATTATCAGTCACTCCTTATATATATATATATATATATATATATATATATATATATAACTTTTATTCTTTTTATGAGAGTAATTATTGCTTGGGTTCTTAAGTCACGATCATAACTAACAATTGTAACTTAGACAACCATCATAACTAATAATTATAATTCCTTTAATTATAAGTCCTATAATTAGGTGTGAAATGGGGTAACATACCAAACATCATTATGCAAACCTGGGCCTTACCTGCTTTGCTAGGCTATCAAAATGCCTACTGTAAGAACACTTTTTACCATCTATTTATCCATCATTTACCTGGCTAATGGTGAGCAGTGCGCGTCACGAGGGCCGTCAAAATTCATAGTTCCTGATTCAAGAACTGTGCGACCTGGGAGAAACTTTACGCTGTTAGGATTTGGTGTATCCTGTGTCTGCACAAACATGGTCCTCCCTTTGAACAAAGATTACACAAAGAAGAAGCCATTAATACTGAGTTCAATTCAAAAGAGCTTCAAGGATGCTTCAGTAATACAAACCTGGAACAACAAAGTGGGGGTTTTGTGGCCATATCTTCCAGACTCCTGTGTTGTGTGAAGGCCAGTGTAGTCCAGCGCTCTGATGTCCACAGACAGCAAGACTGACACAGCACATATAAAGAGATTCAAAATGTTACTACAGTAGAAATCACATTAACAAACTTATGGAGGAAAAAACCCTGACTATTCAGTTTCCTCCCTCACAGGGTGTAGCAGTAATTGAGTCAAAATTTGAATGTTTGTGTTATCAACTAAAAACCTTCTGGGTTCAGTGGACCATGCATCCATTTATAACAGCAGTAAGACAATTGATAAATGGAGCTGTAAGATAAGTAATGACCTACAATGACTAACACAGCACATACTCTAATCTATAGTCAGTGTTTGTCTTGCCTTGGAAAAAGAGAATGCATGATTCACTTACTATTACAGTTTAACTTTTGTGATGTAGCAACTTTATCTCGTAAAAAAGAAAATGACAGACTTATTGGAATTAGAACACATTCAGATATACATAATGTGTTTAAGAAAAGAACAGAGATAACACATGATGCAGGGCAGGTAAAGAGTTTTGTCACACTAGACTGGCACTCAGTAGAGCACATACCTCTGTCAAGGCCCAACAGTTAATGTTAGCGTGCTTCTTTCAGCCTATGTTAAGTTTTCATCAGTTTTGCACGAGACAAAAACTTAAACATTTCAGAGTTGTTGTACAACTTTACTTTATAATGTAACAAGATGGTTTAACTTAGTGAACACTTGTGTTTTGTGCCTTATTGTCCTTAACAAAGTTGTGCTGCAAAGCCATGAAACAACAGGTTATCCCATCCACCACTGGTGTTTGTTGTAGCTCACAACTTCTCTAAGTCTAAGTGTGTAACTTTGTTGGGGCTGTGATGTATTTCGTGAGAATTGTTCTGAAATAACTCTGTGCGATTGCGTCGGCAATTGTATGATTGATTAATTCATTACTCAGAAACTAGTTGCTATGAATAAAGGTGCAGATCAGTTGTTTGCGTATGAATGACTTGTTTGTTATTGTTGTTGGTGAGAAGTAGGTCCTTCATTACCAAACAGGTACTGTAGGTCAAACTATTTGAATGATCTGGTGACTGGTTACATGGCACGCCATGAATCTGACATGATTCATGCCTCGTTAGCTGTTGCTCTCAAAAATGGTCAGTGAGCTGCTGAAGGGATATATAGTTTGTCATGTGATTTCATTCTCCCTTGGAAAATATTTTTTTATGTAGAAAATAGAAAATACAGTAGTTTATTTTGATACACGGTGCGGCTTCTTGATTTTCATGCACTTAGAATAAGGGTATTTGGTATTTTATTTTCAAATACATTTGGATGTATCTTTGTCCAAACTCTTTATGTTCATAATTGAATTGAATGTGGAACGCACTGAATTAATAACTTACAGTGTGACATGATCAGGACCAAAACATCTACAATAACTGAGTTATTTAATCATTTAAATCAAACACTGTTATGTAAGTGGTAACAATCAGTCTGCGTCACTCTCTGGCTTAGCTGGTTAGCTAGCGGCTAATAGTAAACACCAGATCTACTTTTGTTCAGGTAGCACATTCATACGAGTATTTAAAAAATGCAACATGAGGACATTACAACTGACAAACAGATAAACTTACGGACGCGTCAGTCGTGCTGAAATACCCAACAACCTGCCGACCTGCCTGTAAGTCGCCATGTTTACACAAAATGAGCGGAAGTGGGAGTTCTGCTAGCGGAAGTGACGCAGCTTTGTTGTTCGTTTGTTTAAGACTTCCCCGGATTCACCAGCCGTTCTTTTCGTCAGCTCCGAGATCACATTAAACTACATTTAAAAATGCCGAGTGGCAGAAACTTTCGGAGGAGAAGAGACTCGTCAGATGTCGAAGAAGACGAGACAACCCGAGAAGTCAGGTAAACAACTTTATTTAAACTCAACGAGAACAAAAACCTCGTCGACAGAAGCGTCATGTTGCTAACGTGGCGAGCTGCTCCGCGTGAAGCTAAAAACAACAAATGACTGGTGTTCTTTTTAAATAATGTACGTATAGAATATGATTTAATTGATATCTTCTCTCCGGTCGTTTAGATCCAAAGTCGAAGAGGCTAAAGAGCTGCAGACTTTGCGGAAACGACAAAGCGGAGTCAGGTAACGTGAATGTGACGTTGTGCTACTTGTTACGCTGTTTGTTGTAGCTCAAGTTTTTCACTTCAACATATCAGATAAATAAATATATCCCCCCCCCCCCCCCCTCTCCGTCCAGTGTGACCGCCCTGCTGGTTGGAGAGAAACTACCAGCAGATGCTGAGATCGATGTAAGTGACGCAGTAGTTGTTGCGTGTTTAGCTGGATGTTGGGTCAGTGTCTAACTCTGAGTAAACATGTCTCACAGAATGATCCGTTCAAACTGAAGACTGGAGGAGTCGTAGACATGAAGAAAATCAAAGACAGGAACAGGGACAGGGATAGGGACATGTAAGTAAATCTGATTGTGTTGTGATTCTGTGTAATTAACCTATGGTGTGTGTGCTGTTGTCTTTACAAAATGGAGAATGTGCATCATCACATATGTTTCTGATACAGGACAGAAGAGGAAACGGACCTCAACCTGGGAACATCTTTCTCTGCTGAAACCAACAGAAGAGACGAGGATGCTGACATGTATGTACTCCTCCTTCGGTTGTGACACACACACACCCTCTCCCTCTTTAGCATTCAAAGTGTGTGGACACAGAGACTCAGACTTAAATGAATGAAGGGTCAACCTAATTCAATTAGTGTAAAAAAGCACTAGATCCAATCTTTATAAAAATATAGGTGCTGGGAGTCAGAATGATGTAACTGTCATAATGTCCACACACCAGTCAATGCTCCCATAAACTTATTTATATTACCTCACAGGTAAGTTATTTTCCAGGCACATGTATTTCTTCTCCTCCGTCAAGTAGCTATTTTTGCATTATTATATATGCATGTTAAACAGTGATATTCAACACTTGCCTTTTATCTAAATATTGAGGGACTACGTGCTTGGCTTAGATTTTTCATTTTAGTTTAAAATTATTTCTTTTTTCTTTTTCTGTAATAGCTATAATTCACTAAAAACGACATAAAATACAATACTTAGGATATAATTGTGTTTACTCACACTGCTGTTTACAAAGTGCTTCATAGGAATATATTTCACCTCATAGGATGAAGTATATTGAGACGGAGCTGAAAAAGAAGAAGGGCTTGGTGGAGGCGGAGGAGCAGAAAGTTAAGGTGAAGAACGCAGAAGACCACCTGTATGAGCTGCCCGAGAACATCCGGGTCAACTCTGCTAAGAAGACTGAGGAGATGTTATCCAATCAGATGCTGAGTGGGATCCCTGAAGTAGATCTTGGCATCGAGTGAGTTAAGGAGATTCTCAAAATGATCACGTAGATCTAATCTATGAGAAATAGACTTTCTACATTGAGACATGGTTGTGACAAGTCGACAGAAAGTATTTAACTCGGATTCTGCGATTTCTTTCCTAGTGCAAAGATAAAGAACATCATCCAGACAGAAGACGCAAAAGCCAGACTTCTGCAAGAGCAGAGGAACAAGAAAAAAGACCAGGGCACATCATTTGTACCAACCAACATTGCCGTCAACTACGTCCAACACAACCGCTGTGAGTTTTTTCCCTTCGCAAACACAGCGTTTTAAACAGTGAGAGATCATGAGGTTGTTTAAATTGTGCTCATCTATTCCGTCAGTCTACCATGAGGATTCGAACGCGCCACAGAGGCATCACAGACACAGAGAGGAGCCTAAGGCCAGACCGCTGCGTGTGGGAGACACCGAGAAACCAGGTCCAGAGAGTAAGAGACCGCACACGCCCACATCCCGTCACACAATTCTTTATGCTGTTGTACTTTTCCATCACTGGACTGTAGAATGGTGCTGTAACCACTGTACTTGTCAGGGGAACATCAATTGAAAAACATTGTTTTTATGAACTGTCTAGATTTAGGTACCATTTCAAACATTTCTATAGATGGTTACACACAATTCTTTCTGAAATCTGATTCATTACTACTTCTTAATCCACAGCATCAACCCCGCCCAACTACCGCAAACGTCCAAATAATGAGAAGGCCACCGATGACTACCACTATGAGAAATTCAAGAAGATGAACCGAAGATATTGAGGAGCTGCATGTTTTCAATAAGGATTTACTCAACATGTCTATTTTTAAAGAGTCAAAAAAGATAATTTGTGGAGTGGATTTCCTAAACAAATGTAGATGACAGTTCTCCTGAGTGTTGTGCTTTGTAAATGTTGTATATAGTGCTGTGTCAGTTGCTTATATTGGTCAAGACATGAAAATCCAAAACAATTGACAAAAAAAATATCAGAATGTTGTGAAATACAAGGACAAGAGAATTTTGAAACAAAGGGATATCCCAGCTCTGAGTTTTTTAGCATGTTATTTTTAGTCCAATTCAAAGTACTAGTTCTAATTTTTGAAGGCTTTCAAAAACACATTTGAATAAAAAATATTAAACCCACATTTAAGTCTCGTTCTTTAATTTGATCAGTGCTTTATGGAGTAAAAAAAACATGAAACATTACAAAAGCAAAGGTTTACATAATACAAGAACACACAATTGTACTCATCACATAAACCAAGTCCAACATAATATATACAAATGATCTGTATTTCAATGCTGCAAAGGTATAAAAATCTGTTGTCTGGATCTTATATTTTAAATAAAATTAGGAAAAAAATCGTTTAATTTTTTTCATATTCCAAATTTTTTCACCATTGTGAAAACAACCTAAATTTCCAACTTTTAGTCCAGTTTAAAGTCAAATAAAAAAAAAACTGTGGAAAACCGAAGTAGACACTAGTTCACGATGTATGATGGAAACTAAATTAGCCAAACTGCTGTCGTCCAAACTGAGCACAAGTGTTGTGTTCTCCAGTCGGTGTCCAATGTCCTCATTGTTTCTCCATAGAGGCAGTCCCATGACCGTTGAGGTGGTGTGGGGGGTTTGTCTCCTGTGATGGAGGTCCGTCCACGTCTTCTCTGTCCCCCTGGGTAGAGCTGCAGCTGCTTCCTGGTGAGGCCCAGCTGTCTCGCTGCCGGTAGGCCTCGCACAGCGGCAGATCAGTGCTCTCCCACTGACTGTAGCTTTGTAGGGCAGAAACCAGCGGGAGGCAAAGAGTCAGCGCAGCAGAGAAAGAGAGGAGCAGACAAGAGCAGCAAGTCAGAATAAGCGCATCCGTCACATGGAGGGGGCACATGAAGGAATGTGTACGATAGAAGCATGGAGGTTATGCAGAAGCACTGGAAATGATCAATGCATACAAAAAGCTGTTTATTAATGATTTGGTACTATTAAGAGGAATGACTGATCAGCGGCTGATTTTAAGTTTGGCGAAAAGGTGTGATTAGTCGCTGGTGGGGGAGAAAGCAGAGCGAGTGCAGCAAGGAAGAAAGGCCCACACCCAGCATGCTCCGAGCAGGACTGAGAGACACTTTCTCACACAAAACAAGACAAACAATAACAGTGTTTTGTCTCTACTTTATTTCTTTATCGTTTTGGGTCTATTGGAACAGCCGGCAGAAACTGGTACACACGTACAACCACACAGCCGCTTGCGTGGTTACAGCTCATTCGGACGGAATCAAATAAATAACACCTACTGATTGCTTTTACAGGAAACATCTGCTGGAGAAAATCTCAGCTTCAGGTCTGACCTCAAATAAATAACAGCAAACAGTTCTGTCTTATTGTTAAGACCATAACAATCATCCATCAACACTCCAGTCTTAAAATGAACCATATGTGGGGTCACTAATATATTTATTTACATATAGTCTTAAATGAATCATACTTTGATAAAATCTATACTCTGATAAAGTTTTAGTTAATTTAATGCGTAATTCTTGTAAAAGGTGTTATTGCCTAAAAAGCTTTGTGTTACTTCAACTTACAATAATTAATTATAAATGATCTAGGGGTCCTGATTACTTACATTCCACTATGTCTCTATCAGACACTGCAGACAAGGAAACCAATACATTTCATTACCATTTATGAATAAACGCAGCAGTAAATTCAAACTGGTGATTTCTATTCAGAAAAATCTGACCTTCAAACTGCATCAGTCAACTGCAATAAATGGGCAAACTAGAAACTGAACTGCTGCAGTTCAAGAGCTTAATAAATTTGCACTGCTGCTTTTCAGCGGTATGTCCCTTTAATGCTGAAGTCCTCTTCACATTGACTAAGTCTGACACATCGAGCAGGTAAAAAATTAAGGCACTGGCTAATTAGTAACAATATAAAGTCACTTGTTGAGTTGAGCTTCATCACAATGACCCTCAGCAATGACATGTTGATGAATGATACAAAGAGATAAATCCAAAACAAAAGCTGTCAGGTTTCGAGGTGGGCAGGTGTAAAACCTTCCATGGGCTCAGCAGCGAATGGTGAATGGTGAGACAGTACATGGTGCTGGGCATGGGACAGACGAGGGGCGGTGGGATGAGGGACAAGTATAAGCCTACTTGTACCTGGACGAGTAATATTCTTCCTCAAGCTCATACAGGTCGATGGCGATCTCGTCGCGGAGCGAGGTGAGCTTCTTGTCACACTCCTCCTGCAACGAGCGGAGGTGCTGGTTCTGGAGGCTGATGGCGTCGTTCACGGAGGGAAAGTCGTTCAGGATCAAGAACTGCTTTAGGTCAGACACCAGCTTCATGAGGGACTCACCGGCACGTACCTGATACAACACCACAGGAAGTGGATGTGGGTTTAGAAAGATTGTTTTGTTTGTGGACCAAACTATTGGCTACAGACACATTCAGAGTCCAGAAACAGTGCCACTTAGAAAACTGTGATGAATTCAATTATCAATGAGTGATTCAGTTAGTATAAATTCATAATGTGCATCTGAACGTTATCTTAAATTCGAGTGGAGATCTGAAGTTTAAAAAAAGGTTTAAATGTCTCAATTTAATGAACATGTGCCGCCATAACTAACATGGATTCTTGGGAGTGGATTTTCCACTCAGTGCAAACATCACAGAACTTGAATAAAGAGTAAGAACAAGCTGACAGAATTTACTGGGAGACAATGTGGAATAAAATAGTTTTTCCAACACCCTTTAAGCTTCTTAGAGGAAAATTAAAGGGGAAAATGTGGCCTTATTTAAAGGAAACACAGAAGAAATACTCCACACATTCAATCCCGATATTCTTATCTACTAAACATAATTAATACACTCATTACACACAGCTGATAAAAATATGTAAAGGTTGAACTGTCCTTATTTGTTGGTAGTAGTAGTTAGTTGCTTTATTTACTTTACAGCCTTTTATCTAATTCATTTTGTTGTATTTATTCGTGTATTTCTCTTCTTTATTCATTGCACAGCACTTTGTTGAACTCTGTCGTGCTTGATACATAAACTTGATACTTACAATGTTGGCTGCTCTGACGTGCATTTCATAGTGGTCCTGCTCGGCTTGAGTGGCTCGAGCAACCTGCGTCTCATCCTCTATCTGGAGGAAGACAACAAGATCAGCCCCGTGTGGAGCTCCAGGTGCAGGAATGTACGAGCAGAAGACTGAGGGGCATGGAGGCTTTCTATAACTGCTGACAATTACAAGTAGCCCAACACACACACACACAACACGTTACAGACAGGGTTCTAGAGGCGGTGGTGTGTCTGTGCACCTTCGCGGTTTTGATGATCTCGGTGAAGTTGTCCAGGATGGAGCTGATGTCGTCTTTCAGCCGCTTGTTGTAGTTCTGCAGCAGCGTCTCTTTGCTCTGAGAGAGAACTCTCTGCGTGGCCATCGTGTTCAGGAGCAACACAGCACGCGCTACCTGTTCACAGCAGGTCAACACAAACACACAAACACACACACACACTGTTCAGCTGGAGGTTTACAATACTGAATCACTGGAGTAAAACACAGTAAGACACCACTGACGGCAGAGCAGCTAGCTAGCATGGACACATTCACAAAAGCGGAGATAATAAACCCGAACTCACGTGGTTCTAGTATCTGTGCAACTGATACAATAACTCTAAATGTACTTAATATGAACTCAGTAATGATAACAAGACGAATCCTTACCGCATACTTTGCAAACAATGTGGTTCTTCTTCTTCTTCTTCTCTTCCTTCTGTCCTCTTCTTCTTGTTTAATGGCTCCTGACAACACTCAAGATGCCCATTACCGCCCCCTAGCTTTACTACAGGTAAGCCCCTTAAAAAAACAAAAACATTAGTGATATCGTTGTATGTTTAAATGTTTTGTATGTTTTTTATTTTCTTTCCTCTTCTTCTATTATTTTATCATCAACATTAGCATAATAAGCTAAATGACGGTCCAGATCCTCCCAGGAGGAAAATGCTGCTGTCAGTGCCACAGGAGCTCATTGTATGAATGTACACCTGTGGTCGTGTACAGCTGCATGTCCAGCTGTTTGATATGTGGTTTTGAATGCTTCTTGCTTGGAGGTATATGACATATGCATGGTATACCCAGAATGAATTGAACTGGACTGTCTCCGTTTTCTCATGAAGTAATAATACAAAATAATTAGCAATCGCCTATTTACATCCGCAAATTCATGTTGTCTGTGATAATAAATAACTGCAAGAGCTGCACATTTTCGATTTACATTCATTTAATATTCTGTTTATGACTTACAACATGGTTTTCAAAGGCAGGCTGTGCAGCATTAACAAGTGTTTTGAGTGCTTTTCTTTTTGTCCAACAGTGTCATCAGCGTTTGAATCCTCCAAAGATTTGCAACACCGGTCAAAATACACTCTACAGCAGTGTTACGATCAAAAAACATTCTTAGCGAACCCTGACTCCGTGTCAGTGACTATGTGCAACCTTCATGTATATAAGGTGGGTGAGACAAGTGAGCATTAAAAAAAAAAAGATTGTACACTTCAAAAAGAAAGAAAACATGATTTTACATTGCAACAGGAGAACACAAGTAATTAAACTTTGGGTTGAGACAGGACTGATCCCCTTTCTTAAAAGTGCCTTGGTGGGAAACAAAAAAGTGTTCCATGATTTTACAAAGCAGAGACAATAAAAAATATTTCCAAATGGCGATGAAACGAATTCAAAAGGAATGTCATCAGTCACCATTCATGACGTCACGTATAAGACACGACTGTTACGATCCCTGACCGGAACTGCAAAGCATTAAGTGCTGTAGATATTTGTGTGTCTGCGGGAAAGCATTGTTTTCTCTTCAGGTATTTGTAAGTGTGAGTCACAGTTTTTACACAGTGATGTCTATGATAGAGAAGCATTTCAGAGTTGACTTAAAACCTTGGTGCATATAAATACTGCAGACAGCGAAAGGAGGTCGTACACAACTGTACGACCTCCTGCATTGGAGCTGAATGCAAGTGCAATAAAATGAGGTGAATGCAGCCATTTTTCAGGAGGGCACAGAAGGCAAAATGTGAGTCATGATGTTTGACGTGGAGGGAAGTTCTGTGAGAGTGTAACGCCTCGGAGAAATAGAGATAAGTGAATCTTCTACATTTACGTAACATAAAACTGAGGGTGAATGTTCTAACATTTATATAAAGTTTGTACATTACATGGAACAAACGCTGATATTTCAGTTCCATTAGATGGGACAGGACAGTGACCACAAACATAATATGCAACAAAAAACACAAACATTTTTGATTGAGGGGAAAAATGCATCATTATCAAACTCTCAAGCATAAACTCATAGTTTCAACCACTATCGACTTGGAGGCCACGGTTGTACGACCATTTACAAATTTCATGCTTGATATGATTGTAGATTCATTTCTCATAGTAGTGTTCAGAGACATAGTCGCTCGGCTTTGTCTTTATCTCTCAGGCTTCTGTGAAGGTATGACCCTGTAATTCAAGCTGAATCTTTCCTTTCTGAGAAACAGCTGCAACAGAGGAATGAGGCGTTATCACGTCATAGCTTCACAGTAAAGCTCAAATACAATCGAGGACAAGCTCCCTCACTACTGTGGTGTTTTAAGCGCCGACACAAAAAGTAAATGAGGTAGGCAAGAAAACAATCAGATGCTTGACCACCATATTATCTTTTTATCAATATACGTACCAAAAAGATTAAGAGCAAATCAAAAAGTAAAAGGATGTGACTGGAAAAAATAAATCAAAAGTGACCAGGAGTCTGTTTTAAGATAAGGATGTCAGTTGTCTTATTTGACGCAGTATTCGTGATGACCTTTGCACCAGATCAGAGCCGGATGAGAGTGAGATCCATGCAGGCCTGCAGTCCTGCTGCAGTGCTGGCGACAGCATGCATAACGCCTGGTACAGTTTGCATAAGTGAGAGCGGTGCTGATACCCACCGCCCTGACCTCAGAGTGTGTTCAGGGCTTTTCCTGCGGGGCTTTGAGGTGAAAGGGTGCAGAGACGAAGGGGTCTACAGCACTCACTTCTGATGTCCATGAGTGAAGAGGTCCAACGGGGACTGATGCCACAGCTGCCTGCCTGTTCACGTTGGACACCACTCTGTGAGCCGCTACCAGCTGCTGGGGCACGGGTCCCTCAAAGTGGCGGGAGTATTTGGCCAGAGCTTGAGGGCGGAATGGTTGCGGAGCGACTTGTCCCAACGCATCTTGATCAGGGGTTACAGCGTGAACTCCAGCTACGTGAGGGTGCAACGCCTTGGGTTGAGCTCCTGCAGCCTCCTTTCTTTTTCCGAAGGGAGCCTGAGAGAACACATCGAGCTGCTGCTGAGCGTCCAGGAAGCCGCGTGGGAACGGAGCATTGGCGAACACATCGGCCAAATCTTCTTGCGCAAACCGAAAGGGGGCTTTAGAGAAGACATCTGCAGCGACATCTGTCCCCTGTGCTGGCTCGGGTACGTGCTGGGAATGATTCTCAGCGAAGGTGCTCGGAGTAGGTTGATCGAAGGTAGTGGATGGTTGTTGTGTTGGGTCTATGTTGGAGTGTGCGGATGAGTGGAGTTCTAACTGAGGCCCCTGCTCGTCTTCGTCCTCAGAGTCCAGCAGCAGAGGTCTGGAGCCGCTGAGGTCATGAGCTGCTAAATGACCCTCATCGGCTCCTCCATCCTGCTGATCTTCCGTATGGACTTCTGTCTCCTCGTCTTCCTCACTGGAGTGCACACAGTCCTCGTTTGTTTGAGCATCTCCTTCTGGAGCTTCCGTCTCTTGTCCCCCCTCAAGCACGGTGTAGTCGTTGCTCTCTTCTTGCGGATCTGTAAAAGACAGCAGAGGCAGAGGAAACATATCAGAAGTGAACACAAATGTCAACATTCAGACATTTTGAGTTAAATAACAAAATAACATATCAGGCCATTAAATCTCATCATCTATAAAATCTGAAAAAGCCTGATCGATGACAACAACCCTACAGTGAGCAACCTGCAGAAGACTCCAACAATACAAAGACATTCTAGTCTAAACAAGTCACAGGAGACAGACAGGACTACCAGCGCTACCACTACAACATCAAATAACCTTGTTTCCACAAATAAGTTTCACTACAACGGTTCAGTATCCTCAACTTTCCAAAGACAGTGCGTAGTGTTAGGAGAGGGGGGGCAGTTTGATTTTAGTCAGGATTGATTGTGTCAAGGTAAAGGAGCTCAGAGGGAGTCAGTAGGTCTGTGGAAACAAGGACAGAGAGCCTTCATGGCACAAGTAGAAGTAGTTAGTGGGACAGACAGGTTTGCATGGATGAGCAGAGACAGGTCAGTCTTACCTCAGCAGCGTTGACTGTTAACTGGCAGCTCTTGGGAAGATGTTAGTTGCAGCCATTAAAGGAAAACACCACTTTTCTTTCAGTGTTTTAGGTTATTTCCCTCATCATACGAGTATTTGAAACTGTCCACAGCTTGTTTCCAAAATGTTCTACTTTTCCACTTTGAGATAAGTGTTGATCCAAGTGAATAGTTACCCACAAATCATTTCATCTGTCAGAGCTGACTACCAAGCACAGTAAGCAGTGAAACAGCGTTGATCATCAAGAGCTATCAATCCCTTACAATACAACTCACAGACTACAGTCTGTACATCTGCGGTACTAACTAACAAGCAGTAAACACAATTTAAAGCCCCTTTTGGTCTGGAATCCTAACAGTAGTGAACAGGTGTGTGATTTTAAAAGACACCTGTCCATGTCCATGAAGCAAAGAACTACTAAGATATTAGAGAATTAAGACAAAACAATGTTTTAATACTGGGCAGAAAACACATAACTAGATACCATAATGCTAGAGTATCTGCAATCTAATTTGGTTCCGAGAAGGAAAGTCTGTTGAATAAAATCACAACTGTCTCAACTGGTCCCTAATATGATCTTTAGTGTAAAAATCAAATGATTTGACCCAAAGACACTGAATTTTCATTCACATTAATGAGTTTTATTCAGAGCCTCTCATTTTGAACCTTAATTCATAAAAATAGAAGTGTACACTCGATAATGATGCTGCTTTGACATGTGGACATCCGTAGCCAAATCAAGTCAGAGTTATCAATATGCCTGTCACCACGTCAACCCCACTAGCACAGTTAAGTACATTAGTTTCACACAGCAACACAAGTAAAACTCTACGGCCAAGGCAAGAAGTCTACAGGATACAGCACTGTAGTGTCTGATAAGAACATGAAGCATGTTGTAGGATTGCATAGATCAGCAACACAGATGCAAATGACTTAACTGAACCAATAAAGATGGAGGGAAATAAAAAATAAAAAAGGATTTCTATTTACCCATGTCAGTTCTTACAGTAATGTTGATGTGTGTGAATTTACAATGTCATACAGGCATGATAAGGTGGAGAGAACTATTCATGTCAAACACATACACCAGTGATTGCAAAGGGGTTTTCTGTTTGTATGTACACGTATAAGGTGATATGGACCTTATATAGAGACTTGCAGCTATACAATGAACTTCCTTTGGCGAGAGAAATCCATTTATTATATGTTAAGGATGCAATGCAAGGTCAGCTGTGATCACATGTAATGCAATATAATGTATGCAGCTGTTTTTCCATGTCTGATGATCATCGGCCAAATGAAGGTGCAACAGAGATATCAGGAAGTCAACTCCGTCATCAACTCTGTCTTAGATCAAATCTATCTCAGTAATATACGGTAACTAACCCCAGTCAGGTAAGTCATAAGCACTTTGTGTCATGTATCCATGACAAGATCTAAAGCAAAAGCACGAGCTGAATGTTTGTGAATGAGGAGAAACGACTTAGGACACGGGGTCCACATATTTGCACTCATAAATACACAAACTATTTTTAAATCTATATATCCTTATATATTTTACATATTTTATAATGGTACTGGTTCATACCTTTAATCTAAAGCACTATGAATAAAAGTCACATTTATTCATACCATGACAGAAGAGATGCCTTTAAATATTACACGACTACAAAACAATCTACTTTTACCATTTTTGACATGAGCAAAATAAAAAATAAAAAGATTTTATGTACACGTAAAGGATTTTTCTGAATATCGCCTCTTGCAGAAAACGATGTCACATTCGCCGAGTGACCTAAAAGTACGTGATAAGAAAGGACTGGCTACATAAGACAGAGGGGATGTCAATAAGAGATGGGTTGTTAGCACAGTACAGACACAAAATAAATCTCTATAAACAGTGTCGTGCTGCTAAAAATCTGCTCGTCTCCACTGATCCTGAGAGCAAAGCAACACAAATCTAAAATATGAATAAAATCTTTCTGTTAGCTTTGGCATAGAATCATTTCATTCCCTTTTATTTATCTGCTGTAATCATCTTAACAATGGGTCAAAGATATAATGAGGAGTTCATGACCCTGGACATTAAAAGATGTAATTTTATAACACACGCATACCATGAATGGTCTCACTATATGCTGCTGATAGTGAAAGCACCCCGCCGTGGTGACCGAGCTCGGTTGATCAGCCTCGTTAACACTGACTTCTTCATTCTCAGGATTTCAAGACGTTAAGATATATTTTTGGGAGAAATTATACCCTGTTTAGTATTCAGAAAGAGGTCAGAATACACAGCTCTGCTTAGGAAGCTTAATACATGCACTAAGTTAGCTTAGATACATAGCTGTTAAAACCCTGGTTACTGATCAATACAAGGGAAAAGTAGCAGAGATTTGGCTTGATAAGATGGCGCAGACTCTATTTGCTCATGTCCGAACAACAATATTTGAAAAAGGCAGCCTCCTTCTCCTTTCACAAGAAATCTGAACAGACGGCGCTGAGCTGACATTTCCTTCTCCATAACTGGTTCAATCAGTGAAAAGAGCTCTCAGCCGTCACTCAGGGTGCAGCCTTGTTTGGTTCAAAGCTTTCATAGGAAAGTGCATCCAATGATCCAGGTGGTCTATTTCCACTCCGCACTCTTTAGACAGACCCCTGACACAAATGCGCATGCCTGCAGGTGGCTTGTTTAAATAAAGCTTTGACCCTGAACAAGTAAAGTGAGCACAACGCAGCTGTGATCAAGCATTTTTACACGTGTGACGAGGACAATTGATCACCAAGGCTGTGCTGGGATATTAATGCATGTATGAGGAAAGCATGAGGAAGACCATGGTGTAGCCAGAACAGAGGCAGATGATATGCTTAGGAAATTATGAGAAGATTTTGTTTAACCAGCGTGGGAATGTCAACAGCAGGCAGAGATATATGAAACCAGCTTATCAGGCAGCTAGAGATGGAGTGGAGGCCAAGGAGGCAAGTAAAGAGAACGGTTCCACTGAACCGATCTATGCTGGCTCCGTTTCCCTTCATAAGGTGCTACATTAAGTGCCTCTGCTCCCCCCATTTCTATCCCCTGACCCTCCCCTGTCCCTTTGTTAGGATTGCACACTGCCCCTTCGACCTCTCCCACCCCCTCTAGAGGTCGATGAGCTGATCCACCAGCAGAAGGGAGCGGGCCAAGTTGGGGATGCTGGACTCTGAACTGCCACTGTTGCTGCGCGAGTGACCACCTGAAACATGCCAGAAACAGAGAGAGAAAGAGAGAGAGAGAGAAAGAGAGATGGACATGGAAGAGTCGAGGGAGATCGTGAAAGACAAGCAAAAGAATGAGTGATATTAACAGAGGTTGTATGGAGAAATGAAGCAAGGAGTTGAGGAGGATGAGGGTGGATGGGATGGCAGAGCAGAGAGATGCATGAACGGGGGCAGAAAGAGAAAGAGAGGCAGAGTGTGAGCTGGGATTATTTTACACAGCTGCATCATTACAGGGGGGAGTCATTCTAACACGAGGAGACTTTCAAGATTAACTACAAAGAGCCAAACACCTGCAGGGCGGAGAAGCACCAGCACTACAGCATCAGAAACAAAGGAGAGAGTGGGGATAATGTTAGAGCTTGATGGGCTATGAAGCTTTAATGTGACAAGCACACCCATACAAGTCTTCTAACATCTGCAGTGATAGGAACGAGCTACTGCGACTGAATTAGGGGCTTTGTCATTCATCTCTGTGGGCTTCAGGAGGAGTCAGTGCTCATCTCAGGGTTTTTCTTAACCTTACCTTGATTTGAGTTTTTGGAGATGAGCACGGGAATAGGGTCAAACTCGTCGTCATTGCCCTTCTCCCCACACGACATGAGGAAAGCAGAGTCTGCGGTGAAGGAAGAGGAGGTGAGGGAATGATGGAGGGGAAAGGACGTTAACTCAGCCAAGGAAAAGAGCAAAAAAGAAAGGAAGATGCGAGTAGATTAAAAATAGATGAAGCCAGGCAGTCACAGTATTTAAAAGCCATGCACTTACAGTGGCTTTTGCCCAAGGGTCAGTTGAAGCTGGTATATAATGTGTCGAATTCAATTTCTGTATCACATGGAGGTTTGAGTTTTCTCTGTTTGAACAGGCCGCCTGTGTTCTGGTAATGATCTGCGCTGGTTTTATGGGCTAAGATCCCCAGCAGACATGTGGAGTGCTGCGAGGGGGGGGCGGTCTTACCAGGAGCTGAATGAGCAGGTGGCCGCTCCTCCAGACAGGATCCAGAGCTGGAGCCAGAAGGAGTAGAGGAGCAGGAGGTGGCGAGAGCAGAAACAGACTGGTGTCCGTGAGGAGAAGAGTGAGATAACAGATCACAACCCAGCAGAGATTCCTCCCCAGTGAGAGAGTCTGAGACAGCACGACAGGAGGAAGCAAAGCCAGAGGGACAAGGGGTCAGAGTTAAGATATAACTGTTAGCTGACAGAGCCCAAAGCATCTTCTAGTGAGGCAGTTCACCGTTTTATTGCTGAAAGCATATCAGTGTTAGCAGCTGCTGAAAGTATTGGTGCAAATCCCACAGAAAGTATGTAAGAAAGTCAGGGGAAGTAGCTACACGTCCAAAAATGTACATCATTAGAGTATTTTAGACTGTGAGTAGGTTTAAACATCCTCACAATGTTGTGAATGAATAGAGTGTAGCTGCTTTCCGACAGGCACAAACTCTAGAAAATATCCATACCCAATTTTAAGGATATTTTCCAGAGTTCATGTCTGAAAACTGTCACACCTTGAAGCAGGGTATTACTGTGCTACCCGCAAAAAACTGCTCCAGGCACTGAAGTTTGCTGCCATTTTGAAAGAGCCACAGGCCCAAAATAATTTGACGTTGCAGTTTGTTTTGTTTTTATACAGGATAACACGACATATCAATGGTCACTGCCAAAGATAAATGAGTAAGTAAATAAATAAATAAATAAATGGATCACAGTTGTCAACCCTCGATAAAAACATCAACAGGTGGCAAGGGGAAGAGGACAACAATTCTTTGGTGAAAATGCTGCCAAGAATTGTGTTAAGGTTTAGTACTCTGAGGTCCAGGATGCTAACCTGGAATGCTGGCAGGGATGAGCTGGGGGGCTTCCAAACCAGGAATCAGGGAATCCACACACACCTCTGCCATTGCTGCATGGAGACATCATGTGGGGAAAAACGGTAATACAAACAAAATATTAGTAATAGTGAAGCAAAGTAGTCTTAGTAAGGATAAAACTGGAGAGGGTATTCTTTACTCCTTCCCCCAGTGAGGTTTTTGGGACTTCATGATCATGAGAGTGAAGGAGGGGAAGGAAGGGAAGAAGACACATGCAGAGCAGATGGGGAATTTTAGAGCAAGGCAGGGGACAAGAACAGAGCTACCAGGTACCATTGGTGGAGCTCTCTGCAGTGCTATTGAAGGGGTCAGCTGGGGTTAACAGGTCAGGGAGCAGCAGAGTTTCAGGGGACTTTAGTCCCTCAATCAGCTTCTCTGTGAGTGAGCCAGAGAGAGAAGATGGACAGAGGGAAGCGACAGATGGCCGGGGAGAGAGAAAGCAACATGAGGATTTTGCAGATAAATAAAAAAAAGAGAAGAAACGAAAAACATGACACTGTAGCAATGTGGAGAAAAATACAGTTTGATAAAATCAATGAGAACAGTTAGAGTTTAGGACAGTTTGAAATGTAGCGAACATCATGTTAGTCACAAGGCAAAAATATATTCAGGAAAGCAAGAAAATATAACAGGATGATGAGTGCACGAAGAATCATCATGTCAACATTTCAAGGTAACCCTGCAATCAGGCTGCTTGCAGGATTGATCAAGCCATAATATTGTGATAAAGTCATTGCATGATGCGTTAGTTTACTTAGATTCTGCCCATCACAGATATACTTCAAAATCAGTTAGTAGAGTGAAATCCTATTAAGGAACAAAACGCTATCCTTTTTTAAAACAGTATCAAACCAAACAAATGCTGAAGAAAACACATTTTCCCACACTCTTACATTACAAACTTCAACAGCAAACAATTAATCATACAAACAAGCCACACAGACTGCATTAATGCACTCGGCTCTGACGACATGCTAATCGTCTCAACCCATTTAGAACCGGTGCATACAAACAAGCACAACTCTTTGTTAAGTTGGTTTTTCCATATGTGCAAAATCTTTGTCAAAGACTTGAATTTAGTACATTACTTTACTGATTTGAGCAAGTGCAATACAGCCCATGAATGAAACACCAAATTATTGACTTTTCATTGCAGCTCATACTTACAGGAAACTGCTATGGGGGAAAATGGAGTGGGGGTCTTAGACAAGGAATGTGTTGACTCAGAAAACAGCACAGCAGATGTGACCTTTAGCCCCCTTCACTATAGGAGAGAGGCCAAGACTGATGAAAAGCTTTTTATAAATTAAAATGTCACAAAGCTAATTCTCGATATCGGCCCAAAAAGTTCAGTATCAGTTGGAATCTCTTGTTTTCTAATTAATTCAACCGTGTTTTATTTTTCAATGCTGCTCTGCTTTTGTGTTTACTCATGTATATCCTTGTGTGCATCCTATTTGAAAGAGAGTCCAAGAGACAGCTTAGGCTAGGTAGAGAAGATTAACCACACCCTGGTTATGTAAGAGCCTCAACATTTTCATCCTGTCAGTGCAACTACACAAACAAGGTTACACAGAATCACGCCCAACCAGAAAGACCTAAAGGCTAAACTGAAGAGAAGATAAAAGGCTTTGCGATAATTTCAACAAGATAGCGTGCTTAACTTTCTCTTGTTCTTAGTGGCACTGGTAAGCAGGCTCCTCCAGCAGTAAGGCAATCCAATTAACAAAGGAGAATTTGTCCTTAGCGTTGCCGGGCAACAGCAAAAGCAGAGATCTGCAAATGAGATGCGATCTAGCTGTAGCCACCGTCTCTATTCATGGAAGCTGACAAGGAGCCACTGTGAGGCTGCTTGCTATGTCAACAAGATAGGACTGTGTACAAATCCCAACCACAAAACTAGCACTCATAAACTAACCCCTGGGAAGTGAGATAACCAGGCAACTACCTCAGATTAAATAAAGTGACTCAGTAGCTCTAGGAATATATTTGTTCGACGGAGAATCGAAGGTACGGCTTGTATTGCGTGTTGTGCTGTGCCAGGAAAATTACCTGTGGTGTCAGATAGTGAAAGGTTATTAAAAGGATCCGGGACAGTCAACAACGCTGAACCTGCACTCATGATGCCTGCAGATCTTTCAGCTTAACATTGCACAGTGAATAATGATGGGAAAGAACAAATAAGGCAAAGTGAGAAAAACAAAAGAGGAGAGTGGTTTGGAGTATGGAGAAGCTTATTTTACATTCCGAAGACAGCATCACAAAAAAAGAGGACATAACTGGATGATTAGAGAAATCTCCACTTGAGGATTGATATGAAGCCTCCTGGGACATTTATTATGTAAAGCAATGAAGCAGCATAAGAGGAATTGAACAAAGTCTTACCTGGAAAAGCAGTGAGCCCTGGAATAAGATTTTCACTGGAGCCTGTGATCTTCTCCCCCGGGGCAGCAGCTGTGCACAAACAAACAAAATCCTTTTCAGGTTACACGACTACTTACCAATGAGGCATGTGTAAATATGCAGTGAATAAGTGGAACTCACTCTCAGCTAGCTTTGCAAAGTCTTTGTTGAGCAGCTCCTCCGCCGTCAGCTTGGAGAAGTTATCGTCCCCAAAGGGGTTCCAGCTGGGCAGAGTGGTGGGTGCAACGGGGGCCGATGGGACGTCACCTTCACCTGGATGATACACACTCTGCTGGGACGAGCAGGGGGAGCCAGAAGGAGTAGTGCTGGCTGATCTGCAGAGCACAGAGGTGTAAACATAAACAAGGGCAAGAATGCACGGTGACATTTGATGGAAAGTCTGTGGCCTCTGACCTACAGATGTATGCAAATAAGAGTGAATGAACAGAGTTATTTAAAGACTGAATTAAGTGATTCTTCTTGAGCTGGATTCTCTGAGATGTTAAAGGGTCATTTATTCTCCTCTGGGACTCTGTCATATGAATGGACTTTCTATTGGCCCACTGAGCTCACTCGCGGCCATGAAAGGACAGTTCATCCGCAGATCACTGAAGGGAGTTAATTCTGCTCACTTGGACTTGTTGAGGCTGGCCTCAGCTGCAGCCGCCTGAAGTAGCTGAGTGGACTTGCTAACTGGAACCCCAAACACGGCACTGTGGGTGACATCACTCAGGATGCGTCTGTGGCCACTCTTGGGGGCCATCTTTGGCGACGACGGGGGCGTCAAAGAGCCAACTCTGATATTCCCTCGGCCAGCCATCTGTAATGACAAGATAAGAGTGAAAATTGGAGATTAGGGATAATGAACTGACGCTAAAGGATAGAATATCTGGAAGAAACAAACAAATCACAGCCCTAGATGTAAGAAGCAGCAAGATGATCTGGAAAAGAAAATCTTAAGATGTGTTTATGGAGACCAACAAAACCATAACTTAGAGAAAACAGGTATGGAAAGGGTAAGAAAGTATTCCCATCACATAGATTGGACAGAAACAGATTCACCTCATGATATGAGTTACATGAAAGTACAATAGGAGCAGGAGGGGTATAATAGAAGCAGTGCAAAAGTAAATCATTTGGTTGAATCATGATTTTTATAGTATCTATGAAGCAACAGAATTATACCTTTCTAATAAAGACATTTAAAAGAGCATTTCTAGCTACACAGCAGCAACACCCCCAAACTTCAATTCTGCCAAGAAAGAAATTAAATCTGGATGTGATTCGTTAGAGATGAGCCAATAATCAGCCCCAACCCAAAGAGCAGCAGAGGCAGCGGGAGTCGGATGTTACCACAACCTCTGGGTCAGTTGGAGGACCAGTCACTGCAGACTCAGGGATGGGTGTGAGATGTGGAGCGGCTGTTTCATGGACTACATGCTGCAGCTGGTATTGCAGTTGCAGAGTAAGAACTGGAGGAACAGGTTTAGCTTTGGACTGCAGCAGGGTAGATGCCTGAGACGCTATTTGTGGTTGTTGTTTCTGCTGTTGGTGATGGAGGCTCGGACCCAGTTGATGCTACATAGGAATACCACAGAGCCAATCATGAGGAAGGCTCAGTTTGAAAGTTTGGTCCGGTTTAATACTTTTTTATCATGTCATGTAATTTTTTCAATGATTGCTCATTGACTAAACTGTGTCTGTACTGCAGATTAAAATAAATTACCTGGGACCACAGTGTCAGGTGGAGCAGTACCTCTCCTTTTGTAAATGATCAATTACTGGATTACAATTACAATCAATTTGAAACATTTTGCAAAAAACCCTCTCAAACCAAGCTGTCACTTTTTAATAAATTAAAATATCTAATTTGTTTTCTGAGTTCGAGTTAAACACACAATGCAGCTACACAGTATTTCCATTATTGTTTTGTAAGGACGCCTACCTGCTGGTTACTCTGCAGACTTAAGAAGGCTTGCTGCTGCTTCGCGAGGAGCTGGTGATGCTGTGGTGTGGCCTGTGGCTGCATGTTGGTGGTCTGAGCTGTCTGTGGTGTAGCCTGTGTGGCCGAGGACTGTGGAGCAGGTTGTACAGCAGCTGCAACTGGAGATGGGACATTGATGCCAACACCTGAAAGAGGAAAAACTTGAAAATTGACTTGTATTTATTACATCTTTTAAGTTACAACCTCATTTCTGATGGCATGAAAGATCGGCACAAATAACAGTTGCACTAATGACATTAATGCAAATGTGCACAAAATCTTGACATGTAGTAAAAGTGTGCATCAGCACAAGTGTGTTTCTCTGAATTTCCAAAAATGGAAAATGTTTTATATAGCTGGTAATTATTTATTGAAATGATACTTTAAGCCTTCTCCCCACTTTCACTTGAAGACAAATAGCATTTTAAGTAATTTAATGTATTTTACACTGTTAAACAGATACACATTTCTAGCTTTACTCCACAACTACTATAGTATTTTGGGCTTTTTGTTTCAATACATTTTTTAATCACAAACACTACCTGGAAGCAAACTCAGCAAATGGGTGACTGTGAACTGCCGAGTATGACAGCATGTGTGGTAATGACTGTGACATCATGCCATCATCTGTTCCTTCTGTAAGTGGGTCACAGATGAACAGAGGACCCATGAAATCAATTAAAAGCCTTTTAAGAATGAGCTCATTGCACCTGTGGGAACACAAGTCAAATTCTTGAGCAGTTCATTCAGTCCTGAATTTTTTGTAGAGATTATTATTACCAGAATAACTGTCACTGTAATGACAGGCTTCCTTTATTAATGGTCTTAACACTGACATATGGACATATTAAAGAGCTACTTGTACCTATGGCCTGGGGCCCTCCAGCAGCCACGTTGGGCCTCTTGCGTGGGGTGAGAGCGGGCTGGATGGGAAGAATGCCTATAGGCTGGGGCTGAGCCTGACCAGCCTTGGGCCTTTGTCGAGGTGCAATTGAGGTTTCTGTGGTTTGAATGGGGTCCGAAAGCCTGGTGGAAGGAACAACGAGACACGATGAGAAAAGGTAAAGTACCTTATAATGATACTCAAATGATACTTAAATGCAACTCACCTGGCTTTGGTTTGACTCTTTTTGGCCACTGCTTCACTGGCTCTGATTGGCTCAGGAAGTTTTGCAGGAATGGGCAAATTCTACAACAGTAAGAGGATTTACAATTTATCAAAGACAATAGTTTATAATTATTATATCAGTGAGGTGTTAGGAGAATATTTTTCACTCATTACTACACTCTAGTCTGGATTTGCAGCTTCCATGACAACACAATAGTTTCCCACTTTAATAATAGTCAAGAGTGATTTCATAAACCTGGTTGAATCAGGACGTGTCCATAATGCCTATTTCTCTGCCAGAAGAGTTTTGGTAGGGCGCAGGTAAGTTCTTCAAACTAGTAAGTTTTGTTTCTATGACATGTCACCACTGCCGTAGTATGATATACCAGCATTGCAACTATTTATTTGATTACTATTTATCATGTCATCGCTTCATCTGGCAGCTGTAGAGCAAAGAGTTGCCTAACCACTAAAACCATTGTAGATGACTCACTTGTATATATTTAACATCAACCCTAATGTATAGTATCATCTCAGATTCCTGCCAGACTTACATGCACATTTGGGACTGGACACTCGCGTCGAGCCAGTTTAAAGGCAAAGTAGGAAACTTGGTAGATGTCTGGTCTCTTCTCTGGGTCAGGTTCCAGCATGTATCCTGAGGAGTCAACGAACATGCCATGTTTACTTTGCGTCAGAAACAGGAAAATTCACAGTTGAAAGGTAACTGCCCCAATACTGGACACACGTGCAGTAAGTAGGACAGTGATTATAATGTGGTGAACAAGGATACTCACGAATGAGACAGTGCATGTCCTGGGAGTAGCGGGAGATGTCTGGAATAGTGAAGCTGCCGTCACAGATAGCTACTTGACTCTCCCCAAAAGGAAGTGTGAAGTAGCACAGTTTATAGAGAAGACAACCCATGGCCTATACAGAAGAGAAAATCAATGTTACTGTGTCCAGCTTAATGCACATGTCATTATGACAGTAAATGAATGTGTTCATTTTGTGATCATAATGTAGCGTAGTGGTAATGAACAAAATGTTTCTCACCCAAATGTCGGCCTTTGTTGTGATGACTTTTCCACCGTAGAGGTTGACCATCTCTGGAGCGCGGTACGACAGGGTGGTGTACCTGGTTTTAAGACAACACCAGTGAGTTTCTGGACTCTGGTTAGAAAAACAAATAGAAGCTATAAAGAGAAACTCACTTTTTGATTTCGTCCTCCACGACTGGCACTCCCTCCGTCTGAGGGTTTTGGAAGTGGTTGGTGGCGCTTCCAAAGTCACAGAGCACGTAGTGTCCCCGGTCGTGCAGAAGAATATTTTCCACCTGTATGAGGAAAACATGATGAGACCGTTTAGAACGGATAGTACATGATGTTAACAACAATGTCAAAATGTGTTACTTAGCATTATACACTCACTGTCTTAGCAGCAGTATGTGCATCTTTGGAAATTAATTAGACTTGCCTTGAGATCTCGATGGATGATGGGACTTTTGCACTGGTGGAGACGAGTGACCGCCTCGCATGTGTCACAAAAGATCTGTAACACCTCAGGTTCAGTGAAGCCCGTCTGTAAACGCTGATTCATTAGGTTGACCACCTGCCCACCTACACAGAAAAAATAGGTCAACTACAAGACTAATAAAAGGTCTGGAACATTATTAACATGTTGTTCTCTATCTGATCATTTACTGCTATTTTATGAATAACTTGTATTTAAAGGTTAACTAATTTTTGTCATGATTTTTGGCAGACTTCAATCTGTAAGGTAAACAGTAATTACCTGTTGAAAGTTTAAACAAGGACTAAAATAATTAATCAACTTTCCACATCAACAATGAACAGAAAGGTTTACATTTATCTATGTATCCTTTTTTACTTTTCACATGGCACTAATGAAAAAAGGTCTCAAATAATTTCACCAAATTTAATTTTTATTTCTCTGTCAACTTTCGTCTTTAGAGGCTTAAACAGCTACAATAATGTTAATGTTTCAACTTTCTATTAATAACACCACTCAGTTATGTATTGACTGACACAGAGGTTGTATTGACCACATTAGCTATCTGTTGAATGCTTGCTTTTAAACAGGACAGGGTGCTGTGAGAGGCTGAGCGTAATGGGGCTTTGAATTCAACCTCGACAGAAACATGGGGGTGGGCCAACTTTACCTCGACAGAAGTCCATTAAGATTAGGACTTCCCACACATCGCCAGCTCCAACTGCCGTTATGCTGGAGTCCAGGAAACCAACAATGTTTTTGTTGCCCACAAGGTCCCTCTGTGTAAACAAACACAGAAAGAGCAAAAGTGACAAATAATGTAGATACAGTTTTCATGGATTTTACACTCTGAAAACATTTGGTTTGGTATACAAAATACATCCATGTTTTTTAGTAATTCAGTTAATTTTTAACTGTAGAGAGTCTGATTCTGAGCCAAAGGTCTAGAAGAAATGATGATAACCATCCAGCAATAGGCGTGCCACACAGGGTGTGGCTGCAGGAAGTGGCTGGTTTATCTTCCAGTAATGACTACCGGATTAGCAGAAGGGAGTAAAGATGGCAAAGTGTCAATTCAACATTTTCAACGGAATTCAATGTGTTTCAAGAGCATTATTAC
This sequence comes from Hippoglossus hippoglossus, assembly GCF_009819705.1. Lineage (NCBI taxonomy): Eukaryota > Metazoa > Chordata > Actinopteri > Pleuronectiformes > Pleuronectidae > Hippoglossus > Hippoglossus hippoglossus. The sequence continues at coordinate 14,240,414 of NC_047159.1, read as the reverse complement.
GATCCATCGCTTAAGCTCCTGGGTCAAAGAATATTTTCAGAAGTAGTACTTCAAGTAAAACCAATTTAAAGCATTCAGAGTTAGTCATGTTCAGACCAGAACGTTAAGACAATCTATTTTTCTCTATGTGGTAAGTTTGACTTAAATAATATTTTCCTGCTGCTGTAATTCCATCCATTGCGACACAATAGTGCACAGGAACACAATCTGCTCTTAATAGACCCTCTTCTCATGTATGTTTTGCTGCACTCAGCAGTCTGTTAATGGACTCCTACTCACCATAATCTGTATCTCAAGTTTGCAGACCTGCAGATCATCTTCATCGTTGACGTACATCCTTTTTAGCGCACATCGTACGCCTTGATGAGTCCGCACCAAAAAAACTATGGCAAAACCTCCTGCAAATGATAAGAGAGATAGAACGAAGAAAAAAATTATAATAAACACGTACATTTAATAAAAAAGTCAGAAGAAAACAATTCTGTAATCTATAATTACTATCTCAACATATCCTGTTAAATTGCCATAAATGGTAACATTATTGTTAAGTGCTTATGTACAGTGCAAGGTTGAGTGAGGAACTGGTAAGAGGAGCGTAAAACCGCACAATGTGAGTCAGCAGTCATGCTGAGGAGGAAGATGGAAGAAATAGACAAAACTGACATAGGATACAGGAAGTGAGAGAATTAATCATCCCACCTTTGGTCACAGAGAGGCTGGCACGTAAGAAAAACGTAACAAAAATGTGTGCATCCATAGCAACAGAAACCACCAGAGTAAAAAGCAGATATGCATGATTGATTATTTCTGTAAATTAGAATAAAAGCTCTAAATTGGAAAAGAGTGATTTTGACTGCATTGAAAGGTAGATGGATTATGCCAAGTCTTTGTCTTCAGTGACTTGAAGATATAATCATATCTCCACTTTCATTTGGCTCTAAATTTTACATCAACAGCATTAAGCAGTTTCACTGTAAAGGTTTTCACTGGAATGTGTTGTTCCTGCAGCTCTTTTTCCCCTCACAGCTTGTGTTAATTCCGTACACAGGGCTGACTCATCCAGCTGGCATCACTAAGCCAAGGACAGTTCCATGTGACTGGTCTGATTGACATTTGATGAGGCCTGGCTTGGGCTACACCACTGTGAGCTGTATTATAAAAGAAAGCAATGAAGCACAAAAAGAAGGGAGTCAGCAACATTAAATCATTTTAACAGGCTGGTTGAAATAGTCTAATAAAGGCATAAAAAGCTCAGACTACTTAGAAATGATGTGTGCTGCAGTGGCCTGGCCCGTCAGGGTGGAGCTGGGTCACCATGGATGACAACACATCACAATCTCACTGATGTCATAAGCTATAAATTCAATGACGAGAAATTTCATGATGAAGGGCAAAAATCTGCAACACAGTGCTTGATTAACAGAGAGCACTGGCAGAGTTCTGCCTGATCAGTGTTATTAAGACACAGAGGATCTCAGGATGCATTTGGGTGCAATCGGACCAGCATTTGTGATCGGATCACTCAGGCTGGATGTTTATACCGGGTCTGAATGGGGTCTAAATGAGAATCTGAAGCCGTGTGTGTGTGCAGTCCGTCGCAGTACAGACAGCTGAAGCCCTGTTGTCTCGCACAGTCTAATCTGAGGTGCCTGTGAGGAATGAGAAGGATTAGCAGCCTTCTTAAGCAACATTTAGCAGTGGTCTACAATCTCAGTAGACAGTGCAACCAAACGACTGTTAGTACAGCTACAAATAGCCACTGCCCCTTGACGTAACTGACTGACTGTTAGGATTATACCACTCGAGCTTATGCATACACGCTCAAGTAAATGGACACAAAAATACAGCTTTAGGCAGTGCTTTGGAAAGCGCAGTGAATAGCCACAGTGTTCACTTACAATTTCTCATTAGCGTAATGGACTTTACATAGCTACTGGGCTTTCAACTCTACAAAACACATGTCCTCATGATTACTATGCTGTTTACAAACATGCACTCTGTAAGGTTACATGACACTGCAGTGACAGCGAGAAATACGAGCATCACAGATCTGCCAAAGAGAAAATTAGCATGGATGATCCAGGTAAAGCATTTGCTTAGAAAACTGAATGGTTTTGGTTTACAAATGAGGGGATGACTTACTGAAGCTCCATGTTATGCCGTCTAAAATGCAGGAGCGGGGGGGTCACATTCTCTGTTACAATGCAACATATTACACGTCTCCGAAACAGGGCTAATGTTACCAGCAGTAACTCTATATGGACAAAAGAAACCACATCATGGTGACAGTAAAGACAGAAAGAGCTGTGTCCTGGAATATCCAGAAAGGATCTGGTTGAGAAGAAATCACAGACATCTGCCTTAAACCCAAATGTCTAAAAAAAACAAAAAAAATTACCATGCGTGTACCTTTAGGCCTTAAGCTAGAAAAGCCAGGGTAATGTGTCCCTGTGACTGCTTTTGTCTGGACGTTGTGAAACGTTCGACAATGACAACAAAGGGAGTAGACAGAAGGGGACATTTCTAAATGGAACAGCAAGCTAACAGAGAGTAACAGCGCAGACTTAACCAAAACCATCTGAATAAATAGGTCTGGTGTCACTGGGGGAGTCACATAGCAAGCAGCAGGTCCACTGCTGCAGCGAGAAATTATAATCTGCAGAAAACTAGTCCATGTAGTGTTTAGTAAGATGTATAATCTTGTCGAAGTCATTTATTTTTACTATCTTAGCCAAATCATGTTTGTGAGGCCAAAGGATAACCAATCGAAAATCGAGTAAATATCTGCATTGAGGCCAAAGTTTTTCGAGGGGGCTGATAAAACGGCAATAACTCCTCACCTACAGAAATGAACAAATTCCACTTGAAGTTTCCACTGACATCTCGGTGCAGGGGTTAGATGTCTGAACCCATTCATAAAGCCACTTTGGTGCAAAGCAGGTGGTGGCCATCTATAGTACTGATGAATTAATCAGTCTTCTTTCATCTATTTTTTAGTAACAGGCGCTCTTCGCTAACGGAGCATGGCAGACCCTCATTTGAAAAAAGATGACCAAGGAGAAACTTTTACCACTATCACAACGCCCGATCAACCGTGTTCTGGTAAATACCTCCTTCAAAGTTAGGATGAGTTTCCAACAAAACCTTGAAGTCAATGACTAACCACTGTTTGAACTTGGACAAGTTCAGGTTGCCTATATGTTACTATTTAGTATGAAAGTCCCAAAGTGAGGAGGTCGTATTTTATTTAGCTGTAAATACTAATATCTGTCCCCACCTTGAAGCAAACAACACATAGTTCACCCTTGCTTCTTGAATCTGCATTTGAGGTTTGTCACTCCCTCTGTAAATACCAGGGCAGATGACTCAGCTGGGCTTTGGTCCTTAACAATAAAGCAGAAAATGCGGTTACACCATTTTCCCCCGAGCAACTGAAAGAAGACAATCTCCACACACCCTCTGTCAGAATTTGAATGTTCAATCTTGAAACTCTTTAGTTCATTGCACAGAAGATCACGAAGTAAACTCAACCTGACCCTGAACCAATGAGCAAGGCCACTGCCTTTTAACAACATGTAATAAAGGGAGATTGCGTATCATCACACTGGGACTGTAGCAGGGCCATAGTCCAACAGTCCTCTCATTTAACTCGTGTTACCAGACCGTCCATCCTTACAAGTGTGGGGAGATCCATACTGTGGATCTGGTGGACAGTGTTCGTGTAAGTGTGTAATCCACACAACATAAAGTCACAATGTTCACCTTCTGCGACAATTTCCTCCACGGTCACTTGATACCGTCCGATGCTGAAGACGCGTCCGATGAAGCTGCCGCCGCCGCCGGAACCAGCGCCTCCTCCGCCGGCTCCGGAACCAGGCCCGGTGCTCACCAACTCCCGACGAGAGTCAAAAAATTTCTTCATGTCTCTAAGATGTTATCCTCAGCTCGATCAAGTCCAAAAGTAGACCAGTGTCCTCCCAACAAAGGCTCGGCGTGGATGTGCCCAGTGCCTGCTAGCCACCGTGCTGGCGTTAACGCTTTAGCAGTTTCTCAATGATTGAATGAACGCCGCTAGCTAGCTTCAAGCTAAACTCGAGCTAACGAGCTGGATCTCAAAATATCCCAAACACTGCGGTCCGACGCTCCGCGGCTAACTCATGGTTTGAGCAGCAGAGTCAAGTGTAACTGAGGAAATGTTAAAATACAGGAGCGTTTATGCGGAAGTCACTTCCTTTCCACTGTGAACGCGAGCTCAGAGCTGGCCGGCTAAATTAGCCAGAATGAGCCAGAAAAAAACCCCCCACTTGTAAGCCGTTAGCTCACTTAGCCAGCTAGCCGGGCAGCTAGGTGCGGTGACAGCTGTCAGTCGATGGACCGGCAGTCAGGGAGGTCCTCGGTGTCCAGTGCAGCTTATTACACATCTCCACCGGCTAACATCCGCCTGAAAAGCTGCTTAGTTCACCGCCTGCACCGCTCGTCAGTCACAGTGGAAGTGACAGAGCTCCGCTGCCTTTATGCCCCCTGCTCGGCTAACTTAATGATGGAGCTAACGTGGCTACAAACACAGTAGGTGCTAGAGGAAAGAGTCATCTCCTGCTCCTCTCTGCGGACTCCATCCTGCCGGACTTCTCGAGGTGTGATTGGTCAAGTGAGCAGCGACTTCCTGTCAATCTCCTGCTCTCGTGAGGCTCAGGTCCCCACGGTGAATACCTGGTGAAAACCCGACCGGCCCCCGACCTCTGAGGAGTCAAACCTCCAGCAGCCTGTTCGCAAAAGCCCCTCCTGCTGGTAACACAGGTCCAACCATCTGTGTTATGTGCTGCAGAGGATAGTCTCTTCGTTCGCAGACTCTCTCTCTACAGATCATAAAACTTTTGGTCTGATTTAGAAAAAACTAACCCTAACCCCCTAACCCCCTGACCCTTACCAGAGCCCTAAACCTAACCCTAACCTTAGCCCGAAAAAATATTGCTTTAATTCTAACCCTAACCCTTAATCCTAAACATAACCCTTAATTGTAACCCTAACCCTAAAATACTAATCTTTCCCAAAAACCCTAATGAAGATTAAACTTACTTGGACACACCCTAGAGCTTGATCAACCCTGGCAGAGACCTTCCTCGGGTGAGGGTGAAAAGTGATAATGGCCCGAAACCCCCGATGATCCTGGAGTCCACTACTGATGATGTGTCCTATAATATTAGAAACATAAACAGTACATATATCAATGAACCAAAGGATCTTTAACAGAATCTTAACAGTCATTGGACATCAATGCGGAACCCGCAAAATAAGAAACACGTATGACGACAGAAACCAAAAAATAAAGGATATCGGAAGCCTATCAAAAAGTAAGAAATAATTTGATCAAAGCCAGTTTGGCTTTGGGGAAATGTGAGATTGGAGAGCTTTGATGGTGTGCGTCTGTCAGTGCATTGCCTTTGACTCCCCAGTTCAACTGCCCATTTGACAGATGAAGTAGTGTGAGTCATCGAGATAATTTATTACTTCCTAACCCTAACCCCTCACCCATGAAAAATAATAAGATACAAAACATTTAATTGTCATGACACTGTAAAAAAACTCAGACCACAACAATTTTCATTATCTCTGCAGTATGGAATGAAGGCAGAAGGTGAGATCCACCTGAGAAGAAGGGGGATGAGGATTTCAGTCAAATTTACGCAAATCCTTCTTGCAGCAGTTTGTTTGTTACTAATTTTTAACAACAATTTGACGGTTTTAGTTTCTACTATCACACAGGACGTATATGAAAACAAGTGTGAGACAGGAACTCACAGGTCATGACAGTGCCATGCATTAATTAGAAATGACTTTGGAAATGATTAGCAATCGGATCAATGATTGATCAATGACCAATCAGATCATTCCAACCAACTCTGTAGACCTCCTGTCTCAGTATGGAAAAAAAACAGAGTACAAAATTCAGAATATCACATTTAGTGATCTGGAAGCCTGTGTGGACAAGAAATGAACCAACAGGAGGCTCCCCCCTCGAGGTTAGAAGACTCTGTCTTCAATTTGTTGTTGCATCAGGTGTCACCCTGACAAAACATTCATTTTGTATGTTGGATGAAACATAACACACTTCTTTCGTAAGAAGATTGAATTTAATCAGACCCCTTGGTTGGCTGCTTGTTTATGTCAGTGTAAGGGTTTATCCAGCAGGGGTCACTATTTAATCATTAAATAAATGCAGCTACACAGACCTTTTTTTCAGGTTCTGTGTGTGTGTGTGTGTGTGTGTGTGTGTGTGTGTGTGTGTGTGTGTGTGTGTGTGTGTGTGTGTGTGTGTGTGTGTGTGTGTGTGAGATCCCTTAAGGTTAGGATTAGATATGAATTGGTCATGGTTAAGGTTATATACATGGGATAATGTTTTTGACTAGACTGTCAACAAAGAATGGAAGTCAATGCGAAGTCCAAATAAGGATGGCTGCACAACCCTGTGCGTGCCTGTCTTAGCCTTTTATGGCTATTTTTATTGATTGTTATTCATGCTAAATTTATAAACTCCATCTTCAATGCAAGAAAGTGTTAAGTAACACATGATTGCCCAAATTATTAGCATGACCTTATTATTTGTTTACAGTGTACAGAACATCCATTTAGTCCAGCTAATCCCTTGGAGTCAGTGTAGTCACACTTGGAAAACATGTGGTGACCAATTTGCTAAAATAATTGGGCCATTAAGCCGTTTGAGCTGCAGCGTTTTTATTGCTCTGGTGATAAATGACAAGGCTTTCATGCATTCTTTCCCCTGTGTTCAACTACAATGTCCTGGATCTCTGGCAAAAGGTAAACATACTTTGTTGCCATTTTGTGTGGTCCGCTGAGAACCAAAACATGCTGACTAGATCTAGATATGGTGAAAATGCAGGGTCAATAACCATTAAATATGCATAGAAGGAGGTACTGGGACCGACTGTACTCGGGCCTGTGTACTGAGTCTAGCAACAGTTACATCATTAGAAAAGTTGGAACTGTCCCTTCTTACTAAATTTGACATTTAACATTTGTTTCTTAACGGATTTGTCATCACATTAATACATTTCTGACAACCATCACTAATGTGACCTGTTCACTCTGATTGGATCATTGGACAATATATAATATTAACAAAGTAAATGTACTTCGTTATAACCCATAACTGCAAAAGCAACCTAATTTCATCTGACTTACAAGGTACCACAGGAAATGAAGCCGGAGTATCTCTTTGGAAAATACATCTGAAAACATCCAAACCACTGTTTTTTCTTCTTCATGCATGAAATGATACACCAAGACAAAATAACATTTTCTTAATCCTCTCATGATCACAGGGACAAGAACGTGGTTTTAAATTCTTAACCTCAGTTCTTTCAAAAGTACTTTAGAAATAACAAATGAAAATAATCAGAGCAATCCCAATAGGGTTCTTGCAGCGGTTTTCTGCTTGGGCCCTAACAAGGCTTTTTCCTTGAGATACTCTCAGATGATGTAAATTAAAAGACTGATTTGGTGTCCAAATACTGAAAGTTTTGGTTGGAACTGTCTGAGCTCCTACAGAAAATGATTCAGCTGACCTTTATGTTTCTCAGTTACAGGTAATTGCTCTCATCAACATGAACTTGTTCAGTTGGAGATGACCTTTCATAAGCTTTCATTGTCCTTGGGATGATGTCACACAGTTCTTTGTCCGTTGTCTATTGTCTAACTGTTCAGATGTATTAACTCATGGAATTAATACAGGGTTTGGTAACATTATTAAATTCCAGTGGCTTAGGATAAATAGATAAAAACGTTACTGCGCTGCCCTGATGCTAATTGAAACTGTAATGTTGTTTATAAATGCAGAATTACATTACACAGGAAGAATATGGGATGTGAATACCCCACTGCAGATAATCAAAGACTCTCTGACCTGCATCCAAGTTTTGATTAGATATTCCATCAGGCTTGATGAAAACAGAACAAAGAAATGATGTCGGGATGTCTATGTGTATAAAATCCAAATCCCAGCCCCTGGATCGCAGCTACTGATAGATGGTAATTTATTTTCGAGTGCGACTGTCGGATTCCTTTCTATGTGACAGTTTGTTTTGGCGTTTGCTACTATTTTAGAGAAGCTGATTATTAGCTGTTTGGAGTGCATGAGACATAACGTACCCGCATGTGAGAACTGCGGTGCCCTCTCCCACTCCCAGTAGCAGACACTCCACACATCTGGATCTCATCCCCCGTAAAGGGAGAGCCAATCATCACATACCTGAGCAAACACTCCTGACTTTCACAGGACTCGGCTATGGAGAGGTTCACTGTAAAAACGAAAACTTAAAATTGCTCATCTGTGTGATTTTTTTAATAAACTGAACAAAAAATATTGAATTGCATTATAATCTTAAAAAAGTATTTGCATCCACTAACATTATTACGTTTATTGTGTGAAGTTGGCCTGAATACATAATGTAAGCCAAACTAATACATTTCATTTTGAAGGTCAGAACAGGGTTTCACACAGGATTTGAGTGAAGCCGGTCTTCCTGAAGGTGAGTGTTTTGTTTAAATCTACTGTAGAAATGCTGTCTTTGCATTTAGTAGTTACATTAGAGGGGCAGCGTGTAGAATTTCTAGGGCTCTCTAAGGCTCTCTTTGCAAAAAAGGGATATAATCCTCATATCTAAGTTATATTAACTGTGTAATGAGCCTAAAATAAAAAAACAGTGTTATTGTTTCGATAGAATGAGCCTTATATATTCGTACATATATATATAATGTTTACACTACCGCATTTCTCACGTCGCCATGTTGGATCACCATATTGCTGCAGACGTCAGAAGTGGACAAACCAGTCAGATGTGGCGTCTCGAGTATGTGCACTGAAGAAGCAGTGTGAATTTAACAAAAGAAGAAGAAGTTGGACCGGGAGGTTGTTATGAAAGGTGTGTGGGAAGTTTGCAAACAGAAATGACTTTGAATGGATGATAATACTTATAAATTATCAACAGAAAAAACAAGGGAGCGTACACAGACATCATCAGAGAAGTGAAAACACGACGAGGTGAAATGAAACAGTACATGACGACAGAAACGAGGATAAACTATGTGTTGTCTCCAGGAGGGAAAACTACTGAGAAACAAAGAGTTTCAGACCGTCTAAGATCGTAGAAGTAATTGTTGAGACAACCCGAGATTTATTTATTTTATTTTGTTGAACTTCCCATCTCCTAACCCTGTTGTTTTACAGTTTTCTGACGCACACAGATACTGTACATCAACTCCAATGAAGGAAAAAACCTTTTTCAGATGCAGCTTTGTCTAACAGTGCAGTTATAATGTTGATTCTCTGTAGTATGATAATAACATAACATGTGATTTGACTGCTGGCTGTAAAACAAATTGCCCCTCAGGGATAATAAAGATATCCTTCATCCTTTAATGATATGATTATATGATAGAAATAATCAAAAAGTAGCCAACTTTGCCTTTAATGTTTTTCAGAAATTCTAAAGTAAAATCACTTGAAACTTGACATGCAGACAGTGGGGGTCACCATGAACAAGAGTGAGGTGAAATATCTGTGACACCTCTCAAGGATTTTTTAAATAATATTTAATAAGACCAAGTTATGAGTGCCCTAATGAACAAGTAGCAAACTTTGCCTATAACATACATATTATATTCCATTTTATTACACCTTTCTATGTTTTGTGTGGAAATTAAATCAATTGTTCATTATAAGTGTCATTAAACCTTCAACTTTGTCTTTTTTCTGCTCCAAGGACCTGTACCGTAAGACCACGAATAGAGGCGCATTAACTTTCAAAGTGTGGCTGGCGTGACAGGGTTTTCACAAACGACAACACGACCACAGTAGTTCGGTGTTTTTAAGCAGGAAGGCCACTCTCTTGCTCAGGAAGGGAGGGGTGAAGTGAGGAGCACTCAGTCAGTTGCAATGTTACACACTTTTAAGGGAGGTCTATCCCATTTATACAAGTTAAGGTTGCAAAATATTAGGAACACCTTTCAGTGTAATTCCAGGATTTCTGCTATCATAGTATAGGCCTGGCAGGACACCTTAACCATGAATTGCCTGTTGCACTGGTGTATTATACTGCCTTACTTTTAACTAAGTGAACCTAATAAAATGAAACAAGCGAGTGTATATGCTCTATACTCTGAAAAGAAGGCCAGTTAAACACTGCTCTACTGTTTTTCTACTGATTTCCAGACATTTGACATTGCACTGCATCAGAGGAGAACATGTTTGAAAGGTCTACCCATATTTGTTTGAATCTATTCGGAGGAGCTTTTCCTGTTTTACTTGTCAATTTGTTTACATTGTAGCTAGCTCTGAATATTGCTACACTACCAGAAATCACTTCTTCATTGGCGCTGTAAAATCAGCACCACTTTTAGAGCAGCGAGGAAGTGATGTCCAGGAAAATCAAATTGTAGTTTTATGTACGTGAAACTAAATTACTTTAAAGACGTGGTATCAGATTGGTAAATAAATTCATGTACTCACTGATGCCTGACCAGGCATTTTCGGTAGTATTGGAGGTATTTTTGATGCAGTTATCTTTATCAGAACATACCCAATGTGTGTTCTGCTTTATTGTGTTCCATGCCTGTGGTTTTGGTTAAGACATTTGTTTAATTGTAAAAAAAAAAAAATTATTACAGTAAGTTGCCTTGAATGTTAAGAAGGCACTTTTTGAAAGAAATTTGGCTCGGTAAAGAATTCAGACACTGTGCAGTGAGGTTCATTTTGAGTATAACACAGAATCAGTTTATTGGAGGTATAAGATGATCACTTCCTTTATACCACAGCCTGCGTGGTGCAGGTCACAAACGTTGCTGTTTTTTAACCTGAACACAATCCCTCCTCACACTCTCTGGTTCAGTCTTCACCTTCAGCGGAGCCCCACCTCAGATAACTGCGGGTAGCTGAGAACAACAGTATTATGGATAATGAACGGGTCCCTTTACCTGTGTATATCTGATTGTTTTCACATAAACCTTATTCTGACTTGACGTTCCAACCTATTTCACCTCATTTGATTGAATTTCATTTGGAAAACGGTAAATGGTAATGGTGCAAAAAATTTAAAGAAGATTTCTCTTTTGCATTTTGAGTTTGGCCGTGACACGCACTGTAAGTAAAGCTTCATCTCCAGGTAACAGATACTCATTTTTTTTTCATTCCTCTGAAAGCGTTAACTAAAGAAATGTGAAATGAAGTGCATCGTCGAGGTCAAAAAGAGAGGGCACTTTCATTTGCAGGCACTCAACTGAATACTTATCGCTATTATGCAATCATTGGTTTGTAATCAGCATTTCTATTCAGATTCGATTTGGCTGAATCTTAAACCTGCACGTGGTATCGTGGCTTCGGGGCTGTAGCTGCCACAAGGTTATGTCATCTGTGTTTTTCATTTTTTATTTTTGTGAATTTGAGGGGAACACAAGTGCATTTCCATAATCAAATCAAAAATGCATATTTGTTGATTCTGGTATGTGTTTAAATATAAAGGGTTTCATTATCAGATGAGTGTGTTTGGGAAGAAAACAAACCAGACTGATGAGGTCAACTTGAAAGATAATCATTCACATTATTTCTGTAATGTGTGAGATTATTCAATTTATCATGAAAAAAACCTTGTTGTTTGCTCAGAGTGCAAAGTACGATCTTGTCTGCGGTTTTGCATGTAGCCCATCTGGTATACATTTATTCTCTTATCTAGTATTGTAGCTCTTTATATGCATACCATAGACTGTACATTAAGATAGATGACGCACCTCCACTTCCTCCCACTATCCAGAAATGAAGCTAAAATGTTGTGGATATAAACGCCACCATCTTGCGCCTGTGGAGCCAGAGTGCGCGCAGTAGTGATCGGGGATGCAGCCACCGAAGCAAGGTCCTACTGATACACGCGTTTGACCAGTCATGAATCTCAGCTGTCAATAATGACAGTTCATCCTGCATCAAATAAGTAATTAAAACCAAATTTGACAGAAACCATCTATGAGAAAAAATGTATTCAAGGTGTATTTTGACATTTTTAGTTTGGCCCATGTCCCATCTATTGACATAGAGAAGGATTAATGACCTATACTGCAGCCAGGCACTAGGTGGCAATCAAGATAATTGAGCTTCATTTTTGGTGAAAGGTCCTTTCATCCATCTTTACATACAGTCTATGATTTACACTAAATGTTGTGTGATCTAAGCAAACTGCAGCAACCACTCTCTCCAAAGTTCACAGGAAATAAGTAACGTGCACACAGGCTGAAAGTCAATGAGATTAATGTCAGACTCTACATGAGCAAATTTCACGAGCCACAGAGCTCCAAAGTGTTCTCTTCTGCAGCAAGGAATTGTGGGACCATGTTATTTCCTTTCCTGTCGTAAAGGATGCTCCATGTGTACCCTATGCTCGAAGAAAGGAAGCACTGAAGCATCTTTCGTTAGCATTCAGAGAATTGGACCAGTTCTCATCATGCCTGACACGTATACTTCAAGGTCATGCCACTCAGTTTCCAACCCTCCTAAACCCCCAAAACCTTTGAACTGCAGTCATCATCACACTACCTATGTGCTGTATTACAGACTACATAAAAACTCATAGATGTCATAGAGATAAGACTTTGTCAACAAAGTATTATTCAATATTATTGACGACATTATTATTATAATTGTCTGTTAACTAGCTATTTCAGTCATCCTATAACCAGCTCTGAAATCTTGCAACTGTCCTGATGACTGGGAATCTCTGCTCTCTACTGGCATTTCTAAAATTATAGCCCTCTGACATGCAGGAGTGAGAAAACACTGTTAACACCAGCACAGAGAAACAATTATCACACAAACTCATCAATCCAGCTGTATGGATGTCGACATGTATGGATTTAGACTTGAAGCCATGCAGGTACCATGTTGTGATGGTAGCACTCCCCCCCTGAGCCCTCTGTGATGAAGGCTGTGCTCTCTGTTGGTGTGAACAACTTCATCAAAGAGCCACTGACCTGCTGTACAGATTGCAAGCGTGCCGTTTGTGGCACCAGGACGTGCCTCTCGTCACAGGTCTGTGGTGACAGGCAGGTATTCTGTCAGCTGCAGACAATGCAGAAGCAGATTTTGGATTAGAGTCATGATTGCTGTGGCAGCAGGTGGGCGGATGGTGTTACCGGCAGGGGTGACAAATAGGCAAAACCTGCCCGGAACAATCACACTATCTGATGGATAACAGTATATTTTGGGGGAAAAGGAAAACAAATCTAATCAAATCTGTGAATGTGCAGAATGAATGTGTGCGTGTGTGTTTTTCTTGAGAAGGTCTGTGCTTTCAGCCCAGTGTATTTGTGCACACCATTATTTATATAGAGCTTTTCTAGTCTTGATGACCACTCAAAGTGCTTTACATTACAGTTTACTGCCACTCACCCATTCACACAAATTCAAACAGTGCATCTATGGGCAGCACTTTTTTCTATTAGGGGCAATTCGAGGTTCAGTATCTTGCCTAAGGACACTTCAGCATACATATGGAGAAGACAGGGATCAAACCGCTGACCTTCTGGCTAGAGGACGAATGCTCTACCCCCTCAGCCGCTGTCGCCCCATAAGTATTATGGTCAATATAAATATGAAAAGTTGTGTTTAATAAACTAGAACTAACGTATCTCTGCGTGAAAAAGCTTCACACCACTAAATGCCCCCACTCCTCATTAGCATCACTTATCGGCCCACCCAGTCGATGGTAATCAGTACCGATCGGTCGACTCAGGAAGAGCGAGGGATGAAGGGAAGAGGCGGAGGGTAAACTTCCTGTGGAATGTTCTTTTTTTTCTCCAGCAAAGGGTGGAGTGCTTCTAAGAAACAGAAGGGGGGAGCATCTTACCCTGTTTCTTTTAAAAAATATTTATAGTCACAGTACTCAAAGAAATAATTCTTCCCTGTGTTAGTAAACAGAGACAGTCACTTCATAAGATAAGGCTTTTTTTTTTCAGGGGTGAGGAAATTAACTTGTGATGTCAAAGCCTTGAGGGACAAGGAGCACATTTAACTAGTTGAATAGTTGAAAAAGAGTCACTTAGCTGTCATGTCAGATGATTATTTAAAAACTTAATGCAAGTGCATTTTTGATATAAATATTATTTAGCTGGTAGCCAACTGGAGCAATAGATCTAGTATCAATCGTGGCTTAAAATGTCTTTCATCCATTAAAATCCCAAAACAAAATCCCCTTCAAGTCGAGGAAGGATCTTCTGCTCTTTTCGCTTAATTTTGTTCTTTAGCGTGACTCCTTGTTATTACATAACTGGCATGTGACATGACAAAGTTTTTATTGTAGGTGCATCCAGGAAAAAAAAAAATTATTTTAAGCTTTTCAAAACAGAATGATTGGCCTGTGGCAAAAGAAGATTTGGATTTAAGGGGGCAGATAGTAGGAAATCTCACCATGAGAGTGGTGATAATCAAGTAAGCTTCAGCTGACATGACTTGTTTTTAACTGTTTCAATGTCTTACATACAGTTTCATTGAAGAAATTGCCCAGTGTGGTTTTTGATCTGATCTCAGGGGATTAATGAGAAACTTCCCAGGATGACCATGAGATCACATCCCCGTGGGGACGCTGTCAAAGTAAAGACCACTTCAATCTGCAGCTTCCTCATAGATTAAGTGTTTAAATATGTGAACCATAAAGACCTCACTGCAGTAAATTAACTGAATATGACGGCCATTAATAACAGATGTGTGTGTACTTTTGGAAATTAAAGATGCAACATGCAACATTAAATGCTGCAATGATTCCACTGATGGTTCTGAGTAGAATTTTCATACTGCAGTAGAGCTCAGTAGAGCTCATACCTCCCCCAAGGACCTAAAGATTTCCCTTGAATTAAATCAAACCACAACAAATTGCACACACTTATAAATATCAGCTCCCTAAATGTCCCTGATTGTTTGGCTCTGCGCCTGTGACAGCCAGTGGTTGGAGGCATTATGTTTACGGGTTGTCCATCCGTCCCATTCTTGTGAACGTGATATCTCAAGAATGGCTTGAGGGAATTTCTTCCTTCTACCACATTTGGTACAAATATACAAACTGATTAGATTTTGGCGGTAAAAGGTCAAGGAGACCTCAAAAAGCACTTTTTTGCCTTGTGAATGCGATATCTTCCCAGCACTGGCAAAAAATTTGGCACAAACTTTTACTTGGACTTAATTGGGATGGAGCAGCTCTTTTATATAGGAATATAACAAAGTTCACTCTGCCCTCAGACACCACTTTCAGTAGATGTAAATAAAGCTGCTTGTCAACAGCGACTGGAGCAGATATCTCCTTCACTTTCATCGTACATCCTGGCACAACAGACTGCGTTCATAAAATGTACCACAAACCCCCAGTGGCTATACAGCACATGTAGTAACAACAGCAAAATGCTGTGGCACTGCCACAACACACAGGTGGTTTCATTATTTCCATGTGTGACATAACTAGTTTGGACAATCAGCTGTCACTTCAGACTCAGCTCTCTATTTCGTACAGGCTCAACATAAATCTTTTTGGACGCCGTCTGAAGGGGTTGACTACATACATTGTAGAGAGAGCAGCATTTTAATTGAATTGGTAAAAACACTTCTATCTAAACAGGTCAAAATACGCCTTCTTCAGATTTGTAGTTGTCTCATGCAAGATTCAAAGAAAATACAAAAAGCACATGACCCCTGTCCTCCTACATCAGCTGCTTTCAGACCGAACTCCTGACATTATCCTGATATTATCCAAAGAAGTTGTATGTGAAAGCACAAGTGTCTAAGTCAGTTATTCTGGTCATTTCCAGGAACTTTTCCTTCCAGACCTCCCTAGTAAAATATCTGGAAAATTTCAGAGCGAGCCTATGTGAGAAAACAGCAGAAAATTCACAGTGGGCGAGTGGGCATGTTAATGACATTTCTAATACACGACGGACACACAAGTGAACAGAAACCAAAAAAATACAAATATCTCAGGATGAAAAACAGGAACCATACATGTAGAAGATGCAGAAAAAGATGCCGAATTGGCAAGACGAGCTTCTATGCTATTAATAATGTGATTTCCAGAGCAAAATGTATACGTAATTTCCTGCCTCCTGCATGCTCTACCCAGGAGCCAACCCTCGCCTGAATGTTCTGGAAATGTATGTGTTATTGTGCAACCGTCTGACTCTAAGTCAATGACAATCTACTGCTAGGTTCTTCATATGTGAAATGCATACAGTACGTACTGCACGTACAGTATACTCCCCTAGTCAGATTTCATTCTTCTATATTCTTATTTTTCCCATGTGCACCTTTTTTGTTACCAGTCGATCCTCCTGGCCACGGATGATATCATGTCTTGCGAAGAGATTTTCCTGACATTCTTTACAGATGATTTCTTTCTGCTGGCCTTTGCTGGAGGGTTTTGTTGCTCTACCTTCCACTCAACAAAAACTAAAGGTTCTTCTATTGGATTCAGGTCAGGGGACATACTTGGGTTTCACTGTGTGCTTTTCACAGTGTGTTTTGGATCTTTGTCATGTTGGAAAATTCCTCTCCTGCCAAGCTCCTTGAGACTGGGACTCAGTCACATTCAATAATTGTTCAAACTTGCATTCACTGTGCCATCTACGAATGTCATATCAGCCTCATATCATCACACTCCCACTCCATGTTTTTCACTGCTGAACCTATGCATTCACTGTCAGCGTCTCGGCCACGTCGACACCAAACATACTGGACGCCAACCGACCGAACAATGGTTTTCTTCTTGGACTCCATCTGATCAGTCAGTAAAACACCAATTTTCTCAAATAATCCTGGTGCAAAGTCAGAGGCACTAAAGTCTGTTTTTCCACTCAAGGTTGAATAAATAGCAAAATGTGCACAACGTCATTTTTGTGAGGACGCCGCTGCATCTTCAGTTTTTTGCTCTTCCTCTATCTCCTAACCACTGCTAAAACTGTGTTTCAGTTTATGTTCTTTTACCGGTTTGAATCCCATCTTGGCCGGTGTCTTTCTTACTGTGTGGAGTTTGCATGTTCTCCCTTTGTCTGCATGGGTTTTCTCACAAACTACAGCTTTGTCTCTATATGTCAGCCCTGCGATACACTGGTGGCCTATCAAGGGTGTACCCCACCTCTCGCCCAGGAGCCAATTCCATCTGGGTTTGGCTGCAGCTCCCCCTGTGACCCTCAAATGGATGGAGTTTGCTGATGCTCTCCCATCTAACGTCTCATAAGCGGTTTCCCAATTCAGGGGCCGGCTCCATCTTCAGCCATTTAGACTGTGACAGCCGAACCAAAATTGTAATTCACATCTTCAAAGGATTTCCATGATTAGTGTCACCAGCCTGCCCTGCACTTACAGCTGTCGCCTAGCAACAGAGCTGCAGTTGGACACAATAAGAAAGTTTTCATGCCCCTTGGTTTTTTAGCTTGTGTGATTTGAGCTGTTTAATTCAGTTGAAGCCTGATATTTACATTTACAAGCATCGGACATTTAGTCTCATCGATTGCGGCCATAATAATCACTTTGAAAAAGAGCACTGAATCCTGGGATTGGTTGGCCTAGGAAGGATCCACCCACCCATGTGAGAAATTGAGGAAATTGGACAGCATACAGTAGTTGCACCACTGTCATCTGTCATTAAATAGTGTCTGAAGGAAGCTGTCCCGAAATTTGGAAACATCTATAGTCACGTTTCTTACTTGTTCAGGCAGTTCAGAGTGGTGTGACGCTACAATCGAGAAATCTGCCATGTTCAGGGGTTCTTTTATAACCTTGTTCATGCATTAGCTTTAACTGGAAATCCCAGTTGTAATCGATATTATTGATCACAGGTAAACTCACTATTGTTGCACTGAGGTTGTTCTCTGCGTCCTATTTTTCCAATGTAATGTTAACTGTTGACTTTTATTTTTAAATAAGATAAAAAACTGCTAACATCAACTTAAAATTAATACAATTATTTTAAAGAAAAAGCACAGTTTTATTTATTAATAGAGACACCTCTAACACCTCTCTGTAAGATGTGATTGGACAGATGTTTTCAGTTGAACACTCAGATTTAGTTTATGGGGTTTTATGTCTGTAGATTTCCATCATCCTTTAAATTGAATGTCTGGTTTAGTTGTGGCTTCATTCAGGCAACTGACACAAAGAGAGTGATAGATTCAAAAATGCAGCTTGTATGTAATGAAAGGGGCACACGTTTGGCAGTTATTAATGGTGGCGAAAAACCAACATGGCTTTTCAATCACCCAAAGAAAGGCGAGAGCGCTGTCAAAGAAAAAAATCTCTGAGTGAAAATTGGGCAGAAAACTGGCTTCACCCTCTGATATTCAAAACCCTGAGATGAGGAGAGACCGGTAAATCTGTTGTTTCTGAGCAACAGGCTGCAGCCAGTCATTTTCTGTTTCATTTACACCAACATGGACTTTCAGATCAGTATATTTCTTTATATTTATGTCATTCTGCAGCCAGTTTTTTAAAACATTATTATTATTATTATTATTTATATACTTGAAGCCTTCATATTTAACAGAAACGTACAAGTCATATATTGTGAGCTCATCAGCAAAAGAAAAAAATGCTTTCAGGCACTACGCATTTTCTCTGCGCTGGTAATGACGTCATTGTCAACAACAACGCCCACAATAAATTTTAAATCTTTATTTTACACTTTGTATTAATACTATTTGGTTAAAAACATGTGGAATGACCAAATATAGACCAACTAGTTTGTCTCAGTTTGTGTTGTGATGCTCTGCTCTGCCTCTATTTACATTAGAACGACAGGTCAGGCTGTTCCTTCTGCCTTCTCTCTTGTCTCTCCACCGCAAGTGCAATGCATGATGGTATATATACAGTAACTCACTATATAGTGTAATATATAGTGATTAGTGTGTGGTTTCAGCCTCTGTGTCTCATTGCAAGAACGCAGTTTAGTCTTATATCTAGTTTCTTCCTTTTGTTAGTCTTTGTGTACCGATTTAGTGTTTTTTAAGTGTAAGACTTGAGCCTTTTGTGCTATCCTCGTCTGAGTCTTGCTTTTGTGTCATGGTTGGTTGAGCCAGTTCTTAACAGTTACTCACTGTAATTTGCTGAACATTAACCTTAATGTTAGCTTCAATCATCCATCCATTATCTATATTGCTTATGCTTAAAGGATCGAAGGGGGGGCTGGGGCCAATTCCAGCTGACATTGGGCGAGAAATGGGGTTCAACCTGTACAGGTCGCCAGTGTATCGCTGACTTGTTCACTACAGCACAGAAATCTCAGGAGCTTTCAGGTGAGGGGTGGCGCAGTATGCAGGAGGCAGGATGAAATTAATCCTGCTGTGGAGATCACATGTTTTTATTTACAGCACATCGAAACCACCGTCTGCCATGATCAGCAAAAACTCTCTTGACATCTCCTTCCGTGTCTTCTACTTGTATGGCTCCTCTTTTGCATCCAGAGGTACTAGTTTTCCATAATAAAAAAAACAAAATTCATCATCAACACGCCCACTCACTCGTAGTGAATCCTCCTTTGTTCTCCTGCTGTGTTCTCACATAGGCAAATTCGGACATTATCCAGAAGGGCTGGCAGGAGAAACTCCAGAGAAAATCCAGAGCCTCTCACTCGGACATTTGTGCTCTCACATACAGCCTCTCCGGAGAATGTCAGAAGATTATACAGAATTCAGTGCATGAAAACAACTAAACAGAGACCATTCACACCTATGGACAATTTAGTGTCTCCAATTAACCTAATCCCAATCTGCATGTCTTTGGACTGTGGTAGTCTGACTGAGTACCTGGAGAAAACCCACGCAGTCATCTTGAGAACATGCCAAGTCCACACAGAAAGACCGAACCAGGATTCAAACCTTATTAGGCATGTTAGCTTCAAATTATCAAAACATATTATTGACATTGTGATGCTTTCATGCTGTTCTGAATAATGCATTTGTACGTTTCACCTGCACGAACTGAGGTGTTTCAGCTGAACCACACTCAGAGTTCTGAGGGTCATGAGATCAATGTTTCACTCAGCCGCCATTGCCTACGTGCAGTTCCGCCAAGCTGCAGGCTCTGTCAGAGCCTACTTCATGCTTGGCTGAGGGAAAAGGTTGACAAACACAATACAAATGACCAGTCACTGTAAAATGAGACGGATGGTGTGAATTGACACAGGCATTAAGGGGGGTGTCATACACATCAGCAATGTTTCCTGAGCCTGACTCCTCATCTCTGCTCTCCAACATAGCACACAGGTTTCTGGCAGACTGGACTGACATAACAGAGTGAGCAGAAGTATGAGAATAACGCTTTCTCCTGCTAATAGAGACTTGTCTGAGAAATCCCTTTAAACACCAACACACCTTTTCATGGCAGATTACTGTGAAGTCGATCAAATAACACACACGATTTAATTTTCACTTTGTCTTTCACTGATAGGACTTTGAGACTGAAACTTTCCACATGTAACTCATTATCACCAGATATTCACAATTAGTGTCAGTTGGAAAGGGGTTTTATGTCCAACAGGACTAAGTATTATGTTCAGTATTATGTGGGGCAGCTCTCTGTGCTTCCCAAGATATGTCAGCAGATGCCCCAGGATACACATCTCCAAAACCTGACTCAGAGCCTCACTCTCCCCCATCTGCCCCAGAGGATTTTATTCCAACAATCACAAATGAAGACCACACTTACTCCCCCAGCGTCACTCCTGTCCCCCTTCACCACAGTCCTCTTAACCAGAAAGAACTTGTACTCTCTTGATTCTTGTTGTTCTGGGTTTGTACCCTCATGGTTGAATGCACTTATTGTAAGTCGCTTTGGATAAAAGCGTCAGCTAAATGAAATGTAATGTAATGTAATGTAACCACCCTCAGCTTCACCTCCAAAGGCCTCCAAATTGGATTAATCACCCCGGGACAAAGTCAGTGCTGCCATCTTTTTATGAGACAAATGTGAAATCAGTGAAGTGCCCATACAAAGAAATACACATACAAAGAAAGCATGCAATGCCAAAAGACATCAAAGCTCTATCTCACCTCAAAAGTGTATGTGCTGATAAATATCGTGCCTCAAGGACACACCCGGTACCAAGCAGAGATCACCATGGCCAGAGGAAGACAGTTTTAATTATCGTATTCAAATATAAATTTACTGTGGGCTTGCTCTGAAAGGAAATGAGGACGTTCGTAGTGACAAAAGAAGAGAGATTCTTGTACAGATCTGATGCTGAAGGGAAAGGTTAGCTTGCAACACCCAGACATGACCTTACACTTGTTTTGTCTAACATAAGATGCACAGTTTTACATTATTTGACATTTGCGTTCTCACATACAGCCCCTCCAGAAAAATTCCAGGAAAACAGCCAGAGCTCAGTGCATGTCTGAAAGCAGCTACACGTAATGATATACAATAATATGAAACAGATGTCACATATTAGAAATATAAACTGACCATATCCGAGGTGTTTCCCCCTCCTCTGATCTGCCACCTCATGATTTAAAGAATAATTTTGGTTTATTACAACATGCCATGTGCCTTATTTGCACAACCTTAACTCTACTCAGTAAATGTATTCTACTGTCCAAGTTTACTGAGCTCTGGGAACAGACTCGCACGGCTAAAAAAAGAGGTCAGACAGGGTAAAGAACATGAGCTGTCAGACGATCAGACAGGTTTTAAAACAAATGTCCAGCTGGGACATAAAGACACGATGATTTAAAGGAGAGATTTTTACAGACATTATTTGGGTTTCATGTGTATATGGCCAAAGTAGCCAATATAGGGATGTTGCTGTGTTCCCAGATGTCAGAAAGGACTTAGTTGACTTTAATGGTAAAGAAATCGTGGAGAAAATGTTGAAAAGAGACCAAAGAAAATGACATTATCCTTCAAGCTCCTCCAGTAAGTGATAAACTATTGTGTCCATCGGCAAAGCTGTATTTTCCCTGGTTATTTTAAACTGCTCTTGAATTAATAAACAAAGTCTTGTCATAGAGTTTAAGTTGGCTGCACAAATGCTGATGTTTGCAATAGAAGTGTCACAGAGAGTACAGTTTATACAGCCACTGAGTAATTGCTTACTACACAGATACAACTGATTGTGTTCGAATAACAAGTTAGCGTATGTTATTGTGGGTATTGTGGGAAAGCGATTACCTCAACAGTGTTTTTCTAATGTTTTTAAGTCATTTTCTTCGGCAGGACCAATAAGATTGGTCCAGATGAGATAAGTATTCACTGGTTTTTATGAAAAGAAAAAGTGTTGGAAATAACTGGAGGGATTTTTTTTTCTTTCTCTGTTGTCCAATTCAACAAATCCCCTCTATATCAATCTATGAACTACTGTTTGATAGAGGGGTGTGTATATTTCCATTGGAAGTTGTCAAAATAAACCATGCAGAAGCAATTTCCTTGTGTTTTTCCTTGGACGTGGTTGGTTATAAATCACAGAAACAAATGGTTGGGTAGTACAATGACAATTTGAAATAAGCCCTCTTCTGATACACCATTGCATGTAAGCCACAGAAAGTTTACTTCACAAAAGACACAACTCATGTCTGCATGACCATAATCAGAGCCCATTGGCTAATGTGCAACGACATAATAGCCTCTGGGGGAAATGGCCAATATTTTGGGGCTTCCAGTGTAGACAGCGGATGTCCGGGCAGAGACTACATTCATACATCTTCTGTGAAACAAAACACAAACAGTGATACTTTTTGTAGGTGTTTTGGGTCCACACGGCATTTTGGCTGATCTCTATTAACAGCCATGTGCATGTGAAAGCAGATAAATTAAAAAGCTGATAGCAGATGCATTTCAGTCAATGTGTCCTCTTTTGCTCTCCACATGGACTCATTACCTGCTCACAAGTAATTGCTAAAACTAGAAATGGAAACCAGAAGGCTTCCTGCTCCAAAATGTTGTCCCTCCCCTAAAGATTCACATGTAGAATCAGTTTATAGAGATAAGCCGGCCTTTGAACTGATGGATCAGCACAACACATCACCACATTATTAATAATACTTACCATGCTGAAATCCCACAATTGATTGCCTTTAGTTGCTGACAGCATGAACTAATGTTGCTAATAATAATGCAACTAATAATGCCCTGACATCAGCACCTATACTCAGGGCAATTCAGTGTCCTCAGAACACCATTTACCAATGTAATCACGAATACCTAATGTGTCCTGTAATCACGCCAATTATCATGAGGAAAGACTGCACCGTGGCAATGTGCAGCTATAACGCCGCCAATAGCATCTGTAAGCTGAACTCACATCTGTTAATGTGATGTTTTCCTATGGAGCTCTCTCAGCTACTCTCCTCATACCATAACCCATTATTACAGGTGCAAAGGTGCGACACACTGGGTCCGATACATTATGCTAACACATGTAACGTCCACCTTGAATGGCTCCTTACCGTTTCTCTTAAGTAAAAATGACATTATGTCCCCATTTGAAACTAAAAATAAGATACGAATTGGGGTGTAATGTGTGGTGTGAATTTTGTGGATAGATGGATAGATGGATAGATGTTATTAATTCTCATTATGGCCCAGGCTGAAAATACAGAGCCTGTGATTTTGTTTCCACCACATTTCTTTCAGATTAGGTAAGGGTATCATGAAGTAATGCATTCCTAGTAAGAACTCAGTATGACTCAAGCGAAACAAAGTGAATGGCAAAAATGTGTGTAATAAGGAAGATCCTGTCAACAACGCTGTCTGTTATTTAGACCCGGATTCAGTAGTATTAAGCTTTAAGGAAGGATTTGTTTGCATTAATTACCAGTTAGATAACAATGTGTTTCTGTATTAATGCTGCAGCACAAATAATTAAACGACAAATGGGCTTTAAAAAAACTCTTCATGTCCCAATAGCCATCAATAAGTTAAGTCGTCTGTGGCCCTCGTAGGACTGTAGTACACATGACCAATCATTTCATTTGGCAGTGGACGTTCATGTGTTTTGGGGGCGTGGCTTTGAAGAGAGGGCTGATGGGAGGTGATGGGGTGTACGTTTTGATTATTTTCAACGGATAGCCTGCTCTTGCTAGCTTTTCCAGGATTACCAACCCTAGCTTTAAAGTAAGTTTAACAAAACACTTAAAGTCTAAAAGTCAATTTATTAGCTTTTGCTGGAGCGTGTAACAATAATCACAAGTGTTAATTGGTGGATGGAATTTACTCAGACATGGATATGTTGAAACATAAATTGAATTGAATCATGTTTTTCAGTGTCTTTGTATTTTTAGGATAAATCTATGTATCGGTGTTTGTATTGTAAGTAAATAAAACTTGACCTAGATGCCTGCACGGGCAAGGACTGACTCAGCGGACAGCTATGTAGAGACCATCATGGGGGCCTGAGAACAAGACTGGAATGTCAATGTACCGATTCACTTAACTGCCCTCTATGCCCAAAAATAAACCCCTGAGGCTTTATAAATAAATAAATATATATGGTTTATGCAACTATCTCTGGTTTTTCTATTTAGATCCTATACCTTGGGTCTCAAGGTTCTTGAGTCTTTGAAGAGTATAATTATACTCAGAGATGGGCAGTATTTCTATTACTTGTATTTGAAATACGTATTTCAATTACTTTTGAGTATTTTGTAATTTGTATTTGATAGGGCCGATAAAAAATCTAACGTAATTTGTAACAAAATACTTTAGAGTGGAGTAATTTTGTATTTAAAATACTCAAAATACTTTCAGAAGCAGATTTCAATGCCAAAAAAAGTGATCTGAAAGAGAAACTGAAGACGGTGCAATATGTTTGCACCACTGCTGACATCTGGTCCACTAGTAAGACTAGCTTCATGGGCGTAACAGCTCACTGGATCAAGCCAGATTCAACTGAATGTGAATCAGTCGTTCTCGCATGCAGACATTTCCCAAGTCCACAGAAAAAGTATTTCCTATATTTTAAATACAAAATACATGTATTGTATTTTGTTATATTTTCTGGCACCAGTATTTTGTATTTTATTTTAATACATTTATTTGAGGGGTATTTTGTATTTTGTATCAAAATATATTTTGATGTATTTTTGCCCATCTCTGATTATACTGAGGATTCCCATTGGACTGAGGAAAGTTCCCACAATTAAAACAGAGGTCATGGCTCTCTGTGTGTTTGATTTTGTGTATCGTTTGTGTGTATGAGAGATTAATCATGCTGGCATAAGGAAACCAAGACTTTTCCAAGTTCACAATGGACTCATGTATCCCCACCCCTCACTCCCACTATCCCCACCCCAAGTCCTCATTTCCCATTGTCTCCTCCAGTAAAAACAGCCCGCGTTATCTCCTGGATTGCTGATAATTCAGGTCGCACAAATGCAACACTGTTTGTTCAGCCATTATAGACTAAATTCACCAGACGAGTCTCTGTACTTTGCTGCCACTTTAGCAGTGAAACTGAATACCGACGTCTAAAAACAGACATGTTCCCCCTCGAAAGCCATCTGAGCCAGCTGTGGTCGGGCTGCTTCCTGCACTGAAACGCAGAGCGGCTTAATCACAAACATCAGTTTCATCACATTTTTGAAGTTGCATAGTTTAAGTCCTGATAAACATGCAGCACTGTGGTATGCAATGATGTCCAATTGGCTCAGGGTTCCTCTAATGCTGACTCACTCGAAAACAAAAAGCCTGTAGGTGGCTGTGAGGTTCGGGCCAAGAGTTGAAAGGTGAAATTAAAGTTTATCTGATCTGGAACGAGAGCATCATACAATCTGATCATCTGATGTAAGAGGCATACCATCGCTCGGACACAGGTCACTCCCTATAAAGCCAAACAGCGTGTGGAAGAGAGGAGATTGTTCTTGGACCACACACCAACAACTACATTAGTTTTTTTTTTCTACAACAGATTGTCTGTCGCATGATCAAAGACTTGCTATTTTTGTTCATGCAGCCAGGGAGAACACAATGTCTCCTTTTACTGCGGCTAAACTTATCATCAATATGTTGTTAGATAAGCTGATATCATCTCAGCAGTTTGTGCAATGTTAACCAGGCATTGAGTCCCTTTTGTAAAATCAATCATTCTAATTTATATGTTGAAATATCCCATGAAAGTGTTGAGTGTTGGCGAGCCAACCTAAATCACTCATCGTCTCTCTAACCAGGACGACTAAGGAAAGTGATACATACGCAGACCAAAACAACTCAATCTCTCCCCTTTAACGCGGCTTTCATGCACACTTAAATACTTTGCTTTTTCCTGGAGTTGTGAAGCCGTCGGCTGAAAGGATTTAGGGTCAAAGCCTGGTCAGTTGCAATCCTGCCATCTGGGCTCTACCTGCTTTGGGAGCCGCAGATGGAGGTGGAGTTTACACAGCACACACGGCAACGCCATTCATTCAACACGCCGACATGCGGCAGTGGAAATTTCCTTTGTGCCGTGATCGCATCGAGGGTTTAAAAAAAGCTCGGTGTGGGGGAAACTTGATTCTCTGTGGTTCTGGAAATTGTCAATGACAAGCCTGAGAATATGCACCTGTTATGAATTAACACAAATATTGATGCACTGTGTGCTCATACAGTTGTACAGTTTTAATAATTCTGTACCAGTAGCAGCAGTTTTGTACCTAAAAACAATGCATTATGTTTAACTGTGTAGTAATACGAATGTAATGTTTTAATACGCCTTGTTTTTCAAACAGCGTGCAGAACAGCTCTGGTCTCCTATCATGATGAGATAAGTGATATGAGATGGAGGCAGTTTGCAGTCTGAAGTGAGATCAACTGTGTCCCACACCTTTTGAAGAATGTGGAAAATGCAGGTGTCATCAGGCAGAGAGCTGTCTCTTCAGGTGACCTGAGTGACAGAAATATGACTCTACAACAAGGGCCAAAGTATAAAATATTATTGTATTAACAGAAAAAACGAATGAAAGAAAACCGAGTACTATTTGTTCCTGAGGTGCTGTGTATTACTCAGCCTATCTCCTCACCGTCTGTTGCCTAAGCCTGGACCTGCCCTCCTGGCATCAGGGATGCATCATGGTGGGTGGGAGGATAGGGGAATGCTGGAGACAATCAAACAGGCAGCAGCCCAGGAAACTCAAGAGGAAAGCACTATTTCACTCTCAGATAAACGAGGAATCCAATTAGAAGACACTGCTACAAAAAGTGAGAAAACAAACAGCGAATAGAGACAGTAGAGGCAAGAAATTGCATAATGCAAAATCTACCTAGAATTCAGCAAAAGACTGCTTTTACATCCACACTTTGTTTTGATTTGAAAATGCATCACCCCTGCTACAGATACGCTTGGTGTCCACACTACTCCACAGTTCTAGAGCCGCTAAAACGAAGTTTGGAAACGCTGTTGGCCCCATTTTAGTTTTAAAACTCTGGGGCTGTGTTTTAGTCTGGATGGGCAGACACTGAGTCGTTGGAAACTATGACATAGACGCAAACAAACACTTGCTAACTGGTTCTCTTTGGTAGACGTAGCCTTCACCAATGAGTCAGGCTCTCATCACACGACAAACAAAAATGCGTCAGCCTCTGCTTTCAGTGTAGAACGCAAAATAGATAATAAATTAGCGTTGCTGACCTTGTTGTGTTTGTAAACAGCTGTTGTGCAGTTAAATTCTGCATTTCCCAAAGATACAACTGCTTTCATGTTTAAGGGACAGGCTATTATTTGAACAATCTGCAAGAAACCAAATGCTTCCTATGGACACCGCCACACGCATTTAAATAGTCACATGATATGCGTTTTTATATGAGCCAAGACGCTCTTGTGAACAGAAATCATTCTATTTTGAAAATGGCATTTTCAAACAAAAATGTTGTAGTATGGATGTAACCTTACACCAACAACACCACATCATGTTTTTAGCTTAAATTACCTCTGTTGTCCTCCTCCGGAGCCGCATTTGTGTGAGCATCACAGCGAACATTTAGGCTAAAAACATGATGTAAATGACGTTTCAAGTCGAATTTGAATGTCGGGGCTTACAGACACTTGGATGACTCCACAGGAGAAGTATGGAGGCATTTTATTCTGTTGTTTTATGTTTGAAGAACACAACTTACTTCGATTGTATTGGCTGCAACGCTGTTTATCCCTGAAACTCCAAAAGTGTTTTGTGGACATTTCACCCACCCCTCAATTGGCATAGTGGTGAGTACATAATGAGTGCATTTTTGGGTGAACTATCCCTTTAACTTGCAAACTCAACAAGGAGGTGAGACCATAGACAGAGGTAACACTAATCCAATCCAATCCGTAGACTTAGTGTGATAAAAGAAACCCTGTCCTGTTTCCCATGGCTCCCTGCAGATGCCTGCATTAACTCTCTCCATGCAAGAAGAAGAGCAGGTGTTCCAGAAACAATTGAGAGTCAACGAAGCACATTAAATTTACTTTTATTTCTGGCGTTAGCTGAGGTTGAACTCATCTCTCCCAGCGCACTCTCAAAAAAACACCAGCACACACAAGCTTTATCAGTCACTCTATGGCTCTCTAAGGCTAAGTGGGTCACAACATTAGGTTGAATAACCAGATAACTTTATTTGATTTAAACTACAGACTCTGGGCTTTGTATTAATCTTGGGAATGCAGTACCTGACTCTTGATGGGAAGGACCACACAGTTTCCTGATTAGTTACTGAACTTAACCCTGCTCTGTGTCCACATGTCTGGTTCCTCACTTGGAAAACTGGCAAATAATTTCAGCACAGTGTGGAAAAAAATGGTCCATGGACAAATATTTGTTTTCACTTTAGCAGCTTGCATCCTTGATTTTGTGGCTGAGACATGTCTCACTTGGCACACAGGGGGGAAAACCATCATTACAAAAGGATTTGTGCAGATGGCTTTTTGTAAATCTGAAACACACAATGATTGTGTGCAACACTTGTGTGCATGGATTCGTACAGGATCACGGTCTGCCACTCAGCGTACTGGTACTGTGATAGAGGAACCTGCATGCTCACAACTCAAAAGCAGGAACATTTTAAACAAGAAAAGCTACAGTAAAGTTGCACATTTACTTTGTATGTTATTATAATCGTATGTTTTTATTAGTTATTCCAGACTAAACGTTCCAGGTGACTTTTCAAAAACTTAGTCTTAAATCGAAGGCATTAGAAACTGCAGGTGGTGTAAACATGGAAAAAGACAGAATAAATGTTCACCACAAGAGCAACAGGTCAATATGCTAATGTTGACTGGGCTGATAGGGTGAGACATAAAAGCTGCTTTAAAACGTGCACTGAACTCTGGACCTTTTCCTGAAGTCTTTCGGAAGGGCTGTATGTGAGATCACAAATCTCAGAGGCAGTTGCTCAAGGCGTTATTCTGAACCTTTCCTGGCAACCTGTTGGCACAATGTCGGGAAAATGTCAGTATGAGCCCATGTGACAATACAGAATTCCAGAAAATTCACAGAGACAGAGGGGGCAGGATGATAACGTTTCTAACATGCGATGCACGCAAAACTGAATAAACAAAGACAACTAGATTCGAGAGCAATTGGTGATAAGGGCCTGTCGATGTAAACAAAAACATGTTTTGCCCTGTCTTCTGCATGCTTTAACCTTGTTCCAGAGATTTTGCTGTTGTTGTGAAAACGTCTGACCCAGACAACCTCTTGCTGCATTCTTCACATGTAAAAGGCAAACTCCGGAAAATGTCCTGACACCATTTTCTGGACATTTTCCTGAGAATGAAAACGGCTCTACAGGAATGAGTCATAACAGGAGAAGGCAGCTGCCTCCAAATCTTGGTAAATTACTTCCCCTTGGCCATTAAGTGCCTGTTAAGTGCCATTAAAATAAGTTTATAAATGGACAATTATTCTATTAACTCCAGGTCAAATCTACCAGCACGAGGCTGCAACAGTAAAGGGAAGTTGTGATCTCTGCAGCAGACGTGGTTTCAGACAGGGAAACACATTCATAAAAGATTAAAGTATCAGGTGAATGTTGCTACTTAGAAACTCCAAAATACACTAAAAACCCATCGGGTTTGCTTCTTACCCTGAACCAAACCGCGGACAAACAACCTTAGTGATCAGCTGGTGAACAATGTGAAGCATTCAGCATTTCTCAAATTTTGTGTAGACCGGAGGATAAAAGTTAAAGCTAAAAGAAAAGTGAAATCATCATATGACCCTAACCAACTTTAAATGAATGCTAATGTCAATGCTAATGTCAATGCTCTCTAGGAGTCTGCTGGATGTGGGAAACAGACTAATGTTGTTAAGTTCACAAATTGGTAGACTAAAGATGATTGGCATGAAAGTTCACCAAATGTGGGGCCAAATCATCTTGATCGCCCCCTGGTGGCTGTCTGCAGTTTATGCTCTATGTGGTATATAAGCATGTAAGATCTTTACAGATCAAAGTGCTCAGTCTCAGAGCAGCCAAGTAAAGAATAAAGATCTGCTTCAAGACTTAAGATCTCATTTGTGTGACTGAAGTCTCATTCAAGTCCACAGCTCTGGCCTCATTTATCAAATTGCTATGGGTTTTCATTTCCAAAGACCTGCTTTGTACAAGTTGGGAGTGATCAGATTTCTATCTCTGCTTCACCCATCACAACACATTCATATCTTCTCTTCTCAGCCGCCGCTTAGAAATGCACAGTGGGGTTGGTCCCTCCCACCTGATCATTGCTATTAGCCTGTTGCTGATAAACTGGTAATTACAGGAGCAATCAAAGTCTCAATGACATGTAATTCCATTAGAAATCTGTCCTGCTGTCTTAAACTGTAATCAACACGGTGTAATCTTGGTTCTGTTTCCCACTTCTCTACCCTTTGACTAACCTCGTTGTCACTGCATGCATCAAACTGACCTGAAACAGGATGTGAGGTGACTACATGAGCTGCACAAACACTTGAAAATCGAGATTTTGAAAGAAAGGATAGATGGAAAACCACAGGGATTAAATATAATATCCGCCTGTCATTTTTTGGTTTTATTCTGCAACAGTACAGGTGTTGGTCAGCGAATGTCAAAAATAAAAGAAAGATAATTTTAGACCAGTTTCTCTACAAAAGGCTGTATTTACTGCCAATTATTCTGTCTCAGTGGCAAGGCAGAAACTCTAATGACTTTGGGATAACAAGGCATGTTTCTCGGTGTTGTTTTTTCCCCCCACATAATGAGGACTGGTTTCCCCTGAGCAATGAGATGTCCTGTTTGCATTTTTGGGCTGGTACTCGACTGGCCTTTGCGCAAAGGAAGAACCAAACACAGGGACCCGGTTGTTCTATTTTAAAAGTCAGAGGGACAGGTCTGCGCTCGTTGACTGCCGACATATACCATTAGCAATGTGAGCAATGTTCCAGGAAGCCGGCTGAAGAGATGCTATCGCAGGGCACACTCTGGTGTTTTCATGCCATTCATTCCCTCAGCTGTCTCAATCTGAGGTTTAAAACCCTATCTTCTCTTTCAAGCTTGTCCAGCGTCCACCCACGCATTCTGAAATCCACATCTACCCTCTTGTGCTCTTCCCTCACGCTGTCTCTGTCTCCACAGTGAAACTCAAGCATGAACTGGCCAGTCAGGATTCTTCCAAACATACAGGTAAACAGGGTATGTTACTTGTTAAAGTGTCGTTGAGGTGTGTCTCTCTAATCTTAGTCTGTGTGGCATCGAGGAGGTGAGCATGTCATGGGACTTGCGTGCAGCACAGGAATTTCGGAACAAAGGAAGGCAGATGCCGCCTTCCCCCAATTGACCTCTTGTCCATTTATCTCTCCAGCCCATTTGGGATGACCAACTGAGCAGTTACAGATACTGTCATGGAAGTTTCCCATAGTAATAACACAGATGATGATTTATTTTATGAAGCATAATCAAGTAAATTAATCCATAAAATGGAGCCATATAACCGCAGTGTGCTGTTCACTCAGTAGTCGATTACACAACCCAGTTCCCCTTCCACTACATTTCCTTTTCTCAGCTTTATCTTCAATCAGCATGTTAAGCCTTATTACAATATGCTTTACATGGCGCCAGGGGCTGAGCCCGCTAACACAGTCTTAAAGGTGCAGTCACACTTAGCGCCAATAAATATATGCTTCAGCCCTTCTTCACTTTAATAGCAAAATGACTACTGTTTTTAGTTGAAAAGATTTTGGCTCCATCAGCAAACAGTCAAGATGGCACAACAACTGGAACAAACAAGGGGAAAGTGAGGTGAGCATTTGCAGTTTGTTACCTCTGCCAAGGAGGTTACATTATCACCCCGGTCCATTTGTTGGTTGGTTTGTTTGTTTTTAAGCAAGATTACACAAAAACTAGTAGACTGGTTACCACAAAACTTGGTGGAAGGATGCAATATGGATCAGGGAAGAACTTATTAAATGTTGGTGCAGATCCAAATAAAAATCTGGATCTAGTGAATTTAAATGTGGTTTTCACAAGGAGAAATAAGGTTAGTTTTGTTGAATTTTACAATATTTTTAAACTGCATATTCGCAATCAAACTTGCCCTGGAGAAATAATTAAGTTTGACTTGACAAAGTTCCATAAAATGCTGAAATACCTCAAATATAATCTAAGAATGATACACTGACGCAAAAGAGAGGACACTCAAAGAAGATTTTCCAGATGGACTTCCTCTTTTGAGTAAAGAAAACCAGGTTTTACAATAAAGACAAGCAAAACTCAGATTTGCGTTGACTCTAAAAATACATCTGAATACTACACAAAATACCCTTTGGGACCTGAGCTTGAAACCATGTCAATAGGTTCTCAGCAGGGCTGATAATAACAGGCTTTAGCAGTAGGCTTGTGTTGTTTGATGGGCCAGCGATAGGCAGAGGGTAAGAGCAATTAGAGCTGAAAAGCAAAATGCCTTAAAAGGATATGTTAGGGGCACGCAATTAAAAAAGTAAACACAAACAAAACTGTGACTTGAGGTAAAAAACAAAACAGAATTGTAGCCATCATTAGGAAGGAATTCCTCGACCCTACAGTATCCTGGATGCTGTAGGGTCTGCAGATATTATTAGCTCAATAATGCAAAGCTTCCTGGCAGCACAGTTTGTGCTTTTTCTCTATAAAAAATGCTGACAATGTTAAGTAAACATTGGTGAAGTTACAGTCCCACAACTAGCATATACATTCTACAGTGAAAGTCAAATTTAGCCTGAGAAATCTGTGGCATTTCAAACAGAAGTAAACAGTAAGAGAGAGGATGAGTGAATGATTGAAGTATGATAACTTTAGGACAACTAAGTTTTCGATATAACAGTAAATTGCTTTTTAGCACTTATAGTAGGTTATAAAGTATAATTTCTCAATTTAAGGTACATTAACATTAACAGATTTAAAAGGGAATTCATTGAAAACAGGTTGAGAGATTGTTTGTTATCACCAGAATCTATTGTCTGAATGAAACGGAGCGTTGCTGGCAGAGCAGGTGGAGAGGAGCAGGTAAGGATTATCAGTGTTGAGGTTTGAGGGAAACAGGGCAGGGGATGAGAGAAAGACCTAAGCAGGGGGCTGGAATCCGGAATCCTGTACTAAGAAGCAGGGATGGTGAGTCGCAAGGCAACTTCACATCAAACCAGGGTTTTCAGGGTTATGATGGTTGGCCAATTCTTATTGGAGTCAATCTGCTCTGATGATGGGGCAGTAATATAATGAGCCTATTAATTTACACATTTACAAAGTTTGAGTTTTTAATTTAATTTTTTACAAACTTCCCTTCCTTCATTTGACAACTGCAACTGTTTCTTTTATCCTGGATTATACATTTAGCTTCTTTGTATTTCAATGTAATTCAATTTAATTTGTTTGGCACCAAATTACAACATACATTATCTCAAGCCATTTTACATTTTGAGGTCAAGATCTTTCAAACATTTAAATATTGTCTAATGTCATGTTATTGAGGCCAGATAATAAAAAGATATCCTGAGTATGTTGAATTTACTTCATAGTGCAGGCTTTAGGGCAGGTGGTGAAGTGAAGTTACCACCAGAGCTGGACGTTGCAGTATATAATGCAGCGAACTGATTATGATGTGATACCGAGGGGATGAAGCTACTGAGGTAGAGGCAGAATAATACTCTGGGCTGAGGTCAAGGTTCAGTAAATGCTTGCAGTTACAGCCAAGTGTCTAGATATTCTCTACACATACACACAACACACCCGGTCATAAGTACAACAGACGTGGGGTTCAAATACCACAGCAGGTTGATAAGTTGAATCGCCAATGGATCACTGGTACTCAGGTGGATTGGCGGGAGCAGGAGCCAGGTATCCATGTCCAGTCACACACACACACACCAGGAATTTTTTGATTTGGAGTTAGGGCCAGGGCTAGTTGGTGAGCATGCTAACTGCAGTAGACATCTTCAGTAGTCGGCAGATGTGCAGGCCATGAGGTAATCGTGCAGCTGGCAGAGGTTGAGGAACGCTATGCCCACAGTGCAGAGACGCACACAGAGCGAGGCAGACGGGGGAAGAGAGGAGACATGAGGGAACGTGCACTGTTTGTACCAAAGAAGGATTCAAAGAGTAAAAAAAGCCTGTCCTCTCTTGCCACCCTCCTGAGGGGAATGTTTACATACTCAACATATATAGTTTTTGTGTAAATGCATGGAGGTGCTTCTGTGTGTGTTTTTAGACGAATCGGAGGAATGTAGTACATAGGGGACTGGGTTGGTGGAAGTGTTCAGGGTCTGATGATGAGGGATCAGGTTTAGGTTTGAGATTGCAGGACGAATAGAAGTCAGTGTCTATTTGTCCTCACAGATCTCATCAGAACTAAGATCTGTGTGTACTAGTGGGATTGTGGGTATGTTTCTTTCATCTGTTTTATCAGGCTCTCAATATGTTGATTGTTAGGGAGAAAGTAACGGTTTCAAGTCAAATGAGATACACTGCAGCTGCATTAAAACAGCATCTTACAAGAATCATTCACATTGCTCTCCCACTGACCCTTAAAATACAATAAATTACTTGATGTATAATGAGGCCACTTAATGTGGGAGGTGTGCTGTAAAGCAAAGTACAACAACCTGCCTTGAAACACTGTGGCTGGAGCACTGTTCACCCACAGGAACGGTGGAAGTCTTTGGAAATGTGTCGTTACTGCAGTGTGACCGCTGAGGATGCAGCAGTCAAAAGAGGTTCTGTGAGCCCAAATAAGGACTACTGGAGTATGAATAAAATAAAACGTATAAAGGCTGATTGATGAGCTCTTCATGTCTGCTGATGCAGCCAGAGGAAATGGGTGGTACTCCTTGCTTACCCACTCACTCTGGGAAGGGCTTTGACCTTATTCTGGAAAAAGAGTGTATATCTTCTCCTTCTTTCAGAGTGACTGTACAAACAGTGTGTTGGAGCGTCACGTCATTGCAGGTAATGTCTGAGGAGTGTCATTCCTCACTAATGTTTAGAAAGTTAGAACAGGACAATGTGACTCCACTGGGCTAAATGACAGCTCTTGGTACATATAAACGTTTTGCATACACTTAAAACCATAATATATAAATGTCTCCAATTCTTTATAAATAGATGAGAAAAGAGCAAATAAACAGTTTTAAAGGGTTTGAAGCATTAATATAGCAACAAAAACATAAAATAATCGTTCATTAATCGTGATCGAGGTAAAAGTTTGAAATAATTGTGATATTGATTTGAAGTCTACTTGGACGTACACTAGGCATGTGAGTACCTGTGTAAACAGGAAGCAGATTGTCTTAATCTGCAGCCGTTTGCTTACAGTTACAGAAAAATACTATGAACGAGAAACAACAATGATCAATCATTGCTTTTCTTGGACCACGACGACGTGGTGGAATCGGTGTGAAAACAAGTGTTCATAACGTTTTCCTTTCACCACAGTAAAGTCGTGACTGATGAGAGCCAATCAGCAAGTGAACGCAAGTCATCATTTCCAGGGTTAGGATTAATATAACAGTTTTAGTGCATCCACTTTGTAGCTCTCCTATAACTGCTCTATTCTATCCCTTCGCCCCAATTTAACTTTTCTACACTCAATTAACAGTCTGTTGTTTTCTTTCACTTCTTTTGGACTAACAAGACTGTCGTCAAGATTTCCCACGAGGCCAATCTTGATCTGGCATGTTTATCTGACAGAGGATTTCACTTTCTACTTGATCTCACCTGGGCTGCCATCAGCAATTCAGTGAGATCACCAGTGAGAATGATTAATTGCCTTGATAAATGTCAACTTAACTGGCGTTGACTGCAAAGGGCCATCACACAGCTGAGTCGAGCTGCAGTCAGTAATCCCCTCAGGACCAGATGAGAGTTGAACCAGAGCCCTTCTCCTCTACTGTCTGTATGTCTCCGTCCCTCTGGCGCCAGCTTCCTGAGCTTCTGCCTTCTTCACTCTGACACTGATTCAGAGGATGATTCAAACCTCTTCTTTTACTAAGATATAGAGCCAGTGTCAACCCCTTGACTCCAATTTACTGTTTGCCTTAAAGCAATAACGGCAGACCTTGTGGCTGTATGGATTTTTAATTGCATGTTGTAATTGCCGTTGTCAACAGAATCACAGATTGACGACCTTGCAATGACCTGTGCTGCTACTGACCACTTAGAAGTTTGATGTGAATGTCACGAGCAGCCGGAGATGGCAGGTCACATTTTCTTCCTGTGTTTACCAAATGGAAACACCAGCATAGACATCACTCATAATGGGCCGTGACAGTGTTTTGCTTTGAAACTCACCCAACAAGATATTGCAACTGGCATGCAACCTTGAGAATGTGTCCTGCATAGGCAAAAAAGCTCACTACATGTTCAACAATGTCAGCGTTAATTTAATATTTTGACTTGTTGTTGAGGAGGATTGCCTCCAGCAGACTATAAGTCAAGTGCCATAGATCTCCTCCACACAGTGTACATGCCCAGATGTATGACAAAGACCTGTATTATTATACACAATGCTGTAAGGCATGTAATTCATTCATGAACAAATTTTACGGGCACAAGCAAAATTACTGTCCGAGCAACCACTGTGACTAAGTAAAGAAAATAAACCAGACATAAGCGTGATGACTTCTGTGGGATTCCCTGAACAAGGATGAGTGAAAACAAACACTTGATTTCATGAACCCTGGAACAAGTAATGACTTTTATAGTGTATTATGTGTTATGTTTATAGTTATCATTGAATTCATAATTGATCATAAATGTATAATTGAATACTTGATTTACTCAAAATTCATTTTAAATTATGCATTATATAAAGTAAATTAATATTTAATGTTGGTATTCATTTTTACTAATGTCTGCCTATTGGATTTTTTCTAATGGTTCATTCTCTACATGATTTTTAACATTCACAGTTTCTATTTTGTAACCACTTATATTCTCCTTAATGTAAAGTTGTGTGATCCGCATGTCATGGATTCTGATTGACCAGTGGCTATATGTTGCAGGAGTGCGGCCAGTCAGAGCTCTGAATTAAATGCTGATAAAGGAGTTATTCCAGACACACTGCAGGCTCTGTTTATGTTGTCCAGATAAGTAGTGAAATTACTACTGGGACATAGTGTATTGCTAAGGGCCTAAAATAAAATATTTGAATCAAAGTTCTTTCTTTCTTTCTTTCTCTAAATTAATTTTCCTTTTAAAACTCAACACAAAAGAGAAGAGGCAGAGAGGTGAAGTTTGCACTGTTTGGGGCTGATAACTCTGGAGTGTTGGTATGGGGGACAACATCCCTGCAGTAGCTGTATGCTTGTTGCCTGAGTGCGCACAGTGATAATGGTATCAAACCAATTTGCCTGCTGTAGACGGTAAAATCTTTATGGATGTTTTAACAGCCTCCCACCTGGATAGGAATTCTCCCGGTGCTGCTGGTGCTCAATCTGACTGACAGAGGGTTAGTGTGTTTGTGTGGGAGAGAAGGCCAATCTGTTTCAACTTTCCAAAAATAAACAGTGGAATCCGCAATACACCCCAATCCCCCAACAAATCGCCTACTGGATGGTTCATCCTTATGTAGAGCATGAGCTTGAGATCGCTTGAGTTGCAATTTCCACAGTGAATTATACATGCCTCCAGAGACTGTCAGTGTCTTTAGTCCTCTGTATTCCCCATGTACAACCTCTAATAACCCAAGCATGTGATTCCACTCAGAGCATTATGAGTGTGATTTACCGACGACATGACAGTTGTGAAAGGCTGAACAGTTAAGTCTCTAAAAGACCCTCCTCTCACCTCAGTACTTGGTCTCATACTCTGTATACTGGCAGAGGAACTGCTTCTGGGCTGTAACTCCCACAGGATGCATACATGTGGAGGAAATGTTCTCCAATCAAATGTAATTTCTGACTGAATCTTCATGCTCCTTATATATGTTACAATGCATATTATGCACATTTCAAAAGTGGATCCATTATAATGTGCACTCTGAGGTCTGAAGTTTTATTTTGCACTTAAAGCCCCTCCTTCCCCCTCCTTCTAGTCTCGATTAGCTTCTCCCAGTAATGGAGAGTTTCCTGCGCAAAAGAGAAAATAAAGCACCAAACAAATGTGCAGTAGGCATCTGCAAACATCTGATGACTAAAAAAGTCACAACAATCCAAACTGCAGCGTAGGTGTCAAGTGAAAAGAACGATCTCGTTGGTTTTCAATCACAATCCTTAAACCTGTAGGATCATGAACATGTAAAAGATTGTCAGATTAAAAGCGTAGCCTTTGTAATGACGAAGCAGTGGTGGGCACTTCCGCATTTCCAAACAACATATCAAGGAGAATCTGGGGGGAAAAAATCTACATTTCCTGCGATCAGTACTGCTGAATATGAGAAAACACACAAAAAGGAAAAAAATAGATGTACACCCTCAGGCTTTCGCAATTGGCTGGGAGTGGGAGAGGGACTATGTGGACTTTTCGAGGCATGGGAGTATTGGCAAAGAGCAGATGATTTGTGTTGTGAATTGAAATTCAAGCTTGTAAAGACCAGATGGCCGCCACAGATCAGGCCGTCCCCATATACTGTTAGTCTTGTGAGAGAAATACCAGACGTTTTTTTCAAATGCAAGCTGATTAAAACATATCGTCTCTGTGGTTTCCATGGTGAGGAGGGAAAAATATTCCCAGGGTACAGTATGTGGAGTGAGTGTGTAATAAACAGGCTTTTCTACCGCTTTATGACTGCTCTGATTATTTACAGGCTGCCATCATGAACTGAGCAGAATAAATCCTCCAC
Organism: Hippoglossus hippoglossus; assembly: GCF_009819705.1. Lineage (NCBI taxonomy): Eukaryota > Metazoa > Chordata > Actinopteri > Pleuronectiformes > Pleuronectidae > Hippoglossus > Hippoglossus hippoglossus. The sequence goes on along the minus strand of NC_047159.1, from coordinate 14,201,175 downwards.
TGTTCTGCACATTGTAAATTGGGTTTATAGATCTCCAAAGTAACGACTCAATTCACATTAAACAGGCACCAGGGTTAGTGTCACAAGCATTGTAGTGATAACTGGCTGAGGTCAAGTGCACTGGAGTATCATGTTTCAAATCAGCACATGATTAAACAGGTGGATTACATCATAATATAAATACAATTATGAGGGATTATTCATCAACGACGTAAATTAGTCTTGTCAGTTGCACAAAGTGAAATTTGCAAACGACTTATTATGCAATATAAATAACTGTATGCATGGTAAGATAATGTTTCTGTTACGGGTCTCCCTCTGTAATGGTGAGAGAGCTGTCACAGCCGATTCCACCATCAACAGCTCAGCTTGTGCCAGCTGCTGTACTCTGCTACACTAGGACCAGGTCCAGATCCACCAATGGCATCTTCTCACGCGAAGACAAATGAGCAGCTGTCAAGATGTCAGCGCCGAAACAGAAATGCCGTCAGATGGGGCCTCTTGGTCGTCAAGTGTAAAAAGGCACCAGTGTTTTGCTTTGGCCCACTTTTCCATTTTGTGAATGCACTCGCAACTCCACAACTTCCTATTGTTAGATGAGTGACTCAGGCTAAAAGAGGAAGCGAATCTATTGAAACAGAAATTGGGCCAAAAGGGAAGGGGAACTGTGTACTAGATGGCACGATTTGATCAAATATCATTAAACATTTATTCTCGCTCAGGGCCATTTTTTAGGAGCGACTTTTATTAAAAAATAAGAACAGATGCATCTTTCTACCTCCTATTGACATACAGTAAACAATAATTACCGCCCTGCAGTTTTATGCACCGACCAACCACTGCAGAGTCAGTCTACATACATAAGGGTTGTAAATATGTGACTATAACTTTGACAATCAAAATCTAATCAATTCATTCTTCAGTCCAAATAAATGTGTGCACCAAATTGGAAGAAAGTCCCTCAAAGCAATCTGAAAACCCCCCAAAAAGAATAGTTTGACATTTTGGGAAATGTGCTTGTTCATTTTCCTATCAATCGTTAGATAAACAGAATGACACCATACTTCTGTCACTATTTTGAAGCAGGAGCCGGCAGCTGCTCAGCTTCTTTCTTCATAAAGATGAGCAGACAAAGTAAAATGCAAAGTGGGAATAAACCCATCACAACAGCAGATGTGGCGCTTACGAGACCAAAGAAGGAACTGCTCGGTGACAAGACATCTGAGCACCATAGCACAGCGCGTAATATCTGACAGGGATCGCATGGAAGGCATTTGCCTGATTGTTCTTCTTCAGTACGTCAGGTTGAGCAACAGCGAGATAGTGATCCATTATTTTCTTTTACTGCTTTGAGTCAAAGTGAGGACACTTACTTCCTGTTCTCTGCAGTCGGTGCTGCCTCGTGCCTTGTGGTCTGGAAAGTTGACCACAAGCTATTTTACAAACAAACCTTTTGAGTTCAGTATAATGTGAAGATAACCAGCTGTAATCACATTTAAACAGCGGAACGGACCAAAACAGCTTAATCTTATTCCGCTTACTGTTTTCAAATGAATGATGAAAAGTATTGTTGAGCCGTATAGGGTGTGTTGGACATCTGAAGCAGCATTTGTGAGGCAGAGCGGAGGTTAGCAGTGGAAAAGCCTGTTGCACTGTTGACACAGTTAAGGTGACAGATACAGTTAATGGGTTAACATGCTCAGTGTAGCTGCTAAATTAAACAGTAACATTAAAGAGCAAAGAGCGGAGGGTCTTTACATACTTTTAAAATTCAGATTTTTAAAAATCTCTCCGTTTATTTTGCAGTTTTATTGCAACATTTTACACACGTGCAAGAATAGTTGATTATAGATTATATGTATTGTTGTCAGAAGTGGCAAAAGTACTCACAATCTTCACTCGAGTAGACGTAGATGTGTTAAAAAAACATCTCAATTAAAAGTCTCAATTAAAAAGTAAAAGTAGCAATTAAAAGTAAAAGAAGCAAACTTCTTTGCTCAAGTAAAAGTATTAAAGTACAGGCTCTGAAATGTACTCAAAGTACAAATGTAAAAAGTAGTACTGTATCCAAGCGAAGCAAACTGAGACGGGTGTCACAATAATATACTTTGAAGACTATTTCACTGTAACCAATCTTACTTCAAATTAAATAACATAATGAGCCCGTTTTGAAAATTGTAAGGAGTAGAAAGTACAGATATTTGTGTTTTTACAATAAAAGTAAAATGTTGTCAGACAAATACACAATTAATGTACAGGTACCTGTAAAATCTATTCAAGTACAGTCAAAGTATATGTACTTCTAAGAATTTATACTCTGTTACTTCTCACCGCTGGTTATTATTCATGTGTGTGGCTCTATGAATGTTAGTGATCCCTGTTTGGCTTCAACACACAGCCACACTTTTCAACTCCTCCCCTCTGCCTTCAGCCACGGTTTGAGTCGAGCCAATACAATCTTGGGCAACCTGCACTGAGAGAGAGAGAGAGAGAGAGAGAGAGAGAGAGAGAGAGAGAGAGAGAGAGAGAGAGAGAGAGCAGCCACTCTGGTGCACTCTGGTGGTTTTTGCAGCAGCGTCACTTCTTGCTTGATCTCCAAACACTCCAAACTGTGGCATTGTGGCTCAAGATTTCAGCGAAAAACAAACTAATCCCAGTGGATGGGTTTAAATGGACAAGGCTGACTTTTCTTCTATGAAACTTTTTTTCCCTCCACTTGATATTTGGACTTTTTTCTTGGATTCTCCAAAGTGCTGCAACTCCATGAACTAATATTGTTTCAGCATTATGGACTGTTTGGATACATCTCATTAGGAATCATGCGGTTGCTGTCGTTGCTGTTGTCTCGACCAGAAGAACTTCCACAAACAAGCACATCTTTGGAAACATGGAGCACCTCCACTGGCTTTTGAACAGAGTCAAACAAGACTCCCAATGTGTGAAATGTAAGCAGTGACTACAAAGTGAAGAGTAACTTTAAGTTTTGGTGAGGGAAACTTCAATGACTTTATTTTGACCAGATGCTTGTAAAAAGTGCTCATTTGACAGTTTTGTTGAGCTTGACGTAAAAAACTAATTTTCAACTGGTGAATAATGGATGGAAACCTGAGTACTACAGCATCCTTGGGGATTAACGCAACAAAATCCTACCACGACGCGGCAGGACCCTGGAGCCTCATCATACTGGTCATCATCATACTGACCATAGTGATGGGAAACCTGCTGGTCATCATCGCTGTCGCGCGTACGTCGCAACTACAGACAACGACAAACATCTTCGTTATGTCCCTAGCGTGTGCGGACCTCATCATGGGGGTCCTCGTGGTGCCTCTCGGGGCCACGATCGTGGTGACAGGTGACTGGCAGCTTAGCGACACGTTTTGTGAGTTCTGGACTTCCGTGGACGTCCTGTGTGTGACGGCGAGCATCGAGACGCTGTGTGTCATCGCAGTTGATCGGTACATAGCCATCACAAGGCCGCTGCGATACAAGGTCCTACTCAATAAGTGTCGTGCCAGGGTCATAGTTTGTTTAGTGTGGGTCGTGTCTGCCTTAATTTCCTTTGTGCCAATTATGAAAGGGTACTGGCGAGCAGTGGAAGACCTCGAGGCACAGAGGTGCTACAACAACACTGCATGCTGTGACTTTGTGACCAACTGGGCCTTTGCTATTATATCTTCTATAGTGTCTTTTTACATTCCACTGCTCATTATGATATTTGTGTATGCAAAAGTCTTTCTAATAGCAACACAGCAAGTCAAGCTCATAGACAAGAATCGCATTCGTTTCCAGAATGAGTGCACCACAGGAAAGATACAAGTTTGCCCTAACATCAACAATATCCTGCCCTCTGCATGTGCAGGCTCAGGTGGCTGCAACAGTGTAGTGAGTAGAAAGAGTGCCAAGCGCAGGCCGTCACGGCTCATACTGGTCAAAGAGCATAAGGCCCTCAAGACTCTGGGTATCATCATGGGGACCTTCACTGTGTGCTGGCTCCCGTTCTTTGTCGCCAACATCATCAACGCTTTTAACAGAGACGTTCCCCCCGAGAAGATCTTCCGACTGTTGAACTGGCTGGGTTACATCAACTCCGGCCTCAACCCCATCATCTACTGCAGGAGTCCAGAGTTTCGCACTGCGTTCAAGAACCTGCTGGGCTGCCCGTGGCTGTCCACTGTGCAGCTCAATACTTTATATAAAGAGCTGCGGACACGCTGCTCCTGTTTTCTGTGGCAAGCTGAGTCAGGCACAGCTGGATCTTTCCAAAAGTCCCCGAACAGTCAGACTGAGGGCAACGAGAGCCTGGCTAGTTCGCAGGGAAGCAACAAAAGCGAGGCGGCTTCTCCTGGTCCTCTGCAGTCCAACGGCAGCACACAATTCAGTGACTCAGAACCAGAAACCAAATTGTAAGTTTGTCTGTCTTCTCTTATTTTCTCCATGCAGTCCATTTAACGGTGATGAATGTTTTATGAGTTCCTGTGTTCTACACACACACACACATCTACATCCTCGGGTACACAAAGTTAAGTCAGTGTTTAAAGACAATAAAGAGTAAAGTTTTGACAGTTAATAAACACTTTTTCTTTCTCCCCTATTAATTCCATTGAGCTTGTTGTTACATCACTGGTTTATCATGTGACAAGGGAGCAGATCATTCGCAGAGTGAAGCCTTTGACAAAAAATAGACATTAACAAATTATCAAAGCGTTTCCTTGAAATCAACAACATTTGTAGAATTTTAGTTCAGGGAAATACTAAATTAAGTCATATTTGAATCAGATCAAACCTCTAGATGCACATGAATGCACAGTATTCGAGATTAAGTATTAAAAATATTCTCTAGTCTACATGATACTTTGAGTTTGACATAAACTGGTTAAGTTTAGTGTCCACTGTGCATTTAATAAAAGCAGAAATCCATATTTGGACATAATCTAATATGTGTGTGTGCTGCCAGGAATAAAATAATACTAAAAAACAGTGAAGAAAGTTAAATCACTCTGACACATTGGTGGCTTTGGGCTTTTAAAATATTACAGTACGATACAACAAGTGAAACTTGAGATTTTTCAATATTTAGTTTTCATGTATGATTCAGTAAATATGTGAGGTCCTGTATCTGTTACTGCAGCGTGTTTCCTCCAGCTGATGTCAACGTGTTAAAAATAACAAACTGATGTCTCAGTACTATTGCTGCTACTATGTTTGGGCTTTTATAGAAACCTCACTGTAAATGTACTCTATCGGTCAATTATAGAGGGGTTCTGTGAAACCACTGCGCAACATGTGAAAGGCTGATTATGACACATTAGAGGACATTTCCAAATGTCAGCGTGGCTCCCTGCCTGTCAGTGGGCCTCAGTGGGCCCTGCCCAACACCCCCTGCAGCAGATAAATCTTTATCACTTACAAACAAGACTGGAGAGGCTGTTTACAAGACTGACAACCAACAAGAACACCGTCTGTAGGGCAGGTTAAGTAGGGGTTGTCCAGCTTAATGTGAGATTTGTTATTATTGTAATACATTAACATGAACTGACAGCAGATCTGTCACATAGTACAGCAAGATACATCATTTTAACTATCAATTATAGATTTTACCCACTACCACTGGTGCATGATTCAACATTAGACTCATTTACATCATTAATTAGCAATATTTGGTGTGGGTTTGAATTTTGTGGTATGAAAATATTGATTTATTGAATAAATTCTTTCCCCAATTTCATTTAAATTGAAAAAAAAATTGGAAATTACCATCATCAGAACTTCAAATATAATTCAGATTAATTTCCCAGAGAGGATTAGCTTACATTTATTACTCTTCAAAATGTAATAACTTTCATAATAACAAATATGTCATCACTCTGTTTAGATGATGTCTCTAATATGTGTAATACTTGAGGTATTTAGGTGCATTTGAAATTGTAGCTTGTGTATATGTTTTTCTATAATAATATTTCTACGAAAGAATACATCAAATTAAGACTCAGCTATTCCTCATTCAATTTAATTTGACACATCTCTCACAAACAGCACACCTTGCCTACTGAATTCATGTTGCATGTTGAATAACCCAGTTTTACAGCAGAGGGATGTTTTATTTCATTTACTCTGCAAACTATATCCTGCGTTACTCATCTCTTTACATGACTTTCCCCTCAGAGGAATCTTAAAAACATAATCAATGTGGCTGTAAAACAGGAGACATTTAGAAGCATATAAAAGTCTTCCTTAAAAGGAGCCTGGTGTGTTCTGTAGTAAATCAGCCCAAGGGGAAGGCTCAGCGGTCTCACTCCGCGCTTTGAGCAGGATTACAAAAGTAAGTGAGGCCAGCCGCTCTGGAATGACTCTTATCGGGGGCCACGGCTCCAAGACATATTTCATAGAGGAATATGACAAACTGTTCCAGGTAGAGTCTGGTCTGCCGGAGCTGTTGTGCCAATAATGCCACGCGAGGCATCTAGAGGCCATGTGCTCCACAGTCATCCCTGTCAACTCTCTATTTAACGAAACACAATAGAGCAAATTAGAAGCATGTTTCCTCTAAACCTTAGGACAACATGTGACAATAGGTTCGCTTCAGTCAGGGCCTGATGTATCCCAGGAATGGTAAAACATGAGGTAACCACCGCCGTGAATGGTTACCAGGGACGGGTGGCTGCACCGCACAGAATGGTTCACTATCAGCAGTTGCTTTGTTTTCACAGAAAGAAACGCAGGCATATCACTGCTGCTCTTATCAACATGAACAGCAGCCTCAGTATCTGTCACATATGTACCATCTTACATGACAAATGCAGATTCCCTTCAGAAACCCTGAATAACCGAATGTCTAATTTATCCTTTACAAATTTAGCAGTTTGATCCATCAAAGGGGAAGTGGAGGTAAATGTGTTAAGTTGTGAAGTAATTTTCAAGCAGTTGATAAGAGGGGCTTTGTTGTGTCTTCCTTTGTTTTTGTCATTCATGTTGCTCGTAAGTGGATGAACGGTAAATTGCTTCTACATTAGTCCCCGTATGTATATTGGGAAAAAAAGAAGAATCTCCATGTATTTAACAGGTATCGCTGTGTGTTATGAGTAGCGGGAGTTTGTTAGCACAGTTTATCCGTGATTGAGAACACTAAAGTAAAGCTAACAGAGAGCGGAACATTTGATTTCGTAGAGCAGCAGCCAGCTAGATTGTGGAGTGAATGTGGAGATGAAATGAAGTGAGTTTTCTGTTCTGATGCCTGATTTAGAAACATGATGCGACCTTAAGACATTAACAACATGCATGCAGGAGCCATAGAGGCCTGTGAGAACATGGGTCAGTATCATCATCATTACACACAGCTCCTACCCTACAGGAAACAATGTATATGCTACAGCTGGGCTGGTGCATCAACAAGTATCAAGAGACGCATGAGGAAACAACTTGTCAACCTGTTACTGAGTGAGCGAGACAAAAGCTAGAAAAACGGCACACAGAAAATATTTGTTCATCCTTGAAAAACTGCAAGAGAATTAATAATAATAAGTTATCATATGGAAAATCTGAATGGCACAGAAAGAAGAAATCACTCCAAAACAGATTTTGTATCTGATGTGTCACAATTGGGGAAATAGATTTTATGCACCCCTGTGTTATTGGTAGCCCACAGAATATAAGCTGATAACATAAAAACGTATAAATATATATATACATAAACAATATATCGTATGTATGGTGGCGTCTAGCATTGTGCTTTGTGATTTGATGATGAATCTTTGGAGCTATTTCTATACATTCTGACCGAAATATCTCAATCAATTGTGTACATAAGTTGAGCCCTTCTCCCATGAAGTATAATGGTTAAAAAGGGCCACAACACAGCTCACTAAAAAAACATACCTGTTATCATACCGCACAAAAATTATAAGATAGCGAGTAAACTTACAAACGTGACAACAGAGAGGCTAAAATACGTAGATTTGTACAACCCAAATGTCACGTACTTCTCCCATTGAGTACAACAGCAAAAAGCAGGGGGGGTCAAGTAGGAGACACCCCTTTAGGAGGAGGAAACCCCCAAAAGAGAACACAAGCATACATTCCACATATTGGCTATGGAGGCATTAAATATTACACATGTATATTAGACTAGGTTACACATATTACTGCTGAATGTGACATCCGCCAAGGAGGTTTTGTTTTCACCTGCGTCCGTTTGTGAGCAAGATTACGTTGCTGGCCGGATTAACACAACACTTGGGGGAAGGATGTGGTGTGTGTCAGGGAAGAACCCAAGTTTGGTGCGGATCCAAATCAGCATTTTTCAACATTTCTGATGATTTCTCAGAGAATAATCCATGGGTCATGATGAAAAAAAACAAACATGCGGCACATTTAGGGGACTGATATCTATGAGTGTATGAAATTTGTTGCAGTTTGATGGAATTTAAGAGGACTGTTGGGCCTTGGCAGTGGTCTGTGCTCTACTGATACACATTCTTGTTGGCACGGTTACACATACATGTTCTTATTTTACTGTGGAGAGCTAAATATGTACAAGTAACTTGACAGACATGACACAAAGCAGAGTGTGATTATACATTTCCAGTACAAATACTGAGTCAGTGAAGTAACAAGTGGCTAATTACTTCAAATGACTGTGTAAATATTTTACTCATGAGGACAAATCTGAAAGGACATTGTAAGTAACAGTGTGGTTGCTGGAACAGGCTGTATCATTAGGCTGGCTCAATATTAATATATAATTGTATTTTCCACACACGCATGCCGACCCTCCCAAAGCACTTAATGCTGTATTAAAGGACACAGTGTCAGTGTGAAAAAACATTACATGCAGGAAAAATGGAAGAAATTTTAATAAACGTGTAAACAGTTTTTTTTCGAATGGGCCATGCACCATACAGGATGAGTCATGTGTTGATCAGGAATTTGAAGTTTAGCACAAGAAGCTGCGATCAACAAGCTTTTTACTACACTAATGTGCTGCAGTATTACAGCGCACGTGGCCTCAACTCAACCTATATGCACTAAGTGACGGCGTTGAAGTGAGAAAGTCACTAGGGCAACATAATGTTTTGACAGCGTTTAAGGACGGGCTGGTGTGAGCGCGTATGCCCTTTCCCCCCCCTGTGCTGTGAACCCTGTAATTCTGAGCTTTTCTCTGCAGGATGCTAACGGTGCCTCCGACCCATCTTCACACACCAACTTCCATAATGTGCATTTAGTTAGCTTAGAGCGAGATCAGGCCCAAGAGAGCATGAAACAAGAAGCAGGATAAAGCAAAACATGATGGCAGTGACCTGTGGGAAACCTCCCAACGCTCCCTTTCATGTCTGGCTGCTATCAGAGCCAATCATCACGGTCTTTAAATGGAGGCATCCGGGAGTTAGGCAAACACTCGAGAAAGGGTATAACTCTTAAATCGTTGGGTTCAAGCAGATAAAAAAGCAATGAATGCTAACTGGATGTTCTTTTGTTTTATCCTTACAAGAGCAGCCGAAATCAACAGGCTGTAATACATTATCAACACCAGAACTCAAGATATCAATATGCTATCAATGTGTGATGTACTTTATACACATTTATAATAACAGTTAATGGGTGATGTTGACCATTTATGTAAATTACATATGTACTTTTCAAAACTGCTGGTTACATGTAATTGACTTATATTGAAAATAATCTCCTAGTTCAGAGATTGTTTGTATTTAAACTGTAACTTTCAGTATATTTTTGAATACGTTCCTACAAGATAATTCCTTGCTCATGCCAGCTTGTTTTGTTAATTAACAAGATAAAGCAAAAACTACAGAACCAAGGCAGATGGGCTGATCAAAGAGTTATATGTGTGACAATATTAATGAAAGTATGACTAATTTTAACAGTTATGGAAATTTGTACTGGAGTTAGAGCTATAATTGTAAGACAGTCAAAGTTTTGAATTATAGACACTTTCGCTTTAGTTTAGTGAGCTAGAATGATTTAAAAATATATATATATTTGATATGAATAAAAGGAGCTGGTAAAACTAGAATGTGACTCAGTAGAGATCATAACTCCAACAAGGCCCAACAGTCCCCTTGAATTTCCTCAAGCTGCACCAAATATCACACACTCATAGAAATCAGCTCCCTAAATATAAAAATGTTTTCATCAAGATTCATGAATTATTCCCTCAGAAATTGGTATTAATGTAAAAAAAACACAACCCTACAGTGTTAAAGAACGTGACGAAACATTCCTGGATGTGGATCCACACAAAAATGTCCCATCATTTCATCACATTTAGAGGTAGTTTCTGGGTAATTCTGCTGACAAACATATCAACAGCCAGGGGCAAAAACATAACCTCATTGGCAGAGATCAACAAACAAACAAAACTAAAAACTAAAAACTAAAACAAGAAATTATTAATAAATTATTAATTTCTACTTGAAGTCATTATGAATACACCCTGCTTTGACAGGTAGATACAAAAACTGAAAATACCCATGCCACGTGATGGATGGATCTGATTCTGATGAGTTTATAGCTCCTTTAATTTGAATGGAAACTACAAAACATGTGCACGACTTGTCTCTGGTTTGTAATTCAAACAAAAAAGACAACATTATTATTCCTGGAGGGTTTTTCCTAAATGTGTCAGTTTAAGACCGCTCTTACCTTTACCACATGACCTGAATAGACTCTGCTGTGGTTCCACTGTATATACTGTAAAGAGTTGGACTAAACAAAAGTATGTGAAATCTGGTGAAGTCTCATTGTAAATTGTTTCCTGCATAGCTCTTCCTGTAAGCCTGCACATTTCTGGGAAGCCTACGGTTCGAGGTAGTTTATGTCTTCCTGTGGAGACATGTACAGTGGAGGTGATAGCATCAGAATTCCAGTCTTGTTGGGGAAAAAGGTAGAGTTTCACACGGGATAAAGAGATGAGGGCAACTTTGCAATAACTCCGTGATTAGACAGAAAAAAAAAAATAAGGTGCTGTGATTGTATCAATGCTGTTTTTCAAGGTAAAACACAATCATACTTAAAAATAACCTGTAAGACAACAAACTGCTGGTGTTATCTTGGAACTTTCTTATCTGATAGACAGTGAAATGCTGTACAGGGTGTGACCAACACCAGTCACACAGTAATGCACAGTACAGAGCTCATTGTTCAGCAAGTTACATCTCACAGGAAGATTTAATGACGTTCATAATGAGAGAGGAAACTGGCCTCAGCGTCAAGTACTTTTCAGTAAAAATCTAATCAAATCTGCTATAGAAATAGAGCATGAGTTCAGAATATAAAAACAGAATGAGAGCAACACACTCCAATAAATGTTGGATTCTTACCTTAACTTTTAGAAAAAGATCAAATAGCACGATGTCTCAGGGAAGAACAGACCGAACCGTCCCCTTAAATCCAATCAAGCCGCATCAAATTTCACTCACTTGTAGATATCAGCTCTCTAAATGTGCCTGATTTTATTCATCAAAATCCATTAGTGATAATGCAGAAACAGTCTCACAATGTTACAGAAAATACTCCTGGATCCTTCCCCTGATCCAGAACCGCACAAAAATGCAATGAGTTATTTTCCGGACCCAAACCGCATCCGTCCACCATCATGGTAATCCATCCAATAGATTTTGCGTATTCTTGCTAACTAACAGACAAACAAACACGGATGAAACTAAAAACAGAGTGTTACTGTCACCTTTTGAAACCACGTTTAATTTCACAAGATCTGGATTTTTCCTTTTGATCTGCACATAATTTCACACTGAAGTTTTTCATCAATATCCGTGAATTATTTGCTGAAAAAGACAATTTCTCACAATGTTAAAGAAAGTGCGAAAATAGCCTGGATCTGACCTCTGATCTGGATCAGCACCAACATTTAATGGGGTTTTCCTTGGATCACGCTCCACTCTTCCAGGATTTCATTGAATTTGCGTTATCCTTCTAACAAACAAACGCAGATGATAACACAATGTCCTTGGGGGAATTACAAAACAGAAAGTCAGACAGATTTTAATGTAAATTCCTCCCAGTGTGATGCCGCCTTAACTGTTCCGACCACTTTTTAAAATATGTGCATGATAATCACATGCCTTATTTTCAAGCTACACACACCATGCTAATATGTCCATCTCTTTTCAGCTTCACACTGCAGGAAAAGGACGGATGAAGGGGGAAACGTCGAGCTGCTGAAGCAAACTACATGTTCTCCAGCTGTCTCTGTGACTCCTGCAAAGGCTGAGACCAACCATTGGTGAGGACAAGCTGAAGAAGAGTGCGACTACTGGCCCTGATAAACGCAGCCGAACCCCAAAGAGCTGGATTGTCTGTACAGAAACAGAAAGGAACACGGTGACTAGCTCTGTGCACAGGAGATAGCCGGCTGTGAGTCAGCACATTAGCTGACACCGGTGTCGTCTCAATGCTGTTTGCAAAAGAGCGCCTGTTCCTGAATATGAGACAATACTTAGCTGCGAGGGTTAAATGTATTCCAGTGAGCCTTTGGACACAGCGCATGTCGCCTGTAGTCTAAAAAATAAAAGCATAAAATTGTTTTGTATAATATATTATCTTGTAAGTTATCTATTTATGATACACTGAATCTGTAGCAGGGTACAAAAGTTGCCTTATCTGAAACAAGGTAAAGCTGCCATTACTGTCTAGTTAAGAAAGAAATATTTTTACCAGTGTAATTTCAGCTAAACCAAAGGGCTGTGCAAATATTCTGGTGTCTCTTTTTCGTCTTAATCTTTCTGTTTTCGAGCCTGGACTCGTACAATCGTTATCTTGCTTAAATCTCCTATTGTCCACTGGTTCCCAAACTGGGGGGGGGGGGGGGGAGACTCCCTGGGGTGTCGCAACACAGAGGGAGGGTCGCAAGATGATTTCCAGACATCAAATACCATTTAAAAACAATTCTTATTAACACATCATATCAAGTATTGTTCCAAAAGCTAAATAATAGAAGCTAGATTTAAATAATCCATGGGTGAGTTTACAGCACCACACGAAACACTGCAACATGTGCACATAGCAGATTTTTTGTGATAATGGGGGTTGAAAGTCTCTGGCATTGTTATTTGGGGGATCTGAAAAGTTTGGGAACCTCTGTCCTCGTCTTAATCAGTTTATGTTGTAGCTATGAAAAAATGGCTCAAATCCTACATCAGGAGATCTCAAGCAAAATTCATTAGGATTTAACCATCAGTATGTGCAAGGTACAGTCCAGCTGCAGCTAGACATGATATTATCCATCCGCTACATGCTGTGTCTCTTTGGTAAGTGGCAGTATAAGCTCAATAACACACTCTGAAATGTCCAGAGATAGACAAATAATGATTTGATCATGGGCTTGACATCATCCATTATTTTGTTGTACTGGGACACTTTGTAATGCGTTATTAATTACATAACATCATCCGTCGCAATGAGAAATAAAGTATTATACAACTGTGTGACACTGCTTATGTGTGTTTTGTGTGCTGACAACAAACTCTGTATTATGAAGTCATGTATTCTAGGTTCTAGTTTGTATGGCGCCCTGGTTGGCCCTAGATCAGCTTGCTGTGGACTGTTTTACCATTCAGGTTAGAATACGGGCGCCCTGCAAATTTAAAGTCAGCTGGTTTGACAATGGAGATACGAATGACGGCTGGACTGAGTGATTTTAAAACTCAATGATTATGGCTCTCAGATGTTTTGGCTTGTGTGTCCCTTGTGACCCTTTATCACAGTTCATGACTTCATTACAGATGTGAGTTGTGATCAGTTTGATTGAAGAATTGTCAGATTTTTTCAATCAAAGGGTTTTAGAGTCCTGATGAGGTGAAAGAATCCTGTATTTTGGCCGAGAACATTTTTCTGGAAAAGGTCAGGATATAACAAACATTATTTTGTGTAACTGTAATATATTCTTTCTTTTCCGTCACATTAAATATAAACCCACGGATTTACCTTGGGAGTCCCTGGGGGGGACTATACCCCCACACACCATAACTCTCAATAGTATAAAACTACTGTTCACATGATTTTAGGACACAATCTTAAAAAAACTTTGTTGTTCTTGTTGAAATGATCCTCAAAACCCCAAAACCACAGTCACATCTGGCTCTGCTACTGTTTGAGCAGACATCATGTTCTGTTGTGAGAGGAAGTCTACAAGATTCTGGACTTTTCAAAATAATCCAAGAACAGAATGCATGACATCTGAAAACAAACTGTGACCAGCACTATGCCAGACGCTCTGCTGTGTGAAGACTCAGCTATCATCCAGCAGAAAAAACCACTACAGCTCGGAGTGGAAACAATTATCCTGTCTGAAATCAGGCCACATTCTTATAAACTGATCCCTATTACACTGTTTTCCATGAGCAGGATTAGACTGAAATCGATTACTGACATTTTAGGGGGGGGGGGAGAAGCCACCATTCGGTCATCTATTTGATAAATGACCGAATAAAAACTATATCCGTTCAATATGATCAAATCATGGGGCCGAATAGTTTTCATATTGACAAAAAAGTTTTTTGTTGACGGAGCAACTCTTTTAGATGTAATGTGGTAATACGATACATTCCATGTGGCTTTACTTTCAATTTTAGATTATGCGCTTTAATGTTTTCTATCATCGTGACAAAGGAACTCTAATGAAACACTGATGATTAAACATTTTGAACCTTGGACATACTTTGAAGTGTTTTCTCTTGATTGCATATGGACATCACTAGACTTTAAGTGGTTCATTTCCCGCTCACCCTCGTCCTGAGCTGAGTGTTACACTACAGTTCTCTTCAGGACAGACGGATATATTTGGAACACAGGGGGCCCTCAGACAAAAAGGTCCTTTGACGCCAGATGTCAGGACTCAGCAGTTTGAATCTAATGGAATCAACAGCACCTTAATGAGATGAAGTACCTTATTCATGCTGGTAACACGGTGGCGTGACAAAGCTAAACACCACTGGGTCCAGCTTACTACCTCTTTGTCACTATTCACTCTAATAATAGACTCCAGTAAAGTAGAGGATAAATCAAGTCTTTTCCTGAGATCACCGCAAATCTGGAGTCACAGAATCAACTGAGGCTTCATTAGAGGAACTGCAGCTTTTAGTTTCTGCACCCAGTTTGTAGTGTGAGGGCTTTTTCTCTTACTCTAATGGACAATCACGGTGCAGTTTGATGCGAAAACATGTTCAGCGATGGACCAAGTCACAGATAAATATTTTGTTGTCAATCACTCAGTATAAAACGAAAAACCCATTTTTCGATTTTCTTGACAGTGGGCTACTCCCACAAAGACAAATCCATCAGAGGAATGACCAAAGATACAGATTTCTGCACATGCAGCTGTCTCGGTAGCCAGCAGCCCTGAAGCATATATTACATTTTAGAAAAGAATGCAAAAGAATGCAAGCCTCCCTATTATATGACTGGAAAAAAAATCTCTTGCACATAATGAGGCTTATTTTCTGATGATAGGTATTGGGAGCAATATTACAGTGGATGAATCAGGCCGGAGGAAAGCGTGTCTCTTGAATTACTCCAGGTCAGCTGATTGACAAGACCAACCGCCTGGTTTGGCCATCTACTGCCATCTAGTGCAGCGACATGTGACTATCAGCTCCGTAAAGTTAACTACACAGCCTGGCTCGCTGCACCTCTCCTCAATATAATAGCTGCAAGATGTTGACTTTGATTCTGGGTCTTATAGATTACTGTTAGATTCACCGCCTCGTCTTGTCCCCACAACATGGCTGTTCCTTCGATTCCCTGCCCAGGAGAATTGCTCTATTTCCTGGATGCACGAGCGCAAAGGGACAGTGGTATTTTGTTATAACTTGTCGAGTGAGAGAGGAGAGAGGGGAGGAAGCTGGCTGTCTCATCCTTATCTCGAACTGAGTGCAGAAATATGCTTTGGTTTACAGGCACATGCAGAAACACAACATTAACACGACAGAGGAGATGTAATTCCACAAGATAGAAGTAAGTTTGATCTGTAAAAATATGCCAGGGTGTATTAAAAAAATCTTCTACTATGTATGGAGATGATTCAATCAAACAAATGGAAGCAGGAAATCTTAAAAGAATATTGTGAATATGTCCAGCTCATGTTTATGCACCAAAGACCAAAGGAAATTCCTCTTTTGATGAAAAACCTACTTTGAAATAAATAGAATTCGGTTTCTGATGTCGATTTTAATTAACCTGATATATGTAAGCAAATCTGTTTCACCAGATTTTGGAATTTAAAAGCCTTTGAATTTCTAGAAGTGATTTTGTTTTGCTTTGGAAAGATGTATTAGGATTTTTTTTCCTTCTGAATTCAACTAATGGAGTGTAACGCGATCGGCTGAATGTTGGTTTGGTACGAGCCAGAATCGATTGCTTATCCTTGGAATCCTGGATATTTTATCTTGAAATGAGGGATCTGGAAATGGCCTTTCGATTTTTTAATCCTTGCAATCCTTATTTTAATATTTCAAACCTCCCTTTACTCCAAAAATATGTCTCACCAGAGTTAGAATTTTAAGCCTGTGAATTTCTAACACAATTTTTTGCATTGAAATTAGGTATTTGAAATATTTTCCTCTATGGAGCATAACGTGATCAGCTGAATGTTGGTTCGGTTTGAACTACAATCGATCACTTATCCTCGGAATCCTTGATGTTTAATCTGAAAAGTTTTACATTGAAGTTTGCGATCATAATTTGGCATGTTAAATTTGATTACATTGAATATGTATTATTGTGATTGCATTTCATTATGTTTTTGTTTTTTACCTCTAAATTCAACTCTTCAAAAAGCGAGGTTTGAAATATTCAAATAACATATATTCAACGTGATATAATTCGATCAGATCCACGGATACCAAGAAAAAGCAACTGAGTCTGGCTTGAACCGAACCTACATTCAGCCAATCACGTTACTCTCTGTTTAATTCCGTACAAAAGTACAACATTTTCAATAAATATAAAAATAAATTAGTGCTGGAAATTCAAAGGCTTTTAAATTTGGTGAGACAGATTTACTTCCATACTGAAACACTGTTGCAGAATCAAACACTATCTCTTCATCAATGTGAGGAGGATGCTACAGGCCTGTTGTGTAACCAACAACACACGTTAATGTGGAGCAGAGATTGGTGGGTTGGGATTTGTGTTCAGTGTTAAAACAAGCACAGCAAGCACAGCTGAGGTCTTTTCGACCAGAGCTGATAACAGGTCCTGTCTGATGACGATAGCTCACTGTGACCAAAGTAAACTCCCACCAGCAGACCCGCAAATTAGGGAGGGACAAACTCATCCATCACCGTTGCCTAGGTGACAGTATCCAGACGCGTGCTGTAGCCTGGCAACGGAGTCTAAACAAAAGGCCGGATGTTACTCGCGGGGTGAGAAGATGAGTCGACCCAGCGGTGGCCTCGATGAAAAACGGGTCAAGCAAAATGGAGGAGACCCGGGAGGTCATCACTGCGAACCGGTCAATACTCACTCTGCAGCAGCGGCGGCGGCGGCGGCGGCTCCGGAACATGGTCCCGACTCAAAACTACTGTCCGCCCTCAAGAGAGACTCTCAGGCCAGGAGAGTGGACCTGGCAGGGAGAGGTGGGTCTTTATTTACAGTCTGTGGGTGAGTCCCAACACCCGACCTGTCTGATGACGCTGCTGGATGTTTACTTCTGTGGACGCACCACCCGGAAACAGTAGCAGAGGAAGG
Source organism: Hippoglossus hippoglossus (assembly GCF_009819705.1). Lineage (NCBI taxonomy): Eukaryota > Metazoa > Chordata > Actinopteri > Pleuronectiformes > Pleuronectidae > Hippoglossus > Hippoglossus hippoglossus. The sequence goes on along the minus strand of NC_047159.1, from coordinate 14,183,454 downwards.
GAGAGAGGGAGGGGGTTTTATAGCAACACTTTCATGTTATAACATATCGATCTTCACTTTATTATGGCAATGTCTCAATGTTGTTATTTCTTTTTAGACAGGTGGACTTCCTCAGAAATAGGCTGGACGATATGGTCAAACATTTTATCAAGATGAAAAAAAAAGTTAAAAAAAAGTTGATAATTATCTCAACAGATGTCACGTTATTATTTCTTTAAGTTTGAAGACTGAGGTAAGATTGTGATTTTAAACTCTTCTTTGTTGACAAACACTTGACAAAACATCTTACAAAACTGTGCTAGATCAGTTATGTATTACACTTCCTCACTGTGCTTGAACTATGCATAAGCATCAATACATATTTTGTTATATTGCCATTGATGAAAATGAAATCCTTATATAATTATTGATATAATTTGATTGCCCGGTATGAAAAGGACATGTTGCTGTCTGTCTTTTGATTTCATGGTTCACACTTTCAAGAGCTTTGAGTTAATGTGGCTCCATCAGTTAGAAATCACTAGTGGTAATGCATATAACACCTATCGTCATTTACACTGAATTACTGACTCACTCTGGACATTTTGTTTGACATATGACTCATAATAAGTTAAGGGAGAATTCACAGTGAACTAGATTTTTAGTTAAATAAGGAAATTATGTGTTTATTTGGCTGCGGCTCCAGAAATAGTTTCTGGAAAACAGGGACAAAGTGTTGATGTGATTTCACCCACAGATTTCTGAAGGGACATTTTCAGACCTGGAGGTTGTGTTTTCCTCGCATCAGCACATATGTTTCAAGGATAAACAAGTGGAGCAGCTGGAGGGTCTGTGTGGACCTGAGTGTTCTTGAAGTACATGCCAGTTCACTAAATTCTCAAACCACCGATTATAACACCATATTGCCTTCCTAATGGTACATAACAAAAAAAGCTAAGATAAAAAACTGTGCCAGACCACAATGGTTTAACTTGACTCCTGATTGTTACCTCTGCCAAAAGGTTTATGATCACTCCTGTCCATTAGTTTGTTTGATTGTCAGCAGGAATACGTAAAATCTAATGTGAATTTGAAACTGACATTTTCTCTCATTGTCACCTCTCTTTCTCTTGTTAGATTCACCCTGATTGATTTTTCACCGTTCGATACAGCGTCTTGTTGAATTTTAATAATACCTGTGCACTCACTGTCTTTTACAGAGTACTACAGTGAGGAGGGGAAGACCTTTCAACTGCGTCTCGTTGGGAAAATAAAACAACAGTTAAGCGCTGATCCCACCCTTTGTCCAGAGTATCCACCTTCTCTTGGGCTAACAGAATTCACCAGGCGAGCCAATGAGGCCGTTTTGGGGAAGAGCTCCCGGGCTATAATGGAGAGCCGGGTAATCTCAGCTTTACATATATACTGTAACAAATTATAGCTTAGATGCATGATTACTACTCAGTCTGTGCAGCAATAAATAAGGCCCCTAACCACACATACAATCAATCAGCCCTATTACATGGACTCACTGGTCAATCATGAATTCACACTCAGCTTCATCTTCAGAGTAAATCAATACAAGATCAGCTCTGCAGTGTTTCATCATCATCATAGTTATATTACAAACTAGACCTAATTCTTCATGTTAATTGGCTGTTGTTGCAGGTGTTGGGTGTCCAGACCCCCGGTTTTACTGCTGCTGTGCGCCTCGGGGCTGAACTCCTGAGGCACTGCTTCGGTGCTGCTTGGTGCGGTCCGGTCTACCTCTCCTCCCCTTGCGATGGTCGAGTAAAACCCTACTTCCTGTAAACAGCATCTAAAGACACAACCCCCGGTTTATTGGCATTAAGATGTGGCACACGTTGAATTATGCTCATGGAACATCAATAAGCCAATGCAGCTGATTTCACATCAACCTGATGAGTGCAATTACAGTGTGTGCACAGTAAAACGTCCACATTGTGTTATCTACATAATTAGAACATAACTTCTGTGTATATGCCACAATAACATGAACCGATGATCAGATAACACAGCATTTTACTGTATCCATAGCAACAGACATTTTTCTGAGATTTCAGAGTAAACAATTTTGGAAGTGGAAATAACAAGTGTATGAACAAGACAACAACAAAAGGATTTCATTCCAGACAGAGAGAAAGTAGCTCATTAATTCACACAGACCCCTTGACAAACACTCATTGAAAGTATTTTACACCTCTCAGATACAGTGTATTCACTAGATTTGTGAACAAAAAAGAAAATATGTGCAAGACACATTATAATGAAGAACTGCATGAATGTAAGGCCTCTAGAATGTGTTATATGCATCACTTTAGATTCAAAAATGCAGAACAAATGTCTAATCATGGAGAGGGTGTGCATTTTTTAAAGAGTTTAAAGAACTAATTCATTCATTACAAATGCATCTCAGACCAGTGGTTAAAAAGGATGTATTTGAATTGCTACCTCCACCAAGGAGGTTATGTTTTCACCCCTGTTTGTTTGCAGGTTGGTTGGATTGTTAGTAAGCTTACCCAATAACAAGGTTTAGGGTTTGGACAGATAACCACAGAATTTGGTGAAAGGATGTGGTCTGAGTCAGGGAAGAACGCGTAACATTTGTGTGCGAATCCAGATCATTCGGTGGATCCAGTAACTTTTTTCACTTTCTTTAACATTGAGAAAGGGCGTTTATTTTTATGTCACAGTTTCCCCAGGAAATAATTCATTGATCATGATGGGAAAAAGATCAGGCATATTTAGGGAACTAATATTTCTGAGTGCGTGAAATGTGGTGCAGCTTGATTGAATTTAAAGGGGCTGTTTGGCCTTGGTGGAGGTATGTGCACTTCTGAGAACCATCCTAGTTTTCAAAAAGAATGAGTAAAAAAAAAAAAATTCACTCACAGTAGTCTCTTACTGTAATTACATGCTAAGGTATCTCGAGGAGTTTGTTCTGCTTTAGACATCTAATATTATGTTTTGACTTGATCCTCCGTGCAGACTCATTGGCTGGCATCTTCCAGGCAGCGGGGATCCAAGATATCCGTCAGTATTATTACTGGGATGATAAGCTGCGGTGCATTTGTTTGGAGAAGCTTCTGCAGGATCTGGAGGGGGCTCCTGAGCAAAGTGTTGTTGTTCTGTCAGCGTCTGCCCATTACCCAACCGGAGCAGATCTCTCTCAGGATCAGTGGACTGTGATTACACAACTAATTATGGTATCGATACATTTACAGTCTCTAACAAAGGCTATAATGATTTTTATCAGACAAGTCGCTTTTAACTGCTACTTGGATCATCCTTTGCTGTCTTGGCACTGTTTCAACAGAGGCGTAGGCTCTTCCCTTTCCTCTTGCTGCCTGCTCAGGGGCTCTGCTATGGAGATTTTAAGCGGGATGCCTGGCCTGTACAGCTCTGTGCATCCCAAGGCATGGAGCTCCTTTGTGCTCAGTCCTTCTCCCACTGCTTTGGCCTTTACGGTAAGAGTAATACTAAAAATACATCTGATTGCAAGGATTAATGTGTTTGTTCTTATGGCCATAGGAACTCCACTTGGCAAAACTAGCCCATACTACAAATTAAGTCTGTAATCTGTGACCTTAAATCAACACCAAGTACAATTCAAAACTGTTAATCAATCTTACCTCTTTTATTATTATTTGCACAGTCAGATAGTTTTATCATTGCATAAAATAGACGAGAGCAGCATTGTATGTTCATGTTTGTCTTACTGAATGTTCCACAGAAGGCACATGCTCATATAAGTCACGTTTTCTGTTGCCTTAAAGTAATTGCTCTCTTGAGAGAGAGAGAGAGAGCTCTGCATCTGCCTCATGTAACTCATCATTAGGCAGATCAGCTCTTTGCTTTTTGCTTGTGTCTCAGTGACCCTCTATTCACTTGCCCAGAACCGAGTGGCTTATTTCATTTTCTCAGCCAATTTATTTTCAGCAGAATTAAAGTAATGCAACTGGAAAAAAAGTGTTTCTTTGCACCTGGCTCCTCTTCTTGTTCTTAACCTTTCCCAGGTGAGGCTGTGGGTCACCTCCTGTGCGTGTTGAAGCAGAGGTCCCTCCTGTTATCTCTGCAGTCTCAAGCTGTCAAATTAGTTAGGTCACTATGGGCCCGGCCGTCTGTGGGAGGAGCAGATGTCGTCGCCACTGTGCTCAGTAACCCAGCCCATCTTGCTGAATGGTGAGTCATGCTCCATGCACATGAATTATCTGCTATTTGAAAAATGTGGCCTGGACAGTAGCATCACTACTGTATCAGTAGATGTACGAAATGATAGCTGGACTGCTTGAGCGATTCCTTCATGCACACAAAGTTAAACTGCCAGTGTCCTTAGCATTTGATGTGATTATTGTCCCCCAGGCAGGGAGAAGTTAAGCGCATGGTTGAGAGAAGTAAGCTGATCAGAGACATTTTGAGAGAGAAGCTGAGGCTTCTGGGAACTCCAGGCTGCTGGGACCACCTGACCCAACAAGGTGGACTCTACTGTTGTACAGGCTTGAATGGTGAGGAGCCAACTATTTCTGACATATTGTGAATATTTGAAGGGCTGTTTTTCTAATAATCTATAGCAAGTGATTGACAGCATTACGGAACACATGTCTGATATTCATGACGACTTTCTCTGCTGCTTTTCTCATCTCCTCTGTTACCTCCTTTAAAAATCAAAAACTGGAATGTGGAGTGCATTATTATGTATTCATAATTTTGAACAGAATCAAGGCTGGATATTCTGGCTGTGTTTTAATAGAATATGATTATTGCACTCTATAAACAGTTCCAAAATATGTTTGGTTTACTTTATGTCTGAAAATCACATGCTTTAACAGTAATCAGTTTACTGTAAATGAATATTCATGATCTTGGCATCCTACAGATGTTTTACAGTCTCTGATTTATCAACATTAGATACAATTGCTAATCATATGATTATTTTACTGCCATTCTTATTCCAGATGGAATTTTGTTTAAATAAGACCAGTGTTCTCCAATGAAGCAACAGAAATATTATCTTAACAACCTCTGAGTGTTCTCTGTACTTCTTGTGTTTTTTTGGTCCGCTTTAGATCAGCAGGTGGAATTTCTGACAAAGAGGAGACATGTGAACCTCCTTCCCAGTGGCTGTCTGAATGTGAGCGCAATCAACGGCCGTAACCTGAAGTATATATCTGAGTCCATCCATCTGGCCATGACCACTTCACCATGATCACATGGCTTTTGAAATCAAGATCTGAAATCTGTGTCACAGGGGCTTTCAGGCTTCAGTCAAATAATGAAATACTCTGTTTCCTGTAATTATTATTACAGCTGTGGCAATCACAAAGTAAATGTTGTTACGATAGTTGTAGTTAACAAAGGAGAATGATTGCATATTGAACCTCCGCTGACTTTTGATGATAGAAGTCCAGTCATTAGTAACTGTGAAATAGACCTGACCCTTCAACAAAATGTGCTGTGATTGTTTTTGGCAAATGTTCCTCCTCAGTTTTTGACATTTCATTTTCATATGGTAAAATCTCTACAGCTACAGCCATCAGCTGGTTAGTTTAGCAGATTGGCAAAGGTGACAAAATGCAACAGCCACCACTTGTATAATTCTATGAACATGCTTCTTCTGGTTGCTTTAATACCAAAAAAATCCTGTAATTGTCAATTTGCAATCTCTATTTCAGTTTACGTAAGTTAGGCAGCGTCTATACCCGTGTTTAACCCTGGTTGAGAGGCGGTCCAGACCATAGACTGTATATAAAGATAGACACCATGACAGCTCCTCAAAAGTGAAGCCAAATCATCTGAATTGCCCCCTGGTGGCTGGATGCAGTATTGGTCATAAACTCCACCTCCTGCATGTTAACATATATACATGGACCAAACTAAAAATCAAATTTTACTCAGACATGGTTTCTGTCATTTTAGGAATAGCTCTAATGTTTGTTCAAGTGCAAATATTTCTGATAAGTTTGAAGGTAAAACGTCTGGACGCGCATGTACAAGCAGGACCTCGATACTGCAGCTCCATGACTCTGGCTGCAAATGACCTCAAAATCTGTATCAGCGATATTTTGGATTCATTTTTGTACAATGGGAGGAAGTGAAGATGTGTCATCCATCTTTATATACAGTTTATGGTTCAGACCCATTGACCTGTGCAGACAGAAAGGCCACATTTTCAAACCCCTAAACCAGGACCCCTGTATGTGAGCACATGTATCCATCATAGGTATTTTCATCAGGATGGGAGACAATTATTTGAGTACTCAGCACAACTATATGCACCTCTCAACACCATGGACACTAGGACTCCAGCCATTCCCCACTGTGTTCAGTCTTACAGAATACATTAATGCTAAGCTAAGAGGCCCCTGGCTGTAGCATACTGTATTTAACAAAGAGTGGTATCAAACTTATCATTAAACTCTCAGCAACACAGTCTATTCCTATAAAAATGTTCCTTTGTGTATATATTGGGCTTGTTAATGTGATTAATGCTATAGATGTGTCATTTTAAAGTCATTCCATGTTAAACTGACTTGTGAAACGTCTCTAAATTTGTGAATTTAGAGACGTTATAATATTTTCTGTGGCTATATACTCTGGATATTGTTAGAAACTACAGGCTCTGCAGAAACCAGCACTATCTAATATAATGTGAATCAAGAGCTTATCAGAGGCCCAAGGGTAACCTTTAGAGGGATAAGCCTCAGACAAGCAGCCGTATATTGGTTGCTGCGTTCAAAGCAAAAAGGATGCTGCATGCATTCCTTTCAAGGTTACAGTGAACAGCAGGCAGAGAAATCTCAAACGTATTGAAAACATGTGCACTTAATAGTTCAGCTGGATAAGCAACATTGACTAAAACACTGTCACTGCTTCTCTCAAGTGAGTCTGATGCACTCTGGTGCAAACATTTGAGATTTTTCTATTCATAAGCTCAAGGCATTTCTTATCAGGTTGGATTCTTTTTAGATACCACAGCTCAATAATGCGACCAAAGTATTTTTAGCCACACATTAAGAATTTCTCTTCATCCAACAGGCTCATGTGTAAGTGCACGACTGCACCATTGACATAAGAAATCAAACCATATATATATATATATAAGATATATTTTCTTGGCTGCATCTCAGAGTATTATTTCATCTGTAAAGAATTCTGATTCATAATAAATTATATGGAGCTTTTATTGTCACATGGTCAAAATAAACATTTCCAAATGATATGAATGTATTAAACAGAAAATGATTTTCTGAAATCTCAGAGAAATCCTCTTCTCTATAAGCACATCTGACAGTAATGGATTATTTTCTTGTTTTTGTTAAAGATTTTTTAAACACATGCTTTTTATCTAACTATATATCCCTGGAGCCTTCCTTTCATTTGTGAGTATGTCACCATTATCGCTGCACGTTGTTTAGTTCTGAGAAACAGGTTGCGACATGGAGCCAGTGTGTTCACTCTTTTCATTTTAGTGACCTACGGTGAACAATGAGGATAATCAGCATCAACCTTCACAGTCTCATCACATACACTGAGCCATTAGATGTTGTCTAGAGCCCTTTGATTTGCATCTGGGCATGCTTACCTGTACACAGTGTCGGCAGATATTTGCTCGGATCACAGGCTTCATGTTTTGGGATAAATTGTGGACATGATTCCTAATATTTCCCCTAATACAAGAATAAAGAGGGTTGCCCAAATAAGCTGAATTTACACAGACTGCAAAATAACAAAGTTAAATAAGAGAAAAGGGTTGGTTGCCTTTCAGCTAATAAAAGCCGTTCTCAGAAATCATTCAGATTCATAACAAATAAAACGATTACATACATACATTGTATATATAATCTGTATTCTATAGATTTATATATATATAAATCTATAGAAACCCCAAAATTTAATTATGACAAATAGAACTATTACATTTCATAAATTAACTAATTAAGAGCTTTTTTTTCCTCGCTCCCTTCTCCGGTCTCACTATTAATAAATGAATATGTCTCTCACATTGATCCATGAAGTTATGAGGGTTAATTTGCTATGAAGATTTTTAGAAAATCTTCTATGATTGTGGTTCACCTGTTTGACCAATCAAAGGGATAAAACCCAAAACATGTTCTTGTCAGTGGCTTATACCTGAGATATACATGAATATAAAATATAATAAATACAAATTCAATGATTTATGAAGGCCTTTGGAGTGCACATACCTCCGCCAAGGCTAAAACGGTGTCTTGCCATGTGGAAGAAAGTGGGGGAAAAAATGCTGGTTCTGCCCATTTATCCATATCCGCTACAATATGTCACTGATCCTTGCTTGGGTCAGGCCCCACCCCTCCACAAAATGTTACAGAAATTAGTTGAGCAGGTTTTGTGTAATCCCGCTAACGAACTAACTAACTAACAGACAAACACCTCCTTTGTGGAGGTAAGGAAGTCATCAAATGTATAAATTCTTTGACAGAATTCATATTAGTGTTACATAGAGGAACAAATGCAGATGTAAAACAAAGACAAATCCAAGGAGCAGTTTTAATTTTGACTCACGAGTAAGTTGACAGTAGAATCCAAAAACTCAAAAGTCCGAAGGCAACGTCAAGAAAGCTGAAGTTGGCAAAACACACAAGGAAAATCACTAGAAAAAACACTGGAAAACTTACTAATGAACTAAGGAAAAACTGACAAGACAAACTGGCCCAGAGCAAAGAGAAACACAGACTAAATACACAAAGTTAACAAGACACATGTGAAGCTAATGAAAGCGGGGCAGGTCGTCATCAGACAAACAAACCAAACAAAGACAGGAAGTGAAATAAGAGGGACACACAAGGAAAGAAGTTTCAAAATGTGACTGGAATTAATAAACTCAAAATACAAAGATTTAAATCCAGAAAATCAACACAAGGAAAACATCAAAGTCAAAGTCCATAAACACAATGAGTCCAATAAAAAAAATCAACACATCAGAAATCCAAAAGGTCTCCTTGGTCCAACACAAATAAGTCTTTCAAATGTTCAACACAGGGTTAGAATCATGACAATTAGAAAGTTGTATTCATTATTTGCTCAATGGTTGATAATGTCTGTCCGATGTCTAGTCAGACTTTGGTCCAGAGTAAATGTCTCAAAACAACTGAAAATTAGGAAAACATTTTATTCTACCCAGTGCTTTTGTTCATGGCTAAATACTACTTTTTCTTTTTTTAAATAACATACAGCTTAAGATGTTGTGTTTGATGTTACTGAGCAAATGCTACCATGCCAACATGCTAAACTGTTAATGCTAAACATGATACATGCTAATCAGCATATTGATATAAGCTCCTGACATCGCTAACTAACTCTTGTCAGTGTTAGCAGCGCGATAGCGTCACAAAGCTATTCTGATCTGCGGATCCTCTCTTCATCACGACTCTATCAAGCAGCTACATCGATTATAACCTGGACTGTGAATGTGTAATCACATGATTGTCAAGTATAAATAATTGATCGTTTAACTTGTCACAGCGAGGTGCCAATGAAGGCAGTAGATTTAGCACATGGGGTTCAACAGAGAGGACGCAGATCAGCCTCTCACTGCGACAGCAGTAAAGGCTTTCAGGTGTATCTTTTGTCTCCAAGAACACTGTGCTATCTGACAGTGATCACTGATTAAAGCCATAACTCATACTAAGTGAAGACAAGCCATCAGCAACAAGAAAATTACAATTACTGTCAAATAATTCTATGAAAGCATCATTCTATTCAAGTGGAGTAGAAATAACACAGGAACTTCCAGTTCATGAAATACTTTCACATAAATGACTTCGTTGTCAAATCCTGTTAAATGTTATTGCTGCTTAGTCATACGTTAGAAGGGCACTAGCGGATGTTTATGACGCACGGTGAACTGAAACGTTTTTACTGTGTGGCTCTAAAACACTTTATTCAGGTGTGGCCTATTGTAAGGAGACGTCAACAGATGGATGCGAGGTGTGTGAATCAGTTCTGTGTAAAGGAGGTTATGTTTTATCAAACATATTTACACCAACATTTAGTGAAAGGATGGAACATGGGCAAAGAAATAATCCAAACAATTTTGGGGTGGATCCAGGATATTTTTTTCTCACTGTATTTAACATTGCAAGATATGGCATTTTTTTTAAATGTTCACCAGTTTCTATATACTGAGAAAAAAATCATGGATCTTGATGACAAAAATCTGGCATATTTAGGGCACTGGTGCGTGTGTGCAATTTGGTCTAGCTTGATTGAATTTAAAGGGACTGTTGAACCTTAGTGTGGATATGCGCTCTGCTGAGTGCGACCTTAGTTTCCATAGTTTTGGAAATCCATCATTGCCATCAGTGATGACAATACCAACATTCAACATCTTTGAACCTATATTTGGTCTTTAGTTTAGATGATATGTCTAACACTGCATTCACCAGTTTTCCTCAGAAGATCAATCTTAGCCTCTGACTTTTCCCTGCCATCTTATAGCCATTTGTTCTGAGTAAAGGATCTTCTCATCTATAGATGGCCATGAATTCACATTTTATTAAGTGCTTTTGGAACTGACATAAGTCAGAGTCTGATGGGAATGTCTTTAGTTTAAGTGAGGGGTCACAAGATTTTGTACTGTATGTCTGTGCCAAATGTCATCAATCCGTCAATCCATCAAACTTGATTTGTATATCACCTTGCAGGTTAATGCAGTTTTAAAGGCTTCACATTTGAAAGATGAGCCAAGAATAAGACTAAACAAATAAAAATGCTGACAATGAAATATCATAGAATAGAATTTAAAAGCTAAAATAAAAATAATGAATGATGAAAAGTAAAGGGGATACAAATATTTACCAATATTATCAATATAAAACACACTTAATTAGAAGGTAGGCTGAAGAAGTAGGTTTTAAGCTTTAGTTTATAAATAAACACTTGTAGCTTCTCTCACAAGGCAGTCACTCGTCAGAGGATCACCAGTAACATTGATCTTCAAGGACCTGTAAATAACCTTGAAATCTGTTCAATCAAAAGCATGTTAGATAAAAACCAAACAGATACAGGAAGATATGTGTCTTTCAAGGTTCATGGACCATGACAGTTGAAACATTGATTGCAATGTAAAGCTGTATGCAGATATGACAAATACACCATGGTGACTCATTGTGACATCTTCCTCTGTATAACTCAGGGTCTGAAGTTTTGTTTTCATCACTCTGTGTTTGACCTTCGAGACAAGTTGTCTCAAAATACTTGAAACATCGTCTGATGACACCTCACAACACCATCTACTGGGGTACAAGGCAATGCTTTACTGTGAAGAGTTGTTAAGCCGTGAAGTTGTGCTGTCAAGTGTCCGAGTTTGATTTCGTGATCACAAGTCCTGCACTGCAGTTATACCTTGGTAAGTTAGTTAGTTGTCTTATTTTAATCTTGACTTTTTTAGTTGCTTTAACAATTGTTCACAAGGGTAGAACTTAAAAGAAAAAGTGTTGAGGAATAAGGAAGGAATAGTATCCAATTTACCAACGTATAGCTGCTTTTAGACATTCACTGAAGTCCAGACAGTTTCCTGAAATTGTCAGTCAGTTGCTTCCTGCTGGCCCCCCAGTACAATGTCCTAATGAGACCATGTGGGGATACAGAAGAAGGTCTGAAAGGTTCACAACAAACAAGTAATGGACGTGTTAATGACGTTTCTGACACACAGACCTACACAAAACTGGAAGAAGACAAATATCTCCGGATGAAAAAGAGGAGCCATGACGCAGACGAAGATGTCAACCCGGAAAGACGAGACCTACAAACAATAAGGACTTATACAATACACTTAACAATAAGCCCATTTGCTGCAGTATTAACAAAGATGCTGCACAATGTATAGGCTATGTCATGTCCTGCCTACTGCATGTTTAACCCAGACAAAACCCCTCGCCTGAATGGAACTGAAATGTTGATGTTCTTTTGAACATGTCGGATTTGAACAATCTCCTGCTGCGTTCTACATTTGTAAAAGCAAACTCAAGAAAATGTCAGGACACAGTTTTCAAGACATTTTCCTTTGTTCATGTCTGAAAAGAGCTCATTACAGAAAATGTACATGAAGCTGTATACAGCCAGTCTGAGCTATTTCACATTAGCTTTGATATCCCATAGAACAAAATGAATGTTGCTCATTATCCCATAGAGAGAACACGATGATCAAATATTGCATCTGATGCTTGAACTGTAAATTCAACGTAAGTGAATGTATGTGCAAAAAACACAGTTCCCGTCTTTAGTTTATAACCGAGTGATGGCAAAGAATGACGGGGGAGGTTGCATTTGAGTCCTCGACTCTGGAACAGCCTGCTGCCAGTGGAGCTGAGCTTAGCATTCTCTTTATCCAATTTTAATTTTAATCTGACCTATTTTATTCCATTGATTTGACTTGCTATATTGTTCTTGCATTTTATTCTTTTGTTGTATTTTTACTGTTTTGCAACTTTGCACAACAGACGCTATTGTCAGGGTTTATTGTTTGTAGGACCTGGATGCTGATGACGGACTTAACAGCAAATAAAAAATGTTTAGTTAAGTAAACAGACTTACAGTCACTGGAAGACAGGTAGACCCACTGAAAATCCAAAGCTCCGCAAAAAAAGTCACTAATGCGAAATAACAAAGTAAAGTGACGATGGTGAGAGAATCTGAAACACTAGGAAACGTGAACAGACCCGACAAAGGGAATATGGGAGGCAGGGACGGTTGAACACAAGTAATATACATAAGGTGCAGACAATCCGGCGGGAAACAGAACAAAGACAGGAAGTATAGCAAGAGAGACAGAAAGAGTGGAATTTCAAAATAAAACAGGAACAAAGAACTCAGAATGCAAACAAATATCAAAACACAGAATTCAAATCCAGAAAACTTCAATGGCTTATGTGCAATCCATTCCACTGTATATATTCTCACATAGTATATATTCTGTTTTTACTCTGTATCTACTAGTTTTTATTAAATTTATATATTTTTAAATAATAATACTATGTTTTGTTTTTTTACATTTCCCTGCAATTATAAGTATTGCTTATTTATTTTCTATTATTTACTCTTGTGTATTTTTGACTGCTGCTGTAACATCGTAAATTTCCCCATTGTGGGATGAATATAAGATTATCTTCTCTTATCTTAACTAAAGCACATATTTCTTAATCATTGTATTGCCAGTGTGTTGAATGTTCCAGTGCGCCTCTGGTTCATTTCTGCTGTAACACCTTGTGCTGGCCGTATGCTGTAGTGAGAAGAGCGGGGAGAGTTAACCTCTATAATTACATACAGCTAAACTCCTTAAGTATTAAATGAACACTCGGAAGCCTCAGACACACTGTGTGAATTAAACCTCCCCTGGGTACGTCACACCAGGATCTCCTTTACCATGCCTTCTCCTCGGGCTTCAAAGCAGGCTATTGATTCAGAGTAGCTCCACTAATTGAAGCATACAGAGCAGTGATTGTTTGCCCTCTGCTGTCTGGCTTGTTATGGGAGAGACTGAATGTCCTGATAATCAGTTTAGCACAAATCAAACACCCTGCCCACAGAGCTCCATCTGTGGCCGTCCTCTCATCCAGACACCACATCACGTCACCTCCTTATCAGTCTGCCCCCTTGGTCCCTTTACAAATATTTGTGACCAGTGGAGGATGAAAGTTCGAACATTACAGACACTGTGTCACGGATCTCTGCTGCTGCATTAATCCAGGCAGCAGTGGGGGATACATTAAAAGGTGCCTGTCACAATAACCCATCACTGTTATATATAAATAGCTTAGGATAATGGACATTTCAGGGGTGTGTTGTTCCCCTGTATATAGTATTGAATATATGTAGTATTTCTATTTTATTGTATACGGTATTTCTATTTTTATCTTATATATTCTAGATTGTTTTTAATCTTATTTCTATTTCTCACTAAATTTTTCCACTTGCACTGCTGTGTCAATCTTTAATTGACGGATCAATAAAGGTATATCTTATCTTATTGCATCGCATTGCATTGTATCTTATTTCATCATATCATACCTTACAATAACAAACATAACCGTATTGTATCTAATCTTATCTTGTTTTATCTTTTCTTATCTGTGAAGAACACTGAGCCAAATTCGAGGGTAAAAAAGCAGATGTGAAAATGTAGAGCAATCTGTAATTTCTCTTTAACCTATAGAGAAAGATTTTGCCTTGTGTAACTGTACTACAGGAGTTTTGTACTTTATTATATAGAGTATATTCTCGTTGACAATGTGCAGACTGAACCCCCAGAGACGCACGCCATTCATAGGAGCTGCCTGTCAGTCCAGTTTTAAAGACGCGCAGATTTAAAGCCGAGCCGTGCTCGTCCCCCGGAGTGTGCACCTGTTGATCCCCTGTCAACATAACACTTGAACGCCTCATGTCGGCTGTCACATCAGTAATTACGCCGGCACATGATCCACAGTGCGGAGGTTCAGAGTGAGGACGCACGGCTCCGTCGCGCTGCTCCGCCGTCAGTCCGTGTGAGAGGCGCGCATCTCTCCAAAGGCGCACAGAGGCTCCGCTGGATCTCATCTCTCCTCCACTCGTACTCGCTCTGTGGCTGGAAACTGAGAAAGCAACGCGCGGCAGGTGAGAGGCATTTACTCCCATTCGAGATTGGAAATTGATTCAAGAATGACTTTAAGTCAGTGGAGCAATTGTTTGACTTGAAAAGATGAAGGTGGGTGGACCATTGCGCAAACACGCACCCGTTCACTCTCATTGCAAATTATTTATAACGTTTTTCTCTCGAGACAATTTTATTTTTTTTAAATTTGAATTTAAAAGATTTGCATTTGTTCATGTATGTTCCATAGAGGCTGTACAGTTTCCTTCTAACTGCATGGGATCTAAGGTTGTAAATCTCTATTGGAGAGACAGTAAATATTTATAATACTGTACACTGATGTCTGTTAAATTAAATATCACAATATTACTGCCACCGTTTTAATATACTTTTAGTCTTCTTTGCAGAAAGGATACAGAGGTGTTTAAAACAATCGATATAAAAACATCTGGCTCTACTTGGCATTATATTCAGTAGCCCTATATAGATACTGTCACTTCAGTTCACAGTACAACCTGCTGCTGATTACCCTGCGCAGAGAGTGTTATGACTGAGGGGGAATTCAGTCACGACATTAAGACACAAATTATGTTTTAACATATCATCTGCACTTTTCACAGAAATGTATTTTATTTTATCTGTGATCAAATGTTCTTGTTTTGAGTAGTATTACTGTAAGATCTGGACAGGACATTCAAAATACAAGTTTGTTTGTGCCTAATGTGTCACTGCTGACTTGATTTCCCTGTTACATCACCGTAATGCACCTTTTAATTTTCACCTGCTGGGTTTAACGTATTTTAAATGAACGGACGTGAATGGAAACCAACACCTGCTGGGCTCCACGTGCACAGGCGCTCCACATCTATAATATCCAGTGTAACTGAAAGGCACCCATGTAGCTCCTATAGGCTACTTCATGGCAGAACAATACAGCAATCAACCTCACCCATTAAAGACATTGTGATACTGTAACAGAAGACAGTTACTATTATTCAGTGCATTTCTCTGTGAAGCTTCATGCGCACATGTGAATTATAAATGTGTAGAAGAAGAGCCTCATTAAACTGAGCAATTTATCTGCAGTCGCACATGGTTGAAAAATTATAAAATGGAACATTTCTATTAAATTGATTGTGCGTGAACAGTTTGCATGACATGCTCATGTCTTTCATCATATCAGCACATCTCTGGCTTCAACGACTTCAAGTATGTGAAGCAAATATTGCAGCTGAAAAGAAAAAGATGGAAATGATGCAAATACATGAACCAATTCTCCATCATTGCAAACTATTAAAAATTATTTTCTCATTGGACAAATCTTTTGAAGTACTGTTGAAGTTCTTTACTTGAATCTGAAGGATTTAGATTTGCTCAGTATGTCCTTGGTATGTGCCTACAGAGACTGTACACATTTCGCATTTGTTCCAAGGTTGTTTAGGAAGAGACACAGTGAATATGTCCATGTGCTGTGTGATGTTTGTTGGACTAAATTTCCAACAAAACATCACATGCAATGCATTGTAGTCATGATTTCACACCTCCAGGTCGACATCAGCCTTCTGGGATGGAGGGCACAGGCAGCGGCTGGGCAGCTGAGCTCACCCCCCCATGCATGATGCTGCATGATGTGAATGGGAGTGACAGCGGTCAGGTCTTTGAGGTGGCGCTGCACAACAGCTCCTCCAAGCGCAGCCCCCAGTTTGTGGGCGTGGAGCTGCTGCAGTCCTTCAAGCCGCTCATCATCCCCTGCTACACCCTGGTGGCCCTGGTGGGCGTGTTCGGCAACTACCTGCTCCTCTACGTCATTTGCTGCACCCGCAAGATGCACAACGTCACCAACTTTTTCATCGGGAACCTGGCCTTCTCCGACATGCTGATGTGTGCCACGTGCGTCCCCTTCACGCTGGCGTACGCCTTCAACCCCCACGGCTGGGTGTTCGGGCGCTTCATGTGCTACCTGGTCTACCTCATCCAGCCTGTGACGGTGTACGTGTCAGTCTTCACTCTCACTGCCATCGGTGTGGACAGGTACGTCACAACAAACCAGGTGACTGTGGACAGACAATAATAATAAGCATGGGATCTGTTGTTTGCATGCATCTCTCCCTGATGCGTCATCAGAAGAGCAAAAAGCAAAACAAGTTCTGAGGATTTTCATCCAAACCCACTTAGCAACCTTTCCATAAACTCCTTTAAACAAGGTGCTCTCTTGAAGGAAATTGCATCAAATTGCAGAGGCAGATGCAAATGTAAGCACCTGGATGTAGTGGATGATTTTATACCAGCTCTGAAAAGATGGGAGTGGAAATATGCAAGCACATAGGTGTATATAATCATCATTTTTTGGCAATGATAATTGAAACAATTTCTTGAATAATGTAACAGGAGTCCTGAAGTGTATTCGGGTTTTTCTTTGAGAAGCACTGTTGAGTTGTTTCAATGATAACCGATCTTGAAGTGGTTTTCTCTCCGCGCTCAAGAACTCTAAACGCTATAGTCTTCTAGAGGTCAAATGGACCATTTTTGAGACTTTTACTAGAAGAAATTTGATACATGGATACATGTTTTAAACCTGAAACTCCGCGGCCTTGACTGATAAAATAAAATAAAATCCCATAGGTTACAGTGACCACACACATTTACTTCCTCTTTTCTCCTTTCTGCTAAATATTTCAATGTATTCTTGCACTGTGCTGCTTTTATTGATGTTTTAATCATGTGTTCACCATGTATGCTTCATCTGTAAAGAGATAATGATGTTTCTTTCATGGCTGCTCACACTACAGCAGATACAGCTCTTCACAGATACTGTTCACTGGAATCCCTCCTTTGGGTCTCTTCACATGTAAATCTCTCGATATGGAGAACAAAAAGAATGGAAGAGGGATTTGTCAGACTATATACTAAATACTGTACAATTTCCCCATCGCTAGTTGTGTCAAGCTGTTTTCGAGAGGAACAAATCCTTTCCCTTGTCGAGAATGGTGACAGCCGCAGATCCAATTTGTGATATTTGTAAAGATAAAAACATGTTTTTTCTTGTTCCGAGCTACACAAGGCTGTTATTATCTGTGGTGCTACAAAAGCTGAACTGTCATTTGCACGTTCTTCTTTGAAATTCAGTCCGCTGGCATGTCCCACATCCCCCCCCCCCACCCCCCACACACACACACGTTTTAGACAGGACAGATCTCATCTAATCCCACTCTCCTCCTCTTCTTTCTTTACAGATACTACGCCACAGTGCACCCTCTGAAAAAGCGCATCTCGGTCTTGGCGTGCACCTACCTCCTGTCCGGGATCTGGCTGCTGTCCTGCAGCCTGGTGGCCCCAGCTGTGGCTCACACCTACCACGTGGAGTTTAAGAACGAGGGCTTCACCATCTGCGAGGAGTTCTGGATGGGCCAGGAGCGGGAGCGGCTGGCCTACGCGTACAGCACCCTCTTCATCACCTACGTCCTGCCCCTCTCCGCGCTCTGCATCTCCTACCTGTGCATCTCTGTCAAGCTGCGGAACTGTGTCGTGCCCGGCCACCACACCCAGAGCCAGGCGGAGGCGCAGCGCATGCGCAAACGCAAGACCTTCCGCCTGGTGAGCCTGGTGGTGGCGGCGTTCGGCGTTTGCTGGTTGCCCATCAGCGTCTTCAACGTTCTGCGCGACATTGACATCGACCTGATCGACAAGAGGTACTTCCTGCTCATCCAGCTGCTCTGTCACCTGTGTGCCATGAGCTCGTCCTGCTGCAACCCGTTCCTCTACGCCTGGCTGCACAACCGCTTCCGCTCCGAGCTCCGCAAGATGTTCACGTGTCGCCGTCGCATCGGCATCTCGGCCAATAACTG
The DNA here is from genome assembly GCF_009819705.1 of Hippoglossus hippoglossus. Lineage (NCBI taxonomy): Eukaryota > Metazoa > Chordata > Actinopteri > Pleuronectiformes > Pleuronectidae > Hippoglossus > Hippoglossus hippoglossus. The sequence continues at coordinate 14,165,004 of NC_047159.1, read as the reverse complement.
TGCCACAGCCAGCGTGGTTCTGTAAAGCTCCTGTGTGTTAGGCAGCTGTTGTTTTCAAGTCTTTGCTTCTTCGGACAGACTTCATTCATCTCGTTCTGGAAACATGCAAATAACAGAATTAGATATGAGTCCGATTCTCAACTTTCACCCTAAACTATCCACACTAAATTTGTATCTGTAGTTCGCACAAAACGCTGTTTACAAAGATGGACAACATGACAGCTGCCCAAAGGGGAAACCAACATCTTGATCGCCATCTTGTGGTTGGATGCAGTATAGGTTATAAACTCTACCTCCTCCATGTTAGAGGATGGGACATGGGACCAAACTAAAAAGTACATGTCAAATAAAGGTTTCTCAAAGGTGGTTTCTGTCATTTTAGGTAGATTGAAGCACACGTATGTTTGTTCCAGTGTAAATATTTCCGGTACGCTTGGAATTCATTAGTTATTTGATGTTATAAAAATGGGGTGAAACGTCATGATTGAAGGCTGAGACTGACTCGTGATTGGTCAAGCGTGTGTATCGGTGTGGCTCCATCCACACTCACCGACACAGTCTGGTGTAAGATGCATTCGTATCCAGGATATATGGCTTCATATCTGGATAGTGGGAGGAAGTAGAGACAAGTCGTCCATCTTTATATAGCCAACAGTCGATGTGCAGTCGCCTTACTTGTTGACCTCTGACTGTTCAGATGGAGAATTCATGTGTTACTAATAACAGCTAATGCAGATCTCTAGTTACAGAGATATAGAGTAGGTCACAGCTGTTTGTAATGCTCGCTGCATTCTTCAGACATATTGAATCAAGTGACATCATTCAAGGCAACTGATTATATTCTTTGCAGCTCCCTCTGGAGCCACAAAAGGCTTTAAACAACATTTTTCACATAAGCAGTTCTCCTGAAGACATGTAAACAGATAATAGTATAATACAGATTATATCAAATCCGTGGAGTTCCACTTTAAACCTCAACACAGTCAACTGCCATGTGTCCTTAAAAAGAAATGCAATCGCGTAGAGTAGCATGCTTTTTTAAAATTAAGATTTAACTCCTCTATTTTCTAAAATTGTGTCTTTTACATGAGGCTTGTTTATTGTAGAAATCTTGTTTTATGATTTATTTTGTGTGTGGACCATGAAAGACAATCCTCTTTTCACAGATTAAAAATATTGACTTACTTGGTTACAGGGATGAGTTTGGTTTCATTCTGCATTTTTATAATTGTTAACAGGTCTCATGAAAAGAACTAAACCAACAGTGCATTAATTCCTCTCTCTCAATACTCAGAGTTCCCAGGCCTTTCTGTGGGTCTCATCATCGAGCCCATTCTTTACTAATTAAGACAAGGGGTCACAAATATATGATCTAATTTTCTAATATAGGACAAGATAATTTCCCTGTAGTTTTATGTAAACATTCACACACTGAGTAAATTGTGAATTTGTCTGGAACTATTTCCAGCTGTGGATTTGGTGCATAAGCACTAGCTTTTTGGATAAGAATGAAGGTCGGGGACACTGAGTAGTAAACTACAGTACATCAGTCTTTATTTAAACTTCTTGATCAATTCATTGTTGCTTTTGTCTTTTTAAACTGGAATCTGTTGCCGATAACAAAACTATCCCTCACCAAACTTATCCAATACTCACAAATAAACAGTCTTGCATTTTTATTTCCCTTTTAAAACTTTTATTTTTGTATATTTGTATACAGGAATCTTGATCAAATTTTTAAACACAACATCAGAACTGAATATGATCTGAACGGACAGGTAGTGGGAAAACATTTTTAAAAAACACGCAAGACAATTCAATTTTTTTTTTAAAGGCTTACAAAATGATGAGCTGTGAAGATTAACATTTCATTTACGAGTGTTGCTTTCTTTGAAAATGTACACGGAATAACTAAGCAATCTCAAATACAACAGTCTGGTGAAATAATTAGTGTCTTTATTTAAATTTAAAATCAGCATCACTCCTTTGAGAAGTTTGACATTGACTGAATGATTATTTTCAAATGGCGGACAAACAAGAGATGGAGCCAATGACTCTCCGTCCAGCAAACATTAAAGTAATAAAAAGATTTTGAAGGCACAGCTTTCACATTCTGAAAATGTTATATTGCTTTATTTTCTGCCAAGACATCAAAGAGGATTATAATGTGAAGGCAAAGATGCAGGTTTTCATTCATGATTGTAGTTCAAACACAAAGACCAGGCTGGCTATGACGGACTCTGAGTCTGTGACTGTTCTCCTAATGATTAGGTTTTAATCATTTCTGTATTTTTCTTTTATATAAATAGAACACAATTATCAAAATGATCAAAGTCTTAAATTATTATTAAAGAAACTTAATTCTGTAATATTTCATGCATAATATTTTATTTTCCACCTAGTGCACCGGCTAGATTACAACCACATAAAGAAGAGGAAAAAACTGTTGTGTTATTCAAAGGATGTACAGTATTTGGTAGCTGGCTTTCTTTTATTGATTTCCTGGTTTTCAAAATAAAAACTTTGTTGAAGCAAAAGTGTAGGCACAATATATTTTAAGGACTGGAAGACCAGCTGACATTCAACTGTGGTGAGTTAAACATGTGAGGAATGTTGAACATCTGCCAAATGGACTAACAAACAGAGTAAAATAAGACGTAAGTGAAAGAGGCAAAAGAAAGAGAAATGTGCACTTGTTTTTTTACACAATCTTAATATTTAGCTCATGAGGGCAGAATTCCTAGTTAGTATTTGCAGGAAAGCTGAGTAAATGTACTGCAAATATATTTACAAGACAATACTAATACAGTCTGACCTAAACAAGATGGAGCATGTATTTGGAATGGTCGTATGTGGTTGAGTATATGGTCATGCATCACACAAAAGTTACACAAAGCCCAGTGTGAAGAGTAAAAATTAAAAAGGCCAGAGTAAGTGAAAACCTTTCTTCTCATTAAGTATATTAAATAATGCTCAACCCGAGTTCCAATCAAGTATGAAGTATAAATCAAGATAATGAAAATATTTTCATGTAACAATTAAAAGCAAATTCCAGTACCTTAGTGTCGGAACAAATACATTCATCTGCTTGTATAAAGATTTTCACTTGCTTGTTATGAAGTAATTATTAGTTCAGAGACATTTTCCAGCATTCTGAAAAAAGACTCTGAAAGTTAAAGAAAGTGCATATGCTCTAAGACCTTCGTGGAGATCGTGTCCCTCAGTGACAACGTGCACTGAGAGAACACGATGACACAGTGACAACAGTCCAAACTCACACAAGAAAGACAGAACTGGGTCCCCGAGTGGGCCTCTGTCGTTCGAGCCGCCACGGCCTTACACTTGCTTGGTGGCGTTTAAGGCTTGCAGGATACTGGGTTTCTCCTCGATGACTCGCACCACCAGGTTGTCGATGTACTCTTCCAGCTCCACGATTTTTGCGTCCTTCTTGGACAGGTCTGTTTGCTGCTTCACCACCATTGTGATCAACTCCCCCTGGGTGAGCTGAGTGTAAGGTCCACTTCCTAACGGGTCTGCCACCTGAGGGACACGACAAAGGTAAATACAGTTTATAACTATTTATTGATTTAATTGAACTGTAATGACTCTTTGGTTTATACCCAGAGAGAATACGCTCAAGAATGTTTCAACAGAGATTTAAAAGATAATTATATCACAAGTTTACTTGGCTTTTCTGTAGCTTTCAGCCAAATCATCTTATGAGCAGATTGAGTATTCCTCAATTACAGACAACTGTGAAAAACACAATGAGTGGACTTTTCGTCATGAATTGGGTTCAAACTCCAAGTTCCAGGGGTCAAAAATAAGGCTGTCAACTGCAACTGACATTTTGTCATTAAGTTAATATTTAAAGTCTATTAAGATTTCTCAGAATTACCTTAAAAAAGGTAAAATGTTATTTATGTCATGACAGTACCTTAATCTTCCCCGGTGTACTGTCCCGGACCTTTATCTCCTTCCCAGTTTGGGTGCTGGTGGCATGTTGGCTCTCAACTGAGGTCAGGGGCTTCACGGGATGAGGCCTGTAAAGAAAGCACACACATTATCATAAAGCACAGAAAGAGATCACTATTTCCTCTGGTGTTTTGCGAATCTTGCAAATCATTTCACTGTGATCCATGTGCACTTTTCAGAATTTAACCCAAAATGAGGAATGGAAGCCAAGAAATCACAAGCTCTCAAAGCAGTCACTCCCAAAGTAAATCCTAAGACCTTATCTGCCTCCCAATAAAACAACAGCAGCCATGTGCAAATCTAGATAAACAGTCCACAAAAGTATTCTTTGTAAGGAACCTCTTCAATCTCACCTGCGTGCCGTCAAGGCTTGCCCACCTCCATTGCTATTCTGAGCACTGACAGGCTGAACCTCAGATGGTGAGACCCACGCTTGCAAAAGTGTCTTTCCCCCAGACAGAGCCCCTGGTTCCTCCGTAATAGCCTGGAGGGGCTCAGAGGAGGTCAACGCAGAGGGAACAGCAAAAGGTTCAGCTCCAAACTGATCCTCTACTTTGTAAAAACCGCTCTGTGTCTTCACGTCAGCTTGAGGCTGAAGTGCGACAGGCTCCTTCCTGACATCGTTTGTGACGAGGTCTTGGTTAGCTGCCATTTTGGTTGTTCCTTCTTTAGATGCTGGCTCTTGTTGAGACTGGAGACCTTTATCTTCCGGGGGAGTTTTTGATGTAAGACTCCGTCTCTGTGAATTCTTTCTTTGAAAAGCATGAAAGCCCGCTTGCTCTGAGTCTTTCCTTTTTGGACTCTGGTTGTTTGAATTGCTGCGACTAAAACTAGCAAAGGGATCTGTTGGCTTATCTTGACTAAAAATGTTATCAAGATCATCGGCTGTCATTCCCTGAATTTCAGGTTTCTGTTCTTTCTGGATGTTGCCAGTCAAAAGGTTGTCGACTTCTTGCTTCTGCTTCTGCTTCTGCTGTGCCCACGGGTCTTTGGAAAGAAGCTCAGTGCTGGGGAACGGGTCAAACTCTACCAAGTTTTCCCTTGCCTGCCTACTCTTTTTGTCCATGCTTTTCACACTCTGACTAAATAATGTTTGGGCATTACTGTTCAGGTTTTTGTCAGCAGCAGGAACTTCTTTCTGTGTTGGCTCGTTGCCGTTAGACCTCTGTCTGGGTTTGGCGGTGGGTGCTTCTTTCTGCTGATCTTCTGGTGGACTTGTGTCCATTTGGATACTTGGTCTGGGTGCAAGTGTAGCTGCGGGTGATGGCTGCAACGCCTTCCTCGCTCCATCCCTGGACATCCCAGAGAGACCTTCTCTGCTTGCTAAGTCAGTGTTTCTCGGTCCCTGCACTGCAGACGGATTAGGTCTCATGCCAGACTGCTGGGCAGTGTACTGGTTTTGACCGATTGATTGAGGATGTGGGGATAAGACTGGTTTAGGGGGAGCTGGGGCCGCTGCCTTTTTTAACGACATAGGTTTGGTCTCCTCAGGTATTGTTTGATAATGCCTCATGGCAGGACTCTCTTGCGATGTGAACGACCTAGGACTCGGATCATGCCCCACTGGGTCATCCACACTCATCTCTGGACCCAGAAGTTCAGGTGCAGTGTCCCTTTGTCTCTGATTGACCTCAGCGGTAATATGATCCCACCGAGTGTGCCCTTGTACTCCGTGCCTCTTCTTTGGGAAGAGGGATTCATAATCAGGAAGTGGTATAGACATTTTTTTGCCTTGTTGCGATCCGTCTGCCTCTACATAAGAAGGACTTTTCATCTCTCTGACAGGAATGGGATTTCCTCCTGTTTGGTTCCCATGTAGATGATACGTAGGTGGCAGGGGGGCTTTTTTCTTCTTATCCGCCATGGTGGGTGAAGATCCCTCAGATTCCACAGATGACAAATCCTCTGTGCTCCCACAAGGGGAACCAGACAGGCTTTTGCTTACGTTTGGTGGAGGCAAGGATGAGTGGAAGTTGGAGAAACTATCAGGGGGCTCAGACGGGACACTAGAGAGGGTGGACTCAGAGGCGGCTGGGGAAGGACACAGCTGACTGGGGGTTTGGCAGTCAGGGGGTTCAGACTCCAGAATTTGAACCAATCTGCCAAGGAGTGAAAACAAAGGCCTACGGGTCAGTGTGACCATCACATTATCTGAAGTCACTTCCACCAATGTACAACCCGTCACCAATTTAACTTGAATCTCACATGTCTAGAAGTCAGTCAATAAAAACAATTCGATTTGCCATTTACAAACCAACATAATGTAGTGCCTAAAAATCAATACTCACTTCACGACTAACTCAAATCTTATTAAACTGAAAGTATTTCATCTGTGACGACAAACTTAATGATATCACAGTTAAGAAAGGTCTCTTAAATATGAGCTCCCATAAAATGCTGCACTGTTCAGTGTTAACAGCCAAACTACAGACAGTACATCTGATATTCACGTCATGCGGATACTGCTTCTATTTTTAGCTGTCCAATATGTTGAGCGCAATGTGACATTTCTGCTGTAAGATTTTGAAACTTTGATCATACTAGATAGTCCAACATGGCATCAAAATGTAATAAAATATACAACACAACTAAATAATACAATTAATCTGCCATCGAGCAAACTTCCTTGAAAATGAGGACCAATGTAATAACCATGACAACAGCAGGAACAAGCTTCTTACCGTAACCATTCGAAAATTTAAAAATCCAATCCAGTCCACAAGAAAGTAAAATAAACCACCATTAAAACTAAAATCGGATCACCCAGAAAGTCACACTGTCACTGCTTCTCTCCTTATGAGGAGTTCGAAACCTGCTCCACAACATCTTCACAAGCTCAAGCCACACCCAACTTCTCATCTGTGCTGAGACCAAACTGGTCAAACACGTCAGTCAACTACAGGATGGAATTCAGAGCTTTGGTTATTCAACACACTGACAGGGTTGAGGCACCAGGAACAGAAACAGGGCGGAGAGTAGTGGAAGTTCCAAGTTTCAGTGTTGACATCTCGGTGCAGGAAGAAGCTTTGTAACCGGAGCAAACTATGTGGGATTTCTACATTTCTATGCGTCTTGGTGATGACTAGATAACAGAGAAGAGAAAAAAAACCCCTCTTCTTTATGCTTTGCTGTTGTTAAGTTAAATATGATGCACATAGTACTTAAAATTACATTACATTTCATTTAGCTGACGCTTTTATCCAAAGCGACTTACAATAAGTGCATTCAACCATGAGGGTACAAACCCAGAACAACAAGAATAGAGAAAGTACAATTTCTTCAAAAGAGCAAAACTACAAAGTGCTATAAGTAAGTGCCATTTTAAAATGCGTCGGTATGTGCAGGTACTGGTCAAATTCCAGTCACGCAAGTCTAAGAATAGTGAAACAATAGCATCCCCAGCATCCCAACAATGATATAACAACATCAATACTTTATTATGAGCATATAATGCAACAATATGAAAATAAGGCATACCTGGGTTTGACTGCAGACACTTTGGCAGTGCGGTTGAGGAAGACCATGGCTGATGGGGTTTGAGGATTACGGCTGGATTTCTGAGGATCAGCTGGACTTTCATTACTGCTGAGAGGAATGTCTTCAAATGGGTTAGTGGAGTGGTGGGAGATCGGTTGATCAAGACTGCTTGAGTCACTGCGAGGGGCTGTTTCAGGCAACTCCTCTTTAGTTTGCTGCTGCACCTCCTCTTTTTTCTCCTCCTTCTTTCTGATCATTCCGAACAGAGTTGACAGCCTGTCACTCATGGAGGCCTCCTCCTGTCGTTTCTGCTCCTCTGATTTGCGACGCTCCTCCTCAAGATTCTGATTCTCCGCTGCATATCGCATCCTATGCTCTTCCTCTTGCTTTCTTTTCTCTTCCTCCTCCTCCTCCCTCTGTTTCTTCCTCCTTGCTTCATCCTCAAGGAATTTTCTGTTCCTCTCCTGTTCCTCTTGATATCTGCGCTCCTCTTCCTCCTGCAGTCTCCTGGCATCTGCCCTGTATTTCTCCTCTTCCTCCACCCTCTTTACTTCGGCTATGTGCCTCTCTTCTGCCTGCCGTCTCTCTTCCTCCTGTTGATGGCGTTGTTGCTCCAGTATAGCTCTGTCTGTTGATTCATGCCTGGAGGTGGGGGTGGGGTCAGCTACACTTCTGGAGGAACTTGCAGAGGCATCTGAGGTGTGTTTGTGGACATCTTCCACAGAGCCTTGGCCTGAGCTGTTCAGACTGAGAGTAGATCCACTCTTTGGCTCCGTCTCCTCTGTGTACACATGACTGCCGTTGATGCAAAAGTTGTTCTGGTCACTGTTGCTCTGCTTGGAGCGACCCAGTAGGGAGAAAGGACCCTGAGACACCTTGCTGTCAGAGCTGCCTGATCGCTTGTGTCCCAGGAATTTGAATTTCTTCTTCACTGTGGGAAGAGAAAGAGAGAAGACTGATAAAAAAAAACACATAACTTACATAACTTGCACTGTGCAGCAGAAGAAAGACAGAACTATCCACAGACAGAGCACACTGAGTGCAGAAAGGTTACGTTACCTTCAGGTGAGTCTACATTGAGGCCAGATGAGCGGCTGCCACTAAGAGATGAGTTCTTCTCAGGAAGAGTCCCCAGTGTAGACATGGACTGTGAAATGTTACGCTGCAAGTTGGATTTAGGTGCAAAGAGGGATTTGAGCTTGGATTTCTTTTTCACTCCTGGAGACTGATTGAGTGACTGAGCATCAGCCTCTCCGTCACTGTCAGTGAGGACCTGGCTGACAGAGGGAACGATGGCTGAGGCAGAGTCAGAGAAGCTGTCCTTCTTCTTTCCACGGACTTTGTCCTTCAGCTTGGAGATGCGTGAGCGTGGTTTGTCTTGCATAGACAGGTCAAACATGCTGGCCGACATGTTGTTTCTCATGAACTGTATATCTAGCAGCACTTCCCCTCGCACCTTATCTGCTTTTCCAGACTTGTCCACCAGCTTGAACCAACTGCAGAGAAAAAAATAAATAAACAGGGGGTTGAATTGAAAGTTTTGCAAGATCACAGAAACTGTCTTTAGAATTAATAAAAGGATCAAAACGTTCCCACTGCACAATTTGCTACATTGCAACAGGTAGCATGTGAATTGGTATCAAGACACGAATTACATGACTCATACAGGTTAACATGTGCAGGACACAGGCAAAATAATTTCAGTCTAGTTAAATTAAAACAGTGTTAACTGACCGTTTCTGATTCAGCTTTTTTGTTATGTGAAATTTACATTTTCAATTAATAGCGGTTTAACACAAAATTAATCAACAACACTTGTGATTAATTACCAATCCATTGTTAATCAAGCAGAAATGATAAACAGTCGCTTTTTACTAGATTCCAAATATAATGATTAATTAATCTTTTTTATTTTAATTACCATGCTCTGAGAACATGTTTTAAGTGTAAGATGTGTAGACAGAATTTTTTGAGAGTGATGCTGACACAGATATTAGGGAGTAAAACATTTCTTATGCTGATATATTATATGCCGATATACCAAAAAATATATAAATATTGGCAATGATTACTAAGATGTCGTTATCAACCCACATACACTTTATTATAAGAAACTGTAAATAAAAAGATTACACAAATACAACCAAATATATAGAACTTGATTCGAGAAAATAAACATATATTCCCCACTGGCGAATATCATCAAAAATCAACATCAATACCAATGTGTCTGTGAAAGGCTCACCAACCGATAAATCAGTTGAGATCTAAAGATGAATATAACAAATTACATACTGTAAATAAATATCCAACATAAATCGCCTGGTTCCTAACGACTCTGACTTCAAATGCTTTATATCAGTTTGAGTTCATGTGCTGCGTCTCATTCGACCAGAGACTGAAAGGTGTCATTAACCAGTGTATGGCTTGTTCCAGTTCCTGTTGGTCATACCATGCACACCACAGATAAAGCCTGACAATTACAGCTTTGTTCCCACACCCCCCAGCCCCAACTATGTCCTTTGTGTTGTACAGCATCAGCACTTATTGTCTGTAAGGGGAAGGTAGGAGAGTTCTGGAGAGCACTGTCTAAAACCATGCCAAAACAAGCCATTAGCACCATTACATACAGATGCTTTCAGCGTGTGCAATTAAAGCCTTGCTATGAATAGACGCATTATAGGGATAGTTCACTGAAAAATTTAAATTCACTCATCTACTCACCACTATGCCGGTGGAGGGGTGGGTTAAGTGTTTACGTTCACAAAACACTGTTGAAGTATCAGTGGTAAACAGTGTTGCAGCCAAATCCAATACAACTGAGGTAACTGGGGATCAATTCTTGGTGTGAATGACCTCGTTTCGAGTTGAATTTGAAAGTCATGGCTTATGGACACTTGGATGACACCACAGAAGCATCATGGAGGCAGGTTTTATTTACGTTGGAAGAATTGATCCCCAGTTACTTCAATTGTATTGGATTTGGCTGCAACACGGTTTACGCCTGAAACTCCAAAAGTGTTTTGTGGATACACTTCACCCACCCCTCCATCAGCATTGTTGTGAGTAGATGAGTGAAATTTCATTTTTGGGTGAACTATCCCTTTAATACTGTAGACGAGGCGCCCATTATGGTGACCCTTTCCCCTTCTGAACTCTTTTTATCCACAGAGGGGCACTTCAACTATTTCACTCCAAGTAAAGGTGAATTCCTCTTTAATCATTTTGTAGAATAAAACTGTATGTGGGCCCCGGCAAGAATCAATCTAACTTTGAGGGGAATACTGAGGAGTATGCTGAGAATATCTATTACTGAAGGCAAATATAAAAGTGACAGTGAACGAAGTGGTGCATAGACTGCACTACTCAAGAACAAAGCTGAACCGCATTTTCCCATCAGTTTCTTCTCAATGTGATAAATGTGGCTCTGCTGGGGGTTCACTGGCGCACCTTTTTTGGTTTTGCCCATCTCTGTATAGCTTTTGGATTCAATTTTGTAAGATTGTGTAATCTGTGTGGCAGCTTTTTTGGTTTTGTTTTGATTGTTGTTAGGTTTTGTTCAAGTCAAATTTTCTTTGTATTATGTGTCCTGTCAACACTTTGTTACGTACCTGAAAATTGTAAATAAAGTATTTTTTTAAAAAGTGACAGTGAGCAGGCCGTTCACAGCGGTTCATGTGGAGTTTACTGCTGCAGCATTTATTTTTCGTGTCATCGCTCAGACTTCCAGGCATGCTCTTCTAGGGATAACAGTCAGGAAACAAGCATGGGAGTGAACCAACATTCCTCAAACACTTTCAAACAAGCAGGGAGGTGATGTTCAGTACGTGAAGTAATGAATGTTACGCTAAATATAATTCAAACACTCCTCGTTTCCAACCCTGAACCCAGCCTGCCAAGTCAAACAATCATTAACCAAGTCTATCTACGAGGACAAAGATCAAGCCAATCAAGAAACTGGTGTTCTTCTTGCCTATTATGTCAGAGTACGCATTTAAGTTGACTCTAATAATACAATGCTTTATGACAGTTGTTAAAAAGCCGACAGGGTGTGCATGTTCTGTCATGTCTGATGCACACTGGTCCTGCTGTACAGGTTCCCTTTGTCAACTGTCAAGGGCACTTCTCTTACGTGCGTAATGATTAACAAGCCTGTGTTTACCCTACTGGTGCTCTGCAGAATTAACTCAACCATTAAAACAACAAAGTGTAAATAGAGTAAAACATAGATAGATTCCACTGAAAAATTGTTTCAAACTCAGAGATAACTAATTTAAGAAGATGTATCACTTATCAAATAATGTTTAAATTATAAATATTCTTAAAGCCAGGGCTGCAGTTATATAAATTGATATTTTGTTTGGACTCACTGAAGGTGACTCTCGTACTGGGTGAACACAAATCGTACGTCACTGAGGGATTTATTTTTAGTGCCACTGATTACAAAACAAATATTGTGGCTCTGTTGTCTGAACTAATCAATCTGACTCTAAAGAACAGCTCTGTCACTACTGGAGTTGGTCCAGTATCATCACCAACTATTTTTATGATGGATGAATTGGTTTAGTCATGTTTTAAGCAATCATTTCCAAATATTTATAACTTCAATCTTTAAATTGTGAGATTTTTTCTTTGGGGTTTAAACAAAAGTTCATACAAAACAAGAAATATGAAAATGTCAACCCAACAAGAAATTGTGACAATGCAAATTTGAGATTTTTTACAATTTTCTTAAATTTTATAGATTCATTGATCGAACATAAAAGTCACTGGCAACATATTCAAAATAATCATTACTTGTACATTATATCAATATATATCAGTAACTAATCAAAATGTATCTAGATTTAAAATGTTTCATACAGGTATGATCATTAGGTGAATAATCAATTAGTTGATAAAAAAAGACAACAAATAATTTGATAATTGATTTGTTTTTAAGCAATATTCAAGCAAATATTAGGGGTAAATGTAAATATGTAAAAAATTATATAGCAATTATTTAAACAGCTATTGTAGCCGTGATGAGTTGTGTTCTAGTGTGATTTTCTGCATTTCGTTTTGACAAAGAAATATAATTATGATGACGAGACCTTTGCTGGCGTCTGCTCTAAACAACCACGTTCCCTAAAACCTGGAGAATAAGATTTGTAGGACACATAATGTCCGGAGCAGCACAATCAGTCATTTACAAATGGTATGACACATTTGCCTTAATCAAAACATTGGAGGTCCAGCATATTGCACTTGGTCATATTGTAATTTTGATACTAAATGGTCTCTGGTTCCTGCTTTGAAAATGTGAGTATTACAGCTTTTCTCTGCTTTACATAACTATAAAACTGAATATTGCTGTGCTTCAGACATTTAGATAAACAACAAAAACCATCACATTAAACTCTGGAAAAATGTGATGGCTATTATTCAAACTTTTTGACAATTTATAGACCTAGACAAATCAATTTTCAATTTATCATGCAAATAATAGTAGTAAGTCAGTTACATACTGAAAAACTCTCTAACACTAACCATTTAAATTACATTTTTCCAAGGTTTTGATCTTGTTTGTCTGATGATTTGGGATAATTAATGCTTCTCACTCTCTGACAAACTCAAATGTGTGGCGTTATAACCTCATTTCCTCTCGAATGCACTCTTTTGTATTAGAGGCAACTGCAGAGTTCCCTTTCAACAGAAAAACAAAGTCCTCAATGTCACACCCTGTATCAGTAGTACAAGGAAGCAGGGTAGTAATTTAACACCACGCTTTCAGGCGACAACAGCAACATCCAATACCCAGCCTTTATGTTGGATCTTAAAAGGAGATGGAAAGAGGAGACCTAGCACGGACAGTCATGGTGCTCTGCCATTGAAGTGTAAAAACTTGCCGTGCAATAACAAGATAACCTTTCAGATATGATGGTGATAAATAAGTGAATGAGGTCATTCCAGCACCATGTCAGGACTGGCTTTACCAAAGGTCATTTCAAAAGCACATAATTAAATATATTTAAGAACTATATTGGGAGGGAATTACCAAGGTAAGATACAGTTGACAGTTTCTATATGAAGCCCTCTTCATATTGAAAATGTATCTCACAAAAGGGGGTGTGTATATCCTAATTCAAAGCAAATAAAATGTTTTATTTTGAGTCTTGTTACGCCCATGTTACACCCATGAGTCATGTCTGACTCATTTAACACATCAGGGTGTGAGCAAAAAATAAACTTAAACTTAACTGCTAAATAACCCAGGGGAATGTGCAGAAGTAACAGCAGCAGTAGGAGAAACAAAAAACAAAAAAAGATTTCCAGAAAGGCTTCAATAACCAAGCTGCCAGTAACAGAGTTGGCTTCACACCAGATCATGAAGTAAAAGCCTCAGCCAAACGTTTGAGGTGTGGCCCAGCGGGGATAGGAAAGACAGAAGGAAGCTGAGATGAGACTTATTTTGGTTCGTTTTCCCACCAACTGCATGGTTTCTGTTTTTCCTTCCAGACACTGATAAGAGGAGGGAGGGTAAAGTCAGCTCATCACCATGTCTATGCTTTTTTTTAAACTCCATTTTGTGACGTATTTTAAGATCACAATATTTGATGTGTACACGGTGTATTCTTTTCTCCCATTAATGAAACTTAACTTATATCAATGTAATGAACATGAAAAAGGATTAATATATAATTCACACGTTTCAAAGTGTGAAGCAAGTCAAAGACTGTAATGGGCTTTATGTGTGGTGTTTTACAACATTTAATGTTCAATGATTTTTGTTACATTTACCATCTTTGCATTAAAAGCAGTAAACTGTTTTGGAGAATATCTAACATCAACATCGTATTGATATGACAGTAAAAGACCTTTGAGTAGGTTTTCGTATTAGCCACAGAAATTGTGTTAATGCTTTCCACTTCAAAACAATACACAAACGTGTAGGAAAACCAATGACATTGGTTTGTTTATAGTCAACCACTAAGGAGGATGTGGACATTTAAAAAAAAAAGGAAGTTTTGTCAGTGTGGGCTCAAACTAATTTAAGAAAATAAATCTAAATGAATATCAACAATGGTCCGGTGTGTAACTGGGGATAAAGCTACATGATATTAGCTACATGATATTAGCCAAACTATTTATCAGAAGATAAGCCGTTTCTCTGGCTGTAACGTTTGTGATGTTGTCTACATCACAGTGAACTTTTGAACTGATACTGAAGTTATGTGGATGGTCTATTAGTTTCCACACTGCAACATGTGTGGAATGAGGTCATCAGACATTATCCAGATTAGACACCTGATCCTCTGACACAGTGGAACAGTGACCTCATGAGGGATGACCACATGAGGCCCACTTCACAGCGCGGACTTACTCGGTCTTTGTGCGGGACCTGTCGTCGTGTAGATCCAGGAGGTTGATCACAGCTTGACCCAGGTACTTGTCCAGTCCCACCTGTGCCCGGTGCATCACGATGACGTGCAGGGTGCATCGCTCGGCGTTTCCCGGGTGGAAGAGCGGCAGGTCGAACGAAGCCTCCTCCTTCCACACCGGAGCGACGCTTTTCTCGGCCACCGAGGTGGAGAACTTGTCTTTGGCCACCTGCATGATGGCGTAGGAGTCGTTGGTGCCATTCTTCCCCTTGACGCGCAGGCTTCGAGCCTGGTGCACCGTTACCTGGACGCTGGTGGGAAACCACTTCTGGCTCTGGTCCACCAGAGACATGGTTTAACCCCCGTGTAGATTAACCCAAGTTAATCCGGGTAGTCTTAAAGGTCTTTGACACCGTCGGGCCGCTGGTTAACCTCTCCCTGGGCTGTGTTTACCTCACCTTCGCCGCCCTCTGCCGCTGTGAGTTCCTGTTACCGAGCTGGACTCCTGTTCAGGAAGCTCGGGCTGGTGTCGCAACACGTCTCCCTCCTCTGAGTGGAAAGTTTTTAAGTTAAGTTAACACAAACTCGATGTCAGTAGCGGCCTTTGTAACCGCACCACGACATCACTGCGGGGAGACTGACTCCAGAAAGAGGCGAAAACACAAAGACGCTGCTTCTCCTCGGCTGAGTTAGTCACTTCACTTCCCTGATGTTGTCAGTTCCCATCCAGGACACGCAGAACGCGACGCGATTGGCTGATATTTCTTTCAGTCTTTTGAGGCGCGTCAGTGATTGGACAGTGGAGGAGGCGGGCGTTGGAACATGACGGACCGTTAACTCGTGATATCAGCCACTGATCGGGAATCAGTTTACTCGTGTGACAGTCACAGAGGAGTCTAATAGAGCAACAGCGAACACTGAACTGAGGCCAGCCATGCTCATGTAGCACAGGACGGAAGATTCATTCTTTTTTTTCTCCCTTTATTTAGCGTGTAAAACTATAGTAAGGATTAGTTTAGTTTAGTTTCTTGAATGATATATGACAATTAAAACATATTTTAAAAATATCTAATCCAGTCACTGCAGGAATGATTTCTTTATTGTAACAGACAAATATGGTTTGGATATGCAACATTTAAAAATCATAATTTGTTTTGGGACACCAAAAACAAAAGGTGTGTTCATGTAATGACTGGTGAAATGATGTCAAGTGGCCTGAGATTAATCCATCAGTCCACCCAGTCATCTTCTATCTCTCTCCCACTTCTTATTATCTTGTACTTGATCCATCCATTAGGCCTTCATCAACACATTAAGCAGCACATTTAATTCCAGGCTTACATGTAAGGTTGATTGTTTCCAGGGCGTACAATGGAGAAGAAAATGTTCCACTTCATCTCATAGTCATGGGCAATAAAATAGAGATCACTCAACAGAGTTCAAGTTTCCGAAAGAAAGAGAAATGGAAATCACATCAAATTATAAATCATTTAAAAATGTGAATGACCGAACAAGCTGCTGACGTGTGCTCCCTTCTCTAGCAACATAGCAGTTATTTTGGGAAACATAAAAAAGTAAAAAAATAGATTGTTATGTTTTTAAAAGTGTCTCATTGTGTTAAAATTTAAATTTGTTTCTGCATATGCTCTACGACAAAGAATATACATGTGGATATCTCAGCCGTGGCCATGAAAGACAATAACAATAAGGTAATATATAGGTAACAATATTTACACCAGATGTATGATGTACTTGGACATGATGACATTACTGAATCATTTGATCCAAGTCAAGACTATTTTAATGTTTATATTTGCTTCCTATGAGAGGTTCAATATAGGTCACACTCACATGGAACAGATGTTGTGGCTGATGGGAAAAAGAGTTCATACTGCAGCAGAATATACAACAGTCAGCACAATAGAGGACTTCCTCTCAAAGAACAATTGGAAAAAGCAGGGACAATGGGTTGCATTGTGGAAACACCATTTCCTGATAATTTCCTGAATTACAAGTGTGACTAAAAAGTTCATTATTGTAGAATGTATCCTATTTTTCTTTTGTTCAGGCCTATTTAAAAATAACAGGTATTTTGAGGATAATCCTTTTAGAAAGTTTGAATACTTACACCTCTAAAATCATAGTGAGAAGGTTCCCTGTCAAGTCAGCATTGGTTGCAAAACCAAAAACAAGATTTGACACACTCACAAGTCTAACACATTTTCTAAACCATGACAGTGACTTAAAAGTTTCATTGCCATCCAGGAGGGGGCAGTCATTGATACGTTACACAAGAAACAGACTTCTGTTGACTGGGTATGAGAGAGAAGCCCTGGTTTTTAATCCGTCTGAATTTATTAGATAGGGAGGGGAGCTCTGTCAGTGCTGATGGGAGTACATAGAAAATAAAAATGAAACATTTTCATCACATATTCAAAAGTCTCACATAGCTTTTTTTAATTCACACAAAGATTCTGTACAGACACATTCATACAGTTATTCCACTGTATGTATGCACACACGCACACATGCACGCACTCACACACACACACACACACACACACACACACACACACAATGAACATACAAGTGCATACATGAGGACACGCTGTTACTTGAAGCAAACATAAGGGTGAAGGACTGTCCACAGATTAAATGCATATAGCTGTACTTTGGAAACAGAACATCTTGCTGTCCATTTCATGCTATAGTTGATATGCATAGAAAAATCACAACTAAAAATGTAAAGCTTTCATTAGACGTCCAAAATCAACATCATATGCCAATTTCAGAGATATTGTGTAAATCTTTTTGTGTGAAATGGATAAAATAAACGAGTATCTTATGTTGGAAAACGACAATAAAAAACACAGTCTCATTATTTTTTTCCCATTTCACAGAAAATTCTTACAATGCTACAGCGGCAAAAGTACCAGTTTAGGGTCCTGGATGCCTTCATGATTTTATATCTTAAATTATATAATTATTATAATCAAGAGACCATTAAAACATAACCTGATCATTTAAGAGTTCTTTAAGGTCATGCATAGAAGTTCACATGTAAGTATAGGTTACACTGTGGTTTCACTTTTCCACAAGCTGCTCTTCATTCCAACAGAGCTCTGCGACTGGTCAGTGCCACTCATATCCTGCTCCAGCTCCAGCACTCCAGAGTTTTTTAGGGTGCCATTTGGGGCAGCGGCCCCTGGCACAGTGGTCGTGGCACTGTTCAAGGGGTACGAACAGCGCTTCGTCTCCCGCTCTGCAGCAGCTGCCAGTTTCAAATTGTCTCTGCTGGCGCATCGTCTCTGAGCACCTTGCATTGCCACTCTGCTGGCCATGGAAGGCAGGAGGGGGAAGGGCTTGCGGCTCCCACTGCTGCCGCCGTCGCTTCCCTCTGAGGGGCTTGTGGCCAGTGTCTCCCCCACCCGCTTCCCATTTGTCAGTGGGCTGGCCTGGTTCTCTGAGAGGCTGTGGTGAATGCTGCCGTTCTCACTCGTGGCCTGTTTGTTAACCCCATGAGAGGAGCTGAGGTGCTCTAAACCTGTGGGCCCCAAAGCGCCAAGGCTGCCCCCACCTGCAGCGGTCCTTAGAGCTTTGAGACGATAGTGACCTCTCCCCTCACTCCGATGGTGATACTGACTGCTCCCTTGTTTAGTTCTGCTACTTACTTTCCTTCTCTGGGGATGCACTGGGGCTGCAGCGTTATTGGAGGGCAGAGTATTGTTTGTTGGCTTGGTGGTGTTGTCGGTACTTGTGCTAGTGTTGTTGCTTGCAGGGGTGCGTGTAACTGATTGATTGTTTGGACTCTCTTGTGCCACCTGTAACAAGTTGGTGAGCTTGCAGGGCCCGGGGCCCACGCTGCTGATCCCACTTGGCGTGGATGACGACCTAGCTGATGAGGAGTTATGAGAGTCAGCGGGTGGATGGCAGTTGATGAAAAGTTGGGATCCTTGCTCAGAAGTCTGCACTCCACTCCCGGTAGTGCAGGTGTGTGTGTAAGTCGACATAGGATGAGAACGGCGGTAGCCTGGGCAACATGCCAGCCACGAGGCCTGCACATCCATTCGTCTGAAGCAGTGGTGCACCACCAGAAACAGCCCCAAGATGGTGGCAGCCATCCCATAGAGGCAGCTGAACAACAAACTAGTGTGCTCTGTCAGCCACATAGCCATGGCCCCAGCACACCACAGAGCCACAAACAGAAAGTGAGTGGCCACCAGCACTAAGAACTGTGTCTTCAGTGAGTACTGGTCCTCTGGAGCCACAGCAGTGTTTATGGGTCCCACCACTGAGTCTGTGGAGAGCAGGCTGGTGCTTCCAGCCAGCGCGGGCTGGCTCTCGGTCACAGGAGAGGACAGGGTGGTTCCTGTGCATTCTTTGGCCACACGGTGCCTCAGGCGAAATACAGTGAACAGGAAATAGATCCAGGTCACCAACACCACCAGGCCAGCAGGGACAAAGAAAGACCCTAGACTGGGGCGCCACACCAGCCAGCAGCTGCAAGAGCCAGAGAAGATGTCAGGAGGGTCAAAGCAAAACAAGGACATCTCTGTGTATCAAACATGTCCGAGAGAATTATTCACTTCAGCACCTAACAACACAACACAGGCTCATGAGACAAATGGCTCAAGGAAGAAGACAGAAGTACTCACTAAGGGCTGTTGTCTCCATAGTTGTTGACATTGACAGCTGCAGTGATCCCACAAATGATAAGAGGAACTCCCCCAGCTATCAAATAGAACCTTGAATAACAGAGGAAAAACATTTCAAACACACATTCCCAGCTGCAGTTTCAGAAAAAAAAGAGCAGTTCTTGTTTGTGCCACAGGATGCTTTTCGACCACAGTGATTTTAAAGTGTGCATGTCTCTGTCATTTTCCTTTCAGTGTTGTTATGTCTCTGACTGCCTATAATCTGAACCGAGCTGTGTGATCCTTCACCCTTTTAGTGGGCAGAGAGTTACAAGGGTCAGTACAGGCCCGGGAAAGCTGTGATTTATTTCACTCTCATCCCATGTGGCCGAGTGGGCAACAAAGAGGTGGCTGGAGGTCCGATGAGGTCAGCGGCACAGTATATGATCACAGGGCTGGGTGGGGGTGAGGGTGAAAAATAGAAGGGAATATTTAGAAAGACAGTGCACCCCCCTGAATGGCCGTGCTTAGATTTATGGTGACCCCTTCGGTTTCTGTTGTGTTGGTTTCAAACATTCCTCCCCTCTAGTCTTATGACTTTTCTGTGCCTTACAGCAATATTCTCTCATGTCCCTCCAAATTTTCCTTAAAAACAGAGGGACTTTAGTTGTTGCGGCACAATGGCTGCCTTTGAGTTTGGGTGGCCATGCACAAGAACTCCCGCATCTGTCTAAAGCATAAACCATATTGACAGCGAACAATAATCTCATGGTACAGGAAGTGGGTGAAGGTGTGCTGCGGCTCGCTCGCGCCCTGACCTGAGCATTGGTCGCTGAGTAGGTGGAACAGGAGACTCTCCCTCCAGCTGCCGCGGCAATCTCCACACCGTCTCTTTGTAGATGACCCTGGCGCTGACTCCGATCCACAGCAGGGTCGACAGCGACGAGTAGTGCAGCGCAATGCCCACCTGTCACATATTTCAGTCAGATCAGACATCAAGTTTACACCCCACTATTGAAATATTATGAGTCTGTGTAAACTCAGAACTTACTGCTTGACAGACCACTGGGTAGCTGGTCAAGCTTATGCCTCCTGCGTATATGGCTGTTGTCATGGCGATGTGGAAGCAGGTGTTCAGTAATGTGTGCCAGCTCTTTCTCGATATGTGAATAGTGCTGTAGGGACACAGAGTAAAATGATCAGAAGATAAAAAGCAATAGCAAACAGCGGTGAGAAGTCTCTGAATGCACATACCTGTGATGTAGTATGTGTGTGATGATGATGGTGAAGAGGCAGAGGAGCAGCACTGCAGTGCAGGCGTACACCACAGGGTGGAGCACGGCTACAGACATGGGTGTGGATCTGGGGAAGTCTGGCACCTCCTAGAGAAAAAAAGAAAATCCCATTCAGCCAATGAAAGTCTCATTCATTGGTGAAATATAATTTTAAAAAACTTGAAAAAACTACCTGCAGCACAGCATAGTTGCTGAGCAGAGAGCAGCGCATGGTGGAGGTGCTGCTGTCACTGTGGACCAGCTGACAGCCCTCCTGGCTCCATGCTCCCTGCCTCTCCTGTCCCTTCAGGCTCCACTGGGCTGCCACAGCATCAGAACCAGGGGACAAGTGGCGCAGTGACACCCAGATAGGCTCTGAGTGGTTCCACACGCTGCAGCCCTCTGTCACAGAAAAGGATTGAAATCGTTAATACAAAACTGCACTGATGACCAAGTTGTGTTAATGGCTACCTTAATATTAGTTCGGTTTGGGATGCCACATCTTCCCTTTTCCAAAATAATTCTCAACTACCCCCACAGACATGGATGCACTGTGCTCTTCAGGTGAGAATAGCTAAATTAACACTTGTGAAGGTCAAGGAAAAGTGAGTGCACAAAGAGTTGTTAGATTTATGGATTTAGTAAATTCCATCAAGATTTTACAATGTGAGTTTTATAATTAATTTATGTTATAGATTACCAGAAGAAAATCTGCGAAAATGTAACAGGCACTTCTGTTCGTATAGAAAAAGTGCCTCTCTGCTTCTTTTACAATAAATGAGTCTTTGAGTATGATGAAAAGCGCTCTATAAATAAAATGTCCCCACTCCTGGATCTGCTCCTGAGCCAGACTATGTAACGTGTATCTCATTATAGAAGAACAAATCTGATGAAGCGAGATGCGAAACACGTTGTTTGCTCCTTCTGTTGCTTTGAAAATGTAATAGTGTCAATCCTGGCATCCTGGTGACAAAATCACTGATATTGGCGTCACCCCAAGACATAAAATTTGTTGACGTTATAGAGATATAGGGATCACACCACAATGTAGCAATACTAGCAATCTCTTATGAAATTTTATATATATATATATGTATTTTAAGCTTTGGGAAGATTCCTTACCTAGGCCTACAAAGACGACGGGAGTGTTGACACTTCGTCTGCGGTTGTGATCCCCAGTGTTACTCGAGTTTCCAGACAGAGGAAAGAAGCTGCCGGTTCTGAAGGCTACAAACTGCAGTTTACAGTCGGCAGTAGTATCAGGAGGAAACAGAGTCGCTGGAAGAGTCACAGACGCCAGGGCCACTGAATTCTGGGGAAGAAGACATGGAAATCATGTATTTAAAGTTGAAATCCACCATTGAACCTTGTTCATGGGAAATGCAGGAACAATAGGTCACTAACGACACACTAATGACAACAACAAGCGGATGCAAGAGGGGGTGCTCATGCCTCACCTTTAGTAGAAAATTGTTGAGGGAGGTGTTATGGGAGCCAGTGCTGCAGCGGAACCGAAGCTGCTGTTCATGGCTGGACTCTGCCATGTCTAATCCCAGGCTGCCCACTGAGACCTCACGACGCTGGTACGCAGTGCAGGTTATACCAGTGAAGTGGGCCGGTCGGATTAGGTGGGCCTCCATCACAATGTTCCTGGACACCTGTACATATACAAAACAAATATTAATGCTATGGACTATTTACATATATTATCAGTAGATAATTTCAGTCATCCAGATAAGGTGTCTAAAATTGTATTGATAGATTTAACATTTTGCTTTTAAATTGTTGTTTAATTGTGCTACATAGGTTAAATCATGAGATCAATCAATAGAACGAAAAATATTCACATTAATGCCTTGGTTGCAGATTTATGCACGTGCGATTGCCATGATAAACTATAAATATATTCAGGGTAATTCTCTAGAAGTTTTGCATGCACTGTTAATAATGCTCATGGTGAGATGAACATCAGGTTGATTGGGTACCATGGAGAAGTCCTGAGCATGACTGTGTAGCTGAGGCCAGGCCAGTGTCTCCAGAGAGTAGACGATGGAGCTGCAGGCTCTCTTCTCTCTCTGAGCGAGAGCGAGGATCTGGTCGTCCACCTGCATCAGGTTACTGCCCATCTCAACCAGCACCTCTGACAACTGCAGCAAACACACACACAGAGATGATTAAGCTTAAAGGACTGTTTTACGTCAGTAGAAAACATGACACACATATCTTTACATAGCCAATTTAAATTTGTGAACTTAAATCCGTCTCACCTCCCGCAGAGGTCGGACAAATTCCATGAACTTCTCCATCATTTGAGCCACGTACAACACGTCTACTGAGTCAGTGAAGCCTGCAGCCTCCAGGGTGTACGTGCGCACCTGATGTGCAACAGTGACGGCGTTGGACGCATTGATTGGCTTCTGTAGAACAAGACATAAAGGTCTGATGTCATCAAACAGAATCTTCACTGTGTTGACTGAACATGAAGCACGGACTTGACAAAGTAAACCGTGCACTGACAGCAGCACTGACCAAAATGAAGGTATGCAGGACACGGGTGATGCCGTTGGTGTAATGACAGTTGGAGTAGTCCCCGTCCTGCCACTTTCCAGAACGATCACAGTACCGAGAGGCCTTTTTCTGCTCAATACCCCCCTCCACAGACAGGGAAGGGTAACGCAGCTGTAGGCAGTATTGTTGGGAGGTGATGCCTGCCAGGGTTCTTGGCCACCTGGGGATTAAAACCAAAGAATAATGAGAACACTGAATCCTTCGGTATGTAATAATAAATAATGTAACTGTAACCAACCTGAACTCCCCACGGTTGTTGACAACTTTATCCTCTGGACAGAAGGAGGCACTGTTCTCCAGCACCACTATTTCAACACTGAGAGACGTATTACCGCGCCCAGTGGAAACCACACACTCCCACTCTCCACTGGCCTCCACATGTACGTTGAATAGAATCAGCTCACTGGATAAAGATATAGACAACTCATTATAACACCTTCTTCTCCTAAATAGTATATTCTGGTATGGAATTTTGATTGAAAAACAGCATCATCGGGGGACACGAGGGCAACACAGAGCACTCAGAACAGCCTGTGTCTCTCAAGTTAACACACCTGGTGATGAAGGTGCAGTCGTGCAGCACACTGTCCTCCAGCTGGACACCCATTTCTGGGTTAGAGGTCACCAGCTGACCGTTTTGACGCCAGTGCAGAGTGGTGATCTTGTCCACCAAGGCGGCTGTGCAGTGGAAGGGCAGCCGATCCCCTTTGAAGACCACCTGACGCTGGGACGGCAGCAGCGACAGGGTGTGCAGCTCCAGCGGACCGTCTGAGCACCACCGGTGGGAAAAGACACAGACGCGGCCGTTACACAACGCGCTGAATTATTTCTGCTCTCTCATTACCCATCCTCAGCTAAAAGTTTCCACAGAAGTTATTAGGAGTCTGCCACAGATTGGATGCAGACTGCAGCAATTCATAAATGCAACCCACAGGATTAGTTGTCAACACAGCTCACTGATGCTTTTAGAAATATGTCCCCGCTGAGTGACTGGGATGGATCTCCTTTCAACCCTTTTCGTCCACTAATTCTTCAAATTACTGGGATGATCTTGAGCGCTGTTATGATTGCATTGTCATTGTCGTTCGCAAGCTAATGCTTTCTGAAACAATGCGGTGAACTGCCTCATTCATATGCCTCATTTTCAGCCAGGCTCTCACCACAGCTCAGCTGACTCTCCCTCAGTCCACGCAGGGGCTTTCCCTTTAGGCTCCTGGGGTAGGCGCACAGCGTTTCGTCCCCCAACCTGGCGGAACTGCTGCGAAAGAAGCCCGGGACCCAACGCAACCCGCAGTCACACGACAGGTGGTCTGAGTTGAAGTTTCTGCAGAGAGAGGTCAAATACAGTGTTATCCAGCTGCTTACTATAGCATCTAATGTACATATGGCACACACATGTGGAGGTGGGGAGTTAAGAACTACAAATACTTTGTTACTGTACTTAAGTAGATTTTTCAGGTATCTGTACTTTACCTGATGGTAAAGTTTTCTGAGAACTCTTCACTTTTAAGACAAATATCTGCACTTTCTACTCATTTCCAAAACAGACCTGTTACTTTGGTTTAAATGCATTTGAGGGAATTTTTTTTGTTTTTGTATCAAGTTCCGTCTTCCCAACATCAAGACAGATGTCAACATAGACAGAAGGGACAATAACACAAAAAAGATGATTCCATATATATCTATCAGAGCATATTAGGCAAAACACACGTAACACAACGAAAAAGACGTATCAAGACAAAAGAGACGCACGTGTCTGTGACAAGGAGTAACAACATGAAAGAAAGTGAAGAATCAACCAATATCACTGATAACATCAACAACGTTAATGATGAAGAAGAAGAGGAACAGCACATTCTCAATCTCTGGCCATATTTAAAATGAGAATACTTTATTTCATACATTGTTGCACATTTCCTCCTGAATGATTTTGTCATGTTCACAAACGTGTGTTTGAGTGTGGTTTAAGTTAAATAGTCATTGAATTCTATTAATGTGGCGAGTACCTTTATTTGTATACTTTTTTTTTGAGTGAAGAGGTTGAATCAGTACTTATACTTTTACTTGAGTCGTTTTCAACACAAGTTTCTTTATTTCTATTTAGGTAAAGTATGTGCCACCTCTGTGCATTACCAAAAAAAGTGATGCATATTTGCTACGTGACACATCAACAGACAATAACAGCCACCCTGACAACAGCCTTTATCACTTATATATTACAGATTTATTATTTTGACTCCATGCAATCAGACTTAAAATGTTTGTATCTTCTGGTTAAAGATAGCCTGAGCTGAAATATGTTTTTCATCTTAAAATAAATCGTACACATAAATTCAAGTTGTTGCTTATTTGAAATTTTCCACATTGGTTTGAAGGGATTGTAAAACACTTAGCAAACCCTTGACAAAATAAATATTCCCAGAAATAAATGTTATCTTCATCTATAATATTTATTGTTTCATCCAGATATGGAAAGGCATGCAATGAGAGTGTGGCGTCTGTGATACTCACACTAGCTTGAGGGACGGCAGTTCCTGAAACACTCCTGGGTCCATGGTGGATATGATGTTGCCAGAGAGGTTCCTGGCAGAAGGCAAATTAGATACAAGCCAGTTAACGGAACAGCTTCAACCTTAACATAAAACATCCTCTATCTTTAAAATATCTGCTCGTCTTTCTCTTACAGTTTGGTGAGGTTGGTCAGTCCCTGGAACATGTCGGCAGTCAGGCAGCCAATGCGGTTGTTGGATAGGTCGCTAAAAGTGTGAGGAGA
Source organism: Hippoglossus hippoglossus (assembly GCF_009819705.1). Classification (NCBI taxonomy): domain Eukaryota; kingdom Metazoa; phylum Chordata; class Actinopteri; order Pleuronectiformes; family Pleuronectidae; genus Hippoglossus; species Hippoglossus hippoglossus. The sequence continues at coordinate 14,138,942 of NC_047159.1, read as the reverse complement.
CAAAAGGAATGTATTGGTTATTTTCAAATTAAGAGGACCTGTCTCAGCCAATCAGCAACACAGATTGTGATATCTTGGCTCTTTCACTGCCCATGTTCAAACTGAAGACCTCCGTCTCAGTCTTATATAGTGAAAAGGTTAACGATAAAGGGTTTTCTTTAATTCCAGTGCCTTCACACTGCAGTCTTCTCTTTTATTAGAAAGTTAGAATAAGTTGAAGAATTATGCCAACAGTCTCCGCCACTTTCCCTTATCACAACTCCATGGGACCCCAGTAAAAGTTTATCACCATTGGGGTAAAAGCAGGGCCCCTGATCTGCCGTCCGTCCCTGAGTGTGATGTATAGCCACAGCCAGAGAGGGATCTGCTCTGCTGCCCCTCTGACACTACCCAGCAGAGAGCTGTCCAGAGCATGTGTTTATCTCCCCCTGTTTGTTTTGAGAAACCCCAGACTTTGCAGGGAAAACACAAGTAGGGGGAGGAGGGAGGGGAAGTCAAGCGGTGCAGCACAGGCAACCAGCTCCGACCCACGCCGCAACCAGACCTCGGAGTCCGAAAAACACAAAAGGGTGAACGGCGAGCCGCGGCGTGGGCCTGAGGTTTACGCATTGGTGCGGCACCAGAGATGACAGTGCACAGCCCCCGCAAGAATCAGCAGGAACACTTAAGTGAAGAAGGCCTTTATGGTCACGCTAACATCAGGAGCTCGATGCAACATATGACATCTGCCATGAGTTGCAAAAACAGTGCATGTTTGTCTCTTTTAACAACTACTGTAAATTTGGTGAACAATCAAAAAAGAAAAACTACAGCTATCATCTGCCTGTGTGCATGATTTCTACGTTTGCTGCCCTGAAACCAAATGGAATGTGAGACATGTTAATGTGTACTTACAGTTTCCGAAGCTCGGACAGGCCCTGGAAGGCTCCAGGCGTGATGGTGCTGATTAAGTTGTGCTTGAGGTCCCTGGGGAGAGAGAACATTTCAGGTCAATGAGAGAATGCGTGCAGTGATGATGTAGATACATCTTCAATTAGGTGCAGTGCCCATTGTAAACATGTGTGTTTGGAATGGGCTGTTTGCTTGGCCTGTGGTGACGCTGGTTGCAGCTTTCTCACTGAAACTGTAACAGTGACCTGCAGTAATTGAGCCGCGGTGAGTAAAGACAGACTGCGTGACTCTGAAGCCGCACCACCGCTGCTGCACAAAGAGCTGTTCAACTGTAAATTCAAAGTTCGGTAAAGCTCGAATAAGTACGCAGAACCCTGAACTGGAGAATCAGTTGTGATCCACAATGTCTCTGACGTTGATGAGTCCCAGCCTCTGCTGTTACAGAGCCCTGGTGACCTCTTTATCCAAAGTTTATTAATATTGAATGTATCGTGTGTCCAAGTCGCTCCAAATACATTTCCTTGGGTCCTTAACAATATACATGGCGAGTGTGAAGCCGATAAAATGAACAGTTGTCTAGATATGTGGCAGCTGCATGCCGAAGTGTCCTTGGGCAGTGTATGAGTGATGGAGAAAGTGCTGCACATAGATGCACTGTATACATGTGTGTGTGAATGGGTGAAAGGCAAAACTATATGGTAAAGCAATTTGAGTGGTCAACAAGCGCTTTATAAATACAGACCATTTACCTTATGTGAGCCACATACAGACAGACAGACAGACAGAAAGATATAGATATGTTGGGAAATATGCAGATTTGCTCTGTACAGTATTGAATATTGTTAGATCAGAGTATTGAGTGTTTGTGCAGTAGAGATGCTGGTAGATTATTATTATTACAGAGCCAGGCTAGCTGTTTCCCCCTGTTTCGTTAAGCTAAGCTAACTGGCTGCTAACTGTAACTTTATATTTTATGGACGTGCATGAGGCTGGTATTAATCTTCTAACTCCTGCCAGGCCTTCTGTCGTCCCCCCACTTCTTTCACAATGACTCTCTCCGCGATAAACTTGGCCATTGCGAACCGTAAATGTGAGTTTCTTGAACCGCCTTTGAAGATCTGATTTCAAACTATCATATCTTCTGCAGCACTTTTTCCCCCTGTGTTTCCATTCTGCACCCATGTGTTAAACCATTCAGCCACATACACCCTCTCCATCAGTAACCTACATTCGATTTTGAATCCTAGAAGTTTTTTGTTATTGGCCAGGTGGGAATAGTGAGGTTAAAGCAGGTCAGGAGACGAATGGTTATAGACAGGACAGGGTCACCGCGGGCTTAACTGTCATCCATGTTTCTACAACTTGAAAAATGCCTGCTCCCATTGGACCGGCAACAGAAGAGGATTTCGCTGCAGGAGCGCTGCAGCTGCATTTTTGTCTATTTCGCTTCTTACCGAGATGCTGTGGTAGGCAAGACCTCAGGGGACTTTCTGGTCCTTTTTTTTTTTTCCACACAGATTATCTGTCATCGCCGCTCTCGACCACACTGCCTCACACCCTGTACACAGCTTCAGGCGTCTCTTAACCATTCTCTCGTCCGCTTTCCAAGAGATGAGTTATTTTGATCAAACTAGGGCAGCGAAAATTGTTTTAGAAAATGGCTTCCAGTAAAAAAAAATAGACAGTGCGGTTCCGCTGGGATAGAGTCAGAGATCAGGGGTTTTGCTATTGGTCCAAGCTTTCGCCAAGCCATCGCTCATATGTGGATTATAGACAGGAGACAGGTTATAATGATGGAGCAAAATCTCCCTGTCCTCGGCCCAAAAGGCTGAGGTCTGTTGTATTTGTCTCAAAGCAGACAGCCCTGGACGGCTCAGCCCGGCTGATTGAGTGCGTTGCCAGTTTGTCGGACAGAATTACTTCACAGCTTTTACAAAAAGGTAGAAATGTTTCCCCCTGTATCATTATGAAGATAGATAAATAAATAACAATGATTATACAGGATATACAAGTATAGTTTATATGTGTGTGTGTTTAACGAGGAACCAGAGCCCTGAAAGTGTGTTCGGCTGTGGATATTCCTAGGTTCCTGTGTGACAGTAGCTGTATAGTTGTTGACCGGGGCGGGAGGGGGGGAGAACAATACTGCTGTTTCCAGTCTGTGTGTCCCGGGGCTCATTAGTGCAGCAATGAAAGACGAGGCACTGCCCACTGTTTCCTTTCTCCCACTCACACACATATTCAAGCTTGCGTTTGCCGTGTAGCACTGATCTCCACGTGTATCTGCACCAAAACCTGCATTCTTCTGAAAGTAATGATTACGTGGGCTTCTTGTGTTGCAATTACTTTATACAGTTAAGTTAAGCGTGGCCCTGGAAACAGATTTTAAGACTGACTAACTCTAAATACCCCACATGTATGAAAATATTGCATTTAGGGAAAAGCTCCTTCTGGTACTTCTACATATGAATTTCATGAATTAAAAAGAAAACTAAAACTAAAAGGTTTCAACCCATCGGCTGATCTCAAGCTCTTTAAATATATTTTCAGGACAAGAAAGTAACAAATGTTCCTCAAGTTTGGTATAATAGTGAATAATGATAATAATATAACTATACATATAATAAAATAAATATAATGTTAACTATGTAAATAATAAATAAAACGAGTATATTTACATAACTTAAAGCCTTTTGAAATAGATTGTTCATGATTTTATTAATGTTAATATATGTCTTTGGCTGATCAGTGATCTCAATCTCAATAAAATTACCAAATAAAGCAGTACAAAACATCAAAGCATTATTAACTGCAAAACACTATGATAAAACATTACCTAAAATAGAAAACTGACTTTATATCTTTTCTAATCAGTACAATAGTTGGAAAAGACACAATGTACCATAGAGACAACATCTAAATCAAACAAACACACACAAACACGTAGATCTCGCTGTATTCAAAGGACATTCCATTGAGTTATACTTTTGGAGGTTTACTCTAATAACTGAGTCATGCATGAAGCTGCACCATCAGACCCAAAGGGACAGAGGATTTATGTCGGTGTTGACGCCCTGAGAACCACATTGTGACATTGGCAGCACAGAGTTCATGAGTGACTCAAACTCTATGACACTGAGCTTTTTAGCAATTGAACCATAAAACCGATCTTCAACTAACAATACACGTCAAACAGCTACGTATTCATACCCGCCTGGAAAGGGCACAGTGCTGAGTGTGTCAACAGGTCACTACCTCTGATACACTCTCTTATCACCAAGCTGGGGAATTTGAAGGAGCTCACCAGAGTCGACAGCATTTGAAGCCCCGGCCAAGTGCTGAGCCCTGCTGCAGCCCAAACGTCAGCTCTCATTCACCAACATAATCCAGGCTTAATCTCAGCTGCAGCCCCTCGCCACTTGTCCACACTTCCAGATTTATTTCCAACTTTATCTCAGAGATACAGTACGAGGCAGACTGCAGCTCGGCGGCGGGCCTCATACTCAGGCGATGACTTGTCTGCGTGGCCTCTGGAGCACAGCTTCACAGCTCAGTGGCCTTGACACTGATGACAACAGCTGTCACCAGGCAAGAGGATAATAGTAGAGATAATAAATACTTCAAAGCCTCGCGCCCGCTCAGAAAATATCACTGTTGAAAATGTTAGAAGCTGCAACTTGTAGCTATTACTTGTTGTCATTATCTTACACAGTGGTAGCATGTAGTTCTTCAAGAAAAGCTACATGATTGGTGGTGACACGGTGTTATTATGAATATGGCTTTCCTCTTTGAGTTATGCTTTGTAACCTTGGGAGTGCGTTGCTTTATCCCCTTCACCACATGTGGCCTGTGTGATTGGGTTAAGACAGACTCAAGCTCGCTCGCGGCCCAAAGGGGGCCATTGTCTGCTACCACTGGGCCTAACACCAGCCGCTGCCATTAAGAATGTCTTTTTTCTTGTTCACCAACTGCTCCTGATCAATGGGGCTAGTCCTCCGCCATTCTGAAGAGTCATTTCTCTGTGGGTATAAGGGATGAGCACCTGGGCCCCATGCAGGCTGGAGAGGAGCGACGTGCTTGTAGGGCACCGAGAGGGTAATAATGAAGACATGTTCTGTAAAGCGCTCCAGACGTGGAGTGCTCCATTATCAGGAGCACAGCGGCAGGGACTGGAGTGCTCCACTGACATTGTTTGGGCCCCGGAGGGAGCTGGGAAAATGACTGAAACCAGGGAATGGCCACTCATTATCACCAGACAGCAATCAAGAATTTCCCGTCCCTGATTTTTTCTTATTTTTATTGACTGATGTGGTATTACAAGGCCAATTTCTATAATTTAATTGCACATATCTTTTACTGCAGACCAATATAAGCAGCTGCCTGAAGATAGAACAAATAAATAAGTCCCTGATTAAAGTTGTGATGGAAAAAACAATGGGGGGGTTAACTAGCACCTTGGCTCCTGGCAGAGGTCAGTGGAGACCATTTTTGTGCCGCGTGTCATTTCCTGTCTGGTTGGCGTCTCTCGTAAAGGCTCTTGCTCGTTTATTTTTACAGTTTCCTTTTTCTCCTTTTCTTTACTAGCTAGCTTTCCTCTTCAGGGAGGGGCAGGTGGGATTCAATACTGAGCAAAATTGTCCCTGTGTACGGCCCCGCAGACCCCACCTCCCTACTCCTCAACACACTTGCTCACAATGGGGGCTCTGTAACACAGGCCCCAAACGTACTCCTGCCTTCCCCCCAAAACAGGAAACCAGGATCTGCCGAGCTCTTGTTTTTCTACTAATTTCCTGCTTTGCTGCCCCTTCCCCAGATTATTTTCTTTACTTTTTTCCCTGGTTCCTCTCAGATTGGATATACCTAATCAACGTTTGTCTGCCTTCGTCAGGAAACCAACTGCTTTGATGAAGCTATAGGAGCATAAATAGACATTAAGTATTATATTGATAAAACCGCTGTCACAAAGATTAAACCACTGGACACATACTTAACATTTTAAAATGCGTCTGTGGGATGCTACGGCCTTGGTGGTGATACTTTTGGTGTGTTTCGGTTTGTACTGGACTCAGTCTGCACACAACCTTGACAAATTAAACATTGTTTGAAAGCTCAAAGTGTCAGTACAAAACATTTAGTATCACCTTCATCACTGCCAAAGCTGTTCACACAGAATTGTTTTAGACCCCAAAGTATTTTTCACACAGCCATTTCTCCCATGTTTGTGCCTCTGTATCTTTCTTATAGTCGTTCTGGGCTTTGGTTATAAAATTAACTTTCAAATGAGACCATCTGTAATCATGTCTGTAACCAAAAGGGTTAAAGAACACTACCCTTTTATTTGCGGGACATTATTTTCAGGCCTGTAATGGAGGTGTTGGCTAAAGAGGGTTAAGATATTTCCTTCGGACCTGGACAATCATTGATCCTACACCGTACTGTGGTTTACTGCTCATGACTGACAGTAACATAAACTGTGGATCCAATTGCACAGCCGTTAGTGGGATGTACAAAAATGGCAATATAGATTTTTATTTGAAGGGTAAAATTCCCTCACTTGATTATATGTTTCTATAGTGTGCAGCAAGAGGAGCTGCGGATCATCCTGCCAAGGAAAACTCTGGAACCACGGACTTTTATTGACTTTAGTCCTGAGTTTTGGAGCAGCTGAAAGAAGGGGGCGATGCCCACTCTGGATTTTCATCTACCAGCATGCACAGTCATAAACATCAATCTCAGTTCATGGTTTTAATGCAACATAAAGTGGATTATAACAGTTGTTTATCAGAATTATGATCATGTAAGTTTCTCAGGGTTAGAAGTTGTAGTATTAGAGAATAGATTGTATAGTGCAAATTTGCCCACTACTGATTATGATTATGATACAACATAACCTGAGTCATTTGAGCTGAAAAACCTATAATAACATAGGTATGAGGAATCCAAGTTAACTTGTCACTCAAATTATGAAATTATGGAAATTTAGACATGTACATGAAGGAATTTTCAGCCAGTAGGTGGACTACAGCTCATAGAGAGTGAGAAGGAGGAGGAACAGAGACCCAGTGAGCTGGGAGAGGGGAGATGCAAAAATAAAGCAGAAAAGGAACACAAACGGAAGTGGGGGGAAGTAAGTCCAGAGAAAGCTCAAGTTCCTCCGGAGGAAAACGCCATTGAAACCATATCAAGTTTGTCGAACGAGTGTGCTCGAGAGTTACTGGCGTATAAAGTGCACGATTTGGTAATGGGCTTATGAGGGGGCTCGCTCGCTGTTTCAATAAACCCCCAGAGCCATGACTGAGCTGGGCTTGCAATACAAACACACCCCGTTCCTTCAGTTTATCTGAAAGACACATCTGGAGTCTATCAACTCCAGCAGCAGCAACCCCCCCCCCCCCCCCTTTTCTGTTTCCACTCTCCTGCACGCTTAACCCCTTCCTCACCCGTTCCACCCCTGAATGTCATGCACTCTCATTAGGTGAGAGTTGCCTAAGCGGGGGGGAACTCGGTGGCGTGTGTGGGAAAACATACTTACCCAAATGTTAATTTTTCTGAGTGAGAAATGAGACTCGTGTGCGACCTCCACAGATGGCCCTTAGTTGTCTTCAGAGTGGTGGGCCGGTACAATCTGAACCTTGTCTTACCCACACTGGTCTAGACAGAGGGACTCCTTACCATGTAAGCACATTCTCCACTGTTTTTATGTGCTATAGTGCTGCCCACCTCTGCTTTGTTCCCACTCATCAAGGTAATTTGCCTAGCCTGTGTGGAAATAATGTTAATCCCCCCACTAAGGAAAACAACCTCAGATTTATATAGGACAAACTGCAGGAGTGTGCTTCCCCTCCCTCCCTCCCTCCCTCCCTCCCTCCCTCCCTCTTCCTCTCTCTCCAGCCACCATACCATCTTTAGCCATCGCGGCTCCACTTCCCCTGTGTCAGATGGTGAAGTTGTTTAAGTTGGACTGCATCCTAACCCCAGCTGCTCAGAATGGCAGAGGCGATTTCAAGGTTGGTTTCAGAGAGGCTGAGGCAGAGAGCGAGTGGCCCGTCTCCCCTTTTGTAAAACAGATACTATCAAGTCAAAGAGTGATACATGGGCCCAGGCGTTTTGTAACCATAATGTGATAATAGGGTGTATATTTTCCATCATGCAGACACTTTTCTAAACATATCTGCACATTCTCTTGCACTGTGTGACTTATTGGTCACAGGTTTCTATGCAAACTTCCCCTAATTCGTATTGCTCCACAGTCATAAATCACAAGAAACTCCTTATTTCCTGCTCTTGAACCAAGTTGTTCTAAGTCAACAGGAAGTTTTTTCGTAATCTGGTGTGATATTTCCTGTGCGAACTGTACGTGCATGTGCTTACAACTAAAGTTCCCGTCACTTCATTTACACTGTAGGAGTCATTTCAGACCCTCTTTGTTGACAAAGTCTATCGTGCTGCCAACACCTTGAGCCTCTAACCAGTCCCAACCACAAGCCTCACTCCTGCCTTTCAGACCTGTCCACTGCGAGCGCCCCGCTGCTCCCTCATCCATCACCGCCGCTGCCCTCTGCTCTCCCTCTCCACTCTCCGCTCCCTCTCTCCCTGTAGGGTGAGCCGACCTGGTAATGAGGGCCTCTTGTGCCCTGTCTGCCTGTCCTGTGTCCCATGGTGCAGTGGGGCCCAGCTGGACAAGAGCCAGACTGCCTCGGCCCTCTTTGCTCATTATTCTCATTACCTTGCCTCAAATCAGCGCAGGACAGGCCGCTGGGATCTGTCCACAACTCATAAAGGTCCCGGCTCGTTAGTGGGGCCGCCAGCGTCAGCTTCCATCAGAAAGGGTGTGCACAGAGGTGGAGGTAGTCGGATAGGTGCACAAGTACAGTACCAGAGCCCCAATGGTGTGTATACTAATGTGACCTACTTTGCATATGGTGAGCGACACCCCAGAAGAAAGGTATGATTCAGCTGGTGTTTCGTCCAAGAGCTGGAAAGAAATAAGGTATTCCAAGATCCAAATGTAGCTGTTGGATGGCAGGTCTGTTTAAAAGAGCTACAAAAACATAGTAGTCCAGTAAGAGGGCAAAAACAAACAAGGCTAAATTGCTCCTCTGCACTTGGGTGGTTTGGCAGGTTATGAAGGCAATAGTGGCTTTGGGGAGGTTTGTCCCAATGAAAGGGCTAACTGTGTAGATCGCTGCACTGTCTGGCCCATGGGCCTAGAGGAGGGTGGCCTGCCTCAGAGCTGTATTCTCCCACTAACAACAGCAGATCAGACTGCATTCAGCTCTGAATACATGTCTGGTGTGAGTGTATGGGTGTGAGTGTGCGTCTGCACAGAGAGTTAGCAGAGCCATTTGAAATGACTGGACAAGATGTGAAGGTGCCCATACTAGGAAACACACTTACACTGAAGTCACAATGAAGAAGGGGCAAAATTGTGTGTCTGTGTGTGTGTGTGTGTGTGTGTGTGTGTGTGTGTGTGTGTGTGTGTGTGTGTGTGTGTGTGTGTGTGTGTGTGTGTGCATGTGCGTGTGCGTGTGTGCGTGTGTGTGTGTGTGTGTGTGTGTGTCTGCAGTCAGGGGAGCAGACTGTGTTTATCCTTGTCTCGTAGGGGAAGAGATGCAGTGTAATTCCCTGATGTGTGTTTACTCAGCCCTAGTGGGCCGCCCTTTGATTACAGCACTGACCACATAATATGAGTAACTGTTCACTACTGCTCCAAATGACAAGCACATGTAGACAACACACTGGAAACAATGAGGAGACCTGGAGAGCGGTGACAGGCTGAAAAGAGGCAAAACTCACATCTCACAGTTTCAGGACTGCGATCCAAACTTTTTAATGCAACCTCACATCTGAGTCCATCCCTTCAAACCCCTCCATCACAGCAACGGTGCATTTCAATGTGGCCTTTTTCACATCAGACAGCAATTTTCCCATGAGCTCAGATGTAATTATAAGCTGTGCAGGGCTCAATTAAAGGTTGAAGACGTCAGCGTGAGGGAACAGACCTCCACCGCTGTGTGTCAGAGAGCCAGCGGAGGCTGAGGCAGAGGAGTGAAATGAGGCCTGCGTGATTTACGCTACGTCCTCTCCTCACATCTCCCTCTGTGGAGCACAAGTGTGAGTGTTAGTTTGTCTGCACTGTTCCCTCTTTTTTTTTTTTCCCAGGTTTTGTAGTTATGAGCCTCCAAGAAAGCTCCACCCTTGTTGCCCCCTGCTAGTTTTATCACTGCTTCAGGTACGAGGGCCTGTTAGCGGGTCAGCTCAGGTTACCCGACCCACCGACCCAGCAGCGCAACAGGGAATCTTGTCCACACTTACAAAAACAAACATTCAGCTCATTTTACATCGAACACATCAGCCAACAGATTTACTTTGGCTTTCCTTTATTATCACTTCCACCCAAGCAGTTGAGATGTAAGATATCTGTGTAGCATCTTCATCATCATCATCGCCAACAGCTTTTATCAGCGTCTTCGGTGCAAGACAGACAGCTGAGGTACAAGCTGAGAACTTTGGCCTCAAATCTGTTCACCCATGGCACTCACATGCCAGACATGAAAACAGCAAGTACAGCACAATTTGGCTTTTCTGTCCTTGACTGGCACATCTGCTGTGAGCTCCAGTAGGTAGCTACTAATAAGGTAACAACTGCTGCAAATTACCATATTTTTCTTTCAACATGTTTCAGAAGCCAGTTAGCTTCATGGGTGGCAGATCCGAGTGGCATGTGGAACTAATATCCCTTCAGCATACTCATCCCACCCTCTGACAAAACAAGTATGTCTGCCAGACTGTATGCAGACTACCGCTTGCTCCATGTGCGTAGTTAGCTACCAGCACACTATAAAAGCTTTACTAGGATGCTAGCACACCTTGCAATGGAATTTAATGTCTGGGAAACAAACTAGATGCAGTTCTCACAGGCGAGAATCAGAGGAGCCAGGAGTAGCTGGAAAACACAAGTCTAGACCGTGATGACTAAAATCAGCCTAGAGGCGATTTCACACCAGAAAGTCCAGACCATGGTCCGAATCAAGGTTCATGTCATTGTTACAATAGTTTTGGTTTCACATGGTTATTTAGGGAGTTGACCAAATACATTTGTGTGATATAAGTAGGTCCTTTGTACCTCCCTACACTTGACATTGATTGGTTCGTGGATGGGCGTCTGTCTGGCGTTGCTGTATTTTCAATTCGGCTATCATGTTCACCAACCTTTTGGAATAAGGTGCATAGTAAAAAGTAGTTTTCCATTTGAATGAAGAAAATGATTGAATTGGTATACTTTGTCTAATTATATTTCTACTGTAATATCATTGCGATATTACTACTAGCAAAATGAATGTCCTAAACATTATATCATTGACTGCATCAATCCTGTGAGCCGCCCCCAGTGTCCAAACTTCATGTAATTGGTCCAAAAGTCCAAACTATCTGAAAAACTTCAAACTGCAAATCATCTCAACCATGGTCTATTATTTTGGTTTGGTCTAAACTATAAAGTCTGAAGATATGGACCAAAGAAGGTAGGTGAGAGAGCCCCCTAAAACAAAAGATATCATACTGTATCCTCTGTGCATGCTGCTAGCTGTGTAGCTCTTTCTTTTTGAAGAAAAGAAAACAAATAAGCTGCTATTATTTCTGAACAACTAACATGCTGATTGAAACATTTGCTAATTAGCTAGTCCTCGATAAACTGGACAAATGGAACAGTATGAAAAGTTAAGACATCACCAAAGTTGACCAAAAACTAAATTTTGATTCTGATTGTAATTCATCCCTTGGAGACCATGAACATCTGTAGCCTACTCAATGTCATGACCTTCCCAATAACTGTCCAGACACTAAAAAACCCAAACGTTCAGCCTCATAGGGACATGATCTGTTATCTGGGGACCATGAATGTCGGAACCAAATGTCATGGCAATCCATCTAATTGTTGTTGTGATATTTCAGACAAACAAAGCGATGTGTCAGGTAACATATTCACTATGGTTGCTTTCCTGTTTGTCACTGAGGCTGCTTAGCAGGAACAAAAAGATATTGTCTATCATCTGTCTCACACCCCATTCAGAGAGATTACAATGCTGCTAAGGAGGGCCAGACTGTCTGTGAGGCTCAGGCCAAGCTGCCAACATGCACCTCCTCCCAGAGATCTCCCTTATCTTGTCCTGCGGTTCCTGTGGAGTGGGGCTTACCTGATAATGAAGCACTGAAGTGTAATTATGTGAACTTTCAACATAACTTTGTGAAAGCCAGTCTGAGTGTATCATCCTCCCTGCTGGATAGAAGCCCACAGAGCTTCTCAGATCTCACTGATTCACTGTCTATTTCTCTGCAAACGCCCAGACATACTAAATAACAGCTCCCACATATATGCATCACATAAATCTAATGGAGAGAATAAATATGACACATTTGCATCTGTCAAGGTGCAAAAATAATCAAGCATGATAAGAAATAGGCTACTCACAGCTTTTCCAGAGCGTAGAGTCCAAAGAAGGATCCGTTCTTCAGAACTCGGATTTTGTTGTGGCTCATTATCCTGTTAAAAACACAACACACAGTATTGTTAAAAATGTACAACTGATAATAAATTAAAGCACATTTTAGAATGATAAACTATAATACTATCTTGGACATTAGTTTCCCTCCAGACGCAGAGTTCAGGTTGAACCAAGCACATGTCGAGGGGGTCATGAGGGTGACGAGAGTCAAACTGACCACTCGGGCCTGCAGTCGCACAAAAGATTAGCCTGAGCAGAAACATTAGCCAAAGATGTTTCCAATTAATGCTAAAGACAAGAAATAGAACATCAAGATTAGGAGGGAAGCTGTAATCTTGATAACCATTTCGCATACATTTTTTACATCAAAAGGATTTCTCGCCACATCAAACGAATGGCGGCACAGACCATGTTAATTGGCTCTTTCCATACTGACGAATCACTTGGCTTAAGGGGTTCTTATCAGAGCAGAGGGCATAGGGCTGCAGCGCACACTTGGATGTGAGCTTCAGATGGCTTCTCTGACAGGGGGAACATTGGATAGTTACAGCAATAACTCTGCTCTGAGGGAACATTGTCAGAGTCAGTGTAAAGACACACTTTAGCAAAGATTTTATCTCTCAATACAAGTTGTTGAGTTTCTTGGGGAATAAACAAATTGTCTTGCCAAGATTAAGACAAGAAGATCAATACCAGGCTCATGTCTGTATGCTGAGTATGAAGCTACAGACAGTTAGCTTAGCTTAGCATAAAGACTGGAAGCACAGAGAAACAGCAAGCAGGACTCTGCCAAACTGGTGGGTAACATCTGCTGTGCTTTTTCACAACCACTCAAGCTTCGTTGCACCACCAAGACATTTGGGCGGCTGTGGCTCAGGAGGTAGAGAAGGCCATTCTACAAACAAAAAGGTCAGTAGTTTGATTCCTACCTACAGTCTGAATTCTGAAGGGTCCTTGGGCAAGATACTGAACCCCAAATTTCCCTGTGGGCTGTGCTGAATTGTGTTTGATTTAAAAAGTTGTTGCACATAGAAGTGCTGTTTGAATGTGTGTGTGGTTGGATGAATGCGACTTGTATTGTTAAGTACTTTGAATTGACAATAACACTGAAACAGTGCTACATTAATACAGTTGGGTTGTTATTTTCTTACAAGAGCCATACAGTAGTGTGTCAGAAAATAACATGCACATCTGTGTTTGAAGCCAAGTGAATGTTCCCAGTGTTCTACAAAATATGTTTATGTTGTATACTAATGCACTTTGCCAAATATCCTTTAGAAGAAATAAACCTGCTGCCTGGATTATATTTACTAAGGGGTTTTCTTTTCCAGTTCAGGAAGTGCAATGTTCTTCCACAAAATAGGGAGTAGTTCAGGCAGGATGGTCGGGCCTACAAAGCACAAAACGCTGACTCCAGAGGCCAGGGTTTATACCGTGCATCACATGTGTTATTAGGTTTAGTCCACTTATGCACTTGGGAAAGGTTAGGAAACGTCTGTGCTTTTGTTATATTGAAAAACCCAATGCATCCCTGTGCTTCAACTCAGTGTTGACTTTGTCAATATTAAACCAAGACCAGGATCTACTCTGTTATGCTAAATTGTTGTGTATAAAGATAATTTCCAGGAGGCAGTGTTTAATATTCATAGCTCTGTGTCCACTGCCCACGTCTGCCCAGGAAAAGCTCAGGGTACAGCCCGGGCCCTGATGCTGGCATCAGCCCATCATCATTAACACACCCTTCAGTTTCACGTCATCTTCGCTCCTACCACATGGCGCTTAATGGGCTGTTTGCGACATTAAGTGTGTTCCGAATCGAGAGAGTGGAGCTGTGTGTGCTCCTTTAAAATTGGGAGCTGACTGTGAACAGTCTGTGAGATTTACAGATTCAGCAGCAGTCGGCCCCCCTATTTCCTGCCACATCAATAAAAACACTGCCTTCAGCCCTGCGCCTTCCAGCTCAGTTAATGACCTGATTTAATCATCTAGTCTTGGTATATAGCGACAAACTGGCCCGACTCACTTCTTCACCTCGATAGCTTTGCTCACAGCCACAACATCTGTAGGCAGAAATGTTTGTCACAAAAGCAAACACAACTTTTAGGGGAAATCATCTACTGCTCCAGTTACCCTGAATACTTCAATTAGCAAAATTAAAAACCAGAGAAATATTTAGTTAAATTGGGATTCAATCAAGATCACAGATAATGACTATAAAACTGAAACCACAGCTTTTCTGATGGTTTTACTCAGCTGTTCTAGGCCTCAATAATTTGTATTTTAAGTTGTTCTGTTAAAGTATGATTACTATCTCAGAATCTACATCAATGTCCAAAAATGGAGCCTTGAAAACAGATGCCATTTCAGATCAGAGACTAATTTCTAACTGTAAACTAAACTAAACTAAAATATGTCATGTTCAATAATCCAGCCAGAATCAATGAAATAAATCCATTATGGCGTCACAGCATTTTTAGTGTGCATGTTAAACGAGCACAGTCCTCTCGTGCCGTAGCCTGCGTATGAACCTTTGACTCGTGGACCTTAAGGTCTCTCACTAGACTTTGGGCACAATATCTCTTCTATAACTGGATGCAGGCCCGAGATGAAAGCTACAGAAGATCCGGAACTGCCTGAATAATTCAATACAGATAGGAGAGGAGAAAGTCACATCTGGCAAAGAAACAAACCATTTAATTCAACACAGACAGTTTAGATACAGATAGTTCCTTTTTGACTAAGCTTATTTTGCGAATTAGTCTGAATCCTGTGTAAGTTGGGTTTGGATGCGCTTGAATGTGTACATGTGCGTGCGAACAAAATAAGACCTTTTGTATAGTTCTATTCAGATGTGTTTGTGTGTTATCTCCATGTGCACTTGGAGATCACAATAACCCTCATATCTCTCAGGTTAAGTCATTTCAACACAATATTTAAATTAGCTTGTTCCTCTGTACACTGGGACTTGAAAGCTGATGTTCATACATAAAAAAGGCCACAACATGAGCTGAATGGATTCTTCCCACAGACAACTAAAGGTGCAGATTTCCAGGAATGCGGGGAAGTCGACAGAGGCTGTGTACTACTGTGTAGCCCCACGAAGTCAGATGTTTGGAGCACAGTTGTAGAGAAGGACATTGTTCTTTCGTAAACAATGCAGAGAGTACGACTCTGTGAAAGAGAGACAGAGGCAGAACTCTGTAAACAGACAGAAATAGTCTGCGTTCCCATCAGGCTAAACAGGAAACCCAGCCAATTAGCTGTTTATTCAGAAACCGGTTCCAGAGTTCAGGGGTTGTAGAGAGAGCACTTCCTGGACAGCCATCAGACAGACGGAGCAGTGACCGGAGGCAGGTGACAGCTGAGGAGGAACATCTCTTCATCACTGCTGTTTACAAAGGTTAACAGAGCTTTACAAGCACAGAAGATGAGCAGCTTCTTAATCATGGAGGTCCAAGCTACCAGCAGACCCAATGTCCGCTCTGTGTGGTTTCATTTATTGTACACGAGTGGCTTGTTTACTTGTCATCAGTGACAGATCAGATGGCAGATTGAGTTAATCTGCTTTCATGAACAATACGCTGTATAATGCAGTGTGCTAACTTAGTCCAGACATCATGGATGGTATCCCTCATTCACTTTACTCTTTCAGGCCACAAAGGCTTCAGTGAAATCCGACAGGCTAATTGAATCCGTCTAATCAACGCAACAAAAAAACAGGGCCACATGTCAGGCTCCAGCATCCCATTAAAGCCTCTCATCTAATTCATTTACATGAAGATCAAAACACTGGGGGTCACGTACGAAGAGTCAGGTCACACAGAAGCACAGGAGCCGGCTTCCGTTGTGCAGAGCATTCACATGTTGCAGCGAGGTTATCCAGGGTCACACACAAAAACACATGTATACCACCACCTCACTTCATGTTCTACTCTCTTCTAGCACCTTCAAGTCTGAAATGGCAATGAAAACATAGGAATAAATGCTCTTATTTAACCAAGGTTCAAAATAAAAAGCAACTGAGTGTGTTTTTAACAGAGATAAACCTAAATTAACCTAAGTCATCAACACCTTAGTGATGGAAATTTTCCTGTGCAGATGGAAAGTTTTGTTGTGTATTTCAAACAATTTTATGATAACCGCAGCTGAAATTTGCTATCTATTTGCTTCAAACAAAACATTTGCTTCATTGTACAAATAGAGCTCAACAGAGTGGTTATGAAAGTAAAAATGATGTAACATGCTCGTGTAGAAGCCACAAGTCCATATGATATCAACTGCGTCTTGAGAAAAATGTGTGTTATTCACAACATCAAGGAGAAGTGCTACACTACCCACAATCCTCAGGTGTAGTGGAGATGCCTCTGATCGGTGAAGCTCGTTGTGACCATGGATTATGGGATGTGTAGTTAATTTTGTCCTAAAATAATTATGTGTACTTTTCCTTTTTTTCGTTTTACAATTTCTTTTTTACTGCAAATCAAATGTTGTGTCATCACAATTCATTTTGAAACTATTTTTATAAGGATTTTCTAAAATATCAACAGATCCTAAATAACTTACAATCTCTTACGGGCCACACTTTCCATTATTTAGTGACTTAGGTTATTGTGATGAGATCACATTTCTGAATTAATGTTTGGTCTATGTTCAAAAGAAATGATTAGGAGATAAATTATTCAAAACTTCAAAGATACTCTGACAAGCCTGCAGGTCGTCTAAAGGAGTCACGGATTTTAGGGAACATATTGTAGAACAATGTAATCTTTTCACAGGACATGAATTGAAAGTGGTTTTCTAAACGGATGAAAAATCCCTCTCAACCCGTCAACCCAGATGTTGGCAGAGATCTATCCAAACAAATACACTGTTGGCAAAGTAAACTTTAAGTATTAGTTGCAGAGAGTGTGGATTTACAGAAGCATATTGAGAAATGCTGCGGGTTTTGTGGTCATTTCAATTCATTTCAAATATAACATACTGCTACTACAATCCCAGAGTCCCTTATGTCTCAATCCAAGTGCCATTGTGCAGCGTGAGTTCAAGGTTTCCTTGTTGTGTGCTGGAGTGTGAAAAAGTAAAAGCCTTACAAAGAGTCTTGTCTAGTAAACCGCAGCAGCTCCTCCCTGCACCATGCCACTCACTTTGTTGGTTTGCTCAATTTGCTTCTTAAACCCACAGAGCCTTTGAGGGCCACACAGGGGCAGGACAGCATGTCGCAAATCGTATTTGCTCACTCATTTACTTCCGCTCTTACCCCCTGACTCTTCACTGGGCGGCTGTAACATACTGTCTCAGGTCCATTGTGTGTGTGTGTGTGGGGGGGGGGGGATACCTGTGTGTACTGTTAACGATAACTGTCCATCTGATGCCTTTCTACAGCTGCTTCTGGTTTTTGCGTCATTGTCAACCAATCATTTTGACTGAGGAATCTTCTCTGTGGTGCAGCTGTAAAGGCCTGATGTGAGGTGATCAGCACCGACACAGGGAGCAGCGGCTGAACGGAGTCCTTTCAGCTTTCCACATCACAACCTGGTGCAGAAATGATGGACGGAGAGGGAGAACACATCCGTCTATATCCTGTCCTAACCACAGCTAGAATAAACCCAAACACACAACAAGATGTCTTGTGTGCAGTCAGTTCTCACTGGAAGTACAGTCAATATCTTTGCACCCTTCATCCCACTTCTCTGGTTAGACACACTTAAAGCTTCTGTACTTTTTTGAGCATACAGGAAATGCTTCATCCTAGTTTGGCATTCAGCGCAGGACATGAATAAGATGCATTTGAGTGAAAAAGTGCTGATCCAAATATTTTGGCATGCTGGACTTAGACAAGGAGCTCTATGTGGCTGAAAACCCCCTCACAGGAACAAAAAAAGGATCTTAAGAGGGATTTAGATTTAATAAGAATTCATCTGCAGGCTAAGCTGCTCGCCCTCATTACCTTTGTAGGACCATATACTTTTTTTCTTTGTTTCTGCAGCATCACCCTGAAAACACCTGGAGCTGCTGCACAATGACTGGATGCTGAGACACAGGGCGCTGATCGGAAGCTCTAGCTCATCCCGAGTGATGATCTATAGTGTCCAAGGCGCAGGTTCACTTTAATAAAGTCTCAAAACAAGCCAGTGGGCCGCCGTGTAAACATCGTTTAACTCTGGATAGGTCTCCTACCCTGGAGGACCACACGCGAGGTGAAACACAAGAACCCTTGAAAGAGATTGGTAACGTGCCACGAATCCAGTCCTGAATCGGAGACCAATCGGAGCCAGATAATGAGAGTGATTTTCAATGAGCATCTCGGAGCGTCATTATTGAATTAAAGCTGGTTTAATAAGCGTGCTGACTTGATAGTGCACACGTTGGTCTGTGTCACTCACAGCAGCGAAAAAGTTCATATAAAGAAAAGAGTAATTTCGCCCTTGAGGGAATTTTCCTTAGAGGTAATTAAATTCTGCTGAAAGAATACGATTATCCACTTTCACACAGCACGGCATTGTGTGAGCATTTTGTATGTGTACAGCTGAGAACGTTCTGCAAAAGATCATCAGTGTTTTTTCTTTTTAATTTCTCCTCTCTACTTTTCCGTTTGAGTAGCTGCTGCTTGCCAGAGTTGCATTTCTAGTGCATTGGCAGTTCACGACTTGGCAGAGCAGTAAGTGAACATGGCAGCGTTTCTCTTTATATACACATCACACACACGGCGCTCGGAGTAATGAGATCAGACGTAGTGGATCTACAAAATATTGTGGTTGAACCAAAAGATGGATTAAAAACGGTATTACTTAATTTGGCTGTTACCAGGTTTTCCGAGGCCGCGTTCCCCCCCCCCCCCCCAACATGCCAAGTCCAATAGATCAACATCCATTACAGAACGACATTACGTGAGAGTTTAACATCACAGACACGGAGCTGGCCTCAAATCACACAGTCTCAGAGTTACGAGCTCAGAATAACATCATACCTGTGCTCTATGATTCATTCAGGAATTATGGTCTTTTTTTAAAAATCATCGTTCAAGTTGATTAGTGGAATTTTCGGCAATAGGTTCATTCAGATGAAGAGAGGTAAATCTTCAGGCATCAATCATTAAAAAGATTTATTTGACTTGTGTGTGAAAATAAAATGGATTCACACTTTCAATGTCAATATTATGTGTGAGAGATTATTGTGTGGAATAGAAACTTCTTGAAAATGTTTTCAGTGATAGACAATTCACATTTGTCACTTTGTGTTACCAGCGGCGAGGTTGTTTTCACCTATGACCGTTTGTTTGTTTGTTTGTTTGTTGACAAGACAACGCAAACACAACTGGATGGATTACCACCAAACCTTGTTGACGGATGTGGTATGGGTCAGGGGGAAGAAACCATACAATTTTGGTGCAGACCCCGATCCAGTCATTTTTTCATCACTTTCTTTAACATAAAGAGATCAAGCTTTTTACATTTTCACAGTTTTCCCAGAGAATAGTTCATTAATCGTTAAAAAATCTGACATATTTAAGGACCTGATATCTATATGTCTATATTTGGTGGAGCATGATTTAATGTAAAGAGACTGTTGGGCCTTGGCGGAGGTATGTGCTCTGAGTGCCATTCTAATTCGTCAATGCATTTTACACTATCACGCACATATAGTACACGCAACCACTTGCTGAGTTGGGGCTCCTTTGGCGACAAACACGCAGCAGTAATTGGTATGGACCTTCATTAGTGGCTGTGAATTCTGGGTCAGGACATGTCCCATGGTGTGTGTGTGTGTGTGTGTGTGTGTGTGTGTGTGTGTGTGTGTGTGTGTGTGTGTGTGTGTGTGTTTGTTTGTGTGTATGTGTGTGTGTGTGTGTGTGTGTAGGCTTCAGGGGATCGATGAGCAGAACTAAATAATAATAAATATTCTCCTTATTTGTGTATAATCACCCAGAAATAAATAATAAATACTAAATAATTTATGTGTTTTCATTACCTTAGAACGATCCCTTTAAATTTTCCACAAAGTCCGCCATGTTGCAACAATTATTCTACAGTAGCCCAGAATGGACAAATGACTGTAAAAACTGCTTTTCACAGTTGTTTAAAATTGCCTGCATCATGAGTCATTTTTCAGTTGTTTGAGTGGCATTTCTGTAATTTCCAGCTTCTGTGTGTCACTCAAAGTCAAGAAGTAATATAGTTGAATTTAGATAAAAAGTTTGTGTTTAATTTTTTTGTTTAATTCTGTCTCTGATGTCTGAGGTTTGGCCAGCCCGATTGTGGCTTTTTTGTGTACATATCTTTTAGCAAAAGTAAATTGTCATATTAGGAAATTTTAGCAAGTGGGCTGTGGAAAAAATGCTGTATTTGTCAGTGCATCTCCAAACCCCAGTATAATGAATGTGGTGCAGCTGGTTTGAACGCGTTTGGATTGTTATTTATGCATTTGTGACTGTGCTGGCTCGATCATGAGAGTATTATAAATATTATTGCACATTTTATGCTTTGAATATAATCCAAGTGGATGACATTTTCGGTGACTGTGCACAGTGGTTTTTGACAGTAGACAATATTTGTGTTTGCCTCAGCTTAACCCAACCCTCGTCTCTCGGTTAGTCTCCCGCTCGGAGACAGGGAAGAGGAGAGGAAGGCTGAGGCAGGAGGAATGAAAGAGAGCGAAAGCGAAAAGATCTCTCAGGCTGAGAGGTGGCTGTGTCATCTTTGTTACAATAAGTACTTTATAAGAGGCCCCCAGACTGTTCAGCGACTCGGTGATGTCCAAATAGCTTAACCCTTTGCTTGTAAAAAAAAAAGGATGGGAGAGCCACCTAAGCCATTGGTCCCATGAGCACCCTTGCACCCTGAGCTTGTCACGGCACTGAGAGTAACAGAGAGACTAAATGCCCTCGAGCACAACAAGCACTTTAGCAGCAAATGCATGTCAAGATGTGAATGTGCCCATTGTGCCCGGCCCACCAGAGGGCTTGTGGCAGCCACCGGGGAACGCTGCCAAGCTACAAGCCCCATTTACTGCCTGTCATAGAACGGAGCATCCATGTAATTGCATGTAAAATATTTTCTGTGAACTAGTTATGTGAAAGACCCAGATTGAGTCGTTCAGTCATCAAATCGAGAAAAGAGGGCGCGAGAAGCCACATTAGGAGCGAAACAGACACTTGTCAAGCTAAATAGTCAAAATATATAGTTTGTAGAGAATCTTGCATTACTTGGGTTTATTATCATAGTTTCCTGACTTGAGGCGATATATGGGGAGTGTTCTGCTGCATTTGATATGTGCAACCACTTATTATAGAGTACACTGCATTGTGCTCGGTTACCAGGCCGGGAGTAAGGCTCTGTGGTTTGTGGCTGTGTGTGTGTGTGGGTGTGGATTTAGATGCAATGTGTGACCTATCAGATTTATTTAGACAGAAAGTGCGTATGTTTAACTGTGTGTGTGTGTGTGCATGTGTGTGTGCATGTGCATGTGTGTGTGTGCATAAGTGGTCCAAAAAGTCTAAAATTAAAATTTGGGTTTTTGAAATGTCTCTAATTAGAGAGGGGAGGACTGAGGCCTATTTCGAGAGCTGCGGCCATGCACGCCCTTCCCATATGTGTGTGCACTGCACAGGCAAACAGACTCACACACAAACACAATCTACACTTTGGAGAGAAAGGTCCCCCACTTTGTGTGTGTCTTATTACACAATTCATGGAGTTTTGCACACAGGAACCATCCACGAAGTGTTGCTTCTGCGGTTTATACACAACTCACAACAGTGAACTTTATAGACATAAACAACTAGACGCTTTGAATATTAACAGCCAGAGAACACAAGTTAAAATACCAACGCCTTACCGTAAAGCGGCAATAATTTATAGCAATATTTGGAGTCAAAGACAAGTCAAGACAAACCGAACTGGAAAGTTTACGGGCGCACAGCAGGAACACAATAGTCAGTTTAATCGCTGTCTAAAGTGTTTTTACGCTTTTAATGAGGCAATTTAGTGAATTTAGCCTTTTGAGACAGTGAGCGGAATGCGGTGGATGCCTGGCGAACATTGTCTCATTGTTCGCTCTCATAACCAGCCTCTGTTTTCTGCTCCTGAGCAAAGGCTGCTGGTAAATCGGGATGCGTTTACAAAGAGCTGGTGAAAAATCTGTCTGCCCCAGATACTCTCACGGTGTCGCTTTCGGCATCTGTGAGAAGTTTGTGTTTTTGTTTTGTTTTGTTATTGTTTGTATTTAATTTTTCGGAGAATCAGTGTTCATGTCACACCAATCTAAATTACTGCATCATAAGGCTTTTATTCTAAAAATATGATGGTAGTCCAACATGCTTTCGTAATACTTATTTGATTTCAGCTGAAGGAATACACACACATATTGTCTCTTTGACCAGTGGTTAAGATTTGAATAAAAGCTGTTGCTTTATTTCACAAATCTGTGACTGGGTGTGAACCGACTCTTGATATATTGTGGTTCTATTTACAGTTAGAGCTAATCATCATTAAATGGTTTGGAGTAACATTAGAAAATTCGAAATACGAATTGTTGTTGTTGGTTGATTTATAAACAATCAAAGTATAAACTATTTATATTGATAAACTAGATATAAAATGTGTATCTTTGGGTGACAGAGAATTTTGTTTTCATTTTTTTGTCCCTGCATGACCTTTGATCCACATATGCAGATTTAAATCTCTTGTCTTGTAAACACAACAAGGGCGGAACTTCATGGCAAAAATGAAGATCACCACCACCCGCTCCTGGTAAGACACAAACTTACATTTTACCTTTGACTGAAGAAACTGGAAAATGTATCAATAAAGATTAAGAACATCTGATCTGTCTGATGTGCTGGTCTGAATGATGATATCCCTTCTATTGTGAACTGTGTTATTCTCTGTTTTGTAAGATTAAAAAAAGATATTGACTTTACATATTCTGATGATGATGAGTTGGCTATTTACATGTGAAACATTTCAATCAGCCAGTTCTCTGGAGGAAGCCTAGAAAAAGCTCTTTATTGAGTCAATTCATAGATGTAATAATTCTTAGTTCGATAACTTCTTTTTAATTCTTAATTTTTTCCTTTCCCCCCATGTTTTGTACATGTAGTACCAGAAGAAGATATAAGTGCTTGTAGATTAGGGCTGACTCACAAAAAGGGATGGACCAAATGCATTGGCATGACACAGGAATACAAAATATATGTATGTATGTGTGTAATCATTTGGTAAAATTGTAGGAGTTTCAGGAAATCCAGATTAATATTAGTTTCCTTAGGACATTAGTCAGTTATCAGTCGGCGCAGCAAACTAATTTAAATCTCCTTTGAGTCGTAAAAGTTCATGTACCCCTATATATGCACCTATCATCAAAAAGTACTCAGATTAGATTACATTGGTGAATTCAATGGTAAGCATATCACAAAGACAAGGGAGCATGCACACACACACACACACACACACACACACACACACACACACACACACACACACACACACACACGCTAAAGCCACAGGCATTCCCACTACAGACGCCCATTATATCTGTCTGTATCCATGTGTTTTCTACCCGGGGCAGGAACTGTGGGAGCCGCTGTGGTCAAACACAGGGAGAGGGAAGTTAGCGCTGGCAACGAAAAGTCAAAGTCAGGCATTTTTGGAGTAAGATAAGAAGAGAGCTCCGTGGAAAAAAAGTCCTAAAATAACAAAAAGCCACTCAGGGATATGAGATTACTATGACAACACATCTCTGTGTTTATGCCAAGTTTCGAAATATCGCAGACTTTTAATCAACAAACACAACAAGGTGATAAACGAAATACACATGCACTGTTTGAACCGGGGGACAGCTCCAGTGCAGCACAGTAGGCGTGTGGAGATGACCCCCTGGTCGTGTTACCTTGACATGAGAGGGCACATTAAAATCCAAGCCTGTGTGGCATTGGCAGGTGCTGCAGCTCAGCATAAAGCCCAGAGTATCCAGTGTCCGGCCTTTTGTTTGCTGTTTTGATTTATTGCCGACCACTGCCCCACCTCACATGTGCGGAGGAGAGCACGCTCCCCCTCCTCTCAACACCTTTCCCCACATAAATAAACCCTATCGCTGCAGGAATGCCTGGGGTCCCGCGCTCACCCAGCTATTGGAATTCTCCCCGCTGATAAAACGAATGTTTGGGACGTTTTCATCTACGTACTCCTGTCTCAACACACACGGACTCACAGAAACAACACCACCGACACATCTGCTCGCCCCTCGGTATCTGTCCGCACATGGGCCACAAGTGAGAGGCCGACGAAGTGAGTCAGGAGATAAAATGGTGGTTAAAGATACACACAGATTCATACTGTAGCCAGAGGATCATTCTGGAGAGGTGAGCTGGCTTTGAGACACAGAGGACTCTTTAGATGCAGTAAACAATTACAGGCGGCATGATGGTTGGATTTAATTGAACCAAAAAATGAGTAATCAGACAAATGTGGGGTGAAGTGTAAAAACAAGGACGCCCTATCCTTCAGATGCTGCTGCTAAATGAGCTCTTTCATCCTCCAAACACTTTCTGTCACAGACTGGTTCAACTTTGGTGATCTGCACTCACTAAAAGACAAAGCTACAGCCAGGAGCTTATTGAAGAGGCTGAAAACAGAGGGGAAACAGCTCAGTCAGAAGGAAACAAAAACAGTACCTCTAAAAGTCAGGAAGTTACATGTTCAATTTATTAAGTCTAATATTGAAGATAAAAAATCTGAGATATTGAAAATAAAGTCGTAGTATTACAAGAATATAGTCAGAGTTGAATGAAAATCATAAAGTTCCACTTCCTCTGGATCCAAAGTCTTGATTAACAATCTCACTGACTACGTTTACAAGACATCAGTATTCTGATATTAACCTGATTAACACAATAGTCTGAATATGACACAGCCATGTAAACAACATTGTCTGATTATCTTAACCTGAATTAGGTCAGACTCATATTGTATAAATAAATGTTGAGCTTTCCGACCTTAGTCACATTATGTTGATGTGTATACGTCTTAATCACATTATAACGTCCAATTGAAGTTATCACAGCATTTTGCAACATCAACCTACAGCAGCTTGATGACACAAGCCCTGAGTGTAAACGAGATCGGAAAATATAAAGGACTTATAGCTTTTGGAAAATTAGAAAGAAACCACCCAAAATGGTGTCCTCATACATTAAACTATTTCAGGTTGGGGATTTGAAACTGGCAAAATAACGTCGGAGGCAATGGCGTAGTGGACGGCATGAAGTGGGTTATAACCAGACTTTGCTCTGTAACATGTAAATTGGAATATGAGTGTAATATTCTATTGGCAACTCATATAAACACCAAAATGATGTTGTATAATTGAATTGAGGTCAATAGTTGGATGTTCATGTAAACCTAGTCATTATTTTTTGAGAAACTAAAAGTCCCTTTTAAATAGCACGCAGATGTCGCCAACGATAACCTCACAGTCGACCACCACCACACATGTGCTCCTCTACAAAAGAGGCAAGTTCCTCCAAGTCTGTGTGCTTCTTTCTTCACAATAAACACGGTTTATTAAACAATCTTTTCAGTTCTGATATTATAGAGTTGATGTGAAAAAAGATGAAGTATTTACCTTATTTTGTGTAGCCTATTCTAAAGTATCACTAAACAAGATGCTCTATATTCCTCATTTCAACACAGACTTCGAATATTTCCCTGTTAATATAACAGGAACCATCCCACTGTGTCTTTATTCTCGTAATATTATGACTTTATTTCCCAAAATGTTGAAAATGAAGTGACCTAGATGAGGCACTCTTTGGTAATTAGAGCCTTAATAATGTATTCAAATAAGTAATGAAAATAATAAAAGTACAAAATAAAAGTGTAGTAGAGTAAGCGTTTTTACTTTTAAGCTCCTCTTTATATTTGCAGCTAATAAAATGGTGTTGTAAATCTTGTCTCTTTTTATTATTTCAGTCACAAGGACAGTTAAAATAAAACTTATTTTAAAAAGGTCCATTTATTAGGTTTTAGGATCTTTTATCTGATTCTCACATGATGTCGTAGCTTATCTGCTAAAGAAGACAGAAAGAACTGAACGGCTCTGAAAAGAAACAGCAACTGAAAAGGGGACGTTTGAGCTGAGATCATTTTGTTTCACACGTTGATAAATAAAACAGATTTAAGCTGATCAGGACTTAAAAATAAGATTTGGAGGAACGGCTGTACGTTTTCTAAAATACACTTTGCTATTAGCTTTCATTCTGACAGTTAGATGAGAAAAACAGATGAGAGGAACACTACAGTCTCTGTCCATTCAATATGAAGCTATAATACCAGCCAATTAGCTTAGTGTAGCTTAGCTTGGTATGAAGAAATTGGGTTAACAGCTAACACTGGTCTTTCTGTTAAAACAGTAATGTTGTGACTACTGAGCTTTAGAGGATGTGACTGACAGATTTTCTTTGCTTTGGATTGACTTTGCTAGCGGTTTCCCCCCCTTTTATAGTCTTTATGCTAAGCTATGCTAATTGGCTGCAGCTGTAGCTTCAGATCTGGTGTGCAGACAAGAAAGTGGTGTTAATATTCGGTTATGTCTATTAATTATTGCTTTATAGCACAAGCTAAAACTGAGATCCGGCCTTTGTTCACCAAACCCCTGAGCAGATTTTACAGCTGTTCATTTAGCCTACACGCGACCCTTACTGATAAAAATATGACCATCCTCGCCGGAATATTTGTATCTTAAACCCTGGGCTCAAGTGCAAACATGCAAGGAGCAACTGTCCCGCAGCTGAGGGGGCATCGTGTCAACGGCGGGCACGCTGACCCCGCACCCCGAGCATGTGTGGCCTGCTCCTTTCGCCTGGCACCCACTGAGCCTGCAGAGCCATCAGTCACTGACATCGATGACAACAAACTACGCCAGGGGAGGAGTGCGGTTTAGACTTGGGTAAAAACCACAAGCAGCGAAGCACCAGCACGTTCACACACAAACTGCCACTGTACGTTCCCTCCATTTGTCTGTTATCCATTAAAAACATTAAAACAAGCACAGCTGCCGTCACACAGCACAGGGAGGAGTTACTCTGCGTGTTTTTCGGGGCATGAGTGTGTGTGATATATATTCATCCTAAGAGGGGAACAAATTTCATCACCAATAAAAAAAACAAAAGTTCTTCTTTGACACTGGTTCAAAAGACTAAAAATAAAGGAGACATGGAGCAATGCTTTGGAAGTGAAGCTATGTTGCTCCACTACCTCCTCCTCCTCCCTCTCACCCCGATGTCGGAGATCTGTTCGTCAGGGGCTGGGGATTTTCAGTCTCCAGGGGCACATCCCTCTGAACCGCCTGCCAAGCCTCTATTCTCCCTCCTCCATCCTCTCGCTTGCTCTCTCGTTTTTTTTTTGTTCACCTCTCAGTTCCCACTTCCCACCTCTTCTACCCTTCATGCTCAACTTTCTCCTTCGCTGTGGCCTTTTTTTCTTTAATTCCTGTCATTCACTCGTATACTTTCTCCTCGACACCGGTGCTTTTTTTTGCCTCTCTACCCTTCCGCTCCTCTTCCTCTCCCAGTGATCCAGCTCCTTTGCAGCCGTGCATAATTACGCCAAAACACAAGCCTGTGCAGGCTCACATCTGGAAGGAGTTTGGACATGGCAGTTTCCTACCAAGACGACTAAATATTTAGGTTGAGAGTTACTGCGTGTGGATGAACTCATGATAGAGGGGGTGGGAAGGGGAGAGAAATGGGGGAGCTGGAGATAAAGAAAAAGAGGGAAAGTGGGACAGACGACTGGGGCTTGTGCACGAAGGCTCAGACAAATGCATTATTGGACCAGTGATCAGAGAAACGGTGTACAACGTCTCACGCAGCAGTGTAATCAGAGGCCTTGAAATGCCACAGAAGGAGGTGATAATATTGGGGTGACTGGTCACCCCTTTATGGCTGGCAAGAACAACAAACAGCCAACTAATAGTTTTAATAAACAAATCCCCATTGGGATTTCCCATGAGGCTAAGGGGCCTCAGCTGGAATGTTCACAGGGGCCAGCTGTTGTGCATTACACGTAGCAGGCGGCCCCGGAAGCCCGGGCCTGGTGTCCTCCAGCCTTGCTCAGCATGGAGGAGAGCATTCCTCCAGGCTGCCCCAGGCGAGAGGGCATGCAGCGGGGCTGTCAGGCCGTTCGATCGCGAGTGGAGGGACCGAGGTGATGTAGAAAAGCTCCCCCTGCTGCACCTGGGATACTGTCTGCAGTCTCTGAGCGCACCGATGGAATGTCAGGAATAACACGAAAATCAACAACTTCTTACATTCCACATCTGGAGCCAATGTCGTGAGTGGCGATGGGAGCACGGGCGCTTGACGAACTTGTCGAATCTTCAGGAAAATGAACTTTCCAGACACCGCAGCTCTCGGGGAAAGGTAAAGAAAATGGCGGATGACGGGCGGAACGGTTCACTCCTCATACAGAGCCTCTTAAAAGTGTCACAAGATGCTAAACATCAGTACAAACACAACTCAACCAAAATGAGTAGGTGCAGAGACGGAAGATTATCTTCAAACACCTCCACCACTGCTGCCCAAGTCCTTTTTTTTAACCTCTGGTTTTCGGCAATGTGTTGCCCAGATGTTGATCCTGTCTTTATTAAGCAAGGAACATAAGGCCCTCTAAATGGACTGCTGGATGCCTTTAGCTCTCCCAGGGCATGAATCCCCTTACTTTACCTCATATGCTCGCTGCAGTGGGGCAGCTGAACATAGTGTTGTTGTGTTTTTTTACCGTGCCCATGTGCATGCAGCACTTTCCCACGTCAGAGCACAGACAACAGTCACACACTGTGGGAATCAGAAACCTCTTCGGAGCAGCTGTGAAGAAAACGCTAAGACACCACCCAAAAAATGTGTCACTGATACATTGGTAGTGCATCCATCATGAAAGATGAGTGTGTTTTGGCCCCTGATGTGGATGTGCGAGCTTTGTGCAGATAAACCACACAAATAAATATCACACAGAACTGGCCCAGAATTGTTGCTGTCTGGTTTCCACTGAGTGGTTTTGGTTTTTGTCTATCCTCACTCGAAGGTGATTGTCAGACGGGGTGTTGCAGTATTAAAAGAAGGCGCCAACCCAACAGTAAAGCACAACGTTGGGTATAAAATGCTCAAAATGTGTTTCTGTTTATAGCCGTTTTGCAAGGCCAAGTCAGCTGGACCATGTGCACAGGGTGGAGGTGGTGGTGGGAGAAGGAAGGGGGCTGAACTCAGAGAGGCTGAGAGTCAAATTTAAAGTGACAGAGTTGTGTCAAAGAGGCTGGGCCAACGATGATGGCTACAGTCGCTCTGCCCTCTCAGTGATCTTCTTAATGCTTTACAGAGAGCCAATCGCTCAGCCCACCACTACAGAGTTAAACTAGATCAAGATGTAAACTCCTGACCTAACAAGCCTTATTACTGCAACAAGTCCTCAATACAGTTAAAGCTAAGGTCACAGGGTCAGAGTGTTGGGTGTGGGGGCCTGAGCTATTGGTTTTTCCCAACTTTGTATTTTTATGTGAATTGTGCCATTAAAACTGAACAATCACTGATTAAAACCTGTAATAAGACCTGGAAAGTCTGTCTCCTCAGCCTATGATAATCACTGACTGTGGCAAATGCTATGAGTATGATTGGTTTACACACTTTCCTCCAAAAATCTCTGAAACCAGAGGACGCACATGGCACCATAAGTTAAGGCCACAGAAGGAAGATCACAGTCATAAAGTGATATGATATTTGTTGATGTTACAGTAAACTTGTCAGACTCACAGAGTAACTGTCCTGTTGGGCATCAGGCTCGGATCCGGAGGCTCAGTCAGCTCCTCCTTGGTGCAGCTGACCCTTCTGCCCAAAGCCTGGGCGCCGTGCGCTTTGGAGCGCTCGTCCGTGCAGCTGCAGCCGCTGGTGGACGCGAGCAGCCCGGGACAGGCCTGGGAGAGCCTCGGCCCGGAGGCGGCAAGCAGCAGCAGCAGCATCAGTACCACACGCCCCGGCAGCAGAGGGATGCCAACGCCGGGCGCAAACATTGTCCTTCGGCTGGATCTCACCTCAGCTGCACCCCCGCCTCCAGTCATCCCATATCTCCACCATGAAGCTCTCAGAGGAGGGGGGCGCAAGGAGAAAAAATGTTCAAGTGTCGAATGAATGGAAAACTTGGAGAAGCTCCGCTCAGCAGTGAACACACATCAGCCGCTCATTCCAGAAATATTCAGCGCCGTGGAGTTTTCCAAGTGTCCCGTTATGTCATGGCAGCCAGGGCGCACAACTCCCTGTGGTCCAGATCAACCCAGGAGTGTGTTAGTCCATCCAAATGTCCTCAACACATTGAAACAGCCGCAGTCTTCCGTCTTAAAGAGTTGCTGGTCCTATTATTTACTGAAATATGAGATTTACATCACTTTAGAGGATGCTTGGGAATGTCCGAATTACCGTTATTCGCCTTTTTAAAAAATAATCCAAGGGTCGATGAGATTGACGAGTGAGCAGCCACAGCAGCAGCCACTTTTTCACCTCTTTGATTAAGTGAAGAAGGAGAAAAAGTATATTGTCAAACTTCTCGCACTTTTCGCGCTGCTCTTTTTCCTTCAGAGTTTTCCCGGATCCCGGAGGTCTGCGTAAACCTTATCTCAAGCGCAACTTGGAGTAAAACAGGAGGAGGTAAAAATACGCAACTACACACACTCGGATTAAGAAAATGAGCTGGTCTCCATGGGCTCCTGTGTAATTCCCAGAATCTATCTAGCGGTTTTTTCTCGCTTGCCTCTTGTCACACTCTAACTCACTTTAGCAACAACCCCAAGTGCGCCCGTTCCGTCTGCGTCTGCGCCCAGGTCCCCGCGGTCCTAGCGCATCCAGTCCGGCCACAGAGAGGAGGGAGAGGAGGGTCCACATGTGACCGGTGGTTTAATAACCCACCCGGACTTCACCAAACTTCATCACACAGTCCTGAGGGTTTTATGTATTTGGTTTAAATGATATGCTGGACGGCACAAAACCAAAATGATTAGCCAATAATCAGAATTCAAGCTCAAAAGTGCAAAGTAATTACATTGCGTCCAGCTCACGAATATAATCATTAATGCTCTGCTTTCATAAGTAAAAGCTAATAATATAAGATTAAATAGATAGATATTCTATAAATATTAGGATGTTGCACACAAGTGAATGAAATTACACATATTGAATAAATGAGATGTAAACAGACATGAGAATTATTGGACATATTGGATGAAATTGCACGAACTCATAATAAATAAATATAAAAGACCTGGTGTATTGTAATACTGTAGTCAGTCATCTCAAAATGTTTTTATTCAGATTTCCTCTTTTCTGTATATTCATTTTTTTTATAAGGGTAATTTATCATGATTGTGTCTCCTCAGGTCTTTTAAAGCATCACTGTGCAACTTTTTTACCCTAAATAGCATCTTCAAAATTAGTTTGATGGATCACTGACTTGGAATAGGGAGAATGGCACCGCTTTCATCCCCACTCCTCACACCACATGCCTTAACTGACTTAAGATCAGTTAGAAAGAATGATGAGTTTAACGGTTAACTCTGATATTCGGCGAGTCAATTTTAAAACGATCAAGAATCCTGGACAGAATTTGGTGTATTTGTTACAATGGCAGCTCTTTCGGTTCAGAAAGCCGGGGATTATGGGTAATATTTACCGTTCTTGGGTGTTTTTTTTAATTTTGATTGGATGTTTCCATTCAGGTAGGTCTTGGTTTCAGTGAGCGCCTCCATCGACAGAGCAGATTGTGAATGAAGGTCTTGCTGAAGGCTTCTTAAATATTGTATGTGTTTTAGCAGTTCAAAGGGTTTTTAAATGAATCAGCGGGAAGCAGAGGAAGCAAAGACTTTTATAGATATACTTCACCACATTCTGTATCGTTACCGCAAAGAAAGTCGTGGTAGCGCAGGAGAAATGATCGTGAAAATGTGCAGAGGCTGAGCTGCCATGATGAGTTTTATGATATGATGTTTTTGTCCCCCAGAGGCCGTTATGTTCATGGTCACTGGCAACAGCAGGCATCCCATAAAATACTGCAATGTATGGGTTCTTTAATGCAAGTTCTAACATGGTGATGGACATTGTAATGGAAGGGCTAGTTCAGTGAGATCAAGTCAGACTAACCTGTTGAACATCATCAAGTACTGCAGCCTAATTCAACATCAAC
This sequence comes from Hippoglossus hippoglossus, assembly GCF_009819705.1. Taxonomy (NCBI): domain Eukaryota; kingdom Metazoa; phylum Chordata; class Actinopteri; order Pleuronectiformes; family Pleuronectidae; genus Hippoglossus; species Hippoglossus hippoglossus. Next base: position 14,106,331 of record NC_047159.1, on the reverse strand, counting down.
TGAAAGAGTGTGTTCCCCTTTATGTACCATATGAGCTATCACATCCACTGCATCTTGCACAAACCAAATGCTATGATTTAGAAATGCTTGGACAAATAGAATTCCAGACCGTAAATCTTTTTGTTGAAAAATATTTTTAAATATTCCTCACCCCCCCTCATCCTGAAAGAATCACATGCAATCCAAAAAACACAGAGGATCATAAACTTCCTCAAGTGCTCCTTTTCACATTTTTTTGCTTGTGTGTATGGAAAGTTTCCAAGATCCAGCGATGGATTTCTGTTTAAAAAATACTTTTTGATATACGAGAGGCCCCACGGAGACCGAGCCGGTTCGAATCTGGAGAATATTTCAAAATATGAGAAGGTGAAAGCAGGAAAGGGCTTTTGAAAACGGACTTGGTGCAATTGGTCTTGACATGTCTTCCCTGACATATCCAAACTGCAGGCACCTCAGTCATGCGAGCAGTATAATGGTGCAGTGTGCTCTGACCCGCACAGTGGACCCCGGGTTTGTTATTCCTGTATATGATACTGTACACTGGAGCGGGGCTCAGAAAGCCAGCATGATTATTGAAAGAAAGCACAAGCAGTGGATGGGCGCCTGCTCAGCAACGAAACAGAGGGCTGTTTATCCAAGCTGTTAAATAAGGCTTCAAGTACAACACCCCCCTCCAACTCCACCAGGCCCAAATCTCTCTCATCTGGAGAGCAGTTTCCATTTAAAATGTCACGTTCCAAACTGCACATTACATCAAATTGTACTTAATGGCATCCAGACAAACTTTAATGTCGTTCCAACATTTTCTCTCTCCGTGCTCCCCACAGCCCCCTCGCTCCTTATAGCCAAGCAGGCAATCTCTCCTTCTCCCTGCTCCACATCTGGACTCCATTCCAGGTGGAGTATTGAGGAAAGGGGGGAGAACGCTGGGATGGAGAGGTGGAACGCATAAGAAGCTCTGAGCCTCGAAAAGTAAAACAGAGGAAGTAAAGATAATGTCAGAGGGGAGGAGGGGTTTTTTTTTGTGTGGAGGTTACGCAACTGTTCGTGATGTATGACAGAAGATATGAGGGAAGACAGACAATTTGTGAGACGGCTGAGTGATGGCTTCTCCTGGGCTTGTTCCTGCCGGCCCACGCTGCAGCAGATGTAGCTTAGAACAGTGGAGGTTTTCAGCCCAATCCGAGATGTGGAGCAGTGAGTTCTGAGGCATAGCTCAGGCTTATGTCTCTGCCAGTGGATAAACAAAAGAAAACTTCCAGCAGGGATGCAAACATCAGGGCCTGTTTCTAAGGCCCTCGTCTGTGGCTGCTGAGTCTTACTTGAGGAGCCCATGACATCTAGTGGTGAGATGTGCAGCACACATAAGATCCGCCCTCTCGGCCCTGCAGCTATACGGGCACTTCCTGGATGCATGGTTTTAATTAAGGATTTATGGGCATGTTAAACCAGCCTCTCGCCCAAATTATGGGGTTATCAAATCATAATGTGGTGCCATATTTCTCAGCACTAAATTCCTTTGACGATCATTAAGAATTATTGTTGGTAGCAGTAGACGGGCCTGCGGTTGTGTCAGTTCCAATAGTTTAGCATTTACTCCAGTGTAAATAGTTTTTACAATCTTATGTTAAGTGATTCTATTTATACAAAATGTACACATGCAATCCACATGTAAAGTAGCACTTGTATAATAACTGAATAAATCATTATGTGATCCTTACACTTACCTGTTTAGTTGCATATTTATAAAACTAAGTCCTATGGTAATAAATGTATTTTAATGTACATATATCATGGCACGTAAAAAAACAAAATCTTTATACACGTAAAATGTAATTATTGGTTCTGCTCCTTAATTTTTTCAGCCCTTTACCAAGTTCAGGGACACATTGAAAAGATAGTAATGCTGCCCTCGTCTGGTTAGAACCGTGAATTACAAGAATGTCACTTGATATATATGATCTTTTATTATTCAGGATCATATTTTACGTAGATTATAATAAACATGTAGAATAATATTCTATTTCAAAGACTGCCAACAGTTGGACAACCAGGGTCAATCTCACTTTCATAAGTTCTCAAAGACAACCAGAGCTGCAACATGTTGCTAATAAGATGAGGGTGACGCCCTACTTGACAAACCTGTCTTCTTTCAACTGTAATGTCACTGTTCCCATTTTTAATGTCTGATGTCATATCAGATCATGTGATCGATGAATTCTGTCTCAATGAAAGAGGCGTGTGTAGTTTGACTAACGTGGATCATGAAGTCTCACAGTCCTTTACTATACATATATAGTACTATATATGCAAATGTGTGGTAGAGGTTGCAATTTTTCCCAGCCAAGGACCCCCACCAGACAAATAATAGTCCAGGGACCCCCACCCCATCCACATCCCTTGGAATAATTTGTGTTTATTTTATTACACTTCGTTATGTGAAAGAACAAGAATATTTTGAACATGTAATGGATGAATACCCACATATGATAAGTTTAAAGGACTGATTTAACAGAGGTCAACAGTGACGTCAAAATAAACACGTTGGGGAAGTAATATTTATTTTCAAGCTATGCAAGATGTATTCATTTACATTCCTATTTTTCAATAAAAAATATAAGGTTTTGTAAGTTTTTTCAGAGTAAAACACTTAATGATTTTATTATATAGTATGACTAGGCCACAGCAGACATTTTGACAAAGTCTAGCAGGGAAAGCAGAAATTTAAGAATTTGGTGAATCTACACATGTATTTTAACACTTGTGGAGAGTGAACCGAGTTATTATCATTAGTAACATCTGAAGTTAACACCACGAAGGAACAACAAAATGTCAGCTGTGCAAGTAAATATATATTGAACTTAATTTAAAATCTTAAATTCATATTACACAAACCACTAAAGACAAACATCTCTTTTTCTATATATTACTGGAGTTGTTTGCAACAACAATCAGATGTCACCAAAATGTCGTGAGGCAGTGATGATGTATGGAGACATTTTGATTCAGACATTATTGCAACACAATCAAAGTCACTGAAGCAGCTTCAGGTTGTGCGATTTTATTAAGTGCCACATGAAATGCGAACATTAAAGTGTATTTCTGAGTACTGCTGTAAATGCATTATCGTCATCAAATCTTTTCACACTAAATGTCCTGTGCATACATAATGCATTTTAAATGGTTTATATTATAGAATACAGTTCAATCACAAAAACATCAAAAATATTTTGCATTGAATGAATCTCCCTCATAAGCATCAAAACATCAGCAAATGTTTTTTTTCTCCTTTTTTTTAACCCATATTCAGTTTACAAAAGAAATACAGGAGAAATCAAACTTTAACTCAACTCCTTTGTGTCTGTAATTACGTGTACACCCCCCTCCTTCCCCTCGCTCATGCACGCACCCACCCACCCACCCACCCACCCACACACACACACACACCCACCCACACACACAGATGCAGCTAAGGCATGCAGAAGCCACCACACTCCTGCATGTGAAAGCATGCAACCATCCACACCCTCACAGTACACTAATGCAGTGTAGGTGAGATTTTTGGTCCCTTTGTGTTCAGCAGAAGATTCAATTGCTTATCCAGATCGTCAGAGTCGGAGAGACAGTCCTGCCAAGTTTGTCTAAATTGTAGGTGTAATGTAAAACTGGCCATAGAACGTGATGTGGCCTGAGTCCATGGAAGCTGTGCATCATTAGAGCTAAGATTAAATATAACGACTGTGGAGGCTGCATCTTGTGAAAAACAAAGTCGCAAATTCAGATACAATTATACCAAAGGCAAGAATGTGAATCATAATATTGCAAAATATAGTTAAATGGGATCAGAAAAGATCATCCTCTGCCATATCACTGACCAGTGTCCACCTCCGTGCTCCATCCCAAGGTCTATAACTGAGTCAGATGAGGTGGTTCTTCAGGCAGACAAGCAGCACTCTGCGTCCCAAGAGGGACGGATGTGGCGTGGCGCTTTCATTGGCGAGGGGACAAGGTGGCTTGGGGGGAGGTACCTGGGCCTTGGTACCTCTGTTTGGCATGCTTCTCACAGTACATCACATCTCCAACCCAAAAATGACCTCTCATCTTGAGGTTAAGACCGCAGTCTGTGCAGGCGTAGCACTCTGTGTGGCGGTAGCGGTCGTCCAGGATACGCACGGCCTGTGAGCTGTGGAAAGATGAAGGCAGTCAGAGACTTTGGAGTCTATGTGATAACAGAATAAATTGATTTCCAAAGTGAATCAACTATAGAGCTGGAGAGATAAGAACAGACAGACATAGTTTAACTTTTAAAGGAAAAGCGACACACAAACCTTAACCAGACCTGCTACTAACATCTGTCATGAGTGATCCGAATCACAAGTGGTCAGCACCACGTTCAGGTCTGAATGCATCAGATCACTTCAAACACATTAAGAGGTGGTCTCATTCTTCTCGCTGTGAGAACACAAATGCTTCCTGAGCCACAGGTGAAGGACCGCCTCCTGAGCTGACCTATTTTGAGTCTTCTCAGTGTCCATACGTGGATTTTTTTGGGGCCATCGCCAAAGTATCAACACAGACCAACATATAATGATAATGATACTTTTCTTAAACCGACTAAAATCTTTCTTCATAGCACAGCTGCAAGACATATGCAGTCCCTCCTGATTCTGTGTCTCGGAGAGAGACAGACAGAGCGAGAGCGAGCAAACATTTTCATCGGACATATCAAACTCAGACTGGGTAATAATAACATCATTTGGTCTTCCCAAAGTAAAACACACGTTTACTTGCATAGAGTAAGTAAACATGTAGTGAGAAGTGAGATATGATCACAAATGTTCACAGGAAGCATTTTAATACCACTTAACACTGTCCACTTGTGATCGGATCTCTTGGGACAGATGTTCATAGCAGGTCTGAACAGGGTCTTTGACACCAACGCAAAAAACATGTTCATGTTACATTTGAATCATTTTTATAATGTTTTTTTAATAATATTATTAATAATACAAACACACACTTAATATCTGCAGCATCTTTTACTGAAAAGAAAATTATCCATGTATTTACTGCAGTATAATAGTTATCACAGTGTGTAATATCATGTGACAGTGGACTTACACAATGCTGGTGCCACACTTCTCACAGGTATGATATTTGCTGACTCCTCCCACTGATGTGCTCGGTTTGGGGACGCTGGGCGAAAGTTTCCCTGGGAACCGCAGGGCCGCCTCTGAAGTTACACACAGATAAACACACACACACTGCTCACATAGATGTTCTGATAGGTTTGCGTGTCTCATCACATCAACACCGTTTGTCTCCACTGCTCTCTGCCAGTGGAGCATGTTTGCATTTCCCACTAGTCATCACTGGTTCATCACCCATGGGACACGCTTCATGAAATAGGTTTTCCACACACTGGTCATTATTGCATCAGGAAAGAATGTAAGTCCTATCTGGATTTATTTGCTCTGACATTTATCAAAGCAAAGGGGTGAAAAGGAGAACAGAGGAATTCCACGATATGCTGCTCAGATTATGAACTGTACACTGGAGAGCTGTTCTTTCTCCATATCCAGCCCAGGTGAAGACCATATGGAAGTCACTATTCTGTAACTCGCACTCACTTGTTATGCGTGATACACATTCGACAGATGATTTCAAGATGGACATGCAGCCAGCAAACAACTGCAGGAGGTGAGGTGAATTATGTTGCATTTGACACAGACAAATTCTGAAAGCAGCCGCTGATAGGAATCTGTTACATGTCTGTAGTCTGATTGCTTTTGATGCTCCATCTAAAAGGTTTCATGTAACTACAATTTTCCAACAAATTGATTTTTTGGAACAGAATGAACATTACATTTTGATTCATGAAATTATCTGTAGGGGCTATATGTGAGAATGCAAATGTCCGAGTCAGTTGCTGTGGACATTCTCTAGAGTTTTTCTGCCAGCCCACTTGTAAAAACTCTATATATTATCTGGAGGGTGAATGGGCACATTGATGAAGTTTCAAGCAAATCACAGACGCAAAACTGAAGAAAAACTAGAAGAATACATATCTCAGGATAAATAGAGAAGCCATACACGTAGAAGACGAAGATATAAACTTAGATAAAGAGATTTAAGAGCTTTTGGTAAAAAGGGTGGACACTGGTTTCGATGTCCTGTAATCAAACATGTGTTCTCAGTGGCAGAATAAATACATGTTATTCCTCCTGCACCACCCCCCCTGAACCATTTGTGGAGATTTTTTCTGTTGAATGTGTCTGAATCTCCTGCTGCATTCTTCACATGTGAAAGGCATTCCGGACAAAGTCTGGACCCCATTGTGCACATAGTGCTAACCTTTCTCATCGGCCTCCAGGACCTCCTGCAGCATTTTAAAGGTGTTGGACTGACGAGGTTCCGTGAGCGCCTCCCTATTCTCCTGGATCATCTTGTACACCTCGGAGTCCCTGTCGAACCTCTGCATGGTAAAGTCAGAGCTCGAACTGCTGTGGAAAGAAAAAGAGGGAAAAACGTGAGATATAATATTCTCTGAATTCAAACTGTGGGCCAAACTCTTTGTGAACTCTGGTGAGTGTGGTTTAAGTGAATCCAGAGGAAATGAGGGATGGGGGCAGCAGCTGGCTTTGAGACTTTGACCTCCAAACATCAAGTCTAGATTGCACACCACAGGCAAGAGGCCAAACACCAATCACAGGCTCTGCAGGATCGGCCTCCGATCACCTTACAGAATATGTTGTGACTCAGATAACAGCCCCAAGGTAAAAACAAAGGACATAAGACTGACAATGGAAGTTATTGCATGGGTGCTTTTTCTAATGCATAAACTAGTAGTTAAATCTTTTCAGCAGCTATGATTATGTAAGCAGAAATCATAAGTCCTTATAGAAAATAACAGACATAAAAACTTGTAATTTTGCATCTCGTTTCCAGCCAGGAGGGGGAAGGAGAAGAAACTTTTACCGAAGGGGTTGTACATGGTGTCAGGTCATTAAACAATTAGCACAAAAGATCAGTGGCTCACTTTTCAAGTAAATTCTTTAACCCTGCTGTGGTGGAAAAGCGGTTTCCCTTTACTGCTTCCTAATGTGAGGCTGAATACCAGTCCCTCCCCGCCCCCTGCTGAGGAGACGCATGGGTCTGGACTGGCAGATGTATTTGTAAGTTACAAGAAGCACAAAGACGCAAAGTGTGTTCTTGTGTCAAGTATTCGTGTGCATGGAGCTGCTGGGTGTTTGCTGTCAGCAGGAACCGGTTGGCTAACTGGGCCAGGTGTGGTTTGATGCCTTCCGCCTGTAGCAAACATGTCAGGAAGAGCCAGTCGACTTAACCTGACTGACTGTCTCAACTGCCATCACTCTCAAAGAATCTGCCCAAATAGTTACTGTTCAACTGACACCTGCGCTGTGGAGAATCTGCTCAGAGACAATGACCTCAGCTTCACCAGTGTCAACAGTTCCCTGCTGTGATTTAACATATAGATTATAACATATTTTACCATCACTGCTCTATGAGGCTTCAAATCTACTCATATCATTGTTTGCTTCCTTTAGACTCTTGTTTCATCTCACATTTCAGTTACTACTTATTTTTCAACAATTGTCCAACGTTTTTTATGTTCAAGGTCTTCGTGTCCTTTTATGTAAATCCATTGTTGTAAAGCTACTTGAGATGCTATATAAATCCAGATTAGTATTATAATTTGCTCTGAACTCCTGAATATTGTATCTGCAGTAAAACAATGATAAAATAGTAAAATGTGTCCAATGAACACTGACAAAGTTGATTCACATGTTCAGTGTCAAACCCTTTGTGCTCTGTGGTATTTACTCAGCAAATCATTGGCGTCCTCCCTTGTTGTGCTCTGACAGTTCTGAAAAGAAGTAATATTCCCTTTTTCGCTTGTCTTCAATCTGTGAAACACGTGCTTAGTATGACTCAGCTCACATGATGTATTTGACCAGTCAAGAGCATTAAACCATTTGACCAGTAAAAGAAAAACTCCCTGTCTGCTTTGGTCTTAGGTTTAGAATCACTGTCCAGCTGCATTGTTCTTACACTGGGGGGCTGTACATGAAAAGTCCAGCAGTGAGTCTCTGTTAAAGCTGAAAATCTGCATTTTGTTCTTTCATCGTTTCCTCATATGTGAAAATGTGAATGAAACTGGAGATGGCAAGAACATGAGACAACAAATATGTGCCCAAAACAAATGTTCAGGCCTTTTCGTCTGCATCACTGAACGTGGTTCAAATTGAAAACAGACCTCCAAAACACACACTCAAACTTCTCCTCATGCTCAGCTCCACCCTTAGCAATCCATTTCCCCTTTATGCTTCGCTCACCAGCTCATCTGACATGCAATCTCAAAACAACATGGAAAGTCTAGGTCAAATGGGAAACAAATAAATGACGGTCAGAGAGAGAACGACACACGAGATGAGCAGCTGAGTGCACAGATTCATGCACAGAGTTCAAAAAGTATCAAAGAACTTCAGTCTAGCTTTTTAATCTGGGAATGGCTCTTTCAAATAGTCTCACATCTACACAATGTCTGCATCTGAGACTCATGTGTTGCTGGTTTCCATGTCCAGACTTGGCAATGCGGAGCAATGATAACAATCTAGTCATAGCAGAGATTCAAAATGCGTGTAGCCAAAACATATGCAAGATCACGGGGCTAAATTCCGACCACATTTCTGAATGCTTCACAGTTCAACATCCAAACCAAAAACACAGGCATCTGAGAAAAGATATCAAAATGACAAAACTGAAAATCCCAAACTCACCTTAAAGCGAACAAAGACAAAGAGGCAGCTCAGCTTCTGCTCACTGAACCGGTCCTATTGTTTCAAACACTGCTGTAGCAACTCAGAGCACACAGAGAAAACAACTAAACAAGCACACACACTCAGATGCTGAACACACACCTCTATCTAAACCAGACAAGACAGAAAAACAAGATTCTGACTGAAAGGTGTGCCCCGGGGCTCAAAGTCATTGGCCATGCGACATAAAGGGGTGGGTGAATGGGTGTCACTGAGTCTGTGATTGGCTGGGGAGGAGCAGGGAGAGGCTTGCTGTGCAGGCTGGGGGCTCCAGACTGGAGGCCAATCAGGGGGGATAGGGAAAAAAAACAAAAATCAGACTTTTTTGGCAATGTGGGGTGTTTGGCTATGACTGCATTTGCTGAAAAGTCATATCACTAGCTGTGGCTACACAGGAGGGAAGTGGGGCCAAAGTCAACCATGGCGCTCTGTGAAAACACAGGCACCAGGCTCTCCAGCAGAGAGAGAGTGGACACAAAGGATTATGAGACAGACTAGATAAAGATGTTCATTTCTGCTGAGACAGAAATACACTGGTGATTCTGAGTGAATCCAGATCGTTTTCAGCACCTGCACAAAACAAAATGAGCCAAATTAGGGCTTCATCACCTCAGAGTGGGCGAAGCAGGAAAGAGCAAACTGAAGTGCAGGTGGTGAACACAATATAAAGTTTCACAAAGGCTAAAAAGTCAAACGCAGACGTCAACTCAGAGTGCAGCTGCAAACAGCTCAGAGCACCAGGAGTCAGCTGCAGCACAGCAGTGAATTCACAATGTGACTAACAGGCTCCTCGGTCCATTAACACCTTAACTCTGCCTTTCCATACAGACCTTTGAAAGGAAGGAACAATTACAAATATACAACGGAAAGTTTCTAGCAGAGACTGGCCTCACAGATAAATTTCAAATATGGAAAATAAATAAATAATATAAACTCTACAACAAGCATTTATCATTCAATATAATAGACCTGCAGCAGATATAACTTCTGGCAAGTTCTGGTTGATTATCTCATATCAAAACTGTCTGAACTTGGACAACGAAGACAGTTCAACATACCTAGGATTAGTGCACATTTTTTCAAAGACAAATGCTAACGCTGATATTTGTAGAGCTTGGCTTCTAATGGCTGATACATAATGCTGATGTTATGTTTTTGCATCTGATAAAATACAATCAATTAAAACTAATAACAAAAGAGGCAAAAGTCTTAAAAGACATTTATTTGATACTTAAGTATTATTCATTTGAATGAAAATAAATGTGGATTGTCTCCGTTTGTTTTTAGATCGACACCCAGCAGTCTACTTATTTTATAATTTAAAATATCCGTGAGTAATCCAAAATATTTGGTAATGCTGATTTGTTACCTCCACCAAGGAGGTAACAAATCAAATGTTTTCATGCCTGTCTGTTTGATTATTGGTATGTAAGCAAGATTACACAAAAACTGCTAGACGGATTATAACAAAACTTTGAAGGATGTCGTATAGGACAAGAATTTTTCTTTTTTAAATGTGGCACATTTAGGGCACTGATATCCAGAAGTGTGTGAACTTTGGTGCGGTTTGATTGAATATAAGGGGACTGCAGGGTCTTGGCGGAGGTATGTGCTCTACTGATTGCCATTGTAGTTAGGTGGGAGTAACCACTGCTGCCCTATAGATGGTGCAGACTGTCTGCCTGGAGCGTGGATGCTGTTTTACTCTCCTGTCTTTGGAGAGGAACTAGATTTGGATTAGGAATAATTGTAAACAGTTCGATATCAGTTAAAAAGTTACTTTAATACACAAGAGGTCATTATAAAACATGGGGTGGAGTGACACTAAGAGACAGTGGTGTATCTTCTGGAATATTTACAATTAAATGTCCAACCCACCAATTCCACATAGACATTGATTATTTCCTAATTATATTTGGACAACTGTATATATATTTCTGGGAATATGGTGTCTTAACATGTTTTAATACAATGCTGCTGTTTGTGAAGCGACTGCTGTTTACCTGCGTCGGGGAGACATGGGTACATCTCGATCAATGGGACTGTGGGGAGAGTAGCGTCCTGGTGGTGTCGGGGTTCTGCTGGACATGGAGTTCTTTCTGTAGTCTGTGGGGGAGAACTCCTGTGGAGGAAGAGAGACGACACAAAGAAGAAACAGAGAGTAATTGAGCGTGAAACGTCTTGCAGCAGCTGAAACCAACTTTACATTGTGAGCTGAGGAATCTATTAGGACACTTGGGCAAGTGCTTAGAGCATGATGCAATGATACTGCACAAGAGACACAAAGGGAGTTATGTTGAGTGCAGATGCAGGAATTCAGCAGAAAATGTTTCCACTAATCACATACACTGGCTCTGGACAAATGTAGTGTCACTATTTGAGAAAGCTTTAAATCTGAGGAGACGGTACTGTCTGGCAACCTGGAATAAAACAAAAGTCTGACACAGTTATGTTGGATATATTCAGTCAAGATCAAACCTGAGAGATGTATCAGTAATTTAAATGAATTCCAGTTGGAGTGAGACCACATACAGAACACTGGAGCACTTTCACAAGCAGAACAAACAACAGTCCCTGTTTGATTGTACAGTATTTCATGTTGTGTGCTCTCAAAGTTTCTGTTGCATGACTCCGTTTGATTTAACATGAGTCAGTACTCTGCGATACTGACGTAAGAGTCCAGCATTCAACTGTAGCTGTAATTGTTGTAACTGATATTAAACAAAGCCAAAAAGAAAGAGAGCGCAAGTATAACATCAGTCCACACTCTAGATCAATGGGAACCAGAAAGCCGTTTTTCAACCACCAATAAAACCAGGAAGAATCATTAAACATGACTTCACAGTGAGTCGGGCCTATTGCGAGGTGAAAGCGATCACACGTGTGGTTACAAAAGACAAACACTCACTGCAGTGTTTGTGATCCATGATCCAAAACTGGCCAGGGCAACATGTCCAAGCTGAAGTAACACCTGGTCAGACAAAAATACTGTACGACTACAAGCTGATGTAGTGTTCCGTGTTTGATTGTGAGACAATAGCTATGTTAGCATAGCTGCAGACAGCGCCAGAGAAAATTAACATTAAGTGATGCATCATCAACATCTTCCTGTAGGCCTAATTAATTAACTAGTTGGATTAAGTTGATGTTGGTTTTTAAAACAGAACAAGATGGTGCGTGTCCCTTTAACGTTTGAAGGTCTTCTGCACTCCTTTGATGATAAGTTGTGAACCACCAGCAGATGTCAGGGACAGATCATCATGTGTACCTTAGCATCATCGGGTGTTTTGGCCTTTTAATCACAACACAACCTCTGCTAAGGCAGGCCCACCACAGACTGATCAGCCCTGGGCGTGTGTCCCTGACATCTTGGGGCCCAGTTTGGGTATTTCCTCATTGGTTGAAGGATTTTGCAGTATGTGATGTTTCCTTTTTGGTCTGATGCAGGGCTCGTCCGTGGATTCCTCGCTCTTGGTGGATATTGCAGTAAAACCCCTGCAGTCAGCCTCCACTATAATATAACTGGACTTCCCGCCCCTGTGTTGGTTGATTTTTTATATTACACCGACAGAAAGTAGAGTTAATACCCCCAGAAAAAATAACACACTGAATTGAAGGTCCTGCTACCATATTGGTTCAAATATAAACAGTTTCCACCCACAATGAGGGGAACCTCTATTACATTTTTATCTTGATTACCATTTATAATCAGAGCTACACTTCAGTTCCCTCAGCTGATAGAAGATGGATTGTGTGGCAACAGATGTTTGGCACCAACTCCGGTGTTGGTTTGATGGGAACGACAGTGCCAGCATGTACTTCAATAGTTTCCAGATGCAGTGCAAATCTCACAATTATTCATGGTCATAAAACATAAACAGTGTCGCTGCCTCATCGTGGGATGAGAAAAGACCTTCCAAAAGGAGAGCAAAGTGAATATTTGACTTTTGCCAGAAGAGGGCGCTACATACCTACTATACACAAGCCGTTCATAGACTCAGTAGATGTGCCATTGATATTTTTTATTGTAGCTGAAACCAAGATAGGAGAAGACTAACATTAAGTGCAAAGGTTAAAAACTGTTGAACTTTAATCACCATAAAAGATCTTGATTGATCCACAAGGGAAATTTTCCTTGGGCACATGATCACAGTTAACACCCATGCACAGTGTGCATGGGTGTTTTTGTTCATGACTAAAACCAGGCACTTGTAGTGTCAGGAATACCAACACATTTTATCTACATCACTGTCTGGCATCAACCAAGTGCACCTCTGATACTGACCACTTACTGATCACAGAGAGCATGCTCATGCATTAGTGCAATATCAGAATAACATGATTGGTTGAAAAAAAATAAACATGTTTTAAACAAGTTTCAAAAACCGTTTCATAATTTCCAGTTTGCTGGGGAAACAGAGCCATTACGGTCTGTTCGGTCTGTGCACAGTCCAGGAAAACTCAAGAGTGCAAACAACCCCCAGATAACTCCACAGTACAGCTTTGAAAATAAAGCTCACCGAGTTTCTCTCTCTAACCGTCACCAGCTGGCATCAGGTTTACACAGGTTCCATCCAAGGAAAAAATGCCTCAGCCCGGGTTTTTCGAACCGGTACACGTCTGAGACTGAGCCGGAGCTCGATGCTGACACAGTGGCACCGATGGGAGTCAAAGATTTGTGTGTCCAATGCCAGCACCCGCTTCCAATTCAGCAACTCTTTGAACAATGTCTCTGTTCTCAATTGAGTCCAATTTTCCTCTTCTTTTTCCTTAGCGAGTGGGCAGATTAGTGGTGTGTGCCAGGAAGCCTTTACCAGAAATGATCACTGGTACGTCTCCCTATGATTCCTCCCAGGATAAACCCAGCATAATAACAGCAGGCTCAGAAGATCATATATTCCATACCATCACAATACAAGAGAACAACCGAGTCCTCTCCTGCTGCGAAACAATCTCAAGGGCATATACCTGAAAGAGATACATGCTTTAGGGATTCGTATCGGGAAGACCTAGGGAAGCTGCCCAGTATGTGTGTATGAATCCACGCTAATGCAAACCATACCTATGTTATATAAGTGTCTGGCTACTGAGTGTGGATCTTCAGGCTCTCCAACAGCAGGAGAGTTTACAGATAAAAACACAACTCTAATCTATGAGACTCAAGAGGAATGCAATGAAGTAAAGAAAAACAAAAAGGAAGAAGAGAGAGAAAAAACACACGCTCCACTGTGACAGGGAGAATGTGGCTGTGATTGAGCTTGACCTTAGAAAGTTCAAAAAACTTGAGCGGTTCTCCCATCACCATCATCCATGCCGCAATGTCCAGTGCCAGATTTTTATAGCTGTAACCATGGCACGGCTGGCAACGGCCTTATACTGCGTCTGAAACATCTTTGTTCTAAAATCATCAGTGTTCCATTGTGAGCCATTAAACCATTACGCACGCTTGATCTCCGAGCTGCAATGTGTTTGGTAAACTGCACCATGGTAGTGCCAACAATGCCCCTATGTCTCATGCACCAAAAAACTCAGGGAGGGGCAAAGGCGAGCATAGGAAAGCCTGTTATTTTGTCTTGGATGGGAGCATGGCTCAGAGAAGGGAGAGACCACTGGAGAAAAATCAGCAGCCAATTCTTCCTGGTTCCTGTGGCCGGCTAAAGGAGGAAACTCTGATTAAAGCCACACTGAACTGTAATCAGGAGTTTATAGGCAACATACCAGTGACATTCCCTAATGATCCTGGATGTTGTGCTGGCCTTGACTTGCATATACAATAACATATCTGACTTAAAAGGCTGTCAATGAAGTTTTGTACTGGATGTGTGAGACCAAACACTCAAACACAAGAGTCTGAAAGAAGTCCTGAAACCCCTATTTTCTCAATAGCTTTTGAGATAAATCACTATTTTTCTGATCACGTTAGAACAGTTTTGTGTTTTCCACATTTCTGCATTTGTGTTTTTGTTTGTGCTGTGAACCGGGCTTCATTGCTTTCTGTGAACCAATCACAGCAAAGCAACATCTATCGACTAATTCCTAAAATCTCTGTCTGTATGTGGAAAGCATATCTTGATTCATCTTTTCAGCTTCACACTTGACATGTGTATTGTTAGGGGCCCAATGAAGTTCAATGTAGGATTTATTATATGTTCAGGCAAACAGAGGCCATCAGTCAGTGAGGGCGGGGCTTCACAGACAGTCTGCGGACCAAGTTGAACATGTCATCTTCAGCATCCATAAACTACAACTAGCAGCCCACAGGCCAAAACTGTCCTGTCAGCAATAATATCTGTCCTGCAGATCATTTTGATAATCAGATTATTTTATTTCACAATATCAGACAGACAGAAATTCATGGGTGTCGCAGGTGCTGATCTCCGTCATGAAAACAACATTCATTGAATCATTTCCTCTTTAGCAATTTGTCTATAAAGTAAAAGCACAACATTCATTTTGCTACTGAAATACTTTATATTCAGCTGATTACGAAGCTTTTATTGAAGGATTGTAAACTTAAGTCTGATGCTTGTGTATATTGCCTCTGAAATAGCCGACATGCAATCTATGAAAAATAACACCAGGTCAGTAAATCATTCAAACCTATATATGACCTGCAAACATGAAGAGTAATAAAGCAAATTTTGTTGGTTTTAGGGATTCTTTGCTAACGCTGCATGGTTTCTGTCAACGAAAACTTTTGACAAAGACTAAGTGACTGGCTTACGCTGAAGAAAAGAAAAAGAAACAGGATGAAGAGTGAAAATATGCAACATAATCACTTAAACACTAACAAGATTTCTATGATTGGGCGCTTCAAGACACAAACAAACAGGAAATGGCGAAGAGCATTGAGGGCAGCTGTTTTAAATCAAGGCCCGTGGGAGATGTTGGGGACAGTGCCAGTGGAGGAGCCTACAGTCTGGCTCCAAGCAGGCCACTCTGCATCATCATCATCATCATCACCACCACCCTGCAGCTTCAATTACAGGGCACGGGCCAGGATCGCACAAGAGTGATGCCTGGAGGAGCTTTTGTTTAGAGAGGCTTGGTGCTGCAGTGAGAAAGTCCTATTACTGCTTATTCACTGTCTCCACCACAGACATGACTGCTGAACTAAAACGAGGGAGGGGACACCAGACATGCTGGGTAATAATCAGGGCTGTGCACAGCCGTGTGCACTGGTGGAGGTCCTGAGCAAAGACCTGAGGCCAACATGCTCGTTATCCACTGTCACTGCTGGTGCCTGCCTTGTAATTATGTCTGAGCGATGGTTCATTATTGTGTCCACATTCTGTAATAAAATAACAGAATCTATGGGTAATCAAGGGGCATAGTTTTATATCAAAATTCATGTCATTAACTTTATTTACTTTTTTCTATGGCCTCATCCCAAAGCAGCTGTTTTACTGAGGGTCTCAGACTACAAATACTGTAGAATGGCACGCAGTAGAGCACATACCTCCTCCAAGGCCCCAAAGTCCACAATTCAATCGAGCTGCACCACATTGCACACACTCATAGATATCAGTTCACCTAAAAGTGCCTGATTTATTTAATCAAGATTCATGAATTATTCCCTGGGAAAAGAGTGAACATGTCCACAAAAATGCCTCATGTCCAATGTTAAAGACAGTAATACAAAAATCCTGGATCTGACCCCTGATGAAAATACCCACCAGAAATTGAATGGGTTCTTCCCTGCCTCACACTGCATCCTTCCAACAAGTTCAGTGGAAATCCGTCAATTTGTTTTGATGTAATTTAGCTTACAAAAACAAAAGCTGATGAAAACATAACCTCCTCTGAGGAGGTAACAATGATTGGATGATATAAGACCAGTGGGCTGATGGGTGCAGACTGACTACATCTCCTATAGACCTTGCTTTAGGTGATCCTCTCTCTGTATTTTCAAGCACAGCATTTAATATACAACAGCTGCATCTTGTTTTAAGTTTATAGGGTTGGTCATTTGTTTCTGAAACACTTTTTACCTTATTTGTTAAAATCCTATTCATAGCCATCAATAAAGTCTTCTGTAAAGAAAAGAAAAAAAGCTGGAGTCTGTGGCCCTTGGGGGACTGTAAAACAAGACCAATCATTTCATTTGGATCGAATAAAATGATTGGTCAGTGAACCTGTCTGTCACTAACCGACCTGCCTGCCTGCTGCCTGTACTTTCACTGCACATGAGCGGAGCCTTCAGCCTGGGAGACATGCACCACTGAAGCAGAGGACGATTGTCAGAAGTTAGTGAGCAAGTCCTGGAAAACTCAGCCTCTAGCAGTTGTGCCCGTTCATGTTTTGTGGGAATGAGCTTTAACAAGCCGGCCAATGGGAGGGGGTGGGATGTAAAGGTTGCATTTTTTTTTTTAAAGTGTAACTTTTCCAGGATTACCAACCCCAGCTTTAAGGCATCTTACCGTTTTCCAAAAAGATGTAAACCTCTTCGTGGAACATAAAGTAAGCTTTAAAAGTCAAGCTCAATCTTCTCAATCCTCTATAATTCTTGGCACAGGCTTATATAGTGCAGCATTCAATAAAGTGACAGATCTCCATGATGCCAGTGTTGATACCCCCTCTTCTCCATTCGCTCACGACGGCCACACACCATCAGACCGCTCCAGATATAAACCATATGTACAAGATTAGAGGCCAAATGAACAGCAGAGGGACGACTGTGAGCACTGCAGTATGTCTGTGCACTGTTTCCACTGTTGGCTATAAACAGATCTACATTTAGTTTTTTTACTTTATGCCTGTGGGACATTAATTTTCAGTTTCCAGTCTTAAGTCAGTGTAAGTGCCTAAGGAGCTATCCTGTAACACCAAAGAGTTTACACGCAGGGTGACAAATTAAAAAGGAAAAACCAATGGTGATGGGCCACAACAGCTTTAGTCCACCTTGGTATTAATCCTTAAAGCTATATTGGAGGGATGAACACAATTCTTCCAAGAGATATTCCCTGATGTGGAGTTTTGATGGAGAGCGTGTCGGGCCAAAATCTCCCATTATGTTTTTGTTTATAGAAAAACACAATTTTCTCCCTGGTTGTCTTATTTGCTGTTGTAAGTCATAAAGAGGCAGCAATATTAAAAATAAGACAGTTTCATAACTAGTTAAAAACTCCTTTAAAAATCCTGAAGTCTTCAGTAAAGTGATGAAACACTGCTCCTGAAGCTCCTCGTCAGTGGTGCCAGGTCACATTTATTCTGTACAAGTGAATACTTGCAGACACCGAGCAGCTAAAGCCGCCTCATGTGATCATAGTGTAGGTGGTCTGGGGGAGTCACTCACTTACACTGCCACCAAAAGTCAGACACAATGAAGAATGAGTATGAGTCTGACTATTTATTTATCCATGAAGGATGCTACAAGCAACGCATTTTTCATCCCCATTATATTCACCACAAGGCTCCGACTTGAGCAGCATATCAAGCTCATCAGACATCTGGAGTTTATTATGGTTGGACTAAAAATTGCTGGACTTCATGAAACTTTTAATTTATGGTGGCCTGGATTCCTCTTTTGATAGTATCCAGAGAAAAAGACAATAGCAATCAAACAAAGCTATATCTTAGTGATATGTGCGAACTGAAATCATGACCTGGAAGTAAAGTGCCACTTTTAACAGCTCAGTCAAAGTTCCTCCATAAAAGGTGGTTAATGTTTCCTACAGCATCAACTACAGTAATTAAGAAGAGAAAACATTCACCACATCTCAAATCGGTTTTACACAGAGATATAACTCTACTGTTTAACATATTGTTATGACTTAAAATGCAACACAATACGATGGAGTACAGATTAAAGCTCATGTTTCAGCAGGAATTTCCGTTAATGGCTAAAACATAAATCTATAATGTCAGCAACATATGCAGTTAAAGTGTCTCAGTGAAGCAGAGTAATTCTTCAGTGTTAACTGCAGATGATATTTTACCAGCTTAATAATTATGATTTATGACCAACAAACGTAGCCATAGTAACAGTTCCCCTAAAAAGGAAGGTGTTGTCCCCTGTAAAACTGGGGGGAAGATATGTTGACATGTCTATTTTTGTAGGCGTGAACACACTAAGGGGCAGTTATTCGGGTCGTTCCCTTCACAACAACTTTTGGAATGTTGACATACTGCTCAACCGCTTTCGTAAACAGCACCATAGAGTAAAAAGGCCCATCTCTCCCTGCCAACATTCCCCCATAAAACTCGCAGGGCCGAATGTCCCCAGGAGTACGCCCGGGGGCCTGGAAAGCAAGGGGAATAAAAAGTGCCCCAGTTTGCTTTTCCACTTCAGGGGAAAGAAAAACAGGTGTGCTGATCAATCGGTGGGGATGAGGAGAGGCATGCTGCCTGCGCAGTGGCCACAATGGACCCCAAGCTTAATGGCTAAAAGTCCACGTGAAAAGGCCTCACGCGGTCCAGTCACAGAGCTCGCTGAGCAGGAGAAGAAGAAAACATCCCTCCACCGTGGACACAGCCAGCATCGCTCCCCTGATGCTGGCTTGGCTTAGAACAGCTCTGGCCAGCCAAACCAAACAACAGCCCCACTCATGTCAAACCTGAAATAGTACATCATTCCTAGCCATCATCGTCAAGGAAAAGATATCTCCATTTAGCACTAGAGGAGAAGCCCCTGCAGGTGAGGTGCACTAACTTCTACAAGTCTTCAGACTTTCACAGTTAACCAACAGTATGTGCAATAAAAAGTTTTACATTTTGACTCCATTTAAAATACATAAACCAACTTCTATTCCTGCAAGTCAAATGTACAAATATGTTCCAAAGCAATGACCACAGATTTGCACTCCAGTCCACCACAGGCTCTCGAATAGAGCAGGACAAAGCCATAAGCTGGCGGGCAGCGTGTGGCTGGTAGGAGGGTGGTGGACAGAAACGTATGGGATGGAGGATGTATGGAAGGATACTTACCATGTCATCTCTGGATAAAGAGACATGTCATACAGCCAAGGTCACCCTACCCACTTTTAGCCTAGAGGGGAAACGTTGGGTCTGTACAGGCCCAAAACTGGCCATCCTACTCGACAAGGAATATTTAGAAATCTGCCTTCCCTAGCGAGCACAGGATCATGCAGAACCACTGAGGCAACCCCAAGAACCTCAAAGTGCAGCAACTGCAAACGCAGACATGGAGCCTGCTCCTAATGGCCGGGTGACGGGTCATGTCTCATGAAAAGCAGTTTGGTTTTGGCCCCGCTCATCGCACAGATCCTGTTGCGGTCACTTCTTAATGATATAAACAGATGCTCTGAATCATGACGGTGCCCAGTGAGTTCACACACAATCGCAGGCTTTCAAGAAGCTTGATGGTGAGCTAGTAGATATTAAATACTATGAAACTACACACTGCACATAAATGGCACGAATGGCAATTAAGAAACATAGATAGAAAGAGCTTTACTCAAGTATTCTTACTAAATCCCTACAGCTGCTGGAGGGTTGGGACTTCAGAACACTTTCGGATAGATGCTTCCAAAAAAACTTGAATCCACACCTTCTGATTAAAGGTCACGTTCCTTATTCACATCAGCCTTCAGACCTATTGGTCAAGATGTATCATATAGATGCTCTGTTATTCACATGACTACATATCTATAGTGTGGGAAATGTAATGGTAAAGGCAGGCTGCAAGGGAAAATGTTTTACACTACAATGTAGAGTGTGACTTGGGACGCAATTTTCTGTCCGAGCCAGAGCGAAAACTAATGAGCCCGACAGGATTTCCTTTTTGAGTCCAAACCCAACCCTGAAGTTATGACAAATTACAGAAAATGTGCAGCATAAAAAAAAATGTAGAGTTATGTCAAAATGTGTTGAAAAGACACTCAAGTCAAAGCAGGCGTCTACCAAAGTCGTGATTTTCCATTTTAAAAGAAAATGTTTGGTATATTGTCAGACGGGCTCCATAATGTGACACAAAGGACATTGCAGTGTTAAAGCATCTTCTGGTCTCTGCAGAGTTGTGTGAAGACTTAAATGCAGTTTGGGAATTTCAACAGGGTCCCTGATGTCCATTCAGAACCCCCCACCCCCTACCTCTTCCAGCCCATCACACAACGACAACCCTTGTGACGCGAAGGAAAACTCAGCACCAGCTGTCCACAGCCTCTGCCATCACAGCCACTATTGTACAGGGGCCTTTTCTCAGGACATCCAACACCCTGGAAAATGGTGGATCACGTTGCGAATCCCACTCTCCTCACTCAAGGAGCCAAAACAGGGAAGGAAAAGCCTTTTAGGAGCTTTTTAGCGAGGCTGATCTCCTGATACAGCGGCACTCTGCACCTCTTAGGCAGGACAGAGGCCCTTGTCATTGAGGCTCCGCATGTCAGCGCTCACTGGGCTGTTGTGTTCCTGCCAGCCCGAGCAGCATAATACACAGTGTGCCTATGGCAGGCCTCACCCCAGCAAGTTCCCCACTGAACGCTGTGAAAGAACTCTGCTCACTAATCACAGCACTGGGGCGGCAGGCTCGTCACCACTTTAAAACCAGAGAAGACATCCATTTGGAGGAAGGGGTCAGCCAAAAAGAGAGAGCAAGTAATCCAACTCAGCTTTAAACCAGAAAAAGTAAATATGGGTGGATTAAGACGTGATTAGACATCTTATATTGCTGCCACCTTAGAGTCTATAGATTGATATTAATTCAAAAACAAAGAATGAACAGATGAAAATTGTGAAAAAAAACAAGTTGAGTGGAAGGACATAGAAGGAATGTAACTTCTCCCAGAGGATACAAGACGATGGGAATTCTAACATCAGGAAAATGAGAGAAAGGATGAATTTAAAAATGGTGAGGAGAATGGGAGGATGTGCAGCTCCATAAATACCACAAACATGCGAGGCTGGATGGACGGCCATGACAGGAGCAAGTTCATTCCTTTGGGCTCACTGATGGAGCTCTCAGCCACAATGTAGCTGTGTGTTTTTTGCTCGGCCAATACGGAAGTTTGCTCCAAAACGGTTTGCTGGCCACAGCCTCATTGTAACTCTGCAGTGGGTTTTTGAATGTGGTTTTGGATTGATGAAAACATCATCTCTATTTCACTCACAGTGCCTTTAGTGAGAAATAATACAGTGATAAATGTTGTATGTATAAGTTGAACTGTGTATTTTAAAGTATCAGGGCCACTTAAAGTGA
Source organism: Hippoglossus hippoglossus (assembly GCF_009819705.1). Taxonomy (NCBI): domain Eukaryota; kingdom Metazoa; phylum Chordata; class Actinopteri; order Pleuronectiformes; family Pleuronectidae; genus Hippoglossus; species Hippoglossus hippoglossus. The sequence continues at coordinate 14,084,335 of NC_047159.1, read as the reverse complement.
AAAGAAATCTGAGATTTTGAGAAAAGAGTTTCACTATTTCGAAATCATAATTTAGGATATTTGTCATTTTAGAGAGAAAATGTCAGAAGATCAGCATGTTTCCTGCGTTAAAATGAGGAATGTGGAGCATCTTGTTAAGTAAGTTTCACGAATAACAAAACACTAAATGGCTCATCAGCACCACATTATCTTAAGTGAGATTGGTGTAAGATTTTTGATCCAGAAGGAGTGGAAACCCTGAGAGCACAGTTTCGGCACTGCTCATTTTCTACATTTTCCTCTTCTTTTTGTCCTATTTCCAACTTTATCCTCCAAATATTACAACTTTATTCTCAGAATTACACTATTCTCTAATTTTGTCTTCAGTATGGCCCCAATACCCTGTCATAAGCATTTGAAGTTGATAATTGGGGTTATTCATTCAGACTTGAAAAAACTCCCTACAGAGTTAATGTTCTCCATGACAAGCTGATCTTTGTATGTAGAAATCGGAGGAGTTCCAAAATTAAAAAAAGGAATTTCGTGGTTTATTTAAAACAGCTATTCAGCCAAAAGGGTTCCATGGCACAGACGAGCCAATTCAAGTCAAGCGTGAGGGCCGGACACTAAATAGCTCCATCATCTCCAGTCCAGTCTGCTGTCTGTCTGTGGTGTCAGCCCAGCGAATATCACACATATTTCTGCTGAATCCACTTAAACAGTGAGCCAGTCAGAGAGTTGACTCATGTCTGCACACACATCCTGCACAAGCTGAAACAACTTGAAAGGAGACAACATGCTGTGTGATTCTGCAGTCGCACCAAATGAGTTATTACCAGGAACTCTCCGTCTCTGCATTTTGCTCTGACCAGATTTCAAGGTGGTCCTGACTACATGAGGAATTTTAAGTCAAACCTATTAATAAAAACTAATGACAACATACTCAAAAGACACACGTGGACTCTGGTTACTTCATAGCTACACTGGCTCATCTTTCTCCCAGTGTGAAACAATTCAAAAATCCACTCACTCTGACGCAGGCCTCCACTCCAGAGACTGGACGACGACGTGAGTGACAGTGCATCTGAATCCCATTTATCACAAAAACAACACAAAGAATCCCAAAGAGAATATGAACTCTCAGCGAGCGGCCTCTTAGAAGGAGCGCTTGAATGTTTTGAAGTTCAAACCTCAGCATATTTTCTAACTTTATATAATGTCCAGAGTTATAAAAATGGCTGGAATTCCTAGTGTCATGACAAAAGGTCTTGTATATTTTTATATCCCGCTCTGTCATCTCACATGTTCTGTTTGCAGTGGGACCCATACTTGAGACTAAGCATGGAGGCATAGCTCAAATACTTCATGATGAACTTTCCCACAACATTTTCTCTCTTTAACTCACTGAAGTCTTCCCAGACACCCGAGTCCCCCCTCTTGGTTTCGGCGCTGGAATGGTAAATAAGAGCAGCATAATTTTGCTGCAGTCTTATGATAACCCCAAGTCTTTATTTGACCACTCTGCTGAGAATAATGAGACTCCACTCGGGCAGCTAAAGGTTAAGGCCATTGTTTTAAAGGAAATTAATCTTTTTTTCCCCTGGGAGCATGCAGGCTCTGAAAGAAACAGCTCCAGCTTAATGTCAGATGTTTTCAAAGTCTGACCTTTTGAGTTTCTTCCCTACCTGCTATAAAAATGTCAAACCCTCTCTGTATCCTGCCTCGCCACAAAACTTTAGTAGGGCATCTTCTGTGGCATCAGAGTAACAATTAAAGAGGAAAGGCTTGGAATTCAGACATGTTATTCTAACTGACTCGGGCAGTACAGTCAAAATAAATACATCTCACACAGAAAGAGCCACGGAGACGACGAAAACCATAAACTGTACTGTCTGAGTCAACTGCAGCCTAAAACTGCAGCCACACGTGAAACACACATCGACTCTGTGAGGACATTTGCATTTGACCGGTACGACTGCATAATATATGTACTGTATTTGCTTCATGTACCCTGTCATGTCATCCTGATTTCTACAGATGTTATAAAATACAAAGTAGAAAACTTATTTTTTATAGAAAATCTATCATCTGACAGAATTCAAATCAGGACATCGACAGTACAAATATTTCTTGAAGGGAAAAATTATCATCAACTAATTAAAGACAACTGATTGTACTTAAATAGCACTTTTCCAGTTATTTATATAATCCTCTTATTGACCATTCGGTCAAGTCTGATTCAATAATTCACAGAGAATTTCTTCATCACACACTATTTACAAACTGTTGGCACAGTCATTGGGGGCAAGTGGGGGTTTTGCATCTTGCCCAAGGACACTTCAGAACGCAGACCGGAGGTGCAGGCAATCAAACCACCAACCTTCTAGTGGACCAACCACCCCACCTCCTGAGCCACAGCAGCTGGCATATAATTGCATTTTATTGCAGGGTGGACACTTACTGTATCAATAAATATTAGACAACTTTTGAATGAAAATCTTTGCTTAATAAAAAGGTCAATAGTGACGAAGAAAGAAGAAAAGGATGTGGCAGAACCTGACCTGTGACAGAGGTCTGGACAGCCTGTGACTCTTGTCCTCTGGCGACCATGAGCGCAGCTGGACACTATAATGTAAACAGAAGACATACACATGAATGATTAATATATATTGCTTATGTGCAACTGCCTGTTTGAGTACTGTGAAAGATGCTGCCAACAAATCAGACAGATTAATTAATAGCATTGTTGGATTTTTACATGATGTGATGTAAAATTGATACGATATAAAATAACATACTATAATGATACAAGGTTTTATCCATATCACCTATATCTAGATGTCATTCATAAAATGATCACTATTCATAATGTCACATTGTCATCCCACATAGGGAATAACGCAAGATGCCATTATAAACCTGTTTATTTATCATACATCATCATTTGAAATGGAAATAAACTTCTTAGAATCATTGCTGCAGTGTTGTGTGATGAAATAGAGATTTATGTGTTTAAGATGAGATAAACATGAGCTGAAGTGCAAGTATATTAACACTGAGAACAACATCGGGGCAGTGCAGGACAGCAAACTTCAGTCCACACGTGGGAGCAGATTTGGGTTTGAACTGTGACCTAGTAAAAGTCATCCGGGAGACAACAAATGGCCGTGCACAGAGAAAGTGTGGTGAACGTTCCACATTCTGCCTTTTGTTAAAGTGAATGCTAACGGTGGAATGTGATATCCTGTGCATATCCTTTGTTACTACAGTACAATCCCATGGCTCCACTTTCTGTCTGTTATTCCCATACCTATTGACTGCCTGTTGTCAAGAGAGCACTTGTTGCTGCTTTTTGTCCAGATGCGAGCGTGTTTAAGCAGTGAATGGACCAGTTTTTCATCTGAAAGGTCGAGCTGTTTTAAGACTTAACCATAGACTGTGCTCATGTGGAGAGAATATTTTCATTCTAGTATTTCAGGAGAATTGTTCAAGTAACCAGACTGCATATGTGTACAATGCAGCAAGTAGAGTAGACTCATAAGCCTGCATTTTACATTTCATGGGAAGACAATGGTATCTACCTCAGAGGCATTTTTGTAAAATGAATCATATCGCACTCCGGCCAATCAGTAATGTCTGTTTCTATCAGATATGCAATAAAATCTAATTTGATCTGCATGATGGAAAATTGTCAATGCTTTTGACCAATGTGAAAAATAGAGGGTGACGGGAGCGACCTCTTGTTGGTTGGCGTCAGCCTCTCCCTCTTCCGGTCGGGGCTGGCAGGAGGTTGTGGTGAATAGGGCCCAGGAGACAGTGATGCAGGGCTGGAGATGGTGTATTCTCTGTAGTTCTGGTTCTCATCTCGACTCACTATTACTGCCTCCTACAAAACATCATGGCGGAGGAATGTTAATGCTACTAAACATAAATTCATCTTAATACTGCAGGTTTGTCATACAAGAGCTGTAAGCCTAGAGTTAGAGGCATAATGGACACTGAAATTAATGTTGCATCAGTTTTTATCTCAAAACCACTTCACTATCTGGTACCACTTCCATCTTGTGGGCAGTAGAACAAACAGGCCGACCGACTTATCACTTGGCCAATAATATCAGCTGATACTTAATCCTAGTGAGGTCTATGTTTGCTGATATTAACTTATTTTACAGAATAAACAATGCAGAAAAGATTTGCATTTATGTTTACATTTTATGAAAAAAAAAATATATGCATTGTCTTGTTTCTTCTTCTATACATTTGGTTGTCTTTGTGTTTTTTTATTGGTATTATTGTAAAATATCAAGCCTCAATTACATTTCTTTGTCATAAGGTTTTGATAACAACAGCATAGGAATCATTGCCATTTTCTTTTAATAGAAATATATTGGTCAGAATTATTGTACTGCTTTTATCGGTATTGGCCAGTAAACATCCATATCAGGTTCTACTAGAAAGAAAGCAGAATACACTGTGTAACCAAAATACCACATTATCTAAAAATAAAAGCAGGCAATAGTGATCACAGTTAAGAGGCAAATAAGAAAATGAGAATACAATTCTTTACATACATTTTCTATACGATGGCAGATAATCGATACAAACTGAAGACATATTAACGCTCAGTGGAGCTACAGCACTGACCTGGAAGCGTCCTGTGAGCTGTTCAGGCGTGCTGATGCCATTAGTCTGTCCAGGGCTGGAAGGTTCAGGTCTTGAAGACAGAATACAATAAAAATCAACTGACAACATTACTCCTATCAGACTAAACAAATTCTATCTATGTCGCATGTGGAATAAAGTCTGTTTTTCTGCTTTGTGATTCAATCAAATCATGTAAGGCAGTTAGGAAGTTCATGTTGAATAAATAAGCAACGTGTGTGAACCTGGTCTAAATGACATTCACACATGAGCTGATGGACTCAGGTTTTGCACTATAATGGTCATGATCTTTCACGGAAAATGCTGAGTGTAGAAGAAAATAATTGAGAGTTATAAGTCTAAATTGACTTGATTAGAAAGACAGGCTAGTAAAAATAAAAACAACTTTTTGACATCCCTTTTGGCTGATATTTTGGCGAGCACCCATCAGTATGTCCCCATGAATCTTAATGTTACTGCAGACAAGTACTGCAGGCTCACTCCCCCTTTTAAAATGATTCTCTGGCTGGTTCTCATCTTTCGAACTAGTCACTTTTGCTTCACTCACTTAAATCGAAAATACAAGCAATACCATCATTGAATTTGGAGGGGAAAATATGGGCAGTATATGGGCCAATGCAAACACACAGTGCCCCCCCGGCTGCAGGGCCAGAGGCTGACTGGCTCTTGGCTGAGCCCGAGGTAATGAGGCACACAGGAAGGCCTGGATGCCTGTGGTAAATCACCCAGAAACACACCTCTCGTGGCTGAGCTGCACAGACTGTGTGCAGGAGGGAGATGGCTAGAAGACAGAAACTGACACAGCGGCTGTAAGACATTTCTTCCCGTAGGAGAGATATTAATGTGGCAGACATTCAAACTTCAGAATCAAACTCAGAGCTGCTCAGCTGAAAAATGTTCACCTTGTGCTTTTAAACTTTCCACCATGTGCATCACAACACCGGAGGAAATTGTGGTCTTCAGACAAGAACAGATTTAAACACTGTTTTGATCAGTATCTAGTTTACACCCAATGACCTGGTTACAGGTTTTCTTCACAGAATAATTTCCAGTCAAATTGCTGACTGAGACTTTACAGAGATTTGATACCACCATAAATCAGTATGTGAAACCCTTCGCTGATATTAGCTGTTCACAGCTGTTGTAGGATACCTGGACTTCTCACGCTCACCTGCCTCAGGCAGATTCTTCAAATGTGTTCAGCTTTAAGAAAGCCTGACTGTAAATATGAAATCACTTAGAGGGGAACGATTATTATCATTGACATCTCTATATTTTGATTCTGGGCCTCCACGAGTAACTTTCTGTGATTTACAGTTCAAAACAAGTCCTCGTTTTTCTCAAACTGCCTATTATACAGCCCCTCAGTTGAAACTGACTGAAAAAGGCAATATTAGCTCAAGCCTCCTTATGAGGCCTCCTTAAAAGCCCACATTCATTTGATTGACAGAACATCCAGAGACATGCAGCTGTTTAAGAGAGTTTTTTGGACAAATTTTCTTATCCATACTGATGTTCTAAGGAAAGAAGATTCCATAAGTTTTAGAAGTTTTAAAGCTCATCAAGGCACGTTCGTGATTTTGGGCTATAATTTAAAACTTTCTTTACCAGACTTTTAAATGATGTTGATACTTATCCCTGCTGCTTCATCAAGCATAACTCACAGTCACACAGTCGGGTTTCATGTTTGTCATTGTAGCAAAATCACTTTCTTTGTTCTGAATCACTGGTGATAAAACAACTGAACATGCACACACACCATCATCTCAGTATCAAAGGGGATACTATTGTGCTGTGGCTGTATGTTGAACATATACCTTATGAGTTATTCTGATGGCTGACTCCATCAGAAAGAGCAATAAGATCATAGAGTGACAGATGCTTTGGTCGACCTGACATAGACTGCAAGGCATCAATGAAGTATTAGATCCAGACAAGAAGCTGCAAACAAAGTCCAACTAAAAAGCTGTTGGGGTTAATAACAAGTCAGCGATGGTGTGGTTGGCTTCTCAAGTAAAACTATTCTAACCAAGTCTGTGACAAACATCTAATATGACGCACCAACAATAAACATGTGTCTCTGTATAAAGCAGCAGCATGTTTCTATTCTGAGGATGGGCTGAAGGCTTCTTCTAGTGGGCGACACCATTTGTGTGATGACAGTCAGAACCCACATCACTGCTGGTTCGATGAGCACCAACCAGATGTGGAGCTGGAAAGGGAGTGATCTCTTTGCATTAAACTAAACATTACAGGTCATGCTACTCAATTACAGAGCTCTTTGGAACTTTTCTGAACATAATTCAAACAGATAATATTCTGTCTCAGTAGCATTAATGCAGCAGGCTGTATGGGGCGCAGCAGTGTTTTTGCTGAAAAGTACTGACAGTCGACAGAGTGGAATTAAAGACATGGGAGATACACAGTGGCATTGTGCAGGGCAGGCAAGGAGTAATGGTGTTGTTTCTGGCTTGGTCCGAGACATGAGGTCAGCAGGGAAAAATTCACTCACACGGACATAGGACATCCAGGGAGGAAGTATGTGAGAGCATATGAGCGTGAGAGGGCGTGTGTGTATGTCCGTGTGTGTGTGTCTCTGTGCAAGAAGTCTAAGAAAGAGAGTGACGAGAGTGACAGTGACAAGAAATGAGAATTTAAGAAGGACCTTTAATCAAAATGCCAGCCAAGAGTCGTCCCGGCTAAAAGCTAAAGCTTTTCAGTAGCCAACTGCCTGTCATCCAAACAAGGTCTTGGCAAATGTCAAAAGAGGGTTTACTAAGAAGGGCCAGGGAAGGGAACAGTGTGGCTCTCATACTTGCTGGCATTTCCCCTGATTACAATCAGTTGTTTTGTTTGTACAGTGCTTCAATGATAAAGTTAAAAACAGTGTAAAGGAAGATAAAGGCTGGGGAGACTGGTCTGGGCACGAACACAGAAAATTAGGGAAGTGTAAGATATTCATTTGCAGGGGCTATGCTACAGAGGGTTGCCTGGCAGTGTATTGTATTATGTTTCTAAATCCAATATTCTGTATACTGTATGCATTTACAATTTAAAACTGCACGTCTTTTTAGCAGGAATATTTGCATGGCAGCGTACCTCTCCACCACGAGCTGCAGCTGGGTCTTGGAGTTCTTGATCTTGTTCTGGGCCTCCACGTTCAGCATGTCGGACGTGTTCTCCCCATTGATCTCCAAGATAGCGTCACCAAGCTGCAATTCTGCATATTCTGCCTTGCTGCCCCCGTTGACCTGTTGAAGAGAAGAATGAGCTCCAGTTAGGTGCTCCTTGCCCTGGGGTCCTCCTCTGAAAATGCCACAAGCATAGACAGCTTGGTATCTTGTGGATGTGCGGACAATTCGTCAATGGCATGTGAAAAGGTGCCTCCATCTGCAACTCATACCACTCAGAGTAAATACCAACAGACGCCGCAGCATTTCACACACACATGGAATGAGGCAGTGCCGGTCAACAGTGGACAGATTCATGACACCCTTGGGGAGAAGTCATTAGTGTGACACTACTTGATGGTTTGACTGGGCCTGACCTTTGCAACCAGCCGCACCGCATGTCAAAGCCAATGTTATACAACCACATCAGAGTGAATTCCACACTAATGGGCCCAAACATAACGTCCAAGCCACCAGTCTCCGTTCGGGCCCTGTGTCTCAGGCTTATACACCCAAACACACAGGCTAACTGAAACAAAGAGAGAAAATGAGAGGTTGACGCTGCAACTGCTTTAAACTTTAGAGAGAAACACAATATTTCCCACAAGCAGAAGCAGTGCTCGCCTTCCAATTAAAGAGATCGGGACAATAAAGCAAAGAATTCAAAACAACTTATATAAAGAGCCCGTTGATGAGGGTCAAGGCTCTTTTCTGCAGCACTAGAGGGAAAATGGATGCATCGGGAATGCCAGTCAAACGGCTATTTGTAAGTTAAGCCGAGCAAGACGGCAGAGGTACCATGTTTGTGGGCCCACTCGAGAGGCAATTAAGTGTTGCTGTGGTGACCCACAATAGTGCGTGCCTTTTCTGATCAGGACACGCCTGGTTTCACATAAACTAAGAGCTGTTGGGGGTTCTTTTTCTTCTGCAGGGGTCTGTGTCTGAGAAAAACAGGGGCAAGCGATCTTTCAGGCCAACAGGAATAAAAGAGGGCATCAGTGTCGTCTCAGTGCCAAGCGCAACCACTTCAGATAGTCCAACCCTATGGCCGCTTGAGTATGTATAGGGGGCGGGCGGTGGGGGTTGGAAGTGAGCCATGGGGTGAGACGAGCCATTTCTCAAACTGGACTCTGCAGACAAATTTCACTGATGAAGTTTTTCACTCTGCAGGAATCCTTGTCACTTCAGAGAACCCTCTGATATTTGAGACGAGAAAACATGCTGGCGTTGTTTACTAGACAGTAACAAAATCAGACTGAGAGCCCATTATTCATGAGAAGACATGTTTTTCTAGCAGAAGTTGTAAAGAGGGGGCAAATAATAAAAGCTTTTGAAGGAGCTTGAAAGTCTGTTTGAGGCATTGGTAACCCGCCATAGTTTTGCCATAATTTATTCTTTATGGTCTGCAGAGCTGCTGGAGGAGACTCTCTGGAAAAATCCAGGCTGAGGTGATGATATAGGACCAGGATGTGGGAGAGTCCATCTAAGAAACATTTCCTGGTGGTGTTAACTGTCTGCTGGCTGCTTCTAATACAGTTTTTTTATCCTGGGACTGTGAAAATATGCACAGTCAAAACAACATCCATGAAGTTAAGTACAAGTTTAATGATGCACTCTGGCGCAGAAAGTTAAATACACACCGACACGTGTGCACTCTGGGACCAGGAGCCCCCTCACCTCCCACCACAGCTTCCACTGGTACTGTAATCAGTGGTTTCCTTCTAATGTAATCTACTTCCATTCTATTCTAACAGGTTCAGTAGTCAAGGAAATAGGTACGGAGCAGCCCATGGACACAAACAAAGACAAGAAAAGAACTGTAGTGCGGAGGAAGTTGACTTTGCATGACGTGCCATTTCAGACTGTTCTGACAAAAACAAGAGGATATAGTTTGATAAGGTGTGACGAGGTTCAGCAACAGGGCAGAATCCGACAAGTACCTTTGATACGGTTATGGCCCTCTTGAAGTCCCTTCCTCCACATATTCTGAAGCCCCATGGTGAAGGACCGATCAGGTTCACCGTCAGCGCCATCGAGTGATCAGGTAGGCAACGGTCACTTGTCAAAACCTTGGGGGGAAAAAAGGACGAGTTAACATAAATGAGTTCGAGTAACAAGTGGGATGTAAACATTTGCATGTCAATTTAATTAGAGGCCTGGGTTGGTCAGATTTAAAGGTGAAATTTGTGCATGGGGCGCTATCAAGCAAAACAATGACAAAAGACCTAGTTTGATGACATTGTGAAGGAGCTTGGGATCATGGGAGTTGTTGTCTTCACCATCATTGTCGATGAAAATCTATCTGATGCAGCTCAGGCGCAAACTGTGTTCACGGATGAGGTAATGTAAGTTTTGAAGATTGTTGGAAACATTGAGAATTATGAAAGAACACACGTCAACAAAATATAAAAACATAGATCTAAATGTTTTTAAACATGTTAATGAAGAATTGTTTCATATTACATATTTAATATTTGATCAACAAGTAAAGACAGTCAACATTGATATAAGTCATCTTTCATCTCCAGCAACACTTTGCTTCAACTGGCCTAAGTCTCGTTGACATGGATTGTGTAACCACTTCGAAAAGGAATGGGAAGAATCTGAAACCAAAGACACATGACTAACATTGTTTAAGTGTCTGCAAAATCAAAGAGTTTCATTAAATCCAAATGTTCTTTCAAGACAAAGAGGGAAAAAATGCTAACAAAAAGTTGTGCAAGCTCGGTGTAATGTTTCATTGTGTTCAACTGTGACCACTGAGTACAGTGCATGTGTATACAGTATACAGTTGATTTATGGCATGGAGTATGGTGGCCCTTTAAGACCACTTTATGAGAATGGGCTACATAAATAAAAATAAACAATTCTGATGTGTTTTGTAAATCTGCAGTTCCTTAGAGGATATTTTGGATTTGAATCGTGAGCGTTTGCACGGACATTTACAGATTCTGCCATACACAAAGTCTGTTGTGAATTCCTAAATGTAACACTATACATCATGTTTATGGAGACGCCAATGTGTAGTAAAACCATGTGATGGAGTTCTGACTGTTCTACTCCTCTTTTCGAGATTGGCACGATTGCAATATTAAGGAAAATCACATTACCCCCTGGTTTGTCATTGTTGTCATTTTTCCAGATAGAACAAATAACTTAATGTGAACAATAGCATGGGGTTTACAGTCAGCATTGATTATCATGGTGTTTATGCTCTTTTAGGCTTTTGCTTATTTTCTTTTCCATCATACGACTAGAAGGCTCCATGACAAGGCAGACAAACATCCTCCAGATGTTGATCTTCAATTACAGGTGCAAACTGAGCTTCTAAAATATTACAAAATTATAAATAGTGATGACAGTATGATGCTGCAATGTGGACAGTAGCACATATTTGCTCCAGAAGCTTGTGAGAACTTCCCTCATTTTTGTAGACGTATGAAAATGAAGATCCACAGAAGCTGTTTGCTAAAAGGGAGTTGATCTGGCAATGACTAATATGTATCCAATTCCATGTTGTTTGACTTTGGCTCAGGGAGTGGGGACGTTCAGCCTGTATCAGTAATTCGATCAGTGACAGAATGCACCACCAGTAATAAGTGAGTCTTAAATATATTCTCACATCTTTAACTGTTTTGGAAGAGGTGTCGAAAACAATATTTTCTACTAAACTAACTAGATGTTATATAAAGTATTTACACTATCCTCTAAAATATTAGTGGGCCACAGCCAGAGCAGACAATGTTTTAGGCAGGGAGATATTTATGCTGCTTTTATTTCTTGTCTTGATAACCTGCGATTGTGTTGCCAGGTTACCGCAGACACTGCTCATAGTTGCAGAGGAAGATTGTTGTGAATGCATGTGGAGACAGAGCTCTGAGGTGTGCGGTGATGATGGGATGAGCACATGCAGGTTCATAAACACATCAACACCTGCACACTGCAGAGAGAGAGCCAGTGTGTCTATGACTGAAACACATCTCATTGAGAAAATGTGGATTTATTTTAGTTGAAGACGTGCAACAAGTAATACTCATAGACCATAAGCTAATGAAGTACAGACTGCTTCTCTCTCTCATCCAAATAGTTGAAACATCATCTTTATTTTAATTCAAAACACAGAGTCTGGTGTTGCATCAATCTTTGAAGGTAACTGCAGAACTAACTGTGGCTTATACCTCACAGTTGCTGTTGTTTTTCAGATCAGGACAAAATGCACATCAATTATTTAGACTTTGTATGATAAACCTTATAAATGGGTAATAAACGTGCTAGAATAACACTGGACATTTTACAAATCAAACGTATGATTTTGCGCCGGTTGGCGTCCCTCCTGTGGTGCACTCCAAGGTGTGTGTATGAATTAGTAGTGTAAACTCCAGATGCTGGATCCAGGACAGCAGCCATGAATTTCTCACAAATCTCTCCAAACTCTGGCCCATTTCATCATCTGCACATTCCACAAGTGTTTAGGACAAGCAGTGTAGACCCAGTTACTCATTAACAGTCTGGGCCAATTAGTAGGGTTACTGGGCTCACCATCATTAACGTATCTTAATTGCTGTGGCCTCAAGAAATAAGTGCAGTTGTGATAATGACAGGGAGCAGCCGCCCCCCCCCACCAAACTTTCCCAGCCTCTGAGGATGTCAAATAGTTTCATGAGCCTGGGCAGCTTCTCCTATAGAGTACCAAGCACCCTGCTAATTCTCTGTGCAAATGTCCACTGTTCACAGCGTAACAAAACGCTAGTGGCAGATGATGTCAAAGGGAAAGGAATGAGAAAGAATGCGGCAGAGCTAACAAACAGCACAGGGGTGGTGAGGATAAGTGATGCACTCATGGTCTCTGCTTAATTGGCCACTGATGAGGTTTCAGGACTGCACTGCTGCTCACATAAAACAAACTGCTGAACACAGTTTGATGAAACCTCTCCATCACACAAAAGGTAGTGCTGGGCAGCTGTCAGGATACATAAAAGGTGAATTCTGTTCTGGTGACATCTCGCTGCTTTTGCTGGCAGCAACACACACACACACACACACACACACACACACACACACACACACACACACACACACACGACACAATGAGAAACATTCTAGTCATGAAGTTATTTCTGTGGCTCGCAGCATCAGCCGCTAACAGCAGGATGTCAGCGTGAGGAGAATGCAAACCCGTACTGTAACTGTAGTAAAACACTTGCACCTCTGACTTCCGCAATAGACAGATTTATGACTTACATGCATAACTTCATAGCGACAAACAGTAAAGTGTTAAGACTGAGATTGAAAGAGGCAGCATCCTAAACTGCTTAATGCTGATAACTGGGCTTTGGGTAACAGCTGATAACAAGTACTAATACTAATGTTAAATTAAAAAGCTGTGCTTCACTGTGTGGAGGAGACTGGGATCATTCATTTCTATGCAAAGCTTAACTTTGTAAAGTAAAATGTTACAAATAAATACATTTTATTTATAGTCCCTTAATAGTATCTATAGAACTTGTTGGCATAGCAACCATAGCTTCAAAACTGCAGACTCTTTGTTACAATGCTATTGCAGGATGATTTTGTTGATTACATCAATTCTTTCTCAGGTTTATTTACATTAAATTATCAATTTGATAACCTTCTTCTGAATGGAAGTAGGCCTAAAGTATACAACACAGAGCCTGTACAGTTTATGTTCCTTATTTACCATCAGGAACAGCATAATGATTTCAGTAATGTTAGTGAATTTTAAGAGGTGGAGTGATATAAAAAGGGAAGTGAGAAAAAGAGTATCCCATTAGTAGTGAGCGTTAAGTTGTCCTAATATTGAAGCAAACGTTTAAGTGGATCAAATTACAAAGATAAAGCTATCCGGAAGATATTCTTTACCCACTAAACAAATGAAGTTTAATTCAGTAAGAATTATTAGATTAATATATGATAGTTTGTTTGTCACGGTGGGAGTTGGGAACGATTCCACATGAAATTGGGCGAGAGGTGGGGTGCACCCTGGATCGGTCGCCAGTGTATCGCAGGTCATACTCAGTCTCCAATTAACCAAACCCAAAATCGGCATGTCTTTGGAATGTGGGAGGAAATGTTCACACAGACACAAGGAGAACATGCTTAACTGGGATTCAAACCAGGAATCTTCTTGATGTGACAGTCGCACCCGCACCTCGGCGTCGCCTTAGTGAGATTATTCAATAATGAAATGATCAATAGATGCAGCCCCAGGATTCTGTCAATTAATGGGGGCTTTGGAGGAACATTGTCCGTTCGGTATCTAACAACGCGTTATGCCAGGAGAGTACAGGACATTTGAGCTCTAAAGACCACCATGTTTCTCCACTACCGAGCTGCTAAACCTACAAATTAAACCTGTTTCTATTAAGAAGTTAACATGATGGCTTAAATTTAAAGTCCAACACTGCGTGGAATGTACTGGCACAGTTCATTAGCTACTAGCATCAGCTTGTGACTGACTGACAACAATGTTCGGATTCACATAGTGCAAAGACCCAAATCTCTGTTCTGCTACTCTGCATATGAAGCCCGTTTTGAGATAGCAGGATTGATGAGGTATTCAAAAATGTAAACAAAAACATAACCAGCAGTTGGCTCAGACTCTATTTCAGTTTCCAAAGGGACATTCTCGTTCAAGCCTGTCATGTCTATAAGTCAAAGGCCTTTGGCTCTTGTCACGTCTATGAGAGATCGGCCCTAAAGGCAAAAAAACGATAGTGGAGGTATGAAGGGGAAGAACAGGCCCTGTGTAATGTTGGATCCAGGACCCGCTGCTCCAACATGTAGGGAGCTGCGAGGGTTTCATTTACAAAGGATTATAAATTAGATACTGCTCATGGTAAAACATTTATTAAATGATATTATATAATTAACATTATATTGATTTTCTACAACTTTCTGACATTGCTGATCGTAATGCTGCTTCTTAAGATACTGATAGTTAAGCAGTACAGCAGAAACCACAAAATAACTCATACATCCATCATGTAGTGTTTGCTGTCAATGTTTTGAGAGTAAATGCAAACGGTACAGGTATTCTTATTTGTCTTTGACTAGAAATAAGACAAGACTTTCACTACAAGCCTGAGCGCAACTCCCTGGTGATGAGGGGCCGCAAACCTGAGTGTCATTACTCTGAGGCTCGTAAACAAACTGTAACACTGAACTGATGTTAGCACGTTTACTGTAATGTGTACTTAAAGAGTATAGACTGGGCAGAAGGAGTGAAACCTGCTAACACAAGCCTGAAACAAGACGGTGTAATCTACCGTGCGCGGCAAAAATGATGACTCACCACAGATGAGTCATTAACTTTGATCTGCACGTTGCCACAACAGAGTTATGGCAACCAGCTGACAGTTATTAGTTTTTTTTATGAAAAGTGAAAAATACTTTTTAAATGCAAGGAATGTTTAAGTGTCATTACTGTCATTATATTTGACAAAGCTAAGCCGAAGAATTAACACCTCATTAGATCCAAGGAATGAAACTTTGGGGAGAAGAGGTTGTTACCATATGCACTGTAGTAGAAAACATGTAAACTGAAGGGTATTAAGTTTAGTAAGTGGATCACTGTGTCCTCAGAGTAATAAACTGTCTGGCAGCCAAACCCGGCCACCTACATCCACTCTTCACCTCCTTCCCTGAATCACCAGAGTGTTTAACTGAGACAGTTTTATTTCTCCTTGAACTCCCAGCCAACATCTTCTGGATTGAAATGAACAAGCACGGACTCTCCGACATGCCAATACTGAACGAATAGCTGATGATCATAGCAGACAACACATCCAACTGAAAACTCGCGCTCAGATGAACCACTGTGGCTGCAGGGGAATATTCCTGGTATGAATCACACTTGTCAAAGCTCTCGCTGGTGGCCATATGCCAGTTTGAACCTTTCACAGCCCACGTCAGTGATGCAGCCGGCTGTTGTTGACTCTACCCTGTGTGTCACGCAGTGCAGAGACTGGCCGAGACCTACCTGGACACACACACCCACTGAATAAAAAAGAAGAATGCAGCAGTGAGCCTCTCCCTGGACCGGGCACACTGAAACAACATTCTGTGCATTCTCAAAAATCACACCCTGGTCAGACAGAAGTGCAGTCACCAGGGAGATGAGAACACATCAAAACAATAACAAATTATGTCAAAAGGGCGTTGGTTGATCAGCTCCTGCATCATCATGGCTGCTATCACTAATAGCCCATGTATCATCAACATAATTATAGGCCAAAGTGTGTAATTTTTGTGGTTACTCCCTTTTCAGTGAAAAATGTAAGGGTGTGTGCTCCTGTAGCAGGCGAGTGACGATTCTAAAACCGAGACTGGCACGTACAATACAAATATATCCACGATCTCGTTGTGAAACAGTAGAACAAAAGAGGTGAGGGTGCAGAGAGAAAGTTTACATGATGACATCATAAATGCAGTGCAGAAGGTCAACATTTGGGATTTCTGCATTATTTTGAGTGGCCAAGAACATTTTTCGCAACTACCAAAAGCAAACTTAAAAACACCAACTTGTATGTCAGTTGGTTTGTCAAAGTAGCTTAGAACTTAATCTATGTCAAGTCAGACATCAGATATGCTACACAAATATGTATAGTCAAATACATTAAATGGAATAAAATGAAATAAAATATTAAAAATAATAATTGTTCTGAAAAAAAAAAAATCGTACAGTTACAGACCCTCACCAATAGGGAATATTGCAGCCCTCTCAGTACCTTTACTTTGTTGTCCAAGGGAAACTATCGTTTCCTTTCATTTTAAGCTAAGGGCATATATTTTGTAAATATTAAGCATTATGATTTATATTGTCTTCCAATTGAATGCGTCACGTGACTATTTTAATCCTTATGAAGTGATCATCCCTGCATTTAGATTATATCAGCCCACCATGTTCATACAAAAATTTGAAACATGCTGTAACAATCTTAAAATGTTACATAACCTTATCCACTGCGATTATAAAATAAATCTATAAATATCTATCATTTCTTTATGAAATATTTGGACCACTTTGCTGCAGCACTGCTGTAGCAGACTAGATTGTGTCCACTGTGAAGTTTGTCTGTAACAAGACAAGGACACTATGGTACTGGCTCCACTTATCTCCCTCTGCATCATCATCATCATCTGCAGATCATGTTACTGCTGTTCACACTGAACAGACTTCACACTCTGCGGCTCAGCAATCAGGACAGTTCACCACATCCTCTGCATGCACCATTACACGCTTCGCACGAAAAGCACCACTTTGTTCATTAGGTGCATGCTCTCAGAATTTACTGCTGCAGCAGCGATGCGCCTCATTCATAGATGCTCAGGCAGGGGGATTTTTTTGGAATAGTTAGAGACGTCCTGTCACACAAGCTTTGATGTCAAAGATCAGTTGAAACAGAAAAACCACACTGCTCTGAGTCACAAACCATCCCCCCAAAATGAAAAACTTGTCATTCACGAAACAGATTATATAAGAGAAAAGTGAGTTCAGGCCCCAAGTAACAAGAAAATAGTAATATTCATCAAAACACAGTACTTTAAAACTCCATTTTCATTCAGAAACACTCATGAATTCGAGTTAGATGGTAACAAGCCTGCCATTTACCCGTTTTCTCTAAAAGCCACTGCTTTGCTATGTCCAAAATTACAGTGGTCTGTTTTTGGTTCCTGGATGACTTTATCCGGTCTGACTGAAAACATAGTGTTCTCTCTCTCTCTCATAGAAAAAAAGCCATCAGGAAACCAACACAATTTAAAGTGAGGGGAGGATAGCTCACACACACACACACACACTTTTTAAAAAGGCAGTTGGGCACAATCACAATGGAGAAGCTAGACAAACAGCAGGCGGTGGGGGTTTGAGAACATGAGGTTTCACGGGGACTGAGTTACACGTGAGGAGACACCTCAAGCAGTGACCCACCTGCTGAGCTCACAAACCACCTCCATTTGTTTTGTTAACACTTGATTAGGTGAAGTGGAGGCCCAGCCATTGTCTAGACATCTTAAATGGAAACAGGGAGAAATAATAAAAAAGGTGCAGGCTTCAACCTGAACTCTAAGTGGACTTGGCCGATCCGGAGTCATCATCCTCGACCAGGCCACGTTAGAATGGAAAATATAATCAGCTGTTCGTTGATGCAACACTCATAAAGATCCCTGAGGCTGCAGCTGGTCCAGACCCTCCACACATATCATACTACAGATATTAATGTGCAAAATGAATCTCAGCTCCTCTCCTCAATACAGATGTATACACAAGGGTGAGTAATTCAATTCAGTTCCATTTGTCACAACATTATCTCAAGGCACTTGGCATAATGCAGTAAAAAAAACTAAACTGCAGATAAATCAAACAGTTCCCACAATGAGCAAGTACTGGTGACAGTGGAGGGCTGGGAAATAAGACTATTTCAATTTATATATACACATATATATATATATATAACTAATGCGTGGTGTAAGCAAAGGCAGGAGGTCTAACACATAATTGATCTGCTTCAGATTTGTAAATATGTGTTTTGTGAGTTAAAGAAACTTCACTCAGGGTCTTTACACTTAAAATCAATAACAATGTGACCTCTCTGGTGTTAATAATCAACATCAACTGATAAACATGTTCTCTTGATATCATTTCGGGACCATATTGTTCTATATTCAGCAGCAGACAGGAAACGTGTACCTTGTGTGAGCTGGAGTTTGCCAAGTCAGTTAGGACTGATATTCAACTTCAATCATCATCGTTAGACAGATCACAGAGGATGAAGGTACTTTACTCAGAATTCACCATGAAGATAATGAGGTTCTGTCCAATGTTCCCACACTTGTCATGAACAGATATGTGTCCACAACAAACCAGTAACTTCATAAAAGACTCCATGTCATACAACACAGGGTACGGGGAGCTGAGATACTTCAAACAGGACTTACCGAGGTGAGGGCGCTGTGACTGAAGGTGTCTCCTCCACCTGCCGAGTGTCTGTGTTCGTCCTCCACACGCTCTCACACACACACACACACACAGTCTCCACCTCAGCAGCGAACAACCAGCGCCTCCACACCGCGGGGACACAAACACAGGGTTTCCCTCGGCAGCAGAAGTGAAGCTGTGAACCTCTCGTGTCCTCGTCTCCTGCTCCACGTCCTCGCGTCACGCTGAGCGCCACCAACTACACCTGTGGGAGCGCGCGGGCTGCTCGACGACTGGGGCGCGTTCGCGATGCCATGTGTCTCTTCTACCAGAATAAGGTGTTTAGGCTCGTGCAGCAGAGAGGGGCGTGTCGAGGAGAGGAGGGGAGGAGGGGAGGTGAGGAGGAGAGAGGGAGAGGAGGGAAGGACAGGAGAGGAGAGGCGAGGAGGAAAAGAGAGGAGGAAATGAGGAGAGGAGAGGAGGAAAGGAGAGAGGGGGAGAGGAGAGGAGAGAAGGAGAGAAGAGGAGAGGAGAGGAGGAAAGGAGAGGAGAGAAAAGGAAAGGAAAGGACAAGAGGAAAGGAGAGGAGAGAAGAGGGGAGGAGGAGGACAGTGATAATTGAGCCATTTATTCCAAAACACACAGCGTCTGCCTTGTGTGTTCGCGCGCCATCTACTGGCGGAGGGGAGAAGAGCATAACTCGCGCGTCTCATCACATGGTTAGTGCCTGTCACCTGGTTGACACAGGTGTGTGTGTGTGTGTGTGTGTGTGTGTGTGTGTGTGTGTGTGTGTGTGTGTGTGTGTGTGTGTGTGTGTGTGCGCGCGTGCGTGTGTGTCTATCTATAGCTATGAGGGCCAATTTTGGTTCAATACAATCATTGTGAGGACCTTTTGACGTCGTGAGTCCTCACAACTATAAAGAGACATGTATGTGTGTGTGTGTGTCGCTGATTAGATGATTGGTGGGACTTGACATGGAGAACGAAAAATCAATACAATAAATAAATAAATTGATTAATTAATACACAAATACATACATTTAAATGAAAAAAAAGAAATTGTATATTTCATCTGGAACTGTTAATATATTTGTATATTTCTACTTTTAGCTTTTAGATTTATTTGCAGATGTATTCATTTATGTATTTATGTACTATTCATTGTACATGTATTCATGTATTTATAAATTGCTTTAATACATGTATTTATAAATTTCTACATCTTTTAATTTTATTTATACATTTATTCACATATTTATTTCTGTATTTTATGCTTCCAAATTTGACACAAATGTTCAATTAGACTCATGGATTAATATTTCACAGTTGTCACTTTGACTCAAATGTTAACAGGTTAGATTAGTGGTCAAAGGTCACGTTGACCTCCTATGAGTCTGGAAGTAAATGTATGTAGGCACATGGTGACATACAACTGCAGGGCACTATTTCATGAGCTTGAAAATTCCAAAATGAAATAAATAAGTGTCATGTGATATGTGATTATATTATAATATTCCATATGAATGTCTGTATTTCCCGTTAGTCAGGTTCACATATGCTGTTGTTGAATTAATACAGGAAGAAACACACAAGAACACAAACTCATTTCAACATCACTCTGTAATGTATAACTGCTTTAGAAAAAATACGTACCATACATATGAGATACAGTTTTTGAAAAGCAAATATATATTATACTTTTAATTGGATAAAATGTTACAGTCTGTACAATCATCACCTCTGTCTACTAAATATGATTCATTATGCATGATTTTTACAGTGAAATCATGAATATATCATATAAAATAAGATGACTTCATGATGAGGATTTGTAATTAGGCTTAGAGAGACCACACTCATCAAACGCTGCACTGGCAGAAACGTAAGTGATTTTCTGAATATTTTTCAGAGTGTCGATGTTAACTCCCTAAACAGCGGAGAGAAAACACTGTGGAAGCAGTGGTAGCAAATGTGGCAGAAATACAGGGGGCTGGAGTTGTTCAGTGCAGGATCGAAAAAAAGATTATGTTATGGACGGTTGGATTTGGCACATACAGCATTACTTGAAAACATTTAAGCGTTTGCTGTGAAGGCAAAGAATGAATTTAGAGTTTTTCAACACAGATGATCGGATACAACTTACAGAGTTGTTGCTTATTTTCCTATTCTATTACAGCACAGAACATGATCCACCTCTTAGTTTTCACTTTTGGCATTTGACTACATAGCTTGATGGACAAACATTATATTAAAAAAAGGCAGCTCTGCGAATAATGAACAAATTTCTTTAGAAACAAGTGCATGCGTTAATTATATTTCCTCTTCTGCAAAGCCTTATAGAAGGCTGTAAACTTATCTCGACATGTCATCTACAGATGTTCATGTTGTTTCTGCAATCTTGGCCATTGGTATTTTCAGAGATCTGAAAGACAATCTGGGGGGATATATATGGAGGAAACATTAGTAATCCGACAAATGCACAAACAAAAATGTACCATCCTCATTCAAAACTCTCAGCAGTGGTTTGTGACAGGACTAAATGCAGCCTCATACTGTAATTGGACATTGGAAGGAATCGTGCTGCTCAGTGGGAAGGAATGCAAATTTTCCTGCAGCAAAAGTCCCTGGAACAAAAACGACCGTTTGCTTCTGAAACTGTATCATCAGCATTCATTATTTCCTCTCAAATCGTGTCTGTGAAAACATTCTCCAAGTCTCAGAGCAACACACACACACACACACACACGTAAGCACACACTCATGCAGGGAGGTGAGGTACCACACAGGGTCCCGGCCTTCACCTCTGCTCTTAGAGGCAGAGGGAACATGCAGGTCTGACTGAACCAGGCTCAGGAGTGAGGTGGCGGGTGACGGAATGAGGACAAGCTGCAGGATTCAGAGCAGGATCTGCTGGAGTGATTATTTGAGCTCTTGTGAGTCCAGACGGACGTGGGCAAGCAATGAAACCTGGAAGTCAAACTGGTGCCACATAGTTCCCGGGAAAAGTCCCAAAAGCACGAGTCCGTTCTGACGTACCTACAGAGAAGAGAGCACAATTTGTGGTCACACAATATAAACACACACATTCAGGCACATATGGGAAATCCAAAACAATGTACAGTTTACTGTGCCAATTACATCTGCAATGTTTCATGGTGTCCACTAGAGGGGGAACTGACACTGCAAAACGTTTCAATATTGATTATCTTTGAAAAAATACTTCACTGCCATAGAGATTTATTTAATAATTTGTGTGTGTTTTTGTGTAAAATTACATTTGTGTTTTTTATTGATAGTACTTTCCACACTGCTGTACAATCTACAGATGGGACAAATTAAAGGAAAAATCGGAATAAATTACAAATCATGGGGACCAACAATAAGGAAATTGTGCCATTAATTTGTCACCCATCTTTAAAAAAGCCCCACTTCACTATATTGTTTCCAAAGTACATATATTTAAGGAGTTACAGTTTTAGAATAACTCTCTTTATTCTTACCTACAAACCAGCCATCATCACATTTCTCCATCACTTGTACAATGTCTCCTTCTCTGAGCTCCAACTCATCTGAATTCTGTGGTCTGTAGTTGTAGACAGCTTTGTATCTAAAATTAAGAACATAAAATAGACAAAGGTTCTGAGCCACAAATTCAACAAAGTAAAACTTGGTCTGTACTGCAACAATGTGAAAAAACTAAAACATTTAAATCTCAAGACGTACGGTTTGCGTTGCACCGCTGATGTAGCGGTGTCGTTTGGGAAGTGTGTTTGCAGCAGGGAGTTGACATGTGGATTAGACGGAGCAGCCTGGTTTGGTATTGCACCCTAAAAATACAGAAACCTCATGTCAGGCATTACGAAATAAGGAATGATGAGCCACACTCTGGTCAACATAAACAGTAACACCATGGGTGAGGACGTGCAGCGACTTTCTCAGAGAAGCAGTGAGAGCAGACCTGCGAGGGTTCAGTGTATCTGGAAGTGTTCGCTGCCGTAGCTCCTGCTCTGTGTGCAGATGCTGATGACTGAGTGGAGGGGGAAACTGCTCTAGCTGCGGAGCTCTGGTTAGCCAAGTGTGTCCCAGCCCAGTGGCTGTTCTGGTTGGTGGGTGAAGCAGTTTTGTAGGTGCTGTGCGGCCAGTGATTTGCCATTTCTTTGGGTGCGGCTGTCTGGGTGGGGGAGCGTGACTGTGAAGCTGGGTTGCTGTAAGGTACAGGTGAAGATGGCATCAAGGGGGAGTGCTCAGGTCTGGGGCTGAGGGAGGTGGGGGAAAATGGTGAAAGTGGACAGGGTGAGTGGAGTGGACGTCCTGGACTCTGGGGTCCAGGGGAGACGGGAGACATAGGGCCTGGTGAGTAGTCGTCTGTGGAGTATTTTGTGCGAGGCATCTTGTTGACCTGGACGTAATTGACCGGGAAGATGCCGCTCCGGCTGGTCCCTGTGATCCTCCCCTCCAACCACTTTTCATCAACTTGCCTGGTAATATTGATCAGCTCACCCTGAGGTGAAAATAAAGAGGATTTTGAACAGTTAGTGATTACACATACAGTTTGAAGACTGAGAATCTATTCAACATTCACATGTGCATAAACCGGACAATTCTAATATGACAGTTAATGGCCATAGTATCAGTATCTCACATTGCAAACCTCTGAACATGTTATGGATGTTTTTAAAACTACACAAACTTTAACCATCTTTACTGTTGTAAAACTTTTAGTTTCTAACAGCATGAAGCTACTATTCATTACTCACATTTTATACAGTATAAGTGTACCACTGGTGTAAATTCTATATTTTATTTTTAATAATAATTTGTAAGGCAAACAGTTTGATATTTTGGGAAATATGTTTATTACTCAAGGATTTATACAACTGATTTACACCACTCTTGGTCCTGTCTGCATGTAAATATGCAATCTCATTGGCTAGGCTATATCCTGACCAATAATTAGTCTCTGGGGGCAATGGCTGATATTTTGGGGCTTCCTGGTATTCGGAATCTGTCTTATGTTCACCGAACAATGTTAACAAGTTTCATTTAACACATGAGTTGAACGTTTCTCCACACACAAAAAGAACAGTGATACGTTAGGTCCAGATGACATTTTGGCTGATCTCTATTATCAGGTATTTGTGTGAATATGCTTAAATTAAAAAGCTGATAGTCGATCTATTTTGGTCGATGTGTCGCACCTCTTTAGCTCTAAACACGGACTGTTTACCTGCAGGCAACCAAAACCTTATCAAACATGACTGGTCAAACTAGAAATGGACACCAGAGGGCTCCCTGCTCCAATATATCTATAATCTTGTCCCTCACCTTCAGATTCTGCAGATTCACATGTAGAATATCTTGATAGAGATTAGCTAATATGAAGCTACAGCTGGCAGGCAGTTAGCTTAGCTTAGCACAAACACTGGAAACAGTGAGCACCTGGAGTCTTGTCATCACCGCCGTGAAATCACAACAATATTACATGTCAGTTAATGAGCTGAGGCTCTAGTTGAGGGATTTTGTTACTACTTACATTGAAGATTTATACAAACACTTCTTGGCATAAACAGGTAGCCTACATATGACAAATGGAAAGAACAATCTTACAGAAAATGGGATGAGAAAAATTATACCAAAAATGAAGCCAGAGCCTTCAGCCGTTTAGCTTAATTTAGCATTAAGACTGGAAACGGGAGAAACAGCTAATCCAACAACCAGTGCCTCCAACGTTCACTAATTAACAAGCTCACATTATCAAGCATCACTGTCTTTAAACACCATGCTAAAAACACTATAAACTACCTGAATCTCTGGTCAATGTATCTGTTCTAAATATTCATGCATCACCAGGCCTTATATTAATATATATATATTGATATTGTGATGTCTTGCTATTTGTTTATTGTTGTCATATTGTTCCTTTTGAGCTGTTGCCCTTGCTTTCATGTAAGGCAGGCCCTATTTATGTCTCTTTAGTTTTCATTACATTAATATTTGTCTGTATTTTCAATGCTTTTATTCTTGACGTATGCACTTTTATTCACTGCACAGGGACTACAGATGAAAATTAGCCACTGTTGCTAACTCTGACATATTTTCAGAAATGTTATCAATATGCACTGTCCCTGTCAAATAAAGTAATACAGTAAAGTAACAGCTGCTAACAGCCTTTGTAACTTCTCGATGAGCAAGGAAAGTGTCTTCCTGTCTGTGGCTTCTCCAATGAATGTGATGTAACTCACTTTACGAAAAGACAGTTCAACTGGTAGGTCGGCGTTGAAGTTGAATAGAGCCACAGCTTCTCCATAGTCCAACACCTGGAGAGTGGGAGACTTAATAGGTGTCGGCTTCTCGGTAGGAGGAACAATCTATGATGGAAAAAAGAAAAGTATTTAATCACATGGGCTTAGAATAAAAAAACACACACTGCAAATCAAATGTGAGACATGAAATAAGTCACCTCTACATAAGATGTGGGAAAAATGCCGGCTCTTCCATGATGTTCTCCCTCAAACCAGTTGGCATCGACCTGCCTGTGGATGTAAACAATGTCGCCCTTGTGCAGAGTGAGCTCCCTGAAGAAAAGAAAGAGACAATTTAGATTTATATATAAATTTGACATTTCTATAACTTCATGTTTCCTTTCAGCGATGTAAATGAGCAGGAATGTGAGATTATTATGGTAGCTCATAGTGGAACTCACTTGGGAGACTGAGCCTGGAAATTGAACTTGGCTCGCGCTGCTTTCATCTGGACAAAAAATTTGAACAGACGCCCTTATCATATAAACAATTTAGAATCTATTCAGATCACAAAAACAAAAATCAGCAAATTTCCCAGCCGTTACACAAAGGTCTTAGAAACGCACCTTCTTCTCGTCTTTCTTAGGCGGCAGCTCCATGGTTTCATTTGCAGGGGAGAGACGTTCTACTGTAGAGCACAGTAAAAGGCACGGTGGTATGAGTGGAGTCTTAAACATGCTACTTTGTTCCGCACATGTTGTTTTTGAATGTGTTGCTATAAATTAAATTACAGCCTTGACGGCCAAAGTTCTAAAGGGATCTTGTAATTTCCAGGAAAACAATTGGCAAAAGCTAATCTTTAATCAGCTCTTTTGAGTTTCACTTCCTTTTTTTTTGTGGGCTTCCTCCCCACCCATCTGCATCTGAAGCACTTTCTCTTTCTACAGGAGAAAAACTGCAAAAGCTTTCCGTGCTCACATCAGCCTCGTCTTAAATGTGAAATACCAGAGCAGGGGACAACAGAGGCAATGAAAGAGGATCGTGAGACCGTCAGACTACATTCGATTACTGCAAGATTGTATCAGATATATGCAGCCTGATCAACTGAAGGCCGGCTCACTGAAAGTGCATGTGTTCTTGTGTGGGTTCAAGAAACTTGTGGAGAGTACTGACAGGAATAGACTTTAAATAAGGGTTCTTTTCAAAATCATTATCAAATGGTACAGTTGGTTTATATGCATGTGTGTTGGGGAGAAGAAAAACTCTTTGTTTACCATATGTGGGAGCAGAAGCCAGTGACGTGCCGACAGAGCGATGGACGGGCTGCTGTGATGCTAGGGGACTGCTGGAAAAGTCAGGAAATTATTAGCGTTTGATGTTTATATTACTGTCAATGTGTCAGCCAATGAGGAGGAAGGGGTTTCTGATTATATCAAAGGGCAGACAGACACACACACACTCCTTGTTGTAAGGACTTGTTTTTCTTATGGGGACAAGAAGAAAGTCCCCATAACGTAAATCATTAAGGTTTGTTGAATCCATGTTTTAACCATAGGTTTTAACTTAGGTTAAGTTAAGGTTAAGGTTAAGTGTAAGGGTTACAGTTGGGCAAGTAGTAACAATCGTTAGGTAAGAGTAAGTCTCCAGGAAATTAATAAAAGACAACATGTCCTGTGAAGACATGACTGTGTGTTGTTTTCCTGCAGATATTTGCAGCTGCTGGATTTAATACATTGGACAGAGATGAAACAAACAGTCACACAGCCTAAAAGGACATGTCGATGATACTGTGTGACTCATGTTGTTATCTTTCAACTGAGAATCTGGATTAGATGAAGTTTGCAATTTAAATTATCCTCACAATCCATGAAACTCGATTCATGATCAGAATCACGGGTCTGTTCTTTTTTTTTGCCTGAGTTAAGAATGAACCCAAAGCCCAAAGCTTCCTGCCGGGCTTCCTCCCAACTCATTTGCATATTTCCAGCCTGTGTCTGAAATGATTCCAGGGTCTGCAGCTGGATCCCCACACACACACACACACACACACACACACACACACACACACACACACACACACACACACACACACAGCTTGTCTGGATAACAGGAAACTGCAAAAACAAATGGACTGTTCTTTGCTTGCTGATGCAAGATTTAATTTCATACGTCCTTAGCAACAAACTCTTAAAAACGTTAAAGCCCCTTGTCCCACCTCCCCAGTGAGGTCAAAACCCATGAGATCAACTTCGCAAACAACAGCGAGAATGCGCCCAGAATGCCTCACACACACACGGGGAGAAATGTGGAATGCTGTCTGCTGTTTGAAGCAACAAATACTGTAGTTGAGCTTGTTACAGCTCACCAGCCTCCTAACAGCGCCTAACGCAGAGAGTCACATGATCAACTAACAGGTAGCCCGCAAAGTATTACTGCTCGGTCCAATCACAGTGCTCGGTTTCCTAAAGCAGGAAGCAATGGGCAGTTTCTTCTGCTTGATGAAGCGATATCAAAGTAGATTAAGAAGCAGGGTGTTGTGCTCGGAGCTCTGTTATGTGGAGAATGACCCAGGCCTCTATATTAACCTGCCCTGCATGTCTCCCTATAATACAACCACCACTTTAATAACCGCTATACATCTCCATCTAAAATAGGATTTACATTTAACTATCATTAAAACTAATTTCAGTTACTCAGGCACCCGTCTCCCTGGACTCCAATTGTCCACTTGTTGATGATTAAACTACATCATGGCAGCACAGAGAAATAAGAAACAAAAAAAAACTTTTAAGTTTAAGTACAAGAAACACCTCACATTCATAGTCAGAAGTGAAGGCCCTGACTCTACTTAAAACTGTCCTGTATATGTAATCTGCAAACCTTGAGCACAATACTACAATAGTACTATGTAACACAACACAATTATCAATGACACTATAATGCAGAAAACCACCTTGTTTTCAGTCTTTCAATGGAATCTATTGTAGAAACATGCATTTTGAATAATGAAAACATGGTTGAAGAGTCAGTGAAGTCATCATAACAAACTCTTTATCCCTCGGAGTGATCACACCACATTGCTTTCTTCAGGAATGTTGTCACTGACCTGTAGTTTGCAGTTTCAGCTGCTGGATCCCTGCCTCTGGCCTCCTGCAAGCACAGTGAGCATTACACACACAGCACTTCTGTATCTCACAGCTCTGAGGAAATCTCACAACAACTCAGACAAAGTAGAGGTGCTGACCACTCCCATGGGAGCAAGAAATCCCCTGGGTCCTATCCTCCTCGTGCTAGAAACAGCACCACTCATCATCTGTCTGGGCTGCCTGTGATCTCAGAAAAATGTCTGCCCATGAAGCTGATTTGATTTCTGACAAGAATCAGGCACAGCATGACAATCTACAACAAATCGGGGTTACATCCAAGCTGCTAAGGGAATGCAAAAGGAATTTCAGAATCATAATTTGGATTTAAAGATGACGATTTGACTGATTTGAAAAGTTCTTCCTCTTTTGGCAGCCAGATCTACGTTTGCTGAGGGGGGTGGGCGGCGTGCAGGAGGGTGATTAACACAGCAGATCAATCGGAGTGCAAGGCAGGCAGGCGATATCAGGGCTGTCATCCAGGTCACAGAGGGAGAAACATGTCAGACGTGATCAAAGCTTTAGCAAGCAGAAGGATCTCACTGACACACAGGCTTTCATTGGGAGTGGGAGGGGGGTGAGAGTGGAGGTGGGATTCTGCTAGATTTGAGGAAGGAGGGATGCTTCAGCAGAGAGAGTCAGGAGGGGGGCTCAGTACCTCACCCCGGCCTCGACGCTGCTTCTTCTGGGAAAGCTTCCTCTCCAGGCCCTGGATCTCCGAGTCCAGCTCAGCCTCAAATCGACTCAGCTCAGAGACCAGACTGGCCTGAGCCCAGAGGAATGGTGGAGTCGGAAGGGCAACAATTAAAACACAAGTACAGAGTCTGGTGTTTGGAGCTAATGGTGTCCCTTATTGAATGGTTTAAAAATGTCAATCTTGTTAGAGAGGAAAAGCCCGAAAGACAGAAATGAAAGTTGTGTTGAAGCTGCTCACCTCAATAGAAGGAGGCTTTGGTTTCTCAGGCTGAATCTTCGGGGACAAATACGTCTGAGGACATAAAAAAACAAAACACTGAGGAGAAGTTGCTGTTGTTACAAAGTTAACCAAACTAAATTCATCTTGCTCACATACACCTGCCAACCAAGGCTGGATAACCAACCACTCAACGTGAGTAACTGTCCCAGGGCCAAAGGAATCTAGGGGCCAATTATAAAAAAGTTGTTTGGGAGTTTTCACCAATATCAACCAACTGACACCATAGAGGGGCTCATAACAATTGCTCTCCTCTGCCGCTCTAACAGTTAAATCCCGGCCATATTGCTACGATTTATTTTTACCTCTGCCAAAAGGGTCACGTTTTCACCCCTGTCTGATTGTTGTAAGCAAGATTACATAAAAAAACAACCGAGCCGATTATCATGAAACTTGGTGGAAGGATGCGATGTGGGTCAGGGAAGAACTCATTGCATTTTGGTGTGGATTCAGATATTTTTTTCTTCACTTTCTTAAGCATTGTGAGACATTATAAATATTTTCACAGTTTTCTGAGGGAATAAATCATTGATGATGAAAGAAATCAGGCTGGATTTGTCCTTGGCGGAGGTATGTGCTCTAGTTTTCAGTGTGTGAAAAGCTTTAGCAGTTTCAAGTTGAACAAAAAGGGCATTAAGTATTCTAACAGCCAAGGGCGTAACTCTGGGTTGAATATTGGGTGTGTTAAAGTTACTTATTATTATTATCGTTTTTATAATTTTTTTTAGCAATGAATAATCGCTTGATATACCTTAGAAATCATTATAATAATTAATGCGGCAAACTAATACGAGTAGCCGAAGTAGCTACAATAAATTAAGGGTGACAAAAACTCGTCTTTGTTAGTGCTGCAAATTAATCTACTCTTTACACTCTTCTCTCATTGTTTTTATTTGTAAAAAACCTGGGCTGAATGTGTCTCTGAATGCCAAGACCCTCCCCTCAATGGAAGTTATCCTCACTACCTGTAGTGTCCCTGTGAAGCAGCACACACCTGATATGGTCTGTTTTTTTTCTTTCTTTTTTTTAAATGCCATCCAAAGGATAGAACATTGGCCACTGTCATAGAGAGGAAATTAAATGAGTCCCCATGCTGTGAGCCATTATACACCACAAGAGGTTAACACATAATACAGATCACAAGACACTTCAGCTCTCGTGGGGGAGTGGAAACAAAGATTCCTTTACTTCACAGGCGTAGACACGCGGCACAATATGCACCAGATCCGGGACAATGTTGCAAGAGCCGTTAGAAAAACTCGGGAGGTTGGTGTTTAAACAAAGAGATACTAGACGGCTGCACGCACAGTTACTGCAAGACAATAAATTACAACCCCAGAGGTAAACAAATACTACATGAGTCAACGTGTCAAACAGCCTTTCAGTGTAGAAACGCCAATAAAAATACTTTGATCGTGTCTTTTCTTGCCTGTAAATGAATGAAAGAATTGAAGGAAGGAGTGAGCACACCTGGTGGTAAGCAACAGGTACACTGGTGAATGATCACAGTTATTAAAGAGTTACTAGAAAGCTTGCGTGACAAGATGCAACACAAAGTCTTAATCCTTAAAGAAAAGGTGCACATCTTCAAACCTGTTTTTGAGATCCACACTGGAGTAAAGACTACAAGACTACAAGAAGAATTCCTGTGAACACTGAGTAAATATGGAGGTCAAAGGATCACACAGAGGCATTTTATTCTGCTGGAATCAGAGTGACATCAGAGCTTATTTTTTAACTGACTGCATGTGAGGTCGTACCTGGCTCTGGATCTCTGAAGTGCTGCTCTTTCCCGGTTCAAAGTCGAATATGCTCTTCGGCTGAGGGTGCTGCTTTCCCAGGTCTGACAGCTTATCTACATCCTCGCTCCTGAAACATAACACCCCACGCACACACACACACACACACACACACACACACACACACACACACACACACACACACACGGCAACTTAATCATGGCTGCATTGTGAGCGCCTGTAAAAACAAATCCAAACTTGTCTCTCCCACACGTTTTCCCTCCACTCTGCCTGAGTTTTGGTTGGTATTCAGGTGAAGACGTCACCTGCAGCCTTTATCTGATGAGAAGTGGGAATGCATATGGGTGTGTGTGTAGTCTACTAGTAGTTGAAATAAATTGAAAACTATTGCAAAAATAAACATCAGTGTACTGTTAAATGTCTGATCTTGTTAAACCTTCAGAATTCAGCATTTCTGGGGTTTTGTTAGGCTGTATAAAGCCAGGCACAACTGTACCATATATACCATATAAATATATATACTGTATATATATATATGCTTTTCTAGACTTGATGACCACTTAAAGCACTTTGACTTTAACAGTTTTGTCTTCCACACATTCATACAGTGCATCTACGTTCAGCACTGTCTCTATTACACATCACCTATACACTGTTGCCACAGTCCTGACCCGCTCTACCTCCACAACCACAGCCACCCAAAGTATACTGTATATAGACCTTGTATAAAGATGGATGACATCTAAATTTCCTCCCATGCACTATTCCAAAATGAAGCTAAAATATCTCACATATATGCTATATACAGTATGTTTCACCAATTGTATTTGACATGCACTTTTTAGTTATGTCTATTTGAAATGTAATCCATGTATCTATATTGCAGCCAGCCACCAGGTGGCAATTGAGGCAGATTGGATCCACTGTTAGTAAGCTGTCATGTCTTTATATACAATCTAAGATCTGTACCTGTTTACAGTCTTTGTGCTAAGCTAAGCTAACTGGATGCTGCTGTAGTTACATATTCATACTGTATCAGAAGAGTCACTAAGCAAGAGTAAAATAAGACAACATGTCTGTTCCTTGAAGTTCGCCTCCTGCCTCTGAGCCCTGCGTATGCTATGGGGCTCAGGGTTTAATTTTCTTACCACAGTGTAAAAATGTGCTGCTCAGGTTGACTCATGACTTTATTAAATTGCCCTGAAAATGAG
This sequence comes from Hippoglossus hippoglossus, assembly GCF_009819705.1. Taxonomy (NCBI): domain Eukaryota; kingdom Metazoa; phylum Chordata; class Actinopteri; order Pleuronectiformes; family Pleuronectidae; genus Hippoglossus; species Hippoglossus hippoglossus. Next base: position 14,052,259 of record NC_047159.1, on the reverse strand, counting down.
GGATTGTCAATCTGTCGGCATGTGCCGTGTGATGCTCTGGCAATTTGCCTCCGTCTTCTCTCCAGTGCATGCTGGGATATGTTAATCCACCCTGTGACCCTGAAGCAGTCATATCCAATCAGTGCAAACTCACCAGTCTGGTAGAGCGCCATACGGTGTCAGTCTGAACAGATTCTTGTCTGTGTCGCTGCTTTCTTCTGTGCTGGCGGATAACTGGAGCCCTGCAGATCAGTGCAGATTAGTCTTGAGTATAAAGTGATTATGGATCCAGGGACAAGGACAACAATGCGGACTTTGGTGAATTCACTTACGTTCGGCTGACCACCGCTCAGAATCCTCCAGCTCAGGCTCTAGTAAAGAAATACAAGACCCTTTTTGAGAACTTTGATAAATCGATCAAAATATCATACTTGGACATTCACTAATACTCACTTACCAACACAACCTGGATTTGTCTTGTTGTGAGACCTTACCCACTTCTAGTGTAGTTTAAGTTTAGTTCAGTGTCATCAAAAATGAATGTATAAAACAAAACATTATACTTATTCACATTCCATGAATGAATAAGGAGCAGGAAGGAGGAAAATCTAACATCGCCTGCACCTCTCATATAAATTACATAACATAAATACAGATGGAAATCACTTTTTTATTTCCTCTCTTTTAACAAATCACAAAATGAATCAGTTATACTGAATCATTATCTATAATTATAACATAAATATCACTCAATTAGTTCATACTGTTTCATTTGTTTTTTTATTTATAAACTTTCTTAAATGTTATTATATTTAAGAAATATGGACTTTTGAAAATATAGTTCCTATTATGGTTTGATATTATTGTAATCAACTTCTGTAGGTTTTCAAGTATCCTCTACAAGTGGTGTGTTCACATGATGAGTTACACAGCAGCAGTATTGTCAGTGCTTTGAAAATGTGTTATTGTTGAAGAAGACAAATCACAGAGGCAGACACGTCCCACTGAAACCTCCTCTCTGCTGTGATGGTGCCATCAACCACACAAATAATAAGGACTGTGTTTCTATTACGCAACACGTAACCGAGAAAATGATGAGCTACATTTTTGAGGGAGCTGGGATCAGAACCGGGATTATTGTCAGATATAATGAAAAAAATGACATCAGACTTTAGGGATGTTTCATTATGTCTCATTTTGGCTTTGCACTGGATCACCTCAGCTGTACCTGACACTGACAGAGAGGAATTCACTCTGGATTTGAGTGTGTGAGAGGAGAAGGAGGAGGAGGAGGAGAAGGAGGAACATGCTTACCCTCTGGCTTCTTGTGGATCTGTCTGAACATGCTCTTGTACCAGTCTCTGGGCTTGTTCACACTCTGGTATAAGAAGAGAGGGGAGGTGCAGAAAGTAAACAAAACTGTCCAATAAGGCTTTGAGAAATGTAACATGTAGGATATATTATATATATATATATATTTAGACTACAAATACTATGCCTCCATCAACCAGTGCAGTTTCAGATTACATACATTTATGTCAATCAAACTAAATGACAACTGGTCAAAAGTTAAAGAAATTCTCAGAAAACAAAGACAGACTCTAAAGATGAAGTTCAAGAGGTCAAGACATTTATTGTGAAGCCACCATGATCTTGACCTTACACCAACAAAATCTAATTAGTTCATCTTTGAGTTCAACTGAGCGTTTGTACCAAATTAGAAGAAATTCCCTCTAGATCCGCCAGGTATCCAATTCAGAACTCCAAAAATGTGCTTTGTGAGGTCACAGCGACCTTGACCTGTGACATTTGATCACTGAAATTCAATCAGTTCATCCTTCAGTTCAAGTCATCATTTGTACCAAATTTAAAGACAATCATTTTGGGCATTCTTGAGATATCGTGTTCACAAGAAAGGGACGGCCAGACAATGTGAGAACATAATGCTTCCAGCAACTGGCTATGAGGGGTGCGGAGGCATAAACATGTCTTTCAAAAATAAATCTATAAAGCTTGTGTTTTTATGGGCAGTGTTTTGTTTTGTCTTACGGATCTGGAGGCGATGGGCATCCCAGTTTCATCCACTGGACCGATTCCAGAGAACTTGATGAGCCGCTCCTCCCTGGTGGGAGTCCAGCTGCGTGGTAGAGTGGCAGAGCCATGGTCACCATTGGACAGTCCACCTGAGTTACAGTCACAACAATGTGATTTTAGTATTTATGTTGTTACATTTCATGATTGAAATTTGTTAATTTCAGGTGAAAAATGAAACCATTCATGAGCTTTCAATCTAACCATAAACCCTGGTTATGTATTAATTATCCTAAGATGTTATATATTTCCTGATATGGCCCTGCTCTCCTTTAAATGGATTACATTAACTGTTTTTACTGAGCTCAGTTAATCCAGTTTTTGTCAACATGCACCTGAAACATGGAACAACACACAGAACAATCCAAAACTCAACAACTATTTTTTGGTTTAGGTTCATTTTAGTTTTTATCTCACCTTATTTTTCCTTTGGCTGTTCTTGTTTTAATGGATTTATTTGTTTTAAATAAAATTCTGGATACTGTATTTTATTCCTAAGACTTTTACTTTTGCTCTTACTTTTCCTATTTTGCTCATTTTTACAGTTCTTATTTGTCTTTAACTTGGTGTCTTGGAGAGTTTGTTTTTTCCCCAGCTATATTAAAAGTGAGGTCTCTACCTCAATATATTCCCAGAGCCAAAAGGTTGAATGAATGATTGGGTGGACATTTTTACCATGCAATTGTGAGGGTCCATAATATGATCCAAAGCTGAGAGCTGTTGGGCCACTTCCATTCACTTCTGAAACCTGGAGAAAAAAAGCAGAATCATTTAAAACAGTCAAAATACACGTCTGTAATGTAAATGACAGCTGATTGTTAAAGACATGTCCGTAGCCTGTGATGCTTTAGTTTACCACAGGGAGGAGCACTTGTTTACCGAATCCCACTCTCTCCACCTCAGTGTTGTTATTATCACAGCCTGCAGGACATTTCTGTTCCTACCTTGAACTCTCCAGATGGCAGTCTAGATGACCTAAAAGGGCTCAAGGGAGGAGTAGGGAGTCCAGGGGAGATGACCACCTCGTGGGTCATCTCTGGAGAAGTTAGTATCTGCTGCCCTGATGAAAATCCAGCCTCCCCGGAGTAGATCAGCCGGGAGCCATTCGGATCGCCAACCACTTCCGTAAACTGCTAAACATGTAAGAAAAGGGGAAATATGGATGAACAACAACAATGTGTGAACTTTGCTCCTGTCGCGTCCTCCTGCTGGCCCTGGGTAAACACCACGCTCTGTAGGAGGTCATGTGGACTTGTTAGGGGCTCAGCTATTCTCCAGAGAATAACTGAGCTCTGTGGGGGAGCCTGTGATGAAAAGGCCTCTAATTTATTTAAAGCAGGAGCAGTGGGAAGTGGTGTTCCACCCACTTCATCATCTCTCTGGCCACAACGGCAGAAAGGCCTCATTCAAGGTGCAGAGTGGGGGCACTGAAACAGGAGAGCACCATTATGGGCTCATTAACTCCCTATTCACTGGGCTGTGCTATTCTCCAGCCGGAGGGCGGAGCTGGGGCCGGGGAGGTTGGGAAAGGGTCGTCGATGGCAACCCTAAAGTCCAGCAGGGCAAGGAGTCGTTTTGTGGTTTCCATGGTGATCTTTTTTACCTCCCTCCCACTCATGATGGGCAGTCTAGCTCTTCTATTGGAACACTACATATTTCAATCAGGTGCTTCGGTCACTCTGTGCGGTTGCAGGGTCATGGGGGTCATGGGAAAGCCCCCGTGCCTCTCATCTACAGTGGCTAGTGGGAGAATTGTTGTCTGCACTAATGGCACATTGTTGATGTGACACTGGACTTGACTGACTTGTTCTCCCTGGTTATTCTGGACATTGACAGTTGTTAAACAGTTTAAAATTAAATATTAAAAAGTGGCTTTACCTGAGACTGCATGTGATCTGTGTAAGTCCTTGTGTGATGGATATCAAGTTCTTCTTCCCAGCATCAAAGGTATCTGCACAGACATAGAGAATTCAAACATTTTAATATGTAATTGAACTATTTTAATCAAAATATTTTCCAAATAATTGGGAGTATCCTCGTTAAGCATATTAACCATTGTATATGTTTGGAAAGTGAAATAAAGCAGCACATTCAAGGTTGAGCATCAGCTGACCAAGAGCACTTTTATTTTTGTGTTTTAGTCAAGTTTTTGTGTGTTGCCTCATTGTTAGAGTAAATTATTCCCTGCCAGAATTATTTTATTAAATGTGCAGTAAGGTTTAAAATGATTTATCATCCACATATGTCCAGTAAAATATTCATATTCAAAGCCCTGATTGTTGAATGAAAATGGCTTAAAATAAATAAAACTGTCCTAATTCAGACACAAAATTGAGAGTTTAGCTCAAACAAAAATAGGTTTTCAGGACCTTTAAGTGTTGCACATTCTTTCATTCTTTAATTCTGAGAAATTTAATCAATGTCTGTAAAAAAGTAACTGATAAATATGAAGGTCTATTCTGAATCTTGCTTTTTAACTCTTTGAGTCAAAGTCTCCATGTCATGAATCCCATTTTACATCATGGGCAGAGCGACAACTGTTCCATTATCCCATCGCTCCAGTATTCCAAAGAGGGAAAGTTAGCGTCACCCACTTTTTCCCTGTTGCCATGGAGAACCCCCCCAAAACAATGAGTGTGACGCACAAGACTGCCTCATTATTCCCAGTCATACAATGGTGTAATAAGCTGGACTTGAGGGGGAGTGGATGATGGAGAAGATCAGCTACTGAAAGTGGAGACCACTGATCTATGAAGAAAAAACAGATCAGGGTCTTTAAAAAACATGTAGGCAAAGAAAAATATGGCCAGCATGCAGCCTTACACCCCCCCCCCCCCCCCAACCCCCCCCCCCAACCCTACCCTCTACATGATGTTTTATATGCTCTTGTGAAAACTAAGGCTTTGTAGCTTGGCAAGAGAGTAATAACCAAGTGTGAGCTGGGCTACCATAGGCTGAGAGTTTGCACTGATGAGTTTTCCATGTGGCATTTGCAGCTGAACATTTGGGTCTATAATCATTGTGGTCAAGACTGAGAAAACTACATGCACTGTGTGTCTCTGTGCACGAGGTTAGGAGATATCACTGAGCCTGTGTGGTGAGAGAATCAATGTACCAGTTTGCCGACAACAGTAATCACTCTATCAGAGTCATTATCTCCCAATAAATGGCGTTACATAACAGGAAAAATATAGAATCACTGTAATCACACAACTGATTATCCGTCTAACAATAAGCAACACTGCATACTTTCTAATGGCTGGTGAGGGTGTATACCAGATCTCCCCTGAGGAGGCTGCTGCTCAGCTTGAAGGCCCCATCACACTGATGAACAAATAACTGGGTGAAGTCATTGGCATTTTGAAGAATTATTATCTCCACACACGCCTGTTTAATTTAGAAAACAAAAAGTCCCTTTTCCACGTCGTCACTGCTGCCATTCAAGCTTCAGCAGTAGTTGCTGGACTCCATGACAGCTGTTTAACATATTCGTGCTTTTCACAACGGGTGTGGTTACATTTGCAAATGTACTCAAGATTCTTTATTATCATTATACTGCTGCAAACAACAACACAATACAATTGTCATGTATTTATAATTTACAAGTATTCATAAGATGAAGCACTCCACCAGTGTAATGTTGCAATTCTGTGCAGTTCCACAAGACACTGAAGCGACAGTGGCTGAACCTCCCAAAACACTGGATCCTGGATTTCCCATTATGTAAGTGAAAATGATTCTCCCCGCTTCTCAAAGTTCCTTCAAACTCAACACACTATTTTTTTTGAGACTGAGATTTTGTTTGCACGTAAATAATAATAATGATAATAATAATAACACGTCAAATTAATTGTTCTAAAACTTTGCTTCTGTCATGTTAGGTAGTCCTTATCTTTCTTGTTTTTTTTTATTTCATCCTTGTTTTATTCTGTTTTATTATTATTTTTATCATTATTATCACATGGTGCGTGGAAGTTTTAATTTTTCCAGTTAGTTTTTTTACAGTTCGGCTATTAGGTATAAAAACAGGGTGTAACATCAAGATTGACAGCTGATACTGACTCGTGATTGGTCGGGTGCGTGTATCCACCTCGATACCAAGGCTCCGGGTCTGGGTAAAGGTGTGCACAATGGCAGTGTTCATATCCAGGATATTTTGGGCTTAATCTCTGGATAGTTGGAGCAAGTTGGGATGCTTCCATCTTTTATATACGATCTGTAAAATAAACTGATATGGAATTTTTCTTTTCAGTATATTATTACTAGCGCCACTCAGAAGTCTACAATCTAAATCCCCCTGCCCCATGGAAGTTGCATCCTGACTAAACTTTGTCATAACAGTGTGTCTGTGTCTCATTTCTGTGGGGAGCAAAAATTTAACCGAGATAGACTCCAGCACCGCACACATTCCCCCCTTCAACAAACACAATCCTACCTAATAAGGAAATATCAGTGTTGATATCGAGCAAAGAAAATCCCTGTCCAGAAGTCTGGCTCTCCCTGGGTTTCTCTGAATGCTCAGTGCATTCTTATGTAATTACTGCGACTCAGTAGCGGAGGCGGCTATGAGCTTTCACATGGGAGACAAGGCTCCAGAATTGGCCGTGTGTGAGCCCTTGATGCTATCGCTCAGAAATATGTGGACGTTACAGCCGAGGTATTTACAAGTCAAACCCCTGCTAGGTGAGAGCTCCATTATCACAACTGGGTCGGTTTTGTGATGGAAGAAAAACGGAGCCATAAAAGGCCCATGTGCGTCTCAGGTGAAGACGAGAAGAAGTCCTGCTTCAAACAAGCTTTCACCACACCAGTGTTTTGCGCTGAAAACTCTTCTCATTCAGCATTCTGCTCTTGTTTCACATTTTAGCCCACAACAGGGCAAATGAGGATTTTCAAAATGAGAATCAAGGGATTTTTCAATGGAAAATTCTGCCTCTGTTCCTAGGAAACTCATCCGGTCTCGACCAGATGTTAACCTCAGTAAACTTAGAAACAGAAGTCTAAATACCGTCATCTATTTCAAATGAAACATTTCTGTTGTGAGATAAAAAATAAACTTGTTTTACTTTGGAGGTTGGGAATTCTTTTCTTCTTCTTTTTATCTTAAAGGAGCGGATGTGGAACCAGACTGTTATCTGAAGCTGCTGAGCCAAACTGACTCAGCAGCTACAGGGTCAGTGAACTTCACCACACCCCTGAGTCTCCTCTGAATCACCGTGGGACGTTTCCACAGAACAAAAACACAAACATGTAACAAAACAACCACACAAAATCTGACAAGACAAAATCATTCCATTGTCATCGAGTACTCAGTGGTGGAAAATAACTAAGTACATTTACTTTGCTGTACTTTGATTTATCATACATTTTTCATATATATTATTTCATATATATTTACCCAGTATATTTACTTTACTCCATATACAGTAAGAGTAAATATCTGTACTTTCTATATTTTATATAGTTTATTTTATATATTTTTTAAAGTAACCAATAACCAGAGGGGAATTGGTTCACTGATCTAATAAGAGCAGGGGAGGTAACATTAGACCCCGCCCCCTGCAGCACCTGCATCACTGGTGGAGAAACACTTCCAAGACTCAGCCATTATCAACAACAATTAATAATGAGAGTCTGTATTATCCATCTATCCATTTTTCCATCCATCATTTATCCATGTGTTATCTATATCACTTATCCGTTTAGGGTCGCCCAGGAAGCTGGAGCCAATCCCAGCTACCATTGGGCGAGAGGCAGGATACAACCTGGACAGGTCGCCAGCATAAGAGTCTGTACTATTCTTGTATCAAACAAAATATTTCCTTAGGCGCAATTAATGATGTAGTAGTACATTAGGGAAGAGGCTAATCTCAGCAAGTACTGACTTTTATAAGAAGAAAAACTATATTACTTGAGTAGATTTATTTCCTTTTTATTTGAACTTTGTTAAAACAAAGTAAAAGAAAAAAGTACTTCCTCCACCACTGCCAGTACTACTCAAAGCTCAACTTTAAAAAGTGCACTACCTATAATGCTCTTTATTTATAAAACATTCCTCATTTCCTCTTTCTTCCACAGATGGATGAGAGCAGGTCTTTCTGAGCGAGGACTCTGACCTGAGATGACCTCCTCCTCCTCCACCACATACTGAGCTTCACGCATTGTTCTCACCAAGAACGAGGCTGTCAAGGTGACCACGCACGCCCTCAGGAATATATGTCACAAACCTCTAGGATCTGTTGGATCAGGAAAGTCATGATTTGTGGTCAGAGGGAGGATCATGTTGTCCATAAATCACTGTGTTGGAGAATGTGTTGGTGAAGAGCCGGGACAATGGACTTAAATAAAACACACAAAAGTGAACTGAGCTGATCTGCATTCATTAGCACGAGTGATCTCCTCAGCTTCTGTGTCAGGGTGCTGAGCAGTTAATCATTGACTCCATGAGGTTGCACTCTGCTGCACCGTAAAAATCCTATACACAGTTTTACACAATGAAAACCGGCCAAAATATGAGCTCAATATTTGCTGAAGGTGTTAATTTCAAACACTCTTATTGTGCACTTTAAAAAAAAAGTGCAAACAGATTCTGATCCTCTAATGAAGTATTTACTTCTTGGATATTACCCGAGAACAAGGTGACGGGAAAAGTCTTATCACCCGCTTGCGTGAACACTCACTTAATGATACTGCTGCCAAACAAGTTACATAACAAGGTTATAAAAGTGAAGTGATCCTGCATTAAAACGTGGTGAAAGGTGATTGCAAGCACCTTTGGTGGATAAAAAAAAAAGCTGGCATTTATTTCTAAACACATGAAGTGTCTGCGGTTTACTTGAGGGATGTTTAGGGTCCTTCGAGGCCGATAGCACAACCACGCTTGCCCTTCTTGCAACTTCGCAGATGTGTGTACACAGCCCATAAAAGGTCCTGGAGCTGCAAGTTCATGATATGCAGTTATTGGGGGGATACACACATTTATCAGGAGGGGAGTATTTCACCACCTTGTATGGTGCTCCTCCAAGCCTGAGCACCAGGAGGAGTCATAGTCTGTGTGCTTCTTGTCAATGGAGAGGCTGCGTGTTCCCAGGAGGAGCTGCACGCCAATAAATCACAGCCTCTTTTCTCAGAGAGGAGCCCAACAGTGGGGCTGAAGCGCTGTGTCGTTTTATCAGCTTGGCTAATCCCTGAAAATAAAATCGGCCAGAAGAAGCACAGGAAAAACCCACGCTCGAAACATAGTATCCAGAGGAAAATGTCACAAATCCTCACGCCTGTCATTTTGTATCTTGAAAGCTGAGTGCGGTTGGTGGATATGAGCACTGGCAGCTGGACCCCTCAGTAATATCACAAAGGGAATCAGAGTCTGCTGTGGAAATCACCCTGACAGTCAGGGGAGCCTCCAGTGATGCCTGCACAGTCCAGGGGCCGTGAGGGTTGATATCTGCTCTAAGGGACGGCATGTTGGGAAACACTCCCCACTGTGCCCCCTCTCTTAGATGGGTCACAGAACCAACTCTGAACCAGCCCCAGCACCTAAACCAGCCCTGAACGAGCATCTCCAGGTTCACGCTGGTGGATAAGAGGTAACGTCTGTGTGTCTCTCTGTGCTCAACTCAGAGCTGGTCTCCCACAATCCTTTTTAAACATCAAGACTACACACATCACACGGGTCAGCTTGTTTTCAGGTGCCCTGCAAAGGCATCCCTCTAACTCTTGGGTTAGGCTGCACCACTAATCCTGCAGAGCAGCGTGTACAAGCCCTGAGCAGTCAGCATCAACCTGGGGCAACAGGTTACTCAACCTTAAAAAACACAGTTGCAAAACAGCCCAACAGAAGTAAGTTCCCATGCAATCACAATGTTAAATGTCACTCCCTCTCACTTGAGCTCCGTTAGGAAAGAGTGCACTCACCTTCAAAGCTGCACCTCAACGCCTCTCTCTCTCTCTCTCTCTCTCTCTCTCTCTCTCTCTCTCTCTCTCTCTCTCTCTCTCTCTCTCTCTCTCTCCCTCTGTCCTGCACGTAAGCCACGCCGCTGACCGTCCCTGCTCCTTCCTCCTCTCACTCATGAAACTGGCCAGGACACGCAAGCTCCCTCTCTCTTTATCTCCCTCTCTCTCTCTCTCTCTCCCTCTCACTTTGAGCCCTCGCTCTGCCTGCCACCACGAAGGACTTCCCGGTTGACAGGCATCACCATGGCAACCCACCTCGGCCCCCGTTCAAAAGCCACCCATGCTCTTGGCCCGCCAGTCCGGGGCACCTCCTTCACTGAAGCAGCCCTATTGTTGCGATAAGGTGATATTTCACAGCTCAGGGTTAACCAAGGGGGAACGCAAATAGTTCATCACCTCCACTGCCCAGACACTGACCAATGACTTCATGGACCCCCTCCTAACTTTATCTCTCCCATGCCCACCCCCTCTCCTTGTGTGTGTGTGTGTTTCAGTGTGTGTGTGTGTGTGTGTGTGTGTGTGTGTGTGTGTGTGTGTGTGTGTGTGTGTGTGTGTGTGTGTGTGTGTGTGTGTGTGTTTCCAAAGGCCAGGTCTCAGGCATGAAAGGAGAATAGGAGCTCTGTCTGTTCCAGTAGCTCTGGAAGTGTTTCGGAGTCTTAACTCAACAACATCTAATCAACCGCTGACACCACAAGTCCTGTAGACTTTTCTCACATGATCACACACACACCAGCAGTCGTAACGAGACGGAACGACAGCAAATTATTATCCAAGTTGAAGATGCAATGAGTGTATTGATAAGACAATTTCCAGTAGGATTGGCTGCTCCAACCCTAAAGCCTACAACAGTCGAAAAGGAATGGAGCACATTTTCAAATCACGTTGGCGCTCCAGCGTGCACCACTTTCCCAAATAAAACCAGGATTACCAGTTTGCCCGCATTTCTTGCCAATAGAGACGAACAACTGCAGAAACTGAAATCGAACCTGCTGACAGGCTTGTTTTTGGCACTGATTGTGCAGCAGGAGGACTGAGTGACAAGGTCCACTGTGTGATCCGCTCACCTGCTGACAAACACAATCAGCTGTTCACTCACATGTCATTTAAGTCCTGGCAAAAACCTTCATGAAAAAAGACGGGACAAAATGTTATGTGGAAGTGTGTGTGTGTGTGTGTGTGTGTGTGTGTGTGTGTGTGTGTGTGTGTGTGTGTGTGTGTGTGTGTGTGTGTGTGTGTGTGTGTGTGTGTGTGTGTGTGTTAGTGTCCTGGTATTACTCATGTTTTGGGGACCTAAAGCTGTTTAGCACATTATGGGGACTTATGGTGACAAAAGGCAAGTCCCCATAACGTAAATCAAATAAATTTGAAGACATGTTTTATGGTTTGTTTACGTTAAGGTTAACGTTAGGTTTGAGTTAAGGTTAGGTTAAGGTTTGGGTAACAGTTAGGGTTAGGCAAATAGTAACTATGGTTAGAGTAAGTCTGCAGGAAATCAATGTTCAAAGTCAAGGTGATGTCCTCTGAAGGCATGTAGACACAACTGTGCGTGCATGTGTGTGTGTGTGTGTGTGTGTGTGTGTGTGTGTGTGTGTGTGTGTGTGTGTGTGTGTGTGTGTTAGTGTCCTGGTATTACTCATGTTTTGGGGACCTAAAGCTGTTTAGCACATTATGGGGACTTATGGTGACAAAAGGCAAGTCCCCATAACGTAAATCAAATAAATTTGAAGACATGTTTTATGGTTTGTTTACGTTAAGGTTAACGTTAGGTTTGAGTTAAGGTTAGGTTAAGGTTTGGGTAACAGTTAGGGTTAGGCAAATAGTAACTATGGTTGTGTGTGTGTGTGAGTGTGTGTGTGTTTGTGTGTGTGCTGCCCAGTTCCACCTTGAAATTGAAGTCCTCAGCTTTTTTCAATAATTCAGTGGTCTGGCTTGGTGGAGCGGGGCAGATATCCATTTACTGAGCCTATACTCCTCACTGGGTTGTTTTTGCCAAACGGTTGAGCTGCTGAACCTGAAGTGGCGAACTGGGCCAGCGCAGGCTTCAGCTCCGGAGGCTCCCCCTTCATAATCTGTGTCCCGCTGCAGCAAACCTTCTCCCGCTGTGACCACATCTGACACCCTGCCACTCCGCAGCTAACAGGGTCTAAATGATGTAATCACGCAAGCTGTGATTGCTACTTTGGCCTTGTACTCGACACGTCTCCCACACTGGATCCTTGTCTCTTTGCCAAACAAAGACAGGGCATTTATTACAGGGAAACACTGTCAGTACAGGAGGACAGAGCCATGACCCTAACCCTCAGCCCACCTCCTCACATTGATGGATTCCAGCACAGTTCTGCATAAAAGCCCACCACACTGAGATATGTGCCAGTACGTTACTGCAGAAGCTCATTAAAAATCCTGACAGCAGAAGATTCCAGCAAGTGAATAAACCATGATATAAATCTGTTATGCAATCAAAAATTACATTACTCAACGATTACAGCCCTGGGCTTTGTCTTTTTACCAACTCTTTTATACTCAGAGAAAACAAGAGACAGAGTCTGCAAAAATCACAAGATTAAATCATAATTAAATGGGAAGATATAAGCAGAGAGATACAAGTTCACAGATAAACGAGCCATGGAGCCCAGATAAGGAGCAGCACTGGACATCATGCACACACTGCTGTATGTGTCATTCATACCACAGGTCGCTCTCTGAGGTACGACTTGTGGAATGTCTCTGAGAACAAACACAACAGCATCAGGGTTTATTTTAGCAGTAAACAACATTCTTCCGAGCTGTGCATGTCCCAAGACTCACAGCGTAGGACGACGAGAACAAACATCTCGAGGATAGTCATAAATCCTCAAGGGACCTGCCGCTCATAGGATTCTCACTTTGAGAAGTTTGGTGAAAAAAATCGCAGAGTGGAAAATATTCCCTGACGCAAATGTTCCAGACAAAAACAAGTAACACCACAACGAGGAGGCAGCTACACAACCACATACAATAAAATATTTGGCAATAATAAAATAAAGTCCCTCTCATATACCCTCATGCCATTTTCCAAAGAACCACTTCCAGTGTTGCTCACCAACGTTCATAGGGAAAAAGATTTATCAGAACAATGACAGGTCAAAGATAAACAGCTCTATCTATTTCATCACAGTGGTTTCCAGTGATAATAAAACTCCAGTGATGAAGGATAACAACAACAACATGATGCTCAAAATCTGTGTCAGGAGCAGTGCAACACAAATCTACTCAATCACAACTCCAGTCTGTCACATGACAATAACAGAGGAAAATAAAAATAAACTTCTTTTTGAATGGTGAAGATTTATTTCCCTGTGATACGAATGCTTTAGCTCGAGTGGCAGCACAAGTTGTGTAGTACTTACAGGCGAGTGCAGGCTGAGGTCTCCTCAGTGCAGACGGAGAGGGGAAGTGAATGAAAAAGAAGGAGGGAACCACTGCTGCTCTTCTTTCTCTCCCTCACACACTCCCTCCCTTTTTTCTCTTTCTAAGACCAACACAGTGTCTTTTCTCTTTGGTGAATGATTCAGCGTGGGCCTGAATGTTTGACTGGGTGCTCGTAGGAGTGTGTGTGTGTGTGTGTGTGTGTGTGTGTGTGTGTGTGTGTGTGTGTGTGTGTGTGTGTGTGTGTGTGTGTGTGTGTGTGTGTGTGTGTGAAGCTCATCATGGAGAAGGCACTCAGTAATAGTTTCCATCCACAGCTGGAAATAATAGAGCTTCCCATACAGGCCCAGGCTCAGTGGTACCGCCCTCCAGTGTTTCACATGCAGCGGAAGAGGAGGCGATCTCCACAGCAATCTCAATAAATAGGCCTGAGTGACACATGCATAATGATGGCATCAGTCACTGTCTTTAGATGTAGGGTCACTTTCATACCGAGCCAAAAATCATTTCTACAAGATCCAGATGTTTCAGATTTCTTTCTCACCTGCCACATTACAAGGTCAATCGGTACATCCAGGAGGGAGAACACACACACACAGACACACACACACACACACACACACACACACACACTCAAAGATTCATTCATATCTCCAGACAACATTAAACTGACTTACATTGATTACCTGGAGATTTACTCTTACTTTCTACACTACTTGCCTACCCCACACCCTTATCCTAACCTTAATCTCAAACTTAACCTTAACGTTAACCTACTCTTATGTTACCAAAACCCTCATAACCTAAACCAAATCTTAACCTAAACCTATAAGCAAACCTAAGCTAACCTAACAAGAAGCTAAACATAAACATAAACCGAAACCCTAACCTAACCCTAACCCTTACCTTTACCTTTACCTTTACCGCCCCCACCCTTATTTTTGGGGCACTCTTATGAGTAGCAGGATTGTGATTCCCTCCCTACCACTCTTGTGGCCTACTTTCAACTGCTCGCCATAGGGAGCGGTAGAGCAACAGGTCCAGAGTTCAAGATCCGATTAAGAGCTCAGAGGTCATCACTGACAACCTTCCAAAAACCTATTCATCTGGATATATCCTCCTACACCCTCTGTAGGCCATAATATCATATGATGAATAAGAAAACTACACAGATATGATGTGTACCTTGTTGCTCCTCTTGACACTTTAGGTGTCCCCTGTCCTCAACCTAACCGTAACCCTCAACCCTAATCCTAACCTAACCATAAACATAATCTAAACATAATCCTAACTCAAACCTGAACGTGAACCTAACCTCACCTAACCCCAACCCTAACACTGCACCTAATCCTAAACCTTTACCTACTCTAACCTAACCTTAAAACATCTCTTCAACTTAAAATAAAAGATTGAAATTTAATGATTTAATGACTATGTAACCAGATTTAGGTCCCCACAACTTGAGGAATACCTGGATCACACACACACACAGTCTCAGTCTTTCCATGTTCAGTTCCAGTACCAGGCCCGACTTCCCCACCCTGCATGAGAACACCCTAAAGCACTAAAGCCAAAAGAAGTAGTGCTACTGCTTTCCTACGTCCACAGTGTCATCCCAGCAGATCATCTGTTTCTCTGTGACTACAGTGCAAGTGTGAAGCTATTGTTGCGACCCTTCATCTCTGCAGTTCCCACTCCCATGTTTCCTGCTCCTGACACATTAGTCTGCAGACGCTTGCTGAATTCCTGCACCCTCTGTGCAGAAGCAGTTCTCAGCTCTGCCATCCAAAATAAATATTTAACATGGTTGGCTGCGAGATCAGAAACCAGGTCTCGTCTCTGTCTTTTTCCCTGGAGACCATCTCCACATGGGACCCAGGAGGTGTCAGCCAACAGTTCCACAGTGACATCTTGAACCGCTTTCAGAAGGAAAACATGAAATCTGCAGATATATTCAGTTTATTTTGCCTTAAGTGCATTCACAAAAAAAGTTGTAGCTGCAAATTTAGCACATCACTAATCTAAAAATTTTTTTAATGTTTATAAATTGATTTAGGTTTTGTTAGGTTTTTATTCTCTTATTAGAATTATGATTGATGACAGTAGTAGTTTCTCAGAAAAAGGGGATATTAGCAGCAATTAAAGCTAATATATATTTTTCACCCCATCCATTCCTCCTAAAAACTGAAAAGTGTTAGGATTCCCATGTTTTATGCAAAATTAGAAATGTTTCTGAAACAAACTCTCATTTCTGAGTGAAGGGAGCAAGATCTACTCTGTTCTTTGCCGAGGCCATTGACATGATGAGCAGTGCTACACTGCCCCCCAGTGGTGGTAAAAAGAACTGTGTGCAGCTGTGTTAAATTTTAACAGATCCACCAGCAGATGTCGGCAGTATCACAAACATGCCACCATCAGTCTGTGGAAATAGTTTCACAACACAAACTCATAAAACAGTTGGCAGAGCAAATGTGCTTTATCACACACATATCACACACATATCGCACACATATCTCACTCATATCACACACATATCTCACACATATCGCACACATATCTCACACATATCTCACTCATATCACACACATATCACACACATATCGCACACATATCTCACTCATATCGCACACATATCACACACATATCACACACATATCGCACACATATCTCACACATATCGCACACATATCGCACACATATCGCACACATATCTCACACATATCGCACACATATCTCACTCATATCGCACACATATCGCACACATATCGCACACATATCGCACACATATCACACACATCGCACACACATCGCACACATATCGCACACATATCGCACACATATCGCACACATATCGCACACATATCACACACATCGCACACATATCGCACACATATCGCACACATATCACACACATCGCACACATATCGCACACATATCGCACACATATCACACACATATCGCACTCATATCGCACACATATCGCACACATATCGCACACATATCGCACACATATCTCACTCATATCGCACACATATTGCACACATATCGCACACATATCGCACACATATCGCACACATATCTCACTCATATCGCACACATATCGCACACATATCGCACACATATCTCACTCATATCACACACATATCGCACACATATCGCACACATATCGCACACATATCACACAAATATCTCACACATATCGTAGCATTTTGAACAAGCTGCAGACGTTGAACCTTGTCACCCGATCGTATCCATTAAACACAGCAAAGATCTCTATTGAGATCCTCAGTGAACGGCTGAGCTCCTAACGTGTTGTTGGTTTGATTGGCTGTTGCTTGAGACGTACGTTATATACAACTGGGATGTAACGTCTTGATAACCACAATGGTTGCATAATATACGTAGATTTGAAAGAATAAGATGAAATCTGCACAGTATGTCAATCAAGAGGAGGGATCCAACATCGCCGGCATGTTCTCACACCCACATGTAGCAGAATCTATTTACATATGGAGCTCTTTCAATTTGGAATGAAAATAAAAAGGAGTTAAAATGTGAATCAGTGAGAAAAAGCTTTGGTGCTGATGGTTCCTTATACTTTCAGTAACACTGGTCTTCAAGGTCAAACTACCATCACGTGTCTGTCTTTGTATTTGCCAGTAAAAGTCAGGTAATAATGAAACCAACAGCAGCTGATTGAAGCACTTTCACTATGAAGCGTCTCTGAAAACCTGCAACACAAATGACACAAAGGTCAATAATCAAAGACGATTAAAGTTAAATTATCAGTGTGGTAACTGTCCAAGTTGATATTAATCTTTATTGACCATCATATCCGCTACGATTAACAGTCACAAGTTTGTTTCATGTGTTGTTGGTCTGCACTAAATGGATCAGGGATGTCCAGTTCTGTTTCCAAGTGTTTGCTCGTTGTGGGAACTTTTGGGTTTCTCTATAATTTTTAACTCAACTTAACTAGGTAAAGTACCTTGAGATAATGTACTTTATGAGTTGGTGCTGTGCAAATAAAATTTAATTAAATTGGATTACTATAGTTGGCAGAGATTCATTTTGTTTCACAATCTTTTATTCTTCACACATTTTACAATAACATCATATTCGATTAATATGAAAATTATAGAAAGCAGAATAATGTAACTTTTTTAATTTCTACATGTGTGGTTTGATAATTTAACAAGATAAAACATAAATTTCAGACAATTTTTTATTTTACAAACTATAAAGATTGAATTAAAATGTACATCATCAAACAGGGGAAACAACACTGTACATTAATATTATGATTATATTACACACGACCCTTACCTTTACTGCCCCAACCCTTATTTTTGGGACATGAAGATGTAGCCAGTAAGGCACTCTTATGAGTAGCAGGATTGTGATTCCCTCCCTAACGCTCTTGTGGCCCAC
This sequence comes from Hippoglossus hippoglossus, assembly GCF_009819705.1. Classification (NCBI taxonomy): domain Eukaryota; kingdom Metazoa; phylum Chordata; class Actinopteri; order Pleuronectiformes; family Pleuronectidae; genus Hippoglossus; species Hippoglossus hippoglossus. Next base: position 14,034,397 of record NC_047159.1, on the reverse strand, counting down.
TTTCAACTGCTCGCCATAGGGAGCGGTACAGCAAAAGGTCCTGGTTCAAGATCCGATTAAGACGCCTCAGAAGTCATCACCAACAACCTTCCAAACCGTATTCATCTGGTTATCCTCCTACATCCTCTGTGTGACATTGTATCATGTTCCTAGTCCACGTGTAACCTCCTTGACGGACCAATGGGACGCAAGGATGCACACCATCAGAACATCACTCTTGAACTCTGTCGGACAAGTTGATGTAATGAAAATTATAATCTTCAGCTGTATCTCGGCGTAATCAGGTGTTTCAGGCTTTTAATCGCAATAACGTTAAAAGCTGAACCTGAGGGTACGCTGAGGCTGAAGGTAAATCTGACTGGCTACTGGCTTGTATGGCAGTACTATGAAAGCCATGTGGCCAGCTCAGTAGATTAGACGTCATTACCTCTATGCCTTTTTTAAACTAAACTAAATATCTACTCTCATAGGCAGCAGAGTCAGAAGCTGTCATATTTGAGAAACTACATCAATTGTGGTTGCAATAAAAGTGAGATAAAAGGAATAAAGGAGTTAAAATAATACAGTGGTGTCTGAATTACAAATTGCATGTTAGAAATGCTTACCTATAGAAATATGTTTTGAGCAGTGATTTAAATATGGGTAGTGAGTTGGGGAGTCTAATCTCATCAGGCAGGGAGTTCCAGAGCCTCGGGGCCCTGACAGAGAAAGCACAGTCACCTTGAGTAGCCAGCCTTGACCTCGGGACAGCCAACAAGGACAGGCTGGCAGATATCAGGGTGCGAATGGGTTTGTAGGGAGTCAAGAGCTGCGACGTGTAAGTGGGGGTCAGCCAATGTGGAGCTTTAAAGGTTTTTAACAAGAATCTTAAAGTCAAACCTGAATTAAACTGGCCACCAGTGAAGGGACGCTAGGATTGGTGTGATATGAGACCTACGGTTAGTTTTAGTTAAAATACAGGCAGTAGCATTTTGAACAAGCTGCAGACGTTGAACCTTGTCACCCGATCGTATCCATTAAACACAGCAAAGATCTCTATTGAGATCCTCAGTGAACGGCTGAGCTCCTAACGTGTTGTTGGTTTGATTGGCTGTTGCTTGAGACGTACGTTATATACAACTGGGATGTAACGTCTTGATAACCACAATGGTTGCATAATATACGTAGATTTGAAAGAATAAGATGAAATCTGCACAGTATGTCAATCAAGAGGAGGGATCCAACATCGCCGGCATGTTCTGACACCCACATGTAGCAGAATCTATTTACATATGGAGCTCTTTCAATTTGGAATGAAAATAAAAAGGAGTTAAAATGCGAATCAGTGAGAAAAAGCTTTGGTGCTGATGGTTCCTTATACTTTCAGTAACACTGGTCTTCAAGGTCAAACTACCATCACGTGTCTGTCTTTGTATTTGCCAGTAAAAGTCAATTTGCTTTGACTTTGACATTGAACGGCTTAGAAAACAATTGTAAACAGGTAATAATGAAACCAACAGCAGCTGATTGAAGCACTTTCACTATGAAGCGTCTCTGAAAACCTGCAACACAAATGACACAAAGGTCAATAATCAAAGACTATTACAGTTAAATTATCAGTGTGGTAACTGTCCAAGTTGATATTAATCTTTATTGACCATCACATACGCTACGATTAACAGTCACAAGTTTGTTTCATGTGTTGTTGGTCTGCACTAAATGGATCCGGGTTGTCCAGTTCTGTTTCCAAGTGTTTGCTCGTTGTGGGAACTTTTGGGTTTCTCTATAATTTTGATCTCAACTTAACTAGGTAAAGTACCTTGAGATAATGTACTTTAGGAGTTGGTGCTGTGCAAATAAAATTTAATAAAATTGGATTACTATGGTTTGCAGAGATTCCTTATGTTTCACAATTTTGTATTATTTAGACATTTTACAGTAACAACATATTCGATTAATATGAGAATAATAGGAAGGAGAATAATGAAACTTTTTTTTATTTCTACATGTGTAGTTTGATAATTTAACAAGATAAAACATAATTTTAAGACAATTTCTTACTTTACAAAAAATAAAGATTCAATTAAAATGTACATAATCAAACAGGGGAAACAACACTGTACATTAATATCATTATTATATTACACATAAACATCTGTGCTGTGAGTGCAAAAATCATGTTAGAACAAAACAAACAAGTAAAACAAAGTATACTTTTTTCATTTTTGTATTCACTTTATACGCCAAGAGCCACAGAAGCTTTTTGATTGTTTATCATTCACACATTTTACAACAACAACACATTCATCTAGTATAACAATAATAGAAAGTGATCTGATACACCTTTTGTAATTTAATAAGATCAAGCATCAATATTTATAAACTTTACAAAAAGAAAGATTGATTTAATATTTACAATAGATTATTTAATATTTACAAATTCAATCAGTGGAAACTTTACTGGACATTAGTATTACACTATGTGTATTATTTCATAATACATCTGACTCAGTGCAAAAATCAAATAGTCAAACAAAAGTGTAGTTTTGCAATATTTTAGGTTTCTTGTACATTATCAGTATCTTCACATAAATATCTCAGTAGAATATTCACATATTTAGGAATAAAGTGTTGACAAAGGTTTGTTCAAAGGACAGCTTTTGTTCTGAGTGTCAGCTCTGTCCACTGGGCACATTCAGGAAGTGCCACTCATAGGTTATTCTTTATCACTCAGTGTCCGGCTGGTGTCGGAGCTGTCTCAGAGACGAACCCGCCCTCCACTCGAGCTCTGATCACATGTCGACACAGCGGGCAGGTGCCGAACTGCTGGATGACCATAGGGGCGCAGAGCCTGCACAAACACCGGTGACCACAGGGCAGGGTGATTTCGGCCTCCCTTCCCATGCACACCACACACGGTTCGTCTGTGATCACAATAGGGAAATCATCAAAACAAGTCTGGCAGCTTCAGCTCAACCACACAATCACACCCTCCTCCTCCTCTGTGGACAGAAACACTGGGTTCAAAGAGTATTTGGATGGGAGCAGTCTTACCTGTTGAGACTTCTGTGTCAGGACAGGTGATGTATTCATTTCCGCAGAGGCTGGAAACTTCAGATATCAAACGGCTGTCAACATCAGGCGAGGTGGGGTATTCAGGTGCAGGACAGGATCTGTAAGTGGAAATCAGCTTCTTCTTCTCTGAGCCTGCAGCGAAGAGCAAGAGAGACAATATATCATCATTTTTATGACATTCATCCAAACAATACCCGGTCAACAAATAGATAACAAGAGAAAGGTCATGGTAATGTGATTGTAAACTTACCCAGGAGTGAAATGGAGCACGTCTGTCCATAGATGTCTATCATGGCCCACAGTGGCCGGCTCAGGTCCACTCCTGTCAGCAGTTTGTGCTGCCTGCTGTTGTTGCTTGTGACATACATGGTGCCGCCACACGAAACCCAGAACACCAGCTCTGAGCCTGCCTGGCAGCAGGACTCGGGCACAGGAGCAACCCAGTGGCCGGGGCTGTCGCTGAGGTTGGGAATGGCCATGATAGGCAGGGGCAGGGGTCTGTCTGAGGGCGGCATGTTTGTGAGGCCCACGCGCAGAGCCCCGTGCCACAAGAACAAATCTCTCTCCACCCTCAGACGAATCTTCTCCTGGACCTTCACCGGGCGGCTGCTGAACACCAGGCCGTTCTTGAAGGTGCTCTCGGTCCTCTCTGCGCGCCGATCCCCACAGCTCAGACGGACCTTCTCTCCCACTGCCTGTCTGTGAAAGGTCAAAGGGCCGAGGCAGAACATGCCGCACCTGTGTGATGTCTCTGATGCATCACCTGCAAGAAAAGAAGTTAAGAATGTGTTCATGAGTGTTTTTATGAAAAAACGGAGTAAATACCGGACACTTATCCTCTTATAATTCCTTGTTTTCTTTTTAATGTTTAAAGATATTGACATTTAAAGTAATTAAACCGCACCCAAGATAAAATTTGCAATAAAACTTGTGATGTTTACAACTTTACAAATACTAAATAGGTCATTCTGAAAGTAGCTGATGCTCATGCTTTCACTTTTGATAAGCTCCACACTCACAAATCAGGTTGATTATACAAGTGAGCGCTGCATCTTCAATTGTACAACTGATAGGAAAAGACCTGAGCTTAACTTCTGTTTTCTCATCTAATTGAATTCTTAACAATAATGATCTCTGTCTCAAATGGCATAGTGATTTAGCTCTCAGCAGATTTAAGACAATAATATGTATGCTAATGTTTTAATATCTATTAAATGTTACTATTTTGTTAAATAATAAAATAAAATAAAAACCTTTACATTTTTCAACCTAAATGACAAATTTCCATTTACAGATAATCATATTAATATTTAAAGCAGTGTTGCAATTTGCATATCAAGTTCTTAAAGGATTAAAGTAGAAGACATAAGTATCTCACCAGAGTTTCCATTGTCCTTCACCATCACGAAGAGGCTCTCAGTACTTTTCTAAGTGTCTTGGCAGGAGATGTGTTCACGTCTCTATCTTGGTTCTACTGTGCAACAGTGGAGTGTTGTCAGGCTTTAAGAAAGTGCACCTGTGGCTCCAAAACACAAACAGACCCACATGGAATGTGAAAGGGGAGGAACCTGAGGGAGGAACCAAACTTTGGAAATTTTCCTCAAGTTGAGGGCAGGGTGGCACTGGTGCTCTAATTTTTTTCTTTTCATCCCCAGTGAGGAGAATTAACACCTGTAAGTTGTTGTTGTTGTATGATTTGAGTTGTTGATGTCTTATAATTTTCTGTAAATAATATAACTGTCTCACATACATCAGTTTACTGTACTCGCTTGTATTTACTACAAAGTTGGTCATATCTCTCCTGGGATATTGAATGCTGACATTCAGTACTAATAATTGAATATGCAAACCCTAATTTTGCCTTTTTATCAAAGCTGCGGTGCAATTATGAAAAAATTACGAAAGTATAAATAAATAGATACATGTAAACATAAATAAATGTAGAATTACAGAAAAGGCTTTAAAAAGGCCTTAAATTTATTCAAGTATATATAAATAAATAAAGTTTGCGATGAAAAAGGCCTTTTCTGCATCTGTACATGTATTTATTCATTTTTATATCTATCTATTCCTACATTTGTCCATTTATTTTTATATCTATTTATTTGTTTATGCTTTCCTACATTTATTTATTTTTCATTTATTCATTTATTTATTTATACTTGTTTCATTTTTAGTCCTTTATATGCAATATGCTGTAATCTAATGCAATGTATTTAAAGTGAAACACTGTGGAAGTCCCCTATTTCAACATATCATGGAAAACACCACCAAAGTATCAGATTTCACTTCGGCCGTGCGGCCTTTGTAGTGAATTAAAACATGGCTGAGTGATTGCATCATGCAAAGGTTGATATAATTAAACATTTCCCCAGCTGAGTTAGACCAGTGAGTCAAACAGCTCTGCCCTCTACAGCAAAACGTGTGCATTTCTTTCACTCCTCACTGACTGTCGGCCATGATCATGTGACAGGAAGAGGATAGGGCTGGAAATCCAAAATGACATCATCACTCCTGGAAAGTTACTGAACAACACATGGCTTTTCCCCATAAACTCCAAATCACATGACACTCACGAGACACTGCAGGCTGCACCCAACACACACTGGAAGAGTCGGCATGTTTTATTGTACAATACAACCAACTGCACATGTTTTTATATGTACATAATGGATTTATGCATTAAGCATCTGATTCTAGTCATGGAAATGTCCTCTTTTCGTGCACCCTAACCTCTATCTCTATCGTAAAAGTTACTATCAGACAACTATATTACTATTATGTTCCCTTTTCATGGATTACATGAATATTGTACTCATTAATTACAATTATTAAATTATAATTATTATTAGTAGTAGTAATAGTATTATACATTTTCTCCCTTTACATATATATATATATATATATAAATCACAGATCTTTATAACGGAAGTTTGCACTTATTTCTTCCTTTGTTGTGAACAATGATATTATTCTAAAAAGGACTTGCCTGATGGAATGAAATAAATGTAATGCTAAAATTTGTCAGCAGCAAACCAACTGCACAGAAACAACATGTAAAATTGTAAATGAAGGTAGAACTGAACCACAGGAAAAATGTGTAAACGATGACCTCAATCAACTTTACACAGGGGGGGTTCATCTCAGGCGAATCACATGAGCGGGAAACAGGACAAAGACAGGAATTAAGGCAAGAGATACCCACAAGGAAAAGAAGTTTCCAAATAAAACAGGAAATGGAGGGTCACCCTGGAACTCAAGAGGAGTGCAAATTAAAAAAAAGTACTAAACACAAGAAAAACAAGGTAAATGGCCAAAATCTAAAAAGTCCATAAAACGGAAAATTTGTTCTCTAATAACCTTTCAATAGTTCAGAGGGCAGAATCATAACACAGTCATTTTCCTCCGATTCACTGGTGATCAACCCTGGAGGATCCTCACAATATCCTTCTCTACCCTGTTTTGCCGGGGAGGTTAAGGTTAGAGTCCCGGACTCTGGCTATGCACAGTCTTCACCTTCAGCCCTGAGGTCCACTCGTCCTCTCACTCGTGTGATCCGGCCGACAACACCATGTTTGCGGCAGTGATTTCTGCTGAATAAAGAGCAAAGTGAACGTTGGTCTTTCTGAGATTTAATTCAGCATCTGCAGATGGAATCACAACATATCACAGCATGACATGTGGCTAATGAGTGAAGGTGTGAACAACGGTTATTCATACTTGGTAGCTGGTCCATACATTATCTATCATATGTATCACTGAGTCATGAACACTTTACACTTTGGGGAGCATCATTCCGGTGGTGATACGCAATCACCACCTTTCTATCATGTTAAAAACTCTTTCTTCTAATCAATGTTGTAAATACTGTTATTTTGTTGATGTTCTCAGTTACACGTGGCATCTATTGCACTTCTGTTTGTCCTGGGAGAGGGATCCCTCACGTGTGGCTCTCTCTGAGATTTCTATGTTTTTTCCCCTGTTAATAGAGTTTTGGGGTCGTTTTTCCTTACTCTTGTTGAGGGTTAAGAACAGAGCATGTCACACCTTTTTATATCCCTATGAGACAAATTGTGATTTGTGAATATGGGCTATACAAATAAAATTTGATTGATTGATGATTGAATAGGGGTCATCTGTCTTGTCCTCAACTCATTGCTTAGGTAAGGTAGGAAAATGAATAATACAATCTCAAACATTAAAATGACTAGATTCACATTCTCTAAAACAAAAACAAAAACAGATTGATATGATACAGTCATACCACTCATAGATAAGAAAGCAAGGGTGTGTTGCCATGTTGAACCAGTAGCAGGAAGTGGAGGAACTGTGGAAAACAAATTAGATTTCTAATTTAATTTCTGGTTTAATTTGATTGAGGCTGTTGCTATGATGGAAGAACTTTTTCCACAGTGACTATTCGTTCACCAATAACCTGACTATTTTCCTTAATCTGATTTATAATTATTATAATAGTCTTATATAATTCATAATAAAACTTATATAATCTAATTCCTTTTTTTTAAGGATTATAATGTTCAATTGAATTTCTTATATAATATTCTATTCGTATTCCTGTTTACATGTTACAGAGCATTCAAATCTGAATATGGCATCAAGCAGTTGGTAAATGCCGTAAATGTTGAAGTTGCATAATGCTGTGAAAACTCCAATAGGACGTTGTTTAAGAAGCATGTCTACATAAAAATCTGAACACTCCACATAACATTCTGGTTACGGTAATCAGAAAATACTATCGGCCCAGCCTTGCCTTATTCAGACTATTTCATCAGGATCTAAATCATATATACAAGATTTTAATTATTATAAAGTGGTGCATTGTGTTAGGTTTGTGTTGTATAATTTACAATAAACTATGTAATGTTTTTGTGTAAAATCTCCTGTGTATAAACATAGCATGCCCTTCTCCTCCTCCTCCACCTCCTTCTCCTTCTACTCCTCCTCCTCTGTGTGCTCCAGCTGCCTCAGCTCCACCACACTTGGTCAGACATGGCAGGCCATCAAAAAATCAACTTGTTCCCACTCCACCTGTTCAAAACTCAATTAATCTGCTGCCGTCCAATAAAAGGCTTGGCTTTCACCTAGGAGCCAATAGAAAGACATTAAAGCAGCGAGACCCAGGCCAATCCCAGGCTGCATTCTAATGTGGCCTATCTTTATCAAGGTGCCACTCCATTTCCAGATACTGCTTATTTATACGATTTCTGAGGAGCGAGGCGGCAGGAGGGATATGTCTTTGGGGGAACACTAAGATCTGTGTGCAGAGGGCTCGTCCAGAACTTCAGATATGGAGCTATCAAACGTCACACTGTGGCTGAGAAGAGGGGAAGGGCGGAAGTGAAGAGTTATCTGCTGCTTCAACGTTTCTGATGTGGTAGCAACTTTGGCAAACACCACAGACTTTGTTAAAATTGCTATTGGTGCCCTTGATTGTTTGAACATCTGGGAACGGTGCAGGGTGTGATCCCAGATCCTGACATCACCCGTGGCTGAGAGAACTCCTCGTGTGCCCATCAGAGGTCTCCTCCTGCTTGGATCTCGCTGGATGTGTTGCTGAAATCTGGAGGCAGAGTTACTAACGTCCCATGGATCCAAACATCCAGGGATCCTTCCTGTTCAACAACAGCCTGAACCAGTTCCCCTCGGATCTAAAGACGCCGGTTTGCCAGTACTCAGTGCCCAACTCTTTCTACAAGCTCAACCCTTGCCTGAACAGCCAGCTGCAAGCAGGGACACCCCACGGCATCAGTGACATCCTGAGTCGCTCCATGATGGGCACCACGGGCACCACCACCCTGCTGTCTGGATACTCGACCATGGGGGGGTTCAGCCCCTCCGTCTCCAACGCGTCCATGTACTATAACCGAGACTACAACTCGTCACTGGGCAGCTTCACCAAGCCGGGCGCCGAGTGCCCGATGAAGGCTCGCAATGTGAGCTGCTGGGCCGAGAACGGCTGTGACTGGAGAGGAGGGAGGCAGCAGTGCACCAACAGTGAGTCTCAATACTGAAGGCTGGGCTCAGCATCCAGCCCATCACTGCATTACTACATCCCTGTGTCTGTCTGTCAGCGCACACCAAAGGATGCTAGCCATTAGTGAAGGAAAGAATGATGCTGAAACCAACAAATTCCTTGCTGTGAATCAATCAGAACTATAAAACATAGATGTCAGAGGTCATAAATACAATACAAATTATACCTTTACATTTTACTCTTCTAAAATATTGTGCCTAAACTGTGGGAGTTGTTATTAAAAGTGTAATATAGCTAAAGGAAACACAATAAATAAAAATGTACGTATGATGGGTTCAAGGGGTGTAAGGCAAATACTAGAGAATATGCATAATACTGATATTGATATATATATATATATATATATATCATGCTGCATTAATATAATTTAATTGATTCAGTCTAAAACTCAGTGTATGAGCAACAAATAGATAGTTTGTGACTATAGATAATAGATTGCCTAAATTCAAACTGAGACGATTAATATATCTTTGTAAATCCCTCTGTTTTTCACAACTTGTACATATGACATTGCATTGAAGGCACAAGCTTGTGTAATGAATTAGCTCAAACAAAAGAAAGTCTGTTATGTCTGTAACATTTTCTGCGTTGATGTTGTCAGGCGGTGCTCCTCTCGGGGAGATGTCCGGCAGGAAGAAACACACCAGGCCGACGTTCAGTGGACATCAGATATTTGCTCTGGAGAAAACCTTCGAACAGACCAAATACCTGGCCGGGCCTGAGAGAGCGAGGCTGGCTTATTCTCTGGGAATGACCGAATCACAAGTTAAGGTAGGCTTTGAAAATGATTGTTTCCTGGGAGACGTTTGACAAATTTGAAGGAGAATTTTTTGGACACATTGCTCTTTCTTTTTTTGTTTAATTTATCTTTGTTTGACCATAGCCATTTTTTGTTGTTGTTGTAGTTTATGGTTTCATGTGCAGCTGTGAGTCTAATTCTGAAAGCTGCTGCAAAATTCAACTATGTTAACTTAATGTATGATTGGTTGTTTGGTTGATTTTTATTATTGCATCGTACACATAATGTGCCCAACCTAAAACACGCTTATAAGACACCATTATTTAGAAAAAGAAAATACAAACCAGAGTAGCAGTGTCAATAATAAAAGTAAATACAAATAACAATGTAAAATCCAGATGGTTTTGTTTGTTCCAAGATTTAGAAACAAAGGTAGTCAACTTATAAGTATTAAAACTGTCATCCTCAGTGCACCAGAACAATTCATGTAGTATAGAAAGGAAACAGGATACACCCGTAGGCCAAAATACTCCATCCATCCACTCGTTCATTCATGCATCCATCCATTCATAAACTGGGTCATGACTGATTTCCACAGCTTTCGATGTGTCACAATGTCTCCAAACATGACGCACCCTCCACCAGCAGCAGCACAGTGAATAGCGCCCTGCTGTGTTTCAGGTGTGGTTTCAGAACCGACGCACCAAGTGGAGGAAGAAGAGCTCCACGGAGCCGAGCTCCACGCAGAGCGGCCTGCACGCCGGCCAGGGCGATGCCTCGGAGAACGAGGTGGAGGACGAGGAGTACAACAAGCCCCTGGACCCCGACTCCGACGACGACAAGATCCGCCTGCTGCTGCGCAAACACCGCAGAGCTTTCTCCGTGCTGCGCCTCGGGCCGCACCACGTCTGACACGCGCACACGCGCCTCAGCAAGAGATGCATGATCACAGGAAAAATCACATTAGTTTAGAACACAGTTAAATCCATGAAGCATGTTCAGAGCAGGACATCAGAGGGTTCAATACACAAAACGAAGCTAAAAGAAGATGTTTACTTTTATAAGTTACTGATCTCTGGTCTGTTTGCTGTTACACTGACATGTGGGGGAATTAGGTCTCTTCATTTTGTAAAAATATGAGAAAATAACATGGGGAAAAAAAGTGCATGATGGAGCTGTTGCTGATTCTAATGAATAAAGAAGAGAACAACCGTATTCTTGTGTTCTACATTTGAACAGCTGGACTTGTTTGTGCTTATTTGAACTTCAAAATAAAACAGCAAAGTGTCATGTCATATGGACAAATAACTTTATGAAACTTTCTATACCCAGTATACTGGAACATTTTCAGTTGCAAGCTAAGGGGAAATATTATCCGGAAAGTTACTTTTAAATAATAAAAGATTATTGTAATGAGTTTAACATTCTTGTTACAGACACTTAATGTGAATTCTGTTACGATGCATAAGGCAGGAACACATTTTAATTTACATTATGAATATGGAGGCAATGGAAACATTTATAAATGGTATATAAATCAATTTTAACCCAAAGATTGTTAAAATAAAGTTACGCCTTTTGATTTCATTTGTACATTGTGAAAAATGTCAATGGCCAATGCAATAAACTGTTGTGCGTTATTTGTAATATTTGGTGATTTCTTTCTTACTTTTAAACGCAACTCAAACTGAAGCATTATTTGGCTGCAGAGGCTGGAGGCTCCGTCGGTGCATTTGCTGCCAAGTGACAGTTAAAGTGAAACGGCGAGCGACAGAAGCACAAAAGCTGGAGAGAAGTACAAAGGTCAAAGGTCAACTCTTGTGTGCTTTACCAGTGTGGCGTGGCTTAATTGAAGACAATGACCCCAGCAGCCCACTCGACATCACACAACACAAAATCAATAGTGGCAGAGCAGCTCATTTACCATTAAAGCTCAGTGAGTTTAGCCTCCATCTGGCCTGACATGATTGTGCCAGAGGAAGCGAGGAGAAGAATGCCGCCCAGCCATTCACATTAAAGACAGTAAAATAGGCTGGAATCTACCAGCAAATGCACTGTACTGATGACCATGTCCTACACTACCATCCTGCCAGTAAATGTCTTTTTTTTTACATCCATATTGGAGTTTTGATGATGCAAATATTTAAAGGCAATCAGACATTATAAAATCTTTCATAAGGGAAGTGTGATTTTTTTATTTTCAAAATCAGTTTTTTCCATAAAGGTTGGAATCAGTCTTTTGATTTGTCGGCCCTTGAACATTTTCAGTCTAAAAAGCACGTCGTAAAAACACCAGCCCTCTGCAGCTTTGGAGGGCGGCTTGATTGCCTCGTCTGTTTTAGATGTGATTTCTCTTCTGCCACAAAATAAGCAAAACTCCATCCACAACTGGATTCAGAAAAACTATGGAAACTGAATACACAGCGCAGACGTACAGTAGTAAACATGTTGTGACTAGTGCAGGTCGGACGTCCAGTTCGCATTTCTTAAACTAGACCTACGTAGCATCATTAGTGCGCTTTTGCATGCTCCGAATCAAAACACAGCTAAATGCTATTATAACAGTATGACGTGGTTTTTCTGATATCTCGGACACTGCAGTTGACTTCAGTTCAGATAGGATCATCAGAAACTATGGAGGAGGCATTTTTTTGATACAAGGAAATGATAGAGAAGTTGCCAACGAGACCAAAGATGGAAATCAACTCACTACTGCATGAAGCCTGAATTTATTTGTTATATAATGACTGTTTGTTCCTTTAACCCAAAGCTGTCAATCAACATCCCCGGCAGTGTTACAACTGGATTTAGAGTAAAAGACGTTGCTGCTAAAAGCCAATAAATAACGACACAACATATTTGTGAGGGTAATATTTTATTTACAAAAGTAATGATGTAGTGTTGGACCAGGGTTCATTTAAAAGGTAATACTGGCCTTAAAACCAACTCCACTCCCATGACTGGTCCATAAATGAACTGCTACATTTATTACTTAAATTCAATCTACACAAACTGATTTGATTCACAGAGTCTGACCTTGATGTTGTTATGGCAACGTTTCAATCGTGACTGACAGACCAAACCTTAAAAAAAAAAAAAGCTGATTTCTAAGAATCTATACTGAGTGCTGGTTTACCACTAAGATGTTTATGACAAAATAACTTTCACAAAACACTCAACAAAAATCAAAAACAGAATGAGCAACAAACCACAAACATGTTTTAACTTCTCTCAAAGCCAGACAAAGAAAACAATAAGCCACACATCACAAATACATTTTACTACAGCTCTGGTGCTAAATATATATATATACTGTATATAAACAGGATTTGTGACTCACACATCCACACCTAATCTTCACACATGAGGCCTATACAATTAAATTCTTTTGGCAATGAAATATGGTCGATGCCAACCAGAACAGAGAGAGAAGCCGTTTTCTGTGACAAACTGAAAAAAAATAACCAACTCTCAGTGAGAACAGTAAAAACAGACAAGTTGAGGACTGCTGAGATTGTAGCTGTGGAATAAAGCACTTGGTATGAAAGTACAGTTGGTGCACAGAATGGACATAATTTGTAAAATCAACAGGGTAAAAAGATTCTGGTTCTGGGTTAAAATTAACTAAACTGCTTTAGTTGGTTCATTGTCGCTCTGACTGAATAATGTCACCATTGAAAACCTCGGACACATTTATGAGAAACTTTTCTAAAATGTGTTTTATCGTGTGATCAGAAATGTTATCGGGAGTTAGATCCACTGTGTTAGAAAAACATGTCATTGAGAAATCCTCTCTGCTTTTTATCTAACGGGGACATCTGAGTGAAGACATCATCAGGAGACCGAGCTAGTAGCATTCCTCTGTTGTTTTTCCCGCTGGTGTTGCAGTAAATAACTTCACAATAAATACCTGAACTCACAATGGCGACAAATACAAAATAAAAGCATACACCATGTGGTCAGTCGTGTTGATTATTTCCAATTGTTGGTCCCATGTTTTTTAGTTTTCATGATTACATTTTTTACGATTCACGATAATAGTAAATTACTCTGAATCTTAAAATGGTTTCGTAATACTGGATTATGATTGGCTGAATTTGACCTCTAACCTACAACTGACCAGCCGGAGAGGATTTACTAAATTACACTTATTACAGTATTAAGGGCCAAAGAACATGACTAAATTCGTGGTGTTGGCTGTGGGTTGTCTGACACTGCCTGTTAAAAAAGGCATATTTTAAAAAATACAACTAAAATCACTCTAATCACGCCTTTAGGAATATTTAAATATATTACATGTTCACATACATGTAAAGGGCCCGGTCCAGACTCACACATTTGAGTCTTCACATCAATGTTTGGTTCCCATTAAAAAAAGAAAACCTGCAGGAATTCTTCATCCTTAGTGTCACTTGGTTTTGATGTTGGTGGATTTCTGAGAAAGAGAAAAATCTGAAAAACTGCTTCAGAAATTCACAGCAGCTGTAGATAGATCAGTGTTCCGAGTCGTTAAAGCTCTGGTGGACAGGATGGGGAGCCGGTCAGAAACACCGGCGGTGTGAGGGTGGAGTGTCCAAGGGCACAGGGGGGACTGAATCGAGCCCTGTGGCCAGCTGACGGGTGGGTTTTAGTGGGTAACCATCATGCTGAATAGTCCTCCGGTACTGACAGTGTGGAGGAGCTCCGACGATGGGACCTGCACACACACACACACACACACACACACACACACACACACACACACACACACACACACACACACACACACACACACACACACACACACACACACACACACACACACACACACACACACACACACACACACACACACACACACACACACACACGAGAGCAGATATACAGTCAAACTCAGTTTAACCAGTTTGAATGTGTAGATCAGAGTGTAGGTGCAGGTCACTGTGGGTGGAGACACCAAATCTTGCACTCAGGGATTATAAAACAAGTCTAACCTATTATTTAAAAGTAGTAACCAAGATAAACGCTATATGGCAGCCATCCTTATCAGCCTGAGAAATACCAAGTTGCTGCTTTACTGGACTAAACTTTGTCTTAAAGACTCAAAAGTTAAATTCCCTGAAGCCTCTTCGTTGCATGTAACTCATCATTTTGCAGCCTAGTGAAGAAGGACCCTCATGAAAAAGCCGTCCATCCTTAAAACAAATAAATTTGAGCGGCAGCAAAACAAAATCATGGCCATAAAAATGCCAATAGGCTGTCCGGCACAATGTATGTCTCTCTCCGGCCGACCGTCCAAATGGTAATTAATGAAAAGCGGCCCAGCGATGCACTTAGGACGGTGCCACAGTGACAGTGGAGAGGATTCAATAGACATATATCAGTGAAAGGTGCTGATCGCTCGTGCTCCAACTACACTGGGCACAAAGGACAGCTTGTGTCCCGCAGGCACTTCATCTTAGTTCATATCCTGAGTCCACTGGGCCAGCCGGGGTTATGGCTCTCCAGGGACAGGAGCAAGATTACTATGATCGCTCTCACACTCTGAGTCCTCCTTCTGGAACCATCACACACACACACACACACACACACACACACACACACACACACACACACACACACACACACACACACACACACACACACACACACACACACACACACACACACACACACACACACACACACACACACACACACACATACCCTTGACAAGGATCCAAGTCAATGGTCGTTTGTCTTCAATGAGAAGAAGAGGAAAACGGGCTAAAGGAGAAACACAAAAACACACCAGAGTTACTCTGCGTGGCTGCTTTGTTCACCTCCACCTCACACCTTCTCCTCTGTTACCTTATGGTCTCCCATACAGACGTTAGGACCCAGTGTGTTGTAAACAATGCCCCTCTCACCATCATCTCTCTGAAAAGACACAATTCATTTCTGTGTCATTTGTATTAATAAAGCAAATTAAAAGAAAACACAGTTGTTGAGATCTGCACATGAGCCCAGGATAGATAACACAACCATACGATGATAACAATGATACTGTTCAAACTGGAGCCACTAGACAGAGACTAACATGTTTTCCACACTTTTCACAGCGTAATCCCTTCCCCCTTGAATGCTTGGTGTGGCCAAGATGTGTTGTAAAGTAGCAATTTGTATGTTCTTGAGCCATAATGTCGAAAAAATGTCATTAATTCTTTATTTATTTTTCTAAAACTTGGAGAGGGTGAAGAAAGAGAACCTCCTAAATTCTGGATTTTCTGTTAAATTTCTTTAACATCACAAAAAAGGGTGATTTAAAAAAATATATATTTTACACTTTGTGGACATGATAATTGATGACATTCTGAGAGTTTGGGATTTCAGCTGTAAATACAACCACAGTAAGCACTGACTGACCCTGCGGATGAATTCCTCGGCAGTGTGTGACATGAGGATACGGTCGCACCAGGCAGGACAGCGGGTGTTCATGTACTGGGTGGGTTTAGTGTACTCTTCACTGTAGGGGTAGCTGAGGATGAGAGGATGAGAGTCATGAGAGGAATGAAAACAGAGTTGGAAGTTTTTAAACGCAGAATGTTTCCAGTTTTACCTCGGTGGAAACTTGATGTCCTCTTCGCTAATAACATCCTGAAAGGCCGCGACTTCCTTGTCATATTTCAGAAGCTGAGGAACAAAAGGCGTCACTGATCAGCGATATGGAAATCTCAACACGTAAAAAAAACATATCATGAGGTGAGTGAGTGCAACTTCAGCCCAGGTGAAAAGCCAAATCACCATCTCAGTTATCAGTCTTGTTTACCTCTGTGCTTTTGCATTTACGATGTGTCACTCACATCTCATTTCCGCCGATAGGATCTAATCTATATCTGCGAAGACGTGCCAGATAGTTGCTAAGCAGCGGGTTGAATTGTAAGTTAGATAGGTCACATGAGTTTCTGTGAGACTGCGGCAGAGCTGATGGGGTTTGTGTGGGTGAAAGTTGAGATGGCGCTCTCACCGATGGGACGTTGTCCTCCCTGAAATAGGCCTGGTGCAGGTAGGCAAACTGCTTCTCCTTAATTTGGAGCAACACCTGCACGAGAGGCAAAGCCAAGGGAGTCGGAGGCAGCACTTCAAAATAAAAATGTCAGCTGTTTTTTGAACTGCTTCACTCACCTGGTGGTCATTGTCTTTTTCCTCCCAGATGATCTTCTCCACTTCGTTGCTGCTGTCCTTCTTCACTGTCTGAGCCTCTGCCTTAGTGGACAGATGCTGCTCACAGACAACAAACACAAGGACAGTGTCTGTTAAAATACCATAAAATACACATATTCTACACACACAAGCTTCAGCAGAAAACAGTTGTTATATCATAAATATATTACATATATATAATGTACCTGGACTAGACTGAGCGTGTCCAGACGGAAGTTAAAATCTCCAAACAGGAAGAAAGGCAGAGGAGAGTAACGGCTGTCTGATATCCTGGAAACAAAACACACGGATTAAACCTTATTTTTAGTGTGTGTGTGTATATATATATAATTTTGGTATAAAAGAGGTATTAGACACAATCCATTCAAAGAGGTAATTTAATCCAGTCTTTAATTGTACATTTTGGTTAAATTTAGTGGATATCTATGTAAAGATGTATCCACATTGTTCTGTAAATGAAAAGGTCAATATTTGTTTATTTATCTGTGTTTGGACAGAAGGTGGACGATATTTGGACCAAACCAAAACTGCATATTCTTACAATGATAAAAAAACTGAATATGATACAGGACTATGTTTTATATAATATTTCTAAAAAGCAGAGATCTCTGTGTGCCCAGCTGAGATCGGGTGTTATACATACATACGATACATGTCTTTAAAAGAGGAAAAGCCGATCTGTCCAATGCGCTGTATAAATGAAGAAAATGAGTTTCATTTTGTTTTCTACTGTGCCTTCTATTGTGAACTGTGTAATGCTCTGTGCTGTAAAATAAAAAGGTTTGTACATATGGATGATGTGCAAAGACTGAGATGGCTGTTTACATATGAAACATCTAAATTAGTCAGTTAACTGGAGAAAGCCTGGGAGAGAAAAGAAGCTTGTTATCGTGTATAGATGTAATAGTACAAAAATATATGTCTGTACGTATATCAGCAGAGTTTTCCTGTTGAGCGTTTTACAGTCATGTTAATACACAGCTGCAGGGCCGACCTGTTGATGACGTATCTCAGAGCGTTTTTGCGGTTGGCTGAGTAAATGGAAGGACTGGATTCACAGGCAGTGAGGTTGGAGGCATCATGGAACAGGTGGACGTTGACCAGGTCCAAACCTCTGTGAAGCAAACACACACACACAATAAAGTGATATGAGGCAGGTGGAGGAAGACACACCAGAGGCGAGTATGCATGTGGGCGTGTTAATATGTGTGCGCCAACACAGGTGTCACTGCAACGCTTGCTTATCAGCAAGTGCACTCGTGTTAAATCCGAGACCACAAACAAGCACATTTGTCTTTTGTGTCGAACATTCACTCCTTTTCTTCAGCTGTCGCTGGGAGACAATTAATGTGCGCCCAACAAAAGGGCAGTGTTGACTCACGACGTGATGCAGTGGCACATGGATTGTGGTCTCCTTTTGTTATTCCCCCCATGTAACACCACGGCCGAGCAAACAGTGACTACACTACTCAGGCTACAGCAGCAGCACTGTGTGTTTCATTCATTTTCATTCAGTGTCAGAAATACACGTTCTCTGCTTCTTAATAGTAAATAAAAATATCAATCTGCACCAGAGCAACATACTATATTGGCTACATATACTGTATATGTTAAATAGCTGGTAACTGGAAAGTTTAGTTCCTAAACTAAAGGAATAATTCCAGTTATTGTAAAACACTGGGGAGGGGTCAACACAGATTATATTAATAACTTGGGTGATGAGAAAACCGGAGGTCTGAGTTTGAGCTGCTGCAGCAGCAGTGGAGTACTGTTCCTAAACGTGGAGAGAGCTCAAACAACAAATGAGGCCAAGCTAGGATTTATACCTCGCTGATTTTTTTTGTATGCATTGAAAGCGGGAATGTCAGATCAGATGTTTATTAATTAACATTTTGTGAATTCCACATTATTTTATTCACGGAAAGTTAAACCTGCATTCATTGTTTTTATTTGCCTCCTGGGTTTTGCCTGCATACACATCCACAATACACCTGGCTATACATCCAAGACTCCCTCTGTTTTAGCTCTGTTTTGGTCTCCACCAAGTGCTGAAGGAAATATCAGCATCTTTAGCTGCTCAATTCCATTCACCAGTGAGTTGCTAAATGTGTCTGCCAGCTTGCTGTTGTAAAAGGAGAGTTTATCAGCGCTTTTTCACTAAACAGCTGAATCTGAAAACGACTCTGATTAGATAGTGGACCAAAACAGTAAATGTGGGTGATAAATCTTTATGGGTTTGTCACAATAACTATTTTAGTTCTCTCACAAAAGTAGGCATGTGACCCATTTTAATATAGAAGTTTTGATTATAGCTTCTTTAAATTTAAAATGAACATCTTAATGTCTTAAAGTAAGATTTGTTTTTCAAAACTTAAGGTTACTTTGGTGTGAGATTGGTGTTAGAGCTGGACATAAAAAGCTTTCAGGTCATGGGAGAGCCAGTTTCATTATGTGTCATCAGAGGAGCTTTCCAATAAATGCAGGAGTCCACAAAGAACCAAAACTGAAAGCAGTTTGAGTGCGACCTTGACTGTGTTATAAAAAGGTGAGGTCTGTGCACGGTACATACTGGTTGTGGATGATCCAGCGGGTCCTCATGAAGCCCTTTCTGGACCACTTGAACTGCAACAGAGACAGATTAGAGTGAGTGAGTAAACAGCAGCGCTCCAAATGTTTGAAGGGCCAAACTGATAATTATTGATTCTCCCACATAATTTGTCTCATCTCCCTGTCAGAGCGGGCAGACGGCCCCCACAGCCCCAGTAGACTCATTTGTCCCAACAACATCTCCCTTCAGCCCACACGTACCCCTCCCTACACCTGCACACGGATGCAGCCATACACAGATGCACACTCATGCGTGCGAACTCACATCAGGCCAGAAATTCTTTGGGAATTTTTCTTTCTCCACTGTGGTGACCCCGTCCAGGGAGCCCACGTACTTGCTCTGCCCTGACACCGCTTTAAAATCCTTAACTGCACGGAGAGGGAGAGAGATGGGGGGAGAGAAGCGTGACATGTAAAAGAGTGAGAAAACATGCAAACAGCAATCAATAAACTGGTGTTAACCTCATCAGAGCGGCATACGTGATGAGAGAATCTATAAGCGAGCCATTAGACTGCATTTGGCGAGCAACAATCGGTTTGGGGCCACGCGGCGAGTGGCAGCTCCGGGATGTTTATGGTTCTTCCATAAGCTTTTCTGAGGAGCTTTTTCACACCTAACGTGACTGGACTATGCAGGAGGAAAATAACAGCTCCACTTTAGATTCAGGTTCTTTGCAAATACATGGTCAGGTGGGGCGGCCATCAAAGTGTCGTTACACACCGAAAACTGTTTTGCTCTTCCTGGTTTAGAAAAATGACCTGAATCTTGTCAATCATGCACAACATTGAAATTATGAGCATTTATGTAACATTACCGAAACAGTACATGAT
Organism: Hippoglossus hippoglossus; assembly: GCF_009819705.1. Taxonomy (NCBI): domain Eukaryota; kingdom Metazoa; phylum Chordata; class Actinopteri; order Pleuronectiformes; family Pleuronectidae; genus Hippoglossus; species Hippoglossus hippoglossus. Next base: position 14,013,929 of record NC_047159.1, on the reverse strand, counting down.
AAAAGGGGAGTGGTTTACATTGAGCTAATACTACTTCCTTTGTTTTTACAAAGAAAAAAGGGACATAATTCTGTCATCAGTTAATGAATAATAAAATAATCACAATCAATGTGAATGTCACAATTAAGCATTCAAGTTTTTACCATTAAAGTCATATTGATAGATGTCTTTCAGCGTCTTGTGGATGAAGTACATGCTGCCCAGAGCCTGCGGAGAGACAGAAATTAAGAGTGTTCTAATTTTACAATATCCGATAAATGCAGCTGGGAGCAACACAAGTTATCGTATGCAAGATCGGTTTCTGTTAAATCACTTAGGAACTGAAGCATCTAAAAAAAGTGTGAGACAAATCCCACTAAAGTGGAACATTACTCTTGTTATTTTTGTCAACACCTTTACTTTGAGACAGCTGCTGCAAGGAAAAGCAAGAAAATTACCAAAAGCTCAATTTTGATGTTAAGTCCAGAAAAAGTCAATTTACGAATTTTAAAAAATTTCAGTAACATCAGAATAATTTTTATTTTATCACATCTGTCTACTAATTCTAGAAAAATCTCTGTCTGCCTGTGGCTCACATATCTCAAGAACCATTCATCCTGTCGACTTCACACTCTGCACGTGTGTTGTTAAGGCCCAAGTAAGTGCAGTGATGAATTTGGTGCAATTTCGATGTGTGATACCCTCAATACTAATAACTTTAAATAAGTGACGTCGTCGAGCATGACACCAGCAACAACAATTGATCCTCCAGTTCCTGGTTCTGCGTACTGCGTCGAGCTTCACAGAACTTTGAATAAACAGGTGAACAGCTCTTTGTGCAGCAGCCGTGGATTCAGGGCTCTGTGGACTGAGTCCTGCAGTCTGTCTCAATTACTGCAGGTCACTTTTACAGTTTCAGAGAGAGATGCAACCAACATCTGACTGAACTAGTATTTTAAATGTAGTAAATCTATGGAGGGCCTAAACATGTGAACCACATATATTTTCACTGGAATATTTAACAGTTTTTTAAAGATAAAATTTGCAATTTGAAAGAATTCATTATTTCTTAAATGTCCTAAACATGTCCTTTTTCAAATTGTAACTTTAAACTTCATAAAAACATTAGATATTTTCAGCATTTTGAAATTCAACAATAGCTTTTAGAGGTTTTCTCTGCAGTGATGAACAATGAAACACAAAGTAAGATGTCAGAAACAGGAGTAATCATCTCAGCTGCTGCGATGATGGATTGAATCGTTTTATTCCCCCATCATGTGAGTTGAATTGTGAGCCTTGTATTGAACGATACAGTACGACACAGTTCATCGTTACTCTCCCAAAGACACATGAAACTTTAAAAAGAATTTAGCCGCACAAAGCCGACGCGCGGCTGCACAACACATCCACATGCTATCCCTCAGACACACACTTCAGCGCCCAATCATCCCTGACGTGGTGCTGACAATTTTTAATGTACTAACTGCCTGCTCCACTGATCTGATTAATCATGCCCCGCGAGATCAATAGAGACAGAAAATTAAAACAATTTAAAAGGTATTAAGCAGTAGGCCTGCTGTCTGCCAGTGCTGCCGCTGTGACTGGTGGAGTGGGGGGGGGGGGGGGGGGGGTCGACAAAGAAAAATAAGCCAGGGCTCGGAGGGCTCGGGGCGTGACGAGCCACGGTGCACCGCCCCCCCCTTCCCCATCCAGCCAGAGCATGAGAGATCTCTCCCTGAAGAGATCATTTATCTTCAGTGCCAAAGTCCTCCTCATTTAATAAAATGGAAGAGTCTCCATTGTCGGCTCCAGTGAGCGGCAATTAGTGACCAACTTGTCCAAACTGAGGGAGCGAGGTTAGAGCAAGGCCAGACATCTTTTGTTCAGGTACAAGCCCGAAAGTTTTCTTTTGTTTTTAACTAAATCAAAACACAAATATTTCTGAGGAGAAGGTCTAGAAAAAGTAAAAATATTATTTTAGCTTAAAAAAAAAAAGAGAGTACATTAATTATTCTTGTGGGAAAATCAAGGATGATCGAGATAATTAGCTTTTTTTTTTAAACTAAACGTGGCCTTGTTTATGTTGGATCAGTAACAACACAAACCGGTCAAACCGTGCAGCAAAGCACACACTCAAACACAGATGCACATTCTCCTCCACATACTCTGCCAAACACCTATCTTCATCAATCAGGTTTGTGCACAGTTTAATAAAAAAATATTGACTTACAAGTGATTTTTTATCAAAACACCATTTGTACTGGGAATGCATGCAAGTCAGCCCCCTCCACTCCTGCAGCCCTGAGAGGAGAACCCCCCAAACTCTCTCTTGGCCACATAACTGATGATCTGCAGCCAGGGGGAAACAAATTGAAAATCAATGCGGGTGGCACCGACGAAATGAGAATGAGGCATTAGGAGCGGCGGTGGGGGGGGGGAGGGCGCAACCCTCTCAGGGCAAAGAGTGGAGGGTGCGAACACTCGGAGCGCAGGGGAAACTTAGTCCCAGCTGTCTTCCAACCCCCTCGCACACTTTATTTATCGTGCACAAATAGGCTAGGATCAATAGTTTTAATCTGGAGTTAAATGTATTGAGTTTGGCCTGGCCTGCCCCCCCCCCACACACACACACACACACACACACACACACACACACACACACACACACACACACACACACACACACACACACACACACACACACACACACACACACACACACACCTGGCCATTGACTTCCCCCTTTTTTACTTCACACACCTACAGTCTACAGATGCTGCCATTGACCCCTACTGTCACACATGCAGTGTGAGGGTATCACCTGGGAGGAGTGAGGGTTAATAGTTTAAGAAGTACGCAGCCACTTTTCTCCCCTGGGGAGGTGTTACTGCCCCCCCCCCCCCACCAAACCAGGGCACAAACTAACACTGGCCCTGTTCACACCCGGTATTAACATCTGTCCTGAGAGATCCGATCATAAGGGGTCAGCGTTACGTCTGTCTGTTCACTTCTGGAATAAAAATGCATCCTGAATGTGTCTCCTGTGACTGCGTGTGATTGGATCTCACTCTCCTGCTCTGTATGCAATAATCACGTGCATCATTTCTGTTCACGAAGACCAAATTATGTTTTTACCCAGTTTTAGACATTACAGATGTGTCTGATGACAATGTGTGTGTGTGTGTGTGTGAGTGAGAGAGAGAGAAACAGAGAGTGAAAGAGAGTGAGCAGAGTCAGGGGTTAGGACATATTTTACCAATACAAGAAAAAGTATTGATCATGATGTGGTAATCAGTGTTGATAATGTGGCGGTGGCCACAAACAAATCAATGAATGGTCACTAAGAAGCGCAAAAAAAAAAAAACATCTAAACAGGAACGAATCAGAGGACGTCAGCTACACACACATTTGTGTTTACACAGCAAAAATAATGTGGCCCGAAAGTGGGTTTCAGGACACATGGGGGTGCGGTCACACATAAAATTAACACTGACCACTTGGGATCGAATCCCTTTAAGATGGGTGTTAAAACCACCTCTGAACGGAATCTCTGAAAAACGCATTAGGAGCAATTACAAAACACAATTCAATCATACAATAGATGCTGAAAACACCCTCATGCTGTGTGAGTCACTATTGGAATCTCTGTCAGGACAGATGTGGGGCATCGAGGTCGGCATCATGACCCGGGTGACATCCCAGCAGTTGTTATGACCAGTTGACTTCAGCTATGCAGACAGTCTCTGGGTGCAACGATATAGGATGATAAAGAGATGTAGGGTAATGGCACGACAAACCTGTCTTTAAAATATCTCCTGCCGGTGCCAGGTCTGTGCCCACATTGTGTCACTTATACAACTCTGTTTTCCATTGTCTATCTGAGATCTATGAGCCTTACATAAGAATTTGTTTGAATACCTGAGAGTAATGTACCAAACTCATAAACAACAACTCACAGAGGAAAACAGATTCTTGTTAGAGGCGGAATCTGCACACCTAAAACAGAGTGTACTGATAACATTTTGTTTTTCAATCACAAAAAAGTCTTCATCACAAAAAGCAAACTTTCAATGAGACATACAGGACAGTCTCTGATCAAATCTCCCATAATGCCCATTTTGCTTTATCAAAAAAAGAATTGCTGATCAAATATTGACTTTGATACAGTCAAAATGACTTTGTGGTCAGATTAACAGCATTTAATGAGCACAGTGTTTCACTCCAGATCTTTTATTGAATTGGATTAAATGTCTTCATCACATCTCAGCCTCTATGTAGCAGCCACATGTTGTCACCTCCATTATTAGAAAGCTGTTTTTGGCCTCTATTTTCCACAGTGAATACAAACCTTTAAATGTGTTAAATACACACATATAACCTATGTCAACATTCTCTGATATGGACAGTTTTACAAGTTAAAATGTGTGCTACACACAGAAAAGCACTATCTATGATGCTCCACTCTACAACCAGCTCCTTGTCATAGCAGATCCAAGCAGTAGCTCCAACTGCCACTGAGCACTAACATGGAGGAGGACTCCATCTAGTGGAAGCAGGTGTGAACTACTGGGATTTGTCTGAGGACTCAGTGTTTCTTACTGTAAAGCTGTCCTCTGCTTGGAACTTGTTGTCCACATAGATGCACACCCTGTTGTAGTCTTTCATTTCCTGATGGGACTCAATGCTCCTGGAAACAACACAACACAACAGATCAGTCAGGAGGCCACAACACAAACTAAAAAGCTTGTTCCTGTGGATGAAGAGAAGAGATTAGACAATTAATCTGAAACAAAATTATTAGGATTATTTAATACTTTTAAAGCATTTTTAAAACAAAAAAGCCAAAGCTTCACTTGTTCTACATTTTGAAAATGTGTCTTTTTGGGTTAGGGTTAGTATTATTATTTTTTTACATTTTCTGAAATGTTATAAACTGAACTCGTAGAGTGTGTACAACACTGCTGAAGCCCAGTACTCCTCTTAAACAATATAACTTTGGCCACTAGGGGTCTCTCAGTCAAAACATTAACAAAAGACCAAGTTTGATGAAGCTGTGAAATTTCACACACACAGAGATCAGTCTTCTTAATATACTCGATTTTTCATTAAGGTCTCTAAATTATTCTTTGAGAATTTACATAAAAAAGGACAAAACCGCCCTCACAGTCTTGCAACCAAAGGAAGTGAAAATGAAAAAGTCAAAACGGGTTCTTTCTTGGCCCATAGACACAATCCACCAAATTACAATGAAATTCAGTTAGCAGAATTTCGCCAAAAATCACTGGTCGGATTACCATGAAACTTGGTGGAAGGATGTGGTATGGGACAGAGAAAAACACATCAAATTTTGGTGTGGATCAAGATCTGGGAGGGGATCCAGGAAGATATTTTCATTTTCTTTAACATTGTGGGGCGAGGGTCATGAATTCTGCACATGAATCGTACCTGAAGAAGTTTTCTGCATGGCCCATGTTCACCATGTAGTCCTTCCCTCCCACCTCCTGGAAGTGAAGGGCGATGAACTGAGGCTTGTAGCTGTGGACAGTCTGTAACAAAGCGTAGCAAGCAGCCCTCAGTGTACACATCTGACATTACAGAGTAACGAGGAGTGATGAAGGTCAACCCTGTGTGTTACAGGAGGAAGTTAACCATCCATTAGAGGTCATGTGGACTTTTTCTGTTATTGAGTTTCTGTGCTGGGCCCAGTGGGGCTTTGTTTTCACTTATCAGCACAGTATCTGTTTTCCAGAGGCACAGGCAGCAGTTGTGTAAGTCGGTATATCGTCAGAGTGATGATGCAGCAGCAGCCTACAAAAGTGAGCTAGAAAAAACTATGTGTGACAAATGTGTTGTTGCCTGAATTGGACCAGACTAAGAGCAAAAATCTAAGAGCAACATATGGCAGGAGTGCAAATGTTTGAATCTATAAATTATTGATCCAAAACTTTGGAGGCCAAAACTTACCTTATACAGCTCTAGTAACCATTCACTTTGAATTTCACCCAACTGTAAAATAACAAAGAGGAAAAAAATCGTCAAAAGCTTGCATTCAACCTGTAAGAGACCAAATCAAATGCTACTCCATATTAATTTATGTTCTGGCCACAGTGGGATCAGTAAACAAAACATTAACATATCATTTCCGTGGAGAATTTTTTTTATTAATAATGGCAAACAGGTACCTTATACCACATCAGATATGGAACAAGAATATAATTTTGTGTCCAGTAAAAAACAAGTCAAAAACAAACCTGAATATATAAATAACACTTTTGAATAAATCATTCAAATTCAAATTAAACAGAAATATAAAGTTTTAACCTTTTCTTTAACCTCAAATCAGGAGACTAAAGAAAAAGTAACATTTTTCTTTTACAACCATAATTTGTTTTTCTCCTCCTTAGTTTTTCCTTTCTTTATTTTCCTTATAAAATCTTTAATCCTGTGAACTTTTCATTTCCTCTCCATATTTCATAGGAGTATCAATCTAAAAGGTTTCTGCGGCGCCGGCCATTTCACCTAAATACCTCCAGTACCTGCATCTACACCACAAGGAAGCACCAGCCATTGTATACAATGTTAAATCTCCATATACTTCACATAGAATATATCATCTTGATCACCCCCTAGTGGCTGGCTGCAGTATAGGCCATATCCCCCACCAAGGGCGTATTGGTAAAGTCCAAATGTCAAGAAAAAAGTCTAAATGTTGTGTAAGTAAAGAGAAACAAAATCAGGGGGGGGGAGATTTTTGATTAAATTTTGCATATCATGAATAAAGTCAAAATGTCAAGAATAACCTTGATATAAAGATTAAAATTGCATTTTAAGAATATATAAAACAAACTCACTTCAACAATCGTGAGCACACATATGACTGCCTGTAAAACTGCACAAACTGAATATTCTCTCTTTTAGCAGATAAACACAGACTGGAGATCAGTATCAGGCCTTTGAAGAAACTGCACAAACAACTGCCCGGTCAACTGCTCGAAATACAAAAAAAATCTACCCATGATTTAGTTTGACTTTATTCTGAACATTTCAACTTAAGTCTCAACATATCCACTTTATTCTCAAAATGTAAAAAGAAAATAGAAGTCCGTAGTTAAATACATTTTTTTAAAGATGGTTTCAGTCATTTCATGGTATAAAAACAGGGTGAAACATATTGATTGACAGCTGAGACTGACTCCTGATTGGTTAAATGGGTTCATCAGTGAGCCCTTGATACCGCGGCACCACCCCACGATCATAACCAGGATACTTAGCTTCATTTGAACACAACGGGAGGAAGAAGAGCTGTGCCATCTAACTTTATATACAGTCTATGACACATTACAGTACAAACTGTTGTAGCATCACTGTTTAATCCATTTAGCTGACAAGCTAACACTAACTAAGTTAGCTGGCTAAGTTAGCTGGCTCACGCTACACAAACTTATTAACATTAACTTCATCATACTAGTAAATTTGGGGTCCAGATAAAACCAAATAATAATAACAAAATATGAAAACGTTATCACAGCTTGTGGGTTTGAAGTCTATTCACAACTAATAGAAAAACATGTCAAATGGAAAGCAAGTCGCCATTAATCTCAGACAGGAAATAGTTTGAGCAGGGTTAAAACAAACAATAAGGATTGTCTGGAAATATTATATCCTGTTCGTTCCACTGGCTGTATGTTCCAGGAAGTGTAGCTGCACCTGCTTTAATCTGGCCATGGTCCACACACCATAGGATGGGTGTTGAGGGTGTGTTTAATATTGCATAGCCATTTCACAGTGGGGCATACTGTAAAACATGTATGAGAAAAGCAGCCGGCAGATAAACTTTACACACAGAAACGTGTGCAACCAGGCTGAACGTTAATCAGCATATCCCTCTCTGTGAGGACAAACAGGGAGACTCCCACGGACACTGTAGATATTAAAGATGCACAAAGCAAAAGTTTGATATTTGTTAGTTTAAAGCAACACTATGTAACTTTTACTAAGCTGCGCCCTCTGCAGCCACACATGGTGATTTATTCTGCTGGGCTCCATGTACGAGTGATGGTTTTCATGTTGAGAAAAAGAGAAAAAAACAAAGCCTATAAATCTCATTTTCCGACTTCGTGAACAAAATCACTGCTACAGCAACAAATACACCAAACTCTTGATTTTTCAATAACTTCAAAGTCTTTTTTACGGATCTCCAGTTAAACATTACACTTGAACTTGTTGGGTCCGATTGTGGCAGTTTAAGTTGCGACTATCAGAAAGTTACAAACCTCCCACAGGAGATCACTCACCAAAGTTACATAGAGAGAAAGAAAAGGCGCTCGGGGTGAGGGTGAGAACTCAAGTGGCACCGTTCCCCCAATTCTAACTTAGTGTACCGTAAAACTACTTCTTCTTAGTAGCAGGGTGCTGCACCTAAAAATAGGTTTTTAAGTGGAGACATTGGCAAGTCAGTGCAGTGATGGACTGGCGAACTCTACGGGGTGTATTTCATCTGTTGCCCAATATCAGCCCCCCCCCACGCAGCCCTCTAAAGGATAAGGGAAATATAGATAATGGATGAATGGATCCAATGGAGCAATATTTATTTTATTACATATTGACAGAAAAAAAAAAAACTTGACTTGGGTGTGAAAAATATTTCTGTTTTGTTCTGATGGTGAATAAGTTTATTACATTTCTGATTCTCATGCCAAAGAATCCTCCTCAACTCTAAAACTGTTTTTTCCTACAGTGATAGGCAAAGAATCAATCAACAAATGTCCTGGCAACTATACATTTTCACGTTGTTGCTCACGCACATGCCTCAGTCTTCTGCGAGGCCAGGTGCATTCAGCCCACCAGAGATCGGCTTTGCATAGTGTATTTGCATGGTAGTGCAGCGTGGGTGAATGCGGCTTATAGCCGCTGTGAACTGAGGGACTCCTCTTTAATTATTTGTCCATGAACACAAACGCAGGACAACAGCGCTCATATGTAACTCTATAGGGGTTAGAGATAAGGTTCACACGACAATTATACCCACAATGCAATTCTGCTTTTGTAATAAAAAGTCAGAGACATAAGAAGACAGTACAAATTAGAAGGGGAAAACCTGAAACACTTAAAATCCAGCAATAAAACAGCATATTCCTGCCATCTGTGGCAAAAAGAGGAGCGATGTGTCAGACAACAGGTCCAGTGAGTTTCCCAGCAGCACTGTTCTAAAGTCATTGTTACCCATGATGAATCCAGCCTGTGGATCTATTTAAGACAATGTTGGTCCAAGATATCCATATACAGAATTAGCTGAAATGCAATAGGATTTATCCTGCGAGGTGCTTAAGGACTGGCTCTTATCCCAAAGTTTGAGTGAACGTTTAAGAGCGTTTGTTTATAGAAATAGAGGGGCCTAAGTGAGTAGAAAAAGGCTCAACTCCCCTGGGGAAGATACTCATCTGTTTACATATTTCCCACAATGGGATCTAACATGTTTTCATTGGAGCCAGATCGGGCAACCGGAAACATGGTCCGGAGCCAAATTTCCATGAGCGTAAGAGCTCCTCCTCCCTCCTCGGTCTAAACGTTTCATCAAGCCAGTCGAGGCCAGAATACAAACCACTGGATACTTAGCCAAGCGTTAAGAATACAGCCAGATCTCCTTAATCCCTTTTTTTTTTAACTCAGACTGGGCTACAAACTAGAACGCATGTAACATTATATAGTGACACCAGTAAGGCTGTAAATGCAGTAAAGTATGATAAGGATAAGTGATGATGATAAGTGAAGTATGTAACTGATGATAAGAGACAGAATGTGAGAGGTGATGATGATACAGGAGGGTCACATCTGGAGAGGGTCCACACTGAGGATCAGTTTATACAAATACTGGATGATGTGATGGATGATTGATTCAGTGTGAGAAATTAAAACTTATGCAGAACTCACATGAAGTAAACTGAGTTAAGACGTCCGGGTAGGGGTCTATGTTTGAGACCTGTCGGATTCTGTGACTTTTAAAACCGTTATTTAACCAGGCAGTCTCTTTCATATTAAAACAATTTTAGTAGGCAGCACCAAAACATTTCAATACATTCTTAACACTTATTTTACTTAATATTACATCCTGCCTGCTGCACCACCTCTCACCTGAACGCTCCTGAGATTTCTGCCTTGTTGTGAACATGCCTGACCGCAGTATCTCCTGTTGTGTATTGCATATGTGAAAGACAAACCCCGGAGAAAGTCCAGACCCAATTGTGCGAGCGTTCTCTGGAGTTAATATCTCAAAACGGCTTGATTTGAATAGAATACAAGATAATGATATGAACTAGATTACAATTAGCCAAATTGCTGTTTTTCTGTTAAAACTAAATAAACGGTGGTAAATTACATACAGCAAACACTTGTAAGTGGTATCCTGTCATTTACTGTTGCCAGTTTTGTCAGGTGTTTACTCTAAATTCTTTACAGTGTATGTATATGTACCAACAGCAATTTTACATTCTGTTATTAGCAACCTTTTTGCCAGGTGTTTACTGTAAATTATACTGAAGGTTCTTTCCAGTGTATGTTTAGGTACCAACAGCAACTTTATAATACTTTATTGGCAACTTTCTGCCAGATGCCTACTGTAAGGCAAGGCTATTTTATTTATAAAGCACCTGTTATAGATTCAGGGTGCTGTAGATTCTTTGGTGTGTACGTTAAGGTACCAAAAGTAATTTAACTGTACTTTTCGGCAAAGTGTTTGTCTGGTGTTCACTGTAAATTATACAAAAAGGTGTTTACAGTATATGTATACGTACCAAGAGCAATTTTACAATATTTCATTGGCAACTTTGTTGTCAAATGTTTACTGTAAATTCTACACTAGTTTTTTAGTATGATTCACACCTATCTATACATTGTGAGTGTTGTTAAATGTGACCTCTCAGGGTCACAGTGTTCTCTCTCTGAGGTTTTATTTGTTTTTATCCCTGTTAATAGAGTGTTTTGGTAGTTTCTCCTCACTCTTGTTGAGGGTTAAGAACAGAGGATGTTTGCACCGTGTTAAGCCCTTTGAGACAAATTATGATCTGTTAATATGGGCTATACTAATATAATTTGATTGATTGATTGATTGATTGATTGATTGATTGAAGGGTCCACTCGGACTGCGCATCTTCGCACAGTAACTTTGTTAATGAACGGCAGCGGATGAATACTACAGAGCACATGGGACTGACAGCTGACGGTGAAACTCCGCTGTGAGGCAGAACATGAGTTATAACGACGAGAGTTTAAGAGTGTGAGCGGAGCCCGCTGAAGGCAAAGCCCGGCCCGTGTGAGCCTATCAGCGCTAAGTCTAATCCCCTGGCAGCGCTGCGGTCTGGTGTAGTTTTAATGTCGCGGACTACTTACATTGTCGAAGAGCGAGCCCACGTTGGCGGTGACGAGCAGCACATCGGTGAACGTGTCCATGTTGGAGGAGAAGATCCAACTCCGCGAGTCCGGGGGGGCGAGACTCCGCAGCAGTCGGCGGGGAGAGGAGCGCGTCCAGGCCCGAGGCAGCAGCGGCTCCTGCCCGGGAGCTTAACCAGGGTTCACCCGGGAGAGAGGGAGAGGGAGAGAGGCGGGAGGAATCCGGTGTGGACGGTTCAGACTCACACCAGCACCTCACTGCTCACTCTCCTGCCGCTTCCTGATGGCTGCTGTTGCTGCTGCTGCTGCTCTTCATCACACACCGGAGTCATGTCCATCGTCGAGTTGCTGTACCAGGCTTCATGGATTTCCTCCTCCTCCTCCTCCTGCTCCTCCTGGTTAATTGGACTAGTGGCTTCTTAGCAGACTTAGACTGGACGGTGCATCTGCTGCCTCCTGCACAAACCACCGCTCACACAACTACTGCTGTGAAGTGAGCTGCTCCGCCCACGAGTCTGTGCAACTCTTCCTCATGTTCAGTCACAACCTTGTTTCACATGAACAGAATGGAACCTCGTGGACATCAGCCAGCCAGCCCCCAAAAACAAATCTGCAGAATTCCATGATCACCTGAGGCCTTTAAAAAATACCTGAAGGACTCCAAACTCACCACTCCACATAGGCTCAGAGTCCAGACAGGAAGTTACAACTGTCAAATCCCTTTCTCTTAAAATGAATCATCCTTTCACAAGAAGAGCACCTGTCTAATTTATTCTCCACTCTATATGCCTGAAAGGCAGTGGCGGATCTAAGCTTTTTCCTAAGTCAGGGGCCATAAAGGGGCCTCAATTTACACAGAGGGGTTGATTATATGTTCAACATCCATCCACAATTTCTGATTCAGTAAGGTGCACGTTTAAAAGGTTGCGTGTGTAAGATTTAGGGGAAAAGGGATTTTTCGGCAGAAATACAAAATAATTGTGATGTTTTCACTAGTGTGTAATCAACTAAATTGTACGAGTTATTTTCTTTACCCTGGAATGAGCCCTTTATATTTACATTGGGAGCGTGTCCTCTCTCCCCCGCCATGTTTTTTTACAGTTGTCCAAACTGGACAAACAAGTTTTTATGACAACTGAAGGCTACCACAGGTTCTCCTTCATGTTTGGAAGGGGAGGGGGAGGTGAGGGGTATTCAGCTGCAACATGCAACTTCACCACTAGATGTCACTAAATTCTACACACTGAACCTTTAAGTCATTCCTTGTTTACTGTTAGCTGTACAGCTTCAAGCAAAGCCACACATCATTGAATACAGTTTGAAAAGTGTTCCCTGTTCAAGCACATGGTGTACTTAAAAAAAACATAGAAAATTAAGTCTTAAGAAATTGTCATATTTATTGATAGTATCTTTCATGGTTCATTAAAAGAGAAGATGACAGGACAGGGGCACTTCAGATTGCAGCTGGGTGCAGTGACCCCCTGGCACCACCCTTGGATCCATTCCTGCTAAAAAGTTATATGTTGTTGGTGGAGGTCTTATTTCACCTATTGTGAAAAAAAGGCACCAAGTAGAGTACATAACCCAAGGCCCTACAGCACCCTTATGAAATCCCATTTAAACTCCATAGATCTGGATCTGCACTTAAATTAAATGGGTTTTTCCCCGACCCATACCACATCCTTCCAGTTTCGTGGAAATCCTTCCATTAGTTTTTGTGTAATCTGGCTCACAAACAAACAGCACCTCCTTGTTAAGAGATAAAAATGCACAGCCCCATGTCCTGCTCTGGTGTAAAGTCCTGCACCAGCAGAAAAGGTCATATCAGTTTGGACGAGTGCAAACACAAAACGTCGTTTTAATTTACATGACTGTACTGTTTTGTAATTTTCTCCAGAAAATCCTGCTTCCTCTTACAGCTTCCAGTCAACACTACAGCAGAGTAACCAGTGTTTTACAACACAGCTACAGTAGCTCATTCTGTAGCTGTAAACCCCCTCATTCGGTGTAAGATGGATCTATGCCACCTCAGTGTCTGAGCTCCAGCCTGGGCTAAAGCCAAAGACTGCTGCATGTGGGGAAGTAACTTTTGCTCTCCATAGTGCTGCTAATGAGCAGTTCAACCATGGCGTGCTTTACACAGCCAAGCTTTTCGAGCTGTTCTCGCTGCTTCCTCTGACTCCTCCTCTAAGCACTGAGCTCTTTATTCACCAGCGTCAAACAGATCCATTTAAAACCAACACAACAGAGGTGTAAAAACAATGCTGCCATGTCCATCACCGGTCTGGAAAGAAAGTTAAAGGTTGGGGGAAACCTCTCTGAAAGGAGACTGCGACAGTCTATTTATTGCAGGCAGGAGAGGCCCCGGGTTTGGATGGAGCAGCTGCTAAAGAATCAGCAGCAGGCATCCGTGGAAAGAAATCTTACTGAGCCTCATTTCTTTGCTTGGGAAACAAATGCAAAATAAATGGTTTTCAAAAAGGCTCCTAATCATCATGCCAGACTGTGTTGTTGTAACTTGTTGACCGCTGGACAATAAATCAAACACGAAATGTTACCAGAGGCCTGGTTTCTCTACAAAGAAAAGCAACTGATTAAAGCAGGACTGTTTGGAGTAAAAACATTAAAATACAAAAATATCAGGTGAAAAACTATTTGATTTTGGAAAATGAATGCAAGTTAAAAAATAACGTTAGACAAGGTGGGCTAAAAGGTTTCCAAAAACTGTAAATAACATAATAGAAATGATAACATATTTAGAATAGTTTGCTAAAACTTAAATATTGAACTAAATCACACTTCTGTAAGAATACGATTAAAACTGAAAGGAAAACAAATGTGATCGACAGTAAGAGAAACACATACAAAAGAAATTAACAAAAAGTCCAAAGGTATAGCACATTCTTTAAACATTTATTTCCATTAACAGATTGGACATCATCTAAATGACTATCCCTGATAACAGCAAACTAGAGGGGTGAACGCCTCAGGAAGGAACCCAGGAGGCCGTCCGCCATGTTCCTCAGCCTAATAGAGGAGTCTGAGCCACAGCTGCACTCAGACTGTCCTTCAAACCTCCCTGAAGAGGCTGCGGAGGAGGAGAAAGATCACTGACGAGGGGCAGGGATGATTAAGACAATAGCTTTTAGAGTTCAGTTGAAATAAATTAGGCGAGATGTTCACTGCACAGGCAGAAAGCCAATGCCAGGAAGTGTATTAGTATGAACGTGTTGGTCAGGAGACCAATTGTGATGGTAATTTTCCCATGTTGACAATGCTAAAAGCATCTAAAATAAATTCTTTATTAATGGACTATAATCGCTTGAACTGGAACAGCAACATGTGCCTCAGTCCATTAACCTCCATCAGTAACAGTGGGTGAACAATTTCTACTTCATAATGTGACGTTTTCCACATTCTGTGAAAAAAAAAAAAAAAAACACCACAAAAACAGACAACACAACAAGAGCTTGTCTGCAACAGAAATCCATTAGTGACCACGTGTGTTCGATACCAGCCTTAATGCAAAAACACATAAAGCTTAGAATACAATTTGTTTCTCTCTTGGAAAAAGCCCATAAAAATATTTTAAATGTAACAAAATCTGGCAGAAGTGCCCCCAAACCGTGGGCATTAGCCAGTCACGCAAAAACCCCAACTCAGTCACAGGTTTTAGCTTTTGGAACTAATTCCCAGATATAAACAAGTATTGTTAACACCGTGTGGTACAAACAGGACGGTGAAATGAAATTAAAAAGTTAAAACTATCAAACAAAGACAGGATCGAAAATGATAATAATAATAATAATAATGTTTTCCCTCAAAAGACTGCCACCGAGGAAGACAAGACTCATTTGTAATTTCTAATGCAAGCAAGGCTCCAGTCAAGCTGTTCCAACAGAAGGCAGCAGACTGAGAAAGACCCGTAGCCGCGGTGCAAACTGAACATGCCAGGCTGAGGCAGTGACCGAGGAAGCCAAATGGAGCACTGTTGACATCTGAGAGGGAACTTTTCCAGTCCAGGAGTATAGAGAGCGAGCCCCACTGATTGCCTACACACAGTCAGAGGTGCGTGTGTGGGTCTCTGAGCCAGTCCTCCTCCACCAATGGGTTTCAGGAGCGACTGCGGTCTTCCTGGGTCCCCACCAGCATTTTACTGTACAGTTTCTGCTGTTCTTCTTTAAAGGTTTCTTTTACCTTTCCGCGCTTCAGTCCTCCATCCCTGCAGACGAGTGGGAAATTAGTGACAAAGGATTGAAAAGCAAATCAAACACGCTGTGATTCTGACTCTGCAAACACATGAACATATGAAGGATAAAGACTGAGGTTATAATAAGCACAAATGAAACACCATCCAACTGAGCAGTTTTTTACTGAACAGTATCTTTGAATGTTAAATTTATCTCAATTGCTGCTTTCAGACATGAACTACAGTCTGGATTATCTCTTGAAATAATTCGGAGGAGCTGTGTCAGAATGCCCACATTATGTTCAGTATCTCTATGTGCAAGTGGTAGAATCCATTGAGCTGAATGTGTTTTCTTACCACAGGAGGTCGACCAGACCTCCTTGCCTTGCAATGGCTGCCTTTACACGATTGGCAAACTGTACGGCATCCTCTCCCTCCTGTTGGTGAAGATTGACAGTAATGTAAAAACAGGCAAACAAGTGGCCTTACAAAATATTTAACAGGAATCAGTCAACCATAAATTTGCGTGTATTCTCGGTGGTGTGACTTCATGAATTAAAGAGAAACAAGCAGGAAAAAGAAGTTCTTAGGAAAAGAAGAAGAAAACTGAGACACCGGTCGGTTTTGAAATCATTATGTAATGCTTGCGTACATGCTGTGCTTGTTGTCACAGCAAATGAAAGCAAACCCATTCCTTTGTGTTGTGAGAAAAAAAAAAAATTTAGGGAAGTGTAGAATTACACATGGGGTCTCACCTCTCTCGACATAGGTGGGAGGTACCACACGCTGCAGACGATGGCCCAGCTGCTCATCATACGTAACAGGTAGTTCACCATGCCGAACTTGCTGCTGTTCCAGAAGGCATCTCCAAATCGGGGATCATACTGCAAGATCAAGGACTGGATCAGTGACTGCTGGTTATGATACTTGATCAGTTTGACTCAGAATCTGAGGTTTACAAGTTTGAGCTCTCTACACAAGTTTGAGGTCCGTGGTGGAATCGCAAATATCCAACTACAAGTGGTCACAAAAGTATAACACAGGTCCTGGTGTTAATCAGACAGCATCACAAAGAAAACTGATTCACAAGAGTACTGCTGGCAGCTACTGCACAGGCATTACCATGTCCTGCTCCATTTGTGCACAACAGAACAGTCTTAGAACTTTCCGATCGCCCTTTCTAGCATCTCAAAAGAAAAAGACATAGCTCTCACCTTGATGGCCACAGGGTAGACTGTAGCACCAATCTCAAAACTGCCCTTCTTAAACATCATGACTGACGTGTTGTTAATGCAGGTACCTGAGGAATTAGAATGGTTGTTACAAAATAAATTGAGGCTTATGATACTTTTAAAGAATCCTAGATGGTCAGAGTGAGATTACAAAGTCTTTCCATCTGTATCAGATCACTGAACAAACTCACCCTCTGGGAAAATCAGAATGGGCAGTTTAGTTTTATCATCTATGTGGTCACTCAATCTGCAATACAAGAAGTATGTAGGTACATGTAAAAATACTAAAATACTTTGCAATATCTAACTGAATACCAAGAAACCTTGGGGAAAAATGTCAAATAAATATACAGTTTAAAAAAGGATAAAAACAAAAGGTTGTAATGTTACCTTTTGGCCACTAGATGTCTGTCTTTGACTTCTGAGCGTTCGAACCATATGTGAGGGCAGGCCTTGACCATAGATCTCTGAATGACACCCATCAGGCCACCGTGAATTTGGCCGACCTGACACCAAACAAACACACAAATAATAACACTTATATATCTGGGAGGGAAATGACATCTCAACAGACGAGTGCCAAAGTTTGGTGCATCTTCTGTAGTTACGGAGATGTATAGTTACCATAGCATAGCAGCCGTCGCTGGCCAGGATGATGACATCAATGGGCGAGGTGTGGTTTGCGACACAGATGCCTCCATTCTGAGGTTTATTCTCACTGGAAAAGTGGAGAGAAATGAACTGTGAATCTATTTGGAGGATTAATTATCAAGACCCGAAACAAATGTGGTTACAATTCATGTTTTCATACACTGATCTACTGCCTCCAGTCTTTCTGTAAAAAAACAAAACAACTCATGGTGCCTATGTTAAAGGTCTGACCCCTAGAGCATGCAGGACCTGAACATACTGACAGCACATTCCAAAGATAGAGTTACAGTCTTAAATAGGAGGAGAGAGAGAAACTTCCCGTGTCCCTTGTATATTTTTAGCCCCAGACTGTGGAGGGAAATACATGTTACAACAGGCCAAATCACACACATTTACAAATCAAGATGCTGGTTTAATATGATTACTGTATCAATGTGTTTTTACCCCCAATTACTGAAAATATAAAAGAAATTTCAGTCAAGCCTGCACTGCCGTTAAAAACACCAGCTGTTATGTACTTCAGTTTATGGGTTCGTACGCATAGCAACAACTTCCGCCTTCACAATTCACATCCTGTTGCATGTGCAATCCTCTCGATAAGAAACCCTCACTTCTCTTTCATGTTTGTCTTTACTCTGACAATGTTCCTCTCACTTCCAAAACCAACACAGCACAACCAACTTAAAAACAGTAAAAGAAGGAGACTGGTGCACAGTCCACTATCTCTGTATCTCCTGATGAACGCAGCAGCTCCGAGCATTTCGTGCTTCAGAGGTTCATAATAGCTGAGAATGCGAGCAGTCTGAACTGCGCCTCAGGCATCCTCCCTTTCATACTCACACTCAGGGTGCTCAGAGTATTAACTGCTAACACACCCTGGTTTCTGTTCTCCAAATACAAATCATCTGACATTATGTAATCTCACATTCGGACTCAGTCTTGTCACAGCAGGAGGGTCTGCGGCAGATCAGGTTTGAGGAAGAAGCATGATGAGACCATGTGGACGACATGTGCAGCAATAGAGCAACTTTTTTATTATAACCCACTGGATTCAAATTTACGCCAACTTTAAATCAAAATTTCCAGACATGATAAGACAAGTGTATGTCAGTTTATACTGAAGTATACAGTTTATTAATGTATTTTTTGGAGAGACAAAATTGCCATAACAAAATGCTTATAATGTTGAACTTCAAAAATGCACATTTCTATTTATGCATATAAGTTTTTTGAGTTATTATTGTTATTTACTTCCACAAACTGCCAAATGACTTTTTACTAGAGGTTTTACCCACAAGCCAGAAGTGTGTCTACATGTGATGACTGAATGAGTAAAATGAAGGAAAAAAACGTAGAGAAGAAATTGACCAAGAAATTGAGAAACTTCATGGAAACAATGAGGAACTTTCTTGCTGAACTTTACAGTGAAAATTGACCAAACTGGTGCAAAAGGTTCAAGCAATCAGGAACCAATCAACCCTAACCAACACTCAATGGCTGTCTCTCAGGCATGAGTTCTATTATGGCAAAGACAGAGTAGATTTAAAATATTTGCTTCAATATTTACCCACAGGTTCCATTTAGTCTGTACAAATATTTGCAGCAACGACACCATTTCCGAAATAGTGTTTTGTATCATTAGCCTGATATCTACTATCACCCCTCGGTTTTCAAAGTGACTCCACTTGTTGTTTATAGTCAGTGAACAGCCCCGTGTTTAATGTCAAGAGTGGAACAGTCCTTATCTTAAGTTCAACAAAACCGGTCTGGCTGCTCTGTGTCGTTTATGGATTTTGTTGACATCATTACCTTGAGTCATGCGTCAGACACTTGACTGTTGCATGTATTTGTTTACAGTCTTTCAGAGAATGACTGAACTAACACTCCCACATGTGCTCCACCATCTCGTTTATCCAACCACTCATTCAATTTCAGTGGCTGTAAATATTTAAGGAGTCTGGCAGCAGACTTTCTGGTAAAATACTTAAAAGGCCCTTACCTGTCATGGTAGGTTATGATGGCCGTCAGAGCTCTGACACATATTCTGTAGCACATCAAATGGACTTTCTTACTCAGAAGGTTTTTCATCCTGGAAGACAAACGACAATTTACTTTTTGTCAAGACAGCAAATCTAAAAACGATTACATTCAAGGGTCTGAAAAGGTATTTTTGATAAATAAAAACAAACATGCTTGTCATGAGCCGTACCTTCCATTCGGCAGCAGACCGATAACACAGGTGAGGAACACAAGGAGGCCTACACCAGTGAAGGCAAGAGTTACCCTGGTGATGAGAGAGAAGATGGGTTACAGGGAATCTTCAACAAAACACAAAAAGGAGGATTTCCTTGTTTAGATGCACACTTTTAATAATTAACTAATAATTTAACTAGTAGTGACTCTGAGCCATAAACCTTCTCCAACCTTTCAATGCAAAAGAGTGACTGCTCAGTTTACATGTAAAAGTCATGCGTGATGTCATCCAGTCCCACGCTCTTCTTGTTATCAACTTAAAGTATCACGCTCTCCTCTACTCGCCACTGTCACTGATAATAGACTCCAGAACCTGCAGGTGGACATATAAGGCAGACGTTAAGCTGACCAACAGGTTGCCTTAATCTGGATGGACCGATCACCCAGAGGCTGGAGAAGGTGCTGATTAAATTGGGCGAGGATTAGAAAAACACTAGAGATGAAGGTTTCATACAGGCGGGAAGAGAGGATGTTGTTTGACTGCAAGAGTGGTGAATGACAGAATCTATTGGATGGATGTGAGACTAGAAATGTGGTCTGTCTGTGCAGCGGTGGCCTGATTCCTCTCCCCACTGGCAACTGGACATGAGCCAACCAGGCTTAGTACTGAGTCACTGTCCCTCTGCCGCTAAGCTCTGACTCTGAGGAGGAGCTCCCACCTTTTACTGTGTGTGCAGACATTTAATGTTGCATTGTGAGCTGTGGGGGAGTCTCTCCTTTATCATGTCTGACTTTTTACATCATGAATACAGATGTCAAATGTGACATTATACTTAGAAATATTTTGGTTACATAACTGACGTCTGCAGCATTAACAGAGCACAAATTCTAAATTTCTGCTACACACACCAAGTAAGCAAAGGTCTACCCGACATAAATTAATATGTCGGGCTCATTTCTATCTATATGCAGACTGGGGCCTATTTAACTATGTTCTTTACTGTGTATCTGTGAATGTTTGCTCCAACACTTGAACAGCATCCTTGTTCAGTGAGTTAGGAACAAAATATTCCACAGATGTGAATGTTTTGAATTCTCAGCTAATGAAAGCCTGCAGCTTCACACATATTGGTTTGATAACTGGTTTGACTTTGTGTTCTTAATGATAAAGCTATAAAAGGCCTCATGAATCCCACCATGCACCATTGACACATTTTCATACTTCAGCAGGGACTCCTGAAAAAGCAGTCAAATACAAAGCCTCAGGCTCAGTCCAGAGGTTTTCTATTAGATACCCAGCAGGTGATAATCTTAAAATTTGGTAGTTAAATCCCCATGTTGAATTATCTTGTGTACAGCTGCTCCAAAATGTTGTGACCAGACTTCCGACTGGTTGCAGGGAAGAGGGACCACGTTAGTCCTGTTCCCGCCTCACTGTCTTCCAGTGGCCGTAGATAGGATAGATAGGATAGGATAAAGCAGGTTTTGTTTTGTGTTGAAAGCCCTGAATGTTTGGTTTTGTATGGGTTGTTTTTCATGATGTGTATGTCTCTCTCTTTAGTTTTGTTTATTCTCCATATTGATGTTTGATCATTGAGAGAATTGTATTCATCATTACTTCTACCAAGGAGGTTATGTTTTTGCCCCCGTCTGTTTGTTGTATTGTTTCTTTGTCAGAAGGATAACGCAAAAACGACTCAACAGATTTCCACGAAACTTGGAAGGATGGGACATGGGCCAAGAAAGGATCCATTCAATTTGGAGGCTGATCCGGTTCAAAGGGACGATCCTTTCTTTGAGAGATTGTCTTTCACCAGTTTGTCAACAACAATGCCTGCAGACCATCAGGGATATTTACTGATATCTATGAGTGTGTGCAGTTTGATTAAATGCAAGGGGACTGTTGGACCTTGGCTAAGGTATAAACTCTACTGAGTCTAGTTGATCTCTTTTTTATAATGTAAAATGATCAGCTGTTGTTTTTAAGCACTGGCTATAAATTAATCTAATATATTGAATTATGTTACACTGGTGGCCGCTCGTGCAACACAGACTAAAGTTAAATTTCTAGACTTGACAGTATGTTCAGTCTTTCCAAAAAAGGTTTTCTGCGATCAGGGTTTCTCTTCTCACACCCAACCTCTTTGCTGGAGGTGGAGCTATTACCTAAGAGGCAGCAGGAACCCGTAGCGGATCAGCAGGGCCCAGCCCCATAGGACGGTCAGTCTCAGGCTGATATAGTGGAAGTTGTTATTGCTGCGGGTCAGCAGATTCCAGGACTCCAACTCCTCAGCAGAGAACCGCTTAGTCACCTCATCGTCCATGATGCTCGCCACTCCTCGCCGAGCAAAATAGAAGATGTCTGACATCTCAAACTCAGAGGCGGAGTCCAGGTCTCTGTTGCTGCCGCTCCGCCGGATCTCCTTGATCTCCTGCTCCAAGGAGGTGGGCTCCTTTGCAATGATTGCTGGAGCGAGAGAGTCAGAGAAACAGGATGTTAGCGATACTCACCTCTAAAACAAATACAGCTACTGAGCATGTGCATGTGCATGTAAACAAACTGATCATCAAGTCTTACCATTTGAGTAGGGTTTGTATAAGAGGTGATTCTTTTCTTTCGCTCCTCTCTCTATCCTGAGTGTGGCCCACTGGAGAAAGAAACAAAAGAAAAGAGTGAGGGACTCACGAGGGACACAAAACACAAAAAGTAGTGCTCATGTTAAGTCTTCTGTTTGAGTGGTGCAAAGACAACATGCAAACATTTGTTTAGCAACCAGCTGCCGCTATTAGCACACTGATGTGATGTCTGATCTTCCACATTTGAATCATTCTGGGCCAGTAAGACCCCTGGCTTATCTGTGACCACAGCCTTGCTCTAAGAAACTTGCATTACAATGCTCACTTCTCCCTTTTATTGTAGTGCAATGCATCTCGTCTGGATGCATTAAACTACAGTCAGAGTTAAATATATACCCTTCGAGGCAAAAGCCTGGCCCTCTGTGTGCACTTTGCACACTGAGACAAAAACAACCATGTAATGTCTCCACTGAGGCAGGAACAGGACATAGTGTTCTTCTCCCAACTGCAGGCGAGTTTGGAAAAGTATGGCCTGGGAGGCGCTGGATGTGTTCACACCGGTCTCAGACTACACTTCATACCACATCATGGAATATCTCTAAGGCTACATCAATCAATAATATATTTATTGATCAATCACAGCCAACTGAAACTACAAAAACACTTGGAATGTTTGGAGGTATAATCAAATACAGTGATGCTATACCCAGCATGCTTTTATTTGTCAGACACACTGGAATTAAGCCAGGGGCTCTTATAAAGGAATTCCAAGAATGTTGAGGGATACGGTGGTTCTGCCTGCACCTCACGGCTGCAGATATCACAACGAAAAACCTTGTAAACCTGAATATACTTAAGCACTTAAAGCACTAAAGGACTTAATGTTACAACCGTTAAACAAAAGCTTTTCCACAAGCCTCCCAATTACCGTTTATTGATAGTAAGTAAACAAATTGTTGAGTATGAATTAACATATTAACATACTCTGTACTACAACAGGCTCAAACAGTATAGGTACACACATACCTATTTGTTTATAGGTAGCATTTCCATGCCTTCTTTTTTTACAACTACGTTTAAATCATGTTTTAATAAGTTGTAATACTGAGTCATCGTATTAGAATGTCGCCTCAGATGAAAGCGATGATTCTTTGAGTGAGGAGGAGGAGCACAGATAAAACTAAGTGCGTACGTCAGGCTAACATGTGGCTCCAGAACTTGATGTGAAAGATAAGGTTTTTCCCATATGAAGTGTGTGAGAATCAGATCTTTGACAGTGAATCATGTCGATGACAAAGATTCATTCTTTTTATTCAACAAGCCTGAAATGGAGACTTTTGCACGCAGTGAGACAAACTGTATGTATAAGTAGAAGATTGCTTCAGCTTCACACAGTCTGAACTGAATCGGTCCTTTGACCTTCTGTCTAAATCTCATGGTTGCTGGTGTAATCATGAGAAGAGAAAATCTCTCATATCTCCCACTCATCCATTTATTTCTGGCTCAGGATCTGCTCTCAGAGGTACGTGTTGGAAAGTGATGACGGCTTCACTTGTGAAACTACACCAGAGGCAGCAGCCGGAGAGAAACTGGAGTCCAATATGTGAGGAGACCATCAAATGGTAAATCTTGAACTACCCACATTACACAAAGCAGCTGATGCATTAATGCCATCAGGAAGATATGTTCCAGACTTCTGCTGCAAGCACGTTCCAGACAACCGTTACCAACATGGTCTGTGTGGCTGTTTTCTTCAGTCACATAACAAGAGAATATTGGCTCTGGGTCTGTATATATCAGACAATTAACGGCCAGTGGTTAGAGGTTGAAGAAAAGCCTAGTGCCTGCAGCTGACCGCATCCTCTGCAGTGTTACTGTGAAGCAAAACCCATCTTCAGACATTCAGATGTTAAAATTAAATAATATACACACAGCTGCTGTATGCACACAAACTGTGTTGAAACAGCATCGAAAAAATGCAAATCCAAAGCAAGTTGCAAAATGCAAATCTGCTTTTAAAGCGCAGGTACAACAACTTATACAAACTATAGCTTGTTAAATAGCAGAATGTTTGGCAAGAGCAGACAGATTGAATTATTTTGACTGGGAACTGTGCAGGTAAAGTAAGACTTAAGTTTTGTTTTTCCATTCCACAGCTTCAACTAAGAAGTTAACATTTATGATTCAAACGTTTCTTCAGTAGCGTGGGAAGCTCTTACCTCAAAAATCTTTAACAATGTTTTCATGTACAGACGCCGGATGCCAAAGGACACCCCTAAGATGGCAGGCACGATGATGAAGACCAGCAGCAGGGTGAACCACACAGTGAAGGAGATGCCCAGCAGGATACACACCAGGTTGTCAAAGGGGTTGAAGAAGAGCTCCATGTTGACGTCAGGAGGTAAATTATATCTATTAAATAGCTGCAATCAATGAGCAGAGCCGGTGGTAGAGGAGGTACAACAGTCCACCTCCACTCAGGGCGAGTGGCCCTGATCTATTGTCAGAAAAAGGGCTTCATCAAGACAACTAAGGGACGGAGCTTCTCCTGGTGCTGAACACAGAATCAATACAAATAAAAGTCTCCATCTTGGCGTTGCCCTCTTGGGCAAAATGACTGAATTTCATTATTTTCACCATGAGCCGGTTTCGTGATCCTCGGTTGATTTCAATTCCAGGAAAAGGAAGATAAAGTCTTTACAGCTGCTGTGATGAAATGATGGCCTCTTTCTTCAGATGTTTGTTATTTGAGCGGAGCCTCCCTCTGGTGACAGGGATGTAAACAAAGAAAAAGTGTGCGCAGCAGATGGTTCGCTTGTCTGGTGAAGATTCAGAAAAGGTCCCTGCAGCTCAGTGTCACACGGTCCTGCAAAGATATACAGACGAAGAGTCAGTCTTGTCACAATATGTCCTGGAGCACATCATGGGATCTAATACTATACGGAGGGAAACCGTGTCTACGTACATTCAAACTACTGGTGTGCAAACTTAACACTGATCCCGCTGGATAAACATGAAAGAACCGCATGCCATTAGCCTGCTGATCAGTGGTTGTGTACGTAGTGTGTCCAGAGTAGGACCACATGAGGTTAGCATGTTACTGTGATCCGTCACGGTGCAGCGATAACATCACAGGGCCTCATCCCGCCGGCTGATGCAGGAGGACGGCTAACAAGCGGCTCCATCCCGGATCACACAACACTGGGTTAGCTTAGCTCATGGTTATCTACAGTTAGCCTCCCTGTGGTCATGTAGCAACCTGCTAACCCCACGAAACAATAATAAACACAAGCAACACTTAATCTGTTGCTTGGTGACGACACTGAGGCTCCACACTGATGAAATACACGCTCCTGTTAGCTTGTAGCCTGGGAGCTAACGGTGTGCTCCGGCTCGCTCGGCTAGCTCCACACCGAGCCCCTCACAGCGCCGCCCGGCTGCGCGTCAAGTGCTGAGACAAGCGGTTCTTTCCCGTAAGTCGGTGCGTGAAGTTCAGCGAACTTAACGGGGTTTTACCGTCCTAACTCGCCGCTGAAACAAACGTAGCTCACCGGACGTAGTGGTGAACGGACCTCCAGTCACGCTGAGTCCCAGCGCCGTTGCAGTGGCTCCTCACTCACCTCCATCCCTGGGCTTTGTGTCGCGGACTGATTCAAACTCCACCCGGCGGACAAGAGCGGCTCCGGTCTGAGGCTGAACAGGCTCCGTGCAGCACTGACACCTGCTGGTCACTACCGGGCACTGCGCTGGGGTTCTTTAAGTGATGTTTTTACTACGTTTGACCACCAGCGGCGCTGTAGAGCGATATTTCGCTGTATGCGAGTAATATTATTCAGTTTCTTCTGCAATAAAAGTTGTCCCGCTACTCCTCCCGCGGAACGGTTCGCTCGTAAATTGCCAAAAACTCTGCTTAAACTGCTCTCAAAGCCACAAATGGAGGTTGTCATACATGATTTTTTTCATCAAAACTTGTTGGCTTCGCAGAGATATCTGTAGGAAATCTATCAGAGCTAAACCTTTGGCTCTATGAGGTCTAAAGCGGAAGGTGGTCCGATTTTTCCTCCATTGACGCTGATTTAAATTTTGAGAGAAAATTCCTGGAAGGAGCATTTTTTCTAACTCTAATCAACAACAATGTCATAGATCAAAGGGACCTTTGATGTCTTAGAAAGTGGCAAAGGTGAAAGATTTCCCCTTTTGCAAGCGTGCCAGTAGTAGTCTCTCTCTCTCTCTCTCTCTCGTCTCCTCTCTCTCTCTCTCTCTCTCTCTCTCTCTCTCTCTCTCTCTCTCTCTCTCCTCTCTCTCTCTCTCTCTCTCTCTCTCTCTCTCTCTCTCTCTCTCTCCTCTCTCTCTCTCTCTCTCTCTCTCTCTCTCTCTCTCTCTCTCTCTCTCTCTCTCTCTCTCTCTCTCTCAGCATCTGCACCCGGCAGGAAGCATGCAGCACACATAAAAAAATTCTAGGGAGGAATTTTGTAGTTCATCATGTTATTTCAATATCATGTGCATATTCACGTTCATGATCAATATTCAATATAATGTGCAATATTTCGATATCAAGTGCAATTTTCTATTTCATGGCCAACATACAATATCAAAATGTATTTCTAGCTGCTTCAGACTAAATTATAGTATGTACTTCCTTTATCTTTCAGTGTTACCACCTTTTTAAATGTAATTCTTCAATAGTTCATGCAGCACAAACATGAGGGCATTCAGAGGATTCCAACAGGGGTTGTATAAAATAGAAAAAAATATCACTTCCTGTACCTCCTGCATGGCCAAAATTATTCTTTTTTCAGTTTTGTAATTTTGTGAACAAACAATTCAAATCTTTAACCTTTCAATCTTTTCAATCCATTTGAAACCAACTTGAATAACACTTTTTTTATTCACACATTTACATTCATGTACAGTTTTCTCAAGTAATTTCAGATGCAGAAAAATGAAAATAGTCCTGACATTTGGCACAGCATTCAACCTTTGAGCCCTGAATTAATATTCTTGTTTCCTAAGAAGAAAATAAAGACCCAGTCATGATTCATATTTACAGAGAGTGTATTTCATCAGGTTATTATAGCCACTCTGCAGACACAAGAGCGCAATCAACCATCCAGGGACAGTCCACAGTAACAGGGAGTATCTTTTCAACATCACAACCCACCACAAGGGCATCCCTCTGTCATGGCTGGAGGAGAACGTGCTGCTTTCTTGAGCATCAAGCACTGCCCTCCAGTAAAGCCTCAAAGTCTGGAGAACAAACCATTTTGTGTTGGACATTTCCCAAAACAGTCAAGTCGCCTGTTCTTCCCTCCGTACCGACAGAGACCAGCTCCTGAGAGAAGAAGGGAAAAAAGCACGTCAGAAAAGTTCAGAGCTCTGATTGTAAATATTTGCCCCTTTGTTAAATGAACTGGCCTGTAGAGAATTAAGCTGTATGACTGAATGCAAATGTCCTAGTCAGTTGCTCTTGACATTTTTCAGAACTTTTACAATCAGCCCCCAGTAGTAAAATGTCCGAAAAATGTCTGAGTGAGATCATGGCAGGATACAGCAGGAAAATGACTGGAAAATTGGGTGGGTCTATGACACTTGTAACACGCGACAGACACAAAACTGTAATAGAAAAAGTAAATAAAAACATCTCTGGATAAAAATTTTTAAAAAAGGAGGATCCATTCACGTAGGAGACTTGGAAAGATTTGAGAGGTTTTGACGATAAGGTCTGACTCCGCACACCACCAAAGCATATCTGGTCAAACGCTAAACTGTTTATTTTAAGATCGATCTCTATCCATATATTACACATTTTTTATATTTTTGTATATCAAGTATTATTTCTTATTGTATATAGTATCTCTATTTTAATTCATATTTCTATTATTAATATATTTTCCCCTTGCACTGCTGCTGCCTTGTGCTGCTGTGTTATTTGTGCATTTCCTCCACAGAGGGTCAATAAAGGTAAAGTGTATCTCATCTTATGTAATAGACAAACTCCAGGAAATGTCCAGATCCAATTTTGGAGACAATTTCTGAAGTTAATGTCTGAAAACAGCAACAATTAAAGATGAGACGGATACAGTTTGGAGACAGACAAAGAGGAAGACACATCAATGACTACTCTGCCATCATACCTGAAGGAAAGAGCACGAAGCTCCCAGAGACACGTCCAGAGTCACTTGTCCCAGTATGAGCTGAACCCGGCCTGACTTCCGCACCAGCATCTTTCCTACAACACCCTCCCGCAGATCTTTCAGATTACAGCAGTTCTCTTCAGCCTCCTCTTCCTGTTAAACATTACATTTTACACATTTAACCTCAGTATCATCATGTATTTTAACACATTAGACAGCAGCTGTATCTACTGTACCTGAGACTCTGTTTTCAGAAGCACAGACTGGCCATCCTCTGACTGCACCTCCGTCTTCTGCGGCTTGTGCTCTTTGGTAGGGGGTTGGCCGGGCAGCGAGTCGGGCAGCTGAATAAAGAACAGCTCCTCCCCTTTGCTCAGACTCCACCTATTCAGGAGGTCGTGCAGAATCTCGGGCTCAGGGATAGGAGGAGGCTTGAACGCTGCCTCGGACTTCTTTATTTCTATTTCCTCTGGCTCCTGTTTGACTGAAGAGAAGACAATGCGTATTTTTGAGAGAGCAGCTATGTGACCAGATTCAGCTGCAGCATGCAACTTCACCACTAAATGTCACTTCATTCTATAAAACGGAACCTTTAAAACTACAAAAATCTGCCTTCACCTTTAACTGCAGGCTCCATAGGTTCACAATCATCCTCCATCTTCTCAATTTTAGCAATGTTACTGAATTCCTCCTTGAATCCCCATCCTGACACAGCGAGGGGGAGCTGGACGGGGCAGCTACTCTCCTCACTCTGCAGGAAGGGATCGTCTATAACCTGAGAACACCAAAGGAAAAAGAATAGTTGTTTTTTGGTAAAGGCAAAATAAAGCAATTTATTATAATACTGATGAGTAGGTCTCACGTTTTCTCGTTCCAGATTGCGCAGGATCTCTTTAGTCTCTTCCTCCGTCTCCCTCTTCTCCTTTTTAATATTGATGATGGGTGAGGGCCCCGCGCTCGGAGCATCTCTCTCATTTTCATAGCCGCCTGCGTTTGATTCAAGAGTTTGCTTGATTGCATTGATTTAAAGAACGCGTCAGCCAAAGTGGTGCACAATGTGTGTTTTTCCAAGCTGAACTCCTACCTCTCTTTTTCATCATCATCTCAGCAGGCCCCTGTTCAAAAATAGAGTGGGACTGGATGACCTCTGGACGACCTCGGCCCCTGCCTCTATCTCTCTGACCTCGCCCTCGATTGGGATCCCTTTTCTCTCTCCTTTCCCCGCCTTCAAGTTTTGTGCTGCCGTGACAGAGAATGTAATTGACCAACAGACAGAATAGACAGTTATATCCATTTTCTCCGGCATTTTTGTCTCTTTTAACATCAATATTGAAACTTACTCCTCTTTGGCTTTTCGGCCGATGATGTTGGGTGTAAACGTTTTCTAAAAAATAACACAAAAACAGGGATCAATCATTGGAACAGTCAAATTATTAGAAAATAATTTATCAATATATATCTATATTCTTCAGTGTAATGCAACACCTTCTTCACTCCGCCCAGGGTGAGGTCTCTCGATCGCATTGAAGGGAGACGGACGGGAGTCATGGCACCTGAAGGTCGGCGGCCCTTCATCAGTCCGGCACTGCTCCCTCCAGGAGTTGGCACACGTTGCCCACTGGGGTCACCTGAGCCTGACTCAGCCATCCTAAACTGGAGAGTAATATTATTTCGTTTTTATAGCTTCATAAAAGCTTGTAATAATGGCAGCCATTCATAGCTTGAAAAGTCTGATTCCTAGCCGCGCCAAACTTTGTAGGAAGTCAAGTTTTTAAAATTCTATACTGCATGTCATTTGTTTTTTTATGAGCCCCGAGATTTGGGTTAAAAAAAGGGAAATAATATCTGTTATTTATTTGACACCAACATTTGCAGTGCCCACCAATGGACATATATGAATATTCATGTCTGGTTCTAAAGGCTCAAAGTGCCTGTGTCCTTTTGTTTTCCACTCATAAATACAGACACAGATTTGAGAGCTCCAAATCTCTCTGGTTATTTCAATTACATCATTTTCTCAAAGGTTTTCTTATTCATGCAAGTCTCTTAAAACAGTCACAGTTATTCCTGCTTTTTAATTTTACAAAAATCATTCACTCCCAACTTTAGGTAGCAGGCAAGTGTATTTCTCTTGTAATGATATCTGTAATATGAAATACAAATCTCCTCCAGGGCTTACAATCATTACTTTGCATGTGGTGTCATTTATAGCACTTTTAAAAAATGTAGATAATGTGTCTGTGAGCTTTGGTTATGGGTCAAGGTTTTATTCAAAAAGTTTTTTTTTCTAAAGTGGCCACTCAAGTTCAATTTGTTCAAAAAAGGCAAAAGATAATATATTAACTGCATTCAAATCCTTAGCTTTTGTTTAAATTATTCTTCAGCTCAGCACACACACGTTCATATAGCATATCAACGAGGAAATTATAATAAATAAATGAATACAGTAAGCAAGTATTTCCATGTAAAATAGGATGTATGGAGAGAAACAGTGTTCCTCTGTAACAAAGGTGTACTTCAGTGGTATAAACCACTAACAGCCATTTTAGGTGTACAAGCCAAACGGCCACTTCAAACTGAGTTTGTTTTATCACCGTGACTCTTAATTTTAAAGAATTTGTGTCAACAACAGCAAAAATCCTGCAACACGTGGTCAGATCACAACATAAAATCACAGTAGACGCAGCTTTAACACTGTCAGTGCTGAGTGTTGACGCTCTGTGTTCCTCCGGATACTCACGTTTTTATTCCTCTGATTTCCTAAACAGATCCTGAGTCCAGACGAGGAGGATTAGAGTCATTACAAGTCGTGCGGAGCTGTTTGTGACGCTGCAGGACCGTGCAGGACGCGCGGCGCCATGACACTTCCGCTCTGTCATCAGCCGGTGAGGTCACGTGGATAAACGGTGCGTGCGGAAACTCACATTTTCCTCTGAAAGAACCAGGATGAGGAAAATACATTTTCTTCTTCTCCTTAAAAAACCGTTATAACAATGAAAGCAACAATAAGAATAAGAATAATAATACGAATAATAATAAAGCTTGATACATATACATACATTTGTTTATTTTGTATATATTTTTTATTTTTTGCTTGTGTAATATTTTGGCTAGAAGGGAGTCTGTGACCCAAGCATTTCATTGCCAGTGACTGCTAAATGTAATTGTTGTGCACATGACAATGAAGTCTTGAATCTTGAATCTACATCTGGAAAACGTTACACTTAAAGTAAATGTTGCACTGACAGACCTCACTTTATTTGGGCAATGTCATTTTGATAAAGACTTTGATTCAACTTTTATTGAAGTTACCACACATGTATAGAAAAACACAAACGATGACCTCATCACATTTCATGGCATTGTAATGAAAACATAACCTTAATGTTGTGTGATCATGACAAACTCATATCAGACATATCAACAAGAGGGGGAAAAGTAAAAAAAAAAGAGTATGAATACATATAGACAATAGTTCTCTATTGGGTTTTTCAAAATATAAGTACATAAATATTTAATTCATGTAGTTATGATAAACAAATGGGAAACTCCAATAAAATCTGAAAATTGCTTTATTTAATAGCAACATCTAAGCTAACATGGAAGCTGTGTTGTTAGGGCCCAATTGATGGATTGTGACACAATGGGCACAATGGATCACAGGGATGTAGAACGACCCCTGACCTCTCCTGCAAAAGAGCAAGACAGCCAAAGTGTAAGAGAAACAACAAACCCCAACTGACATGTCTCTATGTTGATCCTTGGACTTTTTCTCTGGTTATTTTTCTTCTCTTTCTGGTCCTGATATCACTGTTTTGTTTGTTTTTGTGTCTCTGTTATTGTTTAGTGTTTAGCTGTAGTTTGTGGTTGTTTAGCTCATGTGACCTGCCGGGCCCCTGGCTCCGTGCCTGGTAAGCTCAGTCAGTAATCCGTCCATGGCAATCCAGTTCATATCACAACATCCGAATAGTACACTGCTACTGTGTCACAGCTGGTGCCTGACACCGCATTTGATTTAGATGTTATATAATTATTAATGAGTGATTTGACTTTTGAAAGTCAAATTACACTGAGTGTGTAAGTGTATATCCACCACAAAATGCAATCATTTATAAATTCCTCAAGTTGTGCCTGTGAGCCTCAAGTCCACAGCCTTAAGATACGTGTGAAATTGATCAAAGGTCAAATAGGTCAAACAACTCCTCCACCACCATGCTGGTTTCTGGTCCTGTTGATAAACCCTCGCCCTTAGTGTTGGTCTGGGATGGACTGTGATTAATCAAACAAATTTTTTTTGAAAAATAAAAATATTGCAATGTGCATGCATCACTCGAACTCAATAGATATTGTCCTTCTGGATGTTATCTGTAGTTAATGTAAATTGAGCATAAATCTATAAACACAGACAGCCAGCTCTTCCCTTTAACAAAATGGCTGTTCCTACCCCTGGAGCTCAGGGGGGGTGATTTGGACAGAGGCAGCCTGTCATGGCATGACTAATGATGGATGATTGCAGTTTAATTACACTCCAAGGGTATCACTTATCTGCGGCTGGCTGGATATGAATCAAGCTTTTCAATAACACACACAGTCGGTGCAATTATGGCAAAATACTGTGTCTTTGTCATTTCTCAATTTGAGTTTTTTTATGTGCTAGTGAAGGACTGCACTCTCACTATCTCTTTATCCCTTTGTTATTTGTCTTTATTCTATGTCCATTGTTTTCGAAGCAGATTATGGCCATTAATCTGGGGAGGGTCTAATTTTAATCTAAATCCTAAATAGAGATGAGAGGCGGACGAGAGGTTGAACCAGTACAAAAACATCCCTCTGAAAATGAATGTCGGTGTCTGCTTACTTTGGACGTACATCCCCCCTCCTCTGTATGGGCTGGGGGGAGAAGGCCTGTGGAGTTGGTCCATATGGCAGAACAGTTGGCACATGTATATGTTTTGAGGTCTTCATGGTGCTTCATGTAATTTACTGGGATATCACTAACAGCATCCTCTCTTCTGAATACTCAGTGGAGGGTGTGTAATTTGTCCTCTCTCACACCCTTAGTGTCCAGGCTGCCTCCTTATCTGAGAGGTGACATGTACGCACACAGCTAAATGTGCAGTTAGTGTGTGTGTGGATTTGGTGCCTCGGGGAGGACCACCGGAGAGTGATGAGCTGTGTGTGACTGCATGACAGGATGCTGACGAGGTTGACTGAGTTTCAATGTATGGTCACACGCCAGTTGGAAAATCCCACCCACTCACTCACTCATCTCTCTCTCTCTTCTCTCTCTTTTATAGGTTTTAATCCATCCTCTGTGGCTGCACAGGAGTTGAGTAAACATCCTGCAGAGCCCAGAGCAAAAATGAGATTTTATATTTTCAGAGTAGGAGGAGGAGGAGGGGGGAGTTCAGAGGCTTTGGTGGCACTGAGGGTGAGAGAGAGAAAGAGAGAGAGCTAGAGAGAGGGAAAGAGGTGCCTGTGTGTTTGTTTCACCTCCTAATCAGTTTTCCTTGGGGATCTATCATCCACTGCAGCAGAGGAGAAGGTAGTGAAGCAGAAAAAGAAGATAGAACAATTCAGCTCCGGCGAAAATCTGCTTCGATCAGGAATTTGAGCCTCATACAAGTAAGAGATTCCTTTTGAGTCTTTCTATCTTTCTATTGGTGGCTGTAGAGCTCACAAGTTATGGATGCAAAATAATGCCGGAGCGTTTCATTTGTTCTCTTATCAAGTCATTTTGATATGAAGCCAGATGAATAGAGTAATTCTATTTGAATGTGTGTGATGTGTGATACCATGATATTACAGCCCTCCAATGCCGTTTCACTTATTAGATCTGTCGTACAGCATCACTGACATGTAATTAGATTTAGTGCGCATTTGCCCTAAATGTTAATGCTTGGTTTAATTGTGCAAGAGGGCTGAAACTGTATTAGTCACACAAAATGTCTTTTTAACAGCCTGCAGGATTCCACACAGTACAGAGTGACCGTTTCATGAACAGCAATAAACATTTAATCCTCTATAGTAAAATGATGTCTTTCCCTCCTCTCTCATGCAGCCATCTAGTTGTGTTTTAAAGTATTCACCCTGGAAGGAAAAAAAAACCCTGTCTGTGCCCTGCTCCATATGCATGAGTGCAGCATCTTCTTTCATGTTGCTGTCTCACAGAGATAGCAACATCTCTCTGTGTGTTGTGTATTTCAGCCGGTGGAGGAATTGTAACTGAGCACTACTCAATTTCTGATTCATTATGATTTCTAATGTGGGTCCCTTTTTTTAATAATTTGCACTTGCCTTATTTGGAGCAACTGTCTATCAAAGCAAGTGTCACAGCAAAGATCATTCTGTCCATTTACAGACAGAAATGAAGGCTCAATGGTGTGGAAACCAGCTCGTGAACTGTGCTTACATGTAATCGATCCAAAAGTGGAACGCACAGACATACATGGGGACTTTGATGACCTGTCCTGAGAGATTCTGCTCCTGCCCCAGTTACCATCTCTGAAAAGACACCGTGCTAAAAACTGAGAACAGCAGCTGGAAAACGGACGCCTGGAAACACACGTGCGTGACGCAACGGCTCTCTCCCCTGGCCCCAGTGCAAACGAGCTACCGCACAAATTTCACAGTTCACAGGCTTTAATGAGCTGCTGCAGCCTGTCCATCATACTGACTGGATAGCACCTTACAGCAGACCTATAGCAGTCAGACAGTGACACTACACCAGGCATCTGCAGGATGTTAAGATCGTTTTGTACTAAATCGCTCGAAGGTTATTTGGGGCACATCTGTGATTTTGCATTTGCTCAGTGTTAGAGGAGTTTTAATGAGGACAAAACATGCTGCTTTTGTGCCGAGATGCTACAGTGCAGAGAAATAAAGCAGATAATTCTTTAAGCTACAAGATCACTTCGGAAACTATAGGAGATTATCGCAATAATAAAACCCAAAGATGGATGAAAATGACATGCAAACGGTGAAAGAATGGACATGCACTGATTCTCAGGGTAAAAGAAGAAGACCATTGTGCACACACTGCAGAGACTCACCATCAGTTTACAAGAGGGTAGGTGACAGCTAATCAAACACAAATGCAGCCTGACCCAGCCCGGTACTCTGGCCTGTGTGCAGCAGCCTGGATCGAAATTGCTCTTGGGCAGCTAAGGAAATATGACCATACATCACCGGCTGCTGATACCTACTTAAACCTCCCCCATTTCTGCCCAAAAGCTGTTTGAAGATTTCCCTCGAGCTGCAAGGAGCTCACTTGCTCAGCGGTTTAAAAAAAAAAAATGTGACCACTTCAGCAAGGAGTGTTTTAAAAAGTTACCTTAAGTTTAAATTGCTGCTGACGGGTGCAGCAGTGACCCCTTCCTTGAGAAGCACAGGAGGAGATTGAGGGAGGCTGCAGATGTGCGGTGGTTGCCGGGAGACTGCTGTAGGTGGGTTATGAAATGCACGGGGAAGGCAGAGGCCAGTCACTCAGCTGGGAGCATATCTCGTTGTGTAATGGGAAATGACAGTTAAGGGCAAGGAAAGAGGGGAGGAGGAGAGAAAAGAGCAGGAAGGTAATAAAAAGCCGGTTACCAGATGTTGTCTCCATCACTGGTATTACAGTCCCAGTCGTCTTACTATCCTCTCTTATCTCTAGGTGACAGAAATGGACGCCCCTCTCTCCACCCCATGCAACATCCAGATTTGCGAGGTCACCTGTGACTCCTTCCGCATCATGTGGGACATGACCTCGGAGGACACTGCCCGAGCCACGCACTTCTTCATCGACCTGAGCCGCAAAGAGAGCAGGGACCCCAACCGCTTCAAACACAGGGTCTGACCATTTAAAACAGCTACAAATGCAGTCTGCTCCCTGCTGTGTTGACTGTGCTCATTTTCCAAATTCCCACCAATCAAATTACAGCATGTGATTGGCTGAGGAGTCCACCCTGTACTTTATTCCACCTTAAAATAAAGCCTAAAGGTTCAGTGTGTAAGATGTAGGTGAAGGGAATCTAACCCAGGAATTGAATATAAAATAATCCTAGTGATGTTTTCACTAATGTGTAATCATCTAAATCGTACAAATTGTTGTTTACGTTCCCTAGAATGGACCCTTTATATTATATTGTCAATACTTTATATTGACATTGGGGGTGGGTCGTCTCTTCGGAGGCCGCCATGTTTTTTACAGTAGCCCAGACTGGACAAACTAAACACCTTTTGAGTTTTTATGACAACTGAAGGCTACCACAGGTTCTCTTTCATGTTTGGAAGGGGAGGGTGAGGTGAGCTGCAAAATATAACTTCACCTCTAGATGCCACAAAATTCTACACACTGAATCTTTAAATTAGACAGGGCTATTTGAATTTGTATTCAGTTCTGCTTGGATTAACAGTTTTACTGCTTCATAGAAAACCATGGTTGCACCCTTTCAGTCACTTCCAATACAGGCACAAAATGAAAATGAGTGCAGTCAACAGCTTCGGGCCAGTGACTCAGTTGTACATTGTTTCCTCATAGAGTGGACAAAAGCTGACAAGTTCAGCTGCAGCACAAAACTGTTTTCATGTTAATTACTCTCTATGCACACCACTAAATTCAGTACGAAAGGTGAAAAAGAGACAATCTGTAATAGATAGTTTATCTCTTTTTAAATAAACGTGTTTCTCTGGGGACTATCAATCACAGAAACGCTGAGAGGAGATGCTTTGTACCGAGTTTTGCTGCCAGCTACTTTTCAGCTGCAGTCGTTGGATCTGCAGATGAACTGAACCTCTTACATGAACCACACATACAGTATTTTCCAATTACCATATAGATGTCTAACTATTTTTAGCCCCGCTAGCTACTATGCCTAATAATAACTCTGGGGATTGCGAAGTCGGTCAGTTCACTCCAATAAGATAAAATATCCCAACAACTAATGGAGGGGTTGAGATGAAATTGCATATTTTTGACCCCAGCAGATGAAATCCTACTGACGTCAGTAATCCTCTGACTTTACCTCGAACCACCATTAAGTTGACATTTAGTGAAATTGTTTATGTATTCTTGGATGATGGACTGCCATGACATTTAAACACTGTCATCCCTCTGGATAAATTAGTCACCTTGGTTATTCTCTGATTCGTCATTTATTATCTATCATGATTAATCAATTATAACTGCTTATCACCAGCATGTTAGTATTTTCATTATGTGCATGTTAGCGTGCTTCGGTTAGCATTTAGGTCAAAGCACCACTGTGCCAAAGTAGCTAGCAAGGCTAACACATTTTACATAATTTTGGAAAGGAAAGGCTTTATGCACATTGATGTTAGTAATGCAATTAGTATTTCAGTGAATAATTTGATATGATGATGAAGTCAGCTCCTGTAGCTGAATTGTAACATTTATTTCAGATGTACAACACTGACTGTAATTATGGCTCATTACATTCAACAGCTGAAAACTGGTTTTGTGAAGTCAAGGCAGGTGTAGGACTGAGTGAGCTGTTCCTGAATGGATGATAGGCTCTCTCTATGTTTCTCTCTCTCTCTCTCTCTGATACACAAAGTGGCACAAACAAACTTGCATCAGAGATGTTACCATGGATATATGGGCCTCTGAGTCCGTTGTAATTAGCTGCGCTTCTAAGAGGCCTTGGTCAAAACAAAGCCGCTGATTTGATTAGATGTATCCTAGTTACTGCAGCTTGGGTTTGAAGTGGAATATCAGGCTAATCAGGCAAAGTTTATGGAGGGAAATAGTTGAATTAACAATCTCATTTACATTTGCTTTGAAATGGAAATGAAAACCACTGCAGTATGTTAAACCCTAGCATCCTGTCCCCGGTGTCAAGTCTTTTCTTGCTTTTTGCTCCAGGATGTGCCAACCAAGCTTGTGGCCAAGGCCGTTCCTCTCCCCATGGCAGTGAGGGGACACTGGTTCCTCAGCCCTCGGACAGAGTACTGCGTTGCTGTTCAAACTGCTGTCCGACAGCCAGACGGTGACTACCTGGTGTCAGAGTGGAGCCAGGTGGTGGAGTTCTGCACTGGAGGTAAGACACAGCATGTGTGACAGCTAAGGTAACCCTGATAAAAGGTATGCAGCGGGATATGGAGCAATACAAGAAAAGGACAAGAAGTACAGTGCACAGAAATGGCATAATAACAATCCTTTCTGAGCACTGGGTAGTCATTAGCATTTGAAAGGGGTGCAGACTTTTATGTGATTACACAGTTCTTACCCACTTTGCAGACTATGCCATGGAACACCTACAGCAGCTTCTTGACAAGGCAAAAGGCTCCGCAGGGAGGCTGCTGAAATTCTCTGTGTTCTATCGCAACCAGCACACCGAATACTTTGACTACGTCAGGTCAGTGCTGCATTCTTTTCTCTCTATTGTAAAACTAAAGCCATGCCTGCAGCAATTAAGTGTAATGCTGTTTTTCTCTTCACGTCTTGGATTAGGAGGGAATGTGGAGGACTAATGCGTCCAGCTCTGAAAGACAACAGTGGGAGTCACGGTTCTCCCATAAATGCCAAACTACAGGGAGTCTTCTTCAGCTGCAACACAGAGTTTGACACAGGCCTACCTCCCAAAGACTCCCCTTATGGCCCGCTGCGTTACCAGATCCCAGCTGGACACCTGCTGAACCCTGACATCTGTCTGTACTTTGCAGACTTCTACTGTATGTACACAGCCTACCATTATGTGGTGTTGGTGCTAGCCCCTGTTGGCTCAGAGGGAGATACCTTCTGTCGCACCCGCCTCCCCATGCTGGACTTGGCTTCCAACCCCTTCCTGACATACACTGCCCCCCAGAGGGAAGGGGAAGAGCCTCTGTTCTGCCACTCCAGCGATGTCATCCTCGAGGTGCTTTTCACAGAGCCGGTTCATTTGGATCAGGGCAGCGTGGAGCAGATCAGCGGACATCACCAGCTGATGAGTCTGACCACAGCCAATGCCAAGAAAGACCCAAGCTGCAAAGTGTGCAACATTAGCGTGGGACGCTGAGGAGGATGTGAGACGGAGCTGGGAGTGTGTGAGCCTACAATGCTGAAAGACAGAGTTTTGCACAGGACGAAACAGTCGAGTTCATTGTGTGTAGGTTAGAAAACAGAGGAAACAGCCCACCTCTCGGGGTGTGTGCATGCTGCTTTCCTTCTTCCCTCCTACCTGGATTAGAATAGTGAGTAACTTCCAGTGTGTCACAGGAATTTGTCATGATCACAGATGGAAATAGAGAAAACTTCCACCCGTGACTGCTGAACAAAACATAATTGAAAAACTAAACTAAAAATGATAGGCTTCAGAATAATGGAGAAAATCTGTGATCCTTGTTTGTGAGAGTCATATGTCCTCTCTGGTGTTTTTATGGCATTTCCTACCTTTCGTTTACATTTTCTTTCCTGTGTTCGATTTCACTTTTCCCTATGCTGGACGACTAGTTTCATGAATTTATTTTATTTTGATACAGCCCACAAGTTCAAATGCACAAAGCGTGCCCCTTTTATAAGAAAGTGGCTTTAAACATAGAAATCATAAAAAACGTTTGACTACTGCTGCTTCTTGTGATGCTCAGTGAAGTCAATGCCAGACTTTTTTGTCTTTTAAAAAGCCTTATAGTCAAATATCTAAACATTAAGTACTTGAATCCTTCCTTAAAAGCTAATCGAAGAGTTAAAATTGATGAATTAACTGTTCTCCTGCCCTGCAATTTGCTGGCAACCTGTCCAGGGTGTACCCCGCCTCTCCCCCACTGTCAGCTGGGATTGGCTCCAGCTCCCATCACAACCAGCCAAAGATAAGAGATTAAGATAATGGATTGATGGATTGTAATTCTTAAAGACACTGTGGGATCTATGAAGCGAAGCAGTGCCAAGCTTGATGCAGCTGTCTTTACAAGTTACATCCCTAAATGCACTTGTACTAATGGCTGTAAACAATGAACTCAAATTGTCCAAAAAGAGCCCAATGTCTAAATGTTGCAGTGTGACAGCGAAAGTAGGGCGATTCATTGTGTTGGGGTTTTGAACACCATAGAGAAAGATAATGGTGACGATGCCAACACAGTGTGCCCTGCCATCAGTCTCTGACAGTAAGCCTCAGCTCTATAAACAGGACCGAGCTAAGATTAGCTTCTCTCGTGTTTCTGTTTGTCGGTCCACGATTATCTTTGACCTATGTGGGAATCCCAACATCCCAAACATGTGAAAAGGGATCCACTCCCTCGTGCACTAGGGCTGAGGAGTTG
Source organism: Hippoglossus hippoglossus (assembly GCF_009819705.1). Lineage (NCBI taxonomy): Eukaryota > Metazoa > Chordata > Actinopteri > Pleuronectiformes > Pleuronectidae > Hippoglossus > Hippoglossus hippoglossus. The sequence goes on along the minus strand of NC_047159.1, from coordinate 13,973,349 downwards.
CCAACACGTAGGAAACGACAATAGAGTGCCCCAGAAGAAAAAGGTCACCTAGTTGTGGATGAAATGTGAGAGAGAGCTGGGAGAGAAAATTGAGTTTTTAAGTTTATGAAAATATAAGATTCAATTCAGTGTGATGCAAATGGAATAAAAACTCTCCACCTTATTTTTATCCAGAACAGATGTATTATGTATGATGAAAAAAATGATATTTTTATAAGTTCAGTAAGTCATGCCCTTTCACTTAGACCCTTCCCACAACAGAGATGTGAGCTCACACACACTGCAATGCTGTAATTCTGTCCATCGTTATTGTCCCAAAAAGGTTTGCTCTGCCCTCCAGGTGAATAACATAAACAGAACTCTATCTTCCTTTTGGCATCCAGCACTTTAGGAATGGCAATGTCAAATTCAAAGATGTCCGTCTGTGGTCCTCCGAATCGTTTCTGCAGGTACGTACAGGGCACGTCTTTGTAGCTCTGCCAGGAGTCAAAGGTGATGCGCACACGCACGTCCTTCTGGAAGCTGAGGTTCCTGACTCGGACGGTACCTTGGAGGGCCTGTTCTGTGACGCTGCAGTTGTCCAGGGTAACCATGCTCTCTGCCAGCTTGGCGCGGAAGGCCCTGAAATCTGCAGAGGGTTGCGGGAAGCCCAACTTGAGCCGTGTCCCTGGGCAGCATGTGCTGACGGTGCAGCTGTAGCTGTTCGCTGTCATGCTTCCCATGTCAGGCAGTGACGGCAGTAGGTTGAGGTCGGACTGCTCCTCTTCATCGGAAAACTCTCGCACAGCTGTCAGGGACAATCCTCTTGAGTCAGCGAAAACCACATGTTTATTCTTAATTGGGATCAAAACCTCATCGTCGAAGTCGTCGTCCAGAAAGAACGAGAAAGGGAGGGCTGGGTAAACTTGACTCAGGATGTCAGAGGGCAGCTGATCTGACACCTGAGCACGGAGGCACGGCCGCTGAGGTTTCAGGATGGGAACCCAAACGTGAGGACACAGTTGTTTACGCTGGTTCAAGCACAGCCTGACGGCAATCTCCACAAGTCCGGCTGACTGGGCCATTGACCCGAAGCCAACCACTGGCAGGACACTTGCAAAGGACAAAAAAAAAAAAATGGTTTCAATAAAGACTGCAGCTTTGATGATTACAATTCACCCTCACTCAAACAAATTGAGAAAATGATGAAAGATAATGCAACAGGCACACTTATTATGGCTTACTTTGTATCAGAGATCTCCATGTTGGTGGTCGAGGCTGAATTATGGAAATATTATCCTCAATGTTTGTCTGGAGTTCTAGTGTGGTGGCAATTTCTGTGAATCAAGCACAAAGTTAAACACTTAGTCCAGCATCTGCAGATGGACTCACAGCACAATCACCAGAATGACATGTACAATGAGCAAAGAACACAGGAGAGCCCCGTGTTCTTATAACCCACAGCCCCCCCCCATGGGTATGTAAAGGTCTTTATTACCCATCCTGGTTTCTTATTAGTGTGGGAGACATCCTGCCTTCACGTCTCGGTGAAAGAGCCCTGGAGTGACACCCCAGGTGTGAGATCCCAACCATATACAATGAGACCATAAAGTAAGCCTCAATAATCGTATACCGAAAGTTGCCCTTTTAGATAAACAAGGTGGTCAACCTTTCCACACACCTCTGCACATGCTGTATCACATACACAAATTAAAACATTTCCATTACACTGGAAAATAGAACAACAGTATTTTAACTAATCCAAATCACTGCTGTGACACATTGAAATTGTCTCACTTAATTGAAAATCTTACTTACACACATGAACAGCAGGTGGTCGTCTGTAGTCTCACTCATCCCCACAGGAGTCTGGCAGTGTCCTATATACACTACCTCACTTGTCAAGTCATGTTGCTTACTCCTCCCCCTTCACTCTCCTGACCAATCAGCTGAATGTTGTGGTTTTGTGCTCATCCTGTTTCAGCTCAGCATAGAACGATTTGAGCTCATGTACAGCAGCAGCCCTTGTTTTTAATTTTGCCATGCTTTCATTGTATGTAGCTTAGTTCAGTTTGACTGTCACTACATGAACATGTTATTGCACCAGTGTTTTCTGTAAAGATTTATGTGAATTTATGTCTTTGTACAGTCACCTCAGATGTGTCATCCACTGAGCTAAAAACCACATACAGGTGTACTGTACTGAGCATGTGGTCTACATGTAATTCTACCCTGTGGAAACTATTCCAGTCATCCTGGGCTCTATTCTCAGACATGTCAATAGACACAGATCCAAGTTCACTGCTGGTTCGCTTGTGTCCTGAAGGGATCGCTGTCCCGCAATCCATAAACATGTTTGACGCATAAGGAAGAGCCGGATTACAAACGATCTTCAGCATGCCAGTCAGCTAACGGAGGAAGCCATTCAAGAATTGAGCCAAGTACGTGCATACATATCAAGTTACATGAAACTCACCTGCTATAATGCAGAGATGTATTTGGACACCAAATTCAAGGACATTTGGATGATTTAAACCTAAGACTTTTTATGAGAGAGGTTATTGGCCACGATTTGACTTTCTGCCATTGCACAAAGACAACATGAGATCTTACAGAGGTTTAATAATGAAGTTGATTGCTGTGCTGGATGAATAATAAACTGAAATACTCTCATAACCATTCAATCATTCACATTTTTAAGATTTTATTCTTTTAAATACACATCTTTAACTATTTCCAAGGTCAATGTGAACACTGCTTTCAATTTCCAGCATTTTAATACAAATAGGAGCCTTTGTGTGCTCTAAATACCTCATCTCTCCACAGAGTTTTAGGATTTGATATTAGCTAGATCTGCAAATCAAGATGATGACTGACTGTTGACGCTGTTTAGTTCAGTGCAGGCAAAAAATAGGCACTGACTGCTCCCTCTGAAATCCTTACATAACAAAGCTATTAAAACAATCTCAGAGAAGACAATGTTCCACACATCCTCTCAGGGTGAGACTACAGAGACACAATCTAAAGAAACTTCAATGCTGTGTAGCAGAGCGGTGCTGAAAGGCAGATAAAACCGGATCCGGTAGTCAAGGTGAAAAGATGCATGAGAGTTAGGAAAGAACAACATCAATAGGAATACAATTATTTATAATGATAGTTTACATAAGTGTGAATATCACCAAAATGAAAAAAAATCTTTCAAATATACACGCAAATTGATATCTGCACCAGGGAGTGATAGGCACTGTGATGCCAAGGTGAAATTTCCCCTTCAGGTCATTTGATGTGTCCTGTTATTGAGCAGCAAAGGAAAAAATCCAATAATCTGCATCTGCATGTAGAATCAAAGGAATGATGACAAGCAGATTTGATAGAGTCTTTACAGGTCGCATTAACACCAACACACCAGAATGCATTATACTGTAGAAATCTAATTGAACTTATGTTGTGTAATGATTTTTTTTAAAAAGGCCATGAATAACACCACAGCACTGCAAACGCTGGTTCTGTAAACCGGGTTCATTCCCAGCCTTCACTTCTCATTAGTGGTGATCTTATATTTGGCAGGAATAGTTTCCACTGGGTTACATCTCCTGAAGCCATGGTGCCACAACTTGGGTGTTTTCAAGGACAAGTGATCTCTGCAGGTTCATGATCACCTGGAGCCATCCACACCAACACACAGACCTGGAACAGAAAAATCACTGTGTGTTAAGTTAAAAGCAAATTCTGCAATTCATTTAATGTATTTATATGTATGTATTTATACATCTCAGACTGTTTTACAGATATATCCTTTTTTTTTATATTTGATTCATTTATTCACTTTCTCAGAATTGTTTTCACATATAGTATTCTCTTTATCACATCTCTTTTAGCATTTGATTGTTTTATCTTTATCATTTTCATATCTCTCTTAGCATATGATTGTTTTATCTTTATCATCTTATAAGCCTTTGTTGATTTTCTCATTTCAAATATGAGATTCACAATAACGTTTCCTCGGTTCTTGTTTATATTGTCTTGATGTATTTAAAACTGGTCACTACAGTACACGGTGCATAACTACATCACCTTAAATGTCCCCTTTTGCTCACACTAAGCTGAGGGGTTACACACCTTTTAAATTGAATGAGCTGCAATCTGTCCATCAACTGAAGTCTTACATTCCCCTTAGTGATTTAAAATCTGGTGATTTTCATGATTCTTGTAAATGTTTTAATTAAGTTCTTGTTGTGCTTCTTTTATTTATCAACTCTTTGTTGTGTTGTATTTATTTTCTGATTTTAAATGCCTCTTACTCCCAGGTTTTTCTTGAAAAAAATAAATGGATGGGGTGGTTAAACATGTGGGGGGTATCGATTTTATTGCTATTATTGTGTAAAGCACTCTGTTATATTGTATATAAATAAAGTCTGACTGCTAAGATATGTGAGATGACAAGTCTGACACATTGTAAACATTCTTAAAAAAAGGTTTTCTTTCATACTGCCAAGAGACAATGAACACTGCAAAAACAAGTGAGATCTAAAAATACATCCAGATGTCACAGCAAAGCAGTAGCTTATGTAAGATCTGCAGAAATGAATTAGCAGACATCTGTACAAGAGGGTGTGAGGGCAGTGTTGAGATAATGAGAAAGATGAAACCGTAACACTTGCCGTTACTTACCTCCACATTCAAATCAACTGCACAGCTCCACTCGAAACAAGTGGTGCTATAGTTCGATACCGCATCAGGTGCTGAGAGCCCTCTTCAAGATCCACAACATATTCTCTGATAGAAGAGATGGAGCAGAGATAATATCAGTGGTTTTAGTATCTATGCAGAAACATGGAACAGTACTGAATGTGAAAGGGTAACACTGCCACCTACTGGGGTTTTAAAACAGTGACAAGGAGTCAAGTGACTAAAGTACCTCTGATCGTCTGTTTCAGGCTCGACCAAGATGTTTTCCTGTCTCTCTTTCACCCGCAGAAACACAAAGGAGTCCAAGCAGGGCTGAGGCACTGGGGTTACATAAGAATACATGGGACTTAATGTCACAGTCAGTGAAAATATCAGAGCAAATGCCACCATCTGTCGGTGCATGTATATAGCAGCATTTCAGGTATTAGGTCATGTCAGAACAAATAGCGATAGAGCCTGTGTTAAAACTAAGTGATTTTTACCTGCTTTGATCATATCCACCGTCTGTAGGTTGGGGGGCATGCGCTTCAGTGCCACAGCCTTCAGATAGGTTTCTGTGTTTGCTAAATACCTGTATGACAGACAAGAGTTTTAAATCTCAGGCTACATTACATGCAGTTTGAAATGTTCTTTAAAATGAAAACTATCTACATCCAGACAAGCTTTGTTTAGCTCCATATCATAAAGAATCTCGAATCAGGAAGCGAATGAGTGTGGCTGTGTCATCATTTCCAAAATGTCTCCGTTTCTGCCCATCAAGACTAAAATGCCGACCAAGCATTTTAAAGTAAAACTGGGCCAGCAGCGTTTCCAAATTTCTTTGTTTTTCTCTGAGTAGTGGCAATGGCAGGTGTAAACGAAGCAACACCGGTCCCTTTTAAAACTAAAATGTAGTTGTGTGGATGAAGCCACAAGTATCACAACACAGCAGTAACTTACACAAACAGCTCTGACATTGTCCTGCTATACTCACTCTTTGGCAAAGGCAAACTCCTCGGGTGAGAGCAGAGAGGGATCCCCCTCGCCTCGAGACTTTTCTCTCTCCAGGACATGCGGGAAAAACTTCTCAATCTTTACATGAGAAAAACATTAAAAGGAAATCTTGTCAACAAACCTGAGTGAAATGAGTTTTTATTTTGCACGCTGTATTGTTGATGTGACTGACCTTCTGCAGACGAGAGCGCAGGTAGCTGCTCAGAACGAAGCGGATCCTATCTATCTCCATGCGATGGATACTGGCCTTGGCGTCACCTTTCTTCACCCGCTGCAAGTTGGCTTCCTATTGACATGAACATCACCACCATTTTATTCATGATGACTGACAATGACAAGAAAAGCAACAACGTTCACTGGTTAAACCATTTGATTATTATTATGAACGAATAAAGAAGTAAGATAAACTTCTGTCCCCGCAGCTGGATCTGCCATAGGTATTCCAAACAATAGCAGTAATACAAGTCAGTAATCTAAGTCACGTTGAAATATGTGTTAGTTACTCAGCATGGTAATGCAAACCAATTAGTGCAGTTATATTTTCAGCTTCTCAAATGTGAGGACTATTTTTTGTTTTACCCAATTCACCATATTTTACATTTATGCCTAAAGTTAAACACTCAGAGTGAAGATTTCCACCTGAGGCATACAACAATCAACATGTGCCACACTTTGAAGAATAAAAACCTCAAAGTAAATAATCAGGATCTGTGTGGGGTTTTCCTATCCAAGAGTGTTGTTTTTCAAGTTGGGGAGGACCTTTTGATTTCACCTTCAGATTTTGTAATGCTCTTACTCAAATTGAAATAGGACCTTGTTACTTTAACCAGGTTCATGCACTCAAGCCCTCCTCAGCTTACAATAGCTTCCTATCGGTGTGCTTGACGACACCTTCATGGCGCGACAAAAGTCAAGGATCTAAAATGTTTACAATATGGGAACAAAAGAAAATAGACGCCACCCTGTTTCTTTCCCCCTTCCACTGGGAGCAGTACCAGCACCAAAATGAGGGCCAGGGAAATTGAATTCGTTATCACTACGCCTGGCAATCTATTGGATTCAAGAGTAGAGGAGAAGTCTGAGAGCAGACGTTTCACAGAAGCAGAGTAAGAGTGAGGAGAAGAACTGAAGCTGGAAATGTGAGCACGAGCAGGGTATATGTGAGTGCAAGCCCAGGGCTTTGAGAGTGAGGGTTACAGAATGTGAACGTGTAATCAATCAGTCCTGCTCTCAAACTGAAATGGCCCAAACTTAAATAAAGAAATCAGATCTGCCCGGAACATTGAATGAGTCCTTCCCTGGTCCTCATCCCTCCGTCAGGTGAGGTGCAGGTTGATTTTACTAATCTTACATAATACAGCTGACAAATGAACAGACATGGGTGAAAAAGAAAGTTAATTTCATCCAGGGCTGTACTGTGCCGAAGATACAATTTGAAGTATATTATCAAAGTACTTTAATTTCAGTCAACACTGCAGCACTCACAGATATTGTTTTGTCTAAGTACATTTAGCTCCAATGTTTGTGTACAGCATGTTTACAGTGCAGTATTAATACTTGTATTGACGCAAAGGACGTGAATACTTTCTCCACCACTGCAGCGTCATCTGGTGTGATGTCAGTACAGTTACACGGAGCTGTGGTGCACGCTGTATCTGCTGTGTGCTGCCATGTAGGACGAGTGTCTGTGAACATAGAGTGACGATCAGCTGCTCCATTTACCATGTGAGTGAGCTGCTCCATCACACACTCCACCACCTCCGACCTGTTCTCCATCAGCTCCGGGGAGAACTTCTCATTCAGCCAGGCCTGCGACAGGTTGAGACGGGAGCATGAGGACCGAGGAGACAAGCTAACCGGAGACAGAAGAGTGTGTCTGCGGCTCCACCGTGTTCACATCAGCTCACCTCCTCCAGTTTGACGATCAGCTCCGCCGGGGTCATCACATCCTCCTGACTGTCATCATGGCTGCCGTCGTCTGACAGAGCGTCCGACATCGTTCACCGAGTAAAAACAAAGCACACAGAGCTCAACAGAAACTAAACATGTGCATTCACATTAGAGCTAAAGTTTCAAACCACCGGAGCTGACTGAGTTAGAATAGTTTAGCTCAGAAGACAAGTCACGAGGCGGCGTGTTTATCTCTGGACTTCTTGTGTGTTGGCGCCACTCTGACGGTAGTCTCGCGATATTTGGTACAACACGTATTTTCCCTGCGCTTAGTCTTGAAGGCGAGGTTTCCCCACAGGTTGGACGACCAGTGTGTAAAACCAACGCCTTATACGATTACATTACTGTCTTTAGATATATTAAGGCTAGTGTTGTTATCATGGTTGATGTAGTGTTCGGCCTTTTCCACTGCAGGAGGCGAGATTGTAACACTGTCAAGGTAAAGCAGTGCTTCCTGACAGTCTAAATGCAGGGACATGATGTTTCCCATCAGTGCAATGAACACAATGAAAGCAAGTATATAAGGAGACCCTGATGTGCCAAGATATTGTTTTATCTTGTGCACACAAGATAAATGCTGATCAACAATAATTGTTGTTTTTAATCACAGACCACGATTACTGACTTGGATTTTCATCTGTAAATACTTTTTAATTGTGAATTTGAACATCCCAACATAGGCCTATAAAATAAGATAAGATAAGATAAGAAGTCCTTTATTAGTCCCGCAATGGGGAAATTTGCAATGTTACAGCAGCAGAAGACAACACATAAGTAGCATGCAGTACTTGGGTGAAGGAGTATAAAGAAATAGAAATAAACAATATATAGAAAAAAATATATAAATGTGATTAAACCGGTATATACAGTGTAAAGCAATATATTATGTTTCAGAATATGTACAGTAAATGGATTGCACATAACGGTTTATATTGCACAGAAATTTGTACAATATAGCCCACTTTTCAAATGCAGCAGCTTGACCTGCCACTGACCTGCGTACAGTATTATACAGTGGCTGCTGTGACTGGACAGCAGACACTCTATACAGCTGAGCTAATAGGGAAAGGCTGAATCTGGGCGATAGCTCTGTATTTGTCTCAAGGTTCGTACCCATGTGTCGGGTCACCCATTAAAGGTTCAGTGTGTAGAGTTTAGTGACATCTAGTGGTGAAGTTGCATGTTGCAGTTGAATAACCCTCACCTCATCCTCCACTTCCAAACATGAAAGAGAACCTGTGGCAGCCTTCAGCTGTCATAAAAACTCAAAGGTGTTAGTTTGTCCGGTCTGAGCTACTGTAAAAAACATGGCGGCCTCCGTAGAGAGGACTTGCTTCCCATGTAAATATTAAGTATTTTAATACAAAGTGCTCATTCTAGGATAAAGAAAGCCACAATTCGTACAATTTAGATGAAACAAACTAGTGGACACATCACTAGGATTATTGTAAATAAAATTTCTGCCAATAGATCCCTTTCACCTAAATCTTACACAATGGACCTTTAAGGCCTGATCATCCAGAGTATGGAATAAGGAGTTGAGGGATGGTTCAGATGCTGTTGAGTCACGCAATAGGGTTATGGTTTCTAGAAATAATAACAAATGGAAATAATTAAAGAATCACATTTGTAAACATTTTGACTCCACCCAAATGCAGTAAGATGCATGATGTGCAATAATGAGGAGTGATGCAAATACGTGAGACTCCAATAATCAAGATCAGAGGAGTAATCAAATGGCCATTCTACACTATCACAGCAATTCAAACACTCATATGAGAAACTCAGATACATTTAAACTGTGGTAAGTTAATGCTAATGTTGATAAAAACGTTTATTAATGATGTGTGTTAAATCCTTCAGAAGGCTTTACTATGAAAACCTTTGGCCATGATGTGTCCAGTCTCAGTTAGCAAACACTTAATAGCCTACAAGTAACAATAAACTAGCCACTTCATATTTTAGCTAAATTATAAAACACTTAATAATAATCAAAAGGCAATAATAAAATGTACTTGATATGACATATTTATGATCTGGTGTTCTGGGTAAAGTGAGCCACTGGCCTGAAACTACCTGGCATGGGATTGTAAAATTAGTGGAGTGATCAGATGACGAGAACCCAGGCTCCAAATTCCAACACAATCTTCAACAGAAGTTATCTACAGCTGCAGCAACTCAAGCAAATACAGTACATCCAATAATGCAGCAAACAATTATCCCTCTATTTCAATCACACTGTAACTGACTGCTAACCTGGTAGGTTACGCAGATTGTTTGATTTATTATTTGTGTTGGGTTTATTTTGTTATTTATGTTCAAGTATGTATCTTGTTATTTAAATTAGTAATTTGTTGTCCTTTTAATGTAGCGACTCACCTCTCGTAAATGCCTGTAGCTTTCACGGAGCGGACCGATATTATAACACACAAAATCCCTCGCTCCTGGATAATTAGAGACTTCCGGTCCGAGCCTGATAAAACACCTGCTGTGCGTCGGCGTCTTGATGATGGTAGCAACGGAAATGGCAGGACAGCAGCTGTACGGCGATTCCCGATCATACAGACGTATCCGATAAGAAGACTGCATTAATCCTCGTTTTAACACCCCTTGGCGAGCGGAATGAGGTACGAAGCAGTTTTAATTCCCTTTGCTACAGGTAGCGCGGAATGGGAGTCGCTTAGTCACGGCTTTAGCCGATCTTTGTTTACGTTGACGGCACACAGCGGGTGAGTCGGGTTCATTTGAATGCGCTTCAGCGTTACTTCATATTAACCCGTCAAACTTCTCTCACGTGGTAATTTCTTTGTTTAACTGATGTTTAGGCATTTCAATAGTTGTATTTGTCTTTTATTAAATGATTATGTTGTACTTGTGTTATCCTTCTAGTTTTATGGTGTTTCTACGGTGCCATGGTGAACTGTTTGAATAAAGAGCCGTGACGCATCAGTTTAGCCAGGGGCTGTTACACACACACACACAGAACACTGCTTTTAATTTAGCAACTGGATTTATTTAAATGTTATTTATAATTTTTGTATTATTCATACACTTTTACTCTAACATTGTACTTGTATTAAACTTGTATTGATCTTATTATAATTGGTATAACCATGTATTATCGTATTGCTGTTTGAATTTAAATTTATTGTAGTCCCTGTATTTTTGTATTGCTGTAACTCAGCACCATTGTAAATTATGGTTCCACCTCAATGTGTCTCCCAAGGTTTTAAATAAATAAATAAATGATGACAACTTATTGCCTTTTACAACTGTAGTCCATCACCTGACCAACTTACCAAAGCACAGTGCCTTTTTTCAAACAGACATGTGACAGCAGTTACAGTATATCACTAGCAGGTGAGGAGATTTCCCAATAGGTTTACCAACACCAAATATAAAGATATGTTTGGGAAATGTAACCTCTGATCAATTTGAGCAATTCGTGTTCTTGTCCCCTATGTTTGATCATGTTGAATCTTATACAATTTAACCATGACCATGCATAATGTAATCATGTTAAATCCTGTACAATGTAACCCTTGTTGACTGAATGAGTCTCGGCCTGATTGCCTAAACTAAGGCATTGTTGCCTATCTTGATGTCAGAAGAAGAACCTGACATTTGGCTTAGGAAACAACCTCAACCAGAGGAACAAGCCAAACGTATAAAGAGAAAGATCAGCTTCCCATTGGTGTGCACCAACCTTTGTCTTGTCCACCATGCCCTGAGCATTAAAGTGTGAGAATTGTGTCAAGTTCCGACAGATTTCTCACATCTAACCAAATGTACAGATTTAAAAAACAATGTTAAAAATAGTCAGCAACTGGAAATTTAATATCTAGATCTTTAGTGTCTTAAATTAACATGATTGTAATACCCATGTTATCGCTCTCATTGTATTTTAATAATCTTTTACAGTCTTAATATGAATAACAATACATTTTATTCATACAGCACCTTTCATACAGCTCAAAGTGCTTTACAATAAAATCAAAGACATGAAATAAGATCAATAAGAACACATTAGCAGTAAAACAAAGACTTAGGAAAAAACAAACAATAAAACTAGCAAAAGGTATAAAAAAAGAAAAACAATGGTTCAAAAAAGAAGATGCAATTAATTAAAAGCAAGATCATAGAAATAGGTCTTGAGTTGTTTCTTAAAACTATGAACATAAGATGCTTAACTAATTAACACTCATCACAAGTAATCAGGACCTGATCAGTACATGAAGTTTACTTTGCTCCGAAGTTTATGGAGATGCATTTAAACATCATGAAAAACAAGTCGTCAACATTTTGTGTGCGTTGAGTACAAGACGTGACACACAGTCAGGACTCATTCATGGTTTTCCGACACCATCGATTAATAACGAATTACATGAACGTAAATTCATCATCTAAATCATCCCAATAAAAAACAAAACTAAGTGGTGTATAGGGGAGATTTGCACTGGTATTATTTAGTTTGAGGAGCTGAAATTGGATTATTTGGAAAATTGTTTTATCATGACTCATGATATGGATCCACAAAATGCCAGCATATTGTGTCATGCATACTTTAATACTGTTGGCATTTTGAGCACACTAGCATTGTACTAGATTGCACTAGTGATCTACTGCACTAGTACTTTACGTGTATGGCATATTGGCATTTGTGTGTTGTTGCTGGCAAGTTGGAAAAAAATGTCCCCCTAGAGCGGCAGAAGTGCACGCGCCGGTCCTGGGGATGGGGCATTGCAGCACTCTACATAGAGAACGTTTAAGAGGGTGGGGGCTGCCTCACTGAATGCTCCGTAACCACAGGTTCTCAGTCGGGGACGGTGAGTATGCCCTGTAACTGAGGACTGTACGATACGGGATGCAGTAAGACGTCAGCCAATGCATGTTTTAAAGTAAGATTTTGTCAATTAGTTTAAAGGCTTTTCAAGGCCTATAGCCATTGTATATATATCCAACCTTTTACACCACTCAATGTCTTTTAATTCTGATGATTTGTGGATTTGTTTTTATTGCTGCGCAGTGAAACACTTTGAAATCTGAATTTGTGCTCTAAAAATATTTTTTTCTTCTTCCTCGGTTTGATGTTGTCATCAAAGAGAGAGGAGGCTGCAGACACCGTGGTCATGTTGAGAATGAGAGCTGGTGTCTTTCAGTCAAGGAGCCCCGTCTAAAAAGTTGTAAAAAAAAAAAATCTAAGGTCAGAATGAGTATACTTACAATGAAATTTGTAAAAACTATGGGCTGTATGATTTTTTAAAAATAATATCTATTGTTATTTACTGACAATACCTATATCATTGCAATTGTCTTGGCTGCTCTGCCTTCCATGTTCCCCCACATCTGTCAGACATTTTCTTCTAACATTGAAACACCTTCTAAAAGCCACTTAAGAACACATCCTTACTTGGTAAATTTAGCTTTAAAAAGTTATTCATGCTCTATTACAAGTGTTTATTATCAGAGTGAAGTTAAAATAATAACTGCATTTAAAATGTTTATTCTATTATACAGTGTTTTAGAATAATATTGTGACAGTTTATGACGTGGTGATTGTGCCTTAATTCAGTTCAATGCACATGAGCATAAGCATAAAAAAAAAAACTGTCGGAGTTTTTAACCGTGTGATAAGAGTTTACGATAAAAGGATGTAACAGTTGCATACGCCATAGAAGAACATCAAGTTGGTAACGGACTGAGCTGTGGTGAAAGTTGGATCGTGTTCTCTGCCACTGGCTAATATTCAATAAATCATCATTAAAGTTCACCTGCATCGTCTAAATTAAGTGTTGATACATTGGGTTTTCACAAGAAGAAAAGTAATTAATTGAAACACGAGTCAGAACAAGACAACGCAAGTGGCCTAACTTGGATTATGGTAAAACAGCCACTACGCACCTCTCCATTTATGGTAAACACTTTTCCTTTTTGTTGATGTGCTCTGCTACAAGTGACATCTATTGCACTTTCAGGACCAATTCTTTTTTGGGTTCTTTTTCCTCACTCTAGTCAAGGGTTAAGGGCACATGATGTCGCACCTTGTTAAGCCTTATGAGGCAAATTATAATTTTTGTATATGGGCTATATAAATAAAATTTGGTTGATCGATTGATTACTCACTGGGTTTGCACCCTTTTTAAGGATATATTCTCACCAAAGTCACTGCTACGGGTTCAAATGAAATATGAGGCAAGGCAATTTTATTTATAGTTGAGGACATGGTGGTTACATGATATCACATTAGCTTGACATGTGAATAAAGAAACCTTGACAATGATGTATGTTTTAGTTACCTTTGTTCCTTTTGACATAGATGATAGCTGCAGCTAGAAACAGGGCTAGTATCACAACACCTGTGAAATGAAGTGATGCATATTTAACATGACTGTATGAAGCACAATAGATCAAATGTTGATGTCACCTGATTGTCAGCATTTGAAGGAGGAACATTCGAGCTCAGAGATAATGAAAGAAAGCAGACATAGGTATATTTAAATTTGACAAGCAGATTTCCTCCGTTGTTAGGTCTAGCTTCTTTCAGTTGAGACTTATAGCTAAGGGCCCATCTCCCACCTAAAGAACTAGAGAGGGTGATCCATGCCTTCATAACTTCTCTGCTTGAACTGTAATTCTTTGTATGTGGGCTTAGGCCAGGATCGATTTAAAACATTTTTTCTTAACTTTTAAATCTCTTAATTGACTGTCTCCACCTTACCGAGCTGAACTTCTTCGTGTTCACACTCCAATTAGAGAGCTTAGGTCGGCCACTAAGTGCTCATGGATTTCCTAAAACAAGGCTCATAACCAGAGTGCAGTACCAACCTTTGGAGCAGATTACCACTCCATATTAGATCTGCCCCCTCTCTCGCACGCTTCAGATCTTTGTTAAAAACACTACTCTTGTCTTTGGCCTTCTCTTCGAGTTGAGAACCTTTTGTTTATCCCAGCAGACTTTATTTTTTATCATTGGTATGATACACACTTTATTCAGTGTGTGTTGCTGTTTTCTTGTTGTACCTTTTACTTTGTCAAGCACTTTGGTCAACTATGTTGTTTTAAATGTGCTATATGAATAAAATTGACACTGACACAGAGAGCGAGTGGGAAAAGAAGCAAGATTATTAACTTAATACAAAGACACTGTTGGTGGCAGAGGGAAAGATTTTCCAATGGCTGCTGTTGACAGTGGCTTGTTCAGAAGATAAATGAACGTTGTGTGTGGAGACAGAGTGTCAGGTTTACTGCTGTTCAGAACTTACCAATAACTCCACCGACTATGCTGCCTCTGTCTACGGGTGTCCAAGGTGTGGTATCTGCAGGAAAGAGGGAAAACTTTCTTGTTGTACCTTTTACTTTGTGAAGCACTTTGGTCAACCAAGTTGTTTTAAATGTGCTATATAAATAAAATTGACACTGACACAGAGTGGGAAAAGAAGCAAAATTATTAACTTAATGCAAAGACACTCTTGGTGGCAGAGTGAAAAATGTTCCAATGGTTGCTGTTGACAGTGGCTTGTTCAGAAGATAAATGAACGTTGTGTGTGGAGACAGAGTGTCAGGTTTACTGCTATTCAGAACTTACCAATAACTCCACCGACTATGCTGCCTCTGTCTACGGGTGTCCAAGGTGTGGTATCTGCAGGAAAGAGGGAAAACTTTCTTGTTGTACCTTTTACTTTGTGAAGCACTTTGGTCAACCAAGTTGTTTTAAATGTGCTATATAAATAAAATTGACACTGACACAGAGTGGGAAAAGAAGCAAAATTATTAACTTAATGCAAAGACACTCTTGGTGGCAGAGTGAAAAATGTTCCAATGGTTGCTGTTGACAGTGGCTTGTTCAGAAGATAAATGAACGTTGTGTGTGGAGACAGAGTGTCAGGTTTACTGCTGTTCAGAACTTACCAATAACTCCACCGACTATGCTGCCTCTGTCTACGGGTGTCCAAGGTGTGGTATCTGCAGGAAAGAGGGAAAACTTTCTTGTTGTACCTTTTACTTTGTGAAGCACTTTGGTCAACCAAGTTGTTTTAAATGTGCTATATAAATAAAATTGACACTGACACAGAGTGGGAAAAGAAGCAAAATTATTAACTTAATGCAAAGACACTCTTGGTGGCAGAGTGAAAAATGTTCCAATGGTTGCTGTTGACAGTGGCTTGTTCAGAAGATAAATGAACGTTGTGTGTGGAGACAGAGTGTCAGGTTTACTGCTATTCAGAACTTACCAATAACTCCACCGACTATGCTGACTCCGTCTACGGGTGTCCAAGGTGTGGTATCTGCAGGAAAGAGGGAAAACTTCACTCAGTGTTCAACAAAACAGTGAACAGCTTGATGTAACGTGTATCTGAAGGCAAAACTTACCAGTGGGAAAAACACATGAGCTGTGGAGGTCTAGTTGAGAAAACAATAGGTGTGTTACAAAGTGTTATCGGACAGTGTAGTATCAGTTACTAATGGACACCAGCAAAGATATTTATCATTAATCAATAGGGCTATCTATTTAGTTTTTAATCCAAAAATGTGCAGGGTGTAAAATTCAAATCATCATCAGTGCCATCATTGGACTTCTTACAGAACATAATAAACAGTAATAATATAAATCAAGGGTCTAATGTGGCATCAAGGGTGTATTTCATCACTTTAAACTGATTTAAAATCAGAGTTTTACAGCTAAAATGAGGAATTTCCCTCCAAGAGGAAATTATTTTCAAGCAGAACCCTTACCCTGATGAGTCCTGGTGTGTATTCAGAAGCACAATATATCACCACACCAGAAAAACCCCAAGACAAGTGATTAACATGACAATGTGTCTCCATCTTCATCAGGGTACACAGTTCTATTATTTGTTATTTTAAACTAGCAGGTCACTGAAACAAAATGTGAGGTTCATGCATTAAATTACTTTAGATCTGGGATACTCATGAACACTTCTGTGAAATATTTTGTGTTGTGGTGTGAATGACTATCAATATGATTACAGTATGTAAATATAAAGGACTCTAGGGAGTAAAAGTAAATACCTGTGCATTTTTTGGTCTCGATATAACCATTGCCTTCAAATTCACATTGAGCTCCTGAAGTGGTGGAAACGAATGCCTGACCATTGTGCTGGCAGACAGAATCGGGTGGTGGGGGGCCTGCACATTGTGCGATGTGATCACCACTGAAGAGCAGCTCGTCGTTACAGTACGCCACAGTCACGTTAGCAGCACAGCCTGGAGCCTCACAGAAAAACAGCTGCTCAGATCTGTTCCCACCTGCAACACATACAGCATTTCATGTTTTTGTTTGTTTGCGCTTGCTTCTTTTTTTTTTTTTTTAATCACAAGAGTAGCAAATAAGAGGATGTACTCTGACCTGCTGCAACTGAGAAGCACTGCACAAGTTCAGGAGCAAATTGAGACAGCAGACAGATGGTCAGAACAATGAAGGTCAGATCTGTCAACACAAAAATACAAACTAAATTGCAGGCTCTCTGGTTGTGGTCATCAAACAGTTTAATGTGTTGATTTGTCAGAAACCTACTGTTCATGTTGGAGGTCAGTGTAGTAAAGGGTTTCAGAATCACTTAACCCAATCCTGCTGCTCACTGACATATGTGGCTGCCCGTATACTTCCTGTTGGAGATAAAAATCAATGCATTATATGCATATTATCTGAGTGGGTGGACCCCTTCATCAAGTATTTTGAATGCTGTGTCCGGCTTTGGTGAACTCATGCTGCTCCTAAACCAGGGGTTGGCAACCTTTTTGACAAGTGCCAATGTGAAATTTTCCTGTTAATTAGTGTGCCATATCAACATTTTTTTCTATTAAGTTTTATTATTGAACCACATTCATATTTCCAACAGACATGTCATTTTATTCCATCCATATTGGCTATATATAGAGCAACACTTTAAAGAAACATGTTTATCTCATTATGATTGCAATAATAAGTTTGTCATTAACCCCACCAACCACACTCATATTCAGATTTGCGAAAGCTTGCTTCAGTCGCATGGTTTTTGGCAGTGGCAAAGACTTTGAGAGAGTTTGCTTCTCATACCTGGACACTGCATGTTTGATTGATTGATTCTCCTTGTCTGCCTGATCTTTGAAACTTCTTTCGTGCCTTGTTTCAAAGTGGCGCTTAACACCGGACGTTCGGCACACAACATTTTCAAAACATAACGTGCACACAGCACGGTCCTTGAAAAACAAAGCCATAGTCTCCTGGCCACGAGGGCTGAAATGCCCGTACCTACAATTTCACAGTGTAATCTTCAACTTCTAGTTACTGATGACGTAATCTTTATCTTCCAATTACTGATGGTATAATCTGTAATCTCTGTTTTCTAGTTGCTGACGGTGTTATCAGCAATCTTCATCTTCTAGTTACTGATGGTGTAATCTATTATTTTCATCTTTTAGTCACTAATTGTGTAATCTATAATTTTTGCCTTCCAGTTACTGATGGTGTCATCTGTAATCTTCATCTTCTAGATACTAAAACAATGATAGCGGAAAACATGAATCGATTATGTTCCGTCACTGCATCGATGCAGAGTCTAAGAATCAAGAAACTTCCACACCTCTAGTACCTATGCTATCTAGGAACAGCTGATGATACAGTCTCTTAATAAAAGTACCTTGTTCTCACAGAGCAATACTGGACACTATGTTGTGATTTTCCCACCATCTTTTCCAGTTTGCCTGACTGCCAACCATTTACACAACCTAATAACATTAACCTACATTACAGTAGAGATAGTATAAACCCTTAAAACCCAACTCCAAATTACTCTTTTTGTCACATTGACATGAAGAATATAGTAGCAGATCTCAAACTTAACAATTTATTTTAATTCCCTAGACTCACAATTGTTAAATACTCAACAGTTCACACAGAGACAATGGTCTTCTTTAGTATTCACTAGGTTTATCACGAGAGCAGCAACAACAAAGAATCAATGCCACAATGTGCATATTTTCTATGCTACTATAGTTCCTAGTATATACTTAGAATAACACACGCACACAATAATTGGTGACAAGGAATTAGTTTCAGTGTACCTAATTCCCTCCTTTCAGATTTGAGGGAGGGTCTTCTGTTTCATGTATTGCTAAAGATCTATCAACATACAACAAACTAATAGAATGACGAGCTATTATAGATGAGGAGCCTACAATCAAAATTATGCAGTTATTGTTTAAGGCAGGACACTACAGGCAAAAACATTGTTTTGTCATTACTGGTCAATTATGAGATTTTGCTCTCTTTTGCTTCCATGTCTTCTAATGGAAAGAAAACCTTAATAAATACACATGTAGATGGTGTTTGTTTTACCCTCTGTCTGTTTGTATCAGTAGATTCCTCCTTAATTCACCAAACAAGCTTGTCTGCATGTTTAAACATAACATTTCAGGGGGAAATACTGTCTTGATGTCATTAACTGGGGAAGATATTTATCCTATTCACCTGCAGTGCCAAATGGCGCATTTTAATCATTAGAAACAAATTTGACTGTATTCACATTCATGTGTTCTCGTCTTTTGGCTAATTAGATGTAAACTGGAGGCACTGCTATCTTAGTCCTTTGTTCATCATCACTCAGCGCCACACAAGACAAGACAAACCACCACAACTGGATCAGGAGCTGGGAAGTGCTGCCTGTGTGATGTGACTGCGATGACTGTGCTCACTAGTGCACCTTCACTAGCCTCACGATTCGATAACGATTCTACACGCATTTTAATGTATCACACCCACAATTTCCTATATTACTGCACGTGGCTGCTTTTTCATCAGGTAATACAGACACATGAACTCTGTTTTTATTTAGAAAGTGCTTAAGTATTATAGACTGTTAATACAAGTGGGGTGTATTTTACAAAATAAGGTTTTCGAATAAAAAAATCTGACTATAACAGTAAGTCTAGGACAGTGGACAGTGCTCTCCACACTGATTTGACATTCATTCACTTTATACTCGTGTGCTGCACCTAAGGCAGAAAAGGTCAAACTCTGATTATAGCCTTTACTCTGTCAAGGTTTTTGGAGAACTGTAGTCGCTTACTTAAAAATGTTAGGAGCACAAGCAGAACATTTAGGGACACACCTTATATCGACCTGCAACGCAATTATTCACATTTCCCCCCATAAATAGACAACTTACACGTTTTTGGGGCATCAGCACAAAATTTAGGCGCACCACTTGTAACAATTCACCTTATTTAAAATGATCTGAGGTAAAGTACACACGCTTAAATTAAAGTTCACGGGCGAATCTGACACCTGTCGCGTCAATAACTGTACCACTGGAAACACAGAATGTTTGTAAATCAACAAAGTATGCAGAGAATATCTGCTTTTGTCTCTCAGTAATAAATAAATAAAATACTAACTAACCAAAAAACTAAGTTTGATGGATAAACAACGTATATTAAGGGCCAAACTAATTAAATCACATCCGACCCGGTCGGCACTTTCCCACAAAAGCCGGGCGGCAATATATGTAATACAATACAAATAAGCAGGTCAGAAAAAAAATAGTCCCAGGGCTAACAATATTTACAAATGAAATAGTTCGCTGAAAGATTGTCCCAACTAAGGCAAAAATAATATTAACAGGAAGGAAGCGTAGCGACACGCCGCGATTCGAACGCAATCGGAAGCCTTACCACATGTCCGTTTAGAATCCGAGGTCCTCAATTTGGTCCTCCAGTGAACATAATCCAACCTTTGGTATAATCCATAAATGAAGCAGGATTCCCTGGTTCGGTATACCCCGACTGTAGACTGTGCTTTCCCCCTGTCTGAGCGCACCAAGCGACACACACACACACACACAGACCGTTATGTCCCTTTACAAAACAAACAATATAAATAGTAAAACCTCAACACATTCAATATTTACATTAAAATTCCAATACCTCAGGGTGCATTTGCACCCCTACATTACCCCCAACAATCACACTTTTCTGATTAAAACAAAAGTTTGTTTGGCTTACTAAGGACATGTGCACAGGCGTGATCACCAGAGCAGGAATGAATGCTGACACAGACCTGTGCTCAATCGGCTAAAATGCGTCATCTCCCACACACTCACATCCTCCGCCCAGCCAGCCAGCCACACACACACACACCTTGATTTGCCAAATTGTGCCTGGGTCCTAGTGTCCCCCTCTACATTAGTATATTTCATTCTGCAAACATGCTGGGAGGATTCTGTGTTTGGTTGTTTTTGGTGTTCTCTCTCTCCCCCTCCCCTTTCTGTTCTTCCCCTGCAGGTCGTGTGTGTGGCTGGCTTCCCCGCTGCAGCTGACAAGGCACACCTGCTCTCATTCATCTCATCACCTCAATAAAAGCCTGGTCTTGACTCCACTACGCTGCCAGATAATTCCGTCTTGTTCGGTAGCGCATCCGCATGTATTCCCTCGGTTCTCTAGTCCTTTTGTTTGTGTAGTGGTCAAAAGTTTAGGGTGACAGTTGAATGCTAATCAGGTTCACCACATACATACAGAATAAACGGGACGCGAGGCTGATGATTCCAGAAATAGACAATTTATTCAATTCGTACAAATGATTTAAAAATACTGATCAAACAGCACAGGATAATGTGCAAAGTATGGAGTACTGGCCTGTACTTGATATAAATAACAGATTAAAAAGAGAGAAGTTAAAGGCTCCAGACCCAATTTAACAAAGCTAAAATATCATGCATAAAACAAGCACAGCACACTTTAAGAATCCCAACACTGGTGGGATTGCACCAGTGGATTATCACTGCAAGCGATATTATACACTGAAATAACAGAAGAGGGCCTCTAGTTTACGGAGCCAATAACTCACCAATATTCAAGCCATTAAACCAGGATTGCACAGTACCCATAGAACAAAGAACAAAATAAAATGAACAAAGAAACCAGAAATCAAACCAATTAATCAGAAAGAAACTAAATCAAACAAGGCCAAATAATCTAAATGTGGGAAAAAACAGTGACCGTAAATATTCTGCCTGAAGGCAGCCCTATGAAACAAACATGTCATATTAGGTCACACAATTATTAAACAAGTTTATCAAAATGTTTCAAAAACATTTACAAACAAACACATTATGCCATACCTTCAATTCATTAAAATAAAGCAGAGACCCACGCCGTCCTTATTGTCTTGACGACAAGTACTAAAACAGGAAAGGACAATTACACTTAATGTCACAACACAATAGTATAGACTTTGGATAAATGTTCCGGCGCATTACTTACAAGTATCGTTCCCATTAGTTTGTGTGTACACGCTGACTGGAGTTTATTACAGCGTGCATGTGTAGTGTCTTTACTTCTGCGTTGTGAATGCTTTTTAAGACACTTCAAATACAATGTCTTTACAATTGTTTTTATTGTCCGTCCAGCAACAGCTACACAGATGACTGGGATTTTCAGACCTTGTACTCCACACTGACCGCCAGCATATATCTGCAGTTGTGGAAACAAAACAGTGTCTGCATGAAGTTGCTGCGTGCTCATCGCCTTCCCAAGGGAATCCAGGGCTAAGAGGAAGCCCCGCCAATGAATATATATACACATTAGTTATCACTAAAACTAAATAATATAATTAACATAACCAAATTAAATAAAGTAAATAAAATACACTTTACATAAATTAAACAATCTAACTTACGTGTTGGACATCAAGAAAATAATACAACAACACATACATAAACTCACATACCTGCAGTTGTGGAAACAAAACAGTGTCTGCATGAAGTTGCTGCGTGCTCATCGCCTGTACAATATACATAGCATTACTTTACTTTCGGCTAACGACACAATGTTCGCTACACATGCTAACAGTATCTACACGGACAACCCCGCTACGCAGCAGACACACCTCTTCATCACATGCAGGTTTACACAAATACAATATTTGGCAACACAACAAACTAACAGGAAATCATTAAAACAACATTCTATAACATGTACACTAACTTCTGATGTTATTTACAACTTAAAACTAATAAAAGTCAGAAGAGCGATGAAAGTGCGTAACTTCCCAAGGAAATCCAAGGCAAAGAGGAAGCCCCACCCATGGAATCGCGGGTAATGTCATTGTCATTGTCAAAGTAAAACTCCCACTCCACTTCCGCCAGTACTTCCCGACTCCTCCCCCAAGGAGTCTTGCACACTTAACATGGTGTTCAACATACTTATATAGAACTATGACAAAACATAATGCTGAAAACTCAACAAGAAAGAAACAAAAATAACCTTAACACAAAAGTGACGATCCCCCCTTCAAAATAAAAGTGTCTACTTTAGTACATATAGCGCAACAACAAAATACTACTACTACACATGTATGGCGACGCTGATACCGTCTCTCACACACACACGCGCGCACACACACACACACACACACACACAGCTGTACGCTGGGCTCTATGGACAGAAATGCGCTTAATGTTTACGGAACGTTTTCGGCGTGATCTTCATTTACTTTAAAGTGACTTTCAGTTAAAGGGGACATAGCATGCAAATTCCACTTTGTTAGTGCTTCTACAGGTTAATGTGGGTATCTGGCATGTCTACCAACCCAAAAACTCTGGGGAAAAAACACTCGCGCGTTTTGTTATAGTTCCTCTAAGTCAGAAACGTCATGCTTGAGCGACTCGATTGAGCTTCCTGGGTTTTGTGTCATAACAAGGAACTGGAAGTCTCCCTACATGGTCTTAAAATCATGGGGGGAGAGGGGGGAGCTGGCTCATTAGCATTTAAAGGAACAGGCACTCAAAACAGGTCACTCTGTGGAGGGCTGTTTTATACAGGGTAAAAAGGGTGCTGTTTTAAATGATCGTTGTGGTATTTTGACCAAAGTATGTTACAGACATTTCATTAAGACCCCAAGGAACCATATCAACTTGTGGTAAAATGGGCATGCTATGTCCCCTTTCATGAAACTTACCGCAACAAACAATTGGCGTCCACACCTGCTGCGCCCACGCTACACTTCCTCACAGGACCGGCAGTGGAGAGAGCGACTACGGTGTCCCTAAATAAACTTCGCCGACTCCCCTCATCCTATAGGCATCGCCGTCCTGTCAGGTTAATTAGAGCTGTGATTTTATATCTACAATGACATGTAAGCATAACTGGGAAAGTAACACTGCTAAAACTATCCTGTTTTAGCTAAAGCTTTTTATTAAGGATTGACCCCATTACATTTGTTAATTACTAATCTGTATTTTTCCCTCCATGTAACGCAGACCTCCCGTGTGCCTTGCTGCTCGTCTGCGTTTTGTTTTCCCGTGCCGTGTCCTTCCCGTTCCTGGTGTTCTGTGTTCCAGCACCCTGCCTCCACAGCCTGCTTTCTCTGCCTACTTGTTCAATAAACTCTGCCTTAGTTCCGATCTGGTTTTCAGTCTCTGCTTTGGGGTCCAACTAAAAACAAACCTTAACAGATCAACTGTTAACTTAACTCATCCTACACAACCCCGGGAACCCTTCATCCCCATGCCCGCCAGGTATTCAGGAGTGTTAGGGTCATGTAGACAGTTCCTTCACCAGTGTATTCTCGTGTTCGACCAGCAGCCGTTAACTTATTCTTCAGACAAGTCGCGGATTGCCTTTGTTATGAGTCTCCTGTCGGAGAAAGCCGTGGCTTGGGCTGTTGCCGTATCCCACAGTAATTCACCCATTTGCTACTCTTTTCAATCCTTCACAGCTGAATTCCTCAAAGTATTTGACCATCCCCTGCAAGGTAAGGAAGCCAGTAGCTGGCTTCTCTCTTTACGTCAAGGCTATAACTCGGTGGCTACATATTCTATTGACTTCCGCATTCTCGCAGTCGAGGGCGGGTGGGGTGAGAGAGCGCTACAAGGGGGTTTTCTCCGTGGTCTTAGGGAAGAGCTAAAGGATGAGCTAGCTGCTCGGGACGAAACCACCTCCCTAGACGAGTTCATTTATTTGGCCGTTCGATTAGATAATGGCCTCAGTGAAAGACGCAGGGAGAGATCAGGCAGAGCCATTCTTCAGTTGTTTCGTCTCCTCCCCGCCTGCAACTCAAAGGTACTGTCTCGTGGTCTCAGGTCTCTCTACCTCTTTTAGTCCTTGTTGACTCCGGTGCGGATGATAATTTCATTGACTCTGACTACATTACTCAGTCAAATCTACCCTCTGAGCCCCTTCCTGAACCCAAGGATGTGTTTGCTCTCGATGGGAGGCTCCTTGCCCGTGTCACTCACCGTACTGTCCCAGTGTCACTACTACTTTCTGGTAACCATCACGAAACAATATCACTTTACATTATCCCATCTCCTATTTCTCCGCTAGTGCTAGGTCTCCCTTGGCTTAAACTCCACAATCCACACATAGACTGGTCTACCTCCTCCATTACCAATTGGAGCCTTTTCTGTCACTCTCACTGTTTGCATGCCGCCATTCCCCCCACGATAGCAACCACACCGTTTCCACCCAAGCCGGTTGATCTCACCTCTGTCCCCACTGAGTATCATAACCTCCAGGAGGTATTTAATAAGGACCGTGCCTTGTCTCTTCCACCTCACAGACCCTACGATTGTGGTGTTGACTTGCTCCCTGGCGCCCCCTATCCTTCCAGTAAACTTGATAATTTGTCCAAGCCCGAAAGGGATGCCATGGAGGCATATATCACTGACTCTCTGGCTACCGGTCTCATTCGTCCCTCTTCCTCACCAATGGGGGCAGGATTCCTTTTTGTGGAAAAGAAAGTCGCTTCACCCCTGTATTGACTATAGAGGGTTGAATGATATCACGGTGAAAAATAAGTATCCCCTCCCACTCATTGACTCAGCCTTCGGGCCCCTTTATCAAGTGACCATCTTTTCCAAGTTGGACCTCCGCAACGCCTACCATCTTGTGAGAATCAACGAGGGGGATGAGTGGAAGACTGGTTTTAACACTCCCCTAGGACACTTTGAATACTTGGTCATGCCATTCGGTCTCACAAATGCACCTGCAGTTTTTCAGGCTCTCATCAACGATGTTCTGCGGGACATGTGTAATAGGTTTGTTTTTGTTTATCTCGATGATATTTTGATTTTCTCCCGCAATCTCCAGGAACATGTACAACATGTAAGACTTGTGTTGAAAAGAGAAAATAGACTATATGCTAAGGCTGAGAAGTGCGATTTTCATGTATCATCTGTCAGTTTTTGGGGTTTTATAGTGGAGAAAGGGCAAATTAAGACCAACCGTGCCAAGGTTAAGGCAGTGGCCGAATGGCCCACTCCTACATCAAGAAAGCAACTTCAGAGGTTTCTGGGGTTTGCCAATTTTTACCGTAGGTTTATCCGTGACTATAGCAGAGTTGCCACACCACTTACCAAGCTAACATCAGTGAAAATCCCTTTCGGGTGGTCGCCGGCAGCCGAGGCTGCCTTCTCTAAGTTGAAGTATTTGTTTTCTTCTGCTCCTGTTTTGATTCACTCTGACACTTCAGCTCAGTTCATGGTGGAGGTTGATGCCTCTGACGCCGGTGTTGGGGCGGTCCTCTCCCAGCGAACCACCTCCGACCAGAAGCAGCATCCATGTGCTTTCTTCTCCCGCCAGCTCTCCCCAGCGGAGAAGAATTATGATGTGGGGAACCAGGAGCTGCTAGCGGTCGTTCTGGCCCTTCAGGAATGGAGGCACTGGCTGGAGGGCTCCACTCACCCATTTATAGTCTGGTCTGATCATAAGAACCTATCTTACCTTCGCTCTGCTCGCAGGCTTAACTCGTGCCAGGCTCGGTGGGCTTTGTTCCTGGGTCGTTTCAACTTTACACTCACCTACCGACCAGGCTCAAGGAACGACAAGCCAGATGCCTTGTCACGTCAGTTTACCCCTCCTGTGGAGGATTGGTCGGGGAGTACCATCCTGCCATCCTCCTGTGTGGTGGGAGCAGCTGGGTGGGAGATTGAGGGAGTGGTCCAGGGGGCCCAGAAGGATCATCCAGTCCCTCAAGGGTGTCCACCCGACCGGCTGTTTGTCCCTTTGTCTGCCAGGTCTCCAGTTCTCCAGTGGGGACACGCTTCCAGGATTTCCTGCCATCCTGGGTTCCACCGGACTCTGGCTCTCCTGCAGCAACGCTTCTGGTGGCCCTCCATGTCTGCAGATACCAAGCAGTTTGTGTCTGCCTGTTCTGTCTGCGCCCGCAGTAAGGCTTCTCATCGGGCACCTGCCGGTCTGCTCCGTCCCCTGCCCATTCCTCACCGGCCTTGGTCACACATCGCTGTGGATTTCGTCACTGGCCTGCCTCCTTCGGAAGGTAACATGGTGATTCTGACCATAGTCGAATACACATACGTTTATTTCAGTGATAACGAAGGTATGTATTTGTGACACATTTAACGTTTATCGGAACTGAATGATCACAATTGAGGTCATAGATGTTAATTGCATAGTCAGACATGACTGTATGGTGATTGTCTATGTTGTGCCATAATGCATTAAACGTGATACCATAAAATGGTGTGCCTTTTGGCATTCAATATATTTGTTTATCAAAATAAAATATTAACATTTTATTATTAATATTAAATAATCTCTTTAATTGATTAAAGTTACCTCGGGGCACCACCCTTCAAAGGAAGGGAAAAGATAACCAATTTATTGATTAAGTCTCATAAAGGTTCTAACTACAAATTTGGAACTCTGATTAACAATTAAATTAATAACTATAACCAAAATTACCATATTGATAGTTAGCTAAGTTGAAGGATATGGAGTTCTTGACAGTGTAGAGGTTGGCAAAATTCACTTATACAAAATTAATGAAAAAACATTTGTGAAAGAAAAACATTTATTATGAATATAATAAAGAATAAAAACACAAATTACTAACGGTGTACTTACTAAACAAAGATAGGTATGTGAGTATGCATGTGTGTGTGTCTGTATGAGTTAGCGTGCTTTCAAAATGGCGGCTGGCCAAAATGATTACACCCTTCCCCCCCTATTGGAATGTTTACGACCTGTAGAGATAATTAGGTGAAGAGTTATGCGTGTGTCTGTGTGTGTGCCAAATTAGAGAAAGTTGCTAGATGCATGCAAGGAAGGACTGAAGAGCATAAGTAACATTAACTTTCTCAACAACTTGTAACCACAATATCACAACACAAATCAAACTTATAAACATCATACAGAATTGAATAAACAGTCTTGCTTAGCCTAGTATAATTATTAAGCCCAGTTGTGTTACCCATCCGTGGAAAGGGGAAAAAGGAAGTTGCTGTGCAGTTCGTAGTTGTGTCGTCTTGCAAGTCGTCTTGCTGGTCTGTGGCTCTTGCCTTGGTGATTCTGTTGAGCTGTGTAGCTCAGTTGCTGGTTGAAGTTTTCCTGCAGGACATCGCATCGCTGCTAGGACGTTGGTAGAGCTTGGGTTACGAGGAGGTTTCCTTGGTGAGATGAGCTGGAAGCTGAACCTTTGTGCTCCTCTCGAAGAGTTGGATGGAAAGAGGCTGGAGAGCCTTCTCCCCTCGGAAGGATTGTAGAAAAGAGGGCAGAAGAGACAGAAGAGGGGGAGAACAGGCCTTATATTGGCCCGGTGACCTCACAGGTCATGGGGTCCAGAGTGACCAATGGGAGTTGAAACCTGTGTCCCTGGGGGGATTTTCACACCTCTGTGTGACGTTGATGCCCCCTGGGAGACTGAGTTCCTTGCTCTGGTTTTTGATGGCCCCTGGGAGACTGAGTCCTGGAGGAACATGCGGCTTCAGGCTTTTGACTGAACATGTGATACACACAAAAACCAGGTCCCAACATCTATGATGTTTAAAGTATTTGCTCTGTCTATTATCCATGTTTACGGAATA
This sequence comes from Hippoglossus hippoglossus, assembly GCF_009819705.1. Taxonomy (NCBI): domain Eukaryota; kingdom Metazoa; phylum Chordata; class Actinopteri; order Pleuronectiformes; family Pleuronectidae; genus Hippoglossus; species Hippoglossus hippoglossus. The sequence goes on along the minus strand of NC_047159.1, from coordinate 13,944,916 downwards.
ATTGCAAAAACAGACTGTGACTAACAAGACCTATGGAGGGGATACATATAAAATAAAGAAAATCTTTTTGCCATCATCTTTATGACAGCATTATTTTTACCTGCTCTGGGCCCAAGTTAATGGCCCCTCAGGTTATGGATGTTTGAAATCTATTTCTTTTAAAATACCCTTTCCCACCTGCCAAAAAGTGATTGTACCTCCTAGTTTGTTACTAAAACTTACAAAATGCCTATTGGCGGATGGCAAACTACATCAAGGTGCATTACCCCCATCTACTGTGTTGCTGCACCGCAATTTCACTCTTAAGCTTTTCTCGTTCTCTAACATACAATCGAAACATAACAATCTTTACATCCTTTCACTTTTTACAGAAAATAGAAAAACCAGTAGACACTGAGGGGAACAGCCAGGGAGGTGTTACTAACAATGGTCTGACTGACTTTTCTGACTTGATGACATGTCACTGGCTACTTCTATACTGCTCCACACAAAACACTCCCTTTTGGCCCCTTCGCTCTCACAACATGAAAGAAGTACCTTTGTTGTTGGATCTCTATCTTCAGAATGCCCTTGGAGATTTTCCCAGTAATTCACCATCAACTGCTTCGGCCTAAGGTACAAAGGCATTCCAGCCAGCCTCAACTTGAAGAGCAGACTCACCTACTTGCTCCTCATTCTGACCCTGTTAGCTATCAAATATTAATTCACCCGCCAATAATCCAAACCAAACCTCAATTGTGATCATTAGCTTTACAAATACATACCTTCGTTATCACCGCACACTCACGTTGTAACAGATTGATTCACGTAAACCAGCTGTAGACGCATATAAACAGGGCAATAAAACGTTGACATTTTCTGGCAGGCAATAACCTTTTGACAAGACGTTTGAGAGTTTAGTGGTTTAGCTGTTTGTTCTAGTCGGAGGAAGAACATCATGGAGATCCAGACAACAACAACAACAACGATGAACACGTGGAAGGCGATGTTTCGCGAGCTGACAAAGGAGTTCATGGCAGAGTTTCTGGGGGTGTTTATCCTGATAGTGAGTACCTCCCTCTACACCTGTCATCCAGTTTAAACTGCCGCTCTCTAATAAGGTGTAAAACTGTGTCCCCAGGGTCTCTGACTGCTGTCTCTCATATGTCTCCATTAGCAGAAATAAGTCTCTCACATGTCAAAGAGTTGCTAGAAATCACAACAAGATGTGACTCATCTTTATTCATCATATCTCATCCATGGTGACCTGTTAAACAAAAAAACGAACTGGATTATTATAGATGCATTAAGCAATTTCCATTCAGTTGACGTCAGTAGAGAAATTATCAAATGGTCAATTTCACTTTACACTTCAGAGCAGAATCTGTTCTTCTCTTCTTTTTTTGTAAGAGTTGCTTCTGTTTCTCAGTTATTGTGTATTTCCTGAATGTTTCCAAGTTAGACTAATCATCTTTGGCAGGTCAGAGGCTGGACAAGAGGGCTAGTGTTAATGTTGGTATACTTACAATAACCATTCTTCCATCCTTTGTGTTTTTTTCCCCCTTTTTGTCCCAGCTCTTTGTATGTGGTTCAGTAGCCCAGGCGGTGGTCACTGGGGGGGGCTTTGGGGGAACCTCTTAACCTTCAACACGGGAATTAATCTGGGACTCATGTTGTCCGTTTACGTGGCAGGTGAAGTGTCAGGTAACACTCGCACCCACACTTCATATATACACAGTCACTACAACACAATTGCTTCTTAGTTCAGAGACAAATATTTGATCCTGCAAGTCCGTTTTGTGACTATCAATTATTTCCATTATCATATAAGCATTAATGTTGATGATCAATGGGGCAGAAAATGTTGAAAATTGTCAGACGTAGTTTCCTTAAGCAAAATAGCCTTTTCTGTCACACCACACTTTTTTTGGTGAGTTCAGTAGTTTTCGCAGCTCTCTGTGTGGCACATCATGGTCAGTCTAATGACCTGCAGTCTACAGTTGCCTTATAAAGATTCAGGCAGATTATGTCAGGTCTGGCTGGTTGTCTTGGTCAGTGTTGGTGAACAGGATGGAGAGATCAACAATGGGTGCATGGCTGATACCCCCAGTGGTGTTAGCACAGTGAGGTCAAAATCTTAACCCCAGAGAGTTAAATAAATGACCCGACACACTGCCACCGCAAAGACTTTGAATATACTTGGCTTAGGCATCTCAACGAGCTTGGAGACAGATGTTGGACCTTTTTAGTCAATTGATCAATTAATTAAGAATCAGCAGCTATTTTGTCATTTATCATTTAAGGACGAACTCCAGTTGAACACATCTGGATGTCTTGTTGGGGTCCACTGCATGACAGAAGAGATGGAATATAAAGCTTTTGTTGCTTTCCTTCATCTGCTTTGTTGTAGGAGCCCACTTGAACCCTGCAGTCACTCTGGCCCATGGTGATCCTGAGGAGGCTGCCACTGATGAAGTTCCTTTGTATGTGGCGGCACAGTTCCTGGGTGCTTTCGCTGGAGCCTCTGTCTTCTATGGGTTGTACTATGGTAGGTGCCAACGTGTAAATGTCATCACTATGAGACACTATCTCAGGAAGCAGAAAAAAACGGTCATGACCCAACTAATCTAGAAATCCTGCTTCCTGATATTTCAATACAGTTTTTTATGTGTGATTTATTATTTATAATGATGATCGTATTTTCTTTTCCTCAGATGTGTTGGTGGCATATACCAATGGAGTATTTGCTGTTACTGGTGCCAATGCCACAGCCCACATCTTTGCATCTTGTCCTTCCGAATATACTTCAGTCCTAAATGGGTTTTTGAATCAGGTAGGGGCTTTAAGATTTATAATTAAAAAAATGTCTGCTGATAATATATAGCTACTATATCCACATGGATTACAGAACTTAATGCACTTTACACAAACGGCCTGATGACATGAAAGCAAAGCACATTTTTTAAAATCTTATTTCAGCTATTAGCTTTGGAGGGTTTTTACCTCTTTTTATGGAATTATTGATGTATTTTTCCAACATGGTCTAAGTATAGGAAGCCAATAGAGCACAGAGATGCATGTGAGCCTATATATACTGATATAATCTGTGAGCGTGCATTTTGTGCAGTCATGAATGAATGCAATCATAAATGGACAAAATGCTCCAGTGCTGAGAATAAATATCATCTGTTATGGATTTGAGGTGAGATTGACATGGTGGTTATTGTATTTGTGAAGGCTACTAGGGTAGTTAACGTCTAATATGTTTTCTTCTCTTTCACTTGTTGTCGATCATATACATTTGTGTACTTTCAGTTCATGTTGTTTGTTAAAATTGCTTCCCAACTGATTCGATTTTTAAAGGCCATGATTTCTGCATGTAACAGCATTAGTGATGTAAATCAAATAGCAACACCAGAAACATTAATAGTTAACCTTCAGAGTAATGATCATCTCACCCAGCAGTGACCCTTTATGGAGCTATAGTAACGCTGATTTATACAGACTGAAAAGTAGGATAAAGGGGAAGCCTCATGATTAAGCTTAAACAAAACAACAGGGCCGATGGGGTTACTGAAAAAACATCCTCTCAATAACATCAATGGAACGTAATTGTTGTTAATTTCCTTATGCTTTTTTAAGGTAATTGGCACAGCCGCTCTGATCGTGGGCATCCTGGCCTTCATTGGCGAGAACAACAACAGCCAATCCAAAAGGCCTGCAACCTCTGGCCATCAGCTGATCATCATAGCCATCGCAGTGTCCATGGGTCTGAACAGCTATACCCTCAACCCAGCTCAAGACCTCAGCCCACAGCTCTTCGCGGCTGTGGCTGGCTGGGGCCTGTATGTGTTCAGGTAATTTTAATGATGTAGAAACAAATACGTTCCTGGTATAATCTGTGACAGACTGTGTTTAAAGTTTTCTAACATAAAATAGAGAGTTTAGGACTTTCTGAGCTATGTTGGGATTATTACCAGAGAGAAAAAATGGGAAGAAATCTTTTTTTTCCTTTTTGGTCGTTTTGGTTTAAAGGGGATGCATCCCCCCCCCTCATCCACATACAAGTCACCTACTGAGTACAAGTGTTTGAAAATCCTTGTATCAGGCAAAGTCGTTTATATCCTTTCAATAAACGAGTAGCTTGACATTTTTGGGGATAGTTAATGCTCTTAAGGGATGCAGATAGGTGAATATCTCTTTTTGCTCAATGCGCCTCTATGCAAACCTGAGAGTGATATCATTCATCTCACCTATCTTAAAGCAAAAATAGGATATAGTGTTATATTGTCCATGCAAAGTCATTTCTAACCCTTAGAATCTAAGGGGCATCAGAGGTCACTAACAGGCGGACCGCGGTCTGGGTCCGGACCCAGAAGCCGTCCCGTACGGACCCGGACCTACAGCCAAAACAGATGGTTATGATTTAAAACCTGACGGGGCGCTTCTATTTGTAACTGGCGCAGCTTTTGTAGTCTTTACGGTAGTGGTTTAGCGGATGAGGAAACGCACAGACCAATTGCATGCGAGTTAAGCCATCCCACGTGATACTACTCAGCCAATCAAGTCTGTGCATTCCAGGCGGTAAACATTGCGACTCTACAGTGCAGACAGATGAGAGAGTTAGAGGCAAGTTACACATGAAAAGATGGTAGAAAGAAAAAGAAAGATAGAGATACAGGTAGAGAAAACAAAGGGAGAGATACAGAGGAGTGAGACGGAGAAAGGGAGAGAAACAGGAGTGAGACGGAGAAAGGGAGAGAAACAGGGGTGAGACGGAGAAAGGGAGAGAAACAGGAGTGAGACGGAGAAAGGGAGAGAAACAGAGAAGTGAGACGGAGAAAGGGAGAGAAACAGGAGTGAGACGGAGAAAGGGAGAGAAACAGAGGAGTGAGACGGAGAAAGGGAGAGAAACAGGAGTGAGACGGAGAAAGGGAGAGAAACAGAGGAGTGAGACGGAGAAAGGGAGAGAAACAGGAGTGAGACGGAGAAAGGGAGAGAAACAGAGGAGTGAGACGGAGAAAGGGAGAGAAACAGGAGTGAGACGGAGAAAGGGAGAGAAACAGAGGAGTGAGACGGAGAAAGGGAGAGAAACAGGAGTGAGACGGAGAAAGTTGAGAAACAGGAGTGAGACGGAGAAAGGGAGAGAAACAGGAGTGAGACGGAGAAAGGGAGAGAAACAGAGGAGTGAGACGGAGAAAGGGAGAGAAACAGACGAACAAAGTGGGGGAGTGGGATATAAGAGGGGAAGAAAGTGATTCTAAAACTGTTCAATTGTTGAGATGTGTTGAGATTTATTATCTGTAAAATTGGTTGAGATTTTTGAGTCAAGATGTGAAACAGAAAAAGGGAAATTCAAGCTTTTGCTCCCTTTTATTTAATTTTTCTGAAGTTAAGCCCTTTATTTGAACATGCACAATTTTCACATTTTATTTATTTTCTCTTATTTTGAAATGCAGCCCTACTTTTATTTAGTTAATGAGAGAACATTATATATATCTGCAATCATACATATATGTTCAGTTCTTTGTTACGTGACAATAAATATTGTCAAAGTTTTTGAATCGTACTGAATTCATTTGATTTGACAGTCAGGTATTTAGTACATGCAGATGTTGATACAACTACTAGGCTACTTAAATATATATCACACTAAATAGTTAGACATTATGATCTTCCGGACCTTTGCTTCAAGAATTTTTCTCTATCTGGACCTCTTTAAATTTTAGTTGAATACCCCTGCCTTAGATGAATGAGTAAATTGTCTCATATGAATGCTAACAAGGTGTTAACACGGGAATCTTTCACCTCTCTGCTATCCTCCCATATGACGGTAATTAACATTAGTTTCTCCCTCACTGGTAAACTTTCTTACTCCATGCACCCAGTTTGCAATCCAAGCTTTCTGTTAAAAATGTGTCTGATGTCAGACGTTGCTTCAGTAATTTCCTTAAACTTGACAAAGCTCAGAGCCATAGAGGAACTAAATAGTGTTGACCTGTTCAGTGGTGGCAGACCCAATCAAGTCAGAATTTAAGGGTTTAATTCATGCAGGAAGCTGTGATAATAACTACACAGTTAATTTGTGCTTTGTCATTATTATTCATGTGTACGTGTCCCTACTGCAGAGCTGGAGATTACGAGTTTTGGATCCAGTTGACAGGGCCCATGGTGGGTGCAGCACTTGGAGATGGTATTTACGCTCTCTTCATTGAGTGGAACCACACTGAGCCAGTTATACGAGAGCAGAGAACTACTTCCAGGACACTGTTTGAAATGATCACCATGATTTAAACCTGGAGGAGACGACAAAAATGTTCTTCTAAATGAAGCAGTTTTTTAGAAAGCATGTTGTATGTGAAGGACTATCATTCTATTAATGTATGAATAAAGTATTTTTGTAGAAGATCTGGTCTTTTATGAGTTTCAAAATATTAAACCATGCTTATAAAATATATATATATATAAAATTAGACATCAGGTTTTTCCTTTAATTCATGATATAATACTTTTCCTTTGTATTTTATATACACATACAGTAATCTTTATGTTTCTTTTTACTGGGATCATCCTGTTGTAAGAGGTATTTGCCAAGCGTCTGTACAGTTTTAAAAATATATATATTTCTGTCTACCTCACAAAGAGTTAACTGTAGGAACAGTTGATTTAGCCAGTGCTTTGTGGAGTGACTCCTTGTGTTCTGTTTCACTTCATCCTTTGGATGTGTGTAAAGATAGTGTGATTGATTGCTTTATCTTGCTGCCAGCATTGTAGTTTTACACACAATGTAAAGATTACACTGGTGTCGCTTGTGTTTTCAATTATTTCCATATTGCCGTGACACACAATTCCTATGTTATGCTGGATTACAGATTAATGAGACATGCTTGATATCGAAGAGCCATAACTCAACATAAGTGTCTGCTAAGTCGGGCTATGCAAACACTAATTGTTTACATCAGCACTTAGATGGTTTAGGGATTGTAAAATGGGAGTTGTCTGTGTTCTTACTGTGTTTCTTGTGATTAGTTATGCTTCAAATCCTGTGAGCAGAAGAATGTGCAAGTTGCAAAGACATCCTGAGGTCACCAGGCTGTTTGATACATAATCCAGCCTGTAACATGGATAACATGCTGTGAGCACCACTGTAAGACGATATGGTGCATATAGACCTATACAGAATGCTGATGTCAGTTTGTTATTATGTCGGTGGCTCTGTTCAGGTTTGTGATTTTGGGTGTGGAGGGCCGATGATTTTAGGAGCTGTGTGTGTGGTGATGCTGGTGAGTTTTGTTTTTGATGTCAGAGAGAATGTTGTTTATTCATAAATGCTTGAATGTAGTGTACCATTTTAAGGCAGAGGAGAGATGGGCCTAGGGCTAAAAGCCGTGGAAATGGGATGGTTGTGTGTAATGAAATTAATGGTGACCAGTCATATGCTGCGGAAAAACCATCGCGCCTTTAGGCATGGGAGGAGGAAATGGTATTGAATGAATGGCAATGTACTTACTGTGCTCATTTGAGGTATTTGAAATGAAATGTATTCCATCTAATAAATATATAATAGTATTGGAAGTAAAGTATACTACCTTATATACAAACAGACCTGTATAATAAAGATTGTTTTGTATAGCCCGGTGGGAATGTTATTTTGGGTCCTTGAAAAGTCATGTATAGGTTTTGAAAACATTGTCCATGAAGTTGTGTGGCAGAGCAGATAAGATAACCTTAGTCAGACTTTAATATATTACTCACATATAGTCCACATCCTAGGCATTGAAAACAAAATAAGCAGTGGTACCACAGAAAGTAATCTCTCATCATTTCCCACTTCATCAGTTAGTGATCAATATTTTACACAGTTTAGTTGAATGGGTAGTTTTACCATAGACTGTATATAAAGTTTAACACTACTTTCATGATGCATAGTGGGATATTGAGTTTGTAGTGTAATGCTATATTCTCATTAAACATTCAGACATAACTAGAAAATGAAGAGCTCAGTGATTTCAGACACAGCTCAGAAAATAAAAGAAAAATAAGACATATTTATTTACAGATTGTTTTGTGCAACAAATAACACGAGGTGGAAGGTAAAAAGTCATTCATTACATTTCATAAACTAACACTCAAAAATTTTTCATTTAAAAAATGAATCAGTTGTGTTTATGGATATGTTACTCAATGTAGAATATATATCAAATACATTTCTGTATATAACTTACAGATTAATTAATTTCATCATTAACACCTAGTGATGTGATGTGAACTGTTATGTGATGGAACTGACGTAAAAAGCACATCACTGAATGGCATTGAACAATGTGACTGGAACAAAATTGACTCGTTTTCATATTTGAATATTTATTGTTTGGTGTTGCTTCATGAAGTGAAAATAATCAGATGAAGTTTCCCGTTTTGTCCACTAGGTGAAGCCATGTTCAGTGATTGGTTTCAGAGTTGTGTCAGTGAATCATGTCTTTTTAAAATAGGAGATATGAGCCCGTTACATTGAACCTGTTGAATAGGTGTTGACCTGAGGATCTGCAGCAGTTTCACATCTCAACCTCAAATATAAAGTAACATCACATAAAACACCTGCTTTCACTTTCACACAAAGTCTGAGTCCAACCGAGACACAAACTAACGCCTTCTACTGCTTTTGTTTCAACCAAATATTAAAAAATAATCCAAAAAGTATCGTGAAGACAACAAATAAGCCACAAATGAGAAATTACATCATCCTCACGCTTTCCACCCCCATGTTTTATAAACACAGTCCCATTGACATCAGTTGACATCATAAGGCTACAAGCGAAATTTCAATGTTGCTTGGACGTTACGGAGGAATTGATGCAACTCACATTTATCAAGTTATCAAAGCAACATTTTGAGAAAATGTTAAAAAGGTTACTGACTCACTGTGTGAACTTTCTCTGACAAGGAGTTTGAGGCTCCTCCTCGATTTATTTGTATGAAACTTGGAGACAGTCCAGGGAACATCTTAAAGACCTTATGTGTTAAGTTCAGTTTCAGGCCTATTTCATGGATAAATGACCAAAGGTTTTATTTTTTTGAATGTTTGTTTATTCATTCATGATCATTTAATAACCATCTATTTAAATACATAATTGAGATTTGCTTGTAACATTTAAAAAAATATTAAACACTGATATGAGTCAGATATTACAGAATCATGTCTTCAGAGTACAGTACAAAGAGGAACAGAACAGAAAGTTCTTAGTTTCAAAAGTATTGAAATTATGCAAGTGACGACAAACAAGGAAGAAAATCTTTACCTTTAATTGAACCTGCTGTGTTCAGAAATCTACTGTGAATTTGTCATATTCATAATACATGTCATTAAAGTTTGTATACTTTTAACACATGTGCAAATGTGTGAAGTGACAAAAGAAACATATTGGGTGAATAACAGACTATACACTAGTGTAGTACTATGTGTGACAGACCGTTTTTGAGTAATGTCCTTCAGAGTGCATAAAAAATTGGACTAATACAATGACAATGCCTTGTATGTTTCCCACTGTTACACATAAAGCTATCACTGCCCAGGCGTGTGTAAATCTGTAGAACCTATTGTGTGTGTGTGTTGCGTAATTCATTACATCTTTAAAACACTAAGGCCTCCCCAAAATTACACGGAGCAATACAAAAGTGGTCTAACAAGCTCAGCGGCGGCCTTTTTCAATGGAAAGATGAACTGTAATTGAAAAATCAGAGCTTGTGAGGATAACTTGGATTCATGGCAGGCAGGGTGTATCCAATGTGAGGGTTTAACAGTGGAACAGGGTAAGGATATGGATAAACAACCGAGCCAGCTAGAGCAGAGGGAGCTGGACCCATTGGTATATGACGGTACATCAGCTGGGACTGTGGTAGTCTCATTCTGTTGGGGAGAAACACAGGGTGGAATGGAGGCGGATGCCGAGAGTCTCTCCCTGATTTGTCGTAGCTTGACAGACGCACAGCACCGGCAGGGAGGGCGGTGGCCTGGGACACACTCTGCTGAGAGACAGGACTTTTCTGTAGCATCGTCCTGGATTTATCCCTCTTCTCTGTCGGATAAACCCATGGAACCACGTTGCTCAGCTTCTTAGCATGAGTCTGATGGTCGTCCTGGTGCACCAACCTGCCCTGGTGGATTTTATAACTCGGCCGCATGGGAGCAGGCCGCATAAGCTGAACCGATTTTGGAATAACTTTGGTAAAACTGGAGGTAGAAGTCGACTGGAAAGGATGGGTGAAATATTTGCTACCCACTTTGTGGACTGGCTCCCAATCTCTAATTTGGCTTTTTATTGAGTCAAGCGATTAGTAATTGGGAGCTGACCTGAGAGATGTGCTTATTTGGTCCTGCAGAGTCTTTTGATACCTGAGTACAGCTCACAGACACATTGTCCTCACCACAGTTGGATGTAACAGAGCTACAACAGTTTTGGCTCAGCTTTGAGCTTGATGCAGGCTTATCTTCATTCCCTGTTGGTTCATCCTCTGATGACACAGAGAGAGGGGAGGGGCTGCGGGAAGAGGAGGAGGATAAAGGCAGCGGGAGCCATCATCGGAGGAGCTGCAGTTGTGGCTGGAAGAAGCCCGGGCTGGAGGACTGGGAGCAGCGGATGACCGAGGGCCTTTCTTTATCCTCGCTCTGTGGACTCGGGGGCAAATTCAAGCTGGCCTGAGCCATGCGCTTTTTTTTCTCCAGGAGGAGAGATGACCTCTGCAGCAGCAGCAGAAGTGATGTGAGCAGTCCAAGGATTAGATGTGGACACTGGGAGAAGGGCGTAGACAGAAGTGCAAAGATCAGTGGGGGCTCTGATTGGCTGAGAGCAGTCTGGATATTGTCTGTCAGACGCAGCAGCCCAGAGAGCAGAGTGAGGATGAATCACTGGTTCACTTTGGCAGGCGACCTCTGGACTCCTCTGGGTCTGTAAAATACAAGGGGATAGTAAAGGAAACACTCTATGTACATATTGTGAGCATCTTTTTCTAGACTTTTCTTCAGAGACACGTTACCTCAGAATCCATCTCTCTATCCGACTGACTCCTTTTTCTCTTAACCTCTACTTTTTTAATCTTCCCATCCAGTTTCTCTTGTACGGTTTCCGTGGTTTGCTTGGGGGCAGAGGTTTGTCCTCGTCTCCGTTAATGTGTCTTTCAAATGGCAGCACGAGCCTGAAGAAATACATATGTGATTATCAGTCTGATCAGAATCTGTGCTGATTGAATTGACAGGGTGGGAAACAGAATAATCCTCACCTCTCATAGTGCCTACGAGTGCATGTAGCAGCACTGGTGCTGCCTGGACTTCCTCCCAGCTCGTCATACACTTTCTTCCAAAGACGCTGTGTCGTCACCTTTACACAGTGGGGGGGTGGGGACAGCTCAAGTCAATAATTGTTACAGTAATTTAGTTTTTTTCAATGTGTGAGGTATAAGTGACAGCTTTTAACATGGATCAAAAACATGACACAGTGATGCTTAAAGGGCCCACATTTTACACCTTTCTGGGATTTAATTTGAGGTATTGGTACCCCTAAGATGATATATCAGTGGTTTAAAGTCGAAAAAACTGCTGCAATGTGTATTTCCATGTCCTCTCCTCTGCCTCTCTCTGGAGCTGCAGACAGAACAGGCAGTTTTCGCCTGCCTCTTGAGCCCCTCCTCTGATTGGCTGACTGCACTTTGAGTGCTTCGCGACCAGGCCTATCACCCGTCTCATTCTGGTAAACACAGCTGAAAGTCACTTTATGTTTGCAGCTATAGAAGAACAGCCACATATTTACAGTCGGTTACAACAGGATGTTTCTGAACGGTAAGTTACACCGTCCTCATGTTGGTTCAAGTTTTAGCAGGACAGTCGGCCAATGTAGGGGTAACGTCCCGAGTTACAGGACGGGGTTTCACAACAGTTTCAATACGGAGTAACGTAGACTTTACTCCGAAGTGAGCACAGCGACACGGTACGTCAGAAGAAATAAAGCGTAACCGCTGGTCTCGAACAGTAACGCTCTTAGGAGGAATGTGCACGGACACATTCTCTTCCTTGCATCCCTCCACGCTGCAGTGTTTCTTCAGTGTTGTTTGTTTGTGGTTAGCCTGTGGTAGCTAACAAGCTGCTAGCTCAGCAACATGTCTACTTGGTGTCGCGTTCGGTGTGGAGGGGGGGGGGGGGGGGGGGGGGGGGGGGGGGGGGGGGGGGGGGGGGGGGGGGTGGGGGGGGGGGGGTGGTGGGTGGTAGGTTCGGAGGTTGGACTGGTACCTGCTGGGTGGGGCTGAGAGTCGAGTGCGATCCCGAATGACATCATACGGAGGAGGAAGTACAAAACGAGACGTTTCGATAATTTAACATATTTCTTAGAATGGACTGAGTGGACTGTTTTCAATACTAAGAGGATCCCTACTGACCCCCTTCAAGTAATTACGGATAGTAAAAGACCAGAAAATGTATTTACACAATATGGGGCCCTTTAAAACAAAAAGGCTCATGGTCTCTTCTTCTTCTAAGTATAAACTAAAGGCTGTATATAACGATGGACGACATGACAGCCCCCCAAAAGTGAAGCTAAAGCTAAACTGGTGGCTGGCTGCAGTATAGGTCATAAATCCTGCCTCCTCCATGTAAACAGATGGGACATGAACTGAAGAAAAAGTCAAAATCAATGTCTGATAAATTATTGTCAGAGATGTTTTCTCTCATTTTGGGTCATTTTTATCACACTGGTATATGTTCAAGTGCTTAGTTTGGTCATGATTTGATGCTGTAAACATGGGGTGAAACGTTATGATTGACAGCTCAGAATGACCTCGCTTCCGTAGCTCCATCACCTGATCGCTTCTGCGCAGACCCTGGCTCCAAATATGCAAGATTGCATTGTTCATATGTGGGATATTTTAGCTTTATCTGTTGATAGTGGGAGGAAGTGGAGACGTGTCATCCAGTCTAGAGTACAAACTAAAGGGCTGCATGGGGCTAATACAATGAGAAACAACTGTTGATAATAAATTATTATCTTGTTTTTGTTCTGAAATTGTTCAAAAAGGTTCATTTATTACTATGTTTTACTCATTTTTATTATCTAACTTGCCGTTGTGTGCATTCTCACACTGCAAAATTAACTTGCCTCCAGATTGTGGCCCTTTGGTTTCATTTTGTATTAAGGGTTCAGGCCCGACTCTACCTGCTCTCAGGTATACTTCCAAACTGTTTTAAAGAAAGGCGATCGCAGGTTATCATTTAAATGTCACGTCTGCTGAGAGAACACTTCCATTTTTACATTTGTCAATGCTGCCTTTCTGCTATTTCAGTATATGAGCTTCGCTCTCTCTGAACTTGTCCCTGTGTGTCACTGTGTCATTATCAAAAACAACTGTGCATGTGCGGTGACGCTTTGACAGCTCAGAGGAATTAATGTCCTGCAGTGTGGTAAAAAAACCACAACGTTTGCAGCAACTGACTTATTGCGCATTTTCCACTGACAGACAACAAAAACTTGTTTCGCATCAGTCACACGACTGTGAACAATAAAGAACTTGAACTTACCAAATCGTAGCCTCCACGTTTCTCAACGGCTTTGTAGATCCTCCAAAGATTGACTGAGGGTGGAAAAAACATACGTGAGAACCTGTTTATTTCAAATTCCCCTCGAATATTGTGCAAGCATGGCGCTGATGAATATAAACTCACTCTGTTTGAAGCCCAGATGTGGGATCCTCTCTATAGGTGAACCTTTTTCCTTCATGAAAGAGTGCAGACTTGACACAAAAGCCTTCTCCTCCATCTGCACTGGACTGGGCCTCGTCTCTTCCTCACATTCAGTCGTAGAGTCATGAATCTCGATAACAGCGGGAGAAGCCTGGCAAAGCATGCGAGAGTGTGTCAGGTATACAGCTCCTGTAAATATGACAGGGTCCACTGCACTGATGTGGAAACCTGTTTTACAGTTGAAGGTATTTTGATGGATGGGAAAATGACACAGGCAGTCCTCTCATGGGACACAAAAGGTGAAATGAAACATCACAATCAGAGGAGGTTTTCACCGCTACTTTCTCTAGATAACCGCTGCACATCCTGTCTGCAGAGATAGTAGCAGACTTGTGGGGGGTTTGGTCTGGAGTTGTCATAAATGTCACTTTGAAAAACGAACATAAGCCATAAGAAGGAATTTATATATTAAGTATTGAAAAAAAGATATACCAGATGAGAAGTCATCCTGCTGAAACTAGAATGGCGCTCAGTAGAGGGTATTAAATAAGGAATTCAAACGTATAAGCCACTGTAATACAGCAAATTACGTTTCATTCAAGATCTTCACTGCAGATAAACCAGGTAGGATGAACAAACTTCACTCTGCACACTTTATATAAACTCTCTGCACACGATGTCCAGCACTCAAAGGAAGAAAATTCTTAAGTTGCTCTGGAGCATTAGCAAAGGCAAAGAGAACAGTCCATTCTAAACAGGCACGTATAGAATGGACACTGCACTATAGTAATATCTAAAAACACTGTACTTCTTCAGAACTTGTGTCAGTAACAGCCAAGAAGTCCAGAAGTCCAGTGTAAGAAATTGATAATGTCACTATTTGTGGTTTGCAGGAAAGCAGAAATGAAACAGTGAAGGCATGCACAATTAAATACATCAGTTAGGAAGATGTCAAAAAGAGAAGTGTCAAACAACCGAAACATAAGAAGAGAAACTGTTAATGCAGGCGACACAGTGTCTGAACACCGGTGATATTCTCGGTTTGATTTAAGGATGGTCGTTCTCAGAAAATCAGAAATGCTGAAGCGAGCTGAAAACTTGACCTTGTTGTTTTGTGATGTGGACGATATTCAGTGAATACAATGGATCCGCCTGGTTAATAAGGCCTGACAGGACAATTCTGTCCTCCATCCACAGCTTGGAACATGAAAAAACACACATTACTCTTTAACGACCAGCTTCCATGTGAACTGGTTAATTTATTTATTCGTTATAACTTTAAGTATCTTTAAAGAAATTGCACTTATTTAGCTCAACACAATTGAACAGCTCTTTTATGGTGTTTTATTGTTTGAGTGGATGTTTGTCAGAGCATGGCTGTATCTTGTTTCTTCGGTCTTCTTTTTATTGCCCTCAAACACATTGCCTTTGGGATTAATAAACTTGTATTGTGTTGTATTGTATGGTATAGTATTTGTATTGTATTTGTATTTGTATTGTATTGTATTGTATTGTATTGTATTGTATTGTATTGTATTGTATTGTATTGTATTGTACACAGCAACAATCTTTTTCCAGTCATGTGGACTCTGACTTAAACAGCACATATATAGTCACTTCTGTTATTGTAGCAGAATCAAACCTGATGGTCTTTCATATCAGATATTTCTACGTGAAATCTCACTTTGCCACTGCGTCGATCAATTTTCATAGTCTGGATGTCACTGGTGACCACAATGTCAGTATTTCACGTTGAATCACCGCACGTAGCAGCTGCTTTATTTCAGTCATTGTACCACACAACGGCTCGAGGTGGTTTCATATTGAATCAAGTTCCTGTATGCGGTTCCTGGTTCCGAGAAGTAGGCCTCCAGTGAGTAATAGTGAAGGTGCAGGCCTCTAACCAAGATAACCTGACTGAGTCACAGTGCAGCGACGCCACACTGATGGACTTCACAGCTCAACCTGTCTGACTTTCCACTGTTACTCTGCAGCGCCAAGTAGAACAGCTCGATCTATTTCCAGGACGGTTGGTTGCTTCAAAGTGGAACATGGTGTCTAAATATATTTGCGTCTGCAGACAAAGTTGTGTGAGAGTGACGGCTATACAGCAGATGAAATTTCAAAATTTAGCTTTGGGTATTTCATCAGTAAAATTCACCGATCTTCACTTTCAGTCAGTGATTCACAAAACTTTCAGGTTCCTGCCTCAATGTCTGCCTACAGGAAACGTCTAAGCCACACACGGTGGCCTCTTGTCTGTAGATATCGCTCTACACCAGACAGCAAATATCATTTTGTCACATTCAGTTCATTTCCACTGGGTGATTTATATTTTGTGGAAAACCATGTGGGTGATGTTGATGTCAAAGTGTAGATATGTGACTCTCTAAGTGATTGTCAGTGGCGTACTGGGTCGCTGCTATCGACAGGCCTGAGGTCACCACACAAACCACTGGGCTTTCGGGTCGCATCATCAGTCTTGGAAATTTCTCATATTGTTTGTTTCCCTTCAGTTACCAGAACAGACTACAGGCTGTGAAGACCTCCTGCAGTCTCTGTGTGCGAGGTGAAATACCGTGTGGTGGGTGCGTGACGAGCGTGTCCTCGTCAGAATACCAAGCAGAATCATCTTACTCATTTCACAATCAAGACGAAACAACTGTATGCATGCAATCAGCACTTCAAAGACCGAATCTGCCACTATCTCAAATTCACCCAAAACAGGGAAATGAAAACACAACTCACTGTGAGGAGTCATGTCGGAAGTCCCAGATTAACTGTAAATGATTGTACAGCTTGCTAGAAGAAGGCCAACTGACACTTCATCTGAAGTTAGTACCTGGTTCATGGTCCGCTTCTCTTCTGTCTGTTGGGACGTCTCTCTCTGGTCCTCTTGAGCTTCACACATGAAACACAGACATGGGATTTACAACTTCGCCGTGAAAACAAAATCCTGTGAACTGTGTGAATTTGAATTCAGGGAACCACCGTGTTGAAACTAACCACTTCTTCATTTCTGGAAAAATCATATGTAGCAATGCACTGTCTACACAGGTTAAAACATGGGCTATATATTATAAATAAGTAGATTGTTTTTGCTGTTGGGTCTGATTTACTTTTGGTTCATTGATCAGGTGACCCTTCTGTGGAACATATTGTCAACTGAGCCTGATATGATACCACAAGTTGCAAAACCACTTCCTGCTTGTAAGCTGCACAGTATGACAGTACTAAAACATCTGTGACTATAATATTACTGTCACTAGTGGAATAGAATACATAGAGAAATGTTGCACATCTAATTTGCACCGTGAATAAAGTAATAAAACATGCTGGAGCCCTGAGGATGAAATGTAATTCAGATGAAATATCACACAATTCCTCGTATAGCCCCCCACCCACACTGATATCATTTGTGTGCAAAACCAACATACTTCTCTTTTGAGATCACTTGTTTCCTGTGCTGCGGCTTGAACCTTTAATTCTGCTTTCATTCGCTCTAACTTCTCCATTTCACGTGTTGAAGAAATATTTTTGATGTACTCTTTCTAACGTGCACTGACACTTCATACATTTGTTCAACACTAAATGCTAAAACGTGTGTCAATTATATATATAATTATATTATCAAGTTTCACATCTTAGTCAAATTACTGTGATACACACTTATTCAGGATTGAGGTTAATGACATATTCCTGAGGCATTGAAGCTTTAGTAAAATTTTCACAAATCAGTGAAATGTAAACTAGTTTACTTTTGCAAAAGCAGACAGTTGTTTATAAAAACAAGGAAAAGGATTTAAAGTCTAATATTTATCAGTATAACATAAACTATTAAAGTATTTAAACCTGCTGTTTAATAGAGCTGTGATCAGTGTCTGGCTTCAGTAAAGATGAAAATAATTCTCACCCATGTCTAGAAGTTGTCCTCTAGTCTCCGGCTTGGCTGTGTTTTGTGACAATAACTCACGTGGTGCCCCAACAACTCCACACCTCGAAAAAGGAAGGTGTCTCCACAAGACAGTTTCATTGGTTGACTGGTGGCACCACAGTTCCCCCCTCCCTCCGCCCCCCCCCCCCCCCCTTTATTTATTGAGTCTGAGAATGTTTGTTCTCCTCAGAAAACAGCAGCTGTGTTTAAATTGTGTATCTAAGCACAAATCAAACAGAATACAATGCTGCACAGATACATATGTTGTTTGTTGCCTCATTTCTTAAGAAGATTATGTTGATGTTATCAGTGACACATTGTAATGTCATAACTAATTCTAACATATTTTACCACAAATTACAAAAAACAACCAATACAGTCTTCATTATAATAACTTATAATCAATTAATAACGTTTATTCTTAAAGTAAAAAGAGACTAAATAGATTAAGATAATAAATACAAGAAGACACAAGATAAAATATTAATATTTAAAAATAGTAATAATACAAGACAAAAATGACGAAGACAATAATAAATGCCTCATCCCTCAAGTTTTTTATTTAATATAATTTTAGACAGAATAAGACCAAAGCCCGTGATTATAGCCTGGTCACCTTCATTGTTCAGACCGAATTTACCGAAATTCCTTAATTTCAGGAAGTGAAACAAACATTCAGCCCATGCCCAGAATAAATGTTAAATGTCTCTAAATGACTCACATCAGTTCCCATATGTCTTTATTATTGGAACAATGTATTTCAGGAATATTTGAAATAAGGTACAAACTGTCAGATGTACATCAGTGCCTCAATAAGTGTTTTTACTGTCTGATTCACCATCAACTGAGTTATCTTAATTATACTTCATTGTTTCATGTCACTGGGGCTCTACTACTTCCGACATGTGTCGGTTGTGCAACATGGAAAATCACATTGTGTTGAGCGATTGTACATGTGTGTGTTAATGCTTGAAAAAGAGGAGGAGTCACAAAACATCTTCTGAGAAGTAACACAAGAAGTATTAAACACCACAATGATTCAACACCTTTAAAGTATCTTGCTTCCCTCAATTTGTGTATAGTTAGTGTGATGATTAAAACACTAAAGATTTGGGGGTAGTTCAAGAGTTTACCAGCATCGCTCATTGTGAGAAAAGCTATTTCATTTGATGGTGCTGTAAATATACATGTTTACAGTATGTTTGAAAAAATAATTGTTAAGGAAGTGTGCTCATCGGTTTGGAGTGAATCAGGGTTGAAAAGTTAAAAACAAAGTAGAAAGAGTTTAATATAAATATAAAATAATATAATGTAAAAGTCAACAATACTAAAGATGCAGGGCCTGTGTCTCTGTGTGTCCCCCTCTTGCTAATGTGTGTTTCTGTGTTGCAGGTACAACTGGGAGTACCTCACCAGTCTCCCAGGAGTACAGGAAGCTGCCCAGTCCCTCCATCTCTCTCTGCTCTTCACTCTTCACTCCGCCCAGCACCACGTTCCTGTTTAGTTTGCTGGGGCATTGTTTTTGTTTAGTTTTACACCATACATCATCCCACCGTTACTACATAAACACTCATTCATTAGCTGTCCCACTGATATCCCTGACTAACACACCTCATATCACAGCATGTCTTTTTGGTTGTTTGTTTGAAAAATCCATTTGTATTGATTTTCCTCTGTAACACTGTGTACTCCCCGTTTATTTGTATTCTTTGTCCTGACACTGTATTGGAATATTTATGTATCAGTTATTGCACAATTTCCAGAGAAGTGCAACCAGGGAGGTAAACAGATATGCAGAAGGGTGTTGGACATGAATTGACAATGAATTTATTAGCTGAGTAAACACTTTCTCTAACTTGTCTCATGAAGTATTTTTGGAGATTTTAGTCTTTACATTTCAAGGAAAAGGCAAAGACCCTACTTCTTTAAACTGGTTTCCACTGACCATTGTCTGAAATATAGTGGCTAAAAATATAATGCCAGATTAATGCAGAATCAGCTTTTTCCACTACAGTGGCTAAAGAACATCATATTTGCCTGTACTGTTAGTTATGAGTCAGAGGGCGATGTCTTTAATTTTCATGTTCCTCATGGACACACCAGTGACCTCAGAGGGCATCAGGGTCAAATGACTTGCGTTCATGTTTGTTTAAAGAGGAAAGTTACTTTATCAGTGCTGCAACAAGTTAGATTTATGAGTGACAGTTATAAAGGAACACCAGATGGAATTTGCATTAAATATGATTATAAATAATTAAAAGAGATTCAAATAATTGAATTTGATAGTTTTTTAGTTTTTACTCTTCAAGACCCAATTGAAACCTGGTTTATAATCTTAAATAATTTCCTGTTATATTTTTTCATGAGGTCACATTTCAGACTTACTGTGTTTTCCCTCTAAAACTACACATCTCATGAGAAAAACACTGTTGTGCGAGGAAGCTGCACTCAACACTATCCACGTTTCCTCCCCATGTTTTTCGAACCTGCTTAAAAAGGGGAAACCCTTTCGTCCATCTGCTGTGGATAGAATGTGACATTTCAAAAATGATTAGCATCTAAATGTCAAATGAACCTAGAATCTACAGACCAAATATGTCCAAATATCGGAGGGAGTTTTTGTTCTCTTTGGTTTGATAGATGTGAAACTAGTTTTGGTTTTTGAGTACTTTTTGAGAGTCAAGATGATGATCAACGCTCTCGGCACAACTCCTGTACAAACATGTAATGTAACTGAGAAGCTGGGTTACCTGTGATTTGATATTTGATTTACTTATTAAATATTAAATAAAGTGAGAGCGAGAGTGAGAAAAAAGTGAAACAGAAATCCACTTGCAAACATCAGGTGTGTGTTGAGACGTCTGTCATAAAGTATTGACTGTTTATGTCATGAGGTTTTATGAGAGGTTTTTTTATTCCAGGTAAAGATTCTATCTCTCACAACAAATGTGGGGACGATGAGCAAAAACATGAGAAAAAATCCCCAGCGATTCATTTCAGACTTTCACTGACATAAACACACTAGGTTGAGGTGAGGGCAGCGCAGTGTAAATGAGAACATGAGGAGAAAATATTGTGAATAATACAGAAAAAAGATTTTCTGTCTAAGTGAGTCACTTTCCTGGGAACAATCCGCAAGTGTTTCAACGGGCTGATCTGATTCCCGTCACAGTGAGAAACAGTCATTTTCTGTGTCAGACACTAGAGTTTCCCACAATACATGGATTTTAAAGCTGTGGCTTCTTGTTATAGGGATAAAAACAAAGTTACAAAAGATCTGTAATCATTTAAAGCAGAAATGTAAAACATGAGTAAATGTGAACAGTTTCTGGATGGTGTAGGTGTATGTGGAAAGTATCCCTGAAACTAAGACCAGATGACAGTTTGATTCATTTTGTGAAAAGTCAAAAAATAAATTGATTGAAGCACAATTTCAGTTCTGATTCTATACATGATTAGATATTATTTAGGCAGAATTTTATGTTAGTCAGGGTCATTAAATGCACTATTCTGGTTATCATCGCAAAAAATCCAAATTATAACATAACTTTATTGAAATGAATGTAAACTTAACAGAGGCTTGTAAATTACAAGGCGTAACTGGAGTTTGTTGTTTAATATTCAGTGTGTTAACCAATAAAATTGTGTTCATTTTTTTTGTCCTTTCAACTCAGGGGAAATCAATTGTGACATCTTTAAGAGCTCTAACCTGCCTGACATGACTTTATGTAGATACACTCTCATGTGAGTGTGAGGATGGGACATACCCTCAGTGAA
This sequence comes from Hippoglossus hippoglossus, assembly GCF_009819705.1. Taxonomy (NCBI): domain Eukaryota; kingdom Metazoa; phylum Chordata; class Actinopteri; order Pleuronectiformes; family Pleuronectidae; genus Hippoglossus; species Hippoglossus hippoglossus. The sequence goes on along the minus strand of NC_047159.1, from coordinate 13,923,503 downwards.
TAATGTGAAAAGGACAGAACAAGAAGGTCTGTGTGATTTGAGTGGAGGGAGCAGGCAGAGGTCAAAATAACCAGAAATCTTATGTGCGTACATTGTTTTGTAATTATGAATATTTATTTACTTTCTTGGTTTACATTTGTCGGACACATCCCTTCTCATTCACTTGAACAGAGTGAAGGATGTGGGCAGAGGTTAAATCAGATGTTTCGTGTGAAAATGAAACCCATACCTCAGGTAAATTCCCCCGTCTGTTGTCTAATTCCAGGAAACTGATTGTAGAACACACACATATAGTCTGTGTATACGTCTAAGTTCCTGTTAGACTTCTCTTTTCTAAGATGTCTGCAGCCGACACCAGATGTGACCGCTTAGAAATAATAAGAAAATACAAGTTTTTTTTATTTATTTTAATATGAAGAATGTCTGTGCATTACAATAGACTCTGGAAAAACAAACATGAATAATGCAGCGGATCCATTATGCCCTTTTCTATTCATGATCGATATCAATGCTTCTTTTTGTCGACTGACCTCAAAGCTTTAAAAGAACAAGAATTTACTTCCAAGATAAAAACAGTGAACTTGCATAACTTTCTGTCAAATGTTAAAATGACACCAAGCACTTTTCAATACCCCTCATTATGGCACCGCAATATCATACATGACTCTTTGAGATCTGAACTGAGTAACACTAATGTTGACTTAATGTCCTCCTCTCTTCAGCTTGTCCCTGAAAAGTTTAATATGTTGAAATGATTTGGTTCAAACGAGGACTTGAAATGAAAACAAACCGTTGCAGACTCACAGTTTAAGGGAACTTAACCATTTTTGCATCCCCCACTAAAAGTCAATCACCCGGAGCACAGCAAACATCAGGGTTTTTTTTTTTCTTAAATATTCACTTCAAACACAGTCAGGTCAGTACAACAGGGTTTGAAAGTCACACAGAATGCAAGTTAAATCGCATTAAAAAACAAAAAGGAAAATTCAGTCTCCTGGTAAAGAAAGGCAAATCAAGGCAAGAGATTACGCTGTAGCTGGTACCACCTTTTTAGATTTTTCTTCCTGAAATGTACAGGAGCATTTGCAACAAGTAAAAAGTAAATAATACCTCAAATAGAACTGAAGTCACTTTGTAAGGAATGTGAACTAGAAGTGATTTTACAGCTCTCTACTGAATTTAAGACTGAACGAAGGCGGATACTGTACTTCATCACATTTACAGGTAAAGACTAATTTTAGGGGGAGTAGGAGGGAGTTGTGATCAGTCTATGGGTTTTCACAAATCCATAAACTAAGCCAACAGTTTTTTCCAACATCAATAATTCGATGGAATTTCTTTCTTGATATATAGAGAGAATTCAAAAGATTCTGGCCCACGAGTACCATCTGTTCATTGGTCCGTGATGTGGCGGCTTGTTTGCTCCATTTCAGCCTGATCGCTTTTGTGCGAGGACAGACGTTGCTGTGTTGTTCTGCTGCAGAGGTCCTCTGAGGCTGTCAGTGGGATGATCTGTGTGGGTGGGGGCGGGGAGCAGGGAGGGCGCTGGGCTACATGAGCTCCACGTAATTGGCTGGAAACATTCCAAAATGGCCGTCAGGGCTATAGCCTCGCCACCAGCCCTCGTCTATCATCTCGATCCCGGCGATGATATCTTCGGGATCGAACGAGATTTCTGTGTCATCAGCTAAAGCAGAAAAAGGGCATTGTGAACATCAGCATAGTGTAAGTATGATATACAAGTTCAAACATTACAAGTAAATAACATCTTATTTCTATTTTAAGCAGAAATTCTCTTGACTATAATTCCTACGTTGAAAGAAATATGAACTAGTAGAAAACCTGGAGTGTGCATACCTCTGCTAAGGCTAATGCCCCATGTTAAAGTTAAAAAGAAATCCTGGATCCACCCATTTATCCCCTTCAAAATACAATAGGTTCTTCCTTATAAATAAATCTGTGAAAAACAATTACTACCACTGCTATTATTTCACCAGTAGTTTACAGTGTTGACTGAATGGCACTCAATACAGCGCATATCTCCGCCAAGGCCCCTTAAATTCAATGAAGCTGAACTAAACTCCCTACACTCATATCAGTCCTGTAAACATGCATATTTGTTTAAAATCAAGATCCATGAATTATTCTCTGAGAAAACAGTGTATATGTTAAAAATATCCTCGCCATCTGCCCCCTGACGCTGATCCGCACCAAAAATGAATGGGTTCTTCCCTGACCCACAGCGCAGCTTTCCATCATGTTTCGTGGTAATCCACCCAGTAGCTTGGGGTGATGGGGGTCTAAAGGTGTTGGTGTTAAATACATTTTTGGTGTTGTCCAAGTTAAAATGGGGTGCTATATTGTCTTTTGAAACTCATGACATATTTGGGTCACTACATATCAGGTTATTGTTGTTTTTGGTCACTACACATCAGGTTATTGTTGTTTTTGTTAAGGGATTAAAAAAAATTCTTACCAGCCTGATAGTCATATAAGGCTCTGGCACAGACGCCTTTGTCAGAGGTCTCCTCAGGAGTCGCCTCATATGAGCTAGTCTCCTCCACCTGGGAGAGAAATGAGGTCAGGTTGTGTTTCAGTTTGATTTTGTATGATTGAAGGGAACTGTTTACTAAAATGTAAGTAAACAAGCACCTGAGCAGGCTCTTCAAACGCCGTCTCCTGGACGGAAGAGCTGGCAGCTGGTGCCTCCTCTGGAAAGAGAGAACAATGTCAGTATGATACTGTCTGAGCTGAGCTGTCCATCTACCAGCAGGTGGCAGCAGCAGCTGATCCCGGCAGCACAGTTTAGCTGGAGGGAATAACACAGTTTGTTCTTATAAACAAAGTGCAAACTGCATTTTTATAAGAAGCAGATGGGAGGGTTGGAGAGCTGATGTAAACACTGAGGCTGGTGTTGTGTGAAATGGGCCCCACCTTTCAACTGCTCCTGGGGGGCTGCCTCTTGCTCATCATACTCACACCTGGACTGTCCATCATCCACATCAGGCTCTTATCACCCAAAACACAAGCACAGACATGCATGTACACAGAGGAACACGATCACAAGTCCACACAGGCAGAAAACCACCACCAGTCTCAGACATGCGGGCATGATTCACTCAGGGAGGAACAAAGACCCACAGTATTCTCCACGTTTCTTATGTACACGGAAAGAACACTGAATGGAAATATGCCACATGATGAAATTCATGATCATGAGGAAAATGACAATGAAGAATAACAATGAGAAAAGTGAGCTTTTAGTTAAGTATGAGACTTTGACTCTGTGTATGCGTGTGTTTGTTTGTTTGTTTGTGTGTTTGTGTGTGTAAAGCGCACACCTGTAGCATGGACAGGAGAGGCGGAGCCTGCCGGCACAGGCGAAGCTTGGCGCTGAGGTGAGCTGGCTGGCTCATGTTCATAAGCTGGCTTAGAAAGAAACGGGCTTTGCAGACGCCCTGATCAGAAGCCCCAAAACAAGCAAAATATGGACGAGAGAGAGAAAAACAAAAGAGCAGACAGGGTGAGCAGAAAAAGAGAAGACACCATGATGGAGACACTGCGTTAAGTATGACTATGAGACAACTAAGCCGTTTTCAGACATGACCTCTGGGTAAAATCTGGAGAATTGGCTATGGAGTTTACCCGCAGTTTGCCTTTCACACATGCACAACACAGCGGGAGGTTTTCTGCACAGGCGCGTTGACAACAGCAACAAATCCTCTGCATTATTAGGCGAGAGGTGGAGCAGCCGGGTGCAACAGACAGAGGCAGGAAGTGACGTATTAACTCTGCTGCGTAGATCATGTGATTTTGTTTACTGCACCCAGACACCGTCGTCAGCTCTTATCACCAAAAACTCTCTTGACATCTTAGTCAGTGTTTTCTACATGCGTCACCGCTTTTTCATTTTTTGTGTCTGTCGTGTGTTAGAAGCGTCATCAACCCCCTCACTTGCTCGTGGTGAATCCAGCGGGGATTCCCTGCTGTGTTCACACAGACTTCTCCTGGATTTCTACGGACTTTATGCTAGGAGGCCAGGCGGATGAAGTCCTTAGAAACTGTGGAGCATCTCACTCGGTCATTTGTGTTTACACATGCAACTCCTCCGGAGAAAATACAGAGGAACTGCAGAGTTGAGTGCATGTCTGAAAGCAGCTCTAGACAGTCTTGATGGAAAGTTAAAGCTATAGGTTGGCGTTGGTACCCACTGCTACCTGACAGAGAGGCTACAAGAGCCTTACAGAAATGTAGGAGAGGCGTTGACATTTAAAGCAAACATTTATATGCCGAGGTCACTGTTTACGTCTGTGTGGTACCTGGCTGGGGGCTGACAGGGGCAGCTGCGGGGACGTCTGGCTCAGCCGGAGTGATTCCCCTCTCTCTCTGCTTAAACATCTCTCTAGGGTTCATAGCACGCTGAGAGATGAGAGAAGCAGCCTCCTGGGAAACAAGGAAACAAATCATACGTACAATAAGCAACAAATGGCCACAGGTTTTTAAAATGTGGTGGAAAAGAGATTTGACTGTGTCTTATGGAAAGAGGCCATGCAATAAAGACAGGTGAGTGAGGTTGAGCTTAAAAGAGACAAACTGTTGTCTTGAGAAAGGTAAGAAAAAGAAAAACAGTTTGGCCAAGAGAGATCACTTTCAGGGAGGGGAACTCACGTTGGCCTTCTCCAGAGATACACCTCTCCTGACTGATTTCTTCTGCACTGCTTCCTTGTCCTCCTGCTCCTCCTGATGACGTTGACATCATTGTTGGCACTGCTGATATTCGCTACCTTCCTGACTTAAGCGTTTACGAGATGCTTGCGCTACTGACACTTACTCAACTATCAACATAATCATAGAAAAGTGGGTAACGCTCAATATAAATGTAAACTTTAAAAAAGAATCTTGGCTCTCGTCTCAATCACATCAGTTCATCATCTCAGTGTCAAGTTAAATCACAGTTGAAACCCATTAAATCAAAATGTGATCATGTCAGACACTCACATAGCGATGCTTCTCCATCTCTTTGCTGTCGGCCTCCTGCTTCTGCTGGTACTTCCTATTATACAAATGCCATTTAGAATTAAAGAGAAATATTATTTGAATCTCAACCAGAAGGCTTTCCCCAGTTGCCACCTACTTTTGTTGTTCGATTTGAGAGGACCTCTCCTTGTCCCTTGTCTCCCTCACAACCGCCTCCTTGGCCTCGCGGTCTTTCCTCTCTTTGTCCAGCTGCTGGCGCTCCTCGTCTGCCCTGCGCCGGTCCTCCTGGCGACGTTTCTCCTCGTCTTTCTAAAAGTCAGACAGACCAGCCAGGTCAGCTTTGATTTATGATTTTGGCAAATATTTTTGACAAATGTGGCATTCAATTATATTTTTGTGGCCAAAAATAATTCAGTGCAGGGGAAATACTAAGAAATTAATTAATATTTTCAATTCAATATGAAACTGAAGTGGGTCAGAGGACTTCAGCTGCATAGGAGGTCCTTCAGTGTGGTCCAGGACACATTTGTGTTAACAAAGCTAAAAGAAGGTGGCTACATCAAAGTCCACCTCCCAATGTGGTCTGAGTGATCAGATCTTAAATGTTTCCTCAATGCTTCTTGGGAACTTTCCCACCTGACCACTTGTGATCCGATCACTCCAGATGGATGTTATGATACGAAGTCTGAATGGAGTATCGGTGAGAGGTGCGCTGCTCAGCAAAAACTTTAAAATGGCAAAGTTACAATCCAGCTTTATGCTGACTATAGTTACATTGTTTATGGATAAAAAACTGCCTGATTATTGTTTTTCAACAGGATTTTAGGTAAATGAAAAAGTGTTATGGATGTTTCAAAATTGCAAATACTTCTTCCATGTAAAATTGTTACATATACATTTTATCTTGCATATAAAACTTATTTCTTAAGAAGTGTTTGTTTTTTAACTTCAGGTTCTTTTCACACTGTCTCAGAGGTGAAGTTCAAGTCAGAATTAATTTAACCTAACTTCAATGAGCTTACCTCTGCCTGAGCCCAGAAGTTGTCTTTATTGGTCTTTCTGATTTCAGACATAGCATTGGTCTTTTGGTACACTGAGCCCTGCAGGGAGGAAAATATTATTTAGTATGATTGTGTAAACATGACAAGACAGTTTTACAAAACAAGTAAAAAATGGAGTTGTCTGTTTGACTAATTCACAAAAACCATACATACACATTATGTTCCTTATACATGGTTTATAAGAACCAATGATTTCATTCTCTCCTAAAAGAAGTAAGATGAAAAAGAAAAGACAAAAACTAAAAAAAAGTTATTTGTATTTAGGTTGTCCTAGTACATTGGCATTTTCAAAATGTTTTGCTTCAGTGTGAAAAATCTGTTTTCAATGGTAGAAATCCTGGCTTAGAGTGAATGGAAAGCCATAACATAGAGAAAATAAATAACGCAAAGACATATCAAATGTCTCCATGTTTTGAGATTAGGGAGCCACGTTATAATTTAACCCAGAGTTTATCTTATCCGTCGAACACAAGCAAACAGGCGAGTGCATACCACAGGACCCTGAGGACCACTGTCCTGGAAGCGGCTGGAAGCTTCTTTGTGGAAACTGTAGTTGGCTCCTGAGGCTTTGCCCACTTTTTGCATGATCACCTCGGGTTCCACATCCTCCTCTGCTCTGGCATTTATTGTGACATGGGCCCCCTGAAACAGCGCAAAATGTAAGTTCCTCTTCATACACAGGCAAACACCAGTTGTTGTTATCTTGGTTTCTGCCTGCACCACCCAGTAGTTTGTTTACATGCTGGTATGATATGACATTGACTCAACTCAATAAGCTGCTGCATTATTCCAACAATTGCCTGCACCATGCTATATGCTACTTTCTCCAGTCTTTGTTAACAATAGTAGACATTTAAATGGATTTAAATCTAGAGTCAAAATCTAGAATGGCACTCGATAGAGTAGTTCTGTATTATCCTGCTTCAAGTGAAACAAACAGACAAACAGCAATGGGAACATAACCTTCCTTGCCGAGGTAACTAGAGGAGCACTTAAGAAGCGCATAGCTCCACCAAGGTCCAACAGTTCCCTTATGAAACCACATTTCAATTTACTAGATCCAGATTTTTATTTCTATCTGCACCAAATTGCACACACTCATAAATATCAGTTGCCCACATATGCCTGATTTGTTTCAAAATCCATGAAAAATACTTCAGTGTAAATGCCCAATCCAGCAATGTTAAAGAAAAAGACAAATAGATCATGGATCTGCCCCCTAATCTGGATCTGTACTAAAGTTGAATGGGTTCTTAATTAGTCATGCCCCACCCCTCCACATAATTTCATGGAAATTGTTTGAGTAGTTTTGGTGTAATCCTGCTAACAATCATACAAACACATGAAAACATAACCTCCTCTGCTGAAGTAATAAAAGCGGTGTTACCCTGAGAAAAGTGCCCATGGAGCTGACATGATTTGCACATAATCCTTTCCTGGAGTCATTCACTCCTTCCCCAGTCTGAAACACAAAGAATTGTTCTCCAAGTTCCAGGATGGCCACAACAAAGCAGACAAATAAATGAGCAAACTGTTGAGTGCAGCACTAACCCAGTTGATGAGGACATATTTAGGCAGCCCAGAATTTGGATCCTCGACCCGGCAGAAAGCATACATCACTTTTCCACTGTTGAGCTCCTCAACCAGCTCCTCCAGGCCGCCATCTGATACATAAACATTGTGGAAAAAGTAAAATGGTTGCTGTGGTCGGTTTTGTAACTGTGGACATTTCTTCCCTCTTACAAATGGCAGGGTGAGACAGCGGAGGCAAGCAATCCTTTTGTGCTCATATTCCAGTACTGCAGCGGTTTGCTGACAATGAAATTCCTGAACATCTGATATTATTGAGTTAAAAAGTGTCCACTCAGTTACTCACCTCCTTTTTCTGCCAGGCGGATATCATTACTGTTGCCCTCATAGGTGAACAAGGCCCTGGAGGAAACATCAGATAAATACCATCTTAAACAGAGGACACTGACAGACGGAGAACTTGTTCCAATGTTGATATGCATCTTGTCACATTAAACCAAACAATAGATGTTTTGTAAACCCATTTAAGCTTTTCTAAACAAGATACATTTTGCAGTTGAAGTATGGTTGTATAAATATACTTCAGTACAGCAGTGGTTTTTAATCTGATTTTACAGCAGCCGTATCAGTAATCTTTACAGGTTGTGTGGCCTGCACCAGTGAAGAGTTCAGTCACTTTTCCTTCCTATTAAATGCAATATGAAAATGAATAATAGCTGGATCCTTATTTAATGCTGAGCCATTTCCCATATTTGCATTCCACTTCATGTTTGAGTGGGCCTAACAGCTTGTTTAAGTTAGAGATGGGTTGAGGAGTATTTTCTTTCTCTGTAGTAACTTGTAAGAAAATACCAGAATATCACATTGATCAACAGATGATGCTGACATGCACTGACAGAGTAGGCAGGGTTAGGCAAGTCTATGAATTGCATTATGGCCATTTTGTTAATCTTATACTGCCATAATCAACAATCATTCCTGACTATAAAGGAGATACAGCTCTAATCTAATGCCTCATGAAGAGGATTTTTTATTAACATTAAGAATATTAGCTCACATCTTTGGTTCACATTTCATATCAATAAAATATGCATTTATGATTTAGCCTCACATTAATGCTGCACAGAAGAACAACCACTTGACCTTTCGCATAACAAATAGGACCTAGATGACACCTGGGCTTGAGATACACTAACATGATGGGCACAGTAACACCGAATATAATATACAAAAACTATATTAGAGCAGGGGCCTGGACAGTATAAATGTCACATAATTATAATTTATTTTAAGTTTAAAGACAGATTTTAGCTCCTGAGTAAACGTTTTACACTCGTCTTAGGAGAATGACAAAACATTTCACTGATCTGAGGTAAAACCACCATGTGTGATACCCCCTCACTATGCTTGCACAATGCAGAAGCAATATATCAATATATATTGAACCTCTGTTGTATTACTATTGATGAAAATTAAGTTTTTGATAATTATTGATATTATTTTATTGCCTAGGTCTATTGGAGAACAGGCTCAGAGGCTGTAAAGAGGTAATTTCTTCAGATCGATACAAGGGGTGCAGTACATCCTATCACAGGCAGTGAAGTGGAACTCACTGGCTTAAACTAAACTAATCACTTTAATTTCTCATCTTTAAATGTAAACCTTTCAGATGAGATAGAGAAAGACTCTGTGGTGGTTCGGGTTATTTGACTGAGAGAAGACTGTCAGACTCTCACAACATGTGGAATGTAGAGCAGGGACTCCCTGGACAATATCTGCCTCGGATTAATTACCTCAGGTCATTATTAAACACCGCAGCTTTCATCAGCAGGTTTAATATGAACCTCGATGCACTGAGGAAGTCTCTAGATTTGACTTTCACACATTAGTCACATCCAATCTCTGATTTACAACCAGGAAGTGAGTGAACTGGGTGAAGCTGCCAGCAACTTGTTAAGTCTCATTTCAGGACAGACAAGCTTATTAACATAACAAGAAGATGCACGTGAAGCATGGAGGATAATTCCCCATGTGTTAGTTGGTTAGTGCATCCAGCTAATGATAACTAATGTAATTAGCTCACCTCCAACAGAGGGACAGTGACTGTGAGAAGCCCCCTTGTAAATTAAGCTAATTCCTGTTAGCGTCGTGGCTGGTTTAGTTAAGCTGGAGTGTTGTGGTTAACCGGGTCACAGGTTAAGTTTATCTCACGTTAGGTTAACTTAACTACTTATCGACTGGCTCTGCGCTAGCCATCGCTGCAGCTAATGCAATAGCTCCTTCGCAGGGCTAACACTGTTGTTTTTGAAAGATGCTGCTGCTTACCAGTTGGTGCTGGATTTTTCATCCACCACTTCTTTAAATGCTGCCGTTAACGCGGGGCCATTTTTGCTGAGGTTGACTGCCATCGTTCTGCTGAGTACAGCTAGCCTGCTAGCTATCCGGGATGCGCCCTTCCTACCGGGGGGAGGAGCGGCGATGATGATGCTGACTTTCAGCTGAGCAGGAAGCTTGTGTGGCTAGCGGCTAACTCTCAGCCAGGGTAGCCTTCATATGAGGCAGCGGGACACTCCGACAGGGCGGAGCTAGATTGTGTTTGGTTTATTATAAACTCGTATGTGAATATGTTGGATACAGTTTGAAACGTATTTTTAATATGCATCATATTAACACTTTAGACGATTAAAGTTTGATGTTGGAATGTATGGCGTTGTCTGCACCGCAAAAACCTCGCAGTACAGCCCGTTAAATCAAACCCACCCTCGCTTACAGGCATGCTTTATGTCAAAAGCAACTTTTTGTTGACCCCATGTGGATACGAATTGTATCTACAGTGCATGAAGATACTGTCCCATCCTTTTGTTTTCGATTAATACATACATTTTTTATATTTGGAGGCCACACTCACAACACACACCTTTCAAACCCACATAGGCTTCTAACTCGTGAGGCTGTTACCTAGATCCACATTGTGGAATAAAGAAAGAGACAGAAATGGCTGCAGACAAAGGTAAACCAAGATGAGCTTTATTCACTTCATGACAAGGTCAATAGTTAATCTTATGTAGGCTATGTGAGGACATGTGGATGTTCATGGTGGCAGTTCAAGCACAAGTATTCCAGATTTTTAAGATGCATGTCAGCTGATCCTGCATTCAGAGAAAACCAGGCTGAAACATTTCAACAACAAAAACAAAAGAAAACTTATACTGGTACTGTTCAAGCAGGTTTCCACATCTACTGATGAAATGATTCACCCATATGGGGGATATACAGCCCTGATAGCAAATTTACAGTTTATGATTGTGTATATACAAAAATGAGGGTTAAGGCTAAAATTTTTAGTCAGAGGTGTTAGGCGGATGAATTGTAACGAAATCCCTGATATCTTGCTAATGGCTGTGAGGAGGATTCTCCAGAGTGCAAAGCATGCCAAGCTGCCTAAAGAAACTCTACTGAGCACACTGGACAATGGAAGTCAATGCAGCGTCACCCAGATGATGAAATGAAGAGGCTGCATTCAGTTGGAACAGCTGGAAGATACCCTGCTTTCAAATAAATAAATAGCCAGATGAAGTCATGACAATGCTCACAAAGTCTGAACTAGTACTATTACACGCAAGTTATTTTCAATTGTGGTCTGTCAGCAAAAAGACTTTGTAACAGCATTTAGAGGATACATTTTTAAAATTGTTTTAATATATACTGTATTTCAGGACAACCTGATTTGACTTTTTTCTCCACAGTAGTTAACAATCATGAAAATCTATATTCTGTGCCTAAACCATTGGGTTAATTCTACAAGCAGATCTACTAATTTCATGCTTTACTATGCATTGTTCTGTCTGAAACCATTCAATAATGCCTCAACAGCAAAAAGAACTTATTCTCCTTTCAAACATCAAATAATTCCCTTTATATTGGCAGCATCAGCACATTATGAGCAATGATTTAAAAAAAAAAATTGCATTTGCTAACTACTTAATCCAACAGTCACAATGGGTTACATTAAAACTAATATCATGACAAATCACAATCATGTTCACTTCTGGTGACATGAATGAAACTAAAAAAAAGAACCTAAAACTAAAGCATCTAAAGATACAATACAAAAGGTCACAAATGTATCACTTAGGCAAAACTGTTTTAGTGTGGATTATTTATCCCCAAAACAAAACAAAAACTTTCGCAGACCGATGATGGATTAAATTTAAGAAAAAACTTCACATCACCTGATACTTAAAGCATATAAAACTGTCATGGCAAGTTACCTAATTTGTTCACTTCAAGTAACAAGACACATATGACTTCAAATTACTTGGCTCTGCAAAAAGTTATTCTACTCAAATTCCTCATTGAGTGTAACTGACATCAGCTGTAGCCAAAAGCCATTTCATTTTAGAAAAACACTAGCATGTACATGTTCAACAGCATCATTAAACAGCTTTTCACATCCAAAGTGTTGTTCAAAATGGAAATAGTGATGAAAAGAACTCAAGGACAACGAGTGAAAGAAGCCCTGTGTGACTAAATGACAACACAGACCACCAGGGCCTACATGCATTCAAAACCCCAGGAGTGCTGATCTGTCATTGATCAGTTTGCCTCTTCAGGAAGCATGAGCTGTTTTGTATGTGAACAAACCAGTGAACGTAGATCAGCACTATGATTTTTTTAGAAACCTGGTGATATGGGCCCTGGTAATTCTTCTCAACATGGGTCACTGCATGTAAAGGCTGATGATTTGGTTTGATACCTGAGTAACTTTACTGAGGAGGCGGCATACAGCTTAGCTCTATGCCAAAGAGTAGCTATGTTCATAGCCACACAAGAAACATGTCATACAACAGCAGTATTTTGTGCACTATGGACACCAGCCGTGGGTGACTACTTATACAGGATATAAGGGCAATGACACCATGTGAGAAAAATGAATGTTGACATTTGCCCCGTGGGATGCCACGACAGTGAGGCGAGGGACAGCAAGCTCTTCCCAGCAGTTCCCTAATATCTTCAAACCAACTAAATACTGCCATGATATGAAATGCATTGAGTGATAAGAGACCAATCCTTCTTTGCGTCTTTCACATTGTTGCGGGGTAGAGACAGTATGTGCCAACAGATCAGCTGCTGGTAATGGCACAGCACCATTTTGTGTTGAACAGGGAACATTCTGCCTCAATTGCACATACACCATTTGAAAATAAGGACACAGAAAGGCCACTAAATACAAGGAGATATAGTAATAACAAGACATCCAGTGGGACACAGACAGTACCTCAGAAATGAAGGGACAGCCAATCTCCTAAATTAATCAAACATTTTGTTTTCTGAGTAGCAAAAATGATATGACTCTTTGACAGTAACAATGATGCAAATGAATAGCAACAATGACAGTGATGAATAAAATAGCAGGAGAAACAGTTGAAAGTCTGAGTGTGGTGGCATGGACAGTGGTTAGTTTTCCAGTATTCCATATGGGAGGGCATAAGGAGCCCATCAGGTCCTGCTCAGCAGATCCATACAAGTCATGAAGGACAGCACATGGTAGCAGCTCAGCACACGGAAAGCCAGGTGGCACTGTACCTCATTGTATCGCTTCCTTCTCCAAAACGTGGGCTTTTGTCTAGTTTATTTTTCCTCTGTCGCTTACTTGCCTCAAGTTACAAATCAAACGTGTTTATTTTGTTCTCGTTTGTATTTTTGATCTCCCTGGCATTTTTCACATTGCATACTTCTGTGTCCATTCTCTCGCTAATTTGTTGTACCTGTAAAACACATGCAAAGTTTAGAAGTAAAGTTTTAGCATTGTAAATATTTTAACTCCAAGAATATTAAATGCCAGTGTGTTACACTCACTTTTCCCTGTCAGCCTTGTATGTGTGGGCAATCTCTGGTACCAGTGGGTCATCCGGGTTTGGATCACAAAGAAGAGAGCAGATTGACAATAAAACTGCGGAGGAAGGAATCAGAAAGTTAAAATTAAAGATTGCAATAAATGGGGAAGAAATAGATACGACATTGATGAGTACAGGCACATTTTTTCAAACCTCCTAACACTAGTACAGTGATATTTTAGATAAATATGATAGTAGGGCCGGGCAATATTACAAAACAGAATATCAGTAGACACATGACCAAATAACTATAACTAGTTATATGTTGATACCTAGTGGATATTATTGTAATCATCAAACGTACATAGTAATTTGTATGTATTCTATTTAAAATATTAAACTGAAAAAGAAAACAAAAAAAGAAAAGTCTGTTTTAAGGTGTGAAATAATTAATCTAGCTGCTTTCAGACATGCACTGAATTATGCAGATCCTCTGTATTTTCTCTACAGGAGGTGCGTGTCTGAACGCAAATGTTCGAGTGAGACGCTCCACAGTTTCTAGGGACTTTATCTACCAGGCTTCCTAGTATAATGTCCGTAGAAATTCAGCAAACTGCAGGTAGACTTCGTAGCCAATTCACTATTACCCGCAGGTCATGTCTGAAACAGCTCACGATACAAACCTGCTATGAACAATAAAGCAGCAACACCAAAGCCCAGTCTAAAAGTAAGCACTTCCCCTTGTCCCATCAGGTTTAGCGAGTAGCATGAAATTCTGCAATTCATTTACTGGTGACAGAGTCAGTGCCCTTGTACTGTGCATGTCGGGTCAACATTAGACTTGTTTTAATAAATAAAAGTCAACAGAGTTAGAAATGTCTTATATTATCTCTTACCTTTTGATACTGTAAGTGCAGGTGACCATTGTGATCTCAGTATATCCAGACAAATACTTCCATTGCTGTTGATATTAGGATGGTAAATTTTTGTGGTGAATGCAACCTGTGACAGAACAGGAAAAGAATGTTATACTTTTCCAGTGAAGCAAATTATGTTACACAGTAAATATAAAAGAAGACTATAATTGAATTTAAATGAGGTGGGACATGTGATGCCACAGCCGTAGTGACACTTAAGGCATACCCTTACTCACTTTGGGTGGTTTGAAGGGGTAATCTGTAGGGAAGTGGATGGTGAGGAAAAACACTCCGCCCTGATATGGGCTGTCACCCTAATTAAATAGAAATAGAAACAAGATAAGTTTTTCTACAGCCATTTTGTTGCATAATTCAAGTGGTGTAAGCTTCAGAGTAACCTACCGGTCCCATTATTGTTGCCTGCCAATGAAACACTGAGGGAGAAACAAGATAAATTATACATTAGTATATACGTTGAGATGCAAACACTGGGCACATGCCATACTTCACTGTAATCTTAGAAATGTCTCTCTACATTACAATTAGATATTTTTGGGTTCAAGCATATGCAGATGCAGCAATTTTCTAACTACTTACAATCTTCTCCGACTGGTCCAGCAGAGCACTGCGCAGGTGGGTCCCTCTGCAGATCTGACAGTTCCTAAAAAAAAATGACACAAATATAATAAATTATCTTTGATGTACTGGTCAGTTGCAGTGTTGTGACAACTGTACTCTTTGATAAGAAATCATATTCATTTGAAATCAGTGCTGCAAAAAGAAGTAGTAGTTTCACATCTATTAGTATGTGTTAGTTTTAGTAGTAAGCAGTACTGAGTGAATATAATGATGCTAGAACCTCACTCAGTGGACAAATAAAGTGAATGTCATAACTATAGATCGGGAATTTATTGTATTCATTTTGATATAACGTCTTGCTTTGCTACAGAAATTTGCCTTTTTCGAAACACTATCGGATTTTAATCAACATAATTTCAGGCTTTATATGCAGTGGGATAACCTAATTTTGAGGAGGGGAATATAATGTCATTATCAACACTAAAATGAAGACAGGTTGCAACTACTATTCGTCCTTTTAGTGGCTGTGATGTCTGTTTTACAATCTATATTAATGGTGGTTCACGGACAGCTGATTCCATAAACGCTTTAGTCATCAGTTCAGTTTTTCCATGAGGATATCGACTATGAAGGTCACAGAGATGAACAGAATCAAAACAAATAGGTTCTATAGAAATAACCAAAGCATAACAATAATCTTATGTGTAAAATTCCATTTAATATATCAGAAATGAATGTCAGCTTTCACCAAATCCTATTACACACTCGTCAGTCATGAAATGACAATGAGCACAGGAGGATTGGTTTGAAAAAGACATAAAGCCCGTTATTTAACGGGAAGCCTATCTCTTCTGTTATATAAATACACACCATGGCCTGCTCCACTGCCCCATTTGCCATTCCATATAAGGCAACGCTGACACCAGGGTTCAATTTTGGCAACCAGCAGGCAGCTGTCATTCAGCGATTAAACACATCATCAGCAACAACGATAGAGATAACGAGCGAGCAGTTCAATAACAAACCCTGTGCACGTCCACCGAGCAAACCACAGCTCATACTAACCTTTGCAGAATGACTGCTAGCCTAGCGCCGCCCTGGGACACGGCTTGTTTGGCATACGCTAGCCACTATGGTGCTAAGTTACGTCAGGAAAAAAACGAAAACACACATTGCACGTAAACAAGAGGCAGCTGTCACAACAACACGTAGGAGAGGTCCGAGTTGGCCTGCGTTAGTGTAGCAATGCACCAACAGGGCCAGCAGCGGGCTAGCTCGTCTTTTGTCTCTTGTGTTATTTTGAACATTAGCACAAAAAGCCAGCACGGCTGAGGGGAGCGACACAAACAGCTAAACGCCACGGTTAATCTTCACCGAGGCGCCCACGCTTTAAAAATAACACGTTTACGATGAGACTGATGAAAGAAATACACACTCACCTTCTGTATTCTTTTCAACGCCATTGCTCCAGTGGCTATGCTAGCTAGCCCGTCAGCTAACGGTTCGCACCTCACACATACAATTCGGCTTTTTGTAGCCGCGCACTCTCAAATCTCACTTCACGTACGAGCGGAAAATCACGTCTGACATACAGCGGGTTTGGGGCTTTTTGGTTTCTAGGTGAACGTTTGCGAGAAGAAGGGTTAGAGCTTGATCTTTCTTTAGACTGACACTGAACAACCGAGGGATTTAGCCTCTCCTCTCATCGCTGCTCCTCTACGAGGTGTGTAAGTGCCCAACTGCTGGGTAACATCGCGAGACATTACGAGAAATCACAATTGCATATGTCATGGCTGTAGTCCTCAATTAATGTATTTATTTATCTATTTATATTTTTACATGATCCCTTTAACATGTATTCAAATTACACGATTTTTTTTCTATACATGCATACAATAAACAAATACAATAAAAAAAAATTATGTTTACTGAAAGTGAAACAATAATACCATGAATCAGGTTTGATTTTACTTGTCAGTTGCTGTACTCTTTGCAAGGGAATCACATGCATTTTAAATTGGTTCTAGATAGAAGGTAATAGTTTTAAATTTAGTCATAATAAGTACAAATAAGTACATGCACTGTAGGTACCGAAATAAATGTATTTTTTAAAATCTATTTTGACAGTTTTTGTCACAATCCATTGAACAAAAATTATGTGTACTTGGATTTTGCTATAAGTGCATACTCATAAAAATAATACATGTTATATGGCATTCTACTTTAGCTCATATTTCATAGTTCTTCAACAGTGTTTTCTTTTTATATAAATCCATTTTTAATCACAATATAATGTTGTGAACCAAAACTCCATACAAATACTAGAAATTTGCTCCCAAACCTACCCCTTCTCTACTTATCACATTATCTATCACATTCTACCTTACATAAATAAATATATCATAAAAAATAATTAAATCGCCATCATGATCGATACAGTTCGTCACCCTCATCACTGAGTGCACAGCACTAATACCAGATTGTAAGATAATGTTCAAACAGCATACATACATAAATACAATGGCTATATAACTTTTAACATAAGCATAGCCTGTGACCTGAACACAATAAGTGAGGCCAGGTGTCCACAAGATGTCACTGTTTGAGAAGAACAAAAACGAACCCACACAGGATTAACATGATCAGACCATGTGATATACAGCTCTGACCAGCTTTGTTGGCAAGAGTCCCAGTGTCATTTATCAACCTCAATGTTTCAGGCTCATGATCAGCTGATTCATTTAAAGAATTGTTTGTAAGTCATCTTGCAAAAATGCATTACAATGGAGCAGCGAAGTGCAATGAAGCCAAGCACGTGTATTATTTTCACGTACATAAGAATGAAGGAAAAGACTATAGGATTGTTCATTCAATACCCAATCATTGTAAAGGCATATTCATCTGAGTCAGCTGCGTGCTCCGGTTTCTGCATAGCCTTGTCTCGCAAAGCCTCATGAGCTCCCCTTTATATATCTTAAACAAGGGTGAAAAAAGAGCTCTCATTATTTTAGTGGCTATGTATGAATGGGCAGCAGTGTTCATTCTTCTTAAATGGCTGATTCAGTGTCAGGTTGAGGATCCTATCGTCAGTGTGACACTGAGAGGGACCATTTTCCTTTGGAAAGCTGAAGATTCCTTCAGATAATATCTTATTGTTTGCTCATCTCTGTGCTCTCAATGACCTGCCTGTCCTCGGGGCCTGCCTGTAATCAGATTCTGCCAGCAGCAGAGGTAGCAGTTTGGGTCGTGTGCAGCAGGGGCCTTGTGCTCCGAGTTTGTGTTCTTGGAGAGGCCATTTATCAGCATGAGGTTTTCAGACACAGTCAAGCCCACACTTTGTTGGCTTGAAGCTTCGGCTCACAAAGCCTCCCACAATCGCCCTACTGTAGTTCCCTCTGATATCACATGTGTAACTGACAGAGGCGCTGGTAAGTCCCTTAGTTAGGGGGTGCATGCTACCTTGTAAACATCCGAAGCAACAAGCAAGAAATGTCTTTCCTTCTTTAGGGAAACCTATCAGTGACCTGTGTGGGGAATTTCCCACCCATACCCAGAAGTTGAGTTTTTAGTTACAGGCCTGGTGCCCCAAGTTCCATATTGATGTATGAGCCGAGGTGTGAAAGTGTCAGAGCTGGGATGATATGGGTGGGGGCAGAAGCTTAGCTGGCTTTTCTCATGAGGAATATAGCCCATAGTGTGGTTATTTGAAACCTTGGACTTGGCAGACAGTGATCTGTCTTTTCAGTCACATGAATCATCATCAGTTTCATTGTAAGCATTGCTCTTACTGTGGCAATTATGCTAAAGCTGTGTCCTCGCTCAAGCATTATTCTCTCGATGGTACTTTTCCCATGGTTGCCATGACGAAGCACATATGCTCACTGCCGTTTTAAAAATCAACTTAACTGGGTCCTGCCAATGTCTGAATTATCCAATAAAAGCGCAACCAATTATTGTTGAGCACAAGCTGGGCTCCCAGTCCCCAGAGGTGTTCTACCTTCGGTCAGTGTATTAGCTTTCTGAGGGCTCTGTTGTGCAACAAAGATCCATTGTTCGCACATACTAAGAGATATTTGTTCACTCCTTGTATCAATTGTCTTGATTTGATTATGCACTCAGGCAATATGTGCAAGCAGCGCTCATGTTTGCAGTGAAGTCAGCACTCTGCACAATCATATAATTCTTGAGCTAAGCAACTGGAAAAGGGTCATTATGTATGGAGCAATCAGCGTTTCATGGCTCATTTCCTTAGCTGTGATTTGATTTTGCTTGTCAGTGCTAAGGTGGCCTTTGACCCAGAAAACCTCTGAATTATTCTTCAAATCTTCCCCGTGCTTTTGTGAGTATCACTGTGAAAGAGTTTTACAACTTTGATCAATATGTAATAGTCCATTTTTTTTAGCTTCTACTTCTCATCTGCTTGAGTGTTGGACATTAAAACAAGCTGGTGTTTGTTTTTGGCTCATGAGGTTTACATCATGAAATCATATAAACATTTACAGCTTCAAGAACGTGCTTATTAAATGGTATTACATGCTCTAATTGTGGCCATGGAGAACTATCCAGCTTTTATTGGCCTAATTGCATAGCTGGTTACTGGATGTCTCATTTACACACAGGGCTGCTAGCACCAAATATGACTTTATTTTGTGTTTTATTTCAGAGAACTTTTTTTTTTTTTTAAGTGACAGGCTTTTTTCCCCCCTAACAGTTTTTAGACTAATAATTAAAAGATATCTCATGCCGGGTAGTTTAAAGTATTGCTGTGCATCAGATTAAAGCTAATCACATTTTAAAATCATTATTTATTCTTTATATGGAAAAGGACAATGTACTATAATAATCAACATTCATACAAATGTAAATGCACCAGTCAGCTGAAAGGCTAATTTTCATTAGTAGTCCCTTTGCCAGATGTTCATAGGTATCCTGCTGTGATAGGGTTATTATACTTAAGGAAAAGTAAAGTATCACCAAATGTGAAAACTCACATGAGCCTCAAACTTAACATATGTACCATATCATTTAATTCTTTCCACATATCACCCTAACCCTAAATATTGTGGTTATATCAGAAAGAATGAGTCATCGATTCTTCATCCCAAAGATGATTAATGTTTTTTTTCTTCTCTGATTATCCAAATGTAATATCTCTCCGACGAGAGCAGAGAGAATGAGTTCCGATTGCAGTCCCCAGTGTCTGTCACCTCTGATCCACCCTTATCAGATGTGCATCATGCCGAGCACAGACACAAATCACACATAGTCATAAAGACCAGTAATCCTATGGGGTTAAGCACTTAAAGGACCAATCCCCGGGGCCCTCTGTGACTCTTGTGTTGCAACACATTTCTGGCACGGTGATTGACAGCTCGGGAAACTGTTTTACAGTGCTGCTCTTGCAATGAGTAGCCCCCAGAGCGTAGGTAATAACCAGTCTGGAGTGTTGACTAATACATTTAGCGGCGACTCTCCGCAATCAAATGTGTTCCAGCTGTTTGAGTTCTGATGACAAATTCAGGTTTTCCCAGTTTGCTGAGCTTCCTTGAGAGACAAAGGAAGGATTTCCTCTGAAACAGACAGGCAGTGGCAGCACCAACAAATGGCCTGGTACTGTTATCAAATAGAAAGTCTGACTAAATATAAATATAATATAAATCATCTGCAGCCTGCATGTGTCGGTGCAGAAACGAAGAAGAAGAAGGCGACAACTGACACATTGTTGTCTACAGGATGTCTCCTTGGACATTGACAAAGATTCATAGACCAAAAGAAGTAAAAAAAACACTTTTTAGCTGCATCATATGGTCATAGATTGTGACTTCGATGAAAGCGAAATATCCTTTTTAGCAACCACCACACACATGCATGCACTCTCGGGAGATTTGAAAAGCCCGTGACAGTTGCTACGTGGTTCAGAAGCTGCCACCTGTTGTTTGACAGGCTTTTACTGTGCGGAGGTGTGCACTGTGTGTGATTGTGTGTGAAAGTAAGTGACTGGGACATCGGGGGGGCTGTCCATCCTGCTGCACAATAAACAGTTTGTTTCCCAGGAGCACCCCTCATGTTCCTGTTGTTGGCTCCATCGGCGCTCACTGGGAAACGTCCTGGTCTCTATTGTCCGGGAGGTCAGGGGGTCACAGGATGCTCCTAAAGGCCCAAAAGGGGAGGTAAGAGGTTGGATAGTGAGGCAAGATAAAGAGCCAACCCCCACCTCCTCCAACCACGCACCCCTTCAAAAACAAAACATTAAAATTGCTTCTTTTTCTCTGTCTCTTCTCACACCGTCTTTCGCTGGAAGGCCCAGTCGTTATCAAGAGTTTCAGGAAGTGGAATCAGGACAATGCACAGACTGACTATTTCTTATTGACCATCCTGATTGCCTTCAGTACATGTGTAGAGCTCTGTTCCTTGCATGCGTTCTTTGCATATCTTTAATGGAAGCTGTGGTCCACAAGCTTTCCCATACAAAATTGGGAAATTCAATCTAAGTAGCTAACAGAGGGTAAGGCACATCATTAAAAAAATTTAAAAAAAAACGGCCAAGAAAGGAGTGGTTGTATTGTACGATTTTCACCACATTAGTGTTATACTTGAACCACAGGAGCTGAGAAACAGATACATGCCTCTGACTGCAGTGACCCTTTTAAACAGGATAGCACATAAACAACCACGTAAATGCCGTTTTTGGCGGCACAATTAAATATATCGCCCCAGAACAGCAGACGTTTATGATGGTTAAACAGAAACACCATGCTTTCATAATGGAAACTTGTTGCACCTCTCCTGAGGCTATTACTAACTGACAGCAGTGGCCGAGGTGTATATCAGTTTAAGTTCTTGTGTCTGAGGGAAACAGCATCCACACAACATTTCCTGTGAAGATTATTCTGAAGGTTTTTGAGAAATAGTCTTATTTCTTTTATTACACTTGAACCAAGAGCTTTAAGGGCCTGCAGCCCATCCTTGTCTGTGCCTCAGCATGCTGGAGAAATGGGATGAGTAGACATGCTATTCTCTAGACGTTCACAGGGACACTCATTTATCATTTTAATGGCGCGAACTTAGCTGCAGCTTTGAACAATATTCCAGATGTTTGTTGTTTTGCATTTTATCAGCTGTTTTATAATGGATTGTGATGAAAAGGCTTCATATTTGTATCTGTCGCCAAATTGATTTATTTTCATTTCAGGCATGTGTTTGACACATTTGATGCATAGTTTAAACTTTTAACAGATAGAGTAAACATTTCTAATTTATGGCACACTCATATGTTAAAATGACTATTTCTTTCTGACTGTAATTACAAGAGTTGAATAAGTATTGAAAACTTTTACCAAAGTAAACCTAACAGTGTAAATATACTCAAGTAAACTACAAGTACACACTACAAGTAAAAGTCACACTACACACACACACACACAAGTGATGGAGTAGAAGTTCCAACAATATAATGTAACATAACATGGAAGCGCTCGATTAAAATCGTCTGAATGTCCTTAGTTACATTCCACCGCTGCATAATTGTGTGTTTTCATTATTCTCAGGCTTGTTATTGTACGTGTGAAGACTTGTAGTGTCTCGCGTAAGATGAGCCATTAATAGAGGTAATATGAGAGACAATAGGTGCAGCACATGGCCATCCTCATTTTTCAACCACAGGCATTTATGAATATAATGCTCACAGTGTTAGTTACATGTTATGTATCCTCCTCTAGGCCTGACCCTCACCTCATCCTGCCCCATCATATCAGGTTAGTAGCTACACTGGAGCAGGGACGTGACAGCTGGAAATGGTTTGAGGCTCTCTGGATAGTTTGTTTTCAGACCACGCTGCAGGGAATGGATGAGAGACACGTGTAGGTTAGCCTTTGGCTTATGCGCCTCGTGGTGATAAAACTGTTTCTGTGCATGATATCACTGTAAAAAAATCTGCACGGCAGCATACTTAGTTGGTTCTTAGTGTTCTCTGTGAGCATGACGAGCAGATCGGAGCCGTCCAGGTATCCCACTAATGTGTCACTGTCTGAGTTAATCAGACGCGTCTGTGTTTTGAGCACTTTGACCTGTTGGGGATTCATTTCCTGGCCCGTTGTGTTTCTAAGTCTGCAGTTGGGGTTCTGGCATAATTTGCGTTCTCACTTCCCAATCCTTCTCAGATGGTGGGGTGCTTTTTGTCGCTTTATGACCAAATAAATCTGGCTGGTGCCAAATGGGGGGAAAAATGGGATTAAAATTCCCCCTTTCGCTGTCTTGAGGAGCCCAGCTGCACTGCACTGTTTGTTTTCCACAGCGAGGTGCAGCTGCAGAGGCGAGCATTATGGAGAGGTGGGCCAAAGCAAAAAACAGAAATGACTTATTTTTATTGGCACGCACCTTCCTATTCGCTGAGTGATAATTGTACAGTGGAATTAGAAGGCAACAGAACAACAGTCTGGTTCAGATATTGTTAATGTGGTTAAACATTCTTTACTTGTAATATCTACTTCACACACAGTGGCTCTTTTTCTCACAGCTTAATTCTCACCACACAGCGTAAATAGTGAGAATACTGAGAATGATAATAACTTGGACGGCGGAGAGGTGGTGTAAACTCTGCAGAGCAACATGTGCAGCAGTTCAGTTATGCTGAGATGTATACAGCAGCTTTTTTAACAACCACAGATGAGTGGCCAGACATTCACACACATAAGGAATGAGCTGCAGACAGAGTGAGAGAGAGAGAGAGAGAGAGAGAGAGAGGGAGAGAGAGAGAGAGGTTTTGTTGCACCAAGGGATACCACAGGAAGAAATGTGGTGCAGCAGGTAAGACATGTCTGTGAGTAATATTATCCGGGCAATAGCACCGCTCAGTTATTTCTCTCTAAATGCTCTCCAATGTAAATGAGCAGCAGGTTCATGAATGCTCACTCTCTCATCTGAGTGCAATCACTAGATATCTGCCCCGACCTCAGAGAAAAGTTCACCAAAGAAGAGAGGGAGGTGTTTATATCTTTTTTTGCTCTTTTCTCAATTATCCACCCTGTCTCCTTTCATTTCCCTCAAAATGCTTTCTATCCTCCACAATCATCTCAATTTTCACTTCTTAGAGTTTTAGATGTGTCTGATCAGCGTGACTCTGGTCCTGCCCGGCACATCAATTTACTAACAGCAAAACATGGCGCCTATTTCACCCCCTGCACTAATGACAGCATTCAACAAACCAGGAAAATGCATCTGTAGTTTCCACACAGTGTATTTACTATGTTTCACTTGTAAAAAAAAAAAACTCCACAAATTTCATCCCAAATTAGCACTAGCCCTTACAAATGATATACTCTAATTGATATCTATCATATAAATGTGACCTGTCGGATATTTGTTGGCTCTCATTCTCCTCATCACCAATGGGGAAACAAATCAAGTAAAATTGTACAGACGTTGATAGACACCCAAAAGAGCAACATGACCTGTGAATCACTATACATACTGTTCTTCTCAACGGCAACCCCTCGCTTCCTGTGTCTGTGGACACACCCCACCAGATGTACACGTTCAAGTATGAGGCAATCACCAGCAGAGAGTTGTGCAGTAATTCTATGGAGGAGAATTTTACAGACCAACACATAAAGATCATGGTTTTCAGACTGTGTGCATTGTTCTGACAGATTGTGTGCTGCACACTCTCATCGTATAACCAGAGAAAAAAAACTAAAAAGGGAACTAATAATAAGTAATCCATGTGAAAATCAAAAGCCCTCGTGGACTGGGAATAAGTTTATCTTCTCCTGTGGATACACGCTGACAAAACCAGCAAGGACGCTAAAAATATGCAAAAGACTTGTGGTGCAGTTTCCCAAGGCCAGAGAAGGGAAATAGACTGACAGTTTCTCCCTGACCCCTTAACTGCCCCCCTGTAACCTCCTAACAACCCCCACGGGGGATCCTGTCTCTATGTGTAAAACAGACAGTCAGAAAGCATCCTGGAAACTCTAGAGCCACAAAAACAAGAGGGCGTGAGGAAGTCCAATAAGCTTGTATGTAGAGGGCTCAGTCGGGAGATAATCTCGAGGCCACACAGACCAGGCGCCAAGCCTATAGAGCCTAAAAGCTCTGTGGCGCAGCCGAGCAGCGTGATCATTGTTGTCTTTGGAAAGTAAGCAGATTCAGTGAGGCCAGTGGTGAGAAAGCCACCTCTCTTCTTGAGTGTCTGCTCCAGACCCTGTTGTTGACATACTGGGCAGGTGCAGCTGCTCTCTACAACTGCATCAAGTAGAAGCCCCTTGACACACAAACACACACACAAACACACACACAAACACACACATGCACTTGGAGCAAGAGCTTGGATGTCACAAGACAGGGTTATATGGACAAAGACAAATCTACCATTTTCTTTAATATCTCAGCAACAATCAGCGAGGCACTGCTGAGTTAACACAGGGCCCACAGAGATGAAAACAATGGCTGGATTCTTCTGGCTTGAAGATGGCTATGGGAAATGGCAGGGATGCCAGGGCTGATAAGTGACTGAGGGGCTCAAGTTACTTCCAGCTGTCTGCAGCCGTGCATGCCTCAGCGGAACGTACGGTTCACGCATAATGCAAACCATTTCATTTGCGTAATGCTCATAAAACAAAACCCCCCCAAAAAACTGCGGACATATTAAATAAAGTCTACAGCCTCTCACTTGGGCAGGGTTTACATCACAGAAAAGAATCTCCAGTCCTCGGAGGAGCGGCGCAATGCGTCCTCAGCTGAGAAAACACAGACGGTTGAAGACTGTGACCTTGTGAGCATTAATGTTAACTGGATCAATAAAACCAGGCAACAGCAGAACGCCTGGATGCAGCATCTGGAAAGAGTCTGACTGATGCTTTGGGGACAGGAGTCAGCCACAGAGCCGTACACAGTAAACGGTGTCCATGAGGACCTGTTGGCATTGTTAGCTGTGCTTCTTTTTTCCCTTCCACCATAAAACACAGACTTCCATATAGACAGAGAAATAAAAAGTATATTAGTCTTCTTGTAATTAAAATAACGAGACATTAAAGTTAATATAAAATCAAGCCAGTAAAAGATTAACAGTGTTTAATACAGACTGTGTTTTTTTGTGCTGGACTACACTGAACACTAGTGCCACATTACATTAGCATCACCTCAATACCAGTGAGGGCCCCTTCTTGTCCATTTGGAAAATATAAGTACATTTTCAAGCTGCACTCCAAAGGGAGAGTGCTTTTGGCAGGCTTTGAAGTTCACAGAAATAATGCTCCTTAAAAGCATCCTCTGCAATACAGAAAAACATGGACATGTATTTCAGTCAAGAGGCCTGAGTGAGTACTTCTTAACAAGGATGTAAATCCGCAGTGGAAGACTCAGACGTGTTTGATGTCTTTTAAGTCTCATAATGTTTTATCCTTTGCACAAGCAGCATTGATTGGCTTTATGGAGTAATATTCAGTCATTCCATGGAAACGTGTTAAGGCAGACCATATATCATTGAATTCATTTTTGTCACAATTTTAATTTGATCATTTAATTAAAGAAATTTAAAGATTTTTTTTCTCCCCCTGCAGATGAACTCCTTCTTGTCTCAAAACCTGCAGGACCCTTCTGGAAAAAGGATACGACAAACGCAAGAGAACACCAGAGAGAAGGAGAAAGGCAGGAATAAAACTTTGTAACCGTCTTTTATTTTCCCTTCTCTGCACAGTTTAGTGTTTCAGTTACACCCTTTAGGCAGTAAAAACTGTCATCTAATCATATCCTCACACAGTCTTAAATGCCACATACGCCCATACCAGCCTGGAAAGGGGACCTTTCTGCGGATTAAAACGGATATGAGGTTATTTTTGTGAGATCCACGATTGCGTGCGGCACTCCCATCCATACTTAGTGTGATGACTGAGGAGTTGAGGTAATATAGCAGAGTGGTGATGCAAACGAGTCGCGTGGGCTCGTCATCTGCATTGCATCCTGCTGTACGCTGCAAGAGACAAATGTTCTGTTTTTGATCTTTTGGATCTGTTGATCCTTCTGTGATGTCAGGGAGAAAGTTGACGCACGGGGAAATGCGTCTTGGGATGTTTTAGACAAATGTAGATGATGGATAGATGAAAGTAGAGGTGGGACCATATATTTTGCTATTTAAAAAGTGGATTGCTGTTTGTTTAATGGCTAAACCTTCGCCAAGGTCCAAAAGTCCACTTAAAATCAATAAAGCTGCATCAAATTTCACACACAAATCAGTTCCCTAAATATGCCAGATGTTTAGAAATAATAATAATACACTTTATTTGCATAGCACCTTTCATGAAACACAGCTCAAAGTTATTTACATACATTATAGATCAAAATAAAAAATGTTTATAAATATAACAACGTGCAAATTTAATTATATAAGAAAAAAGATTTTTATGTAACAAGTAATTAACATGACATTCAAAAGAAAAGGAAATTAAAAAGAAAAAAAATTGAATTAAAAAATGCATAAAAACAGAAAAGAAAAAGAACAATAATTATAAAAGCGCAGGAGTGCTGGCAAGTTTAAAGTTGTTTACTGAACGAGCTTCTTTGAAATCTAGCAGCAGTCTGTTCCACAACTTTGGAGCGATTAAAGCTGCATTAAGATTTTCATCAGGATCCTGACTTATTCCTTGGGAAACTTAAAGAAGGTGAAAAAACATTCCTAGATCCGGATCCACACCAAAATTGTATATGTTCTTCTCTGACCCATACCAAATCCTCCCAGCCTATTTTCGTGGAAATCAATTCTGTCGTTTTTTTGTAATTTTGTTCACAAACAAACAACACAAACCAATAAACAAATGGAAATAGGAGACAACATAACCTCCTTGGTGAAGCTAATGAAGTGTTTTATGTGAATAGGAGCATTGCAGATTTTGAGAAAGAGACACATCTGTTATAAATCATCCAGATATGTTTTGCCCAATTTCTTTTTGCTCCATCTTCCAAAATGTGAGAGGTGCAAAAACCAAATGGAGACGTTGTGGAGGGCTCTCTGGATTAATGAAGGAGCATGATCAGGGTACACTTCAAAGACAATCAAGTGATACCTAAATCTCCTGAAGTGAGATGGATGGAAGCAGCAGTAGCACATTGTGTGATCTGACATGTCCTCCACACACTTTAACAAGTATTATTAGAGAGCTTGACAGGGAGGGTTTGGCCTGGCAAGACATGTTGGAAGCACTGCAGCAGATCAGAGGGAAGACGAGGGAACTGCTTTAACACCTCGGAAACAGTGGGGCGAGGAACGTGATGAGGAGATGGGAATTACTGCTGAATTAAGCACCACTTTGATTGGAAACTGATTGACCGATGGTTGGCAAAACATGAAAGGATGACCTTGAATTCTCCAAAGCGAGTATGGATTGGCACGCAGCATCGCTCCCTCTCTCTCTCTCTCCTCCCTCGCCTGCTTTCTTTCCTCAACTCTCGCTTCCCGTCAGACACACACATACACACATGCACACACACGCGTGCACCCTGACAGGAACACACATCACATGCAGAGGCACACACATGTATATTGACACACAGTAGTGCTCCATCTCTGCAGGTTTCCCCCCCCCCCTCTTATAGCGAGAGGGGAAAAATGAACACACAGGCACGTACGACAAGCCAGAGTTGAGAGAGCAACTTCAAAGTAAGGCAGATGCAGGGACAGCATCCTCTGAATAAATTTTCTGGCCACCAGTCGATCTGCCCCCGGGCTAAGATTGTGGCTGTTCGCATCTCTCCTGACCCCTCATCAACTCCCAGTTACAACCAATCCTGCTCTAACAAGGCAGTCATGGGGAGTATAGGGAGGGATACCAGCGGTACTGTAAATAAAAAAGGAGATACGTTTCTGTCGCAGGTGTTCAGAAATACATTTTCAACTTACATTTGATTGGGACATTTTCCACACACAAAAAAAACAGTTTGCTGCTGGCTTGATGAATAAATCAGTGTAAATAATACTAATAACAACATCTTTATTGAAAGAGCACCTTTCAAACACAGTTACAAGGTGCTTGACAAGTTAAAAATGTAGAATGAATGGCAAATAACAGAAAATAGTTAACAAACAATAAGAAATAATTAAAAGCAATTAGAAGCAAATAAAAATGAAACATTATAAAATAATTAGAATAGATTTGTACCAACATAAAAAATCTTACATATTAAATTTAGCAGTCAGAAAATGTATTTGTCAACGAAATAATTAGACTTTCCAATCAGAACTAAGAGTGACCATTTAATGTGGGTTTTTTTTAAACTCTTTATTTATTTATTTTTTGCTCTTCTGTCTCATTTTACAATAACACTCCTCAGGGACAGTTTCATTTTATTATTTTATTTATCACACAGGTGTTATATGTTACAGGTTACTGCGAACAAGACTCCGTCTGCGTGCCAGTGGCGCTTCATGGCACGCTGCAGAAAGTTAGGCATGTGTGAGAAACGTCAGTGTTTCCGTTCAGAAACTGCTTATGCATGTCATTATTATTTTTCCCTTGTTGACTTGTTTTAATATTTGATTTCTGTATTAATCTTTTATAAGGCTGTGCTGCATGAGCACAGAATGATTGTAATTGCACCTGCTGGGACATGCAGAGTCTATTACATGTGTGACATGTCATATATTATGGTGAAAATCTGTTGTATTTTCAAGGGTTTTGTGTTATTTAATTTAGGGTATGGAAAAATATGTTGGAGTTTGGAACCAAAGCAAAGGTTTGCATCATAAATGTGGATGAACCAAACCAACAAACTAGTCCGTGCATCTTTTGGGGGATGCACTGTTACATTCTCCGTATAGAGTAGCCCAGAAAAACAATGATGTGCAGCCCTGAGGGCAAATATTCACCTGTGTGTGTGTGTGTGTGTGTGTGTGTGTGTGTGTGTGTGTGTGTGTATGTGTGTGTGTGTGTGTGTGTGTGTGTGTGCCTGTGTGTGTGTGTGTGCCTGTGTGTGTGTGTGTGACTGTGTGTGTTTGTGTGCACGTGTGTGTGTGTTTGTGTGTGTGTGTGTGTATGAGTGTGTGTGTGTATGCAAGTGCAAACAAGTATATTTATGTGTATAACAAAACCACCATTTTAACTACCCTGCATGCAGTTCATAGAAAATGGAATATGCAACTACAGTATATGTTGCTTTTAACAGAATACAAATACACACAATGTTGCGCACACACACACAAACACCTTGGAGGAGTGGGGATCTAATGAGGCCCGTGGAGACACTGCCGAATTGTCAGTCAACCCTCTGCTTGCTGACATGCAGTCGACAGCATCAGTGACTTCTTTTCTCGAGCCTGTCGACTTGCATCAGAAGTTAAGAGAAGTCTGAGGTCCGGTGGATTTGGACTGAGAGAGACGAAGACAGGATGAGGAAAGTAACTTTTCCAAAAGAATAAAAACTTCAGCAAACTTCTGTGTGGTACAACTTGGAAAACTTTGCGAGACTCAATGTTAAAAATTTCTTTCAATGCATTTGAAAACATGCAGTGATTCAGATGTATGCGCAGGTTATTCCACAGAGAGAAAGAGAGAGAGAGAGAGAGAGAGAAAAAAAAGCTGCAACCACTTCCCTTGTTCTTCCAAGGCTGCTTGCAAAATCAGGCCTCCAATCCTGTTCCTCAAATCAACAATGGGGCCAGAGGCAGAGAGTGAGAGAGGGAGAGAGAGAGAGAGAGAGAGAGAGAGAGAGAGAGAGAAAAAAAGTGCAACGGGCTTGTCCTGGGTGTTCAGGGGCGTGTTGCCTCACTCTCTGTCATGCCTATAGTTGTGCCATAATAGGCCATGCTTATCCCAGGTGTTATTGAGCTTTATCTTTCCCAGCGTATTGTTTCACGACATGCAGACATGCAATTTACATGGCAGTGTATAATTAGGACTTTCTCACTGGCCTGTCATTTTCACACAGACAGAGGCAGTGTGGTATCTGTGGCGCTCGACTTGACAGCACAAGAGATATTGGGCTGCTCTCACCACACGATCCATTTTTATCTACATTTTAAATGTACTTAAAACATAATAAGGGACACACATAATTCGTGCATATTGTCATATGTTGATTTCAACATTTCAACATTGTGGCGTAGGCCATAAAGGGGCCACACTTTACACAGAAGGGGCAATCAAGCCCCTTTTCCTCCGGTCAAAAAACCCACAAACACCCACTTACATCTGGCTTTTGTCTGCAATGGGAATTGATTCAATCGGGATTCACTCCAGGTTCAAATGACTCTGCATTAGACAAATGTTTTTTACCGGCTCTGCCTCCGATCGGCAGTGAGGGAAACAAGGCACCTGGGTGAATGCACTAATTTGGCAAGACAGCGACAAGAGAGTGTCTCTGTTGATGCTTTTGTGACGTCGAACAGACGCACCAGGGGAAAGTCAGAGGCAAACTCTACTGGCAATGAGGAAGGAGTTCATCGTCTTATTTTACCGGGTTGAAAAAATTGCATGTACACACAAATGTTGGTGTAAAAGCTGTATGGTTCGCTTAGCTTTATAAATGCCACACATCTTTGAATACATTTAGAAAATGATTCCCTGTTGAAGCACATTTTGTACTTTTTTTGTAAAGATTTAAAATAAAAAATTCTGAAATAAATCTCACAGTAATTCTTGGAATTAGTAGATTATTCTAAGTAAAAAGACTACTGACAAGACAGGGGGACTTAAGAGGGCCAATCAGAGTTCAACTGGGGCCAGTGCCCCCCTGGTCCTACCCATGGAACCGCCCCTGGATTCAATTATTTTTTATGAACATAAAATGTAAATGAATAAAATATTTATTAATATTATTATTATCATTCTTATTATTACTGTTATAATTGTTTTTGTTTTTGTTGTTGTAATGAATACTTAATAATAACTCTAGTGAAACGATAATAATAAAAAGATGTGGTGCGGGGGTTTGAGGGTTAAGACTGTGGCTGATCTCCACGCTGGTGAATGAAGTGTCGGTTTTCAGCTCTAACTCCTCCTCCTGTTCGGACGGGCTGCGCTTTTTCTTCCACTTGAACAACCAAGTAGTTTTTCAGGGCGCATTCCCCGGCAGCGATGTGGAGGGAGAGGGCGACCACGTTCAGCTGAAACATTTCACACTTACATATCGCATCGGCTTTTTGTTTTTTAGTTGGTTTCTTCTTTTATCCAGTTCACGAGCTTGTTGCAGGAAAAACAAACTTGTGGGAAGAAAACAAGCGCGAGAGAAGTGAAGACGACTGAGCTGCAGCCTGGCCGTTGTTTTTTTTTTTGTCCTCTTTCTGTTTTCTACTCGAGCCATTGTTTGGATATGAGGAGATGAAATCGGACGTGTTTCTCCTTCCTTGAGCAGGCGCTTGGACTTGAGTTGTATTTCTTGTGGTCTCTTGGATCCGTAAGGGGAGAGAGAAAGCCCCCCCACGCCCCTTCCCTCCATTCCTGAGCAGCAGCAGCAGCAGCAGCAACAAACACGGGGGCCACAAGTTGTCCACAAGCTGCGGAGGAGGCGAAACTTTGCCAAGTTTGCGCTGCGCATCCGGCCACCGACGCCATAATTATCCATCGATATTTTTCCCATCAGCGGCCGTGTCGCAACTTTAAACTGTGGATTACTGTTGTCGCGGGGCTCGCCATGGACCACGGAGCCGCGTTCAGGGGATGAAAAGGGAGTTTTGAAACATGAACAGCTCCTTGTAGTTTTGGTGCGACTCGCTCCGGTGGCACGTTTTGGACTACGCTCGCCTGAGAAGCTATATACATATAATAGAAGTGAATAGCTGCCGAGCCGTTGCTGTTTCCCCCCCTGTGCGATCCTTCACCCACTGCTGTGCCAACATGCCACAGCTGAACGGAGGCGGCGGGGACGACCTGGGGGCCAACGATGAGATGATATCGTTTAAAGACGAAGGGGAGCAGGAGGAGAAGATCTCCGAGAATGTGTCCGCGGAGAGGGACTTGGATGATGTGAAGTCCTCCCTGGTGAACGAGTCGGAAAACAACAGCAGCTCGTCAGACTCGGAGGTAAGAAGACCCCCCCCCCCCGTGCAACAGCATGCACAATGTTCTCCAAGTCTCCATCGCAAGGGGTGTGATTTTTTTTAATGCTGCTGCAAAGTTTCAAATATAGTTTTTCTTCCCCTGCGCGTGTGTGTGTGTTTTCTCCTTGTCAGCAAGCAGAGAGGCGCCCCCAAACCAGAGTGGACTCAGACAGTTATGAGAAAACAAGAGACTACTTCAGTGAAGGTAAAAACAAATAAAAACACCTTCATATTTTCTGTGCTGGAGCTGGTGATTGTGCCACTTTTAGTGCCTGCATTAACCATGACTCTCCTTATTTTGTGTATACCCCTGCAGCACTGAGGAGGCAGCAAGATGGAGGCTTTTTTAAGAGTCCTCACTATCCTGGCTACCCGTTCCTCATGATCCCAGACCTCTCCAACCCCTACCTATCCAACGGCTCGCTGTCCCCCAGTGCCAGAACAGTAAGTGTGGCTGTGGATGTTTCTTTATCCTCTTTATATTGCACTCAGCGCGACGGGAGGAGAAAAAAAAGTTTGGCCGTGCGTAAAAGTTCCTTGCACACTGACACACCGCCATATTCCCTCCGAGTGGCCTCTCAAGGAGTACTAACTACTTCTTTGTTCTTTTTTTTTTGAGGGGGGATATAAATTTCTCTGTGCCACCCAGCCCTCCACCAGGGCCTGCATTTGACAACTTCTCATTCGGCTCAAAGTTCACACACATCAGTCATTCTAAAAGGATTAATGGCAATTTCTCAGTGAAAACACCCTGCGCTGCTCTCACTGGATCTCATAATTACAGTCGTTATTGTGACCTCGCCTTGCTAAAGCTCATTTTATCTCATGTGCTGACAGATATTTTGCTGGTGTTTTTGTGAAATGTCCATTAGAGGTGCAAGGTATTATTTTCAAGTTTCCCACTGTGATCCCTTTCCTAAAGTAGGTGTATTTCTTTACTTTGCAGCTTGGTGTATTTTTAGACTTTGTGCACACATTTTCTGCCAGAAATTTAAAAAACAAGACATTCATATCCTGCAGTAACATCAGTGTAATACCTCGCTTTGACTCATATGGGACGCATTTCACCACAGTATTAAGGACAATGTATTGATGAGGCTGACAGTCCTATGTTATTGTTGTTGATGCACAACTTGCTGCATGACCCCAGTTGTTCATTTGGTTGTGAAAGGCCTCAAATACTGATCACATGCATGCTTTTTTTTTTGCTGCTGCCGCTGTGCAGTATGTTTTTTCCAGAGAAAAGTGTTTTCTAGTTATAAATATCACGTTTAACATGGCTTACAGCTAGTGAAGAGCTGGGAGTGACCATAATTTCACACCAGTTAGCAATGATGCAAACATCCACAATGAAGTGGCACAAAAACGTTCATTGTGATAAAATCCCATACTATGGTCAAAGAACATGTCAGAGGAAGTGACGACGGATTTGGAGAAGAAGAAAAAAAACACAACACATTTTTAAACAATTCAACCCAACACTGCTTGGAAGCGTAGCCCATTCAGTACAGTTTAAATGGGACTGTGCAAACTTCCTTATAATAATCCCTGCTGGAGATGCAGAGTTCCTCCGAGCTCGTCCATCCCCCAATGCATGCCCCCCCCCCCCCCCCCCCCAAAAAAAACAAACAAAAAAAGTACTTTCGTTAAGGCCTGGGAGGCATCTGACTGAAAAGACCACCCCCTCCTATTTTTTCTGTCTCCTTTTCAGTGTTCCAGGCCCACTCCCCTCTCCTCCCTGTATCTTCCATTCAATTAGAAAGGCGTTAGTTGACCATTGTTATTCTGAGCAGCCTTGATGGCTTCATTGGAGGTCTCCATTGGAGCTCATTAACTAAATGGCCACTCTCCTCACACTAGGGGATAAATACCACCATGTGCATGCTTTCGAGTACTATTTTTTAGGAATAATATATTTTCCCCTCATTATATTTACTATATTTTTATTTCTGAAAACTTTGGTTGACATAATAAGGAAAAAAACCTAATAGTTAAACTATAAATTGCTGAACTGTAAAGTTACTAACAAACCAATAGTCTTATATTAGGTTTGTCTGGTAATTGAGTGGATTTTTATCAGTCTATTACCATGTCTCTGCTTTCTTTAGACTTGTATCAGTCCTATGGAACCCTCTTGTTACCTTGTGTTTCTTGTCCAGCAAAACAAAAGCTGCAAATCAAAACGGCTGTTCTGGTTCTTCGTGACAAAGTAGCAAATAATTGGAGAGGATTTAAAATTTGAAGGTATAATCCTCCATGTTATGGAAGAAGAAATGAGGTCAATGGGACAGAGTGAGCTGGCTGTGTCAATCATCGCCGTGGCAGAAAACAAGCAGGCAGACAATGGCTGGCATACTTAGCAGATGTCTGAAGGTCCCTACATTGCCCTGTGCTCGCGGCTTAGTGTGAATGCAGTGCATTTGATTGATGAGAGGATTGTTTCAGTGCCTGTTAAGGCGCAAAGTCAGGGGTTGGTTTGTTTACACCTGTGGATAAAGTTGAATACAGTCGGATATACTGGATGATATTTACAAGTGGCTTGCCCCCACGTCAGGCCAATGACTTAGTGTCACTAATGAGCTCGGCAGTTGATCATGCAGTATTGTTCTGTGGGATATATATGCTGATGGGCTTGTGAGATAAAACTTGCCCACAGGGTGAACTAATTAGTGTTGCCACCTCTCTTGGTCTTAAAATAAGATTTATTTGTCTTTGAAAGCCTTGCTGTTACTGACAGATTTGCTTTATAACTGGTGTGGATTGAGTTTGTACGCATGCTGCATAAGACAGTATATTCCAAATGACACATTTTTTTGATGATTAAATAGAATTTTAAATTTAGGATACTAAAAATAAGATAATACTGAAAGTTATGAAAGCTGAAATCAGGATCACAGCATGTCTGCAGGGACATATTAGTTGTGGCTAACCTTAGCAGTGCTAGCAGCAGTAGCCCTCTCAAATTTCAGGCGAACGTCAAGATGCAAATTCATTTGCATCTTTTTTGGCTCCTAAATGGTGGAATGAGCTCCCCATTGACATCCGGACATCAGAAAGTTTACACATATTCCATATTAAAAACACACCTCTTCAGACTATACCTTGAATAACATTTTTAAACTAACAATTTAGTAGCACTTAAATGGCACTTACTTATAGCACTTTGTAGTTTTGCTTTTTTTTAAGAAATTGTACTTTCTCTATTCTTGTTGTTCTGGGTTTGTACCCTCATGGTTGAATGCACTTATTGTAAGTCGCTTTGGATAAAAGCGTCAGCTAAATGAAATGTAATGTAATGTAATTTGACACAGCCTACACCCCACCTTATTTTCTTTTTCTAGATAAAAATACTTACTTACTGATGTAACGAGATGCCATCTTTCTTCAGTTTCTAACATGCTAGTTTTTATTATTCTAAATTGCGTGGGGAGAGAAGGGATTTTTGCAACTCCATCTAGTGGCAGGTGACTGCATAACATCTCAGACGCAACCGTGAGCTAGTTTTCTACGTTAATGAAATTTCAATTATAATTTAAACTGGCCAGTATTAGTACCGATCAGACAAATTAGTGAGCGTAGGAACAGTCAATCATTTAGCCAACAAAAAGTGTGCATCCCTACATGATGCACATTAAAATAACATCTCTCAATCACATTATGCGATGCTAGTCAACAGAGATAGATGTATAGATACTTTATTGATCCCGTGGGAAGTTTAGGAATCCATGGCTTTTATTTCCACATGTAGAACCTCAGTTTCATACTGTAGCTGTGAGGCCATGTTAGACCTAAATATTATTTGGTAATTGTAGATAGAACAGTGTGTGCTTTGTGTGTATTTTTACATTTCCTGCATGTATCTATTTACAACTCCCCCTTCTGGCCTGACAACGTAGTACTGTTGCGTAATGATAAAGCTATGAGGAGCAGTATAATGCTTACATACATAGCAGTATTTAAAAGAACACCCTGTTAAATAACAGATACAAGATGTTGCACAAGAGTCACCGTGCAGCAAATTTCACTCCGCAATGTGCTACATGAAGGATTTGAGGCCTGAACTTTTAAATTTGGATGTGGCAACCCTATCATGAGCAATGAGAGACAGGCCTACATGGGATCAGCTCAGAGTTCCCCTGGGGGCCAAGCATAACTGATTTAAAGCCTGCTCGGAGCTGACATTCCGCTGTAATCCACCGAGAGCTGAGGAGGAGGTTTTATGTTTGCAGAGATGTTCCACCAGACTTCTGCCTGCCATGGTCTGCGGAGCCAAAAGAGTTTTTTCCCCCTGCGAAGTCAACTCGACAAATCCAGCTCATTGTTTGTCGATTCATTGATGTGATTATCGCCACATTGTCCCCGCAGCAACCGACCAGTGCCAGATTTAACTACGCTTGACGCCATCTCTTGTCAGCTTCACCCGCACTCTGAGATAATTCTGCTAGTACATCATCATCGTCACTAAAGAGTGAAATGCCTCTTGTGTGTGAGAGGTGGCGAGTGAGTGAGAGCGAGGTTAGCCACTCAAATATATCTTCATCAAATCCTGCAGTGGGACACTCCATCTACCGGGCATGATTGTTGAATAGAAAATAGTTGGAGATTGAAATATGAATGGAGAGCTTGTATTAGTCTGAACATGTCAGGGGCTACGTTTGCATGCCTCTCCGACTTCTTTTTTTTTTTTTTCCTTCCCATTCTTTCTGCTGCTTTTGGTGCTTAAAAATGTGCAGACAAAGAAAAGTCAACACAGACATTGTCCCGCTGAATAAAAGGGCCTCTCCCTGCATAAGCAAAGCCTGTTTGTGTTGAGGTGTCTTTTCATCAGGTGGCTCACTTGGAATTTTGCTCACCTTGCTGCGTGTGTGTGAATGTGCACACATGCATCCATGCGTGCTGCACGTTTGTGTGTGTGTAAAGTCTGTGAGTGTGTGTGTGTGGGGGGGGGGGGCATTCAGGTGAGGCTATGTGGATAGTCTTGCAACAGAGGGAACAGTGTGCCGGACTGGGCTCACTTTCAGACAACCCTCAGTGTTGTAGCCCTGAATGTTAGCGGACAAATATTTTTGCAACCAAGCGCTGTGTCAACAGAGCGAACATTTTTGACAGGGTTTATAGTTTTTGAAAGATTTTTTTCTTCAAAGTTAAACACATCGACATCATTTCAGCGGCCCTGTTCAATTAGGAACAGATCGCCAGCGACCGCAGAAATGCCATCGCTGGCTAAGAGCTCTTGCCGGGAGTGAATTATTTTGATAATGAACTCTTTGCTTGTGCTTGAAAACATTGAATTGAAAATGGCAAAAAAAATGTTTGGAAATATTAAATGGATGCAGTTTTGTTTGCGAGAGATGAGAAGATGCTTCGGATATAATTTGACATTTAAAAAATGGGGTATTTTGATTGATTACCCTTACATTTTTTTACGCATTTAAACAACTGTATATCTCAGCAACATTTATAGCACACAGGGGTTATCAAGGTCACGTGTAATTAGTGTAACACAAACCAAAGTAGAGGGTTGAGGTAATTTTATTGCCATAACATGTTTCTAATGTTCCACTTTACACATAAATCACTGGTGACGCAACCAACGAGCCACTTAAACTCTGCAGCTTGAGCAGCTTCTTGCAGAATCTTTCCTGTGGAGTTTTACAAGCAGTTTGCATTTTGTGCTCATGCTCACTTCATAACAGCACTCTTGTAGAACTATGTGAAATGGTGTCAGTCCTGGTCTGTATCCTTCCCTGTTTGGTCTCGGCGGAAAGTGTGAGCTGGCGTCAATTCCTCCTGCTACCCCATAGCCCGCTCGCTACCTAAACCCACCCGCCCACCCTTCCGCCTGACATTAGAAATTCTGTTTATAGCGCTCTCTGGCTCTCGAGCGTGGGGCCCGTCAGGAGCATCTCAGCACCCTTTGAGGAATGGATAACCAACATCTCCCCTCTCCAGCCGCAGACTCCCCATGTTCAGTGACATCAATGAATCCCTTTGATGTGCCAAGATGAATATGTGTGCAAATGTGTTTTTATCAATTTATGTGTTTTTCTCATTTGCTATGTTTGGCCAGAGCTGCTGCATAGTTTGGTGCGTTGCTTCTCCTCGCGAAAAATGTTGGGGCAAACTTGTGTTTGAGTTGAGAGACAGTTGGCTAGAGGTGAACACGTCTAACACACCTGAGCTCACACCAAGATTTCCACTTTTCTTACAGCGGTTTAAGTGTTTAAAGATGTCGACTGTGTCTGTTCAATATATGAACAAACAAACTCCTGTTGCAGACTTGGATATAAAAGCAAAGCGTCTACCTATTTGCGGAGGAAACTGCAGGTCATGTCCTAACACATTCAGTGGTGCAGGGTTAAGCTGGTACGAGACTCAGCGGCAGAGGAGTTGAGGTTGAAGGGAATTCAAACCTCACCGTCTCCATGCGGATAAAAATGATCAGAAAAAGTGACACAAAAGCTTTGACACATGTTGCATGATGAACGTAGAAACATGTTTTATGTGAATCCCAGGTTATCGATGTCTGTTTAATGGCATTAACATGGAGTCTCTGTGTGGGGGAAGGGATCCTAGATTTGTCAGGAGCGGAGTCCGCCTTTCTCCCAGGTGACCGCAGTCCTGAATTTATCCCGTAAAAACAAACATGAGATCTTAGTCATTTCTATTCTCATATCTGTGTCATGTAATAAGCTGAATATATATTGATTTATTCTATGATAGTCAAACAAAATTACTGAGTTTAATTTGTTGATTATTTTCTCAGGGGTAGGAAGATAACTAGAAATTTGTAATCAAGTAGAAGTACTCTTTATTACTATATTTTACTCAAGTAGAATCTAAATTACTTTTAACTCAGATAACATTTTTAAAGTAAGTCAGTTTAATATCTACTCCATGCGTCACTTTTTTTTGGGAAAAAAAATTGAGGTGTGAAATGTTATATGCTGATAATAATGATAAAAATAATGAAAATATTTGAAATCAAAGATTTTTTTTAATTCTCCCTGGTATGTCAACACCACGGCATGTCCATATATTTTCCATAGCAATATTAAACTACATAAATCAAATAGCTGCCACATATTAATAAACTAGCGTCAGAATAAATGTAGAGATGTATAAAAACATAAACTCTAGTGTCTTCAGCCGACAAACACAAACAAAGCCCGAGCAGTTGTCAATGTAGAGGTACAGTTACATCTGTTTCACTCACCTGTCTGAACGTCACTCTGAGACTAATGCACTGCAAAGACATCCACAACATACTCAATGCAAACTATAATAAGAGATTATAGATATAGATAATATAAATATTCTCCACTGAGACGCTCTGTCTCCCTGCAGACTCCTACATTTTCAAACCCTGAACTGGATGAGCTCTGCAGGATTATAAAGGTAGCGCACACCTCAGTGATGGATCCACCTTCAGTGTTTTACCATAGATCAGCGGCATCTTTTCTGCTGCAGCTGCTTATTTACCTTTTTTTTTATTTGCCGTGGTCTCACAAGTTACATCATAACTTCATCATGTGACTTTTATTTGTACTAGTATAGCAAAGTAAAATATACTAAAGTACAGATTTTAAAATTACACTATCAAGTTAAAGTACACAAAACCCCTTTGCCACTGTAATTAGAGTAAACGTTATTCGTTAAGCTGCGGGAAGAATTTTTGCTTAAAACATACTGAACCAATTGTTAATCAAAGAAGTACCAGATACATTTTCTGTTGATCAACACATCAGTTAATTGATTTCAGATCTAGAAGACAGAATTTATACATTCTGGATGAACCGATAATGAACATAGTTCTTACTTGCAGCCGCACACTGTATAATAAATGTAAGTGATGAAACTGCAGGGGGAATGACAGTAAACTGTGCTGTGTGGACTGTCCCATAAACGTGCATGTGGGCCTTTTTCATACCTATAACCACTACTGTTTAGCTCACATAAAGAAATGTTTTCCCTCCATAATTGTGCCTTAAATGCTTCGCTCCATGCTAATAAAACGTGATTATACAGCAGGAAGAAAAAGAAAAATCTCTAAACAGGGTTTCATCAGTCTGGTATTCCAAGCAGCTGTTTTCAGTTTAAGCTCTGCAGGCAGCAGGAGAGGGAGAGCGAGCAGGCAGGAGGAGAGATTGTTGATGAGATGTGGTGGTGGGAGCATAAACTGGGGCAGATACGGGTCCTGCGATTCCTCTGCCTGTTATCCCGAGGTGGGCCGGCTTCCAGACCTTGAGGCAGTCGCAGCCCAATCAGCAAACAGCAGGAGTCTATCAGATCATGCACGTAGCATCAGTACTATAAGATTTGTATCAGGATTCGCTTCAGTTCACGTACAGGGCATAAAACTCTCCCTCCCTGCAGACGGTCTGTTAAAGGCCATGTCATACAGTATGTGTGTAGTATCAGTGAGGTTGTAGTGGTCATACTAAATTAAGAAGTGGATGGATATCCGTCGAGGATGAGGTTAGTTGACAGCGAGAAGTGCAGCTGTTTCTTCTTGTTGAAGTTATAAATCAGTCTGGCTGCTTCGCTCCGAGTCTGTAACCGAGCAGCAGGTTGGGTCTGCTGGTGTGGCTCAAGTCCACCGGCGGATAAATGTCACTTCAACATGTTGCACTTGCAATCACGTGTGGCCCACTGCACAGAGGCATTCACCAGTCCATTTGACTGGGTTAGTTTTTACTTCCCTAGATGATTATGACAATATAGCATTGTGCTTAAGTTGTAGCATGGACCTGTCTGACTCCATGACTGAAACGTACACATTCTATAAACTTACAGCTGTAACTGCTGAGAGGGACGTGCCATCTGTAATCCGATTTTACCTCTAAAAACACATGTAGTGGATCGTATGATTGGCTACAAAAATCTTAAAGAGAACCACAGGAAAGTTTCCATGTTGAAAACAGTACACGTGTCACACCGGGGAGATACATTTACTAAGATTCTCTTACATACAATGATGTATTTTAGGGGTTGAAGTTGAATTTTGCATATATAGTACATAATCATTAGTTTTACCAGTAGTTTTGAAGGTGGAACCAGTCAAAACTGATTTTATCGTAGTTATTTTAGCTGCTATTGTCAGCGTAAATGTATTCTCTAAACATAAATGTGTTTATTTGTACAGGATTTCCATGACCTATTTAATTTAATTTATATTGTTTTGGCTGGGCCGGCCACAGATGTCCATGAGTGATAGTTTCTGATCATGTTACACAATTTGTGGGCCAGCTGAGTTTTCCCATTGGCCTTTGCTCTTTAAAAATGACTTGGCCATACAGTTTCTATTATTGGACACCTTAATAAACCAAATCTAGAGACGTTTCGGACAAACCTGAGCCACTTTCCATAGAAGGCAGTCTCCAGGCACACCTCTCTCTATGTCTACTCTCCTCACAGAGTGGCAGAGAGGCGGAGCAGCAGTTTTTTACCCAGACGGAGGCCGTGCACGCTGTGTGTGAGACAAAAGATGCCTTAA
Organism: Hippoglossus hippoglossus; assembly: GCF_009819705.1. Lineage (NCBI taxonomy): Eukaryota > Metazoa > Chordata > Actinopteri > Pleuronectiformes > Pleuronectidae > Hippoglossus > Hippoglossus hippoglossus. Next base: position 13,881,081 of record NC_047159.1, on the reverse strand, counting down.
CACATGCACTGCAACCCTGAACTTTTCTACATATTACCCTGAGGAGCTGTTTGTGTGAACGCAAAATGTCCGAATCAGCCAGAACGGACATTCAATGAAATTTATCCTGCCAGCTCCCAAGTAAAAAGTCCTTGCAGTGTGTCCAATAGAATCATGTGCACACAGATGAAGGTCTGATATTACGCAATGATGTCATGCATATGTTAATGTGGAATACTGCGGTTCCACAGGAACTCAGCTATGTCCACAATTTTTCACATAAATCATACACAGCCCAGACCTTGTATTGTTGAGTTATAGTGTGATACAGCTATTTTGCTATAGGAAGAGGTTAATACATATATAAGAACAATTTCCCCATGAGATGAGGCCACATATTGATAATAAGTTAACCACTGGGTGCCCCTTGCTTCCCCCAGTTACACTCTTAAACCAATTGTACTTGTTAAGAAGTCACAATGTTCTGCAGAGCATCAAATTCGATTAAAGCCCAGCGAAGGCACAAGTCATCTAAAATGTGTAGCCTCCTTATCTCCGGCCAGACTTGTGGATCCTGTTAGAATGAACAGCAGAAGCAGCAGAAACTTCTGATGGGCTGATATTTTTTACATTGGGCTTGGCCTCAGGATGCATCACTCTTTCCTGACCTTATCTACTCAATTTAAAATTATGAGCTAATGTTCTTGATTAGTTATGAGTAATGGCTGTGGTTAGGGGCCTTGTGCTCCTCAGACATAAGACACTCTTTAGCGATAGCACCATTTCCCCCTTGTGACTGCCTCAGATGATCAGCATGATTGGGTTTCTTTGTTCTGAGATTTTGGGATGCGATCATGTACTCAGGTTGATCTTTTGCGTCCTATCTTTTTGAGAATTGTTGATGATGGAGAGCGAGGCGGGTCTCGGAGTAGGCGACGGCGATGGATGGAGCAGGGTTGGATGGCAGCTCCGAGCCTCCTCTGACATAATCCCTACAAATGTGACTGACTTATTTGCTTCAAATTTAAAGTAGCTACATTAGAAAAAAAGATCTAATCAGCCCTATATGACATGGAGTAGGCCAAGGAGCCCTTTTGTTTGATTTGTACATGGGATGGAGGGGCTGGCTATTGGAAATCCCTGAAGCAGGCTTTAGGGGCAGGTCTGATTCTCGTGTGAATTGGGGAGGCTCTATAGCTCTCGGCTGACTTGACTGGGGCTGTATGGGTGTGTTGGCAGGGGGAGCGCCGGTCATGAATAGGGTCTTTGACTACCTCAGACTTGCCCTGAAAGGCAGGACAAAGACCCTAGGGCAACGGCTTAGAGCCTCACAGCTGAGCTACAGAATGCTTGGCCCAGTCTTCCTCCCTCCTTGCCTGATTTAAATACTACAGTGGCTTTCAGCATTCTGGCGACGGAGGCCCACATTCACCGAAGCACATTTACCATCAACTTTTCTGTCTGTTTGTGTTTACAGTGTGCTAATGCCGGGGCCTGTTTACGTAACCCATTGTATAGACTCCATCAGCGGCGCTGCTGAAAATGCATCAGTGACTCCTAAAACTGCCTGAAGATTACCTTCATGTTGCTCGTATTAAGGAGAATTTATTTTGCTCCACACTAACTGCTTGCATATGTGTTTGTCGCTGCTAAACACAACTCCTCTCTCATTATGGAGCATTCTTGTTTATCTCTGTTCAAGATGGCGATATTGCACAATAAACAAGATGTAACTCGGTGCACAAGTCTAACTGCTCGATTGTTTTTGACAGATTGGTGCGACTCTTCGGCTTTCGCGATTTGCAGGGGCAGAATAAAAAGCCATAAATCTTTTCTGCAGAGTTAATGGGGTTATTTGAGTCCTGTCCAGACACTCTCTCCCCACAGAGTGTCTAGTTTCAGATGTCACTCAGAGCTTTGTTTGCCTCCCAGGGTGAAGGGTTAGAGGTTAAGGTTCAGGGCCAGTTGGCTGAGTGGCCACAAAAGCCCAGGCTTCCCCTCAGCACATCCGATCTCTTCTTCCACACCAACGTGCGGTCTCAATGAAGGGATCAGTTTGCAACATTTGTCTCCTCTTATTATAACCTCAAATTAATTTTCACTAACACGTGTGTGATGGTTAAGGAATAGTTCACAGTTTCACAAGGAGCTTAGGTTCTGGGCTTTTAAACTGTAATTGTGTCTCAGTGGTAACTTGTGTAATTACTCAGTTACGGTTTTCGATTTGTTTAATTGCTTTTGTTGTGCAGCTACTGTGTCGTATTATTACATAAGAAAACACCTTTTAATTCATATTATTTGTAGAATTCAAGATTTTGTCCCCCAAAACATTTATCTTATCGTCCTCTGTCGACGTCAGTCACATTTCTAACAAAAAAAAAAAAGACTTCTCCGTTTCTTTGTTCAAAACTTTGTGAGCCCATAGCCTCACCCTTGTCAGCCCCCACCCACAATCTCAACTTTTCTCCCTGCCCACCCCCTCCCACCCCCCACCCAAACATATCCTGAAGCCAGGTTTATTATGCCGTTTCACGCAGACCAAAATTGCAGCTGCATGGAGAACAATCTGGAGCACATTAGCTCAGGCGCTGTGATTTATAAATTGTTTCTCAGGCCATAAATCCCTGCTGTAATTGTGCACAAGCACCCCTCTCTCTCTCTTTCCCTCTTCGTTCTCTCTCTCCGTGCGTTTCTCCCTCTCTCTTGAGTAGCTTACAGTTCTTGGGTTAACACTTAATTGTTTGCAGAAGTGTGCAGTTTGCGTTGAGGAGACGTTTTGTTGCATTGTGGCTCACTTTTTTGGGGGGCTCACCGAAAACAGAACTTCATGAAAGATCAACTTTCCTACTCGTTTTTTTTTTTGTTGCTTATCCCTAAACCTTCTGTGTCAGGTGGTGCGAGCTGAACGTCCAAAACGGGGACGTGAGCATTCGTCTTCAGCTGCATGTTGCTTTGGTTCGTGCTCTGCATTCCTGAATCCTGTGTAATTGTAAGGGGCCTCTCCTAAACTCTGTCCCTGGGAATCTGATATTTACAGCAGCCCCTGATCGTAATCACCTTGCCGTTCTCATTATATTGTATTGAAACTGAAAGATAGCAGCAGCTGTACGTATTGTATTAAATAGCATGTCCAGCCTTGAGCTCTCTGTGGGTCTGGTTAATGTAGTGAAGACATTTTCTGACTCGGAAAACTGGAACAGCCGATATTAATCAATGTGAGTTTGTCAGTAACGAGTAATTCCTGTAATATCAACAGATGAGAAAATCGGACGTTCTCAAGTGTTTGCCTCATGTTTCAACTCCATTACTTTTGCTTCGCTTTCAAGAAACTTGATGTTCCTTGAAGAGGAAGGACCCAACCTCATGCTCCGAAGGCTTTTCCTCCAAACCATGAAAACCTATACGTTCTTTACTGGAAAATGTATTCTATGCAAAGCTCCAGACGCGTAAGACGAGCCCTCGGATGTGAGCGTGAATTGAATTTATGGCCGAACCCCATCTCTAGATCATGATATAGCACTCAATACAGCTACGAGCAGCATGATGAAAATGAAGCCTCTAGATTTCAGGGGGAATGACTTTTACAAATGTTTCAGGTATAAAACCGAATGCTTTGGCCACGTTCCAGACCTCCCTGCAGTCTGCTGACAATGCACATAACTAATCCTCGGGAATGTCATGGTAGTAACTTGTGCACTGTGTCGCACTTCGTAGGGGTTTAAAACGACCTATTAAAAATATTGTCTTATTCAGCTAGATCCAAGCATTGAGATTATTTCTGCTTCAGCATGTTTTGTTGTCTGATTTTGCCTGCTAGAAGATTAGTTTCTACCGGTTAATTCAACAGATTTTTTACAAAATTTAACATATTTACAGGTTTTATCATGTTGTTTTTGGTCATGTCCCTAAATGCTTCTAAAAGCATTAATACATGATAGGGGTTTTCATTTCTAACAGTCGGTGTCTGTGTCCATGTGTACGGCGGGACCGGGCATACCTGTGGCTGGTGAATGTGTCTGTGTGTGTTTGAGTAGGACAGAGCCGGGGAGGGGAGGCGGGCGGCGGGGGTGAGGCGAGGAGGAGGAGACGCAGAGAGAGTGAAGTGAGCGGGGTTAGCAGTGGGGTGATAGGGATGTCAGGTAGTAAAAACTGAGATGAGGCAGAGCCCAGAAGTCTGTGGGGCCTGGAGATTTGCGCCTGCACTCGGGAGAGCAAACACAGGAGGCATCTGCAGGCAGCTGTGTGTACGTGTGTGTGTGTGTGTGTGTGTGTGTGTGTGTGTGTGTGTGTGTGTGTGTGTGTGTGTGTGTGTGTGTGTGTGTGTGTGTGTGTGTGTGTGAGAGAACAGGGGGGGAGGGGCTGCCGCCGCTGCTCAGGACAGGGGGGTGGGGGTGTGGAGCTGGGTGGTGGTGAGGAGAGAGCAAGGAGGCGGGGGTGGAGTGAACACAATCAGCCCTCTGTTTTCATAAGACTTGTGGTATGTGAGAGCAGAAACAAATGTGTTTAATTTAGGCCCTTTTTTCCCTCCCTCTTGCCTTCTCCACCATACACCCACTTATGCCCACCTCCGTTTCTCAAAACTGACTTTTTCCCTTGGAGATGCCTCAGTGCCTCTCCTGCCCCCGTCAGCTGCACTCGGGAAGAAGTTTTTAAGAAAAGAGCCAAGAAAAGCAAAAAAAAAAGGGGGAAACAATCACCCACTGTGCCCTGTCAGGGAAAAAAAAGAAAAACTCGTAGCAAATGTATTCAAAGTTACTCTCGGAGAGTGGGGGTAAATATTTATCTGGAAAAAACTGAAGAGTAGTATTATTTTTATGTCTTTGCAGAGACTTGATTGCTGTGCTGTGGTATTTGCCCTGTTCAGTGTGTGCTGGACTTATTATTGCCTCCTAAATGCCTTGGCAGCAAACTCCGTATTATATTGGTCACCCATGCTGTCTCCACTCAATTTGTGTTCGGTCATAAATGAAAAACTCAGGTCTCACTCTGGTGTCATTGGCGTAGACTTGGACGCGCAAAACACACAAATGCTTGCACACACACATTTGATTTCTAAGTTGAGCCTTACTGTAAACATCCAGCCAGCCTCTGCTAACCACCTCGAGTTCTGGAGTTAATTATACAGACGTTTACGGCTGTGAATTTCAATGAAACGGGGCTACTCCCCAAACAATAAAAAAAGTAGTGTTCCTGTGCGACTGGACAAACAATGCCACGGGACATGGAAGAGGAGGACGTCTTTTGACATTCGAGGTGTAGCCCGTCTTGACATCAGATCACACTGACACTGAGCGGAGCACCTTCCGCGACAATTGGAAGCAGATCTCCCAGGTACGGGAAACCGCATAACTGACTTCACATAATTGACTTGAATAGCTACGCACTCTCCTCTCTTGTCTTTATGAGATGGCCTTGCTCTCACCAGATGCATAATTATTTTCCTGTGTTTCTAATTATACAGTGAGTTTTATATGACCTGCTGTTGTGCCGTGTAACAGAATTACTCACTTATTCCTAAATTCAGCCTCAGTTTAAGGACTTTCCTGGAACTCCTGTCTGATTAGCAGTACCTGAAAATCCTTGAGGCAGACGAGCAACAATGGCGGCTTCGTTTAAAAACTCGTACGAGCTCTATGATAACACTCTGCAGGCAGGAAGCAATAACTTAGAATCTTGTCTTGCAAAAAGTAAGAAAGAAGAAAAATAAAGCCTGAAACAAATAATAGCTTGAGTTGCAAAAAAAATACAAACTCCTGCTGAAGTCGGAGCTCCCTCACTCACAGGGATAGAATGTTAAAGAAGCTTTTAAAGAGGGGGGGGGGGGGGTATCTTGGCCCTGTTCTCTGTTAATGCTGTTTTATTACTGAAACAGCAGTAAATTCACTCCCTGGACTTTTCAAATAAACCCAGCCTGGCCTTGTGCAGAATATGTATGAGGCACTCGACTGCTCTGTGAGAATTTCTGTGTTGAATCTTGGAAATCTTTTGTTCACAATGTGGACTACAATTTATATGCAGCATAGCACCGCTGCAAGAATAATATTGTGTTAATTTTGGAATAAAAAAAATCACCAGACCTACAATAGATTCTACCGTGCATCCTCTAAACCCCTAGAAGGGACCACTAGAAACTATACGTGTGCTTCATATAGACGTAGATGCAGCTTCGGGCCAAGTGTGGAACCATCTTGGAAAAACCTTGCCGCTGTGTTGTCGGGACCTCCCTCATGCTGCCTCCCCTCTCCTGCTCTTCTCTCTCCCTCTTTGCACTAATAGTTCTTTTGTGTACAAGGGCATGTTAAGAGGCCAATGAGCCTGGCCTTAATAGGGCCACGTTGCCATAGAAACCCCAGCACTCTGGATGTCTGACCTTTGACCCAGTTTTTTTTTACTGGCTGTGAAAAAGGGAGCAGGATGACCAACCAGGTCACAATAGACGCCCGGCGAATTGAGGGAGTAACCCTGTCATAGTCACTTAACTTCATTCCTCTATGGGCTAATGGACACTTCAAATGTGGTAGCCATTAGCAGAACGCTATTCCCACCGTAGCACCACCGGCTTGTGAGGGTTAATATCATGTAAACCAAGAGAATAGGGCGAGGATCCGAAAATGGGATAACAGTGGTTCTTATCGTTATTTAATGGGTGTCTGATTAAGTACTGCTGATCTACAGAAAACCAAAAATGATCCATGGTCAGAAAACCTTAACTCTGCTCAGCACCACAATGTTTGTATGTCTTGGTCTTTTAAGATAGTTTAATTAATAACTTCCTCCGTGACTAATCTGCTTACTTCATATTGAACCGGATAATAGGACACGGTCCCCATTCAGCGGCCCAGTAGTGCATCGCGGGTCTGACCAGCTGAGCCGCTTGTCGTTTCCCCATCAATTACACACTAATTAGCACAATGACTGCCGAGGTTTGCTTGAGAATTGTCAGTGCAATTGCTGCTAATGTTGGCAAACAATGAGCCTTACTGCAAACTCTAAGTCGAGGCGGGACCTACTTATCACGCAGCCTTTGTCCTGAAAAGCTTTTAATTGTGTTTCATGCATAGATCAGGTTGAGGTGTCAATGGCCCCGCATGAGCAGCAGATATCAGCAGAGAAAACCAGGGAGGGACTGTTGTGTCGGGGCCTGACTGGGCTATTGTATGGGGCTGTTGTTCATATGGGCAGGGGACAGTAATTAACACCTCGGCCAAACAGCAAGCTGTGTGGCCCATTTGTTTTCTGTTGGGGGGTAAAAGAAAACAATGGGGAGGGGTTCTCCACACAGTAGGTGATTGACATTATCTGCTGGAGCGATCCGCGGAGGCATTCCTGCTGCTCCGCTATTCACCACAAGTTGGGCGAAGCCATTTCACGAGCGTCAGGCCTCGTCTGAGCTGCCACTTTATACAGAGGCGCTCTTTTATTTGTTTAGTTGTTAGTCTGATTGTTTGCTCTTGATTGATTGAGTTAATCCAATTCAGCACACATGTCTAGACATATATCTGTTTTAGGTAGCCTTAATTATTAGGCTTTTCCCAAAGTCAGTCTATGTTTTTGAATTATTATTTCTATTTAACAAATAGAAGAAAAGTCTTATATATTTCCATTATTTTGTGGATTTAGTGGGATTATCACTTCAGCTCTGAAGGCGGCAGATAGAAGCTAGAAAAGTTTGGGATTTTTCTCTGTCCTTTTGGCAGCGGGTCTGACTTAGTTTGACAGCAAATGTCCAGACATCTGTCTCTGCTCCATGCTCTGATGTTGGCCTGCAGTATGGCACCACACACTTCAGAGATGACAAAGACTCTTGGCTTGGTTTTCCTCCGCTCTGTGAGAGCGATGTAACAATTAGAACCCAGCTCTGGCAGGCCACATGCCCCAGAGCATATGTTGTATTCTCTCTGTACGAAAAACCAAAGGGCTCCAGTGCAGCTTCTTTGGAAAATTTCAGTGGCATCGCTGCCACCTTTGTCGCATCTGGGTCCTGTAAAAGTAGCACATTCTACTGATGTCTATTCTGAGTGTTGGAGGCAGCAGGGAAGCCTGGAAGACAATTAGAGAGCTACAGAAATGGATCAGCTAAACCTCACTTTAGCTGCACATTTCTTTCAGTTCTCCGTCCGAGTCTATTTACCACAGCTCCCATGCTGAAACAGACATTGCTATGAGTCCCGGCCATATGTGTGTATTTGTTTCTAATAAGATAAGGGCCTGTGTAAAGCATTACTAAATGTCTTGCAGTTAAATTGGTTTTAGTTTTATGTTTCAATCTTTTACAGTATTTAAATCCAGTCGTTATAAATCCTGTAGCTCTGTTCTAACTTTTCTCTCACACTTCCCTTTTTCTTGTCACCCTAACACTGAGAAAGTTTTCGCTGTGCAGCACAGCCTGCAATTCCTCGCCTTTTGTTTCCTGAAACAACTCGTAGACCCACACACCCTCCCTCCCTCCCTCTCTGTCTCATGTGTTAGTGAGCGGTGCGCTCGCTGCTCTGGTCTGGACTGAAGCTAATGTGACAGTGTGCGGCTGGCATTACCTGGCTGGATGTTTCAGGGAGTGTGTGAACCGTTGCTCCACAGGGCACACTGGCAATTAAAAGAAAAGTAGACGCTCAGAAAAAAAAGTGCCTGGGGGCATGTTCCTCAGTCCTGGCAGAAGCTGTCAAATAAGGGATGGATTGGGTGGGAGAGCAGGGGTGGGCACGGCTGGGCTCGACCAAACGCTCACAATAGCACTTGTTTCATTTGTGGAAGGACTCATGATTGACATAGATTAGACAGAGAAAACTGCATTGTTTTGGATTTTCTCTCTGGAGAGTAGCATTCATTAGGCACCCTGCACACAGCGGAGTAAAGTTTCAATAGGGAGCTTGCAGCCTCTAAAAGCAACTGCCTCCTGACAGTTGTATGGACTTGGGCCCATTAGTTGGAACCTACGATTCAGCCTTGAGCAGTATAGTGAAAATGAAGAGGGCTGATGTCAACTCTAAGAATTCCCCCCTTTTTTCGAAGGGAAAAAGGGTCCCCTTCCCCCTGCCTCAGAGCGCTGTTGGACCCCAGCTGTCAGGAAACAATACCCTCTGCCTGCTCCGACAAACTCATTCCTGAAAATGTTTTTTTTCTCCCTCCTCTCCCTTTTCCTCCCTCCTGCCATAATGTCTTTTCCATTTTTAACCCACAGCCATCCAAGCTTCCTTCCTCCTTACAAATCCTGAGTGATGAATGAACTTTTAAAAATCAGATCCTGAATGCATGACTCCACCGGTTTACTTGTTTGTCATCATTTATCCTGCAGTGACTTTTGAAAAGTGGACAAAGCTTTGCATGTGTCCTTTAAGAGGGTTTGCCACTAATATGTGTGTCAGTTTCTTGTCTTTCCATTCGTCAGATGTTTGCTTTGGGTGGACGCCAAACTGTTTGTGCACAGGAATTTATAAGCGCAATGCTATGCAAATGACAGGGATAGTAAACACTGCAAAATGAATGCAGTGGACGCTGGGTGAGATTGTGCAACCACCTCATATACTCAGAATTCACTGCTCGTGACAAACTTTCATGCCCAAAAGGCAACATGAATAATAAACCGTGATACTTTTATTTGTCTAGAATAAACAGAGTTGAATGAGCAAAGCATTACCTACAATAGGAAACCCATTTAATTAATTTGAAATTGTACCAGGGAGAAAATCCACATGCATGACAAGCTGCTGTATCCGGTATTTAAAGTGATTCATAAACCAGATGGTTGAGCCGTGCTTTTGGAGCTCCGGCTTCATGCTATCTTCATCGCTGGAGAATGAAAAAAAAAGAGAGAGGAAGAAAAAAAAAGTTCAGCTTCTTGTATCGAGCTGTAAATCACAAAAACCTAGCTCCGACGCCATGTCACGGCAGCGGCAAATATGCAGGCAGCAGCAATAATGAGACCAACTGTGGTGGAAATCTTTGTGACAAGTTTGAAAAAAAGAGAGGGAAGGCAAACACTTTCACAACATCTTATGATAACTTTGATACATGTGTGAAATACAGTAATACTGACAGGAGGAGGAACGGTGTCCGGGGTCAAATGGCCCACCCGATTGAGTCGGACAGACAGGTGTTACCTTCGAGGCCACAGCGCAACCTTTTTCGCGGCTGCTGCGTAGATGGGGCTTCCTTCCAGCTGTCTCTTCCCACCCCCTCAGCGATGGGCGCCCACAGCTGGCCTCCTGTTTTTCCTTGACAAACGGCAATTTCACAGTCTACCAGTCCGATGTGTTCACATCGTTCTCCCTGCTCTCCCCCGTGCCAGAAATGACTGTCTGACTCCAGCAGCAATGTGGCTCTCATACAGGTGTCTGCTGGAGCTCTCTGCGGGTTTGACACCATTCATAGCACTTTTCCACGCTCTATGAAAAGATGCAATCCCTGTGGTCCAGTAATTTTTAAATTTTAAGGAGTGATTTTCTGCACTTTTGACTCTTTTGGCCGTTGGTTTTAATATCGTTCCTATTTTCCCCCCAGATTTTATTACTGTGCATGTTTTCCCTGCAGTGTGTCTGGTTTTGTTGTTTAACTCTGCTCCTTTCCTCTCACCCGCAGTACCTGCAGATGAAGTGGCCTCTTTTGGACGTTCCCGGATCTGTAGGACTAAAAGACTCCCGCTCCCCAACACCAGGACATTTAGTAAGAGGACATTTTTTGATTATGACAAGATCAGTTAAGTTAAGATCAAGTTTCTTGTGTGGTTTTGATTCAGTGCACGCATCAGAAAGATTGTGTGTTGAGTAAGCTGCACAAAGTGGGTTTGGCGAAAGAGAAACATGGCTGGTTGGAGGAAATTCCCATAATTTCCACATTAAAATTTCACACACCAAATAACTGAACCATGGTGGTCAAAAACTTTATGAATCGGAACACCAGCAAAATCTCACTGTTTAGCTTTCCCTCATTTTGTGGCACTAATAAAATGTTTCCCTCAGGCTACTTGCATCGGGACGTTAATCCAATTATCAAACAAATCATGTCAACTTATTGGGAGGAATCCATTTACTGTAAACCATATCAATTCTGTAATCAAACTATCACCATAATGTGGTTACTCGCAATAATTAAGTTGTAGTGTGCATGTAAATGTGCTGGTTCCCACCCATGCACCGTTACAGCACCCGCAGGCCAACTGCTGAACAGTCTGTCTGTCTCTGCCACATTAACTCCACCATAAATCTCTCAAGTGTGAACCTCCCTGCCTGAACTTCCCCACGCAGGTGTGAACTAGTCATCACGGTGTCTCACTCCAGTCAGACAATGCAGGGCCTCAGCAGACCTGTTTGGTTAGTGGCCGTGCTGAGGGACGTGTGTTTGGGATTCAAAAACATCAGATAACACGACGCATCTATCTCAACATCTCACTGGCTCGATTGTATCAGGGCGTTTTTCTTGTTGGGGGAGTCATGTCAAACGGTGCGTGGAGCCGAAAGCCACGATCACTACACTTTAGTAATAAGAAACGTTGCGGCTCAGCCCCTTGACCTAACATACCCTGGCTAGACGCGCTCGCCGAGCTTGTGGTTGAATCCCTGCATCTGCAGCGATGCACATGACAAAGTCCTCATTCAGCGCAGTCAATAGGATCTTGTTGTGATGGGGACAAAGTTTGCTCATGGGAATCCGGGACAGACTTAAGTCTCAATGGAAACCAATTAAAGATATTTAATTAGAATAACTGCTGACCTTCCAGTGACACTGTTGATTTTTCCCGGAGAAACAGTCAAGTCAATTTTATTTACATAGCGACAATTCATAACAGAAGTTGTCTCAGGGCACGAAGCGCAGGTCTAGACCATACATACAGCGTTAAACCAGATTTTGAAATATAAGAATCGACATTGTCGGGAGATATAGAATCAAGATATAGAATAAAAAGTCTAAAAAAGTGAGTATGGTAATAACAAGTGTATTTGAAGGAAATGAAAGCACAGCAATGACTGAGTTGTCTGCTGGATTGTTTCTCTTTACTTTTCATGTGGCTCTGTGTTTCTTTTCTTCGTTTATTTTTTGGCCTTCATCTCTGCGAACGTCACTGAACCAGAAAAATCAATACAGATAGAAACATTGTTGAGGACTGTAGAAAACAGTTTTCTGAATAATAAGTAGCCTTCACTTTGTGCACATAAATACAGAAACAGACAAGATTGGAGCAGTTGTTCTTTTGCTTCTTGCATGTATATTGAAAAATGCTTGTACATGGGAAGTAATATATTCTTAAACAGGATCTAAGGCATCATAAGGAGGCGTCTTCGTATCTTTGATTTTAACACTGTTAAAGTTAATACTTTAACTTTTAACGTGTCATTTATTATAACGATTTTACAGATTTTATCGCAGTTTGATGAGACAGCTTTAATGGGCAGCCTGAGGCAGAGAAATATGAGATAACATCATTGTCTTAAAACTAAGGCTACACTGTAATTTAAAAGCAGTACAAAATGTGAGGAAGTTCACTGAAAGTGTAACAGTTTCCATAATGTGAACTAAAAGAAGGAAGTCCCCATGCTTGATCTGCTGACCTGTTAGCAGAGGGTCATTTGATGTGTTGTGGGAAAGGATAATACTGGGGTACAGAGGGTAGAGAGTGAAGCACCCCGGCTCTGCCCTTACCCCCCACTCTGGGCCAGGAGCCCACATGCCCCTCTGGTGTGCGGCTGCCGCTGACAGGGAGCCAGGCTGATTATGTGCTCATTACTCTAGCCGAGGAGAGAGAGAGAGGGAGATGTGGGAGGGGAGCAGCAGGCTGGCTCCCCAGGCCTCCAGTCTCCCCAGGCCCCAACACTGCACTAATGAGAGCAGAGGGAGCGGATGGGCACACGTTGGGGGCCAGGGATTACTGCCCAGGGCCAAGAGGAGCCGGAGAGAGAGACCTGGGGAGAGGCGGTGAGGAGACACCAGCAGGGACTCCTGAAGCAGACCTGTTCTCCTGCAGTCGTTCTGCGAGCACGGGTTCAATCTGATGTTGTGTTTTAATGACAGACGGACATGGTTTGGTATATCTTGTCGAGGGACATATTTTGTTTGCAAGTTTGTGTTGCATAATGATAGCTCCCTGAGAAGGGCAGTCAAATTCATAAATCTCAGACAATGCTGATATTAGATTTTTTTTGTGAATGGTATCATCTCACATATGTCCGTGGAGATCAATTGAATTATTGTTGCTTAATTTAAATTGATTTCTGCTAATTCTGGCAAATATATAACAAGAGGAGACAATGTAAAAATGGAGAGCGGAGCATTCGGTGTGGACGAAGAGTCCAGGGAAGGAATGTCCTGTCACTGTGCAGATTGGCTCCATAAGGCCTGTATGCTAATCGGAGCCTGCTCCGGCCTGAGATCCTCAATTATTCAACAGACAGGTTTGTTTAGCATTCACTTGGTATTGCTTTTGGTAGTAATGCTGCTGGTGGTGGTGTTAGTGTGGTAGGGTGGGAGCTTTGCTATGAATCACAACACACCCCACCGTGCAGGCACACACACATGCATTCACGCACACATGTGTCCAGCACCCCCAAAACCCCCCATATCAGCTCCTGTGTTCAGAGGGCTGCCTTCTAATGAATAATATATCAAAGGTGCTGCAGGGCTCGGTGATGCAGTATGAGGAACTTGTCAGCCCATCAGTAGTGGCCGAGCTCGGCCTGGGAGCAGAGGAGAGTAGAGGAGGAAGCAGAGGTGGTGCGGCTGTCCGAAATATCCGCCTCTCCTCCTCATCTTTCACAACGTACCCGATTCACAGTCATTAACCGTCTGCTGATAATGATGTCTGATCTGCGTGTACTCCCCTCACTGAAGTCATTCAGTCGATCGCAGTAATCTGTCCACAAGACCCTTTCTCCGTGTCATTACCGACTACACTGACTGCTACTGTTGCGCCAGATCCGAAGGAGCTGTGACTCTTTAATGAGGCAGAAATGACCCGAGTGCCAGTCTCTCTCTCTCACCTATCAGATCACGATGCGCTCAAATATGTGCTGATCTTCACTTGACAGGGACACAAGAATCCCCCCCTTTGTTTCAGCGGTGTCCAGAGTAATAAAGCCAACGAGGGACCTGGTCCTGTCAGCATGTCATAAGTCACTTAGTCACCGAATTGTTTAAGTGAATGGAAGTGACAAGGCCGAGAGCAGCATTCCATGGATGCCTTTTGTTCCCGGCATGTGTCTGGTGCAGTCGTCTGCTCTCATCAGGGCTGCAGGACAGTTTAAGTCCAGATATTAACTGAAAAAGATGCATTTTTTCCCCCCTTCTCTCAAAGCGATACATACACTTGCTTTTGACCTATATCCGTTCGGTTAGACTTTTGACTGGGAGTCTGGTGAGATTTTCTCGTTTTGCATTAGGCAGCGAACAACCGGGATCCATCATGAAATCAAAGGCTTTGGGAGGACTGAACTGAATACTGATCTGAGGCCTGCAGCCCTGCTGGGCCACTGCAGAGACAAGATCCTCTTCAGAGATGGAATAAGGAGCCAGTGCTTTGATTCCAGCCAAACTCAGAAATGAACAAATCTGGGATCGCAGCGCCAGTGAAATTGCAGAGACGCTGTTTATTTGCAGCAGAAAATAATGTTTCAAAAATATTTATTAGCACAGTAGATCCCAGTAAGATTAGTTTGTGTTTGTGTCCATATTCGCTGTGCGGATTTTCTTAACCCTCTCTATTGATTTAATGACCACTGGGGATATTCACAGCAGTAATATGACGCCGCTCCGCTCTGTATTATTCTAACCTAGAATATTCCTGCCACTGACCTTTTCGGAGGCGATGACCAGACGCCGAGCCCACGTTGTCAGTGATGAATGACATAGTTGGGTATGGTTGATTTTAAAGACATACGACACGGTCTGTCCCCTCTCACGTCCGCTTCCTGTTGGCGTTGACAAACAAGGCTTGGATTTCTCAGCATGCCAGGCATTCTTTTCACCCTGTCTTTCCTGGAGTTTTGAAAGGCCTCTGAGCCTCCCACCCAGAATCGCCGAGCATAAAGCCACACAAAGCTGCGGGGTTATTCAGTTTGTTCTAAGCTCTCTTCCCCATCGGCTGTTTGCCTAGTAATTCAATTCAGATGTGCAGGATCCAAAAACATGTTTGCTTGAATGAAATCCACCCCTCCACCCACATTGACCAAGGACTGTGCTTTTCTTAGCGCCATTCCAAGTTGGACAGCCAAATGAGGTACTGCCACCTCGGCCTTTTTAGCATCAAACCCTCTTAAGAGACAGACATCTTTTCTCTGCATCGGCTCAGCAACTTTTAGCCGTGTGTGTTTTTTTCTTCTTTTAAACATTCCTGTTACTATGTCCAGTGGCTCTAAGACTTGTTCTCTGTGTTTTTACTCGCTGGCTGTGAGGTATGCGCCACTGCAGACATGTTTGCAACAAGCGCGTCTGTGTAAAGGGCATGATTTCTGTCTGTCGATGCAGATACCATCTGGTTCCAGGTTGGGCTTTATCCCTCCTATCACGTCGATGTTGTTTATATTTAAAACACGGCTCATGTTCCTTGTGGTTTCCTTATTACACTTTGCTAGTGGGTCATGAAACCAGACGTATGAAGCTGTCATGGGGTGGAGGAATATTACCTCTACACATAAGGCAAGTGAAAGAAGCCATTGATACATAAGTGTTTAGGTTTAAGTCACGATTGAGCCATTAGTCTAGTTCTTCAGTTTTACTGAACCATATCTCAGAGCTCCGGAGAAGTAGATTTATTCAAATTAGTTTTTGAAATTATCCAAATTTTGATTTATTTAATTAAAAATTATTAAATGTTTGATATGGCCTTTATTTCTCAGAAACAAACAAGTAGGGTAAAAGTCAGAATAGTTTTTCCCTCCACACTTTGTCGTGCTGCTGAAGTGAAATAGCAGCCCAGAGTTGAAACTAGTGCCTGCAAACTTAGACACATGTTACAAGCACACGATTGGTGTATTCCAGGATATGAATAATGAATGGACATCATTTCAAATTCTCACAGAACTGCTTCCCAAAATGTGTTGGCACCCAGGTCTAGAGGTCTCGAACAGCGCTCACAATATAGGGAAAAAGCAGGCGTATTGTACATGAAGTGGAACAACAAAGCACAACTTAAATATACATGACATGTGGGACCTGGGATTTCAACACTATCTCTGCCACGAAGCTTTATCAAAGCCTTTTTCTGTGTTGTGTGAAACCACCGTTATGTGACCTCATATGATCTAAAGGCCAATTTATACATTTGTATTAAAGAGCCAGGTATTCTACAATGTAGCCTCACATGCACCTCTGTAGGCTACATCCATATTAAACTCTGCAGCAGTGATAATGCCCGTCCATTCTAACAAACCTGAAAATATGTGACACATGACCGTGTTGGTTGCTTAAGAAAGGAAGAAAGCAGAAAATACTAAGAACGATAAAAAAAAACCAATGGTGAAAAGTAAGATTGGGGATTCATTCTCTTGGACCGATGATGAGGTGGAACTGTCACTGACAGTAAGTGTTTTTGACTGATAAGAACCAGGAAGAATCAGGAAGCGAATACAGACGACTGCATTACTGTTTCCAATCATCTCATCCATACTACAACACAGCCGAGTTTTGGGACCTGTAGTGTTTCCAAACTTTTTCTGCGCTCGAAAACTCCGGCGTAAACAGCAAGAGCGATGCATTTTAAAACTACCATTAGTGTGGATGAAGCCTTAGAAATGTAACTGAACCTCGAACTCAAAAACTAAATCCCCCCAATGGTCGCACACACCTTCTCATCTCCTTGTCCTTATCTCTTTCAGTAATTTCACTAAAAGTAACTTTTAATAGTTATTATGTTATGTTATTTAAGTATATAATAGCCCCAACTCAATCATGATCTGCTCAGTTTGAAGTGCACACATAATGACATAGAAACCTCGTCGCACACCAGTGTTCTGGTGGTGTAAGCTCACAAAGGTGTAGGCCGCTTGCTTAGTCGACGGCGTTGATCCAGTGCAGAAGCATAAAGCAGTCTTAAGTCTGGAGAAGCCAACAAAGAAAAACAACTACTCCTGAGCAAAGTGTTCTTAATATAGCCATGTGTAGCACCGGTAAATATTTTCTTCACTCCAACTGGAATTACCAGAATCAAAGCGTGCTTTAGACATGGGAGAAACCAAGTGAGTAAAAGATTTAAAAGGAGGAAAAGGTTGGACCCAAAAAAAAAGTGGAATGAAAAAAAAAAGCTACACTTTGGAACAATTCTGAGCAGCGTGAGGCAGGAGAGTGTACAGACGTCTCAATGCGAACCTTGTTCCCGAGCAGACCACGTTGGGGAGAAACGAGAGGTTGGGAAGGGGGTGGGGGAGGGATGTTGAAGAAAGGTTAGCTTGGAGGAACAAGACTCCTTTCTCCCCCACCACACCCCCCACCCCAGCCCCCACCCGTTGACCCTCCCATGTGACAAGTTGAGCCAACAAGTGCTCCATTCAGCCAGGCAGCGAGAGGAAATGACTGCGAGGCTGAGCGCTGCCTAATGAAAGTAGAGACGCTGGTTATTATTATTGTCTTCATCATCTTTGTCCCAGTTTTATTGCTGGTTGGACGTCGACCAGGATCCGAACTTATTTCAGAAAGTGTTGTTGAACTGTGTAAAAGATCCACACAGTTTCATCTATCTACTCTCTGGTCTTCACCTCTTATCTGCAGTTACACAGGATTTTTAGTGTTTTTATAAGACTTGGGTCGCCTGTGGTATAACGTTGCGGTGCGATCCACCCATGGGTGTCTGCTTATTTCCGTCGAGAGGCTGCTGTGAGACTGAGTGGGAGATGATGTCTCCACTTGTTTATGGGTATTCAGTTTACCTTCGCCTGATTGTGTTTGTTTGTGGCCTGCTGGTGTGACTTCTGGACTCTGTGGCACCGTTGTTTTTCTTGCTGGACTGAACAAACAGTTTGCTCCTCAGCTAAATAACTGTAATGCTCTTGGCATGTGTCTGTAAGGCTTTTGAGTGTTCCTTGGTGCTGGTCCAGATTGCATCACAGGGCTGGTCACACGCACAGACTGTGATGTTTACCATGGTGGGCACACACACACACACACACACACACACACACACACACACACACACACACACACACACACACACACACGTGATGACCTATTTACTTCATACGTCTCTTTTGGACAATGCTCACCAGAAATCATGTGCAGTATGAGATAATAATGTACTTGTTTCAGCAAAGTAACTCTGTTCACTCTGTTTTGAGTGTCGTGTCCGACTCTGGCGCTTATTAACTGTCTGTTCTCCTCTTCCTCAACAGTCCAACAAAGTCCCAGTGGTGCAGCACGCCCACCACGTCCACCCACTGACGCCGCTCATCACCTACAGCAATGAACACTTCTCCCCCGGCACGCCGCCGTCACACCTCTCCCCAGAGATCCTCGACCCAAAGACAGGTGACGTCTCATCGATTCACTTGCCTCCACACGGAAAATCTTACAGTGACAATTAAACTTGACTTGAAATGTGGCTGTAAAAATGTTAGTTTCTTTTTTCTCAGAGGCTTAAGCTCTTTTCAGTTACCATGACTTCAGATAGTGATGAAAAGACACAGCAGACAAAAGCATTGAATCATCGACAGAAAACTGCATTGAGTTGAAACTAAAGTGAACTAACGAGCCTGACAGGGTCATGGAGCAGGTTTCTGTGGACAGTCGGTTGCTTTTCCTCCACCTTGAAATCACCATAGAGAATTCACCACATCGTCTGTGGAGGATGAAACTACAAATCTTATACAAATACATTTCAAGCCTGTGCTCAAATGACAAATTACAGAGGGTTTTGAAAAGATTTTTATTTGATGATTAAAAAAAAGAGCTTGCATTCTAAAAGCAGTTTTTTCTGTCTGTATCACCTGCAGGTATCCCCCGGACACCTCACCCATCAGAGCTCTCTCCATACTACCCCCTGTCTCCTGGTGCTGTCGGTTCCATCGCTCACCCTCTGGGTTGGCTCATGTCACAGTAAGTCCCATATCCTGTCAGCTGATGTGTTATGTTCCCTAAAAGTGTGATAACTTATTTTTTTCCTTTTCAGTAACTATATTGACTTGTCATGATGTTACTTAAAAAGATTAATAGTGAATAGGTTGGTCAGACTTTTTTAAATCAGTTTTTTCACTTGATATGACATCACTCCACAGTTAATGTTGATGATACTGATGTTGTCTGCATAAAAAAATATAGGAAAGCCCAGCAAATTTTTAATAAAGTTAAGTCAAGCATGAAGAAAAACATACAAAAGACACATTTTGGTAAAGTTTTTAAAGAAAAATATCTGAGTTTTATCCTTCATAGTGTAAGTGCAGGTGAATCATATCAGCACAATAGTAAATGAAAACATCCAAGTTCACCAGGAGGAATTTATGAACATTTATGGGTTTTTCTACGGGTCTCATAATCAATTGCAACGGTGGTGTTCCACAAGTGGGGGATTTGAGTTGATGAGTGAAGGATTAGTGCTGGTGGGTTTGCAGTCAGCTGTGTTTGATCCACCTCTCGCTGCAGCTTTCACTCACTCTGTCCCCCTCTCTGTCTCTCAGGCAGGGCCAGTCCATGTACTCCATCCCTCCGGGGGGATTCCGTCACCCCTACCCAGCGCTAGCGATGAATGCCTCCATGTCCAGGTGAGCAGATCATGTTCCGCAACACCCCCTACACCCTCTACAAACATGCTGTAATGACGTCCATCCCCTGCCCCCTTTGCAAGCCTTTTTAGACAGGGGTAAATAAATGGCTGGTGTGCACCTAAAGTTCCCATTGCTAAGCTGTGAAGGTAACATTTTATTGAAATCTCACAAATCTTGTTTTGAATGGTGTCTGCAGAATTGAAAAAGTTACTTTAAAAAAACAAAAAAACAACTGTCGGATCACGGACAGCCGGCGGCGTCAGGACTACAAAGGGATGTGAGGTCTAAGTCTATCACAGACAAGTTCAGCTTCCTAAATAGAGCGGACGCGTTATTGGCATTCAGTACCCCTCTGCTGTCTTTTCTCTCAGAGCTAAACTTCTGTGGTCAGACCAGTGCTCTGAGCCATAACACACACACACACACACACACACACACACGTAGCGGAGAGATGAAAGGCCTGAGAATCGATCAGGACAAATCAAAGCTCATCTGAACCTACACGTCCCATCAGACTAAACTCTCTGACCCTCTGTCAAAATTGGAAAGATTTGTAGCGGGCCTTCCGGTGTTGGTTTGAGATGAAATATTCAGAGAGGTGTGTCTGTGATCGATAGCATGTGCAGCTCCATCCTGAGGTGAACCCACCGCAATCAGATCCTCACATACCTCACACACATTTCAAGACTATCTACTGCGTCGGATTCAGTGCATTCCAAACATTGCACCAATCCCCACACACACACACACACACACACACACACACACACACACACACACACACACACACACACACACACACACACACACACACACACACACACACACACACACACACACACACACACACACACACACATAAACAAAAACACACACCAGTCAATCATGACATGAACCTTAATTGGAGCATTTTTTTAAATGTGTATCTTGACTGCTTGCCGTCACTTGCAGCAGCTGCAGCCGAGTGATTCACTGGAGACTTAGCAGGATGTTTACAGACACAGTCAGTATAGGTTTATTACCAGGGGAACGATATGGCACCTCCTTGTTTATACAGTATAAATTATTAAATACATCACAGAAAATAGGAAGCAAAATATCAACTCCTGATTAAGACGGTTTACTTTATAGAGGCAGTGATAGTGAACATTGACTGAGTGAAAACAAGCCTTTTACCATCTTCCTGTGTGAGCA
This sequence comes from Hippoglossus hippoglossus, assembly GCF_009819705.1. Taxonomy (NCBI): domain Eukaryota; kingdom Metazoa; phylum Chordata; class Actinopteri; order Pleuronectiformes; family Pleuronectidae; genus Hippoglossus; species Hippoglossus hippoglossus. The sequence goes on along the minus strand of NC_047159.1, from coordinate 13,860,235 downwards.
CTGTTACCTTCAGTGCAGTTTATTGTTGTTCTTGATGGATAGAAACAGATAAAGAGCTTCAGCACAAGTTCAGTGTGGGTTGATCCACACTTTTCACCTCATGAAAGTGCATGGCCACACTGTGCATTGTCTGGTGTAACATGTTGAGAGGCTTAAATAGAGGAATTTCAACACTATAGAACTGTAACTATAGTATGATAGAGCGGTTGGGAGCTTTGTCCATTACAATGCTCCATTGTATTAACAATTGGAAAGTGGGAGAGCCACTTTGTAAAAGGTGATCTGTGTGGACGGCTGTCAGAAAGCTCTCTATGGTCTGGAACGTGGTAAGGAAAGTGGTTTCAGGTGTCATGGCCATGCTGTCACCATGGTAACGACACACTTCACTTTCTCCAGCCATCGCAGAATAAAGGGGCTTTTGAAAAAGTCTTTATTTGAACAAAAAGCAAGCATGTAACTCTTTGTGCATATGAATTTAGTCTAGACAGACGCAGTAGGCGCAGTGGATTTTTTTTTTCCACAGGGTAAGGCAGGGCAGAAACATGCCAAGTTAGTCGGGCCTGCTCAGAAACGTGCCGTCAAACCCGACCGTTAACATGTCGCCTCCCTTCGTCTTCTCAGCTTGGTGTCCAGCCGTTTCTCCCCTCACATGGTGACTCCGCCCCCGCACGGCCTCCACCAGACGGGCATCCCCCACCCTGCCATCGTCTCCCCGGCCATCAAGCAAGAGCCAGGCGGTGACCACATCGGCTCCTCGATGCATGGGTAAGGACAATTTGTTTCGTCATCCAAAACTGCTTTTGTCTTTACCCGTGTTGGCCATCTTGTACCAGAGCCTCTCGTTCCCCTTCACGGTTTATTAACTGCATCTTTTAATGTTTCGGATAAGCAGGAAATCCCCTGTTCCCCCCAAGAAAGAAGAGGACAAGAAGCCTCATATCAAGAAGCCCCTGAATGCTTTCATGCTGTATATGAAGGAGATGAGAGCCAAAGTGGTGGCAGAGTGCACTCTGAAAGAGAGCGCTGCCATCAACCAGATCCTTGGAAGACGGGTAAGTGGCACGGACAGAGGCGTGCATGTGAGTTCATAATGCTGTGTGTGTGTGTGTGTGTGTGTGTGTGTGTGTGTGTGTCAGTTCTTTGAAATATTTTGTCTCCTTCCACAGTGGCATTCCCTGTCGAGAGAGGAGCAAGCCAAATATTACGAGCTGGCCAGAAAGGAGAGGCAACTCCACTCCCAGCTCTATCCAGGATGGTCAGCACGGGATAACTATGTGAGTGACACACGTCCAACATCAGCTCTTAAATGAATATGTAGAGAAATAAATGTTTGTTATTTTTCACTTGTTTCAGTCAAATATAATATGCATAATTATAGAAACCACACTTTTTTCCCTCGCTGAGGTGGTTTAGTTTCACTATGAAAAATAACGTTGTTTTATCTGCGCAGGGAAAGAGGAAAAAGAGGAAGAGAGACAATAAACCAGACTCAAAACCAGAAGGTAAGAGGCCCTAACTTCCTGTAAGTCACTATTTGTGTTTTTTTCTCTTAACATACTTGTGTGTGAAAGAACAACAGTGAGAGGTTTATTTTTCTTGTGAAGCTTGAGTGCAACCTGGGACACTGCATGTTTATCCTGTTATTTTTATCCACCTCTTTTCTGCACGGAGTCTTTTCTTCACTAACACTTACTAACTTCTTTCCCTGCTTCTGTGCTTTGACAAGCAGCTTATGAGGTTCAGTGCTAATAGTGGCAGGTATGTCGGCTGTTGTGCAACTTAATGACAACTGCAATTCCTTCAGAATAACATTCAAATGTGGGCTGAAGTACACATTTGTAGTGTGTCATGTTCATAAGTCGTACACCATCTAAATATGTTGAACATCCCGTTTCACTGTCCCGATTGTGACGTGTTGTCAAGTCTATTTGAACATGTCAGAACTTTCAGCGCCATTATCGTCACTGTCACTCCTTCACTGCTGTCGTCGGCAGTGTTCAGGGACTTGAACCAGATTCACAGCCAGCAGCAGATCCATAATTCAGCCTCTTCGCTTCTCCTTTGTTTTCCTCCCAGACTTCTCCATAAGAAGCAAGAAGCAGTGTGTGCAGTACCTGCCCTCGGAGAAGATGTGTGACAGCCCGGCGTCATCCCACGGCAGCATGTTGGACTCACCAGCCACTCCCTCTGCGTCCTTGGCCTCCCCCGCCGCGCCTGCCGCCACTCACTCCGAGCAGGCGCAGCCGCTCTCGCTCACCACCAAACCAGAGGGACGCATGCACCACCACCACTTCTCCCTAGCCGGCAAGGCCTCTGGATCCACATCCTCTTCTTCCTCCTCCTCTTCTTCCTGCTCATCCCAACCCGCCATTTCCATCCCAATGGGTGGTTCAGGTAGCCGTTCGACTACACCCATCCTTTCTCGGCCAATCCCCTTCACCTCCCTGCACCACTCCATGCTCTCCCCACCTTCCCCTTTCCATCAGGCAGCCCTTCACTCCCATCATGCCCTGTTCCAGTCGCAGCCCCTCTCCTTGGTAACCAAACCAACTGAATAAATCCGCAAAGGCAATTTCTCTCCCATTTATTGTGCTGTATATTGCTTTTCTTTAAAATAGATATTAGAACAACTTTTTTTCTAAATGATGAAAAGGAAGAATTGTTATTGGTCAATATTTGACTGCCTCCTTTTCTACATCTCTCAATGAAACAAAGTGTATTTTTTGTAAAGTTTACTGCAGAACTGGTTTCTTTTTTTTTGATGCATTTATCCAATGAACCTCTTGTATAAAAGAACCAATGTACATAAAGTTTCTTTATAAAAACAAAAAGGAACAAAAACATGTTTTCTTTTTAGCCAAAACCTGATTAATGTTAGTATTAAGTTTAAGTCATAGTACTGGCCAATAATTGCAGCCCCCCCCCCCCCCCCCCCCCCCCCCCCTTTTCAATTCACGAGCGTGTGCCCCTTCTTTGACATGTTAAATAAACATTTGAAATTGTTTCGTAAAAAAAGAAATGCCTCGCTGTGTCTTTTCACGTGCATTCAAAATGTGTTCTTGTCATTTAATAAGGTAATGTGGTCTGGGTTAATATTCTCATAATAGTGACCATGGTGCATACGACGTTGATCACTGTCTTTGTGTAGGTGTTGGGAATAAAGATTTAATGAGCAGCGTTATGTTATAACAGCCACAATGAAAACGAATGTAAGTCCATAACACACCTGTCATTTTTTAGTGTTGTGTGATGTGTTAGTTCTGAACAGGGAACGTCTTCAATCCTCACTGACGGTGGTTAAATGTTTAATAAAGCAGAATTAGGCCAACCACACTGGAAAATGAGTCCCTGAACCAGGCTAACAAAAAAACATCCAAGCCCAAATATAAATACAAATAAAAAAATAATAGACGACTGCTCCTACTCGGAATACAGTGTCCTGCAAAAACAATGACAAAACAGCAGGTCAGCTCCGTCCCAGCGCTGGGATCCCCTGCCCGGGCTCCCCGTTCCTTTTTGCACTTTTCACTGCATCTTTATTCACCGTTTGGCATGCTGCTTAGGCTTTAATTAACTCAGAGGTAATGGGATGGAGCCCCTGGGACCTCATTAGGCATTTCAATTAGCGAAAAAATACACAAGGTAGGTTACAGTTTTTGGTGGCCTTGGAGATGAGGAGTAGTGCCAGGGATGGACCAATTATGTCAGAGTGGGAGATGGGCGGTGGATCTTGGGTACTGGCCTGGTTGAGCCCACTGGCACATGGTATACATTGCACCATTAAAAAGATGCCTTTCCAGATAGTAGACAGCACCAGCAGATATAATGCACCGACGCTTTAATTGATTTTCAGCAATCAGATGCTACATAAATGATCTTGACATTGCAGATCCATAGAGTCAAAGCCATGTATCAATGCTGATTTTATTCATAATCCGTGCACTAATAATTGTCTGTCAAGGACTCAGATGGTAGAGCCATGAAACAAATGTACTCCTAGTTTTAGACAGCGCTCCATAAAAAAAGACAGGTGGACTGAGGATGTGTTTCCATCCCTGGCAACAAACTGTCAAGTCCCCCCCGGCTCTGTTTTAAGCCATCGTTAGCCGTAATAAGTCTTTGCTTGTTTGCTGCTCTATCTTACATCATTCCGAGCAGAAATCACACAGTGCCACGGCTGCCTGTACTCGCAGCCACTTCACCAGTCTGTCAGGGAAATTACAGGTAATGAGTTGTCAAAACAGCCGGCAAATCTGTCTCCTCAAGGCCAAACATCTCGTGCAATGTTCAAGACAGTAGCCTTATTATCAAACTCAAAGTGTCCAAGTGAATGATTTCAAATGTGCTGGTGATTTGCAGGTATTTTTCTGGTAAACATATCTCCTTACTTCTGCCTGTTTTTCTTTATTTTTAAACATTTATTTATTTATTGAAGGGAATCTGTTAAAACATGATTATTACAATTTGAAAATCTTCGTAAAAAACGGGTTGCATATCAATTTGAGTCTTGAATATGTAAAAATATTATGCACTATGTCTTAAATACACTTAGGTATGTATTAATTATGTCAATGGTCATAACCCACTTTGAAAATGTGTTTTTTAAGAGAAATCTTTTGGCAGCATGCATGGTTTGTAATGTCTTCCTGTGTTGTATTTCTTTCTGGACGATAACAGATAGTAGCATGCTGTCATTAAACTACAAGACCAACAGGGAACTGATAACTGACAGCTGACATTTAGATTAATTCCAGTACAAACAGGATTTCTGCAGGCTCTTAAAAGGTCTTTAGAAGTCTCAAATTAAATTATCTGAATTCTAGGCCTTAAAAAGTCTTGAATATGTAAAAGACAATACGCTCTAGGTCTTAAATACACCTGGGTAGGTTTTAATTATGTCAACGTTTGTTGAGCACTACTTCCGTTACACTGTAAAAAAAATATTTTGTTTTGGCAGCATGTTTGTAATGTCCTTGTGTGTTATATTTCTTTCTCAATGATACAGATATTAGCATATAGTAGCTGTAATAAACCTACAAACAAGACCAACAGGGAACTGATAACTCACAATTGAAATTAAGGGGATTTGAGTACTGTGGGCTCTTAACAGGTCTAAAAAAGTCTCAAATTAATCATCTGAATTTTAGGCCATGAAAAGTCTTGAATACATTTAGGCATGTCTTAATTTTGTAAATATTCATTCGTTCATTTAAGGCTACTTCCATCGCAGTTTAAAGTTTTAACATTATTAGTTTGTACTGTTGAACTGTTTCTCATTGATGCACAGATTAGCACGCTGTAATAAAACTACAAACAAGACCAACATGGACCTGATAACTGATGTCTACAGATACTTCAGAAAATCCACTGGACTCGGCTGTGAGAAAGAGTCCGGACACCTACTGTCTCTGCCAGTTTCCGGGCTTATTCTCTACGAGGCTACTTCAAATTAAACAAAATAACATTTTATTTGTACAGCCCATATTCACAAATTGCATTTTGCTTCAACTTTATTTCAATTTCGGAGTACTGCAAGTAATTCTGGGATGCTAATATTCCTTCATATTGTGCTTGACATAGATCCTAAATTTCATTCATTGTGATCTTAAAAAGTAAAAAATTGTAATTGTTGAAACCTGCAGAAACCCTTTACATAGCAGATAAACAAATAGGATTTTTTATACACGTTCATATTTTTGAAATTGAATATAAGATGTGTTTTCTGTAAGCCCCCACGATCCACTCAGAATGTAACATGCCGCTGTTTATCTCTGATAATAACAGATCTGGTTCACATCCACTCAACATCTGCCATGTAAGCACGAGGTCAGATTTAATACATGTTAATTTTTGCTCATTAAATTCTTCCAATCTCTTGCCAAGGTTCTTTTTTTGGGGGCCTTCTTTTGATCTTGAATTTATTCCAGGTTAACCATGTTATAGTTCACGTAATATTGCACCCAGAACTGTCATTTCACAAAAAAAGAAGAAAGACAATTGCATCAGCATCATTAGGTCTAAATCCACACAATAACACATCTTGACACTATTGTGACCGTCGACTCCCTGACCTTATATTCCCGTTAATAACAGGATGCTGTGTTTGCTTCACGTGTGGTTTCCCAAAGTGTTATTAATTGATTGTTTCTGTAACATTCACAGAGCTTAGGAAGACTCAGCTGGTGCCTTTGTGGCGCCAGGTATGGCTGGCTGTGAGCTTAAGAACCTCCTTAATGTTTTATTCATACCCATTTGACCTTAAAGATGGAAATGCAAATGTGTGTCAAGAATGAGAGGGATCATTGGACTTTTCAAATGTCAAAGAGGCTGCAACAATTAAGACATATTCATTACATGGACCCACAGGTCCCCCACACCCAGCTGAGATGTAAAACACCTACAATTAACATTTGGATCATTATCTCACCTCTCCAAAGCTGCAGCACAGGCTCAACTGTGATTCCTACAATGTTGTAATAGCAACTGGTGCTCAGCTACAAAGTTTATTGAATTTGAAGTTAATCATTTTTACTTTATTGGTTATTTTTGCACAACAAATATGTGATATTTTAAAGTCCCACAACCACATGTAGATAAAGTAATCTCTCAGGGGTTTTTTTTTTTCAAAATTTACACTGCATATCAATACTGCCATCTGCTGATAAGGTCAAACACTGACACACCCATCTCTTCTGGAGTAAATACCCCTGTCCTGTCAGCATCTAACCAGAGGGTGGCAGCACCAACACAAATGTTAATGTGCGGTTCTTTAAGAGAAAATAAATATATTTTATTATAACAGATTCAAATAATGGCCATACATCATTTCCCTTTTTACCTCTACAAGTCCATATCAGCTGTGTACAGTGGGGGTGTAAACAATAGGAGGATGTCAGCCTCACATTCAGAAGCAACTACAGTATATCTGAATCTAAATATTTATTCTCCCTTTGTTTCAACATGTGCCATTCAAATTAATATAAATAATGTGGTGATGATGTCGTCCAGCTGGATTCACACACATAAATAAGTCGAGTGGGTCGAATGTGCAAACATGCATTGTTTCACTATGTGCGGGCTTTGTGCAGCGTATGTGTGCAGCAAGAGGGACTTTACATCGTCTCTGTTAGAAGAATTAAACACCATCACGTGGCGACAGCTGCAAGATGTGTGGCTTGTTCCGGGAGAAGCTGAAGTGTAAAAGGATTTCTTGTCGCCAAACTGGTGGATCTGGATTTTCAAGGTTAGGAGGCGGTGGGTGGGAGAGAAGTAGATTGTGAAAGTCAATGTTGGCATTTGAAACCTGAAACTGTGACTTGTTTTGTTGGTTTCGGTTTTGCAGTTCTTTTAATAGTAAATTTGAACTTTGAATGAAATCAGTTTAAAGAGAGAGGGGATAGAATGGTGATCATCCCTCTGTGTTGTGTTAGGCAGCATGGGAACATTTGATATTGAAGTTTGATGGAAAGAAGAAAAATAAGCTTAATTTATTGGCAAACTAGAACTACTTAGTAGAGAGAGTGCATATCTCCATCAATCTTCTCTTAATTACACCCACTAATAAATATCACTCTCCTAAATAAGCCTATTTTTTCATCAATATGAATAATTCTCTGAGGAACCAACGAACATGTTAAAAAATGTCCTATCTCACAATAATAAAGAAAGTGGGGGGAAAAAGCAGATTCGCAGCAGAATTTATTGGTTTCTTCCCTGACTCGTACCAAATCCTTCCGAAGTTTCCTGATGATCCACCCGGTAGTTTTTGCATGATTCTGTTGCTGATGGTAATAAACAAATATAACAAATATAAATGTAAATTCACAAACAAAACAAAAATCTTTGAAGGAAAAGGAGTGATAGCCTACATATCAACAATTTCTTCCACACAAGAGAAAAACTAAAACATGTACTAACTATAATCGCTTTTAACGTTTGTAGGTTACATTTATTTTTCGCTATATTAATTATTTTTTTCATTTCTTAAATTATTTTTTAACTTTTTTATTTCATGTTAGGTATGCTCCTTTATATATATATTCTGTCGGTATTTTATTGCCAGTGATTTTTCTGTGTGTTTGTGTCTCCATGTCGTGCCGTGTAAAACGTGTGGTCCTTGTTATGGCTCCGCTCCGCCTGGTGGCAGCAGAGCCTCACGTGCGTGTTTTGAGCAGCAGAAGAAGAGCGGGCTGGCTTGTACCCGGAAGCAGGAACAGGATTTGAGTTGTCAAATCCTTCAACCTGTCGAGCCGGATTTGTCAACGCGGATTGTGTCGTGTGGAGCTCGAAGCAGAGACACACTGAGACACACTGGACGGTGTGTGTTTTCTCTGGTGACACGATGAAGACGCTTTTCCTGCTCCTCACGATATCTGTGTGTTTCTGCTCGGTCTCAGGTGAGTGGAGTTTGTTTTCGTTTGCTTTTCTTCCTCTTTCAGACTCACTGTCAGAGAAATGTTGGTTTAATCACCCACGTTAGCTAATGAAGCTAATGTCGGACAGCAGCATCCTAACACTACGCAGACTGTGTCAGGTTAAACTAACCACAGAGGCCACTTTCATCATCAATGAATAGTTGAGTTAACGCAAAATCAATTAATTTGACAGTTTCCCTGAATGGAAACACCAGGAGGTCCCCCTTACTCTCTGTTTAAACCGCATCCGCTTGTATTTCCTGTTACAAAACTACAAATGCAGCAGTAAATAGAACGATCCACACAGTAAAAAATGCAAAACATGTCTAAACAAATCCAAATAAATGATCCTATTAAAATCATTTTTAGTTTCAGGGCTAGGGAATCAAACTGCCAACCACAATCTTACTTCTATTGTTCAACATACAGTCTTCATAAAACCTCCAAGTTCCTATTAATTGCACCTCAGCTTAACTATATGCCAGGACTCTTATTGTGAAATCTACCCGGCCTTACTTTTTAATTGGAGTGATTTATTTGTGATAATTAGGCTGAACCTAATCGTAGGTGGGGATATGTGCAGCAGGCAGTGTGGGGACAACGTATGTTTAAATAATGAATCCTCTAAAACTAGAATTTGACCCTCACCAAGATGTGGTGAATAATGCATGTACGCACCTCAGTTGACAATGTGCTTTTCCTGCCAAATTTTCACAGGACACTTCTGTGATTTGCCTGGTTACTATCCAACGTTTGATCAGTGGTGTATGAACCTTGGGTAATCGATTTAGTGTGTTACATGGGTAGACCCACACTGTCGTATTCAGGGTACATGTACACCAGTGGTCACCAGCCTTTTCGAGCCCAAGATCACTTTTTAATTCCAAACTTAAGTAAGTGCCATTTAAGTGCTACTAAATTGTTAGTTTAAACTTTTATTCAAGGTATACTCGGAAGAGGTGTGTTTTTAGTTTGCGGCGGAAGATGTGTAGACTTTCTGCTGTCCTGATGTCATTGGGGAGCTCATTCAACCATTTAGGAGCCAGGACAGCAAACGTCGTGATTTTGTTGATATCTTCCAAAAATGCACTTAGGAGGGTCATACTTATTATTTTTTGCAATTTCTGTTAAAGACTGAATGTACAAGAAATAAATATACACAAAGAAGGGCAGTTGTGCAACTTTTTCTATTCAATTCACAATATTCAAATTAATATCAATTCATATTTACAATGCAAAATATGTAGCTTCTCAGTTCCACAACATGTTCTGCAGAGGAGCTGCTACTGCAGCACAATGTTTTTACATATAGACTTTGATTTGAATATGGCCACAAATATGATTATTGCCCTGTATGAAAGAAGTCCCTTGTACTCAAATAAATACCAGTACTACACAGTATCAAGCCGTGCATCTTCCGCTCCTGCAAATATTTCACAATAATAACCCCTTTTTAAACAGGGGAATGGATTCTATCAACAGAAACGCTGGAGTGCTTTTATTTTGAAAAGGCGATCGACGGGTTGGGACCACTGATGTACACTCTTGTGCAATCCAATACAGTACACTGCCATACATTTATTACATTTTCAAAGCTCAGTTTTATCAAAATGTCTGCTGTCCCGCTCTGCCCTCATCGTGCATGCGATTGTCACAAAGCAGCCGAGAATGCAATGCGCACTGTTCACATCCAGTGTCATTTTCAAACGTCTCTAATCTCCTCTCCTCTAATCACCGGTCTTTTTTTAATTAATTATCATAAATGGCCAAATAATGATAATGAATATACAATATTTTTTAATAATGTAATTTGCACTCGTTTATCCTGTATACAAACTACATAAATTGGTGACAAATTAAAGGAACAACACACAATTGTCTTAATAAAGTGTTGGAACACAACATGCTGCCAGAACAGCATCAGTGCTTCTTGATGTTATACCTTCAAGTCTGTGGAACAGTGCTGGAGGGATGAATGATAGTGGTGTCCAAGGGGATGGTTCAAAAATCTCCACAGGTCTGTGTAAAAAATCTTGTGATCACAAAGGCCGACGCATATAATTCAAATCATTTTCATACTCTTCATGCCATTTAGTGACTCCTCGTTCCTATGGAACCTGTCTGGAGTTGTCATATTTCCACGCTTTTTTGCAGCGTGCAGAGGCTGACTCCTTTGCACTGATGTCATGGCCATCATAAGCTTATTACCGCATATAATCCAGTCAGATAATCTAATAATCCAAAATAATTTGATAAAATGGGGGAAGCTAACAAGAACAAGATAACTGAGGACATTAATAACAAGATGGGACAAATATTCAAAAGGTTACAGTTGGAAATTAGGTATAGTAGTGAAAGGCAAGCAAACAGAAAATGGCAGCCTGCATTGCTTTTATTATAAGATGACTTTATTGTCAGTTGTTTTAGTTTTGTTCTGTGTTCTAATGTCAATGTTAAAATCTTCTTTGATTTACTTACAGGGGCTCAAGCACAACAAGATGTGGATCCACCTTCAAACCAAATGAAACAAAGCCATCCTGGTCAGGCAAAGAGCACTGACAAGTCAGTCAAGACGGAGAAACCTGAAGAGACGTCTGCAAACAAAACTCAGCCCCAGACCGAAATACAAAATGAGGAAACCAAGGAAGAACTACAAAGTCAGGATAGCAAAGACCCAGTGAAAACGATTCCGCCTGTTTTGACAACTGTTCCACAAAATAATGATGACAAAAAGAAACAGCAAAGCATCAACGAGATGGTAGAGCCAAAATCGGATGTCAAGAAGACAAAAACTGAGGAAGAAGCAACTGAGAAAAAAACCGAGGAAAAAGCAACTGAGAAAAAAACCGAGAAAGAAGCACCTCAGAAAAAAACCCAGGAAGAAGTAACTGAGAAAAAAACCCAGGAAGAAGCACCTCAGAAAAAAACCCAGGAAGAAGTAACTGAGAAAAAACCCCAGGAAGAAGCAACTGAGAAAAAAAAAGAGGAAGAAGCAACTGTGAAAAAAACCGAGGAAGAAGCAACTCAGAAAAAAACCGAGGAAGAAGCAACTGAGAAAAAAACAGAGGAAGAAGCAACTGAGAAAAAAACCGAGGAAGAAGCAACTGAGAAAAAAACAGAAGAAGGGACCAAGAAGGAAAGTCCAGACGGAGAAGAAGATGGAAATAATGGAAAAACAAAAGATAGACTTCAGTTAAACTTACCTGGAATGAGGGAGGAGACGGAGAGCAGTCATTTCTTTGCCTACCTTGTCTCTACAGCTGCACTGGTGGCAGTGCTTTACATCGCTTACCACAACAAGCGCAAGGTACTTTGTCCCTACATCTTTGGTTCCCACTCAGACCACTTTGAAGTTACTAATACTAATTTGGGTCAACCATTGTGGTCTGTGTATTGTTTTTTCAACATCGGTAGATGTAAAAGAATGAAACTCAAAAATGTGAGCACTAGCTCTGTCACAGATCTTTGTTCTATTTTCACTCAGGTATCCACCATATGTAATGGAAATCATTGTAACTCATGGTAGTGTCTAATGCAGAAAAAAAAATGTCAACGAAATATTTAGCACATCTGGTCAGCTTTAGGCTAAGTAAAGATCACTTGGTGCTAATGGTAGCTTCATATTGATTTTACTCTTATGAGAGTACAAAATTAGCACCAAATTTTTTTGCAAGAATGAATATGCAAATTTACTAACATGTCCAACTATCTCTGTCAGCCGCTAATACTCTGTTTTTTTTTTCTTTTTATAATTGCTAAATAGCGTGTGAAGCATATTGCTGTAATTTTTTTTAATGGATATTTTCCCCTTTTGTTTAAAAAAAAAATCATTGTCCATACAATCTTCCTTTGACAAATATCTTATAAATATATTTACATATATCTCGTGCAGACGAGAACACAAACAGACATACTGGCCCAATAGGTGGCGATAAAGTCTTTATCAACGATCCATCAAATACCAGAGAAAGAAAAACATTGTGGTCCAAGTAAAATAAGTCAAGGCATATACTTGTGATCCTGGTAATGTGGTACCGTAATGATTTATTTAACTGCAAACTTGTAATTAGACCCCAGCAGTGTCAACCAAACAGACGGAAAAAACGGTATATAGCCGCCGCTATATATTGTCGTTTCTGATTCATGCTCATTACACTAAGGAACATTGGGCATACAGGAAGTACGCTGTGATGTCATCGTTTGCTAAACGCTCCATTTTACATGACACACAGATACACAGAAACTTTTCAAAATCTGCACATTGGAAGGCATTTGTAAAAATCGCAACGATAGTCTCAAATGCAGATATATATATATATATTTTTTTTTTTCACATTTTCTTTGAAGACTAGGCTAGCAAATTGAAAAAGACAATATTGAAGCAAATTTTTTTCTTTCTCTGTTTTTTAGATTATCGCCTTTCTTCTGGAGGGAAAGAGATCCAGATCCACGCGTCGACATAATTCAACAGAATACCACAAGCTGGAACAGGAGGTAAGTTGATGATATACCCTACCCACACTTTTCACTCTACCTTTCTAATCTACTGTCATCAACTAAGTTGTGATTTATGAATTTTCTGCATTGTCTTTCAGCTGTGACCTGAAGTCATTCTTATGAAGCTATTACCTGGAGCAGCTGTTTGCACTATGGGTTTTGTGAGAAGTGGGCGAGCGGACATCGGCGTTACATATTTTCTCGGGTGTTCTCCACGTTGATTTCACCTTGTGTTAATTGCTCTATTTTGTATGGGTTTTTTTTAGATGCTTATTGCATGACTATGCAGATTACATTGTTGCCTTATTGAGGGAATTAGTGAAATGCAGTGAAGGTTTAAAAAAAGAAAAAGCATGTTTTTGCACTTGCGTCGCTATTCCACTTTTGAGGCAATCATATAATTTGACCCGACTCAGGTTATTTCTGTAGCAGATAAAAAATGAGCTGTTTGGAATCCAGCCTTCTTTGTATAGTACATTAGTGATTGCACTGTGTACGTAAATAAGCCATTTCAATCTTTGTAAAGTATCAGGTGTGTAAACTTTCTGTGCAAATGTTTTCGATGTCTCTTAGATAAAATGTATTGAGGTTCACTTTAGATGTACAGAAGTACCACAATGGGATTTCGGCTCACAGCCCGATGGTGTTGGCCAGATGAATGTAAAAGCAACCTTTATTTTCAGATGCTTGCACAGTTTTCTTCCACTTCAGCTTCTTAAAGGCTGATTTGCAAACATGCCGACAGATAAAGATAGAAAAAAAAATGTATCTTTAAAAAAATGCTCATTTGCTTTTTTGCTGAAGGTGGGATGAAAAGATCAACACCTCTCTCATAGCTTCCTGGTAAATATAGCTCTAATACAGCTAAGCTTAGCATAAAGACTGAATTTCTGTGAGAGAAGGTAACAAAATCTACCCTCCAGTTCACTTGGTATTTTTGTTTTGTTTACTCCAAACAAAAACTTATGTGTCAAGTGTTGCAGTTTTACAAGGTTCTTTGTGTCAAGACCAATTGAGAAGTAGGGGGATTTATGCTAAGGTAAGCTAGCCCTCTGCTAGTTTGAGCTTCATCTTTAGTGAACAGGCATGAGTGGTATCAATGTTCTCGTCTCAATCTTCAGAGGAAAATGGTCAAGCAAAATTTCCAAAAATGTTGAGCCGGTGGATTTAAATGCAGGGAAGGAACTTAAGTTTTAACTGCTGTCAGGGTGGTGGGTTTTAATCAAAACGGTGAATTGGAAGAGGAAACTGGCAAACAGCTGCATTGTTTTGACCGTTGTGCACTTTGGACAGAAAAGGGTCTCTGGGAATAAATAGATTGACCACTAATTCATTATATTTAAACTCTCCTCTCGAGTAGATGTGTGTGTTGATGTTTAAAGCTGACTTGTGCCAAATTATGATTTAATGTGAATCAGTGTGTGACTCTTGTAATGTGCCTGTTTCATAAATTAATGCTGTGTTTTTTTTTACTGGGTCATAATCTATGGAAGGGCTGCTGTGTTGAAAGGATACGTTGTCAGTTTTATTTTAGCAGAATCAAAGTATGTCCCAGAAATATATTTTTATTGAGAAATCTGCAAAGCTGTAGTTTGAATATGAGTCATTCTTCCATACAGTTTGGCCAAAACCTAAAATGTTTAATGACCTTATACAGCTAAATAGCTTAAGCATAAGGTTTATTTCATTTTGTTTGAAAATGGCTGTCCATAAAAACGCTATCCTTCAAATTTTTCATTACTCATCCAACTAAAAAGACTATTCCCTCTAAAATAAATGCTATTTGTACTTTCGGGTCTCAGATGAGTTGGATTCCTGAACTGCCTTCACAGCTGCTTTACTAATTCATGTTCTGACTATATGTTTTAAGATATTTATTTGAATATAAGTACCAATACAATGATGTATAAAGGTATCCAGTACAAGCCAACATTCCTGTGTATATGGAAAAATATTACAATCATTTATATTTGTGGTATAAAAGTACAATTTGTCATCCACAGGGTATCAAGAAAAAAGAGGTTGTGAGATGATTGATTGTGTCGGAAAGAAGAAACATATTTCACTAGGGATGGGAAATAAAATGATAATTATCGCAATAGAAATTATCAATAGAAATTGTACTTAAGTTCATAGTATAAAGATTTATTGATTATTCATTGTGCACAACAGGTTGTAATGATCTACCTCAGATTTGTAGAATGTTTTGCTGCTTAAAACCACAACTTTCACTCAGGAGCAAAAATCTGTTTTTAAACTTAAAATAATTCATAATTATCAGTGTTGACTTACGATCTTTTTATGTTGATAACATTTTTGGTCATTTTTGTCCAGCTGTAAATAACAATTAATTTTTTCAAAGATTTATACATTATTTCTATTATTATATAGTTAAGTATTAAAATTAAATAATATTTTTCTTTCTTTGGTCCTAAAACTGGTTTAATTAAGAAAACTTTAGAAGGGAATTCTCTGCTAACTGAAAACTCAGACGTCCAAAATGTACTAAGTGTCCCCAATTACTTTTCAGGGGTCAAAAAGCAAGAGGCAAGAAACCACTGGTCTTTTTACGAGTATGTGTTGGTTTTAATAGAACATCATTCTGAAAGTTGTAAAACATTGTTTATGTGCTGTGTTTTTTTTTCCACACACACACACACCCACCCACAAACACACACACACACCCACACAGTATATGTACAGATTTTTACACACACAATAGGTCCTCACAGTGCCGTCATATTCCTGGACTCTTCTTCGTAAATGTCTGGTATCTCTCCGATGGACGAGGGCACCATTCGGACGGAGTTGCACCCACGAAGCACCATCTCATAGCGGATGAGCTGCTTCCAGAAGCCCATGTTCGGCCTCACCATGGGTCTGGAGGTCCTCACGGTGCCGTGGGCCTCCAGGAGAGAGAGGCCGCCGTGTCGCATCAGGAAGGCGATGCACAGCGCGGAGGAGCGGCTCACACCCGCGTTACAGTGCACCAGCGTGCGGCCCCCGCCCTCTGCAGTCCGCTGGATGATGTCCGACACCCGGTCGAAGTGATCGATGAGAGGGGACCCCGGGGAGTCGGACAGCGGGATGTGGATGTGCTCCACCCCGGCGGCAGGAGGACAGCTCCACCTCGTCTCTGTAACACTGATGATACAAGAGATTTTACAGCGACTGACCTGAGCGGCGTCTCGGGCCGCTCGGCCATTACTGAGGTAGAGATGCTCGGTGACCTGACACAGGCCGGACAGACCTGCAGGACCAGACGGACTCATACACACAGATCCACCGCATGGGATCCACCCACACAGTCTATTGTAGACGGTCTGTAGATCCACCGACGCTCTGGTGAAACTGCGCGGGACGGCCTGGCACTGGTAGGGCAAGTCAGGACGGACAAACCTTGTGTATGCGCACACGTTGTCGCCCCCTGCTGGATGAGTTTTTATTTTTTATTTTAATCATAAACAAAAAGACATTAGTGATTCATACATTGACCTACTTACATTTGAGATGTTCAGTATGACTGATTTTTTATTGATGCTTTGCCAAGCTATGATTAAAAACTATGCTAATATCTTACAAAAAAATATACATATATTTAAATAAAGGGAGCTCAATAATGATTAAGAACAACCATTCACACCCGGCAGCCAAAAACTCCACTCCACTTGGCCTGTATCATTTTCTTTTCCTCCAAACAAGCTTTTTATTACCCTTTCAAAGAATTTCCTGATTCTCTTCCGTCCACATTGCCTCACTTTGGCAGGTGGAACATCACCAGCTGACCTGCGGCCATTATTGGTCATTTGTGAAAGATGAGCTTTGCAGATTGGAAGCTACCTGTGACACAGAGGTTGAATGTCATCCAATGGCATCTCTTCTGAGGTAGAGAAGGACACGTCAACATCTAGTACCAAACCCATAATGCAAACATTAGTTTCCCTCTGACTGCCTCACACAGCATTATATTCTCTGACTTCTAAGAAGAGGAAGAAAGAAGAAAGGCGACATACAATTAAATTAAGCCTACTTGATCATCTGGCGTATAATACTTCCAATACTTATTGATATATTGATTAAAGCCACGTAGTTTTTCCCTGTTGTTTTTGGTCGTATCTCACTGAGAGACAGTGGCTTCACAAGTCACTCTGTGGACATTTAATAAAGATTCCTGTTCAGCATTTGACACACTGCAACGCATGTCTATTGTCTTCAAACCTCTAAAAAGACGGGAATCAGAGTGTTCACAGATTCATGCAATTTGATCTGTGAAGAGAATAGATGTTGCATAACATAACCTGTTATTGTGTTTAACTCAATTAAATACATTTGAGCAAGAATATGTGAAAGACTCTGTTTCTAAAACTAAACTACATCTCTTTCCCAGACTCTTGCATCCACTTCCATGTCAGAGGCCTCACCCAGTCCCAAATGAACTCTGTGTCCGTTGAGAAAAGGGTGTTGTTGTTGGTGCAGCCCATGGTGCAGCCTTTTGCAGCCTGCTTTGTGATGTTGTGTTTCCACAGTAGGATGGCATGTAGCCCACAGTATATGATACTGTATTCTTGTTGTTGAGGATTTTTTGACCATCCTCACACATTCCTGTATGTGCCACTATATATTATGTATATAATGTATATTGTATATTACACATTATATCTGTACCGGAGAATAGTGCCTGTCTAAATTCCACAGATACTCCATTCTCTCTCTAAGCAGTACCAAAGGTTAGGTTATAGATAAAGGACCAACCAACAGTACATTGTAGGGTCTACATTGAGGGACTTTCATATCTAACTCAGATGTCCCAGACAGAGAGGCACCAACTTCAACTCTTTTTTGCGTATTTCACCAGTGGCAAGACGTAAGGACACAATGTGATTTAGGAATGCAAGTTTTAGGCTTAACTATCCAATAGGAAGCGAACACCAACATGTAACATAAAGAGTGACAGCAATGGATGTGCAGTTGGAATGGGGGATGCAAGTAGAGGAAGATATATGAGGAGGCTGTGGAAGACATCTTCAGACTTGGGGGTGACAATTGCTCATGTTACTCTGTTAGCGTTTGCATATTGTTCCACCTTCTGGTCTCAGAAGTATCAGCTGCTGCTGCCTGAGTTCTCCTGTTCCAGCTTCCAGAAAAATACATAACACTTGTCATTGTGCATCACAAACTTATTTAATTCCGTTGTATTTTGACATTATTTCTTTCAAAATATTTAATTATTTCAGAGGTCAATTTTCCTCACACGGATTTGATGTGGACCACAACTGTCTTACAGTTTATTTGTTTAGTTCATTCCATTGTTCTGATGTTCCACATATGATAACAGCACAGTATCATGATTTACTCATACACAAGATATCCCCAAATCCCCTGGAATATCTCACTTTAATGTCCTTTCCTCTAGCACCACCCTTTGGCCAAAGAACACCACACAAACCTCCAAGCTCTTGTAAACCCTTTTGATTAAATGCAGAATTGAAAATATTATATATTATATTTTAATATATATATATATATATATATATATATATATGGTATATATATAAATATATATATATGACAAAATCCATCACATGTGCATTACATAAATTAAATCTCAAAACAAATTACTTCTTCTTTTTCTTCTTCTTCTTCTTCTTATTGTGATTATTATGATTATTATGATTATTGTTATTGTTATTATTACTATTATTATTAAAAGCCTCTATACAACACTTTCAAGTGCTTCACTTACAACATGAGGAGCATCATTAAGTCCCAATGAAACTGTGATTACATATGAACCACACAATAAACCGGTGTGTGTGTGTGTGTGTGTATGTGTGCAGAAACCAGTGGATAATGAAGTTAAAAGGAGTTATGTCACAGTGTGGCTCAGTAGAAGTGCAGCAGCAGCAGCAGCACAGTGGTGTTGTTTGGTTTGAGGTGGATGCTGCTGGTGTTGGTGGCTGCAGGCGGTCGCTGCTCTGTTGCCCTGGAAACACAGATGGTGGATGAAGGGCGCGCATACAAAAGAGAGTAAAACCTGTGGCGGCGGCGGCGGCGGCGGCAGCTGGAGAGCGAGAGAGCACCGGCTCATTCAGTCCTGTGCTCTCTCTCTCCGTGGTGGAGGACGTCTCTCTCTCCCTCCCTCCCTCTCTCTCTCTCTCTCTCTAACACCTTCCATCCATTTCCTTTGTCTCGGGGGTTTTCCGTCTCCACTTGTCCCTGTTTACCCAGGACTGGACCATCCCGTCAGTCAGTGCGCAGCTGTTGTTGGCACTCCCACATCTGCTGCTGTCGGCTCCACAGCCATATAGACGACGCTCGGCCGCGGAACATGTTAGTGTGTGTCTGCGGAGAGCCGCCTTTCACTGCACACACGCACACACACATACACACACACACACACACACACACACACACACACACACACACACACACACACACACACACACACACACACACACACACACACACAGAGGTTTGCAACACTGCTTTTTTTGCCAGGATGGAAAAAAGAAGAAGAGAAGGAAGATGTGGTTTCTGTTTCACCGCGATGCTACAGGACAGGTGCGTGATGAATGTGGAAATCAGGTAGGAGAATGAAAATAATCCCTTAGTTCATTTTATTCTCTTCTTCTTTTACATTCACCCCTTTTTTTTTTTTACTGTGCTTAATATCAAACTATATCACATTGGGGGATTTCAGTCCCCTGATTGGATAAACATTCACTCATTTACCATCCTGCAGCAGAGGGCCTGGTGTGAGCAGAATGTCTTGCCTCAATGTGACACCCTTGGGGGGTTTATGAATATCAAATTATGTTTATTTATGGAAAAACAATCTCTGGTGGAATCATGCCATGTTTAGATATACGATCTGTTTAATCTTGTTGCTGTAGGCAGTCGTAGGCTAAAGCAAAGCCTATACATGGGCTTTCATCAGATAGATAGTTATAGCATATAGCATGGACTGCAGCTGCTGTAACCTATTGTTGTACAATATTGTTGTATAGTCTAAAGTTCTTATCTTATGTGAAAATATGTAATTATTTAGTTTCTGGGTCAATATAAGGCAATGTGGGTCATTAAATGTGATGTAAAAGCATAGAAGCTAAACTACAGATGTCTGTGATCAGCTTCATATATTCTATACATTGATTCTTTATGCTTTTATCTATTTAGGTAACCTTGTGGACACTGCTGCACGGACATGACGCTGTACTTATCTACGGAGCTGCTGACAGGTCACCTTTCAGGACGCCAGGAGGATCCACATGGGAACCAACAGCATGACAGGTTATGTGTATTGGCTGGATTATCTTTATTCACATCATGACAGGAGTTAATCACAGGCACATTCACAGGAGACTTTAATGGCAACTCTGTCAAGCCAGTAAGATAAATGACATCAATTAAGCCTATTTCATGTGATACATCTTTTCGCATTGGGTGTATTTCATCCCTGTTGTCTCTAAATAAAAAGGAGAAATGAGAGAAGAGCCATTCCCTGGGGTTGCATGGGAAGACAGTCGGGTTGCGTCCCACTTTTCTGCTGCTTTGTGTTGTGTGTTCCTCTCCAGTTACACTGAAGAAAGAGCAGATCTGGGCTCGCCCTGGACCTCATTGTAAACCTGGCGACATTGCACCACCACCCCCCCTCCGCTGTGCTGCAAACCAAAAAGACTGGTAAATGATCTCCGGGTATATTTACACCACCCTGACTTTTATTTCCCTCATGTTCACTTTACAGCGTGACTTGTTATATAAGGATTTTGGATGAATATAAACCGCAGAGCCCATTTCTATGGAATCTTATCTTGGTTTTGCCCACATACAGTGTGTGTCCCTCCCTGTGTATATATGTGTGTTAAGCCCCTGTGCTGGCTGAGAGTGCAGATAAATGGGGAACAGATGGAATATGAGAGATTAGTTATGTGTTAAATCGCTGCCATATTTTCTGCTATATGCCACTCTCCTTTCCAGGATTATGGTTCAGAGGGGAGATAAACCAACCTAAAAGAGTAGACCGTGACCAAATCAGATTAGCATAATCTACTTTTCAGATTCGTTTATTCGACATTATGCAGGATTATCCTGTAAAAAAAAGTGTTTGCATATTTGTTAGACTGCAACAGAAATATGTCTTTAAAAGCATGTCTTGTAGGACTAGTCAACAGGAATGTGAAGCTCATCATTGTTCACTTTCTTCCTTTTTCTTTATTTCATTGTGACTGTAACTGTTGTTAAATGTCATTTTTCCCACAGTGATCGATGCACGATGCCACCACTGCTCTCCTGCACCTTTCAGACGGAGAGGATCCATGTTGGAGTGTTCCCCCACTGACAGATGATCTCTGCTGCCTTTGTGCGTCAGTGAACGCAGCTTTGAAGAGTTAAAAAACCCACCGCTCCCTAGTATAGTCAGTGTGAGCATGATCAGATTAAGCAGGAATGTATTTCTTATGAAAAAGTTTTTGCTGGAGCGTTGAGGGTTTTTTTTTTGTCACCCCTCAAACGTCTGTATTTCTCATCCCCTGCTGTGATTAATACCAAATACAGCTTCATCCGCCCCCGCTCTCACTTTTGGCTGATCAAAAACACTGACACTGCAGCCATCGAACGCGTCACGCTCGCTTTCTTCAGCTGCCGTGTGCAGTGACCTCTTCCCGCTGTTACCTTGGTTACTCTGTCTAACGCTGTAGTCACTTCTCGCCCATGTAGGAGACACTTTTAACAACAGTGTTTTCTTGTGTGTTAACTTCTCGACAAAGCAAGCATGTATCTGTGCCAGGACCAGAATACATTTTAATACATTAAGTGTGTGAGGATGGTTTCCACACATTTTACAAAGTGTGATTAACACAGTATGTCTTTGTCTGTCTTGAATCCTCTTAATTTGAGTTACTTTATACAGAATTTTTTTTTTTACTGTCAGTGTGGGTGTGTTTGTGTGTCTGTGTGAGTGCACTTGTGTGTATGCATGTGCTCTAATCAGGTTTGTGTGTGTTCATCCTCGTAACTGTGCATGTGTATTTGTCTGTCTGATATTTGTACTGGGCCTGAAACTATAAACTGCTTAACTGTGATTTCCCCATAGCTGAAAACCTTCTTTAAAAAAAAACGCCACTGGATGTAACAGAGAAGGGATAAAAAAAATATTTACATATGATTCTTAGCATTTGTTACGACCTCATTGAAGAACCAGTTGGGTGATTGTGATTTAGATAATCACAAGAATGCTGCTGGAAATTAATGGTGTGTAGTTTTCTAAACGACGCCTGCTGGCATTAATTACACTGCTCGGTTGCTCGCAGCCTCGTCATCTGATACTTAAGCAAATGACATCAAATGCTAATAATTATGTGAAAATAGCTTTTTACCCAGGTCTGGATCGTACTACTAACAGTATCTCACTAATATCTAACAGTACTAATGTGTGCTAATGATGATTACTAACCTGTCCTCTGAATGCTGATGGCTGGCCTGGTTCCTCTCTAACCCACTGACTAACCCTCTGCTTTATACGTACACACTCCTCTCTCATGACCCTGCAATCCTTCTACCGATGGCCACCGTCAGATTAATTATTAATCACAAAGAAAAATCAATTTTTTTTTAAAGTGAGCGCGTCAAGAAGGATTTCAGGACATGGGAAGGGAAATGTTATTAACCACCAAATGAAAAGAGGAGCAGACGCAGCTGCTGGTATAAAGATGGGTTGACCACGCACCTAACAGAAGCTGACTCATCTGATTCCACATGATTCTTACAGTTTATTCCCTCGCCGAAGGCTGAATTAAAATATTCGGAGAGCAGCTTTGTGTCTGTGTCTGTGCACTGTGTGGTCAACCTGTGCAGGTGAGTGCCTGGCTTGTTGTGCAGTGACACACACAAGCCAAGCAAACCTCAGCTCCACTACTAACTCCTTCTGGTGTCGATACTAACAATGGCGAGGGTGTAAAGACCCGCCTGTCGCTCTTACTAACATCTCTGTTCTCCCTGACTGAAACACTTTCAGTCCTGATGTCTCCTTCTTAATTTCTTTCATCAGATCAGATCTATACTAGCACCAGTGATGTTCATTAAGTCACATTGCATGGAAACCTTTATCCTAAATATCCTCTGTAGTGTCATGAGTAAGTGCAGTGAGCCGTACGACTAAAAACAACACGAGTCCTGATGACTGAGCTCAGCAGCTACTAACATCACCTGAAGTGAACAGTTACTAACCCGAAGAGCGTTTGAACAGCTCTCTGCAAACTAACAAACTAACCCACTAATAAACTAATAATCTAACAAAAACACCAACTAAATTTACTAACTCACTTTGTGATGAGACTTAGTGAAGCAGCCTGATTTTGAGGAGTTGCATTATTTATTGAATGTACTAACAGAGTTAATATTTTATGAATTCATGACAGGATTGGATGTGCCTGTGTGTGTGTGTGTGTGTGTGTGTGTGTGTGTGTGTGTGTGTGTGTGTGTGTCAGAGAGAGCACAGAAGAGCATGTGAGTGTGTGTTTGCGCAGAGTGTGACATGTGACCATGTTCATCGGAGCCAAATGTTTCCACTATTACTCTCTCCAACGAAATGAGCATTAAGATGCCTCTAAATCTCAGTTATAACAATCAGCCTGTGCATGTGAATGCATCATGGCATGTAAAGAAAAATGAGTTCAATGTATACAACTATTTTTATACCTTATTGCTAATTCATCAGTTGTCTTTTACGATAAACTTTTGTAATAAACATATATAAACAAAACATGTTTTCTGTCTCTCTATTATAACAGCTAACAACCAAGTGTAATGGAAAAGGTCCCGTGCAGCCACGTATTCGACCAGAACATCTTCTCTCTCCTGACTGTTGTTATCATACTCACACATCATTACTGCCATCACACACACACAAATTCAACAGCAATACTTTCATTCTGATAACAGTGATTGTGTCATTTAAAAAATTATAAATAAAAAGTGTTTCATTCGTCTGTATCTGAATTTGATCTCTGAACCACTTGGGTCTTGGCTTTAATTTTTCCAGGGAAAAAGTTCTGTCTTTTGTGACATGCACATATATCTGGACACATTTTTTTTTGGAATGAACTAAGTTACAAGTGCTCAATCTGTGTGGAGGCAGTTTTCAAGGTTTGTTCATGTTTACAAGTGACGCAGTTACATGTATCAACGCCGAATGAATCTATTTAAACTTTTAAAAATAATATTTTCCTGGTACACATGGCTACACATCAGTAGGATTTTAGATTTGTCATGGGTGCATTGTGACAGCAGGGGGCAGCAACTCATCACGATTTGATATTGTTTTGGTGCAATATGAGCTCTTCTACTTGCTTATTGGATTTTCTGCAGCTGCTGGAAAAAGGTTTGCACTGGTGTAACGATGTCAAACTGTTTACTATTCATTTTGATCAAATTTCACGTTGATGGTTAAAACTACCTGTTTCTGAATTAGTTTAAACCACATGTTCTATTATGTGATTGTACTAGGCGACTTTCAAAATAAAAGTGTGACACATGTGGTTGTTGATTCCCATCCCTTGTCTGTTGAGATAAAAGGGTCAAAGGTCACAAGCAATGGAGACAGCATCAGTGTCCAATAACATTAGATCCACCAAAGTGTCCCCTGGTTTGTACAGCCATGACCAATTAAACCTCTTGATGTATAAGTACTTTTTTCTCTTTCTAATAAATACTTATTTTTCTGGTTGTCATACTCCAACTAAATGATTGACATTTAGTTGGAGTATAACACACACACACACACACACACACACACACACACACACACACACACACACACACACACACACACACACACACACACACACACACACACACACCTCAGTGAACCTTCATTCCAGCGTCCTCCTCCTTCGCTTGTGTCAGACAGACGAGGGTCTACTCTGCTCTGCCCCTCATTTTAGCTCGATGTGATCCAGATGAGGGGGGGTTTCCAAAGGTAGGAGCAGCGCGGGGCCTGGGGTCTTCATGGGTCAGCTGTAATTCACCACAGAGCTCAGAGAGCAGAGTCTTAACACCCACAAAACCCCTCACAGTACAGTGCGGCTCCACTTAACGTCTTAAATATCACACAAACTCCAGTTCAAAGGGATGTATGTTGGGATGAAAAACATTAATCGGCTTAATGATGTTCTCCGGTGGATGGTTAGTTTTAAAAACACACTAATGCTCTACAGGGACGAGGATGCCACAGAGATATTTGTGGCCCATAGAGAGAGAGAGAGAGTGACTCGAAGAGACGAAAAAATGTGACAAGAAATAACTCCACAATTAGGCTTTCGTCTCAGAATTTCACCTCTTATTTATTTCCATTTTAGTCCGTCCTTGTTTGAAAAGAGGAATCTCTGAGCACAGTGCACGTGTGTGTGTGTGTGTGTGTGTGTGTGTGTGTGTGTGTGTGTGTCTGTGTTTATATGTGCGATCCAGCTCTGTGTAAACAGAGCCTCCATTACAGGGAGGATGTCTACTGGAATAGTAGCTCACTGCCTCCAGTGGAATTTGTCTGTAAGCTGTAAAAGATGGCGAAGGAGAAGAAGAAAAAAGTGAACCTTCATGGGAAGTATTTCTCTCTGCAGCGGTGTCGGCAGATGTTATTCATTTGAAGAAAATCACATTTATTTACATGCACTGAATGTGTTTGTGAACGGGTGAATGGCAAAACTGCAGTGTAAAGAGCTTTGGGTGGTCATCAAGACCAGAAAAGTACTATATAAATACAGACTATTTACAATGATTTTGTTTTCATTCTTTTTTTATACTGGCAACTTTGAACCTCCTAGAGTGTTTCCTTCTGAAATCACAGAATTACATGAAAAGAAACGTCATGTAAAAACTGCACTCACAGTCCACCAGGAAGTGCATGACAAGCTAATCATATATCCTGCTCATAATTAAAAACTGCAAAACATGAAAAAGAAAACACATTTATTTAGTTGTGCTGTCCTAACCACATTGACTAATATTCAGTGGCATTCTGCAGCTTTCTTGTCCGTCCAGAGTCTTTGTTGTTCTTGTAATAAACAGAACATGCAGTATAGGCACAGTTAGACCGTTGCATTAGGGGAAAGGCTACTCAAGTACTCCAATACTTTTAGTACTTTAAGTACATTTAAAAGCAAGTACTTACTTTTACTGAAGTAGAAACGTTAATGTCACACTTATAATTCTTCTTGAGTACATTTTTGTCAATGTATTTTAATTTGAATTAAGTGAAATGTTCGAGCGCCTTATCCACTGCTGGATATATTTGTCCAATAAGGTAGCTCCACTGTGATGTGGTGAGATGGTAATACTCCCTTTTGCACATCTCATCAGCCTTGTCTCCCTGATGCGTCCGCTAGTAAGGATAAGTATTTCTGCTTAAGACGTCAGCGTCTCCAGAAAAAAACTTCATTCCTTCACCCTGCAAGACAGAGCCATGTGTCTATATTCAGAAAGACACACACTTCAGCAGCGCCCGGCCCTGCTGAGTTTAAAATAGTAAATCCCCTCAAAGGCAGTTCAAGGCCTAAATAGAGATTTCTCTCCCTGCAGGTGTGTGTGTTTATATCTGCGTCTCTGCCTCGTAGTTAGAATGAAGGCGAGAGACTATGTCATGGTTGAGATTCTCTACTTTTAGGTGGCATGTCTTATTATGGCCTGCTGCATGCTCAGTGCTGTTAAAATTATCTAACGAGCCAAAAAAGAGAAGTATTGGTTTTATTATTATTATTATATTTATTATTATTATTATTTATTTATTTTATTTATTTATTATGCAAATACGGCTTTGCAAAATATCAACTGTAAGCACCTTTACAAACTCCAGTGAAACAACCCCCCTCACAGAGCAGGTAAATAATAAAATGCCATGCAATGTATTCTACTAAAAGTTATATGTCACCTCTATAGGACTGCATAATGTTGAAAATTTAGGAATGTTGATTTCCTAAAAATGTATTCTTAGAACGAAACAAAGTCTCTTTCATTTTCATTAAAGAAGATGTTGCATATTTCTTCATGTATCATAAAATTAGCTCTCGCAGTCCACGACATAACAAATGCACACAGGGCTTGGAGCTCATATTATTTTGGGCCCCACTACAAGTATGGGAGAGCAGGAAAGAAAGTGGAGAGCAGCAGAATTTGGGTCAAGGGTTGCAGCTCTTTAAATGTACAATAGGGGCTTTAAACATGAGGGCAGGGGGAGTTCAAGAAAATGGTTTGCAGACTTTTAAAACATTGAAAGAAGTGGGAAACGTGGCTAATCTCTATGAACAGGACGATCTTTGTATTCACGAAGGTGCAGGTTCTTCAGTCTGACAAAAGATCCCTGGACTGACCTGACGCTATAGCAACACAATGTGCATGGTGTATTTTGGAAAATCTGACGGCACAGGTTTTTCTTCTGCGTTATGCTGATGAAAAATGACCTTCAAACTTGCAGTAGAGTTTTGTGGAATATTTTACTACAGCTATTTTCTTCTCCCCTGTTTCTCGCCTCACATCCTTCCCCCTTTTTCTGCTTCTAAACTTTTAAATCATCTTCTATTAAACTATTCAACACATGATCGGCTTCCATTAAACTATTTGACACATGATCCACTTGGTCACACCATTTCCTCCTCGCTTCCGTGCCATTCTTCCAAACACTGAGTCCTTGTTAATGGTGTGAAAATTGTGATATTAAGTCAGAGACCCCGTGCTTCCTAAATGTCTTTCTTTTCCCCGCCTGCAGCCAACATCCAGAGAGCAGATAAGCAGACAGTCGGAGAGGGCCAATCTGTCCTGCTGGACGGTAAATGATGGACAGTAATTAAAAGTTAGCTAATAACCTCTTCACACCTGACATTTCAACAGGGAGGTCTTGGACACCATTATCTACATATAGATTAAACAGTATAATTGGCAGGGAGATAGGGTTAGGAGGATCGCGAGAGGAAAAGGAGCGAGAGAGAGAAAGAGAGAGAGAGAGAGAGAGAGAAAAAGGCCAGGCCATCGCCAAACCATTAAGCAGAATATCTGAGTGACACTCTGATTTTTCTCCTCTTGCTAATGCGACAGGAATTGAGCTGAACTAAAATGCTAAATGAATGAAGCCTATCTCGGCGTGGTTATTACCAGGGCAAACATCGGCCATGGAAAATAGCTTTAATTTCATAATAATTGCTGGATGGACGTGACTCGTTAGAGACACAATGTGAGAGTGAAAAGTGAGGGAGAGAGGGAGAGAGGGGGGGAGGAGGATGGGAGAGACTCTTTTGAGGATGAATGCTGTTAGTTGGGCTGCATCATTTCTGCTCCCACACACTGCAATTTACACAAACTCATTGATAAATTACACAGTGGACTGAGAAATTAGTCGACCAGCCATTACGATTGTGGAAATACAACATTTAGAACAAACATGCTCAAACAGTTTAACACTTTCATGTTTCCCACAGGTTTGTACCCAACAATAATGTGGCATTACACATGCATCACATAATAATGTACAAAAATCCTGGTGGCTTCACTGATGAACGTGTAGTTTAAGAACCGCTCACTCTCCCAGATCAGTGGAAACTGCTGTCGTGATGAGATTGATACCGCACTGTCAAGTTGAAACCGGCAGTCAGTTAGCCTAGCTTAGCTCAAACACTGGAAGGAAAGGGAAACAGCTAGCCTGCCTGGGTCTGTCAAAACACAACACCACGTCTAACCAGATCACTGCTGCCCTTCAAAACAGAGAAATCTAGAATGTCACTCAGGAGTTCACAGCCCCCTTATGAAACCACATTTAAATTCACTAGATCCCGATTTTCATTCTGATCTGCACTAAATTGCACACACTCATAAATATCAGTCCTCTGCAAATACCAGATTTTTTCATCAAGATCCGTGAATTATTCCCTGAGAAATCAAGGAAAATGTTGACAAAAAAGGTCCTGGATCTGCCGCCTGATCCGCATAAATGGATTCTCCCCTGACCCAGACAACATCCTTCCACCAAGTTTCATGGTATTTTGCGTAATCCTGCAAAAATGTATTCCAAAACAATAGTAGAGTGGAGTAGATCCTGCAAATCAGGAGAAGTTGAACAGATGGAAAGACATTGTTCATTCAACACCTCTATAACAGAGGTTGAGATTGTTACAACTCTCCTAAGGCAGGGATGTAAAAGTTGTAGAGAACTCTCTGACAAACAACTATCTGTCTTGTGCTTCTCCCAACAATAAATCAAGTTGACGTTGAAAACTGAACAATCAAGATGAAAGCATGCAGGTACTTGATCCCTATAAATGTGTAACACAGTTAAATGTAACCTTTAAAAACCTGCCAGGTCACTGCTGTGTTATTCTCTGACTCTCATTATTGTTCAGTGATGAATATAAACCCTCTCCACAGCTATACGAGGGTCATTTAGTCCCATTTTTGGACAGCCTTTGATTTTTGGTCAATTATTTTTTCCCCGTCTGAAAAGGGGCAATTAACCTACTGCTTGACGCAATTGCTTTTACCCAATCGTTCTTCTTTATATTTTTCTGCACAAGCAGTTTATTGAGGGATAATAGTCCCCCTCTACCTCCAACCTCCTCAAAAAGGGAGAGAGAAAAAAGTATTTCAAATTGCAGATATTTGCCACTTGCTCACTTTAAGAATCAGTTGCTATATCCCACGGTATATTTTAGTGGTCAAATGTGATTGGCGGGAGACAAATAATAAACAAATAACATAAAAACATCTGCTGCTTTGGTGGATTTTGAATTTGTAGGAGAAAAAGGGAAGATTACTGTTGAATTAATGAACTAAATGTCACAATCTCATCAGTACAGTGGCCCTGAAGTGCAAATCACAAAGCAAAACAACAAATCAAAAAACAGAATGGCAAATAACAAAACACATTTTGTTAGTATTTGCTTAACTGTTAAAAAGACATGCAGTGGGAGCATACGTCAAATCAGCAATGAGCATTGTCCATCGAAAGTCACTGCCATTTCCGCAAGTCAATGCTGTTGTGCTTTGTATTTGCTGTTGTGTTTTACACTTTAGGTCCACCGTACATCAGTATCCTATAATGAAATGAACATGTCAACACATCTACACAAAGATCGTGACTCTGTCTTTGATATATGTTCGTCTCTTGCTCCTGTAAAACTGACAAAAGATTTCAACAACTAAAGCTCACTATATACAGTGAACATCACATACAAGTGTTAGACCATTGGTGTTACTATATTCTCAGTTTAAGAACATTTGCATACACACTACTTAGTCAGCAGTGCTCAGTTTTATTAAATTGTGTCACAGTGAATGTAATACTTATCAATTTTTTATTTTTTATTTAAATGTCTATAACTTGTCAACATTTATAACAATACAAAAATGTATAACATTTTTAAAAACAGACAAAAATTTCATCTCTTAATCAGCTAAAATGTTGATATCCTCTCTAAATGTTAAAGATACTGTTTGAAACATGACATTTAAAACATTTGTTTGAGAATTTGGGATTAAGTTTCTACCAGTTGAGGAATGTGTCGTTAAGACGTAGTTACCCTCTCCACCACTAGATGTCCCTCTTGCTTTAGTCTGGAGGCAGCTGTGCTGGCCTTGTGGAGAGTGTATCTGAGCCATCTGTCCATGACTTGTCTCTCCAGACCTCGGGTTCATCCATCATGTCCAGAGGTGCTAGTCTCTCTGAAACCAAACAAGAAAACATTTCTTTATTCCTCGGCTTCATCTGTCCTCTCGGCTCTTTCCTCTCACATTCTCCACATTCTCTCTCCGCCTCGTTCAGTCTCCGTCTGTCTCTTTCTGTCCCTCCGCCTTCGATAAAAGGATCACTTTACTGTTTATACAAGGGGATTGGTGTTGTTAACAGGTGTAAGGTAATGGGATCCCGACTGGCAGCCAGGCACAGAGAGGGTCGCACCCCCCCCTCTCTCCAACACCAGCGATACTCCTCTGATGGATTGCACCCACCATTCATCTAAATTATGTCACTGGCAATGAGCTATCAGTTCAATCTGGCCTAAACGAAGCACAGGGTTTGTTTCTGTTGACACTTCCTCAGCACTCACTTCTCCTCCTGATTACTGTCAGGGCCTGTAGGAGTTACAGAGCTGCTCAGCCAAGTTCTGGGCTGGGTTCCTATACTCTGTGCGTGTGTGTGTGTGTGTGTGTGTGTGTGTGTGTGTGTGTGTGTGTGTGTGTGTGTGTGTGTGTGTGTGTGTGTGTGTGTGTGGTGTGGCCCCTTTTTACCCTTTTACGCTGAGAAAGGATGTTGGGGACAAGGATGGAGACTTTGAATTTGCGTTCAGCTTCTACAGTTTGCTGTTATATGAACACATGCAATTACTTTAGTTCCTGCTTTATCTGGTAAATCTGAAAAATAGATTTTATCATTAACGTCAACAAGTGCAGTTCATCTACCACGGCAGAGTGATCCGTCCTGTACCACATGGAAGTTGAACCAGGCTTACATGACTAAGTAAATAGTAAGGTGCTTCTTTACTTCTGCCATTTTAATCGGATCCAGCCATTTTGGATCCTGTGTTTCTCTTCTCTCCCAGCCTTCTCCGTGTGTGCCCTCCTCCTCCTCCTCCTCCTCCTCGTGTTTAATTCCTTTTTCTCCTGTTGACCCTTAGAAATACTCCCAGCTGCAGAACAGATGTTCAATATCTCTTTCTTGCTTTCTTTCTTTCTATATAACTCCCTGATGACCTAGACAATGACTGAATTGATCATTCTGACCACACAGCAGGACATACCAGGTAAACCATGATTACCATAAAGGCTGGAACATCATTTACACTTCTTACAATTTTGTCCTTCTCTCTCCTGCCATTTCTTACCATTTTAATTTCACTGGATGTTTCTCTCAAGTTTAGAGTTGGCCTATAGGAATTCCTCCCTCCTCCAGTTCGTGCTTTTGGGAAGAGGGCGAGTGCTGGGGGAGCGCGGACGGGAGTGAGAGGGCCCCGAGTGCAAACAGCGAAGTTTGGCTCTGCTCTTTCCTCTCATTGAGTAAAATTATTCCTAAGGAAAGAACGAGTTTGATTCATTGAGAGAATTCCTGAAGCTGATTATTTCACGTGAAGCTTGTTAAAGATGAAGTTAAGTCTCTATTTTCCTGGTGGTTAAAAAAACGCCTCATGGTTCAGACTTCTTCACTCGAGGGGTGTAGAAAAGCAAACAAGCAAAAATTGACAAAAGGGAGAATTAAGAGAAGGCGCCGCCATTACACTGGTTTTGTGATTTGCTGGTTAATTGAGCCTATCCAACACATTGTTAGCTTGTTATTTCAGATAAACAACCCAATAAATGTTCCCTGGATTACATTATTACAGCTGTAAAAATGTACCCAGGGAATCGGCTCCTCGATATAAAAAACTTGTGATCATGCCTCCCCCATACTCATTGTTTTTTATTGAGTTCTTCATCCACAGGAGCCAAATATAGAACTAAAGTCGCGCTGATAGAAATAATACGCAATACTTAGTTTTGAGTCTACACTCGCAAGCGCTTTAAAATGCACATTTTACCCATGCCTGACAGCAAGTTCACAAGACTTACAAAAGAAAGCCCTTTCACAACATTTGCGTCATTCTTTTGATGTCTAGACATTATATGTTTTTCTTTTTTTTCCCCTGAGAAACTAAAAACCCTCCATCTGACAGGCTAGTGTGTCATCTCCTAAGAGAGAGGTACTTGACTGAAGTCACTGTGTAGACAGTACAAAGCTCCAGCGTTGGTCCATATTCATGAAGGTGTAGCTATTACTGACATATTTTCTTATGGGAACAAATCACCACTAGGCCGGGAAGAAGCTGCGGTGTAAACCATATAGTCTCTGGAGCTTTGTCACATCCAGCTGATCTGAGTCCAGTTTTTGTGCCGTATTTTGCCGTCTGGGGAAGTTCCCATGAACGGGACAGTTTTCAGTCCCCTCTCTCAGCAGAGTCAGCGGGTGGATGGTAAGAGGGAAGAGGGGAGGCTGTGTGTGTGTGTGTGTGTGTGTGTGTGTGTGTGTGTGTGTGTGTGTGTGTGTGTGTGTGTGTGAGAGAGAGCAGGGGTTGGGCTGACAGGAGCGAGGATGTGAGGTGAAGATCAATGAGGTTTGAAAGCAAAATAAAGTGCAGAAGTCAAAGAGAACTACAGAGGGAGCATCTGTTGTGTCTTCTGTTCGCAGCAGTTTGGGGTTTTGGCCTCCAGTGCGTCAGGGTTCAATCTGAATCTCATGATCTATTTCTGGGGGGGGGTGGGTGGAAATGTCAAACGATGGGCTGTGATTCGCAGACAAAATATCTTCTTTTGTATTAAATTAAGCATGCGATTCTTTCTCTTCCTTTTGCAAACTACAAATTGTCACAACATTACGACAATAGAGGGATTACATCAGAAAACCTCCAGAGAGGAGACACACATTCACAGAGAAAACTTTTTTTTTCATTAATCTTTTAGATTACTCCTGCCATATTTATATAGTATTCTTTCTTTCTCCGTGAAGTTACAATGGTTAAACAGACAAGCTGCAAAATGCAGAGTTTCATTTGATTCCAGCAATTAGTCAGTACCAAGGGTGAGTTTTCACAATTGCACTTTGTGATTAATGCAAATAACCGACAATTTTAAGTGTTTGCTGACCACTTACAAACACATGACCTTAACAATGGTGCTATTGATCAGTTGCACCGATTGTTTTTCTTGTGTTTGTTGAGACCATTCCTCTCTTTGCCAATATCCCTCCCTCCTGCAAGATGACATTGAGCATGCGACGGGTTGAGCACACACGGGAGTGAGGGTTAGCAACAAGTCAATAACTAAAACACAGCAGAACAGTGAAGGTTGTGGAGGTGTTGTATGCACGCAGACTGCTAAGTGCACGTCTACCTGTGAGCATTAGTGCTCTTGCATGGCAGGCTTCTGTAGTCTGTTCCAGGGCCCAGGTATTCCTCCTCTACCTCATTAGTACTGATTTACGCCACGGCAAGGTGGAGGCAGGCAGGATGGACCTCCCACCTCCCCCCACTGTACGCAAACACACACACACACACACACACACACACACACACACACACACACACACATTGCCCTGTACTTCCCCCTCTCCCCCTTTCCCTCCCTTCTCCCTATCTCTCTCCTTCTCATTCTCCTGCCGTGCACAGACAATGGGGCCCTGGAGAATACCGGCTTGTGCTGAATTATTCAAATCAGCAGTGGCAGCAAGCCGGAGAGCAAAGGAGAGAGGCAAGGAGGTGGAGGAGAGAGAGAGAGAGAGAGAGAGAGAGAGAGAGAGAGAAGCAGACAAGAGAGAGAGAGAGAAAGAGATTGATAGAGAGAAAAGCATTGTAGAAGTGGTGGATCTCGTCTCTGCATGCAAATAGCCTCTTGCTCCTCTTTCGCTCCATCTCTCTCTCTCCCCCTCTCTAGTCACCCCCTGCCCTTCACTGCTTCATTAATACACATCTGTACCCCAGCCCTCCCATCTACCTCCTGCCTCTGCTCGCTCCTAGTGAGGAGGAGGAGAGAAACAGAGGAGAGGGGGGAAGAGGAGGAGGAGGTGATGGTGGTGGGGAGGGTGGGAGGCGGGGAGGCACTCGACAGCAGCAGCACGCTGTTGGCAGGAGGAGAATGCGCCGGTAATTAGCCAGCACCGGTACAGACGAGAGAAGAAAAAAAAAACAGGAAGGAGAAAGGAGAAGAAGAGGAAAGGAGAAAAAAAAGAGCAAAGCTCTGAAAACAAGTCTCCTGCCAGGCTGAACTCCCCAGAGGCGAGACCTGGACATGACGGTGTGCAGTCTGGGAACAAAGGGAGGAGAGAAGAGCTGGGAAAGAGATGGGAGGCTGAAGAGTGGGCCCATGACAGCACCTGCAGAGATGGAGAATGTGATTGTGTGTGTGTGTGTGTGTGTGTGTGTGTGTGTGTGTGTGTGTGGGAATGTAGGCACTATTTTCTTTCATTGTGTATGCCGCTCAGTGAAGGATGCTGTCAGATGTACAGATACAAGATTCATCACCAGAATTTCTTCCTCACACTGTAGGGTAACAACTATGTTTATTTGCCTCATATAAAAAAAAGAATCTCTTTTAAAAATTACAAAGATATTCTGCTGTCAGGATCTCCTGTCACAATCCCTCTAACGCTGATTGGCTGTCTGCATCCACTTCCACACCCGGCTTCACCGAGGCTGCACAGCATCACATATTTAGACGAAAAGCCAAGAGGGGCCAAGGTTTACATCTGTTATTAGTCAAGCCATGAAGCATAAGTTCATTTATAAATCATACTTATAATAATCTTAATATTCTCCCCAGCAACATAGCTGTTGAACGGGTTGCTGGGCAACATAGTGGTAAATGGTTTCTGGCAAAGCAGATCATATTTGAAGGGGGCTGTTTGTGAATTTACTTTAAACATGACTCAGGTAATCACCATTATTTATACAAACATGTAACAGACAGTTTTCTCTGCCTGGTGTTATCAAACGTAAATGAGCTTAAGAAGGTAATGAAGAGACTCTGACCTGCTCTGACTAATTTGCTAAAAGCCTCTACATTTTGCTGGTGATTTTTTTTTTATATATACTTTGAAAAATGAGAGTAAGTGGAGACAAAGTGTGTATGAGAGAGAGAGAGAGAGAGAGAGAGAGAGAGAGAGAGAGAGAGAGAGAGAGAGAAGTTGACCCCTGAGTCCTCTGTTAGCCTCATTAGTGAGAGGACTTGGTTCATTAAATGATGAGAGCGAGCTGTGTGGTCTAAGCTCAGATCACACACTGAGAGCCTGCGTCCCCATGTTTCATTTCAGTTCAGTTAGTTTGAAACTTCAGATGAAATATGATTTAAACAATGAAATCCTCACACCTGAGACCTGTTCTACAGAGAAAGTTCAAGCCTTTCTCTTTGTAATCTGGCTTCACTAAACCTAACAAACGCAATCAGGCTCAACTTCAGCTGCTTTCAGACCTTTCAGACTAAACTCTGAATATTCTCCTGACATTCTCTGGAGGGGCTGTATGTGTGAAAGCAAATGTCCGAGTCAGTTGCTCCAGACATTGTCAAGAGTTTCTCCTGCCAGCCCCCCTATAAAAACACTGCATAATATCTGAGTGAGCCCATGTGCAAGTGGCTGCGTTGATGACGGATGCAAAACTTCCGCTTAAAAGCGGTAGCATATCTGCAAATGTTTCCATATCATGCACATTTGGTAAACGTGCAGCTAAGTCCAATGTCCTTACACGGAAATATTACAAACACTAAGAAAATGGGAAGTGGAAGTCTGACATGTTTAATATGTCAGAAATCACATTGATCAAAGCTCCTCCCTCGCTATCATTGATGTGTGGTGGCCTCTCATGACTTGGCTGTGGATCCATTCTTCCCCTGTGCCTGAGAGCGTCCGGCCCTTCCAGCCGTGCAGAGCCCCAGGAGAGACTGGCTGTGGTTTGACGGGCTCCGTGCTTCCCTCCAGCAGCAGCCATGGCATGAGCCAGCCAGCCGGCCAGCCTGCCCGGCCTCCCCACACACCGTTTGGAGTGTCAGCCCACCGTGCTCTACTGGGACCTGGGCTTGGCAGTGATGGTTATAGGGCTCAGATGGGCGGTTGATGGGGCCTTCTGCCTGGCAGCCCCATGAGGGCAAGTAGAGGGGGTGAAGGAGACAGGTGTGTTTATGTTCCACTTGTTGCCCCTCACCCCACCCTCACCCCCTGGACAGATGCCCATAACATTGATTTTTGGAAGTCAGAGAAGTCAAAGACGGGGAGTCAGTCAAAGGAAAACAAAGGGAGGCATGGGTTGGAGGGAGAGAAAGGAAAACATGAAACGATGGCATGAAAACTGATCTAAAAAGCTGCTCAATAAAAAATCAATAGAGGAGTCCTGTAGAGTGTGGTTCTAGATAAAAGCCTCCCTCCTGTACATAGGCCTGTGCATACGATTTCCTCCGCTAACATATTCCCAGCCTAGGGCGAGAAACACACTTCCAGGAAATCCATTTTTCACAATTCTCTCTGGGCAGTTTGAGCAGTCCCTTCATGGTCATCAGAGTCTTTTAGAAAATTATATGAACATTACACCATGGTCTTGGATGAAGCATTATGCGGGGTTGACGACTGAAGCGGAGTCAAGCCGTTCGGCTCAGCAGGTTGAACGGCTTTGAGTAATCAGGGTTTGGGGATTTTAATTAGGACAATTAAGTCCTAATTACAATGTAAACACATTGTGCTGCCAAAACCCCAGACCCCCAGAGTGAGGCCTCTGTACCGTAGCCTCCCATTTTGCTCCTCTGTCTAAAGAACAGCATGGACCCCATATTGGACAGTAAATGCTGTAAAGAACCTGCGTGAAACTACCTACGAGGAGGACACTGAACCTGTAACGTTGAGTAGGCCATGCGCATGACATAGATTCATCTAATACTTGAATGAATCCTTAGTGGAGTTTTATTTTTATATAACTCAGTCTAAACTAAAAGCTCTTGTTGAGCAGGTTATGTGTTCTGTACTTGCTGCTTCAGTTAGTGGACACAATGAAAGTATTAAGATCTTGTGCTGTCACATGTTCATGTTTAGATTTAGCTTTTCCAAATGTGAATATTCTTAAAGAACGATTCACCACTGGACTCTTAACATTGTTTGACTTACAAAGAACAGTTTTTTAAATTTTTTTTGTAAGATCAAAGTCAATGCAGGAGAACCAGAGATTACATCTTTTTCATTTCATGTTTTCTTTTTTCCTTTGTAGCCTACATTACCTACTAACTTGAGGACTCTCTACAACTTTTTTCAGTTATGCAACTGTGCTTTCCAAGACATATAAAGAGACTTAAGCAGCTTTCAAACATGCACTGAACTCCGGATAATCTCCTGAAATTATCTGGAGGGGCTGTATGTAAGTACGCAAATGTCCGAGTCAGATGCTGCAGACATTCTGCTAAGTTCTTACTGCCATCCCCCTGCTAAAAACTCTGGACCTCATCTGAGTTAACCCATGTGTCAGTTAAAGATTTCTGAATTTGAAGGGACTGAAGAGTTAAAATCCATTGAATTGCAATTTCTGAAAGGATTTGAAAAATTTTGGAGAAAGTTTTTTGTTCTGTAAAATACTTGACAGTTTTTAGTTTTTATATTTAACATTTTTGCATATAATCATCCATTACATTACATTTCATTTAGCTGATGCTTTTATCCAAAGCGACTTACAATAAGTGCATTCAACCATGAGGGAACAAACCCAGAACCCAACAAGAATCAAGTGAACACAATTCTACAAAGTGCTACATGTAAGTGCCATATGAGTGAAGTTTTTTTTGTAATCCAAAGTGTAGTTCGAAGAGATGTGTCTTTAGTCTGCGGCGGAAGATGTGTAGACTTTCTGCTGTCCTGAGCTCGTTCCACCATTTAGGAGTCAGGACAGCAAACAGTCGTGATTTTGTTGAGCGGCTCCCTAGTGAGGGAGCAGCAAATATTGTTACTTAAACACAGAAGAAATAGTACTGTCATGTATTTATTTCTGCATCGAATACGGATATATTTGTATTATTCCTGTTCATTCTGTACATGCAGTATGTGTACTATAATGTGCATATACACAGATGCAAGATCAGCCTAGGGTGATCATCTTTCTTCCTCTCTTGTGTGTACACAGATGCATTGCTTTTGTTTGTCTTTCTCTGAATTAAATATTTAATCGCATTATCTTTCATCCTATGGTGACTGACAATTAACTACCTTTTATGCCCCTGGTAGTTTGTAATGTAGCTGTATGCATGTGCACACATGGAGGTGAGTGGAAATGTAGTGTCAGAGTGGAGTTATAGGCCAGTTTAGCTATAAGTCAGAGTGAAATACTATTTAAAATACTACTGATGTAATGCTAAATGTATTGATGTGAAATCTAATTTTCAGCGCAATACCAGATTTGAAAAAACATGCAAAGAACACCACTCCATGTGATGAAAGTACTTGTGGCTGCTGCTGAATATGAGCGAGGGGGAAAACAGACAGGACAGTGCCGGTTGTTCTCTCATCAGCTCTGGAGGCTCAGAGATGAGAAGGAGGTCCTCAGAGAGGGAGCAGGGAGGTGACAGGGTGTCAAGGTGCTGTCAACTCCCACAGTCCCACAATTCTTTGCAGTAGAGAAAAAAAGGTCTGTAGAGGTCAAAAAGCCACGATGTAAACTGTGACTGTTTGTCTTTGAGGGGAAAAAACCTATATCCTCAGGCTCAGATTCCTGTTGATTTTAATTCTTGCATCATCGTCGTTCTCATAATTCATCATTGCCTTGTCCTTTTTGGCAGCTAGTCCCATGTGGATGTAATTGGTGGTGGGCCTCAGTATGATGAGGCTGTAAAGTGTTTTCAGTCCCTGATGTTCCCCACAAACGAATTACCTCCGTCAAGCAGGTTATGTTTTCTTCTGGGTTTGTTTGTCTGTCTGTTAGTTAGCAGGATTACACAAAAACTACTGGACAGATTAGCAGGAAACTCAGTGGACGGATACGTTGTGGGTCAGGAAAAGACGCCTTCATTTATGGTTCAGATCTGGATCAGTGGGCAGCTCCAGGAATATCTTTCACTTTCTTTAAAATTGTGAGATACGGCATTATTGAAAGTTGTCTTGATTTCTGAGAATAATTAATTTATCTTGATGAAAAAAGATGATTTTTATGGGTGTGTCATTTGGTGCAGATCCAAATCTAAATCTGAATCTAGTGTATTTGAATGTGGTTTCATAAGGGGACTGTTGATAAAGGACAATGAAATGCAACACATTCTTCTAACTGCTGACTGGTTTACATTTGTGGTTCAAACCCCTGCTGTAGTCCCATAGGAGGAGATATGTTCTACTATTTGTTGCTGGAGACCTATCGTGCCAGTTTTGAATACAGCAGGGATCCTGGCTGCCCTTCCTCACCCAGCTCACCTCCAGAACCACATAAGCACCCTAATTGTCATGCCACTTCCTATTACGCATGTCATTCCTCATGCCACACTCCCGGCCAGCTGCTCAAAAGGGGGTGCAACACGAGGGCATGGGCAGGATGCATTAGTGATCCCATCAAGCTTTGGTGTTAAATGCACAATAATCTGTTTTGGCTCATTTTCCCCCACCCAACAGATAAAACTATTTGCAAAGATCTGTACATATTGTCAAAAAGAAGCTGTAATCACTTTAACATGCAGTATACGTCTCCAAAATGACCCTGTATTCAGGCAATGGTTTACTATGTGTAACAGTTGTATTGAAGTTTGTGGTATTTCTCTTGTGTATGGTTTATTTTAATGTTGGAATTCTCATTTTGGATGCAACTTCACAAATCCCACATTATGGTTTCACACAGAGTACAAATATGATCACTGTTGGTTCTCAGCCTCTGGGCAAAAAGCAGTGTTAAGTACATGAGGAACACATCTGAATAACTTGATATTAGACAGCTTTTGTTCTGTCTCATTACCTTTGCAAATGCAATCTAGGACTCAAAAAGTCGACCATCCCTTTGAGTGGATGTGCTCCCTGTGATAGTATTTCCTCGGTATGCTCCCTGCCTCCTGAAAATAGCCGGACCTGACAACTCCCCCGCCCCCACCTGCCACCACTTGGACAAAGCAGAAACTATATTCGGCAAATGAGGCAGGGAGTGGAGGCAATGGTTGACTGGTCCTAAGGTGAAGGCAAAGGCTGTGTCCAGAGGGGCGGGATAGAAGGAACCTGAAGCCTTCTCAAAATGGGACTATTTCACAGCCATCATCATGATCTCACTTCTCGCTGGGCACTGGGCAGGTCTTGTGGAGCGACCTGTGATATTGTTGCTGAGGCTGAAAGGCCCCGGAGGAACAGAAGTTCTGTGCTGTGATACGGAGATAATGAAACAAGAAATACACACAGACGCAGTAATGTGTACGTGCACATGACCACAATAAGGGGAAACGACATAAAAAATATTAAAGACACTTAACCTCATTAACCAGCCACCATTATTAAATCATTCTCACACTGTGTGTGTGTGTGTGTGTGTGTGTGTGTGTGTGTGTGTGTGTGTGTGTGTGTGTGTGTGTGTGTGTGTGTGTGTGTGTTTGTTTTCTCGTGGCTAGGAGACCAGTGAGATTGATGTGTGACTGATGTTAACTGCTGCAAATGCTATTATTACAATGAGCATTTAATTGCTGACTTGTTCATTAACACTAAATACAAAATATTATCTGTCCCTCATAATGAGGATATACTGGGTGTCTGTGACTGGGGAGCAAGATGTGGAGCAGGAAACTCCTCATTCTATTACGTAGACATTTTTACTTAAAATGATCATAATTTTCAGTTAAGTTAATAAGGTGGAGGCTGAAATGCACCTACTCCTCCATAATCTAATGCACATTCTTACACTAACTACGGAACACAGGACTACTTGTAAGTGAACAGAATTGTTAGTGCTACCTGCTAAGCAGCAAAGAGCAGGGAGCTAGAGGCCCTGTTCAGACCTAACAAGTGGCTCTGTTTAAGATCCGATCCCTCGTGAAC
This sequence comes from Hippoglossus hippoglossus, assembly GCF_009819705.1. Lineage (NCBI taxonomy): Eukaryota > Metazoa > Chordata > Actinopteri > Pleuronectiformes > Pleuronectidae > Hippoglossus > Hippoglossus hippoglossus. Next base: position 13,818,811 of record NC_047159.1, on the reverse strand, counting down.
TGGTTCGCATGTGGGCACATTCTTGCAACAGTGTGACCATGAATGCATCCTGGGCCACATCGAAGGAGTGCCTACTCAACAGATTTCCTCTGGCCTGATACAGTGTCAACTTTGACCACCACATATTGATTTTCAATTTTTTATTTTTTTACGATTTCAAATTAGTAAAATCTTATTTCATTGTAGAGCCCCACATATAAATTTGATTCGGTCAGCATCCCCTTGCTCTGCTCTCTCTCTCTCTCTGTCTCTCTCTCTCTCTCGCTCCCTCTCTCCCTCTCTCTCTCTCTCGCTCCCTCTCTCTCTCTCTCTCGCTCTTGCTCTCAAACACACACACACACACACACACACACACACACACACACACACACACACACACACACACACACACACACACACACACTCATATTGACAATATGGCTGTCTGTCATTGCTGGACTGGCTAAAAACAACTACACATTTGGTCTTTTCAAATGGCAATGATATGTATTTATTTGCATTTAGCAACTAAGAGACACTTATGTTCATGAGTAGGTAGAGACCATTGAGATATTAGGCTCACACTCACCAGGTGGCCAATACTGAATAGGCAGTTGTTTGCTATCATATTTTCCACTTCAACCTGGCAACAAAAGTGCTAATATGACAATGCTGTGTTGATAGCTTGTTTCCACTGCTCCCCAGTTGCCTCAAAATCAGTTATTATATGGTTTTACATCTTGGTCACTGCTTCTCTTCTGGTGAACACCAGATACACTGAAAGGGTTTGAAACAATGTATGTTTGATATTGAAATCAACATCGGTAAGTGCAGTTTGAAGACAACAATAAGTGTCACTAACGGAAAGTCGACATTACATGAACGTGTGGTCCTGTGTTTCACTTTTTTCTTGCCAAGTTTTGGGGCTCTGGTAAGGAATCTGAAAGTTTAAAGCATTTATCTAATCTCATTTTTTCAAACAAAAGAAGAACCCATTTTTTTCTGATTGAAACAGCAAGGTTGCATTGATTTGAGATTGTTCTGTGGCTACAGAGTACAGACATTTAAGTAAAGATGATTATTCTGCAGATCAGCAGTCGTGTTGGCTGCAGCAGCTCAGATCATGTTCAGGGTTTACAGGCCTTTTGTGTAACATCCTGTGAATTTATTCCTTCTCAGAAAGTTTCTGTATAATATTCAGCAATGCTTGAACATGACTGGGCTGTCCCTGCAGCTGGACATAAACTTTTATTCATCTGAATAATCATCTAAGAATCGTGGTTCATAAAACAAATTGTCATTATAAAAGACATAAAGACATTTTGCGAGCAGGTTGTGGAGTGAGAGCTGGTTGAAAAGGGAGCGGTGCCGTTGCCTTGTGTGCGGAGCCTTTTCTGTGCTGCTTCCTCTTTTATGGTCTGACCTTTCTCTTAATTGGCTGCCATGTCTTTACACTGAGATTCTGTTGGTCTCCCAGCCAAGTAATTTCTCCCCCTCTCCCAGCTAAAGCGTTTCCCTCTGACCCATAAATTGGAAGTGCTTTAACCTTTCCTGAGTGCTCACTTTATAGTGCTCTCTTTATTCTTTTATTATGCAGATGAAATGGATTTTCAAATTTCAAAAAAAGTGAGTGGTGTCACTCACACCTGCGTTTTTTTTAATAAAACCTTTTTTATCCTCAACTTTGGTTGCAAAGCTTGTTTTCCGAAGCGAGCACTTGACAGAATGACAGCAAAATGTTAATTAGCACAAAACAGTTATCTAATTTAAAACACAGAATAACATGACTGTATGAAGACTGCTGTATTGCATTATCCCCTTCTCTTTATAGTCAATAATCACAAATTTACCTAAATCAGCAGGCGTGAAATAATTCCCACAAAAAACTGATGCATGAAATGATAATGATAAGAAATGACAGCCTAGTTTACCCATTTCCTCCAGTTATCTATAAAAGCCATTACGTGTGCATTAATCAACTATCTATTAGGCTAAACAAGGTTCATAATATATCTGTAAAAGTGTATGTGTGTGCTCGGGGTGTAATATACTTGATGTATTGATATGTTTATTTCAATTTATTTCAAGACCTCATCCTGCGAGTCTGACCCCGAAATCAATACCTTCATTTATGGTCCACCACCTTCAATCAATTCTGGCCCTGTCTCCTCTCCACGATGGACTGCCTCTGACTGGACACATGTAAGCAGAGCTCCATAGCTCTCTCGCTCTCTCTCTTCTGTGTCGCTGTGCAGTGGGAGGTAACTGGTCGCTCAAATCCTAGATTGGCTGCCGGTCATCATCCCACAGCCTTTCCCCGGCTCCTTACTCCTTTCTCAGCATCCTCCTCCGGCTCTCACCTCCCTGCTTGCGCTCATGACTGGCAGCTATATAGCTCTGATTCATGATAAACAAAAGCACACAGCCACGGGCAGAATGAGAGAGGCACACGCGGAACAAATGCAAATGGCCCTTAGTTCTGTCATGAGCTGCTTCTCTCTCCACACTGCGCTCTCTGTCTCACCCATTCTGGCAGACTTATCAGCAGAAATGAATAATCTCATTCCTCTGAAATATAAATGCCGTGTACATGCAGATGTGCTTTGGCATCCCTTTGACCACACCACACAATTGTATTCCTACCAACTTAAAACGAAGCTGTTCAGGACAGAACGTCTGGGCCTTGCGAGGGAGATTTAGCCATTAAGCCAGGTCACCTCCTTTTATAAAGGCGTAAGGTTGAGGAAAGCCAGAAGGTTTTATTCTTCTTAAAAAGCATGCATGAGCTGGCAGTATTGCTCAAACCGCCTCCTCTGGATTTATTAGCCAATTTCCACTACCATTGTCTTTCACTTCAATCTCAGAAGTGAGGGTGCACCGGGCAGAATATAGGGCTGCAATCATCCGAGTGTGTGGCGACAAAACCCCCAGCACTTGCACCTGGAACTCAATAGATATTCATGAACATTCGCGTATTTAGAGAAGGAAATAACTTAATACCGACAGTGTCGATGGAATAATAGCCATTTCCTGCCTGACTTGCAGCCCCTCAGAAAATGAGATTGCGCTGGCCGTCATTTTTCTTGTCTACTGGGTGTTTCCACGCAGAGGTCTATGGCTGCAGCTATGCTCCCTGCATTGGCAATGAGGTACAGATAGAGAGAGCGGCGGGAGAGAGAGGGAGGGCGAGAGAGGAAGAGCGACACAGAGAGAGAAAGCGAGGGTGACTGAGTGAGACAGGCCGACTCCAACAGGAGACAGAGGATTATTGTCAGCTTTACTATGAATAAAAATGAAGGTTAAATAGAAAATAAAAACATAAAATGTGACAGAATCATAATGTGTGCCATTTTCTAAAACACCAACTTGGTGTTCCTCATACCAACCTGCTTTCCTAAAGGTAAAACAGCTCCTGGGCTTCAGTGTAAACAGGACAGAACTCGACTGAGCTAAGAGATGCTGCTCCCCGGCTGAACAAAGGGAAATATTTCATTTGTACCATGATTAAGACTGATTACTTTTGCGAGACATGGGGATGCAAGTGTGTCCAAACAGGATAAGAGATGGGGGAAAAAAACAAAAACGGGAGAAGAAGAAAAAGAAGATAGAGGAGGGACTTGAGTGACATAAATGGATGCCTGACCTGAGAGACAAAGGAATCTTACAAACTATTCCTTACCATTACTCGGCCTGTCACGTTACCCCCGCCACTGCTCTTATAAATGAACCATTTCACAGAGGAGCTCAATCCTGCAGCCCTCTCTCTTCTCCACAATTAGGTTTCTCCTCTTTGTAAGCCTTCCTTATCTCTTTGCTTTTACTCAGGCCTTCATCAGCGCGGACATATATCACGATTTTCCTTTCCATTCCATTCTCATTCAGACCTTCATCCTCACGAGTGCACAGCATACATCATGAGTTTAGAAGGAGCTTATAAAGATTCTGGTAAAGGTTGTTGCTATAACTGTTTCTACGCAAAAGCTACTGAAACTTAAAGGTAGTGTTGGTAATTTGCTTATTTGTTGAAATCCTCTTCACGACCTGATAGCCATCAATAAATAAAGTCGTCTGAAAAAAAAAAGAAGAAGGAATCTGTGCCCCTCGCAGAACTGTAATAAACAAGACCAATCATTTAATTTGGTCTGAATAAAATTATTTGCTGGTGTACCTTTTGGTCACAACCTACCTACCTGTACTCACCCTGCCGGTGCTCACCCTGCCGGTGCTCACCCTGCTGGTGCTCTCACTGCGCATGACCGGAGTCTTCAGCCAGAGAGACATTCTCCGCTGTAGTAGAGACGATAGCTAGAAGTTAGTGAACGTTTCACGGAAAATTTCTCTTCTATTAGTTGTCTGTCAGTGCATGTTCATCTGTTTTGGGGGCGTAGCTTTTTTACGAGGGGTCCAGTGTGAGGGTGTGGGATGTATCGGTTGCAATTTTTCCGAGTGTAGCCTGCTCTTTCTGCTGTAGCTTTTCCAGGTTTACCTACCCTGGCTTTAAATTTGTGGCGTAGCTGAAAGAAATGAAATCACTCACCACACATCTTAACATATTGGGGGCCTTGTTTACTGCAATTAATTTGGACAAGCATATAATTTTTTAAACTGTTGAAAGGACTTCCACAAAGAAAACAAATATTACATGGCATAAAAGAGCAACATTTTTATTTAACCTACAACAACTTACTTCAGACATATTGTCAGACACTGCTCTGGGTCAAAAAGGATCCCGGTGAGGTGCTATAAACTTTGCTCTGGCATCCCAGCAGGACTTCAACTGACCAGCACCCTAAAATCAGTCAGGAACCAAGTCCATGGTAGAGCTTTAGCACCTGTATGAGCTACTGAAAGAAAATGGGAAATCTCTTCTTTTTTCAAGTACGAATGAGGATGAGATCATCCCTGGATGATAGAATCAGCTTAAAATATTATAGCAATGTGCAGTGCTGTTGATGTTTATTTGTTCAGGTCCCAGTAAATAAAGGCCTTAAGACAACGCCTCAAAACCGAAAATGCACTTTTATATCATCAGTGGACTAGCTGAATCCCGTCTTTCTTCACGGTTCATCTTGACCTGTCATGTCAGCCTTTAGCTTTCTCTCCTGCTGAAAGACCATCAAAAAAAAGAAGAACTTTTGGTACGAGCAGGTATAACAAGATTGCACTGCTGAGCACACAAGAGGCCTGATTCCCTCAGTGAGTATCTACAGAGAGTTAGTAGACCAAATCCAGGAATGGGTGGCTGAGCTTTGGCCATTTCAGTGCGTAACTCACGGGGCACACAAACAGCAGTCTGAGGAGGAAAGTCTTGCTATTTTTGGCTGAGTTGAGAGTCTCCTCTGTGGATTGAGAAACAGGGATGAGCGAAAGTCTGTGAGTGAGGATTTTATGTGGTATAATAATATGAATTTGCACCATGAGGAGAGATTTTTCTTTAGAGAGTTCAGAGTTGCAATAATGGGGGGTAGGGACAATGAAAGATTATGCGGAGGAGAAGTGGTGGTAGTACTTGGGGAGTTGGACAGGAGGGTGGTGGTGGAGGAGTGGTGCTGTTTAAATTAATCTGATCTTGGATGCCTCAGAGACGGGGCCGGTGTGAGCTCGCCACGAACCCAGACAGAAATCTGAGCAGATTGCACCACTGCTTTGTATTCCAAATTAATTGGCCTCTGAAGATCGCCCTCCGCCCCTCACAACACTACTGATCCACATTTTCCTCCCCTCAATTAAAAGTGTGTACCCCTCCCGTAGCCCTCTCTGCTCATTCCCGAAGACTTCTCGCTCCCCTTGTTACCAAGAACAAACTGGACCCCTACGTCTGAGCTCAGCAGGACTGTAGGGAAAAAGAACAAACTCAAAGGAGGGAGTAATTATAATAATCCATCACTCTGAGTGTATAGTAATTGTCATTAATTGAGCTTAAAAGGTGAGGCTGTCTCTATTTTACATTTATATCCATACTAACAAGTATTAGCTGTTGTTTATTAGCTGTTGCTTATTCCTCTGTGCCACAGCAGTGTTCCCCCGAAAACTATAACACATGAATGAGCCACATTGTTGCACGGTCTTCATTACACTGTACATGAATACTGTTTATTTTGAGTTGATCCCACATACACCCTCCTGCTGCCTTGACTGCACACTAAAGGTAAAACTAAAAAACAGTTGTGTCAATCCTGAAAAATAGTTCACAACAATTTTTCTTTTCATTCTTTTGTAGATTCTGTTTAATAAAATCTACAGTACCCAGCTTTCTTGCTTCTAAAAAGGCCTATATGTAGATTTTTGCATAGCCAACATTAGCACTAACAGCTATTCACTTACCATTCTCACAACAATATGGAGATTAAAGTATCCTGAAATTAAACATAGTTGGTCATGTTCTTTTCATTAATTTGATGATGGTAATAAAAATATGAACTCAGTTTTTAACATACTTTATAGTAATCTAACCGTCAGAACTGCCTATTACTATTTAACTGAAAATTTGATAGTTTGGGTAGAGAAGGTTGTCTGCTGATCCTTGGGTTGGTGGGGAAGCACAACCAATAAAATATATAAAATATTTATATAAAATGTCTCTAAAAGTCTTCTGCTCATTCTGGCCTTATCTACTGCTATTTAAAAGTTTTACTGACACTAGGATAAATATATTTTTACAAATATCTAGTCTGCTACCAGGGACTCTAACAGTGGTCAGTGGCTGGTACTAAGCGTGATAAACATGGGCAGAGTCAGTTACTATCCTAATATCCTACTACTGGCCTCAGAGGAATTCAAGTCAACACAAGAGCATATTATCATCTTTTGTTTTCTATTCCAGGGATAATTAATAAAAAACTAAGAGTAAAAAAACAGTTGAGAACTCTTTTTACTTTCATCATAATTTGTTTTACATTTCGCTGGATGCATGACAGTGAATTGCAGTCAACATAATAGGCCTGATTGTTTGGTTGTTCTGTTTTTGCTGAACTGTGACTATAGTTCCTTGAGCAGCAGGGGGCCACATGCTATTATTATGCTCCCCCTTATAACTGAAACTCAGTCATTATACTCTCAAGGTAACAATACCAGCCATAACAAAATGGTGATGATAAACAAACAAAAAGAACCATGACTCCAGTGTATATCCACGTTATGTGTTTGATGCTTTATATCACATGTTGGGAGCCTTCTGTCTGTGAGCCATGAATGGCCCATGAGACATTTTGATCTGCCCCATGAATAAATTCATAAATACAAAATAGCAACAAAGAAATACAAAAGAATTGTGATGTCAGCAATTAGTTTTTGGTCTGTGATAAAAGAAAACATAAAACAGTAGACTAACATGTCCTACATGGTGGTCCCTTTTGGGCCTGTCAGTTCACGGTCAAGGTGAAAAGAAAAGTGGATGCAGAATGTTGGGCCAAAGACAAAATTAGAAATGATGTAGACAAGCCAGTGTGCATAGTTTGCACCGGCAGTGATGAAGAAGGCCAATTTCAAGTTTCATCACAGTAGCAACACACAGCTAAACTGGCTGAGTTGCAGGACAAATGCTTCTGGATAGAGTGAACACTCTCCAGGGGAGTTTGGGTGCCCAACAAGCACTATACCACAAAACTGAGACAGTGTCATACAGGCAAGTTGTGTATTGTTGCTGATGTAGAGCTGCGAGTATCAGTTTTCCTGGCAGGGGTGAATAACTGATATGGCATCAAAAATAAAACCCTTAAAGGACACCAAGACATTTAAAGTTTTCTCTGAGGCCTGTGATGAAACAACACACATAACACATATTTAAACAATGTTTACAGAGTTTAATACCGGGGAGGCTAGTCTAGATAGTGATGCTGACGCCACACTGTTTCCAACTTGACGTTATAATGTCCATTGAATTTGTGGTGGCTGACACGTAAGCAGCCATGAAGTTTGTTTTGAAATTATTTTTCACATTTTGGAAACAATTGGAAGTAGGTTTTTTCTTTATATCATGCAATATGCAACACTGGCGATACAGCGAGGTAAAACCAGCTGTAAGTATCATCATCATTGTCGTTTTTATCATGATCATCATTATGAACGTCATCATCTCCATCACTACCATCTGACGTCAGACACTTTGCCAAAGAGAAGCAGGTCCAGTCATAAAAAGGAATAGTTCACCCAGAAATGAAAATGTAGAGATATCAGTGGACATTTAGTCTTAAAACGATGTAAACATGATGAAAACAATGTAAATAACCTTGTCTCAGCCACGACATTCATATTTGACTCGAAGCAAGGTCATTTACATCGTGTTTTAATCCTAAATGCCCACTGATATCTTCCGACAATGTGCATTCAGGGACCGTCGGAAATGCTAACGTCTGCTAGCTTAGCCACTTCCTGTGGACATTTATGCTTATAACCCAGTGTAAATGACGCCATTTCGACTTGAATATGAATGTCGGGGCTTGCGGACACTTGGGTGACAACACATGAGCAGTATGGAGGCATGTTATGTTTTTTTCCTGTTGTTTTATTACGTCTAAAGAATAGCTCACAATTGACTTCAATTGTATTGGATTCTGCTGCAACAAAGTTTACCAATGGTACTCCTAAAGTGTTTTGTGGACTCAAACACTTTATCCACCCCTTCATCGGCATAGTGGTGAGTAGATGATGAGTGAATTTCATTTCTGGGTGAACTATCCCTTTAAATCGAGTTTAGTGTGATATATATGTTCAATAATTAAGTTTGGCCTGAAGAGGCTAGAAATTGAGATGGCTTTTGATTAGAAAAAGGTTTGCTGCTTCAAACCATAACCTTCTCTGTAAAGTCAAGTGATGGAAGAGTGATCCATCTTGTCGTAAAAATACTAAAATTGTGCTCACAACTGACATATTTATTTATGAGAGTTAAGAAGTTTTGGGGGGAAGTAAAAATGTCGCATGAATCTATTTATTGAACAAAGGACAGCAAAACACCACAACAAACATCAGGCGCAAACACTCAACATCCAAGATATTTCAGTCAGGAGAGATGTGAAAATGTTCTCAGAGGAGAATTGCCCCTGCGGACGACAAATGCCAAAACAACTCTGACAAAGAAAGAAAGGAGAAAAATATGAGCGAACAGAAGGAACAACAATTATTTATGTAAATAATGTGCCATTGCTGCTTATAATTAGTGGGAAAATTAAGCAGAAAAGAAAAGAGGGGGGAAAAAACATCACGCATGTCACCCAACTAATTTTTCTCATGCAAATTAACAATCGAAATTATAAATGGAAATGGTGTTGTTGTGATCGAGAAAGAGAGAGAGAGATGCCCTGCTTTTTTTCCCCTCCCTACTTCACACTGTTTGGAATTCATTATCATGGTGAAGCAAGCAGAGGCAGATGTAGTTTGACACAAAGGGTGAAGTCGATAGCAGCAGCAGGAGGAGGAAATAAGTTTGGATTATTGTTTTGGACAGAATGGACTTAAAAATAAAAAAAATTATGCAAGGGGGCAGACAGAAAAGAGTTGAGGGATTTTAATACACAAAGAAATCTCCATCCATCAGTCCTTGTGTTGATTGTTACACCTCAACATCTCTTTGACATCATTAAACCTTTGTCAGACACACAACTCAGCACTGTTTCTTTGGTATATTTGTCCTGTTTAGGTCCATCAGTACTGTCCCTTCAGGGTTAGCAGCTGACCTCTCCACTATTTTTCTCTGTACGTAACGCAACAGAGCCAGTGTCCACAGATCAGATGTGCTCAGGTGCTGACACAGTTATCAGACACCAAAATCCCTGACACTCTCTCAGCGAGAGGTGCTGGTTGCAGGAACTATAAAGGTGGTGTCAATGAGGGTGTGATAACTGTGAAAGTCTGTCTACATGTGTCTCCCGTGCGCTCGTCTCTCTCCACACACAGACACACACACACTCTGCGACCTGCTTTCTGCCTCCCCTCTGTCACTGGGAAGTGTTTTTAAAAGAAAGAGCCGCGATCAAACAAAGTCGGAAAATGCCTGTCTGGCGTTCATCTGACAGCCCTGCATCCTGAACCCTTTTAAAAGAGGGTGCGGAGGAAAAAAGGGAGAGAAAATAGGACATGTTTCGCACGATTTATGCAGCGTTAATTTTCCAGCCCCCGCGTCGACTGTTTACAGAGTCCTGTGCATCTCAAACCTCTCTTGTTCTCTGCGCCCCCAACGCACCCCCCTCATCACAAACCACAATTCCTCCTTTACTTTTCCCTCCCACCCCTCACTTTTTTGGCTTATGTTATTCTGATTTTTTTTCTTTCCTTCCAGTCTTTTTGTGTCACTAGTGAGGATGCTCTCCCTTGGGGTGGCTAAATTTACATCTCTCCATATGACAAACACAAACAAAGAAGCAAATAAATCAAATGTGAGGTAGAGAGAGAAAGGAGCAGCAGAGGAGGAGGAGGGTGAGAAGCAGGATGTTTATCAGTCTCAGAACATATACAGTATATGCCTATAGCAGCCGATTATAGTTGTGCAACGCTGTTTGGATAATGAAAGGATTGAACATTGCACGTGCACCATTCTTAGCTTTGTTTTTTGTTTTTTCATTCAAAGACGATGTGGATAAAGTACCGGCATTAAAACCCCAACTGTCTTCAACAATGACACCCAATGACAGTTGGCTTGACAGCTTTTGGATAATAAGATTTGAAATAAAAACATAGAATAGAAAAGTTAAAAATAGATATGTGTGTGGTTGTTTTTCTAAGGCCTTGAGTGTTTGCGAGAACAGGGAGACTAGACTGGGCAAGAGGAGCCATTACCTCAACACCAGTGTCACCTGTCATCCGTCTCCAGGGACCAGGCTGGATGTGTGTGGGTGGGTGGGTGCGTGTCAGAGAAGCCTGCAGAAACTAACCTCCATCACTGCTCCCCGCCGCCCTCCCTATACACCAGCTAGGTTTACCATAAAATTTCACTTATGAAAATTCATGCAGCGCAAACAAAGCCCCAAAAGAATCAGCCTGCATTTGCTCAGTTCCTATTTGTCGCTGCAAGTTTGTGCAGTAAGTGTATACATGCATGTGAGTGTGGGGCTTCAGCAGGATGGAGAATTCATCAACAACGGACTGTGCACAAGTGTTCAGACCCTCTCTCCTGCTTCTGCACCTAAATACGGAGAGGAGATTTGGGTTGGGGGCCTCTGTAGGGGAGAGGTGGCGGGACCTGATCAGTCTCTTCTCAAATGTGTGTGTGTGTGTGTGCGTGTGTCACTGCTTGTGACAAGCAGAGGAGCCCTGCTGTGTCTCAGTGCGTCCTCTCTGATACATTATTAATTAGGCAGCGTTTAGAGTAACGAGCAGAGCATTTGAGCCCCCCCCCCCCACCCCTCCACTGGTGACACGCTCCCTGGGAATCTGACTGCAGATCAGAGGAAGAGACAATCCGACACTGCATCACCACCTTCCAGGAATACCAGAGAGCCAGGCTCCCAGGGAGCTGGAAGACAGGAAGTATCACAATACATCCAGCTGTATCGCTCAGCTCACACACACTGGCAGTGGTTTGTCCACTGTCGTGTTGGAACTATCTTCTGCAGAGGTGGAAAGTACAAGATTTAAAGGAATTATGTGCTTAAATACAATGTTGAGTTGCTGTCACTTTATTCTATTTATTGATTTTTTTCTGCAATTTGTAAATCTTTATACTAATATGTATTCTAACAGTGATCAAGCATTTTCTGTTACCTCAAAACTCTGGAATACTTTGCCCCTCACTATTGGATTGCGTTGTGCATTTTCTACATAATAAAAATCTGGAGAGTCCGATTCCCTGGTCAAACCACTGAATATGTGTTGCATGTTAATAAATCATACTAAACACATAAGGATCAGTAAACTACTCCATTTGTTTATACAGTGCACTTCACTAACAAGTGTTAAACCCTTTAACAAGTCTGCTCCTTGCCCAGGTCTATATATATATATATATCCTGAATCCCTATCACAGAGTGGTAAAAATAACTAAGAATAAAACTCAGGTTAGAAAATAAAATACCTTTAATTAAATATTTTTACATTTTGATAAATTTGCATCAAGCAACATACTATGTGTACATAGGATTACTGTAATAAAACTGTGACATAGGTCATGTGCACATTTGTGCAATATTTGGTAGTATTAACTGCAATTTACCTGTTGGTTAGGTGCAACTTTACTCCATTAAATTACTACGAATGTATGCATGGTTAAATTTCAAGAGTTGTTGTTATTGCATTTAACATTTTCAATCATTTAAATGATCTATATTTTTTATAAAATGTTTAAATCGTGTCATTATATTGTATTTATTGTGTAGGCTTAGTAGCTACAGGATTATCCCACAATTGTCTGGTTTGAAAACAACAGATAATTTATCACATACATCTAAAATTACACTGAAAACTTAAATTGTTTTTTTTTGTGTATGTGTGTATGTGTGTGTGGAAAAATGGTGGGCAAGCTTAAAGGATCAACAGCATGAGCCTCATTGAGCCACAAATCCACATCTATCCTCTCCTCTCCTGATTTTGATAAATGAAGATTTGACAACACATCTTTCTGTTAGTATACACCTCTCCCTCTGATAGATACAAATTCAGTCATCCACATGCCTTTTTTCTCTCAGCTGTTAATTCTTTTATTGTTTTGCATGATTTCATGTTTTGGATCATAACCCCCCTCCTCCCTCCCCCAGGTGCATGTTCACATTATACTCATCTCTTTCTGCTACTGTCAGACTAATTCAATAATTTTCTCCCCCCTTTGTCATCCTTTAGCCCCCCTCCTTCCTTTGTCTCCTCCGACTGCCCTTCAAGTCTTGTGGGTCTGGCTGGGTCTCTGTTGTCTTCCTCATTACTGACTGTTCAGCCATTTGATTTTCTGAAACGGCTGCTGTGCAGCCATGCCGGGACCTTCTCATCCCTATTATTCCCCACAACACACACATACACGTTTTGTTGTGCTTGTGAGGACCATGACCCTAACCAATGTTGTGAGGACCCCCTCTCTCTGCTGATACTAGGAACATTTTAAAAATAGTTTTACCACCAGGTGGAGGTAGAAAGTCACTTCAAATGTTAAAACACATGATGTTCACACAACACCTGAATTTAGCAGGTGTTGTGAGGACCAAGCGGTTGCTAGGCAATATCTATTTTTCTAGGTTTTTGCAGCAATCTTGGATAGTTATTATCTCCTAAGAGGTGCCAATCCTTTATAAGTGCAATGGCTTAATTACTAATGACCATATTTACCTTATTCGACTTTATATCTGGTTATATTATAAATATTTACTGTTTATATTTTTTTACAATCATATTTTGTCCTAACATGCTCTCAATACTCTAGTGGTTTGCCAGCAATATCTGACATATCCATGCTTATAATAAACACTCAATGTACAGAACGCACATATTGTCCATATTACATATTTTATTTTACTTTCTAAATCTTATAAGCTTATATTTATAATCTTGCATGGAGCTATTGGAACAAACACAATTTCCCCCTGGGATCAATAAAGTATTTCTGATTCTGATTCTAATTCTGAAGTACCCTTCTACCTAATCTGATAATCTCAAAACAATTTCAACGTATGTATGCAGTTTTAATTACATTTTTAAAAATTGTCATGGTAAAACTCATAGGACATATTCATAGCTTCCATAAATTATTATAAACCATTCTGGCTGATGTCCTAAAACAGTGGTCTGCAACCTTTTGACATGAAGTGTAGGTTTGACATTTTCTTGTTAATTTGTGTGCCATATCAATATTATTTTTAACATTAAGTTTAATTATGAAACCACATCAACATTTCCAGACATGTAATTTTAGTCCATCCATATTTAAAGAAAAATATTTATCTCTTCATTATCTCTTTATTATCTATATTTATCTCTGTATGATAATTATATTTCTGTCATTAACCCACCAACCACACACTCATCTTCAGAATTTTAGAAATAAACACCTCAACCCACCCAAAGACTTTTCTGCAGACTAGAGGGCCAGGCAGAGAAAGTCAGCAGAATCCTCGGACGCTCTCAATCGGACATTTGCATTCACATATCACCAGTGTTAAGTGCATGTCTGAAAGCAGCTCTGGAGAGGCAACATTTTAATTAAAATACTGTTTCTGATTTTTAAAACCTTTATTCTATTTTTTTTTATGCAATAAAGGGAGTATTCACAGTTTCTTTTCGCATTTACACTACATTGGATCAGGTCTCCTTCAAAACCCACTGTAGGTAGACTCGTCACTAGATTATCCTACAGAGGCTAAATATTCATTAAAACACTATTTCTGAGTAAAAGCTTTACTTTTTTCATGAAATTATTAGAAATAATGATCAACCTTTTTTTAATTAACAATAATTCTGATTATTATACCGCGGCTATGTGGAATTTCCTTTTGTGATGAGTTCTTTAAAACCTGGAAAAACAATCAGTACTACGTCCACTGGGTGAAAAGGTGGCCCTATCTGAGCAGTCTAGATCCAGGCCTGGACCCTGCTCTCTCCTGCCCACCATTGGTCTCAATGCCTTCCCACAATTGCAAGTCACCTGACCAGCAGACATCATCCTCAATACCCCATGATTCAAAAACTTTATACTATAGACCTGCATGGTAGCCTTGTCATTTACCACAATGTGAATAATGTTAGTTGTGGCATTGCAGCCCTTTTGCTTTCATTGAATTTGTCTGCCTAAATTTTGTGAGAAACAGGTGTGGCATGTCTCTTTGTTGTTATTTTATTTTATCTTTACAAATAAATTTAATTTTCACTAATCTGAAAGTGGTTTTCAGACAGCATTAAGGCTTAATCTGAAATGTCTAACATGATTTACGAGAGAACCAGCTTCAAAAGACACAGAATCTGACACTCAGTAAGTTTCCCTTAACTTTCCCCCTTAATATCTTCAACTGGAGTCTTCAAAGTGAGTTATAAAGTGAAAATAGTGCTTGAAATATTAATTGATTTGGCCTTCATAATTCTGATCTCTATGTAGCCCCTGGTTAATTCCCCAGAGCTATGAGTGTCTATAATAATAATAATAAAGTAATGCAGTAGCAACACTATAGGGTATGTCACTTTTAGATGTGTAACCGCTCTATAGTTTGTTTTGGAGGTACATCTCCTAACATGTGGGGTGACACACTATCTTGCTTATTTGAGTTGTTAACCTGTATTATCTGCCTCTGATTTGTCAATATAGAGAGACATCACTTTTCTAAAGTTTGATTGGTCAAGAGGGGCAGGACTAAGAAAGAGCGCAGGTGGAGACAGGGGTCTTTTTCCACAGCAGCAAGGAGTGTGTGTTTCTCCTAATAAGGCACCTAGCTACAAAAAGTCAAGTGTAAAATGTGATTATAAACTTAGGAGTTAGGAGGTGTTAACATGACAACAGTTTTAGTGTTTGGACTGTGGGAGCTCAGTCCTGCCAACTGTGCTGTGTGTTAGCATTTAGCTTATGCCACTCTAGCTTGGATAAATGGATGTGGGAGCCAGACGGATCACCAGAGAACTCACTGTGTGACTGGAAAAGCATGGTTGCACCTCTGGTTTCGAAGGGAGACCAGCCGTCACCCTTCTTCATCGCCGGTGGGACTGTAGCTTTTGTCCGTCCCCTGTCTTCAGAGTAAGGAGGAGAATTAACTTTTGGTGCTGAGTGAGTAGCCGACTGTGTGATCGCATCTAGGAATGAGGACTCCATTACACTTACCTCACACGTCGTTCGCAAGCTACATTCAGGCCTGCAAAGGTTTTTTAATTGTGTTTTATTGCTGGATGTTTGGTTTTCATTTTCTATGTGGGCCCACAATAGTAAAAACATGGGGTTATTGTTTTAATCTGACTGTGTTTTGAAGTAACTGTTGTTGCTTAATGCTACTTTATACCTGAGTACATTTATTATCTGTCAGGTTAAAGACTATTCTTTGACATAACTAGCTGGCAAGGGCCACACATTTTCAGTTGTCTAGATTTAAAGGACACATACTGCAGTTTGATTTTGTTTTGGGTTTTATCTCGGTGAGTTAATCCTGTATTTATTTTTGGGAAAGAAACTGTGAGAGAGACTTACAATCCAACAGAAGGTGATCTAATTCATTTAATTTAAATTTTGTTTAATAAATAATTTATTTAATATAAATTACCTCTTTGTCAGTAAAAAATCACCCTTTCATCATCCCAACCCGTTTTCCCCACACACACGCCACCATATCCAACCTGCAAGGGAATGGGATGCCGATCGGCAGCGTGACGTATGCAAATTAGACATATCTTCATAACATGTGATGTCATTACGCAATCTAGCAACTTTTAGCTACATTTCAGAGAGCCAATAGCTACTTCTGGTGAGATTGTTTTGGCAACACTGGTTCTGCAGCCCACACGCGCTGCTTATGCAGCCAGTGTGGACTGGGCATTAAAAGGGCAGGTTAATTAAATTCACTGGTATATTTCGCCCACGCAAACCTATTCTCTATCTATCAGAGATGTTAAGTTATACGACCCTACCCACCCCACCCACTGATCTAACTATTAGTATATACGGGTATAAACTATTTAAGTTTAATAAGTAAAAAAAAGAGAAGTTGTTTATTTTTCGCTCATTTAAAGTATACAATTTAATAGTCTGGATGCAAGTACACTTAATTGTGCTGTTACATAAAATGATTTAGTATACTTAATTGGATTTATTCACTAGGGAACATTTTATTTCAGCATTGTTTAAGTGTACAATTGGAAATATTGAAATATAATTGTACTTTAACTACACAATTACGCTAATTTGATGATATAGTAATTTAAGTATATGCTTTTCAAATATACTTTATTATTTTTTACTTATGGTTCTCAAATCTTAACAAATGAATTAATGATTAAAGAATATGTAATAACTTTTTCATGTATTTTATATTAAAATTGAGTGCATTTGCCATTATTATATTTGTGATTAAAATTATAGTTTTCATTGTTGAAATTTAGCTTGTCACAGGCTGCTGTGTGCCACCCTGCGCCTGCCCCCCTCATCCCCCCTCCACAGTGTCACCAAGAGACTGAAATAACAAATCAGAAAATTCCCCAATGAGAAAGGTGACAGCCAATCAGAAACATCGCCAGATGTCTGATGCAGTACACGGGTGTGTACTATAGGGAGAGCCCAAGAGCACAGGAGAAAATACAAATTTCCATAATTGCTATTCATATGAGGACTTTTGCTGAAATTTACACCGCATAAGGTATAGGCCATCAGGGGGCCATAGCAGTATTATTTTTGTGAGGGCCGCCCAAAAGGTCCTCACAACCAAAACTGTCCTCACAGAAAAGGTTGTGTCACAATAGTTGGTCCTCACAAGTACAGCAAAACCAACATGCACACACACACATGCACAGGAACATATAAAGACACAAGCAGCCTCTCCCATTTTCTGCTATGATACATGCAGCGTCAATGAATATGTGGACTTTCTGTGCTTCTGTTTGCTGCATGCAGAGTGCCCAAACACCGGACAGTGTTGTAGTGTAGCGTAGCGTGATAGTGACAGCTAAGATTTAGCTTTTATTTTTCCAGGGCTACTCAGCAGAATGTAAAAAGTGCCTCCATAAAGAAGTGTATCTTAGAGCGACTGCCTGTGATTCCACACCACAGTTGGCGATGACACCACCATTTCTCTTGGTGACGGATGCACTGTTGTATCCTCCCAACTCTCTGCCCCACTGTGGTTATGAATGTTGCTGGCAAAGCGTGGAAACACTGGGGCAAGGCCTTATTTTTTGTCCGAGGCAGATTTCTAGTCAAAACCAAATCAGTAAAAAAAAACTCAAGAGCATTAACAACATGACGAAAATTAAACTTCAGTGTCACCCTCATTTAAACACATTTTTTATCCTTGGCTTGGACATTCGCTGATCCCAGCAGGCACAAACCCTTGCATCCTGCTGGACCACTGCATGGGACATCTCAACACCCCCCCACCAACCACCATCTCACGGCCAACAGCAGGTTACACTATCTATAGGAATTTGATGGCAAGCCCTTGAAGCATTGCCAGATCTTCCTTTACATGTTTTGCTTTTCTTATATTTAATTAGCATACAAATTAGGCTCAAGTGATTGAGCAGCGAACCACAGGTTTGAAGGCCTCTTGTCTTTCCCAGTGACATGAATTTGACATATGACAGACGAGGAATCCTATGTTCATGTCCAATATCCACCTGAAATTCTGTTACCAGATTTAACATTCCAATATATAATAATATATTCTAATAATAATATACTCTAAACACAATGTTCAAACGAGACCATTAAAGTTGGTATGCTGCCAAATGAAACACTAAAAACATTTTATATTCATATATGACCATGCCCCCATTCAAAGCTGTGTGACCCACCAACACACACACACACACACCCCTCCTGCATTCAGTCTATTCATTATCTAACCCCCTAAAGCGGTCCAGAGGGGCAAACTGTGTGGTCACTGCAAGCCAAACATGCTTGGAGGCTGCAGGCCAGAGCCAAATGGCTCAGGCTCTGGCCTGCCCTAGGTGTCAACAGGCCCCCTTGGCCCTAAGTGCCAGGCTTCCTCCTGAAAGAGAAGAGGAGATGGAGAGCCAGATAGAGCGCCATCTCATTACCTACTCCCCGGGGCTGCAACTAAGCAGGAAAGTGTGAGGGCCATGTCACCTCTGTGGATGGCCCTCATGAATTGTGTTTAATTGAAATCTGATATATCTGAGTCCCCACTTGGCACACTACCAGTCAAGCAGCAGGCTGGGTTTCATCCTGCCAAGCGAAGTTGGAAAAAAAAACTGGAAAGACCTCCATTTTTCACATTTTCACATCTTCCCAAGCTCACATTCTTGCAATCCACAGACTTATTGATTTGTTTGTGAGATGTGAACATGGTCCATCGTTGGCGGGGCTCTAGGATAGTAAGAGCTGATCATAGAGAACAGTTTGATGCTAACTTGGTGTTCTCTGTACTGACCTTGGCTGAAGTACACAATGTAGGCTTGCTGAAATCCCAGCCTCTCACAGAGGTGATGCCAGGTGGGGATACAGGCAGTGAAGATGCATCCACACAAAGAGCTGTTTAACTGTCCAGAGGCCCTCTGGGTACTCCACCTTTCACTTTACCCTTTTAATATTTCATATCCTGGCCCCAACCACGCTCTGGCCAAATGCCTCTGTATGGGTTGCTGGAATATGGATGAGAGTGCACATTTACCCATTTACCTGGATGTCAGTCGGAAGCAGCTCTAAACAATACACCTCTCCCCTCGCAACCTCACCTCTGCTCACCTCGCTGGGTCCAGAGCTCGCTTGTTAGAGAGAGTAGGAAGGATCGAAAGGCGAGGAAAATAGACAGAAAAATCCTACAAACAGGAGCCCCGGGGATAACAAATACACAAGTGTGGAGAAGATGTTGGACATGGAGAAGGGGGATTATACAGGTGACTAACAGAACTAATGCATTAGTGACTATAGCACTTTAAGTAACATTTTAGAGAGGGAGTATTTATATTTTATGCTACTGTATAGTTCTACTCATCTAGATCTTTTTTTTTGGGGGGGGGGGGGGGGGGTATTTATACTCAACTACATTTATCCTACAGCTACTGTTGTGAATTATTTTACAGATTTATATTTTAAGATAATAAATCACATAGACTTAGTTAAGTATAAATCAGTGGTTTACAAAGTTTTTGGGCTTGTGATTCTTTACAAAACAAGTCTCATATATACGTGAATATGTTCCTGTGAATTCCTCTTGTATAGCTTTAAATTCTGAATCCAGCACAGAAACTGTGTCAATAAATTCCTATATACTGAGAGGTAATTATTAAATGTAGATGTAGGACAAATACTGACCCATAAATTGTGTCAAATATGTGGTTAAAAAAACTATTTTAACCAATGATAATTCTGTTCCTTAAGAGGTGTGTCTGTAACTGACACACACACCTCTTGCTCTGTCAGCTTCTTTAATCGGTGATGGATATTTCTGCGGCTTGCATCGACCATACACTTCTCCTGGTTTGCCACCTCCAGTGCTTGTTCTCCTTCCTTATATTTCTCTGTAGCCATCTGTTGTGGTAAAATATCAAATATTGTTTCCTCCATCACGCGTTGTTTACTCCATTACTTGCAGAGGGCTGTGTGATGTGAACTTACTTCGCTTAGGGACTCCAACTCCTGGACGCGTGTTTCGAGTCTCAGGCCTGTGCTGTTTAGTTTTTCTTTCTCTTGGTCTACTTCTTCTCTTAGTCTCTCCAAAGTTTCTTGCTCCTGTGCCACAGTCATCTCCCTCTCTTTTACCTCTTTTACCTGCTAAAGACTTGCTCAGCTTCCTCCTCCTCTCCTTCTCTTGGACATGGAAGTGGGCCCACTCAGCCGCCAGCTTCCACCTCTCTTCTGCAGAGAGCTTTTGCTCCTCCAGTAATGCGGCCTGATGGAAAGAGCGAGAGGTGAGGTGGAGACGTGAGAAATCAAGATAGAGCCCTTGATCTACTACAGTATCTGCACTAACGTGGATGTTTGTGTTACCTTAGCTTTTTCCAGCTCCACTATCTCCATGTTCATCTGCTTGGTAAGGGAATGCCACTCTTCTTCCAGGGCTCTTTTTTTGTTGACTCTGCCTTGGCCTGCTCCTCTGTTACATTTCTGCGCTCCTAAGGCATACAGAGAAAAAGTTGCATCTTCAGTTTTCGAGGCGAAAAGCATCAGTTTTGGTTACAGGTGTTTATATACATTTATTCTGTCAAAGCAAATATTCTATTTTTTTAAGGTCTGTCTTTATCCTGACCTTCTTAAGCAGTTTGTGCTGCTCCCTGAGCTGCTTGTCCATCCTGGCAATGAATTCCTTGTGGAATGTTCTCTCCTCTTCCATTGTTTTCTGCTGCTGATGCATCCAGTCCTGCATAACTGAAAAGTACAATTAGAGAACAATTAGTACAACACTTGCATTTGGATACAACTTTGCCTTTAGAAAACTTGGGTCTTGACCCTGGTATACAAAGTGTGTGTGTGTGTGTGTGTGTGTGTGTGTGTGTGTGTGTGTGTGTGTGTGTGTGTGTGTGTGTGTGTGTGTGTGTGTGTGTGTGTGTGTGTGTGTGTGAAGTACTTTGAAACTGCTTGTCTGTCTGCTGAGTCCTCTCCTCCAAGCCACATGCCACCCGAGAGGTAAGCTCTCCCAGCTGAGAGGAGACTCCTTCATCTGCTCCATCACCTTTTAAGAGACCTAAATAAAGACAGCGGAAAAACATCAGTAGATAAGAAACATTTCTTTGAAATCCTGATCAAGGCTGGTCAATACTAAAAATGTGTTTGTATGTGACGAGTTAGTGATAAGAATAATTCCCTGACTCACTCTCAAAATAGAATGAAAACTATCTTGAGTTGTTTGCTCCTGCTTCACTTATACACATCAGCACAACTATTATTTCACAAAAAAGTAAAGAAAAACAATACACGCCATATATATCTAAATGTAACTTTGGAGACTTAACAGTGTCCTCTCTGCCCCTGGGCACCTGTGAAGTGACTTGTTTACTGAAAACAAGAGCAGGTTATAATTCATCAGTTTCTCTTGCCACTGTATGGTATTGTATTATATTGTGTTGTGTTCCTTCAATGGTACCTGAAAACTGACAGAGCCTCCCTGCTGCTCTCTTTTCCTGCTAACAAATCGTTGTCCTCCTCTTGGATCAGTTCCATTATGGACTTTTGCTTAGTCTCTTTTTATGGGGCTGGGGCATGTCTACCAGCCAGGGAGGGCTTTTTCTCCAACCAGGTAGAGGAGGCTGGCTTTTCAGACTCTGTTGAACTGTCGGTCTCATCCTCCTCATGGCTTTACCAGTTAACTGAGTTGTGGCGTTGAGCAGGGATAGTTGTGACGTAGTTTGGTTTCTTCTCTGTGGTAGAAACACTGTCATCCAGATTGGAAAACCTGATGATAAGAAGAGAAAGTCATATATACTGTGGTATCATGTGCATATTTTTGGGCAGTTCACGCTTGGACAACACACACACACACACACACACACACACACACACACACACACATACACACAAACACACACACACCTGAGAGACTTTGTGCGGGACTGTCTTCCAGAAGTGGTTCCACCCGAGGGCTGATAGGACCCAAACTGTAACCACCTAAAAGCAGACATGCGAACTAAATTAACTTAATTATTTATGAAATACTTTTTTAAATGATCCTAGCTCACAGCACAGTCAAGTCACAGTGTGTCAGTCAGCAGATTTGTTGTCAGTGAGGCAGTTGCATGCAGTACAAAGTTGACAAAAACTCTCACCTGTCATGCCTCTTCTCATATCTTTCAGTGACATAAATCTCTGGGAACAGCTTTGATTATCTAACTCATTCTTCTTTGATGTGATGCAGCAGGTAACTAACTGACTGGTGGGTGGACTCTCTGGTAGTGGGAAGCACCTGCTATAAAAGGCACGCCTCCTGGATGAGACACTCTCTCTCACTCACCTGACTTTTATACCTCGTCGTTGCTTTGTTTCCCATCCATTCAACATCCTCCCCGCACCACACACACGGTTCACTCATGCATCCATGCACCCTAACTACTGATTGCACTAATCAACACACATCATTGCCTTCTTAGTTTGTGTTTTTTTTCGTTGTCAGATTTTATTTAAATAAATTATTATTTTTTGTCTTTCAACCAGCATCTCCCTTCCTGTTGTCTAGGCTTCTGAGCCGGGTCGTGACATGGACTCAAACACTTGACCCACCCCTCCATCGGCATCGTGGTGAGTAGATGATGAGTGAATTTTCATTTTTGAGTGAACTTTGCCTTTAAGGCCTTTGTTTCGGGTTATGAAGTCCTCACCAATGAATGAGTCAGCTAACGTTTTCTCTTCCAAGAGATTGAACATAACATCAATACAATACAACATCAATACAATATTTTGAAAATGTAGATGTTATATTAAATTCGAATCAATTTCATTTGTATAGCGCCAAATCATAACATACATTATAAGGCACTTTATATAAAGTTGAGACCTTAAAAAAATAAAGAGAAACCCAACAGTTCCTACAACGAGCAAAAACCTTGGTGACTGTGGAGAGAAAAAACCTCCTTATTAACAGGAAGAGACCTCTAAAGGCCATAAGCCCCCCACCCTCACTGCCATGCACAAACTAGTTTAAGACTGGACACTACACTTAATGCTGTTAGGCTGTGGTTTAATATTTCGTTAATATCTATGGATAAAGCCAATGTGTTACATAGAGTAATTATAGCTAATGATTGCAGTGTGCGAGAGGAGCAGAAAGTGTGTTGTGTTTTGAAAGAAACCAGTGAATTCATTTTTGTCTAATAGACCTTTTTTTTGAATTGGTCCGTCCGCATGTGATAAGGGTGTTAAAAAATAATGATTTATAACTGTTGAGCCAGCAATTACATTTTAATTAGGCAGTAATTTATGATAATTTGTCTTCTTTCACAGCAGAACAGTTAATAATTATTAATTAGCCGTTGATGATTGGTCCTTTGAACATGTACCCTAATGGCCAATTCTCAGCCTATGAGCAGAGACCTCTGCAAGAACCGCCGAGTATGTGTATAAACACGTATGAGAAGACAGACGTGGAAAGAATATAGAAATATTAGACAAAAACAGAAAACAGAAACATGTCATCCCCATCTGTACTGGCACCAGATTTGTTCACGTTACCAGGCTGGCTATGTGTGCCTGCCAAGTCCATCCATCTATCTGTGCCTCAGTGTGCCAAGCCAACAGAGAGAGAAAGATGACAGGAATGCACACCAGGAAGACTTATGCCAAGTGGAGTAAAGTAGAGAAAATTTAAAGGCACAGGCAGAAAACAGGGAGTCACACCTTCCCCAGTCCTTTATCAACAACTGTTATTTGTCTAACAATTTCAAGTGGTTGAAATTATCTGTGTCTTTGGCTTTAGATAATGACCCCGGGCTACTTTCACTCATAAGTGCTAGCAGATTGCTGTTGGTGCTTTCCACTTCATGCCACTCTCTCTCAGTGCTGTTTCTTATTTGCTGTCTCCATTTCCTCACTTCCCTTCTTTGCCTGTGAACTTCAGACCCTTTGGATTTACTTTAATATACTTGCACGTCTTGACTTGTGCAGCTAGATTCCCACAGATAAAGGTAGGGAGGAATATTCATCAGCACCTTTTTTGAAGACGCACATCAGTGAGGTAAGTTACAGGGTAGAAAACTACAGGAGGGACTGTGGCTTTGGTTTTGCTGGACAAGTCGAGAGAGGACAGAGCTTGTCAAAACACTGCATGTACTGCTGGATTAAAATCCAGCAAAGGTGAAGTCAAGCTAACCCCTTTTAAACCCTCTCATTGATTTGAACTATTCATTCGTTCCACTATTATATTTGAGTCTTCAAAGGGGCTGTGTCAAAGAGGCAGAGAGAAGGGTGTTCAAAAGGCTGTGACAATCAGGAAAGTCTGTGGCTATGAAATAAATGTGGGTTCCTTTGTGCATCCAATCCCTCTGTTGGCTGCTTCGTTTGATAAGTAAAACACATCTTTAAGATATTTAGCACATATTAAAATTAATAACAGCATTTTCCAAGTTTTAGATATATTAAACATATTTTTAACTTCTCCTCCAGGACATCTCCTTTTGATTAAATATCTCTCTCCAGTTATTGCTCATAATGCGTGGCAGATATGTGAAATGGGAGGGAGAGGGATATGGTGACTTTACTGTATATTCTAAAGACGTCTGTTCGTAAAGCTGGTTGGATCATTAAAGACAGACATTGTGTGAGTGTCTCTGCAGCGTTTTTTCCCTATCTGCTGTCAACTCCTCCTCCACCTCTGGAACTCAATTTGATGGACACAAAATCTTACTCTCGTAGGAGCGTGTTCCTTAACGTAGGAACTAAGAGTCTTTCATTAATTCATATGTGCTCACTCAGTTGTCAGTTTCATCCCGTCTTCACACGCTCACACCTTGTCCTTATTTCTGCTTCTCACCATTGCACACATTGGTTGTTTGTCTCCATATGGTGCAATCTTTCCACTTGAGGTCACTGTGTTAATAGTACTCGTTTGTCCCTTTGCTTTTCTTGCAAGCTCTGAAGTAAACACTGAAGTCAGTATGGTCGGAAGAAGTAACTGCAATGAGAGGGCAGCACAACAGAACCCATTGAGACAATTATTTCAATGTATTCACCTTCTGACGTTCGAGAGTATTTTTGCTAACACACATTTTCACATTTTTTTATGTGCTGCAATCCTCATTTGACAGTTACACACCAAGCGTGTGTTTTTAAAAAGTAGCCCATAATTATATTTAAATTCTTCATGACGTTGTCTCTACAACTCCAGCAGCATGGAAAACAAGAAGTATCCTTTCAGATATTTCCTGTTCAAATAATGTTTACGGCACAGCAGTTTACTTAGGGCGGCTGTGGCTCAGGGCTCTGAGTGGTTCGATCCCAGTCTTCACCATTCCGCATGCCAAAGTGTGGTTGGGCAAGATACTGAAACCCAAATTGCCCCTTCTATGCACTGTATAAATGTGTTTGTGGGAATGGGTGAATGTGGAACTGTACTGTAAGGTACATGTAGTGGTCATCAAGAATAGAAAAGGGCTATATAAATACAGACCATTTACTGAGAGAGCAAACGGGAACTTTGACTGCAGGTCTGTGCCGTATTGGTTTCAAGTCTGAGACGCACTGTTCCTTCAAGTCCGGCTTTGTGGCCTGTGGTCCAAATACATATTTATTTGTTTCCGTATGTGCAGAATTAAATGAGGCTAATTATAGTGACACAGCTAAGTGTTGTCATATGATGTGCTTTATTGACTAGACTCCCATACAGCGGAGTAAATGCATCTTTTGGCCCTTTTTGTTTAAAGACATACCATAACCCTACGCACACAAGGCAAGGCAGCTGCTAATTAAATCAATATGAGATAATGAAGTGCAATTAGAGGCACTAGCTGGGCTGATCCTGTGCTGTAAGCACTGTTTCCCTCCCTTTGGGCTAGCGCCTCTTTAGAACCTGTTTTCCACTTCCAGGAGCCACAATCCCCACAGCAACCGTTTGGAGGAGTGATCACTGAGCTCCCGAGGCTGCCAACGCATTCTCACACTCAAACAGAGTTCTGCTCTCCATTTATCCTCACCTTCCTCTCTGCAAGAACAGAGCGCACACATGCTGTTTACCCCCCCCCCCCCCCGCGCCCCCGCTCCTTTCTCCAGCTTCTCACATTTTCACCTCTGCCTCTTCATGCTTCCTCTGCCTCCGTCTAACCTGGCAACTTGTTATGGTGCACATTTTTAGGATCAGTGAATTTTGCATTCCAGAGAGTCGTTATAGCGTTCAACGGTTTGAAAGATGACGAGACATGCTGTGCTCTGCTGCATGAAGTCAGACTGTTAAACACTTGTGTAAATTAAACACACCGCCTGTTTTAAATTAAATTACTGGATTTGCTATTTACCTAAATTACAGATTTATTAATTACAAAAAAAGGTACCATATCACTGCCCTCAATTCTTTGATTGAGGCCTCCTGTTACTGTTCATCATCATTATTATCACTTTACATTATCACAGTAATTATCCTCTGGGTTGCCACCTGATTCTTACAAGTCACCAGATGGCACTATTTAGCTTCCACAAACGGCGTAAAGGCCTCAACAGGAGCATGTTGATGGTCGTTTCCTCTTGTGCAGAACTCCAGCAGCAGCTTCCTCCCTCAGTCCGCGGTTGACCTCTGCAGCTTCAGGATCATATTCAACCCTGTGGTGTTTCTCTCTGAGATGGTATCAGG
The DNA here is from genome assembly GCF_009819705.1 of Hippoglossus hippoglossus. Taxonomy (NCBI): domain Eukaryota; kingdom Metazoa; phylum Chordata; class Actinopteri; order Pleuronectiformes; family Pleuronectidae; genus Hippoglossus; species Hippoglossus hippoglossus. The sequence continues at coordinate 13,792,007 of NC_047159.1, read as the reverse complement.
CAGAACAAGGTGAGCATTTTACCAGCTAAACATCTGTGTCACTCTACGAATGTGAAGAAATGTCAAACCCTGATGTGAGATTTGCTGCCACGCTCTTAGATATTTACCACATAAAGTGATCTGAAAAGTCAACAAACATATTCAGATGGAAGTGAGCGGGGGAGTTGGGGAGGGGATGGAGGTTCAGGTGAAAACAGGAACTGTTCTGCATCAGGTCCTTCTTCATGCTTTCCCTTTGGCATCAGGAGCACTTAGCAGTGGCATCTTCAGCACCACGTGCAGTGACGTCTAATGGGCTTTTAAGAGCTTCGCAAGGGGACTATTTGTGTACCATCAGTGGAAGCCTGTGATCGCTATGTGACAACAGTATTTTAAGCTGGCTCCACAGTGGCGGAGGATGAGTACCCTGAGCTGTGGCTTTCCCCAGGGGAGCGCTACTGCTACTGAGATCTAACAGCTCAACTTCTCTCCCACTTTCCAACTCAGGTGTCTTTTTCCAGCGAGACAACTGAGAAGTCTTGATTCCTCCCTTTCACCAGAAAAATGCATGTTTGTGAAGAAATAGAACAAGACTAAACAGGGCGTTTTCGACAACTGCTCCGCTGAAGACGGGAAAAGTTTTGATTTGTCACAGGAGATGTTTGGTTTTCCCCAGAGACTCAGGAGTTAGACTTGTTTTATTTTTTTCAATTGACTTCCCTATGTTGAACTACTTTGCAGGTTAACAAGTGCATCTCAAGGACTTTAAACATACTAAGGAGTGATGTTATTACAAAGTATAGCCACCACGCAGTGACCTCTCTTTAAGACAACAAACACAATCCTCTTATTCTCAAAGGTAAAGAAAACACAATTTACCTGAGCAGTGTGATCTTCATTGTGGAACAAATGTCTCCGCTCCTCAATGTTTGTAAACTAAAGCTTTTGTTAGTCACTTATCGAGCTCCATTTATTCTTTAAAGATATCATTTTAAAGACTCTGGAAACTGTGGTGGACATTTTCTATACTCTTTTCTGTCTTGTTATAGACCTTTTTATAGAACAAAACAAATTACAATAATTGCTTGATTTGTTTTGGTTTTTCCTAAATGATTTACTTACTGCAAAAGTATAATGGTTTATGTGTATACCTCTCCAAAAAACTAAATATCTCAATGACACTAACTAACAAGTGTCCTGGCACCTTCAAACTCACAAGTCAATCAGGAAATGAAGCAATGAATGTACGACATAGGTCTGTTCTAAAAGCAGCATTCAGGAAACCACTGAGAATCTAGAACCGTTTTCAGACATGAACTCCGTCTTTTACGGACTTTCTCCTGCCTTTCGCCCATGAACAACACAATGGGAGATTCTCCACTCAGACACGTTCACAACAACATAGAAATCTCCAGAGCGTTCAGGTGAGGGGTGGTGCAGCAGGCAGGATGTAACGTATTAATTCTGCTGCGGAGCTTTATCACCAAGAGCTCGCTTGTCATCTTCGTCAGTGTCTTTTACATCTATGACACCACTTTTTCATCCGCAGATATTTTAATTTTTTTAATTTTTGTGTCTGTCGTGTGTTAAACACATCATCAAGTCACCCACTTGCTCGCAGTGAATCATGCAAAGGATCTTCTGCTGTGCTCTCACATCGGCTCCTTCGGACATTCTGCAGACTTATTACCAGGGGGCCGGCCGGAGAAACTCAGCAGAATGGTGTGATGGTGACGTCTATACGCCCGCTGCTTTAAAATATTCCATTGCAGCTCAGTGGTTATGAATTCTTGAAAGCGCGAGGAGGTGGACTCGGGCCGGGTCTCAGATGAGAGCCAATCAATTATCACCTCCAACATTACCTCATCACAGGAGAGGAGAGGAGGAGTGAGGGATGCTGGGATTGAATCTGACACATTATAGGACTCTAAATTACTCAGCAGTGGTTGAATGATGTCTGTCTGAACAATTTATAAGAAGTGACTTTTCTTTTTTGACAAACAAAAATATTACATTGCATTGGGGCAACGCTGCTTGTTTTGTTTCTAGATGTATGTTAACACGCATTTAGACTAAAGTGATGAGCATTATGTTTTGTTGTTTCATTTGTTCAAAAGGTCTGAGCAGTTTTAACTGCAACATAAATTAGGAGAGTTATCTCAGTAGAATTGCTTTTTCTAAGAAAAGATGAGACTAAATGACTTTCTGAGATGGCTATTTTTTCCTTCTGGTGTAAAGTTTGTAATAGCAACCCAAGACATCAAGGAAGCTGAACGAGAGACAGAGAGAGAGATGGGAGGGAGATTAGCAGTGTAGAGTGTGGGATGTTATCTCAGCTGTGAATGAGACAATATAATTATGATATGGAAATGATGCTGAAAGAGGAAAGTTGAGCAGACTGGAGCTTATCTTGTTAGGATGGCGCTGTGCCTACCATCTCCAATATCAATTACCAATGTCTCAATAACAATTACAAAATAATTCATCTATCTGGGACTCTATTCTGTTCTCCAGTAATAATATTATATACTTGGAATCAATTTGCTGTGCTTCTTGAAACAGATAAATGAGTTTGATGCGATTCTTGCATTGTTTACTCCAGTGACAGCCAATAACGCAGATTGTGATTGGCGATACGAGAGTGAGATAGAAACAACCAAAGAGAGTTTCATTGAACCTCTCTCACCAGGGAGAACTTTTGGTGAGTGTGAGCGCAGAATACACAAATAGGTCTCCTCTCAATCTTTCATTGGAGAACAAATTCAAACTCTTTTCACCCCGCATCTTAACACACGCACACACGAGCAGGCATACGCACACGCACACACACACACACACACACACACACACACACACACACACACACACACACACACACACACACACACACACACACACACACACACAGTGAATCTGCCATTTAATAATTATGAGGCGTAAAATCCTTGCCGACGGCGAGCATACTGAAGGATGTAATTATGACCTCTTTCAGAGAGCCCACGCTCAGTGGCAATGCCTACATTTCCACCCAGAGAGAGAAAAACACTCCCAAGGAATGACGGGAAAACATGCCCTTCATTGCAATTAAGGACAATAATTCTCTGCAAGAAAATTGTTTCAATTGCTTTTCAGCCCAGGAGCAAAATGGCATTGATGGGGGTGATGGTTTGAAATGGGGGTTGACTGTGGGATGAGGACTGACATTTTAGGTGGTGAAACTGTTGGTTAAGTGTGAATTAGGATTTAAACTATAGGAGAGTTTGAAAAAAAAAAATTATGTTTGCACAGATAAATCTGTATAAGCCTGATATGTATATTCTTAATCCAGCAATCGGGCTCAGGAGAAGTAGAGGATCTACAATATGTTCCTCTGATAAATAAATAAATACTTCTGATTCTGATTCTGATTCTGATTCTGATTCTCTGTTCCATTAAACTGAAATTAATCTCTGCAATCTCTCAGTTTTTACCTGAGTTCTTTTTTTGACATTTGAATTATGTGTTGCTTTATTGAATTTCAATATATCTTTGCAAGGGACTGGAAAACATTTATTATTAAAGCTACTGAACAAATTCAAATATGAAAATCATGTATCCCGGTTGAAGATAAAGATGAATGCCCACAACAAAATGTACAGTTTTGAGAATGTAATTTTGCAGAGCTTTTGAGCAAACATCTAGCTGAATCATCCTTTGTGCTGTACTGGTCTGCTGCATTTCTATATCACCCAGTTGTGTTTAATACCACTAGAAAGTGGGGGGGAAATTCCTTAAGTTTCTTTCCAGTGCTACATAACAAATCTTGTTTAGTAACAGCCACAGTGTGGGACTGAAGGTCTATTCCACTGAGACGTTGTAAGTAGCGCTCATGCATGAGCTGATAAATAGATGTTGGGGCAGCAGCATGGCCTGTGAATAAAGAGAAAATCCTTCACAGAGAGAAACCATACATAAGCTCCGGCAGTGGCGATCGTCTTCTCTCTGAATCTTCTGTGAGAAAGAATCCTGAGTCCTCAAGCTTCCAGAGGCAACGAGCTGTGACTGGCCCTGACCTTTGCCCCTGCTGCACAAGCGAAAGGAGAAATTCCTGTAAAGATCAATAGAGTATTGCATATTTATTGTTCTACAAAGACCACTAAATACAATCCTGAAATGATTAGGACGTATGGGATATCAGATATAAATAAAACAGTCATTTACTGCATTTTTGTGACGTCCATGCTCTTACACTAAATGAATGATTGATTTACTGTAATCAAGTAATGTTTTAAAGCTGCTGACAATCAACCAGCAAAGAGCAAAAGCTATAATTTCATCTCTCAGCTAGCTCTTGCTACTTTTGCTGAGTCTGCATCTCTCTGGTAAGCAAGCTGCAAAAAAACATCTGGTTTCTCAAAAGGACTTTCCATCATACATTCAAGTCTTGAAATTTGTCTTAATCTCTTACCAAGAGCAAAAGTGTTGTCACTGTTTTCTTTAGAATGAAAATGGTTAACAGTGACGTTCTGCATTCTTCAAATGAAGTGTTTTTATTGTTTCTGGAAACAGGTACGATTTTTTTGATTGTACATTCTTCAAATGAAGTTCAATTCACCTCCAAAGCAGGACAGTCTGATTGGTTGAGATCACTGACTGTATGTAAAGATAGATGACACAACGGCTCCCCAAATGTGAAGCCAAAGCGACTTGATTGCCACCTGGTGGCTGGCTGCAATATAGGTCATGAACCTCCTCCATGTTACATTGGATATGGACCAAATACATTTTTCTCAAAGATGTTTTTTGTCATTTTAGATTTAGATTTTCTTATCACACAGACGTATGTTAAAGTGTTAATTGTTCCTCCAAGTCTGGTTTTAATGTTGATGCTATAAGAATGGCATGAAACATCAAGATTGACACCTGAGACGATTGGTTGTACGTGTGTATCGATGGTACGTCAATACCAAAGCTCTGGAACCAAATGACATCATTGTAGCAAAATGGCAGCATTCGTATCCGGTATGTTTTGGCTTAGTTTCTGGATAGTTGGAGAAAGTAGAGAGGTATCATTATGTACAGCCTACAGCTGGGATCTAGAGACCTGGGCAGGTAAAACCAAAACTATATTGTTCGTAATATGGACAAACTATTAGACCCTTTAATTTAACTTTTTGTAGCTTTAATTTGAAGTAAAAAAAAGATACTGTTCTATTCTATTTGCTTCTAAAATATATAGGCTATGGTGTTGCTCATAGAGCGGGTGATTAAACATTTAGAATCCAATGAAATACAATTATGAAACAGATCTGCTCCATCTGACGGGCAATTTCTTCTTCTTTCTTGAAATGTGACAGTATATAAAATTATTTCTGACATACTTTTATTCTATAAGTATGAGATTTACCTAAAGCTCAGGCTGCTCTTTACAGCATGATGGTGAGGACAGCTGGACTGTTTGCGGGGAGGGCTGTAGGCAGGGGATCTGGATGCTGTGTTTGTATAGGAAATCCTGCGGTGGGATTGCATCTGTGGTAGCTGGCGGAACAAAGGTCTGAATGAGGAGAAATGGGCACCGGAGGGAAATGGAAAGCAGCTTTAGAGGAGGGAGGCATGCACACACGTGTGCTGGCTGTTTACATTGGGCTGGGACGCTACACGCCGATGCATTCCAGCGCTCACGGTGGGCTCACCAGATCCGGATCCATGTTTTCACGCTTGACTTTTCTTCACCTAAATGTGTGCATATGTGTCTCAGGATTCTGCGCTCAAAGCAGAAGGCTCTGTAGCTTCTTAGCTGGAGAATATGTAGGAATCAGGGGCCTCAGGTTGTAACACTTTACAGAACTTTTTTCTTTGTTTCAGGTCATTTTTATGCAGCGTGTCTGTCATCCAGCTCTGGCTGTTGGTGGTTTGACAGGTAGCGGGCCCGCGGTTCGCAGTCGCATGCATCCCATATCCCTTTTCTGTCTCTAAACAGTTAACACAGCGCTTTCCCTCCCCTCTGCAGGCAGAGGGTCCTTTACTGCAATCAAAATTCAGAAGAAAATGGAATCCTTTATATGCAAAACAAACAATGCGGAGGAAATAAAACATTCAGGCGAGCTGTCAGGTCCTTTCAAGAATCAATATGAGGCCTTTCATCTGCATCCCAACCTCTTCCTGGTAATTATCCTGCATATTTTATGCCCCCCTCTATGCCTGCTTACACACAAACATATAATATACCACACACATGCACATAAACACACACGTTGCCACAGTCACCGAAGCTTTCAAATGCACAAACATAGCCTCATGTAAACAGATGCACATAAAAAAAACTAGTTTGCATAAATCTCTGTAATATTTTTGTTTACTGGTATTTGTGCATTTGTTATTATAACACAATACTAATTTGCAACAATTATAGTTGTGTAACCTCAGTTAATTATAAACCAACATATCTTGAATCTCACTCACATTAGGTCACATACAGTGAGAACGCAGAGCAGTGGCCAGTCCGACACCTTGATCAGGATTTAAGTGTTGTCAGTGACAGAGTGACGTGTCCTTGAACAGAATCACCCTTAAAGTGTCCTGTCATCACATTCCTGCCTCCCATTACCAGGGCTGGGGGGGAAAGGGGGGCTGTGGGACGACAGAGTGATTGGGCAAAGACGTCCCTCTCCTAACCAGGCATGAGCACCCCGCGATGTCCGACCAGGGATAAAAAGGAGGGAGAATAGATGAGTTCTTATTGGTCTCGTGGCAGAGATAGTTAAAAAGCTGTGGAGCTGAGTGTAAACCTGAGTGGCTGCTGGGTGAGGAGTCACAAGTGACCAACTGGCAGTGGTGAAGTCTCATCATGCTACTGCTCGATCTATACTAACATGTTTTTTATTATAAAGCAAAAATCTAGTTTTTATTATAAATGCGTAGTTACAGCAGATACTACAAACGCGAAAAAGCCAATGGTGGAAAGTAAGAGCGGGAATTTATTTTCTTGCTGAGGTGTTACTGAAAGTGTTTACAACATTTTGCCTTCACTGCTATTCATCAAGTTTTTAAACTAAAATGGGGCCAGCAACGTTTCCAGACTTACCCATTTTAGAAGTTTAAAAACTTGGAGTAGTTTGGACGGCCAGAGTAAAGGTAGTAACAGTGATGTGTTTTAAAACTGAAACATAGCAGTGTGGATGAAGCCTGTCTTCAAGAAAATATTAAACCCTTTTTATTTTTCATCTGTAATCTGCAACCAGCGAAGTGGGTCACATGACTATCTAGTGTTACTGTTAGCAAGCTAATCTGCTAGCATGTCTTTACTCCCGGCTGAGCTACAGGGCTAATGTTCACTTTAATCTAATGAACCACACTGACTGTAAGTTCAAAGCTATTACAGGAAATGTTTCAATGAACATGTTTTGATGAGAACTGATTATTTTAGATAATTAGAATCATAATTAGGAAGTCTTTACCTGAGTAACAGATCAACACAGAAACACCCATTATTATTACATAACATTATGTTGTGTTTTGTCGCCTATGATGGAGTGAAATTATGATTAACATAAGAGCAGCAAAGGGAGTTAGGTAACAGTAGCCTATAGAACGACAAAGTCTGCCATAGATTGACAAAAAACTGAATTTTCACACAGGGGACTGCTGTTCATTTCCTGTGTGAAACCCATAATACCATTAATATTGATTCTTTTATCCATGACCGTTCCACAACCACATGTTTATTATTGTTTGGTCGAACAATGGTATAATCCTTCAATCCCTTTTTTTCTCCTCTAGTTCCGTATGTTCATGAAGTGGATTCTTAAAGCTTGAGGATATAAACTAAAAATCTACGATCAAGGTGACATATTTTCAACTCAGGTGAACAAATCGTCGCAGGGAATTCACATCTAATCTAATCTTTCCATTGACTTTGTCACGCCATGTCTAAAATGCTCAAGAAGTATGGATGAACACTTTTCCTTCTGCTCGATTATATTTGCAATTGTAAGCTGATGTTACCCAGTCAACACTCAAATAAATCATTTCAGTGTAACACTGACAGAGAAAACAAAAGCGTTCAGCAACTGACAAACTGAGAACGGAGGAGAAAAACTGCGTTTCTTTCTTGTGTCTTTAGCTTGATTTTCGGGGGTTGAAACTGAAAATCTGCCCAATGAGGATCCTCTGAGACACAAAGCCCACGTTGGAGTGTGTATGGGCCTGGAAGGGTGTGATGGAAGGGCTGTAATGAGGCATAGCAGACAATGAAATATTAAAGTTTCTAATTAAATAGAGAGACCTCTTCCACTCTCGTCAAGGTTGTTTGGACCATTATCTCTGCCATGTGATCAGCAGTGACCCGATCCATTTAGGAGTTCCCATGTGCTGGAACTGAAAAGAGCAGCACACACACACACACACACACACACCACTCAGTTATACTGTACACACACACACACACACACACACACACACACACACACACACACACACACACACACACACACACACACACACACAGCTATCTTACTGAGGACACACATTGGCATAATGCATTCCCTAGCCCCTTACCCTAACCCTAACCCTAAACCTAAACCTAAACCTAATTCTAATCCTAATCCTAATCCTAACCCTAAAACCAAGTCTTAACCCCCAAACATTAAAGGGGGGTCACAATGTGAGGACCGGCCAAAAGATCCTCAATTTCCCAAAATGTCCTCACTCCGTAGGTTGTAGGCTCAAACTGGCCCTCACACAAAGATAGCTGTACAAGACCACACACACACACACACACACACACACACACACACACACACACACACACACACACACACACACCTATCACAAATCTCCATCAACCTGCTGAAGAGATATCTGCAGTCTCTTCAGAGACTTTCAGACTGTCTACACTTTATACAACCAACAATTTTTTTTTTGCATTGTGCAAGATGCAACACTGGCAAGACAGTGAGGTCAGAGGGCATCTCATTATAAGTTGCATTTGTGATGTCGAACATGACTATATCGGGGGAATAAAAAAAAAACAAAGGCAAACTCCTCTACTGGCAATGGGAAAGGAGTCAATCGTCTCTTTAGCAGGTTTATCTGTGTTTACAAAGATGGCATATACCTGTTACTTTTGGTGTAAAAGACGTACATGACATACAGACCCGTGTAACTTTATGTTGTTTTCTGAAGGTGTTGAATTTATAAAGGTGAAGTCTATCTGAGAAAGAAAGACAGACGACAGACTAACAGAAAGAAAGAAAGATGCTTTCAGGTGCAGTGGACTGGACTTCGTGGATGTCAGAGGTGAAGCAGCACTTCTTCTATAAAACTCTCCTCTGCTGTGGAGCATGCATGTGTAAGCAGCTTGTTTTCTCCAACCTGGTGAAAATGTAAAAAGACCTTGCTCTTTACAAGCACTGAGGCCTGGGACAAAGAGACCTGGGGCCTGCACACAGCTGTATATTAAGCAGACAGCCATTGTGTGTGGAATAACTACCATCCTTGCTTGAATTTTAATCATACTGTTTTATTAAGCTCACTGGGATTTTTCCTTGACTTAGTTTTAATGATTTGTCCAGCATGTTGTAACCATATACACTGTATAGGTCAAAGTCACAGCATAAATGTATTTCTCATACAAAAATTATTGGATTTGTTCCTGTATTGACTTTGCAAACCTTCACTATATGTATCACACATAATTGAATGTACGAATCCTTCATCATATGCTGTTTTATTTCATGTATCTCTACTTGCTAACCTGTTTATAACAAAATTAAAAGACATGATCATTAACCTGACAATATTATATCATACCTAGACTATGCAATTAACCTGCACACTGCAATTACACAATGTATAGTGTAAGAGACTCTAAAGTGCTGATTCAATATTTTTTGTTGCACTGCTCACTCGCTCTGCACCTTGCACCCTAACGTATGAGCACATACACAGCAGGGAGGAGGAATGTAGATATTACAGCCAACTGGGCACCAATAGGTGGCACTCTGTCCCCTGCAGGAGGAGTGCCCAACAACATGCACATTTGATTTAAGTGTCACTAAAAACAATGAGCTTCTCTGCAGCATGGACACGAGACACGAGGCCGTTCAATTTATTTTTACATATGCAACTAAACATGTTCATGTTTTTTAAGATGCTATGAAGCAGTTGGATGTAATTCCTCGTGGATCTTGGCTGTAATAGTGACATGAATACAGTCTCAGAAATGATAAAATATTGTAAAATTCTCACGGGATAAAGAAGAACGTGCCTGAATTTCACTACAACCATCTATCCATCCATCCTTTCATCTTTCCTTTCATTCATGAATTGTCGACTCTCGCCAGAGACTCTCCTCCCCATTCACAAAGTGCTGTGAAGCAAACAAATCTGATCAGATCCAAACAGAACCCTACGAACACACACACACACACACACACACACACACACACACCTTTCCTGTGAACTGTCTTGATCTTGCAGGCGCATGGCAGCATCAGGCACGCTAGACTGATCACCCGCTGCCCCTGAGCACAGCTCCAGTGGCTGCGATGGCATGCATGGACATATACAGTGTGTGTTAAGCTCCTGTTGCTCCCTTACTCTGTGCTCCTAACTTCACTTCCTCCCCCTCCTTCCCCCTCCGCTCTGTTCTCCCTCTGGAGACTTCAGCCTGATTGGATTCTGAAAGAGAGATCGAACATAGAGGTCAAAGAGAGCCTCGAGGACGGTCCTCATCTTAGTATGTGTGTGTGTGTGTGTGTGTGTGTGTGTGTGTGTGTGTGTGTGTTGCCATGGGCCTCTGGTCAATTCATGTGCACCTTGACAGGAAAAAAACACTGTTCCATATCTTTTCCATGTAAGATTTCCACCTTATGAGCGAGTATCTTATGAACTGGAAACTTATATGAGTGCTGGTTATGTTGGAGTTTATTGGCATGTAGGTAACTGCAGCATAATGAGCGCAAATTAAATGCATGCATGTACATTATTAACCTTTCGTTTACAATGTGTCATCAAGGTGCTTTGTCACCATGTGATCACCTTATTAATCTCACTGTACGGGACATCAGGACACGTTTTTTTTTTGCTGACTAGAATCGGGCCGCGTCCCTCCAATCTTGAGCTCTTGGAACATGCAGTACAATACTAATAGCGGCTGCCGTGCCTGGGTTAAACCTACGCTCAGCGATATAAGGACCGTGAAGTCAATTAATTTCTGGCTGCTTAATGACTTGGAACCTCGGTGGTGCAGACACCCCTCCCCTCGCCCACATCTCCAGATTGATTGAGTGGATTTCATGGACATGCTGCAGCATCCACAGAAATGCTGTGAGGAATGATCATATTCAGTTTTCTTATTACCTCCATGTTTAAATGTCATCAGGATCCTTTACTTGCACTTAAAAAAATATCGGCTGAATTAATACATTCACGTCCAAAAGGTGAATTTCAAATAGGTATATTTTGCTGTAGGGAGAGCCAGCCAATCTTGAGGATGTTTGTCATAACCTATAAACTATGATGCACATGACATGCAGGTATAATGTGAAGGTCACTGTGTACTCTGTGTACATGTGTGCACAGACTGGACTTTTTTCCCCCCTGGATATCATCATTCTAACTGCGCGATGCAAGGAGGCGAATAATTACGTCACTCAGAAAACCATCAGTCCTCCACGCTTGGGTCACTTCCTTGTCCTCCCTCTTCTCCCTCTCTACCCTTCTCTGTTCTTCTGCCCCGTCGCCGCATTAATGTCCCCTTGACGGGGAGGAAAACTTCATTTCTGCATACTGTCCTCTTGTTTCTTTCCTGTGGTTCCTGTGAGAAGCAAAAAAAAATGCACTGATCACTATCCCTGCTGTTCAAGGCTACTCGAAGGTTCTTGTCCTCTCTGTCTCTCCTGGGCAGAGAAGGACGGAGGGAGGGGGGAAAGGCAGGAGAGAGAGCGAGAGATTGAAAAAGATGGGGAGCAAGAGAGAGAGAGAGGGAAGAAAGATACGCGTGGTGCTGAGGCAGGTTGTAAGTGAATGAACGTGTGTGGGTGAGGGAAGGCGGGGTGGGCAAGCTGTGAAATTGCTCCAGCACCAGCGACACCGCTCTGCACACCGCTTCCACCGAGGCCTCAGCCAGTCTCCTGCACTGTAGGAACCCCCCTCTACTGCCCCCCACAAACTCTCAGCTCCCAAACCCCAGACCCCCCTCCTGTCTGTCTTTTTTTTTTTTTTTCAGGTCTGCTGCACACGGAGCGGAAAAGATCGTATTTATCACCTGTCAGCATTTGGCAGCCCTGAGTTACGCGACGCAGGACAGCATAAAATTATCATACACAGGCATGAAATTACAAAACCGCCCGGGGACCCCACAACAAAATTATTTTATTTTCCCCCCCCCAAAAACAGGATGGAGGGTGTTTGGTTGCGAGGTGAGGAGGTGACAGGTGAGAAGTGGGGGTGACAGACCGGGGGGGGGGGGGGGGGGGGGGGGGGGGGGGGAATACAGTGGAGAGATGGGGGAAGTGACAGAGAGGAGAAATCCATGAGGACATTTTGGGAAACTGTCCTTCACACTCATTGTGTGAAAAAACAAAGACTGGCTCAGGCTCAGTTGGTCCAAACAATGTCCGTGAGGTCTCCATGTGCTGCCCCTGTTTATCTTGCCTTAATCCTGTTGTACTGAGTTTTACCATAAGCAATCAAAACATATATTAAATGTCACATTAGTTATAGACTGCTAAATGTTTTGTGTAATAAGGACAATGTCTCAAATTGCAAATGCAAAAATATGAGAAAAACTGTAACTTCCACTTTGGCAAAGCACTATCATATTTCATCAAGCTGAGGGAACAGGCCTTTATCAGAGTCAGGCCTTTATTCCTAATTCTCTCTGTTTGATCTGTCTTTTGGTCGGGTTTTGGTGGAAAGGTTTGTTCCGATCCGCTCCAGTTTGCCCTGTAAAATGTACCACCTCCCGCTGCTGATACAAACTCAACTCTTCTTTTTATCTTTTCAAATTGAGTGTTTCAGTAGACAGAGACATTTCATTCCTCCAGCCATTGAAGTGTGTCAACATGTTGGACACAAGAACACACAAGTCATGTCATGTTATATGATCATCCCAGTAGGATTGTAGACTCCAGAGCGTGAACAAAGCTGGGAAAAAGTTGCAGCCATACCATGTGCAACTAGAATGGCATTCAGAAGATCCCCTTGACTTCAATTAAGCTGCAACTACTTGTTCACACTCATAGATATCAGTTCCCTAAATATGGGTGATCTTTTTCATCAAGGTCCATGAATTATTACCTGGGAAAGGAAAATAAATGCCTCATCTCCTGGATCTGCGCCCTGATGCCAATCTGCACCAACATTTAATGGGCTCTTCCCTGACCCATACTTCACCCTTTCAAGTTTCACTAATCTGTGAAGTAATTTTTGTGTAATGCTGCAAACCACACATAAACCCAAAGTAAATGGAAAAATACTTAAAATAATACTTTTTTAATTTATAAATACTAAATAACTAACTAACAACTAAATGTTAAAAATAGCCTTATTATGTTTTTATTCAGTCAACTTAAACAGAATAATCAACATTAAATTGAACAGGCCTTTTGTTTAACAGAGGGGCCGATATACACGTCTGCTGATTGGGTAACATCCCTGACACACACACACACACCCAAACTCAGAATTTGAGAAAAATGTATCAAAGTTTGTTGCGCATTGAGAGTAGAGTTTATACAATTTGTTCATGTTTTAAAAAAAAAACTTGTTTCTATTTTACCTGCAAAGGCATTTAAACTGACCTTTTCAATCTGCATTTGTAAATCTGCTTTCTTGGCACCATAATCCATCTATTGTGGATGTGTTTGTGTGCGCGTGTGTGTGTGTGTGTGTGTGTGTGTAGGAGGGGATGGCACTGACAGAGGGAGAGGTGGCTTTACATAGGTCCTTCATAATGCTGTGGGTATACTAAATGCTTCATTAACGCCACACACAGGAAATGGCGGGGTCAATATTTATAGACCCTGCACAGAGCACTATGTAGATATGGGATCTGTTGGCTTGCATTCCAGGGAGGAGAATCAAATTAAGTCAACGAGGGACAGGAGTTTTTCTCTCCTGGTCTCTCTTCCTCTATGAGTCAATTTCCCAACGATCGACGGTGGTGGCTGGCCACCGCAGGCTTGACCCCAAATGTGTGGAGAGGAGAAAGTGCCACACTGATGCAGAAGGTAGTAAAGGTGGCACTTAAGATAACTCTTTAGGATGCTATTTTTTCCAGTGAGACATTTATGACACAAAAATCACAGTCACTTTAAAATAATATTTCTATAATTCCTTTCCTTCCTCTACCTACTTTCTTTACTTTGCCAGTTTTCACAAGTGCATTTTACATACTTCGCACATCTGGCAAAAACTCACTTAAAGTGAAAACTTTATAGATAGAGGGGAAAAAAACAAAAAAACTCCAGAGCTTTGACTCCAGAGGGTGAAAATGTGCAATGTAAATAGCTTTGGAAGAAGAAGTAGAGAAGATGAGACTCTGTGTTACATTCGCACAAAGAGAGGGATTGGGAAAAGGAGGAGGGGATAGGGAGAGAGAGAGAGAGAGAGAGAGAGAGAGAGAGAGAGAGAGAGAGAGAGACAGAGAGAGAGTGAAGGTATTGCCATAATTCCTGTGTGTCGGCATGGCTGTTAGGAGCTCAGGTGGTTGAGCGTTTGCCCCGGCCAGGCCTCATCAACGTGAAGGGCGATCTCATCCTTTCTGCATCTCTCCTCTCCTCTGCTTGATTAATTGGGTTCCAAATACGCCGGCGGAATACGTAATGTGCCCCCTCACAACGGTGCGCCCACCCCACCGGAGCGCCCCCCCTAACCCACCCCACCCCACATCACCCTCTCCACCACCGCCGACACCCTTTCTCTCCCTCCACCTGCCTCCCAACCTCATTGCCTCACCCCCCCCCCCCCCCCCCCCCCCCCCCCCCCCCCCCCCCCCCCCCCCCCCCCCCCCCCCCCCCCCCCCCCCCCCCCCCCAACCCTTCCCTCTGTCTCACCTCCATCTCCCACCCCTCTCCTCACCTCAGACCCTCTCTCATTCTCATTCCTCTCTCTACCTCTCTCCATCTCTGTGCGCGCTGGCAATCTCCAAAACACATTAGCATACACTTGATATTCTGCAGGCAGGCCGAGGTGGGGGGAGAGGGAGAGAGAGAGAGAGAGAGAGAAAAAAAATGATGAAATATGAAAAACAATTTAACAATAATAATGACGCTGATGATAAAATTAATTATGCCCGGGGAACGGCGGATGAGGAGGGGGAAAAAAAGAGAAGGAGGCCTCGGCAGCAGTCGCTCACTTAATTTGATTCCCAGACGCTGGCGGATATCAGGTGCCATTTGACAAGTAGACACAATGAGCGTGTACTGCAAAATCTCTATATGCCTATAGTGTGTGTGTGTGTGTGTGTGTGTGTGTGTGTGTGTGTGTGAGTTGCATTTGAGCGTCGTTATGAAGGTGCCATCACAAGCGCCTACGACAACACAGGCGGTCGTTCTTTCTCTTTCTCACAGTATGTGTTCATATAGTGACACAGTGTATGACGGCACACCCTGCAGACAACACGGCTAACGTACGTGTGGGCATGCGTACATGTCAGCCCACCCACATCTCTGCCTGCACATCCCTGTTTCTTTTTTTTCCTCTTTTTTTTTTTTTTTTTGAGAAGGCTGCGAAAAAGGAAAACACATTCTGCTTTTCTACTGAAAAACCACATCTGTAGCCGGCACACAACTCTGCAAACATGTTGCAGTGAGTGATGTCGCCTCCATCTACCAAATGTAGATTTTCCACAACATGTTTTTATTTCCCTAGTCCTCTGAAAACACGCAGCTTCTCCCCCTGGGACTTTGACTGACACATACAGGCTTTAGGGGTAGGAGTCAAGCATGACTGGCTCTCTTGGGGGGGTGGGTTTAACATTTTAGAGTATTTTTCTCCACAACTATACTGCCGCACTGATCTGTTCCGTAGAAATGCTCTCTGGCACTGCTATAGTAACTCATCTCATTAGGATAAACGATGAGATCATCCTGGGTGGGGTCTGTTTCAATCTCCCTGCATCTCATGTTGCATTAACACGCCTGTCATCATGAATGTGCCACGCTGTGTCCCATTGTGTTATTTACACTGAGGCTTAACAGTTCCACTTTTTTTCCCCTCCACAATTCCAAAACTGCACCGCGTAGGAGCAGAGTAATAAAAACATCCTTATCTTCCTTATCCAGACAATCTTCAAGGTTTAGGCTCTCGCTCTCGGTCTTCCTCTGTGGGTATCTTTACGTCTGCGTGCGTGTGTTTTTGTGTTAGTGTGTGTGACAGAGAGAGAGAGAGAGAAGAAAGATGAGAGTGGGAGAAGGAGGGGTGGGCCTTGATAGAAGTGAAAGGGGGCAGAGACCGGTGGCTGCATTGATTTAATTTGCGGAGGTTTGCACGACGGCGAGGCATCCCTTTTAACGATCACTAAATTGTTTTCTGACAGAACCCCACCAAGCAATTTCTCCCCCCCGACATTTGATTTACATATGATCTTTAAACACCGCCGAGGCCGTGCTAGCTATTTGGTTATCATTCAAATCACTCTCCTCTGTGTCACACTCCGGGATAGGTCACTCTCCTCGTGGCGGCTCCTGAGACGAGACATCAGAGAGAGAGAGAGAGAGGAGGCGGGAGAGGAATAAAGAGGAATGTATAACTAATGAAATAAATTGATTAAGGGGCAAAATCAATTGGTTTGCAGCCCGCAATGAAGATCTAGTGCTTAATTCAGCATGGACCCTGCAAGCCGGGGCATTAGCAGCAGAAAGGGAACTGAAAATCTAATTGGTGCTAAATGAAGTAGTGTACAGTAATGGGCGCAGGGACACTAAGAGGGGTTCCCATCTTTTACCTTTTCAAGCTCCAATCACTATCTCAAAGCACTCAAAGCACACCTCAACTTTGATTCTCCCTAATGCATTTAATAAGCCTAGTTTACTGGATTGAAGGTAAAAGACAGAGAGCGAGCTGGGAGCATTTGCATGTCTTTGAAGAATAAAAGAAGAGCAGCCCTTTAACCCGAGAAGCAAGAACCTCAGAAATTTGAGCGCGCTGATGAAGAATGATTGCGGTGGATTTTTTTTCTTCTTTTGGTGAACACATGAAATATCAGGACAGAGCTGGGTAAATTAAAATGAAATGCGTTTCTGACTAACAAGGTCTGCATGACAGAAACCCTTGATTTCATTTTCCTCCACAGGATGGCATGATGCACACGCGTGCATCACGCTTCTTATACCGTCGCAGGGATCCACGGAGGCTTGCAATGATTTCTCACATTGCGTTGCTTTACAAAAGATCCATTTATAATGTCGTTTTGACTGCTGCTCGTAGGATGAAGACGCAGAAAGGTTAAGTTAAGTTTAAGCCAATTAGAGTCCCACTGAGGACGACAGGGTCTTCCTGCACACTGGCACAATTAAGGATGATCTTTAAGATGAGACACACTGCCAGGCAAACCACTCCCCGTCAAAATGGAGTTGCTGTAAAGCACAGCGACAAAATGACATTATCTGTCTGCTTGTTCTACACCCCGGCTAATGTAAAGTGAGGTTCTGACATTAAGAGGAGTCATTCTGAATGTGCCTCTGCATGTTCCACAGCGGCCTGCTTCATGCTGACTCTTTCCATTTATTCTAAATGTTAACACTAAGAGGGAAAACTACAAATACACAATTTGGATATGATACTTTTTTTCCTCAGCATTCGGCGAGACCAAAGATAGTGGGAGAGGAAGAGTGGGAGTGGAGTACTCCCTGCAATTTACTCGTTTTGAAGAGCATTTAAAAAGTATTCAGAAACTACTTCTAAAGATGACTGGAAAGAAAAACAGGAAATGTGCTTAATTATATTTTGATTGTTCTTCTCTTCTAAAAAATCCCAGATGTGCTGGAACATGATGAACCTCGTGACTTTCTTGTGCTTCAGTAAAGTGTGCACGCCAACTTCAACCCAACAGTGTGTTGAGACCAAGTGATCTGTCAATAAAATTCAGAGGTCTTCTATGAACGAACCTTTCCTTCCCTGGCCGGCTTTTTACAAGACAGGTTTTAGTGAGTCGCCATAAAAGCAATGAGGAGCTACTTAAGTGCACAACAGGGACAGAGCCCTGTAAAGATCATCAACAACCGTC